>NC_090679.1:5927219-7360588 GCF_013368605.1 Nyctibius grandis
GGGGAAGTGACTCTCCCAAAGGCCGGAAAAGCCTGTTTCACTGCCTCACACCTCTTGTGCCGGGGAGCCTAATGCTTCTGGCCGCAAAAGCTGCAGCACCTCTTCCCCTTACTGGACCCGAAGAGACTAGGATCATTTTAACTAAGACTCCCTGGAAGCACGACGCACAGTTACACATAACCGGGATAACCTTGCTTAGAGAAGGATTGCTGGCATCAGCAGCCTTCGTCAGGCGGCGGTTTAGCAGCGAGCACACATCTTACACTAAGGAACAGCAGGATCCCAACATCCCTGCCTGGGGTAGGGGATTGGAACTAGATGATCTTTAAGGTCCCTTCCAACCCAAACCATTCTATGATTCATTCTATCTAGAAGATATGCTGGATCCAGAGGGCTCAGCTAAACCTCCCACACGCATTTTATAGCGCTCGCAGCATCTTCACCACAAAGTAGGGATGTGCCAGGGATTACTGATGGGAAAGAGGGGAGCCACCTGGGCTGTGGCCCCAAGAAGCTGTTACCCTAACAGCCACCCGCTCCAAGCTAGCCCTTCAGCCTCTCCTCTCCCAGGAGCTCTCCAATACCAGTTTTAATCTCGTTCTCTGCAATGTTCACCCATTCCAAACAACGTGAGAGCTGCCGCTAAAGGTAGACAGGCTTATGCTACCACATTTTGCATCAGGGAGAGCCAAAATGCTAACTGTGCATTTCCAAACCACCCCCCAGCCTCCCTCAGCGCTGTTACAGGGACCGATAGCTGTTTTCACAAGCTGCAACGGATGCCCGTACCCCCCCCAAGCCCTTTCAACTTCACGGCAGAAGTCGTTTACACGCTCCTGTGCTTGCTGGGGCCTCCCCGCAAGTCCAACGCACGCTGTCAACACCGTGCAAAGGCACAGCTGAACGATCAGCTTCAGCAGTCAAAGTCCACTCGGCTGCAGGGAAGGCAAACCCTGGCTCCACACTCCCTTTTCCCACACCCCCATCCCTTGCACAGCAACATCATAAATCAGATTAAAAAAATTTATGGAGATCTGTGGCTTGCGTTCTCCTTCCCTTTCGCCTCCTGCCTGGGTTAGTTTTCAACTGAGCGATTCCCTTGGCCTGCTCTACACACAAGAACAAACACCGGCACCGAGGAAAGAACAAGACAGCACCTCGGCTTACACCAGCTGTCCAAAGGCAACTTGCCTTTTGGGTGGCCACAGAACAATGCCAGCGGTGCCCCAGCTAGATGAACACCGGTTCACATGAGCCTATGGAAACTGGAGCCACAAGGGTGGCCAAGGAGTCACCCTTCCTTTTTATTTTATTGCGTTGCATACCTAGACACGCACTTTCTTTGCTGTTTTACAGCTTCGGTACCTATAGTTCTTACAATTACTCAGGCCCCAGTGGCTTCTCGACCCATGCAACAAGCCACTGCTGAGTTACCCAGAGAAAACAGGCACCACGTCACCTCTGGCATGGGACAGGCTGTTGGGACATCCAACAGTTTTACTTCTGGTGGGAAAAAAGAAATCAAAGTGCAAGGACGATATAAGTGGGATTAGAGACTTTAAACGTAACGCTATGCAAGCTCTGGAAGAGGAGTGGGGAAACAGAGCTAAGCACTTCCACTGGAAGGTGAAGGGGTGAGAAAGATCAAGTAAGTGTCAGTAAGAGAAGTGATAATGTAACCGCTGCCTCGGCCCCTGCCTCCCTGCCCTCACCCTCCTGCCTTCCCCGAGCCAGCTGCTCCCCTGGGAGGAGCCCAGGCCTGCGCGGGGGCCAGCGCAGCCGGCTACTCCAGCTGGAATCCGCCGTTCCCCGCTGCCAGCTGGCACAGGGCAGCCAGGGGGCACGGCGAGACCGGGCACGCCGCGGAGCTCCGCCGCCAGCACGGGCCCCGTGTCCCCTCTCGTCCGCCCGGCGCAGCGGGGCCGGGGCAGGGACACGCACCTGTGACAGCCCCGCCGGGGCGGCCGGAGGGGACTCATCCGCTTAGGGGGGTGTCGGGGCGGGGGGGGGAAACAGCTGACGAGCCGCGACCAGGCGGAGGCCGGGGGGAGCTCAGCGGCAGGCGCTGCCCTTTTCCCGTGCGGGAAACACGGCTACGCTTCCTTCCCGCGACTCAGCCTTCCCCGGGGGACACGCGGCCCTCCCGGGCCTATCCACCGGACCCCAGCCCCGCTTTTCTTCCCAAGCCCAAGCCCCTGAGCGGCCGCAGGGACCCGGTCGCTTCACCACGCGGCGAGACAAAAGGGCACCGGGGCCTGGGAAGGGGCCGCCGGGCCGGGGCTGCGACTCGCCCTCCTCCCGCCCCCGCCGCGGCAGGCCCGGGGCGCGGTGAGCAGTCCCCTCGCTCCCGTTCCCGCTCCGGCCAGGACTCCTCCACGCCCCATCCCGGGGGCAGAGGACCCCGCTACCCACCGGCCCGCCCCGCGGCCGCCCCTCCCGCCGCCGCCACCACCACCCCCGAGGCGGCGCAGGCCCCTCCGCTCACCCGCGGGCCGCCTCTAAGCTCTTGATGAGCTTCTTGATCTTCCAGATCTCCACGTTGCGATCGGCAGCGCTGGGATCGTCCGCCATCTTCTCCCTCCTCCTCCTCCTCCTGCTGCGGCGGCGGCGGCTGCGGCGGCCTGCGGCGGGCCGGCGGCACACACACAGCGATTAGAGCCCGGCGCCGGCCCGGCCCGGCCCGGCCCCGCCGCCCTCCCGCCGCTCCCGCCCCTCACCTCAGGCGCGGTTCCCCCCGGCGGCGCGCGGCTGGCGGCGGCGCTGACGTCGGACACCGGCTGCTCGCGCTCCCCCTCGCCGCGCTGCATGTGTTGCAATCGGCTCACATGGGGCCCCTGACATCACTTCCGGGGGACCGGGGCGGGGGGCGACCGCCCGCCCCGCCCGCGCGGGAGCGGGGCGCCACGCCATTGGCCATCCCACACATAGTCACCGCCCCCTTGCCCGCGTCGCTATTGGTCGTGGCTCCGCGCGGGGCATTATGGGACGTGTAGTCCGCAGCCCGCCCCAGCGCGGCGGCGGCGCTCGGCGGGGCGGGGCGGGGCGCAGCGCCGGGTCTCGCGAGAGTGGCGCGGCCGGGCCCGGGCGCGCTTAAAGGGCCCGCGGCGGGGCCTGGGGCGGGGGGTGCCTCCGGCCGGGGCTGCCCGGGCTAGCGCCACCCCGGACCCTGCGGCCGGCTCCAGCGTGACCCGCGGGACTGTCCGTGTCACCCCCCGGGCGGTGTCACCCTCTGCGCCACCTGTGTCCCCCGCCGGGCCACGTGCCACCCGTTTTACCTCCCATGCCACCCCCGTGCCCCTTCCCAGCCCCCTGACAGGGCCACAGCCTGTCCCCGCCCGGGTCCCCTGGGCCAGCCCCCACCATCCCCCCGAGCAATGGTGCTGCTTTTGGGGGGCTGCGGCCACCCCCTCGGAGGCGGGGGGTTCCTCTCCCTCCTGTCACACCCTGTCCCTGCCGCAGCCACTGCCTCGCGGCACGGCCAAAGGCCACAGCCACCATCCAGAAACACCTGGTCCCTCCTGGCCCACAGTCATCAACGTTTGGAGGAAGCCAAGCCGGGCAGGAGACACAGGCAGAGGAGGTGGGGGGGCATGGAAGTAGGTTATAGAATCATAGAATCATGGAATCGCCTTGGTTGGAAAGGACCTTTAAGATCATCGAGTCCAACCCTTAACCCAGCACTGCCAAGCCCACCACTAACCCATGTCCCTCAGCACCACATCTACATGGCTTTTAAATCCCTCCAGGGATGGGGACTCCGCCACTGCCCTGGGCAGCCTGTGCCAGTGCTTGACAACCCTTTCATGAAGACATTGTCCCTGATCTCCAATCTAAACCTCCCCTGGCACAACTTTAGGCCGTTTCCTCTCATCCTATCACTTGACACCTGAGAGAAGTTTATGGAGCCCCAGGGTTATCTCGCATTTCTCCTTTCCCTGGAAATGTCACCTTTCTGCTGTCCTTGTTGGGGCCGGGGGTGACCAGGGGCAGGAGTGACACGAGATGCCCGCAGAGTCTTGGCGGAGCTCAGCTGTGAGCTCAGGGCGCTGCTCTGCAGGCACCCATGAAACAGTGAATGTCTGGAGGAGGGCAGGGAGGCTGGCTGGAGATTTAGGACAGGGTGGGGAAATGGTGCCCAGAGAACCCAGGGTGGAGGTGGCAGTGCCTGGCTGGGGGGGGAACGGTACCCCCGCAGCCCTGTCCTGTATGGGGAAGATAAGCACAGGGCTGTCTGGTGTCCCCAGGGAAGGGGTGAGGCCCCTTCCTGCTCTGCTTGGCCGGGAACATCCTCCTGCAGACCCCTGCTCTGGGTCCCAGATGAGCAGGGGTCTCACACCAGCCCATCCCCAGGAGAGCAGTGGCTCGGCTCAGGGAGCAGGGCTCCCTGTGTGCCCCTGCAGCCTCCCCAGGCTGGGGCTTCTCCTATTAATGCATTATTTGAGGTGATTTTACCTGGCAGTCCCTGGCTCTAGAGGAGCACATCAGTGACGAGCTGGCAAGCCCACCCTTGTGCTGCTGCTGGTGAGGACAGCGGGGCTGTGGGGAGCCCACCCACCTCTCTGTGTCTGAGCACACGGCCAAGATCTGCATCTCGGCATACCCGCAGCCTTGGTGTCCTCGTTTGCAAACCCACAACCTGCCTTTTTTGCCCCAAAGATGCCAGACAGTGGGTTTGGGAGTGCCACGGCCCGGGGAATGCCTGCCGGTACTGCCTCCGGGACAGCCCGAAATGGAACCGGCTGGAAACGCAGTGATGAAATGACGCTGAATGAAGCCATTTACTTGTTTCATTTATTAAGTGGTAGCAGGGAGGCTGCTTCCCTGCTGCCCCCCCTCCTGGTGATGCTGAGCAGGCACCAACAGCTGGATGCTGGGGGGGTTCACAGCCCTGGTGCCCCTCCAGCCCCAAGCTGCCTCCCTGGGACACCCCAGCTCTGGTGTTTGCCATCAGCCTGGTCACCACCCCTGCCCTGCCCGGGGGCAGCCTGGCCTCCATGCCATGCTGTGCTGTGCCGTGGGGTGATCGTGCTCCCAGGACAGCAAGCCCGAGCCCGCTGCAGCCTCCTCTCCCTCCTGCGCTGCCTCTCAGCTCCTGGCCCAGCACGCCCCAGGTAAAGCGGCACTGAGGCCCTGCTGGGAGCTGGGCACAGGGCACAGCTGGGCAGCACAGTCACCTGAGCAGAGACTGGTCTGGGACTCAGCCTGAAGCTGGGTTTTTCTGTCAACAGGGTTATGCTGGGGAGATGCTGTGGATTCCTGAACTACTTGGTTGGATTTAAAGTCCTGTTTCTCTTCCAGGGCTGAGCAAGTTATCAACTGCAACCCTTACAGGTTCTTTTTTCCACGTGCATCTGGTTCCACACAGCCCTTTATAATCCTCCTTGGAGCAGTAAGACGGTGGATTAGGCCTGGCTTTAGGAGGTGATCTGCTGAGATGGAAGTTTCTGTGCCTGATATGACAGGGACAGCGTACGCAGATGGGCAGTGGGACAACAGCTTACCCCGCACTTCCCTGGCAATCCTTTGCCTGCTCCAACAAGCACCCGCTGAGCATCCCTGTTCCCACCTCCCAGCCCCATGCACCCGCCTTGCCGTGGCACTTTCGGCTTGTGACAGCCGCTGCCGTCGGTTCTGCCCGCAGCTCTCCCGCCGGCTGACACTGACGTGGGCAGCGCCTGTCTCCCACAGCCGGCACAGCTCCGTGGGAGCAGAGAGCAGCGACGGGGGCAGAGCCACTGAATTAGAGAGAACTTCCTCAATGAGCACAACTTCTGGGCCACCTGGGCACACTGCAATCGGCCATCCCAGTCCTGTCTGCATTGCTGCACGGTGTTATTTTAAGGCAGGCGGACCCGCAGAGCCCAGGGAGGCTGTGCCTTGTGCTGGTGCCCACAGACAACACCGCAAGAGGATGCCCGTGGGTGGAAGCGTGCAGCACACGCTCTGTCACCTTTTTTCCTCAAAGAACACGTGCAAAATTTTTCTTAATTACTCTCATACACAAGAATTTCTTCCAGAGCAGCAGCACTGCTGGGGCTATGGTCTTCCTCAGATGAGCATCAGTCTCCATAGGAAATGCCAGCAGGCAATGAACCCCAAACACTCTTTCTCCCCGTGCTGACAGGGAGAAAGGGTGAGACAGCAGCAGTTAACTCCTCAGGACACGAGTCCCTCCCTTTTATGAGAGGTAACAGCCCAGTTGCTGCACCTCCTGCCTTCCTGGCAGTTTTTTCACGACAAGAAACTCTTCTCAGCACGACACATATCACCCAATTTCACTTCTCCCTCCCCCATTCAATAATTTAGCTTATAAAGGGGGAGCTAAGAACAGCGCATTAAAAAATAAAGAACATCTATGAAAGATAGCTTTAAACATGCGACAGGGACAAGAGTTCGTTCAAGAACTAAAGCCCAACCCTGATAAATGATTCAGGACCCTGGAGGCCATGAGACGATGATCCATCGCCTTCGCCCTGACGGCACTACCAGCCCAGAACAGAGGTAAGAGCCTGCGAGCAGCACCAGCGCTGTCCTGGGCTGCCCCGGGCTCTGCTGTCGCAACACCTGGCTGCAGTTTCAGGGAGGCAGCAGGAAAAGCTTCCACTAAGGATGGTTTTTAAACTGTTTCACTTAAGAATGTTTCCTTCCAGCACTTGAAATACCCAGCTTGCATTGCTGGAGAATTCCTCCTGTTTCTCCAGCTGTAGTTTTATACAGGGCATCACTTTGGACAGGAGCAGCAGCAGAGGGAAATTCAGGACAGAAGTCACCTGCAATCGAGTTTTGTACAGGAGCTTATTCTCAGGAGATGCCCAGCCAAGGGCTCCCCGCCATTACCAACGCCCCGTATAGGACAGGAGCAGGGTTACGCTGCGACAGAGCAGATCACGTAGTTTCACCCCTGCGACATGCAGTTGCACATGTAGATGGCACAAACAGCCCCTGGGAGCAGGACTTGCTGTGAGCATGCATGTCCTTAACCACATGTTCCTCAGGACTTCTAGGGAACCGTGCTAGTCACACCATCCAAGCACTCCTCAGCTGCCTGTGACAAATAAAGCCCTGCCACTTAAAGAAAACCCCAACAAAACAGGACCTGGACCCCAACAATCAATTTGTTCATGTCACTTGGCCACTTGTGGAAGACCTACGTTCACATAACCAGCCAGAGGAAGGCCCCACGGGCTGGCCTGCTGCACCGCACTCCACTGTCCTCCCCGCGAAGACACAGCACAGTTCGGAGCTCTAGAGCCCACTAACTCCCCTGCTGAAAGCAAAGCACTCCATTTTGGGTTGGAAAGCCCCAGCCCACCTGAAGTAAGGCAGCTCCACACTCCCAGGTGCTGTGAAGACCCCCCCTGCACAGCTGCCTTCCCCACCATGGCACACAAAGCATGCTGCAGGCAGGGTACCGAAGACATCGCCTCTTATCACCTCCTACAGCTGCACCAGGCCCATTCCTCACCTTCTTTTATGCCCAGGTCAAAATGCTTAATCACAGAATGACAGAATGGCTTGGGTTAGAAGAGACCTTAAAGACCATCTAGTTCCAACCCCCCTGCCATGGGCAGGGACACCTTCCACCAGACCAGGTTGCTCCAAGCCCCATCCAACCTGGCCTTGAACACTGCCAGGGAGGGGGCAGCCACAGCTTCTCTGGGCAACCTGGGCCAGGGTCTCACCACCCTCACAGCAAAGAATTTCCTCCTAATATCTCATCTAAATCTCCCCTCTTTCAGTTTAAAACCAGTCCCCCTCATCCTATCACTCCATGCCCTTGTAAAAAGCCCCTCTCCAGCTTTCCTGTAGCCCCTTTAGGTGCTGGAAGGTGCTAGAAGGTCTCCCTGGAGCCTTCTCTTCTCCAGGCTGAACAGCCCCAACTCTCTCAGCCTGTCTCCATAGCAGAGGGGCTCCAGCCCTCTGAGCATCTTCGTGGTCTCCTCTGGACTCGCTCCAAGAGGCCCATGTCCTTCTTCTGTTGGGGGCCCACAGCTCCTTCCCACTTCAGAGTAGTGAGTGATCTAACTGTAACTTTTTTTTTTCCCCTCTCTGCCCACTTCCATGGGCTGGGCTGATTTACTCTGAAGTGGAACCTGCTTCTAGTCTTTCTTGCTAGGATTGCTGGGGAGAGCTCAGTGGCTGAAGCAGTGTTGGTCCCTTCCAGCCCACAACTTAAAAGTTCACGGAATCAGGGCTTGTAGCCTTCCCTAACAGCATCTCTTATTTAGGAAACTGTCTGTAGTGACAGAAAAAAGAACCCTTTCCTCCCTCCCAAGTATCTGAGCTGCCAAGATAAAGCAGCTGTACACTTTGTATCTTCTTTCCCATTTACAGTTACATGGAGCAACAGAAGGGAAAAATGGAGAAACAGCTAAATACATTGTGGCAAGGAGACCACACCTCCTTGGAAACTTGGTGCAGTGGGCAACTGCTGCTCCGAGTCTACAGCCTGTTTCAGAAGGCTGAGCCCAAGCACGAAGTGCCTGAAGGTGCAGTCCCACTGCTAGTGCAGATCACAGCAGGACTTCGAGGCACCACGAGCGCAGCAGTGATGCTCTCAGAAGGAACAGACCCTGATCTCACACCAGAGATCTTTTTGCATGTAAATGAAGCACAAATTTCCGAAAGCTGCTGCCACTACAGCTGGCTGCTCTCCCCCAGGAGCTCCCACAGGCAGTTAACAGGCTCATGTCCTCCATCAAAGGTCAGGATACCAAGAACTCCACATCAGACACTTTTCTGCTTTTATTTTAAAAAAATCCAGAATGGATCCAGTAACAGTTTTATCAAGGAAATTGTTTTACTATAAGCAGAGAACAGACACAGGATGGAGCAGAAGGCTCAGCCAAACAAAGTATTTAACTTCCACAGAGCCTCTTCTGTAAGAAATAACGTTACAGCTGAATTTGAAGTAACCCCCCTCCCTCAGAACAAGGCTACTCACCTCGATGCAGATCTGAACATTCTCTAGCAACATAACCAGCCCTGGCATTGCTGCTCCCAGGCCTTTTTACCTGCTCACAAGTACTCAGATCCACAAGGAGGGTCCACACAGCTGTTATTCTCCTCCCCATTCCAGCAGAACTTCCATCTCCACCCTTCGATTTAGTGACATCGTTTCCAAACTTTGATAGCAGATTTAGTACACCATCGTGTCAAGTATCAGAAATAAATGATCAGCGAGTCCCCAGGTGCCTCAGTTGAATACCACGGGGCCAAACACCTAACTTTGTCTGGCATGAATTAACTTTCATCAAGTGACAATTTACCTAGCAGACACATCACTAAGTTTATACATTAAAGAATTTTATATATAGAATACTGCAAAAACACAGTAAGTCTGAATTCTGCCCGTTGCTGCTCAGGAAGGTCCCTTCTCTCCCAAGCGTCAAGAAAAATCGACCTCTTCTTCATACTCTAGTCAAGGCAAGACAGAGACTTCTTATTGCTTCTCTTCCTTCTGATCCCCCGGACTTCCAGAACCCTCTCGTTCGGAGGCCATCTGTGGAAGAGTTGGCCAATTAGTTGTAGGAACAATATGCTTCTCCTAGACATTTTTTTCCTAGCTAGCTGCTGAGTAAGTACTAGACTGAGGAAGCCCTTCCTTCAGTGAAAAGGGTAATTGTCCACTGGAGAATGGAAGCCATCCTCATCTCTGCATGACTGCTACTAAGAGGGAGGAAATTATCTTCCCATTATTTACACTTTCCCGGTGGATGTAACAAGCTTACGCTGCAGCACTGAACGTTTGCAGTTTGCCAGCAGAAAAGCAGCTTTCCGCAGTAAGGAGAGCTTAGCACCACCAAGGTCACCCGCGCAGAGCGCGCCGCTTCTGTCCTGGGAGACCTCCCCGGGCACACCTGCCGGGGCTCGAACGGGTGAGCCTTCCACTGGGAAGGAGATTGAGGAGGAAGTCCTGATGGCCTTACTACTGTAATTTTAGGAAGTCTGTTTTACACTCATCCTTAAAATAAGTCCAGACATTACTGCTTTACATGCTCTACACACCTAGGGGAAAGCCCTGTCTGTGCTCTTCTTGATGCTCCCTATTAAGAGCTTCCAGCACTCTTCCATGCCACACGGTACAGAAATGCTAACGCACCGTCTGGGAGGCAGGCTACCGACAGCAGGATGGCCAAGAGTTCAGGCCTTCAACACTCCCTCACTTTCTACAGCTGCCCCTTCAGTAAGTGTCATTCAGAGGCAGCCGCACAGCGGTACCTCCAAGCACAGCCCTCACCCACGTGTTTAGTGTCCCCACTCACCCCTCCCCACCTGAGGGCTATAAAATGGCGATGACCATGAACCTACCTTCTTGTATGCCATTTCAAAGAGTTTCAGGGAAGCCTGCTGCAGGCTGGTTGCTGCCTGCCTGATGTTTTCTCCCGTTTCGGCATCTTTACGAGCCAGGAGTTCCCTCATTTTAGCAATTTCTTCTTTCAATTTGTTGCACTGCAAATAAGGCACAAACAAACATGATGAAATCCTGCACTTTGTGCGATGAGAATCTCATTCCTGTCGTTTCACCCACCCCTTGGCCACAGCAAAACTACTGTTTTTTTTTTTTTTTTGCCAGAAGCCATGAAATTAAGTCTCAAACTGAGCCATACGGTCTGACTGTGCTCAGTTCCCTCTGGGCACCTGTCCACTTCACTAAATGTGCCACAGTTGGCATTAATCGGTCCCCTTGTTTGCAGTCTCCGCAGAGGCGCCAAGGACAGAAAGCCCTGCAGAGCCTGAACAGCCCGCCAAGGATGAGAGCTGCTGTCCCTGGCACACCTCACCAGTGAGCCAGTCACCAGGATAAAGGGAAAAGAAAGCTGGTTTTCATCTATATTTAAAGCATGTCAGAAAGCCAACAAGTAAGGCTGTTCACCACCCTGTTTAATGCCTTTGTTGCACGTGGGAGAAGGAGCAGAGAGGCAAACCAAAGCAATACAGTCTCATCCCAGCCCCTGTAGCCATCTGTCAAACCCTCCACGCAGTCTGGCATCTCTCTGTCAGCCTGGCATGCTGCTGGAGAGGCAGGCCCGGAGAAGCGAGGTTACTGGGGTACAGCTGTACCAGCAGCGCTCGCTCAGCAGCTTTCGCAGGCAAAACGTGGGCAGAGTTCTCACTCAGACCCGCAGGAAGACGAAGGCGATCGACACCTTCTGTGTCAGGCCACCATCTCTACCCAGACAGCACAGGGCTTCTTCCAAGCTCTGCTACCCACTTGCCCTTGGTATTCCCCAAAAGACATTACAGAGAACAACAGTCCTTGCAAGGAACAAGGATTTAGGCTCTGTGCTCCGGTGAGAGAAAACTCCCGTGATCATAATCCCAAACAGAGTCGGCCAATATCCATCCTAGAGAGAGGGTCTGGGCTGAGAAACAGCATTTAAACTGATCAGAGGCTACTATTTACCAGTAAACTATAATCTCGTTCCTTCAAACGGCTCACAGAAGCCCTAGGAGCCCTTTTATTCTGCTTCCGAGATTTGCTAGCTTGAAAATTGTGCAATCTGTTTTAAACTTGGCTTTAGAAACTAAATTGTCACTTAGAATGGTATGAAAAGCTCTCTTTTGATACTAAATATCCACTTCACTCCAAAGAGAGAAGAAAATGTGGAGTTAAGTGGATACAGTAATTCTCATTGCCACCAAGTTCTTGGGTGCTGTGTTTGTAGTAAGAGGCTGCCAGGACTGCACAGCAGCTTTGCCTTTGTCCCTCTGCTAAGACGCTGGCAGGCCCTGCTCGTAACCTCTAGCTTTTGAGCAAAACTCTCATCTCACAGGCCACAGTACAGTTCTAATCAAATCACCACAAGGCCAACTCAAGGACATAATTCATGCAGAAACCTTTCATTAACAGCTTCCCAGGCTCTTAGATCTTCAGCGACACTGAACTTGCACTTTGAAGTAGGATATTTGCTATTATCCAAGCCATGTTCTTCTAAGTATGTCTTTACATCCTCCTATCAGTCTCGCTCATCCCACTCACCAAGTGCAAAAACCAGGACAGCCGATGACTGTGCCATCCTTCCACAGCATGGAGATACGCACAGAGTCGGTGCCACTGGCCAGAGCCAGCTATGAGCGAAGTGAGAATCTGAGCAAAGATACAGCAAGGAATCTTACCTCCTTTCCTGTTACGGGACCAGAAACTACCTACCTCATCTGCTGGCAGCTGATCCTTGAACTCCTCCATCTTAGACTCTGTATCATGGATGATGCCTTCAGCCATGTTCACAGCTTCCACGCGTTCCTGGGTAACAAAGCTCATGAGGGCCTACTGCATGCACCACTGGCACCACGAGTTGTGTACGTGTGAACTAGCAGCTGACACTTCTTTCCCCAAACTGCCAAATTCCACTTTAGCTCCCACCCAGGGTCCTTCTTAATGGCAAGGGAGAAGAATAAATGCAAGCGAACTATTTCTAGATGCATTCTGGCACCAGCAAGCCCAAACAGGCAGGCTAGGCAAGGCAGTCCTCATGCTTTCACACTCAGCAAATCCCACTTCCCTGGAAGTCGAAGCAACTAATGCAGCACTACTGTTGGCACACTGAAAGAGCCAGCAACTGCAGAGACAGGACAGCTCGCTCTGCTCTGCTCCTTCAGAAAGCAACAGAACTTTCAGAAAATATTCTTAAGCTTCTTCAGCAACAAGAGCACCAGAGACAACTAAAATGCTAGGTAGTTTTACTCGTCTTCCCTTATTACAAATGCACGTAGCATCTCAACAGTGGAAAAACCCCACTGTGCTAGGTGAGAAATACCAGCTCCTAACGTTACTGTTGCAAAGACAACTAACAGGGGACAGGGTAGGCTGTTAAGTACAGCAAAGCCACAGCCCTGCTGAGACATAATTCAGTCCCAGTGTCAACATGAACTATTTCACCAGCAACCGTCTCGGGACACCCAGCTCTCTCCATCTGAGAGAAGAGTCTACCTGAATGAGGGTGTGGTAATATTCTCAGGAGACTAACCACTTATAGTGGAAAGCTGATGAAAAATAATTTTGTTTCTACACTATGTCTTCACTCTTTGTGGGATGTCAAAGTTCACAGCAGGATGCTGAGGCCAGCACAGTGATAACTCTGTTTATGCACTCATGATACTTCCACGGCAGTAAAACCATGATCAGAAAGGTGTAAGGAAGGAATTTTGACAATTACAGTTATGCAAGTCAAGTAAAGAGAAGTGTTAGTTAAGAAAGCAACTTAATCACCTTCACCTGATAGGTCACTGGACAGAGATGAGTCCTGCTTCAGGACTACAACAGGGAAGAACTTACTCAGTGATTTATGATACAAAGTCACAGCAAGGCAACAGGAAAAAGTTTTCAGTGCAGCCTCTTCAAATGCTAGGCCAGCACCTACACTTCATGGCAATGGTGCAGTTATTTAAACAGTGGGACTTTTAGACCAAAGTCTTTAAAGGGTCTCCATCCAACCTACAAATGCTAATAAGCCAATGCTTTGGGGCTTTAGAGCTTCTGAGGCATGGACATGCTGCTTCACGTGAATTTACTCCACACATTCTCTCCTTTAGTCCTCCTCTGATCCCATCAGTACTGAGGGTGAGATTTTACCACACTGCCTGAACACTTGAGACAGGTTTCTACAGACCAGGAGAATATGAAGTGGGTAAATCCAGTGTGCCAGTTTCAGCAGCCACTAACTATACGATGGTGCCACATCCCAGAGTAGGCCTCCACTGTGTCAACGTTCTATATTTAGCAGCATAATTCATTAGTACTACCCTCATTAAACCAATTAGTCCCAACCATTAATCCTATGTGTATCACAGGTTCAGTCACTCAACCATGGCAAGTGTCAGTCTTTTCTTGACAAAGTCAGTGAGGCTTTCAAACATCTCCTGATGTCTCCACCTGCGCTGAGGGCAAATACTGAGCTCAGATGAATGCAGCATTCGAGATGCCACCATGAGGTTTTAAGCACTATGGAAAGCAACTTCCCACTTAAGAAGGAGGAGGCTGAGGTGCAGGTTTGCTTGGCAGGTTGTATAAATTAAGACTTAAAATAAACTCAGAGAAAGTAGCTTAAATATCCCCATACTGCCTCCATTTAGATGGAACATCACTGCAAGAACCCAGCTGTAGCAGGCTAGCTACTACAGCCCAGATAACAAGCAGGTGGACAGAAAAGAGCATTGACAACAAAAACCATAATTAGAATTGCAAAGCTCAAAGCTGTTTGTCATGAGTAACAGGCAGGTGAGTTTGCTTACTGCTGCCTCTGTGTCCCAGCAATTCTTCAGGGAGGAATTAAAATGCCAGTCCCACAGGGCAAGTTACTCAACCCAAACCCAAGATCCAAATGCCTCTGCCTACTCCTTCTTGCAACTCTGGAGTGTAAATTGAATATAAAGAAGCAAGCAGATATTCAGGTAACTGCACAAGCAAACAGCTCACGACTGTACAGACCAGAAGCTGCAGCTCCTTCAAAGGTGGGCACAGTGAACAGCAGAGAACGGCGATAACCGGCAGGCACACTGCTAGCTGGAAGATACTGTAACAACCACATTACCTTTCTTCGCCTGTCTTCCTCTGCATATTTCTCTGCATTCTTCACCATGTTCTCAATTTCATCTTTGCTAAGGCCACCAGAAGACTGGATAACAACTGCATTAGAGAAGAAACATTAATAAAGAATGTGCTCTCATTTCTGAGGTATTACTTCCCCAACCCTCTCAATGGCATCAGCCTCGCTCAGGGACTCTGCACCTGTGCAGGCCCCACGGGCAGCACAAAGCCAGTCTTTGAAGAGGCAGTGATGCTGCTGGCAAGATAAAAGCCTGATGTCTTACACCTACGAACTCCCCAGAGCTCTGCCAAACACCTCCTGTCCAATGGCCTGCAAGTCACTGTGACCATTTTTCAGTTACTCCTCCTGGAAAACGACTGTGCACACAAAGCCCCCCAAACCAAAGGGTATTTCTAGCAGGTTAAAAACACAAAACTAAAAAAATAGCAAAAAAACCCCAATCAAACAAAAGTAAAAAAACCTAAACAGAAGGAATCATTTTACCAGGGCACAGACATTCCTTTCACTGTCGGAAAGCAGTCCAGGCTGGTAGAAGGATATGACAACATTCCCCACCCAGCTCCTCACGCTACCCTTAAGTGAACATAGCGTGATTCTATGGTAAGGCTCCTAAAGGTCTCCTCTTTTTTTTTTTTTTTTTCCTCCATTAGTACCAAAAAGTATAGCCTAGACTTAATCTAATTTCTGCAGTGAAGCATAATTTCATTGCAAAAGAGAGGACCAACATCCACGATATCACAAAGTCCAAAAAAGGGTATACCAAGATCCTCACCCAAATTAAGTTTTCCACTTAATATTTGCCAATGGAACAAAACTCTGAACAAAGATACAGACACACACATGTCCTTTGGATGCAGATGTGGGATGAGCAGTTCAGTTTTATAATCAGGATGATGTTTGCATACAGATAGGCAGCTAAAAAACTCTGGTTGCCTATTACCAGGAGATGGCTACTCAGAGGTAGAAGGCTGCCACACGTCGAAAATCTACAAGGAAATCGAAGTAACAAGCACCGTGGTTTTGGTAACAAACTCCTGCCAAAGGCCAAGCAGCATGATTAAGAAGAGCATATACCTTCAAGGTGCCAATAGAGAGTTAATATTGCTCTTAACTGGAGCTTGCATTTCATTGCTCAAGTGGTTGCCTCCAAGAAACAACAGAAGGGCAGTAGAGAGGCTTCCCAGTTAGAGGCACAAGAGAGATATTTTGTATCAGGGGAATCTACAAATGCTTCAAATTAATTTTCTGAGCCCACAACAGAGCTTTAGAAAATGTCAATCCTGTCGTTAATTACCCCAGAACAGCGGGCCCTAACATTTCATTGCACTACAGAGCAAAATATACCAACAGCTTGAAGTCCCCAAGCCTCCTGCCATTTAGAGACGTTTCCAGCCTAAATGGATGAAAATTAACAAGGTAGTTACACAAAAATACCTGATGCTGCAAAATACTTGAAACTTGAGACCTTTGTAATGAAGTAATTAGAAACAAAACAGGATGTTGGCACAGGGCTGATCTGTTCAGCTGTACTTGACATGCCTTGGATTCAACAGAGATCATCTTAATTCGCTATCTCCCCTAAAAGCTGGCACCTCCACGCAGGCAGCCTCCAACAGACAGCAATCTCTTCATGCACTAGCAGAGGGCACTCCCAAAGGAACAACAGGCCCAGGAGCACAGCTCAAGAACAACTCGTACAAGGTGCTGGATTCCCAAACCCCAATTTCTGTCCCTTCAGGGTAACTTAGGGCAGAATGTCACTGCTCCGAGCTCCTCAGAGACACAGGACACCCCTGTAAGCCACAGGAGCACTGCTCCACAAACACTCGTGAGCCCTCAGTTAGCCACCCTGTATGCCCAACACCTCTCTGGGGACTGGGGCACAGCTGATACATACAGGAAACCCCAGGAAACAGTTGCACTCTGCTGAAACATTGCTATAGCGACCACAGCAGACTGCAAGACCAAGAAAGGACTGTCGTACAGTGCAAAATGACTTGGAATGTGGTAAAACCCTGCCAGTGAGGACTTCCTTGACCTTGGTGTAGGCAGGTGCTTCATCTCTGCCTCACGTGCACAGAGAGAGCATCCATTAGTGGCAATCTCTGTCAGCAGGCTAACAGTGAGGGCAAGAGTGCTCTGTGTTCACAGAGGCTTTAGTTCCTTAAAACGGATCTACAGGTCAGTTGTCACTTCTCCCCTTCCCTATTTCATTCTGCAGTAGTCCTTTGCCTTCCTTTCCAGAGAAGACACTCAGGCTAAGATGACTTCAACTGCACCTATGCTGCACTGGCAACAGATTGCTTGTGTCATCCTTACTCTTAAGCAAGTAAGACGTATCACAGTCCCCACCCACCCCTGGACTGTGGGATGCCCACGAAGGCAGCACTCCATCACCTTTGGAATCACCCAGTGTTCCCCTCAGTGCCCAGTGTGCTACGGCACCTTCACCGCTCCACACCTTCGCTCCTCACTCCCAGGCAGCACCCCAGAGCACTTACTCTGCTGTTCGCGTCCGGTGCCTTTATCCTTGGCTGACACGTGAACAATACCGTTGGCATCGATGTCAAACGTGACCTCAATCTGGGGCACTCCACGTGGCGCTGGAGGGATCCCAACCTGAGAACGAGAAGCGCTCAGCCATTAGCTCCCACGTGGACATCAGCTCAGGGTACGAGGCTCCACTGTCAGGCACGCTGTCAGTTGAATCAACTGTTAGCTAACCCTCAGAGCCAAGTCCTCTCAACGCCTGTTGGCATCACGTGGTGAATTAGCAGTATCTAGATTTAACAGGATACAGATTTTCTACCCAGAACAAGTGCACAGACGCCACAAGAGGCAGCCCCCAAGTTTGGTTTGGAGGTGACACAGGTTCTGCTTTATTGCTAAACAAGCCACTCTTGCCCTCCAGGACACGGCAGGATGCTCTGTTTCCTCAGTTCTGGACATGACTGGACTTCACTGTCTACCTCTGAGGCTACGACACTAAGAGGGACAGGCAGTACGGCTTCCTTCAAAAGTACAAAAGAAAGGCAAGGCCCCTCCTTTCTGGATGACCCTTCCTAGCAACAGCAAGTTTGGGCAGTTAATAACAGTGCCAAACTCTGCCAACACTGACCAAACCCATTCTGCACAGGGAGCTGGTTAGGCAGCCACACACTGCACACAAGAACCCCTGGAGCACAGCTGTTCTCCAGTAAGCAGGGCAGTTCTACAGGCGTTCACAGAAAAGTGGTACTGGGCTGGAAATGGGCTATCCTAGGAGCAGGTATCATGGAACCTGCTCCAAGTCTTGTCTTTCCAACACCAGAGGAAAGGCCCACACTCAGGTTACCTGCTGCACAGGCCTGGTACCACAGAGCTCGTTTTGCTCTTTGTGCCCAGAAGTGGAAAGGGCCCTTCTAGGTGATAAAGCCCTAAAGCTACAGTAGCCCCTGTGCCACCTAAGACTGCTTAGAAACTCTAAGCTCCATCTGAAACACTAGCTGCTCCCCTGCCACTGCAAGGCTGCCCCAGAATCAGGCTGTGCCTCTAGAGACTGCTTTTTTACTACAAATAGGGTCAGGTGTCTTCTGTAAGATGACTCCCTCGCTAACACTGCCTTCAGGGGTCAACTGAAATGGAGAAGGCTTTGAACTTCTCAAAGAAGGTCAAGTCTAAGGTCATGAATACTGAGTAGCCAACGTACCAATGTGAACTGGCCAAGGAGTTTGTTGTCACTAGCCATCTCTCTCTCCCCCTGGCATACTTTAATCTCCACTTGAGTCTGCCCATCAGCAGCTGTAGAAAACACCTGTGGAAGAGGAACAGAAAGTTACTGGCTAGCTAGTAAACTGCAACACATGAAGAGAGGCAGCTACAAGCTGACTAAACAACAAGGAAAGGAACAAATAAAAGCTGCTTTGAAGAGATAAAGAATCATTACATGCTTGTCATTGCCCTGTTCCTCTTACAAAGCACCGAGGCACCAAGACTAGCAACAGCCAAGCTCAGTGGCATCTCGTCCTATATGCACTTGAGCACATGAAAACTGGCAATGCCACGCCAACAGCAGGCTCCAGTGGCAACCAGCCACGTTACCAGAACATTTCCTCCTGAAGCAGCAGGGCTCCTGCCCCAACCCCACGCCCCAGAGAGGACAAGTGTTATCAGTAAGAACACATGCAAGCAGACCCAGAAAAGGCAAAGGAAAGGATCACACCCAAGGCTACTAGGGCCTTACAACACAGGAAAAAAAAAATCATCCCTTCCGAGGTACGCTGCCCAAGAAAGGTGGTCTCAAACGTGTGAGGTGCTCAGTTACAGAAGGTCTCCACACAATTCTTCTTCAGAATGATGTGTTGACAGTTACATCATGGCACACACACTGCAATCATGGCCAGGCCACAAACATCCTGGGGTATCTTGGCACACATTAACTCAACTTACCTCACGCTAATAATCACCACAGATATTCAGTGGCTGACATTAAATCTGATTTCTAAGCCACTTCTCCTTGCCAGATAAGGAGGAGACAAGACTATCTACTGGGATGCTTTGGGTAGCCTTCACTGGGTGTTTGAGATCACCACAAAAGACCCACCCATCTGGAGTTAGTTTGTACCTGGCTCTTCTTAGTTGGTATGGTAGTATTCCTGTTGATGAGCTTTGTGAAGACACCTCCCAGTGTCTCAATCCCCAAGGAGAGGGGAGTTACATCCAGCAGCAGGACATCAGTAACGTCACCAGCTAACACGCCACCTTGAATAGCTGCACCAATAGCAACGGCTTCGTCAGGATTAACTGCTTTGCTAGGAGCACGGCCAAACAAATCCTGTACAGTCTGCTGCACCTGAATGGAGAGAAAGCACAGCTCGTATGCGGAGTGCACCATTACCGCCCAGTGCTCTGGCCACGAGAACATGCCAGCCATGGCTGGAAGTCTGTATCTTTATGCTCCTCCTGCCATGTAACCCTGTGGCATGACAGACACATTAAGCTTCAGGCTTGTGACTGCTCCCTAATTCCCCATCTTCCACGTACCCTGTTAAATGCACTCCTTTCAGTCTAGACAACCCCTTCTCTGGAGACTTTTTTTGCAATCAAGTTTGCCAGCTGCAGGTCAGCCTACACCAGTCCTTTCACACAGCCCGGCCGTATTCAGAAGGGATCACTCCATGCTTATCAAGCAGGAGTCAAGGACTGCTCCCCGGGAACTTGTACAGGCCAACACTGGGCAGAACACAGCTGTCAAGGACGGTACAGCTGTGGAGGCAGAGCGCAGGGAAGGTAAAAATCCGGAGCAGAAGGACAGTTAATCTTGTTTGTGTGTAATAAAGGGAAAAAAAAAAGGAAATTGTATGAAGGACAGTATTTCCCAACTCTTTATTTAATGGGCTGTTTCACCAGAGAAGTAGATTTGCTATGTCAGCAGGCAGCCTGAGCTGCGTTATTAGCTCTTCACTGCTCTGCCCTTTCTAAAGGATGTGCTCACGATTACAGCAGATTTATCGCTGAAGTATCCAGATGGGAATGCAATAAGGTGTCTGCACCAGAGCACAGCTCAGTAGTCCACTCCTCTGCCTTACAAGAGAAGGGTGTGGGACTTCGATCCTGCTCGCAGCTTCCCTCCTCCCTGAGCACACGCGTTAGGCACACATGGGCACGGGTGAGCACGATGTGCCTGGAAAACAGTGCTGTAAGCAAACGTCCAACTCTGCACTCAAGCCAAGAGACATGTGCTGAGGGTGCTCATTACAGAGGAACACACTTCATGTATGAGCATATAATTAAGTGCAAGTCTTTCCCTCTGGAGGCGTATTTTACAGTACAAGAGAAACATAACTTCTAGCCACCCACTGTATGTTCCCTGGAGCACTGGCCACGCAAGCGCTCCAAAGGTGGCACGTTCCCTCCTAGCAGGGTGAAATGAACACAACAATGTACGTGTGAGAAAGCTCTGTGCAACATACAGGCGCTGATCTCGGAGCCAGAGCTGTAACTACAGGCACTCCAGAATGCATCATGTAAGCTCAAAGCCACAGATGCTGGAGATTATAAATAGGGCATAAAAAAGTAAAAACAATAATAATAAAAAATATCAATATTTAAGTACTGTCTCCCACCCCCAAAGGATACACAATGTTTCAGAAAGGGCTTCCCCACCTCTAGAAGTGGTTTTTCATCACTTCATACGTAGCTAACGACACCATCTTTCCTTTACCCAGCTGGAACAGCGGGGCCTTTGGGAAGGTATAGCACAGTCACCCCACTTGAGCTTTGGCCAGAGCAGCAGCTTCCGTTTATCTTGTTGCTCTAGTTCTCCTGCCTGGGTGAGCTTCTGCACGCACTAATATCACCTCCAGCCACCAGGCTCATTTAACACTTCGGGAAGAAAAAAAACCTCACTACCAAACCCCACATCAATCCCAAGCAGGACCATGTACACACCTACTATCCTAGAAAGGACCTGCAAATCCCCAATCTTAACAGCAAACAAATAGTCCAAGCCTGACTGATCACTATGGAATGATATTTTGATGATCTCTCTAGAAAAGGACAAGCTGTACCCTTGAAGAGAGCAGTGTACATACACATTCAGCTCTGACTTCAGGTGAGTTAAGCCGTAGTCTGCTTTGCTACAAAGAAGAACAGTAAATCACCAGCAGACAGTGCCTTATCTGCAAGACTCTGCATGTCAGCAGAGCAAGCTTCTCAGTTACCTGTTGGTGCTTATCACCACAGAACACAAGGGCCAGGTATTAGGTAACGAGTGTTTGGAACAGCCAGTTAAATATGCTTGGCAACATCCAGCCCCAAAGAGGTAGCTGAATACAAGCAACCAGCAGGTAACAGAGCCCTTCTGCTTGTGCAGTTTCTCACAGCTGGCTCTAAGTGCTCTACACAGGGGAAGAAATCCACTAAAAGGCAAAGATTACTGATAGGTTACTGCCATTGAAGTGTACCTTGATCACACACTGAAGTCCACAAACAAGAGAAAACACCCTGTGCATCTGAACAATGCTGCTGGTGTTTGGTCCACATCAGAAAGTCCAGTTGAATTTTCAACTCCTGATGCCTCCCACTTGTCTTTTTGAAGCGCAACTCAGCTACAGCCCCCAGATCCAAGCTGAGCTGATTAAAAAGGATGAGAGAGTCCCTTCCCACTGCTTTCATGCGACTAACATGTCTGCTCTGCTCCTGGAAGCCTGCAGCTGCTGCAGCGCTGGAGTTACCAGATTCCCAACTCTTCTGTTACAGCTCACCCCTAACAGGAAGCACTAGCTAGCTGTGCCAGCTTTGCCTGTAACGGAGACAGATCTCATACCTTTGGCATTCTGGTCATGCCACCGACGAGGATGACTTCACCAATGTCACTCTTGCTGACTTCAGCATCCTGCATGGCTTTCTGGCACGGCGCTACCGTCCTTTTGATCAGATCAGCTACGATGCCCTCAAACTGCGAGCGACTCAGCTTCATGTTCAAGTGCTTTGGTCCAGAGGCATCCATAGTAAGGTACGGCAAGTTAATGTCTGTCTGCAGCACAGAAACACACACGAAGTGAAAAACAGGAGTGGAAAATAAGGCAGCTACAGACAGATTTTAGATTTTACAATACAGTTTTACAGATTTTACAGATTTTAGATCAAGTTCCAGGTTCTGTTCTGCCTGTACAGAAACATCTACGTGTCTGTTCTGCGGCCCAGTCTTTAAGTGGCAGCAGGCATACTTCTATGCTTGACATTTCAGACAAGAGATAGGAAAATTATTTTGTTACACATCTCAGGGTTACAACTGTTAAGTTCCAATTTCAATAGTGTGTTGTTTTGAGGTCTTTTATTGTTAAGAAAAATTTCTATCACAGCCAGGAGGTAAGATCAGAAACATTACCGCTTCCTTTAGCACAACACAGAAGCAAGCCCACCTTCAGAGTTCTGAAAGGTTTTGCCAAATGACTAACATTTCATGTAAGGTGAGCTACGTGAAGGAAATAACTCATGACTGCTTTCTAAATGCAAACAACTCCTGTTCGACAGCCAGCCCATTGCCATTTAACACAAAGCTCGTCAGTGCCAGGAACCATAATCTCCACTTTTCATGGCTATTTGTGAATGATCCTACAAATTCACATGTTGGATTTTTAAAGCAAATCTTATACTGAAACCATCTTGTTCAAGCGCTGAGTCATGCTGACATCAAAAGATACTACAAATCAAAGCAATTAAAAACATTAATGCTTTAAGCTGCAGAGATTAAGTTTACACAACAAGAATTAAACCCACGTTACTGACTAGAGGTGTGCATTCACTGTATTAGTAATATTAGAGGAAAAATATTAGGCAATAATATTAGGGGAAAATAGGGCCAAAAGCAAGTTTTTTTCCTTTCAGCGCTAAGGAGTTAAGGAATTCAGTTTTTCCTGGTATGAACAGACTGTATTTGCCAACTCTTGAGCTAGTACAACAGAGCCTGCTATGTCTCTGGCAGAACTATGCATCCATTGTGACTTGCCTGAACTCCTTGCTATGAGCTCCCCACTGGCCAACAAAAAGACCACCATAAAAGAAAAAAGTTTATTCAGAACCTAGAAACTGGCAGAGACCCCATTTCAATTACTATATAATTGACCTTAATTTTCACTTAGGCAAGACTATTACACCCCTAACGTGCTGCTTCTCCATCTCCTTATTCAGTAGTGAATAAAGGACATGCTTGAATGCATTAATATACAAAGCAGGTGGAAAAAATAAAAGTGGGTATATGTTGCCCATTGTCTAGACAATGCTTCTGCAGGCAAAAAAGTAAAGATTCTTCATAGAAGTTATTTCTTATTATTAGACAAATTAGCTGTTTCAGTGGAATGAGTAGCACCAAGGTTTTGGAACTGCTTGTGCAAAGCCACAAGTGCTTCCAGTAACCCAGCAGTCCTAGCTGCAGCTAAGTTCCCTGATGCCCATCATACTTCTGAAATACATAATAAGTTGGGAAGAAGGTCACATTCCCTGCAAGATGAGAAAACATGATGCCAGAAGAAAGGTAAAACCCAGCACCCGTTAACATTCTTAGTTTCTGACAACTAACTGCGCTCCTAAACCGTCTACCCTGCTAACGGACTTTCTGTTAAAGTGGTAGCATTTGGTCACACAGAAGCTTGTTCTTCCACCACAAGAAAAAGCAGCAATTTTGTACAGCTTTGTGAACAAAACCAATGCAAAACTCAGTGTATCAAAGGGTTTTACTGGACTGCTTTGAACCCAGCCACCTACCTGCACGGATGACGAAAGCTCACACTTTGCTTTCTCCGATGCTTCTCTCACCCTCTGAAGGGCCATGTTGTCTTTAGTCAGGTCAACACCCATCTAAGCGACAAACAGTACGGGTTAAGAGACTCTCAACTTTTGCACAGGACTCGTGGAGAGCCTTTCTTCATTGCAGTTCACCGTCCTATCACTCTTGACTGTGAAGATGCTTGGAAAAGTACAGCCCTGTCTGTGCACTTCTGGTGATCTCACTTCTGGCAAATGTATTTAGCATTTCAAAAACATCTGCTAGCCCTCTCTGCTCTGGTAGTGATTATACACTAAGTAATCAATTAAAGCTTGGAAAAGCTGATGCATGACAGAATATAAAGGCAAAGGAGTTGGAATTACACTGCAGTTTCCTGCAGCCAACCCTGTACTGTATGCATCTGTGCTGACACATTCAATTGGACCACAGATTTTTATTATTAAAAGTAAGCAGACTATGTATAGGGTAAGTCCTGCTACACTAGAGGAAAAAAAGGCAGAAGTCCTGCTAGTCTATGCCTTCCAGGAGAGGAATATTCCACCTCAAGAAAACAAGCATAAGAACTGGAAGCCAGGCTAACAGGTGCCTAATACTCTTAAATTTCAACTGTGCCATAGATTACAAACCAAGTCCTAATAATTTAGGAAGATTTACGTTCTTCTATAGAAGTTAAGTGAGGTTGAAAAACACAAGACTGAATTCTGATGAGATGCCTTACCTCTCTCTTGAACTCTTTAACAATATACTGTAGCAAAGCCTGGTCAAAATCTTCTCCACCTAAGAAAGTGTCACCATTGGTGGACTTCACCTCGAAGACTCCCTTCTGGATTTCCAAAATGGAAATATCAAAAGTGCCACCACCCAAATCGTAGACTGCAATGCTACAAGAACAGATGCAGAAAGACATTACTTTCCAGACAAAGTTGTGTGGCTCAAAAATCACTCTCCTCAGGAGACGAAGTGTGCAGAATTCACGTTGCTGTCCACAAACGTGAAAAGCCTCTCTGAAGACCACAGTAAACAATTACACAGTGCACGCACTCCTTGAGCACTCCCGAGTCCACGTGGAAGTCTTCTCTGAAAGATGTGCTACGCAATACTTAACCTTGCCTGTTATTTCAGAGGGCAGTTTCTCCTTCTTCAAAAAAAAAAGACACACTCGCATCCAATGACAAGGACAAGGACACCAGAACCATTACGAAACATGGTTTTCAAAATGTGAGGCTTTCACAGCAC
Source organism: Nyctibius grandis (assembly GCF_013368605.1). NCBI lineage: Eukaryota > Metazoa > Chordata > Aves > Nyctibiiformes > Nyctibiidae > Nyctibius > Nyctibius grandis. The sequence goes on from NC_090679.1 coordinate 5,952,276, forward strand.
TATAATCTACATCAGAAACACAAAATCTGTAACAAAACCCCTGCATTTATATAAGCACCCTTGACAGTGACAGAAGGCTGAATGCAGTCAGGGAAGAAGACGCAAGCTGTGGATATCAGGCACCAAACGCCAGCGTACCTCTTGTGTGACACTTCAGCACAAATGGTGACAGCCTCTCACCCAGTTGTCCTTAGCCACACCTATCACTGCTACTGGTAGGTAAGATAATTAAACTGACACTCAGCTTTGATAATTCAGTTATAGCTGCAAGTTATGAACTCACTTTCTTTAACAAGTATGGCTGGCATAGAACAGAGGTGACATTACACAGCACTGACTCACGGCTGTGAGTCTGCTTTGGCAGCATTCCAACCAAAGATTTTAAAAACCAGAAAGCAGAAGAGGCATTTACAAAGCAAATTACAGCATCCTTATTTAAGAGAGGGTAGGTGTTCTGAACAGGCACTTACATTTTGTCTTCAGACTTGTCCAGACCATAGGCAAGTGCAGCTGCTGTTGGTTCATTAATCACCCTCAAAACATTCAAGCCAGCGATCTGCCCAGCATCTTTTGTAGCCTGAGGAAAAAAAGAGGAAGAGTGCTAAGTACAGGGAGAAACTAAAGGCAATTTATAGGCCCAAAAATCTTACAGCTTGGTGAATACCTGTCTCTGAGAATCATTAAAGTAAGCAGGGACTGTGATCACAGCATTCTTGGCTGAATGTCCGAGGTAATTTTCTGGAGGAAAAAAGGAGACAAAACAGAAAGTTATCTTTCTAAGATGAGTAACAACATTATTACCATGTAGTTTGAAATAATGTTGCTGAACTAAGAACAGAAGACAGGCTTGCTGCTCAAGAACCTGCTGCTTTCTGGGAAAACACAGAGAACAGTAAAAAAAATAAAGTCCTTCCACATAACATGGAGATTTCTAATAGAACAGCAAAGCACCTCCGCAATTCAATCGGTAACTGGATGCCACTAGTGAGTGAGAATTCATCTGAGAGCTTTTTAATGTGTGAGATTGAAGTTGTTTTACATTTCTTTGGAGTGTTCAACATGTGATGCACTTCAAACTTACTCATTTTGATCCTTTTTATAGTCTGCTGTAGGTAACCTTTATACTTACAAATATACATAGACCAACTTTACAACCTTTCGAAACAGTAAGTCAGGAAAAACATGTATTACACCCTAACTTAAGGTCACAAACTTCTCTCCAAAAAGAGAAAGATGTCATCAAATGCAGATTCAGACCTGCTGAAAAACAAGAATGTGCATGATGCAGTGAGAATGCACAGGCAGGATTTATGCCCATGCATTAAACCCACACAAGCCTTACACACTGCATTATCCTGTGTTGCTTGCAAAGCCAGATCATCCCATAGTTCAATTCATGTATCACCCAGGCCAAAAGCCACCAGACCTACAGGAAGCAGACCCCTGCTTAAGGCAGAGGAACACCATTCTCAGAATAAGTCAGACTCATAACATCTAGAGGCTGGCATACCACATACTCATATTTTACTCTTGGGTGAAGCTTTAGCAAGTGTCCAGGACCTAACACTGGGGGAAAAAAAAAAATATCTTTGGATGAAGCTTCAGTAACAACCTTTAGTCCTGCCCTCCAAACACTTTATCAATGGATGCACAATGTTTACCAAACGAGGCTGTGGATGGCAGCTACTATTATCTCTATGTGTTATACTCAATTCCCCCAGAAACCACATTAGGAATTGGAAAGGAGAAAAAAAAAAAATTCTCCAGGCCAACACATATTTTCCCCTAGTGAAGATTCAAAACCACGACTGGCTAAGCAGCTGTTCATTCAGCCCAACAATCAGGTCCCTTGAACACTCCCTTTCTTGCTATATATCATGTAGTTGGATAAGAACAAAGCCACTCAAAACCCTGGCTGCCACGGCCCGTGCTCAGCCACAGCCTGGGAGGCACAAGGACTGCAGTTTACAAGGAAAAGGAGCTCCCTCTTCTGATAAGTGTGCATCCAATTCAATTAAAATTGAGTATCAACTCAATCAGTATTCAATTTTGATATAAGTATGCTTTAAGTAAGGCACTAGTATCTTGCCAAAGATCCGAGGTTGAGGCAGGCACTGATCTTCCTCGAGGCTTTGTAACAGCCCATCACTGTACCCTACCACAATCAGCCCCGTGCAAGATCCTGCTATACACGGATTCTCATACCAAAAAAGTACCTTCATGGCTACTGCACTGCCCTTTACCATGGCCCAGCACCGAGGTCACACTTGTGCTCACACATGGCAAAGACCAAACTGTACCAACCTGCAGTTTCCTTCATCTTCATTAGTACAAAGGCACCGATCTGGCTTGGAGAATAGAGCTTCCCACAAGCTTCTACCCAGGCGTCACCGTTGGAGGCACGGACAATTTTAAATGGAACGTTCTTACTGAAAAACAGAGGAATTCCAAACTCAACTTCTGTATTGGCACACAGCACAAAACCCCTACAACTACTATCAGCAAGTGAACACGTACAAGCTCTAGACAAAGACTACCAAACTTGCCAACAGCAGCCTCAGTCACAGGGACTCCCAGAAGTACCAATATACTCCTACTGCTTTTAATCAGCTACATCATTTAATCACAAGCCTTAGGTATGATCACACAGCTTTGTAAACGCCCTCAAGGATGAGAACAGTCTTCATTGGTACATGTTGACCATTCTGCACAGCATCAGCAAAGCTTTTTTTCTTCTTCTCTGAAAAACTTAAGATGGTCAGTAACTAATGTAGCAAAACACAGCCTGGCCCTCAGAATACAAGCAATGAAACTCTGAGACGTGAGGGCATAACTAAAAGGGGGTTATATTTTAAAACGTTAACATGTCCTGTTATACAGCACTGTTATTTTATGCGTTCCTGCTGGTAGTGGCACTGCTCTCCACCCTCACTTACATATCCTTCTTCACTTCAGGGTCATCAAAGCGCCGCCCGATGAGACGCTTGGTAGCGTAGAAGGTGTTGTGGGGGTTCGTCACCGCCTGCCGCTTCGCCGGCATTCCAACCAGGCGCTCGCCGTCGGCCGTAAACGCAACAACCGAAGGTGTTGTCCTGGCACCTTCCGCGTTTTCCAGCACCTATGTAAAAAACATAACAGGATGCCATCAAAAAACACTGCCTCTGAGAACACTAATTTGGACATTCAACTTCTAATACCGTCACTATAAGCTGGTATTCATTTTTTACTTACTTTCGCTTGCTTTCCTTCCATAACTGCCACACAGGAGTTTGTTGTACCCAAATCAATTCCAATAACTGCACCTTTAATTGCTTCTGAACTGTAAAGCATATTATGAGAAAAAAAAATTACTACTAAAGGAAAATAACTCATTTGATAGCAAAAAAGCTTTCTACCCTGAAGACAACACGTTTTTTTTCCACCAGCTGTTGAAGCAAATACACACTGTATTCTGACCTAAGGTGTTCTGTGTCTGACTCCTATACAAGAATTTAAGCTTGTGCCTCTGTATTCACTCAGATCACTTACAGCTAAACCCAGGCTTGTTTATTTAAATATATAAAATGCTATTCTTCACCAGAACCATCTGTACTACATATATTCTCTACCTCCCTTAGGATTTTGATATAAAACAAAGCCATAACTAATTCTGTCCCCACATTCATGAAGTTTCCTGGACTTGTTTTGGGTCACTTTTGATGTTCTAACACCTTTGAAAACATTCACCTGGAGTCAAAATGCTAATATTGAGTTGTATTGGTTTGTTTATCACTGCTTAGCATAAAGATAAGAACACACAAAGACAACAAATTATTAAGCCCATATGCAGGGTTCTCTGAGCCAGAGCCAAAGATAACCATCTTTTTGATCCTGAGGAGCAGAGTAATTTAATTCTGAAAAATGGGAGTGGTTCTTACGCAAGACAAACCTGAATCTTCTCCTTCTTTCTAGGAAGTCTGTATTACCCCTTGCAAAGCTAGAGAGAACTCCTGAATCATAGTGTTGCCTTATAAACAAATCCATGTTCTGGCATGAAGAAAGCATACTGAAGGCAGAGCAGGGCCCTTATGACCAGGCTATCACCTTCTCACTCCCCAAGGTGCTAAGTCGCTCTAACTCCAGTTCAAAGAACATAAACCAGTGATCTCAGAAATGTGCAACTGCTCCGTTTCTCTGTACTAACCAGAACCGGGCAGTTTTCCCTAACACAAACAGATCTCCCATTCCTGAATCAGCATCAGCCACAAAACATCTGACTAAGTTGCACAACTAACTGCTACTCTTTTCCCCTGATCTTGCAACAAGAAAAACAAGTGATTAAAATGCATGAGCTGTTTGAAATAAACTTTATCTGTCGTGAAACAGAGCCACGCATCACTCATTTCACGACAGTGTAAAACAATTTGTTCCACCAATTTTTTTTTTTCTTAAATGAAACACATCTCAACAATTCACACTCTGTGGATGCTGCTGATGGCCAGAGAATGGGGAAAGAACAACTCTTAAAAGTTCCCCTGGAAAAAAAACAAGTAAAGAGATGAAAACATAGCCTTAGAAAAGCGACACACATAGGTACTAGTTTTATCCTGCTGGTTTTGCTCCTTTACTCCACCTCTGACTCCAATAATTAGTTCTGGTATCAGGAGGAGACTAAATATAAACATCAAACAGCCAAACATGAAAAAAACAAGGAAATACTTACGCATATTTTCTGCTGGATGCTGCTCTGAGAACATTTTGACTGAGGCCATTCCAGAATGTCTACAAAACAAACGCGTTCTAATGAAAATTTAGTTTTAAACATGAAGTTGTCTTCAAGCCAAGCCTTTCAAAGGTAGACGATGTCTCAAGTGACACGGTCCTACGACAACATTGTATTTTTAAAATCTTGAGTACAAACTAAGAAAGAATTTGAAAAAGATTCAGATTGCTGTAGAAAACCAATTACTGCACTTATTCACCTCCTGTGACACTGATTTGTATTACCAGAACCGAGCTATTGCCCTCCTACAAAACAACCTACGAACACGCTACCAGGCAACGAACATTTCAGGAAGTTAACTCTGACCCTTCAGCTTTCAATGAACAGCCACAAATAAACATTAACCCCATTTCGCGCAGCTTTATGCGCGGTCAGCAACAAATGATCTACTCCATCCTTTGAAGAATGTGCAGCGGAGATTCTCCAGTAACTCTCCGTTTTTTCGCAGTGGCCATAACTTCACACGTGCAAATCAGTAACCCGGGAGAACTCCGAAAGCATTATCCCTTCTTCTGCTTTGGGAATGAGTTTTTAGCAAAACATCTTGATGTATTACGAGAAGCACCACAGACAGGACGCACCAAGACGTGAACGTTTCGCTAATTCCCCACGACACTCGGCCAGGCCGCGCTCCGTGCGCCGGGAAGGGCGCAAGGGCCTGCGCAGAGCAGGCCGGCACCGCGACCGAAACAGACACCTGCCGTCCCCGCAGCCCCCTCCTTGCGCCCACCGTGCCCCCACAGCCCCCCCGGCCCCCTCAGCGCCGCCGACCCCTGGGCCTCCCGCGCCGCCTCGGGCCTCCTCCGTCCCCCCCGAAGGCCCCGACCCCCCTCACGCACCTGTGCCAGCCCCGGCGGCGCGGGGGCGGGGGCGCCGCGCGGCAGGAGCAGAGGGAGGCGGGCGGCGGCGCGGCTGGCGCTGAGCATGGCGGGGCGGCGGTGGAGCGAGCCGGGCCGGCGGGAGGACGCGGGTGCGTGCGGGGCCGCGGCGCTTCTGGAAACCTCCACCCACGTGGGCCGGGGGTGGGGGGAGAGCGCGCCGCAGGACCCCCCGTGCGGGCTGTCGCGATAATCGCCTGATCCCTCCCCTCGATTTCGGCGCTGCGCTTGGACACCAGTGCCGGGACACGGCTGCGCGCTGCCTTTCTGAGACCGTGAGAGAGCTCGCTGTCTCGGCCGGTGTGTACTGGGACGAGACACGGGCGCCGAAATGGCCCGCTGCACACCGGCACCGCCAGGGACAGCCCGGGTCCTGCGGGCTGCCGCGCATTCAAGGTCGGACAGGATAAAGCTCAGCGCGATTGCAACGGCCTTGCGTCAGGGCGCGCGGCGCGCATGCGCCAATCGCTCCGGGGCGCCGCATGCGCGGCAGGCTCTGCCCCGGCGCATGCGCAGAGAGAGGGCGCGCGGGACCGGCCGGCTGCGGCCGCGCATGCGCAGTGGTGTGCGCCGTGTCCACGTGAGGGGCCGGGGCTGGCGCACCGGCCCTCCCGTAGCGGCTAGAATGCGCCCCCGTGCCCCGGAACGTGGGACAGGGCCGACGCTGAGGCCTTCCCCTGCAGGCGGGGGCGAGCCCGGGCCTGCCAGCACAGGGCCCAAGCCTGCACACAGGGCCCGGGGATGCTGGAGGCACAACCAAAGCCGAGGCTGTATCAGTTTGGCACAGAACAGGCCTTTCTGGCTACTGTGCGTCCTCATTTCATACTCAGTCATGCCAGTTTTGTGCCCTTTTCCCAAAAGCACATTCAGCTAAACACCTTTGAAAACAATGCATGGAGCCCGGCACCATGGTGGCCAAGAAGGCCACCAGCATTCTGGCTTGTATCAGCCATAGTGTGGCCAGCAGGACTAGGGCAGGGATCGTCCCCCTGTACTCAGCACTGCTGAGGCCGCACCTCGAATCCTGTGTTCAGTTTTGGGCCCCTCACGACAAGAAAGACCTTGAGGTGCTGGAGCGAGTCCAGAGAAGGGCAATGGAACTGGTGAAGGGTCTGGAGCACGAGTGTGATGAGGAGCGGCTGAGGGACCTGGGGGGGTTTAGTGTGGAGAAAAGGAGGCTCAGGGGAGACCTTATCACTGTCTACAACTGCCTGAAAGGAGGGTGTAGCGAGGAGGGGGGTCAGTCTCTTCTCCCAGGTAACAAGTGATAGGACAAGAGGAAACAGCCTCAAGTTGTGCCAGGGGAGGTTTAGATTGGAGATCAGGAAAATGTCTTCACTGAAAGGCTTGTCAAGCACTGGCACAGGCTGCCCAGGGCAGTGGTGGAGTCCCCATCCCTGGAGGGATTTAAAAGCCATGTAGATGTGGTGCTGAGGGACATGGGTTAGTGGTGGGCTTGGCAGTGCTGGGTTAATGGTTGGATTTGATGATCTTAAAGGTCCTTTCCAACCAAAATGATTCTATGATGCTATGATTCTATGTGCTCTGCCGACACCCACTTAAATATGCTCCTTGCTTCACAGAATTCTGCTTTTTAGTTGACAGACTCTTGGGTTGCACATGGAAGCACATCATGTCACCCAGCACCAGCTCTCCCAAGGAGGCAGCACGGGCCATGGCTGCCTTTCCCCCCCCAGCACTGCGCGTTGGGGATCTGCCTGTGGGTTAGGCAGTGGGGAAAGGCAGGGCAGGGTACGGCTCCGTCTGCTCATTGCAGCCTGAGCAGGTTCATTTTGTGGGGTCAGGAACCATTGCTGAGGCCCAGTAAATACCAGCCAATATAGCTGAGCCAGGGTTAGCATACACCCCTGATAACAGCTCAGTCAGGTTGTTTCTGCGTGGCTCACACAAGCCTGACTTCATCCTTCAGGCATCTTTGCTTATGTAAATACAGAGTCCTGGGATGGGCCCCCTCTAATCCAGCCAGGTAGGAGGGTACGCACAAGTGTCACCCTCTCGCATCGCCAGAAAGGGGCAGCAGCCAGCCGTGCTAGCGCTGCTTTCAGCCTGCTCCTGCGCATCGCAAGCCTGGGAGCATGACAGCTTAATTCGTATCACTGACAACTCCCAAGTATTGGCAAGGCTGCGATTAAAACACGAACACACCGAGAAGCGGCTCTCCGGGAGCTCTGTCTGCACCACTCCTCCCCGCTCTCCTTTCGCCTCCGAGGCGAGAAGGGCAGGCTGTCCCCTCCCGCAGCAGGCAAGCCCTTCGCCCTGGGCGGTGACAGGAGCCCCTCAGACAGCTCCCGACAACGCAACAGGTGGATCTGTTTCAGCAGTCTCTGCAGAAGTGGTAAAAACAAGAGAAAGAGGAAACTCTCCTGCTCTGAAAGTCACAAAATCCCCCCTCCGGCTGCTTGTGAGAAGACTGATGTGACCTGCAGCGGCCTTGGGCACAGCACCTTGGGGCCCGGCTGACTTTAGGTGTCAGTGCCTGAGTGTCCGCCTTCCAGGCACAGCAAACTCCCAGCAGCGAGGGCCCTCAGAGCCCCCGGTGAAAGGCCAGCAGACAAGTTCAGTCTCCACTCCTGAAGCGTGAGATGCTCACCTTCTGCTCACTAAGAGCCACAGCTCTGGGCTTCAGATTGCCCGTAGTTGTTGCCCTCAGCTGCACCACTTGCAATGTCCTTTGAACCTTCTGCTCCCCCCTCTACTCCCACACACGCTGATCCCTCAGAAGGGACCTGCCTCCTGTTCCCCTCTGCTCCCTAAATTGTGCTATGCAGCTGATAGTGCTGGCAAAATGCATGGCCGTACCCCTCGGTGCTCAGGCAGCGGGCAGACATGCTGACCACCCCCTGCAAGAGATCCAGAGCTTCCAGCTTGCTGGCCTCAAGTGACTCAGAGGATGCTCTGTATCAGGCAGGATCGGCCCCTGAGCCCACACTTCCCTGCCCTTGAGCCTTCCTAGGGAAAGGGGAAGAACTGTGAGGGGCTGTCAGGGAGGGGACTGCAGGGCAAGGTGGTATCATTCCTCTCGGACAGTCTGCAGCGAGGACCAGGCACCAGCTGCCTGGAACACAGCGACACAGAAATGGTGTGAAAGAGCTGTCCTGTGGGGACCCAATTAATTTCCTTCCTGTGAACTGTTGCCAGACGCGAGGCTGCTTTGAAGCACTGCAGAGGCTGGTCTCACAGCGGGGCAGCCCTTTGGCAGCTGCAAACGCAGGGCTCCACATGGATGTCCCGTTCCTGCTCCCACAGAGATCAGCAGCTTGGCTCCCAGCGGAGCAGAGCAGGGCTCTAACTTCTTCCCTACAAAGCCTCGAGCCACTTGGCTGTGTTTGTCAGCTCCGTAGGCATCTGGCTTAGAAGGATGTCACTGAAATGACAAAAATGCAAGGAGGTTACACGGAGTTTTCAGTGGAAGAAGCACGTCGGAGGCACCTGCCATTGCCAAGGCAGGCCGGGACTCCCGACAGCGTGACAAGGCCTGCGGGGAGCTCTGTGTCAGCTTCTCCACCTTCATTATTTCCCACCGGCAGGGATTTGAGGGCAGCTCCTGCTCTCTGGCTCCTAGGTGTGTTGGAGTTACCCTGAGCGACGATGGCATGACTTTGGGTGACCCGGTGTGAAAAGGCTCTTTGAGGCAGCTGCCAAAACAGCTCCACCTCAGTTGCTTTCCTGCTCGCTGAGATGAAGTCTAATAGAAAAAGCAGTGACGGATCAAACACAGCGTGGCACCAGTCTGCACCCTGAGTCAGGGTGAATCACAAACCAAGTCCCACCGCGCTCGGTGCGCAGGAGGAGGAAGTCGTATTTGAATTCAGGGTTATCCCCAAATGCTTAGTGAAGGGCTGCCTGGGGGAAAGGCGGGCTGCAGCGTACGGGGGCGAAGGGGGGCAGCAGGGCAAAAGCAAACCCTCCCAGTTGCAGGGATGAAAGGGATGCAGGCATTTCTCTTTGGCTTGGGTATTTAATGGTTTGTATGCACCAGTGTTGTAATGAATCTCCAGCCAGATGCTTGGCTAGGTAATGATCTCGGGGGGATCGCATCAGGGACACGAGGATTTGAGGTGGACATTCAACACAGAGCTGGTCAACCCCACAGCATCCTTCCAGGCTTCCCTGGTTTCAGCCCCATGATCCCAGTGGGGTTGGCACCAAGCCTCAGCCTGTAGAGCCTCACAAAATAAATCAGAAAGAAACCCAGAAGCAACAAAGCAGCAACAAGGCAGTTGTGAAGGCTGCCTGTGAGTCTGCCAGCAGCTCACCAGACCTTCTTTCTACAGTGCAGAGACCTGTCACTCAGCCGAGGATGCAGGCGACCGGAGGGAGCAGCAAACCGCATCTCACCCCACACAATTGCAGCTGCTGTAATAAGGATCTGAGGTGCCTCCAGGAACCGTAATAATGAGGGCAATTAGCGTGTTACAAATGAAAACTTCCAAATGCTGTAACTCTGCAGATTTTTTTACCTTGATCTGAAGTAGCTGAGGTACAAAGAAAGAGTGGTTTTGGGAAGGATGCTGCGGCTCTGAAGGCGGGTCTCAGCCCTGCCAAGGGGACAGACTGGCTTGAAGGTCACCCATAGCCAAGCTGCACCACGGTGGGAAGGCTGATGGGGCTCAGCCACCCGACCTCACAGCCTCCTGTCCTCCCCAGCCTCTCTGCTCTTTTTGCCTGCTCTGGTATTTGCAGAGCCACAAATTTACAGCTGTGGGAACTTAGAGTGCTCTGTACTCCCTCCTCCAGGCCATCACGAGGTATGTGACCATACTATTCCCTCTGAGCTGGTTCCTCGCAGCGCCTGTTGCCTGCTGTCCTTTCGCCTGTGCTAGTTTAACCTGCTCTCTGGATTTGTACCCACCAGGCGACAACCATCGCTTCCTATTCCCGATGCAGCTTGGAGGACGCAAAGCTCCCCAGCCAGCGCCTGAGTCCCGAGGCAACATCTTTGTCTTTTGAGAAAGAATACAGCTTTTTGTTCTGAAAACGATATAAATCACTCCATTGATAAGTCCTTGCTATTTCCTTTGTTATTTCCTAAATACATGTCCTTTCCTTTGTAGGCTGCCGTGAATCTCGTGCAGCTCCTCTGTGCAAACACGCTTTGCTTTGTGCTGCCTGTCTGAACACGGAGCCAAGAGAGAAAGACTCTTCCCTGCCTGGCAGGAAGCTCCTGTTGGATCAGATGCTGCCAACACACCCAGCCCAGGTAGAGCCTGCAATTTATTTAATACTTACAGCTACAACAATTTCATTTTGAAATCAGCCTCATGAGACAGGCATGAAACAAAAGGGTAGCGTTTGGAGGAGAAAAATTCCTGATTTGGGCTTAGGCAGAAGAAATGCTCTTTCTCTTGCTACCTTGGCAATAAGACAAGGGGGGAAAACATAAAATCATTCATGTGCCCGACTCCCTCCTTTCCAGTAGCACCAACATATATTTTGAAGAGCTTCAATACAGGTTTTTACCACAGAAAATAAAGAACACATCCCCACTACCTCCAGCCTCAGCTCCTCACCTCCCGCTGAGCCTTCCCCGCTCAGCCAAACCTCACCATCACCTCTGGGTACAGATGAGTTTGGCACAAGCCAACCCCTTCATTGCTGAAGGACACATCCGAGACCTCTGTGTCTTGATCTCTGGGAGCTCCTGCAGCCCCCACTTACCTGGGAGCGGGGGCTGCTCAGCTGGTGGGCTGCAGGGTCACATGGGGACCCAGCTTGCTGGAGGGCTCTCTGCCCCTTCTGCTTTTGCCAGGCTGGCTTTCCCCAGCCCACTTCCCCAAGCCAATTCCCTGCACAGACAACTGCAGCACAGGGCAGACACAAGCAGCCAGGCCAGGCACAGAGGCAGCTTAAATTGATTTAAGTAGCACTGCAGCCAATTACAAACCCAAAGTCTTCGCACATGTTTTTCTCCTGCAGGAGAAGCCAAAACCCCTGGGTGTAATTAGCAACACTCTGCACGGCTGAGGGGCCAGCTCAGACTGTGCTCTAAACTGCTGCTCACAGGTCACGTCCCTTCCTTCCAAAGGAGACCGCACGGGTGAGGGTGCAGGGGAGGTGCTGCCTGGCCGGATCAGATACCCCTGCACACAGCTGCCCTGCTGCACAGCAGGAGCCTGATGTCCCCACTGCACCCCTGTGTCCTGCCTGCTGGCCGCATCCAGGAGTGGCCTGAGGTCGGTGGGCAAGTGAGCATTGCACCTTGGCTCTGGCAGTGATGTCGCTGCGCTGCCATCCCCACGGGGGTCCCAGCCCTGCTGCAGGTACCACTCCACAGGCACACGTCCAGGAGCCTGGGGACAGCACAGACACCCCTGTCCAGTCTGTGGAGCCCTGCCCAAGCCAGGGCAGTGAAGGAGGGGATGTCTGTGTCCTCTGGTGCCCTGGGCACAGAGGGGAAGCCCTGGGCTGGGATTTCTCCTGCTCTCAGCAGTAACCAGGGACCTCAGGGGCCCTCCAACAGCCCCCCAACAGCACTGTACCAGCATCTGCTCTCTGGGCATTGTGGGTTTTTTTTTTTAATCAAATGAGGAAACAAGACACACAAACCACAATTCACTCAAACTCACATGGTAGATCAGGGTAAATTCGGCACCGGGGCTTTTTCTCCTTGGATCATGTCACTCGTATTTCAGTCCATCAGCCCTGCCTGTTTTCAAGCCTCTCCACTGCTCTCCTAACCCAGAATGAGGGAAACCATCTGTACCCTGGGCTCGTGTGCTTCCTACTTCGGTCCTTTCTCGGCGATGTGAGCTCCACACCTAACCATATACCACGTTTTGATCTCTTTGAGACAGAAACTCTTCTCTGCTTGAAGCCGGGAACCTGCAGTCCTGGGTGAGAAAGATCAGGAAAGGACAGGGTGGGGGAAAATAGGAGCACTGAGCTCAACACCAAGTGTGTTATTTCCATGGAGGCATCTCAGATGCTTCCTATCCCTGTGGTTTTTGGAGGAAGGGCATCATTTAGCACATTGATTCAAATGACCTCCACCATTAATCTTTGCAATGCTTTTTTTTTTCCCTTTAAGAGAGCAGGCAATGTTAGCCACAGCATCATTCTGCGGGGAGAGAGAAGGACGTGGAAAGCTTTGAAGATACCCTACTCAAAGACCTAGTTATTCTCCCTGCTTTTCCCTCACCCACTTCAGCAGCAAGAACACATAAATTGTGTGTCACAGCTGCCTTTTCATCTGTCCCGGGAGTTATAGACTGCACACATAAGACAATTCATGTTCCTCTGCATAATGAGGTGAGTTTTATAAATCATAAATCTTCACTTAATATGCAGGTGGTGTTTGCTGCCAGGTTTAGGAAAACTGATGTGGTTGCCAAGTTCATGAATGTCATAAATCATTCATGCTAAGGTAGTCTGCAATTGCTCAGTCCTTTGAGAGAGACCAATTTCAAGGTGGTTGTTTAACACACAAACGCGATCTTCATTGATTGTTTATACAAATATATATTTTCATTAAGTTTTTCCCTCTCCATTTTTTTTTCTTCTTTAGGTGCCAAGAGTGATGTCCTGAAGAGCCCCAGCTAGTGGCTTCTTTCCAGTTTCAAAATTCCATCAGAAATCCATTACTAAATGCATAAAAGTCCATGGATTTGTAATAGAAAGAGCCTCCTAAAGCTCAGAAAACACAGCCTGCATGTCTTAATAAATCCCGATGCATGTGATTAAATACCCAGAGTGACAGAGCGTGCCTCAGTTCTTCACCGGGTCATTTTAGACATACAGTATTTTCTGCAAAATTGCCATTAATTAAAGGTGTGCTGATCCCAGCGGGGTTTTCATCTCTGCTCGAACGGTAGCTGCTGTGTGCAGAAGAGCAGGTAATGCACCCCCCGTGGGCAATACCCTGCGGGCTGCTGCATTTAGCTTAGCCTACACACACCGGAGCTTGCTGGGTGCTCTGCAGCCCCCTGCGATGTGCAAGATTCCGTGGGAAGTCTCATGGGAAAGCAGCTTCCCTGTGAGATCAACAGTTTTTAGTGGGATGGAAAATTAGAGCTGTGTAAATACTGTAAGTACCTAGGAAGAAACACCCCGCCAGTACCACTCCCGAGGGGCTGAGCATGGACAAACCTGCTTAGGGCTGTGGGGAGCTTTGGTTCACCAAGCTCGATGCTGATGGGAGATGCTCCTCCTGGCCTCACATCTCCCAACCCCAATTGTCCCCAGGAGCTCTCTCTTTGTGCCTCATCTTCCTCTCCCACCACCTCCTGGGCTTTGCATTTTGCTTTCTGGTTTCATTTAACCGCATTATTTCTAGGCTGGTCTTAACCAGGTGAAAGCTCTGTCCCATCTTGAAGTGTTTAGAGTCATCTAGGGAGGGTTGTCACCTCCCCTGCAGAAGCAGGACCTTGGTTTATCAAAGCCTTTCACTTCTTGGAGAGATCCAAAAAAATAAGGCACAGTACTACTGGACAGAGTAGTAAATTAAAAAATGTTTAGGGTCAGAGTCACCTGGCACTTGAGAGGGTCTGATATCAAACACCATATTAATTTTGAGTGGATCTAAGAAAACTGTGTAGGTGGAAAAAGGCAGAAAACTTTCACTGCTCTTCCTATCTTCCATCATCCTTTCCTGGCGTAATTAACTCATCACAAATAATTCAGGCACCGAGTTCTCTCTCTTCTTTTTCCCTGTGATCAGCCAACGAGTGCTGAAGTTTCTCAGATTTACTCCTTGTTCCAAACTACTCACCGAATAATTTTTGCTGCTAACTCCCCAGCTGCAGATTGTTCCTCAGCATCTCGTTGTAAGCGTGTGCCAGCCAGAATTTGAGAACTGAGCCAGACTGGTTGGTTTTGGTCGCATGTGGAGGTCTCCTCCCTTGATTTAATGAGCATGAAACCTAGAAAAGGCTTTTAGGGAAAAGATGACTTAAAATTTGACTTGCCACAAATCCAGCATTGGATTTGGCTCCCAGCCTGCCCTGAGATTTCTGTAATTTCAGTGTTATTCCCCATGATCCTCCACAGATCTCATGCTTCTCAGTACAGGTTCAGATTGGTAAAAGTCCCGTTTTTATTAACGCTCCTGCCTGCAAACCAGTGCACTGGGGTATTAATGAAAGCTCAGCCCCAAGCACAGGTGCTGCCAAAGGGAGCCCAGCCCTCCATTTCAGCAACTCCAAGGTTTCCACCTCCTCGCTGTGAGGTGCCCTTCAGAGAAGCATCTTTCTAACGAGAATGGTAGCTGACCCTTCCCACTAATTTGGAGCTGAGAGAAAACCTCGGTGAATCTCAAGAGCTATGAGACCTTCACGGCCATAACTCCCTCCTCCAGGAGTATTTATGTTCCCGAGACTGATTAAGCTGGGGTTGAGCCATGCCTTGCGCTCCTTGACGTGCTTTCCACCAGCGAGCCTGTTCTGGCTTTGTGCTCTCTGTGTAAGCGAGTGAACACAGGGACAGGGCTGACAGAAATTCAACCCTTGTGACCGTATCCTAAAAAAGAAAATAAAGTGTTGATTTCTTCCTGGAAGCTCCGAGTTCATGGGCAAGAGCCGTTGCAACTCTGTCCTGTGAAGGGCAGCATCTCCTGGGAGTGGTAATGAGGGATCTGGGGTGTCAGAGAGCAAACGCTGAGAGCCCACCGGGCATTATTAGTGGTGAAACCTTGCAAGCAAAAAATTGGAGCTCACCAAAATCCAGCAATGGCAAAATACAGAATTATCTGAGTTATTCCCACCCCATTTGCAAAGGGAAGGAGCTTTGGGGGTGGTTTCTCTAAGGATGTAGAGGGGGGGAGTCAAACCTCCCTTTAACTGTTCCTCCAGGTCATAAACTACAGAGACGTGAGAGATATTTCTGTGCAAAACGCTGCTGCTGGCTGTGTCTGCTCACTCCAGGGACAGGACAGAGGCAACAACAAAAAAATGCAGCTAGAATTATACAAGTGAGGAAAGAGGGGAAAGAGGAGAAGAAACAAAGTCAAATGGAAATAAGGAAGAGAAGAACTGCGGGGCTGTAGCAGCCGTCCTGCTCCCCCGGGGCCCTGCTGCCGAGGCAGGATCCGGGCAGGCTCCGCAAAGGGGCTGGGGCTGCTGCGCTGACACCGCCTGGGAGACCCCTGATGGGACTAATAGGAACCTGTATTTTTCCTTAACATCTCGGGTTAAATAGTGCAAACTTTTCCACAGCCCGCGGAGTCACGCACACTCGCGGGGCACATGGGGCTTCTCCATGTGCTGGCTGAGCCGGGTGACTCCGAGGAGCACCGCTGCAGCCCAGGACCGGGGTGCTGGGTCCCAGCGCCGTCCCTGGGAGGCAGGCTGCGATGGGGAGCAGGTTGCCGACACCCAGCGGTGCTTTCTCCCATCCCTCTCGTTCCTTTTGTGCTGCCAAAGCTCCTGACTACCCCAGCTAGCTTTTTTTTTCAAACAAAGCAGCTCGCCTTTGCATTTCCCTGCCGGGCTGCTCTTCCATTAAAAGCTTCTCTTGATGTTTTAACTTTCACCTCTCTTAATTGAGGTTCCTTTTTCCAGCCTCCTCCCCCTTTTTAATGAGAGGCTGAAATGCCGGTTAATGGAGCTTTGCAGTGGGCAGTGCCAGTGACCACGCGGTGCAAAACCCAGGAGCGCGTTTGGAGGGCAAAGGCTGCCAAAGCCGAGCTGCCCACAGCCCGGCCAAGTGTCACGGAGCCTGGGAGCAAAAGCCAGATGAAAAATATAGGATCCAGGCCACGTATAAAATGATCCTGCCCTCGGTATATGCTCCCAGGCTCCATCAGCCAGCTCTTCAGCAGCTACTGACACGGCAACGCTTCTCCTCACCCTGTTTGGGTGCAGGACAGGGACCCAAGCGATGCGGTGGAGGCGAGTTGGGCACAGCCGTGTTTGCTGCCTCCCTGGCCCCAGCCTCATGCCTGGCACCCCGACATCCCCTCCTGGAGCACTGTTGCAGCACACCACCCCCAAATAGTTTAAAAGCATGAGCGGGGTTAAACGTAGCGAGGAAAAAAAAAGACACTACATCCTCTTTAATTTGCCTGCTAATTTATGAGCAGGTAAGCCTCTCCCCTGCCAAGCTTTTCTTCACAAAAAAAAAAAAAAAAAAATGAGGGTTAGAAACACTTCATAAAAAATGTTGAGCACTTCACAAATTTTGCAAGTCCTTCTTGTGCAGGGATGGCTATAATTTTCTGGGAATTAGTCATTTTTATGAAATATAGTATGTGTGCAAGTGAAGCAACCGCACACCTTTATTTATTTTACGTCCAGCCTTGGCTAAGTGCAGAAGCCTCTGCTTATGTACACGCAGACACTTTTAAAAGCTGCTCATTTGGGAAAACCAATCTTGTTAGAAAATAGTGAATTGGAGGCTTTCATGGGAATTAATCACATGCTGTTGGGCACCGGTACGTGGAGGGTAACAGGGATGTCTCAGAGGTTTGCAGATCCCTCCCCACTCCTCTCCTGGCCCAGCCGGGCTGGTTCTTGCAGGTGGTCCCGGGTTGCTGGAGATGCACCGACCACTCTGGACTGGGATGAATGGGATTTTTTGGGGTTCATTGCAAAGGGCTTCCTTGCACCCACGCTGATCCCTGCTGCGGCCGTGTCCCCTCGGTGCACCGCCTCGCTGCAGAAGGTCCCTTGGCTCCTCTGCAGAGCTGCTGCACTTGCTGAGCTGCTCGAGTCCAGGTGGTGCCAGATGTCCTTGAAACGCTGCTAAAGGGACAAATGTCTGCAAATTCACTCATCTCTCGCTGTCTCAACCATTTTATTTCTTCCTTTATACAGTGAGCCTCATACCTTGGAAATGCTTAAACCATCCTCGCCAACTCTCGAGCAGTTTTAAATCTGAAACACTGCATTGAAATACTTCCATGGCTTCAGGTGGAGATTTTATTTCTGGCCTTGGAACAGTTTAAGAATTTCTGATGTTATGTGCTTGGTTGTCTTTAAAAATCGTCCCTTTGCAGCGTACAATCGCCTTACAAAGTCACGGTGTGGGATTTGTGAGGGGAGAGCAGGAGCTGGAGCAGAAGGGCCTGCTCAAAGCCTCGCAGATGGGCGAGCAGACGCTTTCAGGAGGGGAGAGCGGTGCAAGCTCTTGGATGAAAGCAAACGAAGCGAGGACAGCAGGAGCAGGGGGAGAGTGCAGGAGCAAAGGCCAGGAGCCGGGTTTCCCAGCCCGGGAGGGTTGAAGGCTGGCGGCAAGGAGTTGGCCCACGGGATCACTTACGTGCCGATGTAAAGCCACAGGCAAGCCGGACGGAAGAGAGTTGCAGGCGGCAGCTGGCTCATCCGCAGGCACGGGGATATAAATACGCGGCTCAAGCTTTGGGATGAATTCTGGAGGAGGCGTACGTAGAGCTTTGTAGACAATAATTTTGATTAACAGACAGAAAATCAGTTTTATAGGGGCTTTTAGGAGGGTGTTTGCCGGCATGAATAAATGACGAGCGCTGTCGCCTGGCTCCGAGGGCAGGCTGGGAACGGGGCTGCAGGGCAGAGTGAGCCTCAACAGGCTCAGCGTGTGCCTGGGACCACCACCCCCTGCTCCGTGGTGGCTCGAAGCTTGGCCAGCACCAGAGCCACTGAAAAAATAAAATGATGTTTTACCCTTTACAGATCATTTAATGCTCTAATGAGATTCCTTAAAAACACCAACGAGCCACCTGATACGGCAGGATGAAAGCCTGTCTCCATGGCAGTGATTTTCCTGAAGACGCTTTTCAGCTTTGGCTGCTGGAAGCTTCGACGTAAAAATTTATCGCGCGCCCTCCCCTAATAAAATGTGATGGGTTTACTGTATTTTTTTATATAAATGTACATTTAGTCTTGAATTATACCAAGAGGCAGGCACTAGCTTTGGTCAAGTCTGCGACACGCAGCATAAATCACAGCTCCCTTAGCAACTTCCCAGGACCACAGTCTTCTGCCTAAGGGTACGAGTAACTTCTATTGACTTCAATGAAAGTTTCTGGTATCCCGCAGCAAGTGAATAGGCCCCCAGAGACGTCATTTGCTCTTGATTAAAAGCAAGAGACTAATAGCACGGGGCACTGTGGTGCAGCCGAGCGCTGTGCCGCTGCCTGCCCGCACATGGACTCGAAGCACAGCCCTGCTGCTCCTGGGAGCCCCAATGCTCTCCAAAATGCATCTTGTTTCTGACCCCCAAACTGCTTGTTTCAGCTGTTACACCCCCAAACAGCATCCACTGTCACCCCAGTGCTCCCAGTCACCCCACACTGGGTTGGTCCCAATCCATCCACCACAGGCTGCCCATCCTCACCCAGCCCCTGCCTCCCTGGGGACATCCCACCCCACAGCTGACTTCCAAAAAGGTCCTGGGGTTCCCCTACAGCCGCAGCCTTGGTCTGCTGAGCAGCTGCACAAGGCATGGAGACACGGGGGCAAGGGTTTATGGGGTCACCAGCTCCCAGTGCCCACAGCAAGGAGCACCAGCCTGGCTTTTCATTCCCTGGCCAGTGTGTCCTGTCTGAGGCCGGGGAGGGGGGGCCAGCAGAGCCCCCCGAGCACATGGCTGGTGCGTCAGCCCATGGAGCAGCCGCCTTGGATCTGATTGAGCATAACGAGCGGTGCGGGACCTCGGGAGATGCCCCATCAGCACGATTAGCTGCATTCTCCGGGGCAAGGGCTGCGCCGGGGCGATGGGAAGATGGCTGGTGATGGAGGAGCAGCAGATGGTCTCTCTCAAGGAGAACGCTAGGACAGTAATTACAAGAGACAAGAGGAGAGCTGCTGGCTCACTCACAAGAATTTGTCCAAGCAATCATGGGAAGCACGAGCCTCTCCAGAGAGCAGGGAAGGGAGCACGACAGGGGTTGAAGCCTTTTGCCCACAGGCTCCCATGGCCAGAACCCACCCACCTCTCCAAGGGGGCACGGGCTCTCCCTCTGCTTTGCACCGCACCTGCGACTCCCTCTTCACCAGACTAACCGTGGGTTTATATGCTTTAAGCTTGGCTTTGCTTTCTCCTGCTCTGCATTCTCCAAAGGGCATCCCAACCACCACGCTGCTTGTCCCAGCCGCTTCCCAACAGGTCTGAGATAAAGACACGACTTCGGTTCTTGCTTCTTGTATGGGACAAGCTGTGCCAGGGAGGACGAGCTGGCTGTGACCTGCGAGCATCACTTCCCAGGGCTGCTCAGGGAAATAAAAAATAGAGAGCAAAGCTCACAGTTTGCAAGTGTTTTCCATCATCTTTTGCCCAGCTGTGATTTTACGCCTTATTGCCCCTCCACCCCATGCCCTCATTTTTCTACTCTACCACGACTCTATTCCCTTTGGAGTAGCTTCCTGCCAGCCAAAGCACGGCAGAGGTTAGAGAAGAGTTTAATTAGTGCTCCTCTCCCTCGCTGCCTGGACGAGGAGGGGACGTGGAAACGCAGAGGTGAGGAGGGCTGTGCTGTCCCAGGGTGCTTTTACTGTGGGGGATCCCCCGCCCATATGTACCCCTTGATGTTTTAGCCCTGCAATGCAGCCTGAACAGTAGCTGAGACCTGCAGGTGACAAGGAAACCAGGGCTAATTAGAACCGCTAATTAGATCTCTGCTGAAACACCACCTCTGCTCTGTGCTCTGAGATGGGTCCCTCCTGCTCCAAGGGGTCCCTCTGCCTGCGCCACTCCATTGGCAGCACATGTGCTGCACACGCACGAGCCAGAAATATAAAAGTCAGAAACCACTTTTGACAAGACCGAAGTATTTCACATCACGCTGCCACTGACTTGGGCAGAGCCGCAGCCCCGGCTCTGCCGAGGGCACTGAGCCAGGAACATCCAAGGGACATCGATGGCGCTTCCTATTTGGCTCAGCCTTCCGGGGCGAAGCTGTGGGGTGGTTGGGGTGGCTCCGCACACGTCAGAGTGAGCCAGCGATCTGCTTCTCCAGTGACAGCCAAAGTGGGGCCAGGGGTGATCAAGGGGACCCACCTGCCGGGGCACCCTCGCTTTGGGTGCTTTGCGGGGAGCAGAGCTGGGGTTTTACTCCTGCAAGCTTTGCCAAAGGACTCTGCAGCATATCTGCCCAGCTCCGGCACCAAAACCCTTCCCAGAGAGCCCTGTCCTTCTCTGTGGCAGAGGAACAGCAGTGCAGAACCCAGAGGGACCGCCCAGGGCACCCTGGGGACAGCCAGCTCCTGGCCCCGGGCAGCCAGCAGCGCCAGCTCGAGCAGTTGTGCTCAAGATTTCCCATCCCTTTCCCGGCAGCAGCAAACCCTTAGGTCAACTCTCAACTGAAAGAGGGGAGATTTAGATGAGATATGAGGAAGAAATTCTTTACCGTGAGAGTGTTGAGGCCCTGGCCCAGGTTGCCCAGAGAAGCTGTGGCTGCCCCCTCCCTAGCAGTGTTCAAGGCCAGGTTGGATGGGGCTTGGGGCAACCTGGTCTGGTGGAAGGTGTCCCTGCCACGGGCAGGGAGTTGGAACTAGATGGTCTTTAAGGTCCTTCCCAACCCAAACCAGTCTGTGATTCTATGAACTCAGCTGCTCCTGGCAGGGCAGGGCATGGGGTGCAGGTATCCATCACTTCCAGGGAGGGAGGGGACTGCCTTCGCCTCCTTAGAGGGGGGTTTTAAAACTAAAAGCCCTCCAGGATTGCAAAGTGCAGACCCCTGGCCAGGACCATTGGGACTTTTGAGTTTACCTGGCGTTTGTTGGAAGGGGGGTTGTGCCATGTATCCTCTGAGGACACCTGGAGCGGAGCCACGTGGACATTTTGGTTCCGTTGCCGCCACCATCAGCGTTTGTCTTGCAGGGTGCAGCATTGACCAAGGCAAACGCACCCTTGGGTCAATACCAGTTGCTATTTATAGCAGCAGACCTTATTAGGAGTGCCAGATGAAGCTATAAGGCCCTGATTTACGGGAGCACTTAAGCCTGTGCCTAACTTTAAGTACACAAGTAGATCCATTGACTTCAGCGGTTTAAGGTTCAACATTTGTAAGTAACTTGCTGAACAAGGACCTACATTATTCATCTGAAACCTGGGGTAATGTGTTCTTAGGAAGTAACTGTAGCAAACTCTACAAATCCCAATCCCTGCTGAAAGGACGTCCTAGAGCCCTGCCTAGATAGAGAGATTAGCTGGGGTTGCTTTGTAAACAGTGCACATATGTATATATATTTTTTTATTTTTTAAATCAGGCAGTGCAAGATTGAGACTTGCAGAGGTCCCAGCTCTGCCTCCTCACTGGAGTTCAGGAGATGGGACACAGCAGTGCAGGAAAGCACCATAGCACAGACCAGCCTTCTCCATAACACAGCCGTGCAGGGAACCAGTGCAATTAAGCAAACTAATTAAAGTGCAAATGGAGGTGCTTATACCACAGATACCCAGGCAACCTCAGCCATAACTGCAGGCAGTAGTTCAGCTCCTGTTACAGCAATATAGTGATATAAAGCCATGTAGAGCTCAGATATAGTCACCAAAAGCTGCAAGCAGAGGAAGCAGGCATCTCCCTGCTTCAGGGACCCCCCCACAGAGCAGCAGAGCCCCCCACAAGGCGCAGAGCCACAGTACCTGGGGGAAATGAGCAGAGCCAGCCCGCTGATGGCACCAGCCGCAGCCCAGGGATCACCAGGTGATGGAGCAGAGCCAAGGACAAACCGAGGGACCCTGCCCACAAAGCAGGGCTGGGGAGACACATACCAAAACCACCCCACAGCTCCAGCAAGGAGCAAAGGGCTCAGCTTAAATGCATCTCCCAAGCTGGGGGGAGGTCCCCAAGGAGGCTGCTCCCACCCACCCCAGCAGCAGGAGCTCTGGGCACAGCTGTGTCCCATCAGAACCCTGATGCTCAGAGCCTTTCAGGCCCTTTGATGGTGTGTATTAACCCTCAGCCTGAGCAATCTCCTCCAGGACGGGTTTTGGATGGCCAGGAGGGAGAGCAGCAACGGGGTGGGCAGGATGCGTCCCGCTGGCCACACTGCTCCGTTTTTAGGGGACCAGAGCAGGGGACCTCCTTTTACAGGGGTCCTGGCGAGGCAGCGACCAGGGTCAGCGCTTTCTGTCACCGCAGCTGCATTTATCCCCTGCCAGTCATCAGGAGCAACCTGCGTGGTGGCATCAGCGGGGAAAGCACCGCGCATGCTTTGCTGCCGGCATCCAGAAGGCGGCTGGCAAAATGAGCTCAAACAACACGGGTTTGAGCCATTTCATAAAATGTAATAGAGAATTATCTCCCCGTCGTGCAATTCCACCGGATAGTTGGGGAAAAAAAAAATAAAACAACGCCAGAAATCTGTCGAAAGGATCTCATTGTGCATTCAGCCTGATGAGCGCCAGGAGAAATCCTCGCTGCATCCAGGCGCGGTTGCCGGTGCCCCGGGAGAGGGGCCGTGATGCTCTGCAGCTCTTCCATACCTTGCACCATGTCTATAGGTGCACGGATGGGGCTCTCTGTGCACGCAGGCGGGTCCACGCGCGTGTCCCTGCGCTGCCCCAGTGGGAACGGGAGGAAGAGGGTCCACAGCTTCGTCTTCCTCACCGTGCCGCTGCTGGTGGGATTCAAGCAGCAGGGAAGAGCCAAATGTTATGGATCCCTCAACCGCTGTTATTTGTCCCTGTGTGCATTGCTGGTATTTTGCATTAAAATATATGTTGTTAAATTTATGCCTTAATATATATATATGTGTGTAATATGGCTGAGTTACGGTTGCTGTGGGAACTATAACTTTCTTTTTTCCAAGAGGCTGTTATATGTCTTATTATGTTGTATCATCTGGAGGTTGGCTGGAAACAAGATTGCTGCCGTCAATCCTTCGGCGTGGAGGGCTGATTAAACCCAGCCGTCCCCTCCTCGGGTCTGGAGCTCCACGTAGGGCCTGTGTCAGCTGCACGTAGGCAGGCCTTGTAGCCCAGGCTCTAATTAGGCTGCTCGTATGGGCCAGAGGGTCCGGCCTCCGGGAAACATCACAGCGTGAAGCATTGGTGTGAGCTGGCTTGTACTTGCTTATGCTGCTCTGCTGGGGCGTGGGTGGTTGGCTGGGGACAAGTCCGGCCACACTTGGGGGGGCGACCAGCCACACTTGGGTTGGGGACCAGCCTTGCTGCTGCTCCCACGTCTCCCGTCCTCGCTGGAGAAGACAAACAGGGTCAAGCTCCTGCTCCCCCCGTAGTGGCTGGGGCTTGGGCAGGATTCAGGCTGGGTCCCATCCCTGCCAGCCTGAGCTTCTCCATCACTCTCCAGTTGGGAGCTGGGAACCAGGAGAAGGGCAGATGCAAATCCCTGTGGGATGCAGCCCCGTGAAACTGCTGACCTCCATCCCTATCGCTTGCCATCAGTGGGACGTGCCCAAGCCCCACGCCATGGGGTTCCCTCCCAGGGGAGAAGCCTGTCCACAGCCCCTCCATACCTGGTCCCAGCGCAGCTCCGCAGAAGACATCACCTCCCGCCTCGCCGGGCGAGCGCTTGGGGAGCATCTTCATCCCCACACACAGAGACGAGGGAGCACCCAGAGGCACCGAGACACTGCTGGGACACCCATTGCACCAAACCCCCGCCGAAAGCAGGATTCACCCCCGAAAGCCCGGCGCTGGTGGGGTTTGTTTGTGTTTCGGCTGCGGCGAGTCGCCGAGGCGGCTGATGAGAGGCTTTGATGGGCCGTGGAGCGGGTTGATTTGCTGGGAGGCTGTCGTAAAAAGACAGGGAGGCTGCTTGGTGCCTCGATCACTGGGGGTATAAACAAAGGCTGGGTTTTGCTAACACACGGCCACTCTCCCCGTAATGAAACGCAAATTGCTCGCTGAGAAACTGCTCCGGGATATAGACATTTGTGAGAGACTAAATGGGCTCCTCAGCGTTTAAATATTTATTCCTTTTCTCGCACTTATTTTTTTTTAATTTGCAGCAGGCGCTGGTGTATAAAAGCTTCAATACACAACGTTTAAAGGGAAGGGGAGTCATTTCGAGCTGTTAAACACTGCCCCACCGGACCCCTTCCCTGGCTGGTGTGACAGCTACGGCTCCTGTGGTGCCCTAAAGAGCAACACATTTGGGTGCCGAGGGACCCACGGGGATGAAACTCCTGGCACAGAGAGGCAATGCTGGCTCCAAATGCCAGCAGAGTCCCAAGCAGCAGCCCCTGAATGGCATATGGGGAGGGGGGAACCCACCCTTAAGCTGGATTTGGGGCTCCAGGAAGCCTGGCAGCATGAGAAACTTTTCTTTTAGAGCATCGATACCAGGTGGGCTCAGCCCCGGTGCCCGAGACCCCGGAACCAAGGGCTGGCCCAGGGGGTTTCCAGCCCAGAGCCACCCCATCACATCTCCCTGTGGAGGGCAACATCCCCCTGCCAAGGTGTTCTCTGGAGCATTGTGGCCTCCCGTCACTCCGCTGCTGGGGGCGATTTATGCCAGATATAAATAGTCCAACTAGGGCTGCGGGAAGAAGTTATTTACAGAGGAGGGATGAATCCCGCTGCAGGGTGATGTTCCCCGCATGACTAATGGCTTTGGTAGCACTATTTTGAGCCTGTCCCCACCGCGAGGAGGTTGAGAGGCAGGGAATGGGATAGGGACAGGGTGGTTTTGGGGTGTCCTTGACCCTGAGCCCCCAGGAACAGGCCAGCAAGAGCACAGGAGGAGAACGGACAGGAGGAGGGTCTTCCCTTGGGCTTTGTACCCATCGGTTCAGATCCCTCCCAGGTGACTTCTCAGCTTTCACACTGTCACTCAGACTTCAAGAGCAAAGATTTCCTGATGAAATTAAAGGGAAAAAAACCTGATATATTTGCTGCTTTGAGCCAGGGCCTTATTAAAGCCCACACTCCCTCTCACCGGTGGGGTGAGGGTTTCTCTCCACTGCGGTACAGGGTGATAGAGCAAAATTAACCCAGCATAAACCCAAACACAAAAAGGCTGGATGAAGTAGTTGGAAGATGAAGCCATGTCCTCCCTGGCTGCCCCGGGTGCACACAAACAGCTTGTCCCCAGCCCTCCTTTGCTTCTGCCTGCACATTACATCCCTCCCTGCCCAGCCATGAAACACGCGGCGCTGATGGAAGAGTGCTGCAGTGAAATGACAAGAGATTTCCCTTCCACAATACTGGTATTTTCAAGTTATTTATGTACTAAATGTACAAGGGTTGCTATTGTCTCCGCGGCTCCGTTTCTTGTAAGGCGTGCAGCATGAATTGAACATCGAGGGCTTTGTGCGGCATGAGCACTGTGGGCTCCAGCACCCATGCTGCCCTTCCCACTGCCCCAGCATTGACCTTGGGCCAGGCGCTTACTGATGATGTTTTTTATCAGGAAAAATGCAGAAATCGAAGTTTGCTCTATAATTTGCTTTTCAGGCAGAGTGAAAGGCAAGTGGGGGTTCAGAGGAGGGCCGAGGGAACGGGGTGGCAGGGATGGGACGGTGATGTTAGGGCTGTCCCTGGGCAATGCTCCCACTCCCATCCTGGCCCCCAGATGATAGCAGGGTTGTGAGAACATCAAGGAGGGCACTGGAAAGCAGGGGCATGTTGTTCTGCCTGCTCTCCCCGTGACTCAGTTTCCCCATCTGCAGAATGGGGTGGCTGAGCTCCCTCGGGTGGCTGCAGCGAGCGTGGGTGCAGCATTCAGCAGCCCCATGGCAAAGGCTCCTTGCAAGTCCTGGGAGTCACGATGCCCCAGCACGCACAGAGCCAGGTCCTTGTCCCCAGCGCTTGTCCCAGCTCTTCTTTCTTTGTCACTAAGCATCGATCCACCTCAAAGAGCTGCATTTCCAGAAGCCCTGGCTGGTTGCTCTCGGCATGACATCACTCTGCTTTGCAGTTTACCTTCTGCTCTTCAGACGAGTTTATTCCTGCCCTTGAATCACTGTTTGGTTTGCGAGTCACTCCCAGGCTGCTGTGCCTCCACGCGGCCCCGTCTCCACAGCGTTGCTCTGCCCTGGTTCTGCCTCGCGTTGCTCGTCATCTCCTCTGGGTTTTTTCCTCCTGACTGCCTGGCATCGGGATTTGCACCACCTGGTTTGATGCCACTTGCCTGTGTTTGGACATTATTAGTCCTTTTCTTCTTCTTTCTCCCCTATCCCCCTTAAGTTATTTGTTGCAATTTGTTTTTTTCTGACGTTCTGTTGGGTTTTATTTTTCTCAGCATCGCGGCTTTGGGGATTTCACTCACGTCATTTCAGCCTGAATTTGCATTGACATCATTATGATTCTTCTTTTCATCCTGCCCAGTTTTTCTTTGCTGTTTCAATGTTCCCTGACACAGCTCGGGGCCGGTGCTTTCTGCCCTTGTTCTGGAGAGTTCGCCTTCCGCTGCGTGCGATGGCTGACGAGTGCACACTTGGCCTCGGGCGAGCGCAGGCAGAGCCTGGTTTAGTGTTGCTGGGTTGATCTGAGGAAACGTTCCCGAGTCCGTAACGGGAACGGGTGCTGGCTGCAGAGGCTGTGTCCTGACTGGGAGCAGCAGAGCTGCCTGTAGCCTTGCACCAGCCCCTGCCCAGCCAGCACCTTCTCTCTGTCCCCATTTCCCTTCTGCCAACGCCTGGGTAACAGTGCCTGTCTGCTCTGGCCTCCGAGGAGGTGAAGGACCATGGCTATTATTGAAGTTCACTGCCATGAGACAGAAACGATTGCTCTCATCACAAGGAGAGATCCAAACTCCTATGCAATGATACTTCTTTGGCTTAAAGCCGAGTTGGTCGGGGTGCCCCAGGCAGAGAGGGGTCACCAGTGCTCCCCCCTGCCCTGCACACCGGGGCACCCACCCCTTCTGTGGCAATGTGGTGGTTCATGTGCTGGAGGCTGCTCACCTCCAGGGAGGTACGTGGCATGGTGAGACGAGGCTGGGTGGGCAGGGGTGCCACCTGAAGGCTCCAGGGTGTCTGTCATTCTGGTCCTCACCTGCTGCATGCTCTTCGGAAGCCCGAGGAGCTCCCTGGCATCAGGTCCTTCCTTGCTAGTGTTGATATCCAGCCCTGGAAAAACACCATAGTTATAGATGGCACAAATTGTCTGGGCAGGGACACAGGGATGTGACAAACCAGAGCGGGAGGGAGTTACGAGCAGTAATGCAGGTATCAGGTCAGTGCTCAAGTAGGGCAAAGCACATAGGTTCCCCAAATCCCTGCCCGGTACATCATCTGCCCGACTACCAATTCTTATCACAGACCATTCCCTCACTGGAGACCTGCTGGGGAGGGGACTGGGGGCAGCTGGACAGACAGACCCACCACCGCCTGGGATGTACCAGCCATCTCAAAGCCTGGGAACATCCCAAGGTGGGGGGAGAGCGATACTCGGCAGCAAGAGCATAAACTCCTGGTGCCGCCACCCAAGGTGCAGCCTTGGCTATGGAAAGCAGCAGCAAGACCCCCTGTCACATCACCCCAGTGCACGTGAATTGATGGGGTGTCATGGGGGTGTGAACACATGGCTTGCACAGCCACTGCTGTCTGCAGGGAAGGACCATGGTGATGTATCCCTGTGCCAGGCTTTGCTCCGGGGCCAGATACCACGGGCAGGGAGCAGGCTGAGCCTTGCCATTGTGCTGGTTGTGGTGTCATGCCCAGCTTGGTGCTGCACCCAGAGGTAGAGGCCTCAAGGAGAGCACCACCAACACGCTGCGTAACCCCGACTGCCGAGCGCGTCCTCCCAGCCAAAGCCTCCTGCACGCCTGCCAAACGGAGCTGGAGCCCCGTCCTACCCCAGATCCCGGCACTCCTGAGCTTGACTGGAGACGCACCAGATTTACGGAGAGAGCCAACAGGAAAAACACGATCTGACATCCTGAATCGCAGGAAAAACTACAGCCTGACGTGTCTGAGCAGAACAGCATGTCGTTGCTAGCAGCCTGTGTGCTTCAGCTACAGCTAAGAAGGAGAGGGATCTCGGCACAGCGGCTGATGGGGAACCGTGAGTCCCCACTCCGTCAGGTACATCAGAAATCCACATTTAGACTCTCTGGGAAATGCTGGCTGAAGGGAAGCTGGCACACAATTTCCATTTGCAGGCGCAGGGGTTTAGGGAAATCAATCTCCTTAAAGTCCTTTGGCAACCTCAGCCTGATGGCTTTAAATATTTACTGCACCCCTGCACACCCGCTCCCAGGCTTTCAGGGTACATTCTCCCAGGCAGCCAGTTGGTTTAGATGCTGCAAGCCTCCAGAACAGTCTGCGTAGGTACTGATGAAAACCAACCCTTAATACGATTGTGATTTGCAGTTGAAAAGATCTCTGAAATGCTTTTGAATTTGAGAAAAACCAGAAATAATTCTTGTGACTACAGAGCATTAGTGTCCTTCACTCTCTAGGCTGGCGATGACAGCAGGACAAGGAAAGCCCGTGTCTCGGCCAGCTGTGCCCACCGTCTCCCACTGCAGGGATCAGTGACAGAAATACCCACCTGGGACCATCTCCTGGTGGTTCTGTAGTTTTGGATGACTCGACTGGGGAAACTGTAAGGCAGAGATAACACTTGTCCTGCTGTGTAGCTAATGACATTGCCATCTCGGAGGCTTTAAAGTGGCCAGAGTGAGCATTAGGAGTCTTTGGGATCCATCATTTTTTCTCTTAAGTGTAACAGCAGGTTAACATCTGTTTTCCCCCTTTTGAAGATGCTTCTGATGTCCCTGCCTGCATCAGGGAGAGCCCTTATTCAAACCCTAAAAATTCAACAAGACACTGGAAAGGAAGCTTTTCTCCCTTCCTATGGCCTCTCCCAAAGCAACGAGCCCACTGGCCCACTCCCTCGTCCTACCAGCACAGGGAGCAAGGGCAGGACAGGAGGCTGCTCTGCTCTCCAGGCCACCAAGATCCATCACAATTGCTGTGATCTGCTTCACCTACACCTAGAGCCCAAATGCTGCAGCTCATCACAGCTCAGAGCCACCAGCAGACCCAAGAGCCAGACGCCAAAGCAGCTGCCTCCAAAGGGTCAGAGACATGGGAGACATCAGGGACCTGCAGATCCATGGCTGATGGCAAAAGCGTTGTGGTCCAGCATGTTTGATGAGGCTGTCAGGAGCATATCTGGCTGGAAATGTCTAAAGGTGACCTGCAAGGAAAGCCTGGAGACTGAGCAGAGCACAGCAAGAGGGTGCCCAGCACCTATCTGTGCTGGCCAGGCTGCAGAGGAGGTGGCACAGGGATGTCCTGGTCTCAGGCTCCCAGCCATTTGCCATAGGTCTGTCAATGAAGAACACATCTTTCATGTGTTTCAGGGGCACCCAATGATAGTGGAGGGTTTGAGCGTCCTTATTCTTCCAGTCCAGAGAGGTCCTAAGAACAGCGAGAAGACACTTCAGTGGCTAATGTGGGATGTCCTGCTGAAGTCCTGCTGTTCACATGCAGCCTTCGCCCTCCCAGCACTGCAGCCTGAAGCAGGTCCCATCCCAGCAGACAGCTCTGGAGGATCCCCTGTGCTGCCCTGCACCACAGCAGAGACTCAGACCAACCTGGGGGTCTTGGACTTCAAGATCAGTCTGAAATGGCAGCAAACCAGCTGCAGGACACTCAGCAAGGAGGGCACCATAGCACCTGGTCAGCGAGATTGAGGGTTAACCCTGTCGTTAGGAGGAGGATGCTGTTTCACTGCTTTCCCCAGCACCCGCCTCCCCTGCACCGAGCAGCTGAAGGCAGCACCCCGGAGCAAGGGGCTCGGGTCAGCCAGGCTCAGCTCCTGCAGCCACCTGAGCCTTGGGCAGGGTATCCCAGCCTGACTGTATGAAATAAAGTTATTTTGGCAAGAATGTGCAGATGTGAAAATGAGATAAATATTTGCTGGAGTGAATTCATTAATCAGCTCTGGAGAGCTGATGA
This sequence comes from Nyctibius grandis, assembly GCF_013368605.1. Lineage (NCBI taxonomy): Eukaryota > Metazoa > Chordata > Aves > Nyctibiiformes > Nyctibiidae > Nyctibius > Nyctibius grandis. The sequence goes on from NC_090679.1 coordinate 5,982,665, forward strand.
GTGTGCTGGGGGGGCTGCCTGGCAGGGAGCGAGTGGGCAGGGATTGTTCCCTTAAACAAATGGGGCTGACCAGTGAGCTCTGGGCATCATTCCTGGGCACAGGAGGTCCAATGAGGGCATGACCTAACGGAGGTGATGCTGTGGTGAGCAGTAAGTCCTTCTCTACAGAGGAAGCATAAGAAGGACACGGAGCTGTTGGAGCGAGTCCAGAGGAGGCCACGGAGATGCTCAGAGGGCTGGAGCACCTCTGCTATGGAGACAGGCTGAGAGAGTTGGGGCTGTTCAGCCTGGAGAAGAGAAGGCTCCGGGGAGACCTTCTAACGCCTTCCAGTGCCTGAAGGGGCTACAGGAAAGCTGGAGAGAGGCTTTTCACAAAGGCATGAAGTGATAGGATGAGGGGGAACGATTTTAAACTGAAAGAGGGGAGATTGAGATGAGATATAAGGAAGAAATTCTTTGCTGTGAGGGTGGTGAGACCCTGTCCCAGGTTGCCCAGAGAAGCTGTGGCTGCCCCCTCCCTGGCAGTGTTCAAGGCCAGGTTGGATGGGGCTTGGAGCGACCTGGTCTGGTGGAAGGTGTCGCTGCCCGTGGCAGGGGGGTTGGAGGTAGATGGTCTTTAAGGTCCCTTCCAACCCAAACCATTCTGTGAAAGCCCCCAGCAAAACACCCTGCCAGGGCTCAGGGTAGCAAACCCTGCTGGGCCCTACTCTGATCTGCACTGCTGGGAAATAAAGGTGACAAATCTCACCTGGTGCTTGGTGGCCTGAATTTTGGGTCTGCATGAAGCCAGCAGGCAGGGTCTTGTTTCAGATGTCCCTCACCATGTGGTCTGGAGCCTGGTTGCAGCCTGGGTGTGCTGCCCGCCCCGAGACGCACGATCATTGCTGCAGAGCATAGAGAAAGTGCAGAGATTTTTTAAAAAAAAAAAAAAAGAAAAAAAAAAGGCTGGTTTTGTGAAGGAGGCCTGGACTGGATTCAGCTGGTTGTTTAGCCAGGCCAACACGGCATCAACTGCTGCCTGAGCAAACAGTCTGCTTAATATCTCCCCAGGGGACAGGGCTGGAATGTCCTTAAGGCTCACCCCGGCATTTTACCAAAACGTTTATTCCTGGTCATTATGAATCTGCTGGTTGTGCTGCTGGGCAGGCTGTAGCAGGTCATCAGCATTGTTCTGAACATCCAGCAGCTCCACGCCACAGCAAGCTCTTCAAACTCACCCCCCTGAACCGGGCCATCGCCACCCGAAGTGCAGGATCCGTACCCCAGCTCTGCAACTAGCCCGAGCCCCAGTGGGGCAGCAGCTTTAAAAAACCCTCAACAGTAAAACCCCAGCCTTGTTCAGCCTGGCTCTTTCACCAGCACTAAAAAAGGGGAAGCAAAGGAAGGTGATACACAATCAGAGCACTGCTGGAGCCCTGCCTGTCCCTAAAACCTCCTCACCCATCACTTTCCCACAGCTCCTGCTGCCGCTTGCCTCCCAGGCAGCAGTAGTCTTGATTTAAAGCTGAAACTCCAAACAAGGGGGCAGGTTAAAAACCATATTGGCAGAGAAGGTAGAAACATAGGGGATGGGTTCAAGCTGTCACTTGTTCCAGAGGTCTCACGCGGCTCGGACGTGCCTTTGCTGCGGAGCTACCGGTGCTCCCCAGCACACACTGCCCAGCACCTCGGCAGGATTTCCCAGGCACACGCAGCAATTTGGGGCGGGCAGCACAGACCCAGGCTCCCAAGGGCTCGCACCATGTGCTTGCTGTGGCGTGGGGACAGGACACCGGGCTGTGCAGCCCCAGCACCGTTCGTCCACAGCAAAGGTAGAACAAATCTTCTGTACCGAGGATCAGAGCGAGCCCCGCTCTGCAGTCAGAGCCCTTGGGGCCAGAGAGCCAGGAAAGAAAAATAACAGGCTTATCAAAGACTAATTAGGGAAAATCCTAGCTCCTCTATAGTCAATAAACTTTTGCTAGTAACTATTATCAGGGCTAGATTTTACCCAAGGAAATTTCCTGTTAAAAACCTGCTTAATTAAAGCAGGTAGAAAGCCCTTGTACGTATCCCTACTCCCACACCAGCAAGCCAGACAGGTTACTAACACGCTGCCTTACAGACCTGAGACAGAGCTCGAGGGGAGAGAAAAGGGACAGAGAGAGCCCAGAGGCTCAGCTTACACACAGGAGCAGGGAGATGGTTCCCTCATGCAGAGCCAGCAACACCGGAACACAACATCACCCCACACCCCTTCCCTAACCCATACCTGCCCCCTTAAAAGCCCTTCCAGCTCTTCTCCTCGCCCTCCTCCTGTCCTTAACCACCTGGCCTCCCGCAGCAGCCCTTCATTTCTTTAATTGATTTTTTTAATTCCTGCAGACATCTGAAGCACCTGCTGTACCCAGGCTGTTTGCTGTCTGATGGGAGCAGGCAGCTTCGCTCTGTTCTGTCAGGGGAGCTGCAAGCCGAAGCCAGCAGGGTATAGGCCAGCCCTCTTGAAGCTGGCTAATAGCTTTATGTAACTGGAATAAAAGAGCCAAATTCCAGAAAGCTCCTTTTATCCTTGCCCTGCCACAGACTGGAGGGGTTGGATGTGCCAAGAGCTCTGCTTGTGCTGTGGTTCCCTGGCTGGCAGCAGACCTGGGATTTTGGGCTTGGGTGTTGAGCGGGTTGAGTGCTCCTCTCCCTCCAGCCCAGAGAAAACTGTGCTTTGCCTCCAGCCTGGGAAATCATGAACTCCCAAGGCTTCTGTTGGCACAGGGGGTTGCTGCAAAGCTCCAGTTGGGATGCTTGAACTCAGGATTTGGAGGACGTATTTTGCATTAATCAAATAAATGCATCGTGTGAGGCATTTTCCATTTAAACGTCTGAAACAGATGCTAACGAAATGATCAGTATGACACGAGCAACATGGTCTGGTCTGGAGGATACGGGAAGCAGTGGAGAGGCTCGCAGGCTGCGAGCTGTGTGCTCGGTCCGTGTGCCAAGCGACCCACTGAGGACAGAGCCTTGATTAAGTGCCGATTAATCCATGGATGTCGAAAAAGTCATTCTTCAAACTTGCTGCCCACACTGAAGAGCAGGAAGGGAGCTCTTCTTTGTCAGACCTCAAAATCCACTGTACAACGTGTAGTCATCTCTTACAAAGAGCCAGAAATAATTAATCCAGCTCTAACTTTTCACATAAACCAAGAGGTTTTCGGTGTTTGCTTTCCCCTGTTTGCTTTCATAGAGGAGCCTTTGCCATAGAAGAGCCTTTCCCACAAGCTTTCCCCGTGCAATAAAGTTAAGTCACTAGGACTTACGCTCCTGAACGCAATAAATTGCAATTGGTAGCTGAGCTGCTTATTGCAGTCAGATCCTGCAGGGAGAGGTGCGAGAGCCAGGCTTAAGGTGATAAAATAGTTTATTTGGGATAAGCATCCAGCAGGACAGGAGTTCAGCTAATCCTCCCCTGCACTTGCTGCTTCCGCGAGGAAGAGCAGGAACATGGCGAGAGCAGGATTTCTTGTAGCAGTGTTGGGTCTTTCCAGGAAATATTCAGAAAATACAGTTTCCTAAGCTGATCTGGGAGCTTGGAGAGACTTGAAAATACAAAATAATTGCTGGAAAGAAATCTGAAAGTGATAGCTCCTTTTTCTGCATAGCGTTACACTTCGCTTCTCCTGATGGAGAGTTCAAGAGCCAGCGCTTTTCCCTCTTTTCATTAACTCCTATGACTACATACATTTGAGAAAAGCTTCCATTAGTCACAGTTGCTTTCCTACTCATCCTTCATGCCTTTCAGCTACAAGACCAGGCTAACTGGTACCCATATAAAATAGATTTCATGATGACAAGTATTTCCCTAAGTCCAGCTATGATCTGAACATCGTTATGTCTGCATAGCGTTACCTCTTTCCGAGAAGTCAAATGCAGAAAATAATGATTTGGGACAGATACCTAATATCAAACAAATCCTCGCTCTGACTCCTACCATCTCCAGTTGCCAGTGAAGAGCACCAGGCCATGAATGAGCACCGTCAGCAAGATGATCCCTTCCAATTATCTGGAACTTAAAAGGTCTGGCAGAGGGTATCTGCGCACTGGGAAACTCAGGTCTCCCTGAAAATAACGTCAGCCATCTCTGCCCCCCCTTCTGATCTCAGAACTGCCCTGGCCGGGGGCAGGCGGCTGCTCTTGGCGCGAGGACCCGAGCACCTTTCCCATCAAGGCTTACATTTTAAAGGTAGCCGTTTCCATACTCGCTTCCTGGTGAAGACCACGCTTTAGTGCAAAGCCTGTACGGCAAGCGAGAAATCCACCTTCTGCGACCCCGGGGGCTACCGTTCCCCTTTCCCAGGCATGAAAACCTCATGGTGAAAGAGAATGCTAAGAATGGGCAGCTTAGCAGCTGGGAACGAGAGAGGAAAAGCACCGGGAACATCTGACAAGCCAGCTCTTGGCAAAAACTGCCTGAGGAGCTCTGCTCCAACGAGTTATCATTTGCCCTTGGTCTGAAAAGCGAACAACATATTTTTCCCTTCCCAGCTCGCCACCCACGTGCAGAAACGCAGGCGTGGAGGCACCGGGACGGAAGAGCGGCGCTGCCAAGGCTCGTGCCAGGGACGCAGTGCCCGTGAGCCGCTCCGGATGCACGCTCCGCAGCGAAGCGAGCCGCCCAAAGTTGGCACTGTTTGCAAACAGGAGGATCTGTTGGCTCTCCGTGTCGCGCAGGCTGTTCCCCCTCCGTGCTCGTTTAGCTGGCACCTCAGCCATGCTACTGGCGTTACACCCTCGTGGGCACGGTGCCACCCCAGCAGATGGGCGTCGTTGCCGGTCTACAAGAGGAACAGCGTGCGCATCATTTTCCGGTGTATTAGAGGGGGGATTTATGTTCAGGAATGTTAAGACAGCAGCTCACGCAGTGCCACGACCCCTCCAGTGAAGGAGCTGAGCTGCTGAACACCCAGGAGGGATGAGCGCTGGGAAGCCATGTCAGCTCCCCGTGACACTGCGGGGCAGTTGGGGGACGCGGTGGGGACTTGGAGCACATGTATTGCCATGAATCTCTATGTTCCTGGCTCTCTGCTAGAGGTATCGCTACATGAAGCCTTGTAGCTCTTTCCCAAGAGCTTAGTCTTCCTCTGGAAGCAGCCATAGGCACTCCCACAGCTTCCACGCAAAGGGAACATGAGCATCCTCCTCTGCTGCAGCACAGCTTTTTATAGACGGCTACAACCCATCCCGACGCTGTGCAGGACACACTCAGTGTTAGCCGCTCCGATTATTGCAGCCGTAGCAGCTGGATCTGAGGAGTGACCTCAAAATAACAATGGGGGCACGCCATGAAATTTCTATATGAAACAACAATAAAAAAAATATTGCTGTTACTAAAAGTACTAACAGCAGCACTGTGTTCAAGCTGAGTTTTAAGGCCAGGATTTTAAAGTGTGCCCAGGGGAATACGTGCCAGTAGTGCACAGCATCGCAGCTCCACAAGGTTCCTTTGAAAACACCGGCCTCGAAATCTTAGGGACTGCCCAGTGTTTTGTCTCCTTCTGCATTTTCTGTGTCACTCTTGATTTGTGCGATGAAAAAAAAATTGGTTTCGAGCCCCCTTGTGCCCATGTATTACTGCTGCAGATGTAGGACTGCTGCATTCCAGCAAAAAGGGGTAAATAGATACCGAGACTTCACAAGCAAACAAAACGGGCCACCTAACCTTTGAAGTGCTACTTCCCACCGCTCTCGACTCACGTTTTGTGCCTGTTTAACTGTGTTGTTAGGTACGCGGCTGTAGCTACTCAGCGAGTGAAGATCTGATGACAAGGCACACCAGGTCCCTGTGCTTGCTGAGCTACGCTAGCAGAATGCCACCGGCGGGGAAGAGGAGCGCAGAGGCTTGGCTGAACATTAACACATCAGATGGAAACTCTTCCGAGTACCCCAGAGACGCGCTGTCCTTGCCGGAGCACTGCAAATTCCATGTGGCCGCATCTTTGCTGAAGTTGCTTCCTTGCAAGCTAATTTCCGTCAGCGTGAGCACTGCCGTAGCCCACTTTGCTCTCAGAGCAATGCTCCGCTGCAGAGATGCCCCCAGGTCCACCAGCTTTACGTGCTGTCTCTCCTGCCTAAGGATTCCTGAAAACATCAGTGCTTATCCATTGTCCTGTACATTTTTGCTGGAGAAAGACACCTTCCCTTCCCCAGGGAACCATGGCCAAATGGGTAGGAGCCCCAGATTACTTGTAAGAAGTTTTTGTTTCCTAGACCACATGCCCCTTTCAGTCACTGTGTCACAACCCTTCTACTTCAAGCGCTTTTTAATGTTTTTAAATGAAAAGCCATGCAGCACCTCAAGCAGCGTGGCCGTGACTGTCTCTGTTTTTAAGCAAACATAACTAGGCTTGAGTCTGAACATCCCTTGTTCGCTCAGTGCTGTGCATATACGTATGTGGATGTAATACTGTTTCTCAGTGGTTTTCCAGGCTGGTTTTGAGGCCTTGTGGAGTACCAGGGACTTGTGGCCAGGTCTTCAGGTGCTCAGAGGGGAGAAGTAGCTCAGCAGGAGAAGGAAAAGGGCAGGGACAGAGGCAGGTGGATTCCCCCCTCCGGATCATGCTGTTTGGAACCACAAATTCCACCTCACTTCTCCTGGGCAAACAGGACAAGCCCACTGAAGAGCTGGGGTGAAAGAAAAACAAAAGCTGGGAGACCAGGTGAGGAAAGCAAGCCATGCACAGCAATGCTCCCAGCAATCTCCGATCCAGCCTTATGTGAGAAAAACAAGACCCATTTGCTACTTCTCCCAAAGCTCTGTGCAGTGCATGAGATGAGTTAGGATAATAAAAATGTGCCCTGGTTTTCATTTTTGCTGTGAGGATAAGCAAGATGAGAAGGTAGTACAATGCAGAGGGCACAGAGAAAAGCTGTCTCTAAATGACTCTGCATGATCCAGAGTTCAGCTTTGCTTCTGTACTTCAACTTTGCTTATGTCTTCAACTTCTATTTTTCATTACTGTTACACTAGGGAATGGAGGGGCAGGTGCAATCCAAAAGCCAGGACACCCCTCAAAGTTAACACAACTCTCATAGGAAAAAAATTCTTTTTTCTTAATGTCATGATAGTTTAGAGTTCAGCTTGTGCCATGGAGCTGGGATTGTGGTCATCCATCAGCCAGGAATGCCCTGCAAAGGTAGCAAAGCACGTGAGAACGAGGAGCTGGAAACAGTCTTGGCTTCAAGGTGGATGTAATCAAGGACCTTCTGAAATCATGGTTCTTCTCTGATAGCTAGATCAAAACATCCCTGGAGTGGTCCTATCATGCCCACAGAAGAGGAACATACCCTGCAGCTACACAGCACTGAAGAGCCAATATACCATGACCCCCAAATAGTATAACCAGGGGATCTTCACATCTTCTACGAAATCATCAGCAGTTCCTCTGTTAATACAATTATTGCTGAGTGTTCTTAAAAACAGACCCACTGTCATCTTGGTTTTTAAGGCACAATTGCCCAAATCATCCCTTCAGTAACACTTAGGTGGGCAAGAGCTGGTGAGCTCACCCTGGTATTTGCTTCTGGATGCTGCACTGAACCAACCCCTGTGCCGTTTTGGTTTGGTTCCTCCGACCCACCAGTGAAGGAGGCCCGGTCTGAGCAGCGTTAGTGCTCGGGCATGTGGCTGAAGGGGCTTGCAGGCTTTCCACAGCTTTATGTGTCCTCACGGAAAGGTTGAGAAGATGAACGGATCGTTTCTCTTGCAAGTGCTTATTAAAAATATGTAATGCATGATGATTGCCTGCCAACTGTCCAATTACTATTTCTGCCCGTGACACACGGGGATGGTGAGAGCATCTCCCGGCCAGGCACAGTGCAAATCAAAGCAGCACAAATTCTCTTATTTCTGCGGGGTCAGAGCTTCTGGCCGAGGACTCGCAGTGCTGGATGGACTTGTTCTCCAACACGAGTACTGGCACAAGGCATTGCCAGCACTCAGAAGCTGAATTAATGAGCAAAGAGGAAGCCTGTTAGATCTTGAATATAGATATCATGGTATCTTGGTAGATACCGTGTGAGTTTTAGCTGCTTTTCCTTAAGGAAGAAGCTGTACCCGAGTCAGGGAGGAGCCCAGCCGTGCCCTCTGCTTGTGCATGGAGGGTTGTTGGGTTTTTGTAATTTGTTTTTGCCCTAGGGATTCTCCATTTCTTCATTGAGGCCTCACTCACTCTGTTACAGCTCAGGAGGTCGCTGCCATGCTGGGTGAGGGCACTGGCTTACCAAGCCAGTGTCCAGTCTTGAGCAATGGTCCACCCTGGCTCCTGAGAAGTGCAGGTCTCCATCAGTGCACATGGCAGCTGTGCAAGGCTCTCCTCGGAGGGGAAGAGGAGATTAACTTAAGCCCTGGAGCACGGTGTTTGATTGCTTCTGTAATGTCATTAGCCTGCAAATCCGCAGATGTTACAGGTTGCTGGGGGGGTGCAAGCTTGCAGGAACAGAAGCGATGGAGAGGTGTCCAAACCCACTCATGGGATCAGCAGTGGAGACAGGATTAGAGCAGAAATCTCTCCCTTTTTTTTCTCATTCTGTTATCCTACAAATGCTAATAGTGACAGGGGAAGAGGAAAACAACTGAAAGCCAGTTACAGGATGCAGACAGTGCCCACTGCCATGTGCGTGCTGGACACTGCTTGCAGCTCTCACCACTCCCCAACAGCCCCAACACGCATCCCACCAAAGGCCCATTTCCATTTTGAGATGGGAGAGGTTCAGTGCATTTCCTACCACCACCTCTACCAGCAAACAAAGTTATTTCCAATCAGTAGAAGATCTACAAGCATGTCAAGCTCAGATCATCCCTCAGATGGAGCTGGCTGGGGAGCAGGAGCTGCAGAGCACAGGCATCATGAGAACAGAGCTGTACCCCCCACATCCACCCTCCACGTCCACCCCAAACACAACCCAAAACATTGCTGGGCTCTAAGGAAGCAGAAAAAAGAAGCTATGATGTGCCTAGCCTTGACTTTCACCCATGACAGGTAGGAGCTGAGCCAGCACAGATGCTGTGGTCTGCTCAGGTCCATCCTTGGGACAGCAGAGCTGTTTGAATGGGGTACACAGCCTTTACCATGCAACAGGGTTGCAAAAGGGCTTGGAGGAGCTGTGGCTTGGGGCTGGTGTTTCTTGGCCATTTTCCCAAGGCAACAGTCAAGTAGCAGGGCTGTCCTTTCCTCTGGGTATTCTGTGTCACAAATGCCACCCATGTCAAGTCAACAAGAAAGTTCCTACCTCCAAGGCCTTTATGCTCATGCTCTGGTCATCTTAAACGGAGGCTGCAGCCCAAGGTGCTGGAGGTGACCCGGTTTTAAACACTGCATGGAGACGATCACAGTGTCACCACTGCTGGGAAGGGCCCCTGTCCCACACACCATCCTCTCTGATGGCCAGGAAGAGCCAGGGGAATGCAGGTTTGACTTTTCAGTTGAACATCACCCAGGACAGCCCATCCGCCTGTCTCTCTCTCTCTCTGACCATGCATGCCCCAAAGCTTCAGGCACTTTTCCCAGGTCTGCTAACGATTCTTGCCAAAGAGCTGGCTCCCACCGCTGGCTCGCTGCAATTTTTACATCTGCAGATTTCTGCTTTTACAGCCTCGCAGACGTTACACCGTGCTGCACTTGTATCAGTTTTGGAGGTAGTCATTAGTTGCAGTTGCTTGGGGAAGGCTGCTGAGCTCAGCACTATTAGATTTATTATATGGGCAATCTCATAAAACAAGCTCTAAACTCAGATACCTTAACTTGGGTCCCCCATTTGTCAGACGGTTAAATCTGTGCAGAGATCGTGGTCCTCCACCATGTAACGGCGTAGCCAGTCCTGCCGGGGAGCCAGGGATGGATGGAGTGACCCCTGCCCCTGCAGTGCTTAACGGCCTCCTTCACTCAAAATCCTCCTCCTCAACACTCCTGGAAACTTTTTTTTTTGGCTGGCAAGTAGGCACTAAGGTCCTCACGTGGGAATAATCCTACAGAGCCGGCGAGATCACGAAGGAGTTGCCAAGCAGTGAAAAGAGCTGGGTACACCTGAGACCTCAGCTGCGTTGGTGCACACATGGGAAGATGCAGGCAACCCCATGAATAATGGCCTTTGCCATTAAATATTCTCACTTCAAGCTAGTCGCTCTCCTGTTTGCATCGTTTGGGGCTGAACCCCTCTGCATCTCACCATGCTCCTGCTCAGAGCTTTCTCCTCTTGCACGGTGATGGCCACATCTCGCTGTACCGCCCTGAGAAGCGCAGCCCTGTGCCCCGGCCGGCTTGGTGTTCCCAAGCGCCTTCAGGAATTAGTTGTACCAGCTTCAGGAGTTTTCAGGTCTTATCTGATTTTGAACATATTTTAGCTTAAAATATACTTATTTTAGCTTTAATAATTTTTGCAAAGATTATTTAAGGAACTTTTGCTATGCCTGCAACTTTCCGTAGGATCGGATGACTCGCGCAGCTTGTCTGAGCCGTAACGGCAGTCAGATGTCTGTTGTCTATCCTGTCGGTTTGGGTTTATTTTAGTTATATTAGCACTGACTTCTTTTAGCTTAAGGTTTGCTTATCTTTGTGCAATTGCATCACTTTCCCCTCCATTAAAGAAATCATATCGTACAGAGAGAAGTTCAAACAAACCTAAATGATCATGGCACAACTAACCGCGTCGACCAATGGGAGAGGAGAGAGTGGAACCCATTAACAGGTATGAACTAGAAATTCATAAAAATAACCTGAATGAACCCAAAATTGAAGGGGGATGGCTCCTGCTGTGCTTCTCCAGGCAAAGCCTGTGGGAACCTGATGGCTTACCATGACACGGCCGTGGAAGGGTGAGAATGAACACAGGGCAAAGGGATGGAGACGTGCAACTGGGGTTTCGTTACCCTTTTCTTTTACCCTCTACCTCCAAAGTGGCAGAGATGTCACTGCTGATAAAGCAGCTCGGTGTGGGACAGTTTGCAGTAGCCTTCACTCGTGCCAGAGTTTAATCGTTTTTATTTCTTTGCGCCTAAAATTAAGAGAAAAATGACCAAACCCCACCAGTTTGGGGAAAAAAACCCCTCACACCCACCCAAGCAGATGGCTCTGGTTTTAGTTTATAATTAAACTCGCCCTCTTGGCTGGGAGTGAGAGCGCACTTTCTAGCTGGGGAGGGAGCAGGAGATCCTTTCCAGGCTGTTTTCCAGCGAGGGGGAGTTTCGTTCCTCCTGAAAGGGAGCAGCATGACAGAGCCACGAGCGACTGCAGAAAGGCAGAGGCATTCGCCGTCCCCCCGGCACGCTCCGTTATCCTGACAGCTGGAAATAGCCTCATTTTAAGCATGTTTAGCTTTTTTTTTTGGTCCTAAGGAGCATAAATCTCTGTGACGATGATGCCATCTGTCCCTCTGAGTACATACGCAGTGATGTGTCTCTCTGTCTATCCCTCCCCACGGTGATTTCGGACAGAAGGGGAGAGTGCTATCGCAAACGTACGTGGTGACAGCGGACCTGAACGGGCACAAAATATTCCCAGATCAGGAGGTTTTCCCAGGACAGAGTAAGATAACTGCCACTGGTGCGCAAGGCCTGCTGGCAGAGCTGCGTTGCCGTGTCCCAGGAGGCTGCCTTGATTGTGGGGACAGGGCACAGGCACCGTGGTGGTGCTGTCAGAGCCCTGGCTTGGCACGCATGCTGCGTGCCACCTGGGGGGGGGGGGGTATGGCTCAAGCAAAAAGGGAAGAGGGGAAAGAAGGGAAAAAAATGGAAAATGGAAAAGGAAAAAAAAAGGAAAAGGGGAAAAAAGGAAAAGGGGAAAAAAGGAAAAGGGAAAATAAAATAAAATAAATAAAATAAAATAATAAAATGAAATACCCAGCAAAGCAAGATTAGCTGATTAGCATCTGTCTCCCCTCAATCCCTTTGCACGCTGGACACGCCAGCCTGCTCCCTGGCTGGGTGATGCTGCTGTGCTCTGGGGAGCGGCACTCGAAAACTTGTGCCCCATAAGCCCCAAACTCCTGAATGAGAGCAACAAAACTAGATTTACCTTCTGGCTACAAAGGCTCAGCCACCAACTTGTCTTCCCAAGCCTTGCTTGAAAACCCAAGGGGACAAGTCTGCCTTTGTCAAGAAATTGCCTGAAATTCATGGAGGGTTTTTTTTTTTTCAATTATAAATGTGATTTTTAAATTCTAAACTAAACATCCAGAGTCCCTTTCCACCTGATGAATGGCAGATGCTGCGTCTTACTCCACTGGCTTGGCTTTTCATGCTCATGGAGGACATACTTGGGTCAAAAAGGCTACATGAGGTAGATGCCCATGTGTCTGTTCCTGGACAAGCTGCACCCGAAATCCCTGGTGGTGATTTGAGCAGTGGGACTGGGCAATTCATCACACCTCCTCATCCCCCTGCTCCTGGCAGAGGACACTGCTGGTGTCTCCCAGCCCGGCGAAATGATAATGCAGAGCGTCCCTGAGGCAATTACAGCCCGGAGATAACACGTAATTCGCAATTTTGCCTTAAATTGACAGCTTCGTGTGAAACAAGATAACAGCTTGTACTAATGAACGTGTGATTTATAAATTGGTGGCTCTAACGGTGTTTTTAACGTGACATAAGAGCCTGTGTAGAGGCAGATTAGGGGTACGTGTTACCTGATCGCACATCACATCTCCCTCCGCCGCAGCAGCAACCGCTTGGCTGTGGGTTATCGCCCTTGGTAGGAGAGACGGTTTTGCATTGCATTGACTGTATCTGATAAGTTTAAGTCAATCTCTAAATTTCTAATTAGGGGATTAGTTGGAGAAAGGATTTCCTAGCAGAACACTTAATCGTTGTTTTGCTAATTGTCAAGGATCAGGAGTAAGGAGCTGCAGTTGCATCTTAGTAGCAGCATTAGATACTAGTGCAGCTGGTTTAACAGGGTTGTTATCGCTCTCTTAAAATAATTGACATGGAAAAGCCCCAATATTTTCATTTTTTCATGAAATGCACTGTTCTGTTTCCCCAGGTTTTGTTTTCACAATCTGAAACCATTTTCATAATTTCTGAAATGCAATATAACAACGGAACAATTCCCTTTAAAACAAAAGCTGGATCTCTTCCAAGTCGTTTAACTTCCCAAAGTTTGAATTCTTCAGTTAAAAAAAAAAATATAAAATTCAGTCTGAACACTTCTAACAAGACTATCACAATGATGCTTAGCCTGCCACTCGGGATTTCTCTTTACAGGGGCTTGATTCATGGGGGAAATTAACTGGTTTAAAAGTAACAGTTTTTAATAGAAATGTTCTGCTGACTGTTCTCCTTGCACCTTAGCTGGAAGCTGTTTGTGGTTTAACCCAGCAGGCAGCTAAACACCACACAGCCATTCGCTCACTCCCCCCGCAGTGGGATGGGGGAGAGAACAGGGAAAAAAAGGTAAAACTCGTGGGTTGAGATAAGGACAGTTTAATAGGACAGAAAAGCAAGGGAAAGGAATAATGATGATAAAAGAATGTACAAACCAAGTGATGCACAATGCAGTTGCTCACCACCCGCTGACCAATGCCCAGCCACTCCCCAAGCAGCTGCCACCGCCCCCCGGCCAACTCCCCTCCCGTTTTGTTGTTCCACATGATGTCCTATGGTATGGAATGTCCCTTTGGGCACTTGGGGTCAGCTGTCACGGCTGTGTCTCCTCCAGGCTTCTTCTGCACCCCCAGCCTCCTTGCTGGTGGGGCAGTGTGAGAAGCTGAAAACTCCTTAACTTAGTGTAAGCATGGCTCGGCACCAACTGAAACAGTGTGTGATCAACATCCTTCTCATCCTAAATCCACACCACAGTATCGACCTGGACAGGCTGGAGAGTTGGGCAGAGAGGAACCTCATGAAGTTCAACAAAGGCAAGTGCAGGGTCCTGCACCTCGGAAGGAATAACCCCATGCACCGGTACAGGTTGGGGGTGACCTGCTGGAAAGCAACTCTGCAGAGAAGGACCTGGGAGTTCTGGGGGACAACAAGTTCCCCATGAGCCAACAATGTGCCCTTGGGGCCAGGAAGGCCAGTGGTGTCCTGGGGTGCATGAGGAAGAGTGTGGGCAGCAGGTCCAGGGAGGTTCTCCTCCCCCTCTACACTGCCCTGGTGAGGCCACACTTGGAGTAACTGTGTGCAGTTCTGGGCCCCCAGTTCAAGAAAGACAAGGAACTACTGGAGAGAGTCCAGCGGAGGGGTACGGAGATGGTCAGAGGGCTGGAGCATCTCTCCTATGAGGAGAGGCTGAGGGAGCTGGGGCTGTTCAGCCTGGAGAAGAGCAGACTGAGGGGGGATCTTATCAATGCTCACAGATACCTTAGGGGTGGGTGTCAAGAGGATGGGGCCAGACTCTTCTCAGTGGTGCCCAGTGACAGGACAAGGGGCAACGGGCACAAACTGAAACATGGGAAGTTCCATCTCAATATGAGGAAAAACTTCTTTACTGTGAGGGTGCCAGAGCCCTGGCACAGGCTGCCCAGGGAGGGTGGGGAGTCTCCTTCTCTGGAGATATTCAAACCCGCCTGGACGCGACCCTGTGTAACGTGCTCTGGATGACCCTGCTTTGGCAGGACGTTGGACTGGATGATCTCCAGAGGTCCCTTCCAAACCCAACCTGTCTGTGATTCTGTGATTCTGTGATTCTGTGTATTATACCAGCTACTAGGAAGAAAATTAACCCTATCCCATCCAGAACCAGGACAGCACAACGTCAGGTCCCCGAGGTTGCAACAAGCTCCTTGCTCTGCGCCCACCTCATGCCCGCCGAGCGGATCCTGCCCACAGCCTGCTACAGCAACACAACTCATACCAAGAAGGCTACTGTAATTTTTTTTTTAAAAACCCAACCTATTTAAAGTCTTGAAAACTTCTGAAGTCAGCACTTGAAGAAACATTAAATGCAATGAATTAAGGAGAAACAGAGAATGAATCATTAAAATTGCATCACTGCGATGTGTTCCTGATCGCATCTCCCTTAATGTTCTCACAGTCTGAACAATTGATTAAGAAAAACACCGCAGTACACTAAAAATTGGAAACAGTTAAGAAGAAACAGGATTAGCAAAGTCTTACAGGATAGGTCAATTATTTCTCCCAATTTATTGCTAACCTGACATCTGTAAACAAATCACTAGAGGAACTCCCCAAAGACTACACTCTGTCCAACAAGACATCCTAATTAACGAGGATGCACTACGCAAACACAAACAGAAGCAAGGAGAGAGAGTATCTAAACCGAGCCTTAAAAAGGTACAGTGGAAATGGCTACCCAGGAGGTTGTGGGAGATCAATAAGTGAGAAGAAGGTTCAGGAGAGTCAGAATTTGCCGTGGGGTAAAGGTGAATAATTTTTGTGGTTATCAGAGCTAAGATGACAAAATGAATTAAATGAGCTCAGAGAGGACTTAGTGAGACTCAAAAAATTAAAGGGTGTTGCAATCATCCATTGTGTGTTGCGGTAGCTGAGGCCTCAGCCGGGGTTTTCGGGTGCCCTGCCTGCATGGCTTTAGAAGCTCTTGAACTTAGTGAGCGTCTCACTGACCTTCAGCATCTTTGAAGGCCAAGTCATCATGCTTGGAGAGTGCTCCAAGGAAGTGCTAGATCCTGCTGTTGTTCCATCCGAGTTCCCAGACCGAAAGCTTGTGTTTTTCTCCTCTCTGGCTGCTGGCTGGTGGCCGTGCCTCGAGAGCCGCACGCACGGCAGCATCCTCTCCACTGGCCAAATCCGCTGGCGGCCGCCCCAGAGCCCTCCGCGAGCAAAGCTGGATCATGGCAGCTAATATTAAAGATTCCTCTTCATCAGCATCCCAACGATTAAATATGTATAGAGGCATCTGAGATCTAATTTATTTCTTTTGTGTTGTAAATTCCTTTTCTTGTTGGCTTTTTTTGAGCTGCTTATAATTAAGACCTTCAGACAGAGCTCAGCATGGCTGGAAACCAGCCATGGTGGTGTTATATCTGACCCGTTTAAAGTGCATCCCTCTCCCCTTCTCCTAGTCAACCAAGAGATTCTTCTTTATTAATTCCAGTAATGATTTGATTTCCTTCTTTCTTAATGAGCAGAGTGACACTGCATTGAGTCACTGATGTGTAACTCGCTGTTTTTTCCCTCCCTTTGGAAAGTTTTCAAAATATTTATAAATTTTAAAAGGAGCAGAGAAAGAAAGAAAATAAAGTTGCATTGTGTTTATTTGGCTAGCGCTCCCCCTTCTCGTTCTCATCTACGGGAACTGTAATTCATCCTATTGTCTGGGCTGCCACGGGGCTGCCTTCGGCAGGCGGACGGATGCCCGCTGTCCCCTCTCCCCTCCGCTCATCCCTCCTTGCTGAGCAGCACTGCCAGGGGACTGGGCAGGGAGGAGCAGTCTTTTCCTCTTGCCTGACATAGTCAGATGTGAATAACCAAGAAAGCTTTAGGAGCTATGGAAATGCCCAGAAAGCCTCTGCATCCAGACACTGGTGGGTCCTGTGGGACTTCTGCTGTAGCCTCACAGTGAGGAGATGCTGGTTCACCCCGTGTCCCTGGGACACTGCTGCACCCAGGACATGAGCCCAGCCAGGAGGAATCCACATGAAGGATTTCAAGAGCTGTCACCTACGTGGGGGGAAAACGCAGGTGCTGAGCTGACTGCAGGAGGAGACAGCACCAAACATGCTTAGCAAGGGATGCACCACGCTCACTAAGAAAGTCACTACCTGTCTGGATGCTGCAGTTGCAGCTGAAAAGTGATGAACTTTCCAGTCTTGTCAGTCCAGAAAGTCAGCAGAATAGCAAGGATGGCAGGTAATGACTGGCAGACACTGTGCCAATAGAGATGAGACTCTGCAAGAAGCACTTGGCGGTGAACAAATGTCCTGCAGGTTCAAAGCAGACTTACCAGGGGACGGCTCCAAGGCAGAGAAGTCTAAGGAGGGAGATGTCTTTAGCAAGCTGAAGCATGCTCCTTGGAACCATGGATGGATTGGATGGACCTTCAGGTCTGATCCAGCTCTTCCCATGTGACATGAGAGACTCTCCGAGCACTCAGAGCAGACCTGAACCCTCAACCCTCAAATACAAACCCCAAACCTCAGGTCTTCAGTGGGGCTGGGGGCATGCAGAGAGTGTGGCGTTGGGGCAGCATGACCCGAACAGTAAATGGAGACACCCAGCATGCTCTCAGCCTGAGGCTTCTCAGAAAGAGATTTTCCATCTCAATTCCTACCTAAGACAAGCAGTGAGAAGCTATTCCCGTTTCCCTGGGCTCGGAGCGAAAGGGGCAGCCCGATGCCCCAGCTGGCTCCCGACAACCCCAGGACACTCCGAACCCCAACATCCTCCACCTCCTGGCTCTGCCCGGGCTGAGTTGGGGCTCTCGGCTCCCACCCAGCGCACTACCTCTGTCTCCCTCCACACCAGCTCCTGCAAAATCTGCCGGCAGAAACATCACTCCCTCCCACAGCCGCGGTGCGCTCTGCAGCAAGGAGTGACTCTCCCTCCAGATGGCTGTAAAGGTTAACAAGGAATTTATTCAGAGTTACATACAAATCAGATTGTCTTTTTTTTCCGAGAGGGAACAAAAACAACCACATAATTTCAAGCCCACACAGGCAGCGCAGCCTTCCAAGGTGGCTCAGTTGCTATAGACGACTGCGTGCAGCCGAGCTGTCACGCTGAGCCCCGTGGCATCGCGGGGACCCGCAGTGAGTCAGGGGACGGGGGTGAGCTGCGCTTCCGTCCCCCCGCGCCGCCCCCCGCTTGGCACCCGACTCCAGCCCAGCTCCTCGCCTCCCTCCCGGCATGTACAGGGAGAGTGATGAGCTGGCTGCCCAGGCTGCCTTCCTACGGTGTTAGGAGGAGCTGCGCTTCTCGAGGGCGGTGTCCAGCCCCATCTGGCCATGGCCAGTGGAGATAGGTGGCCCAAGGTGGCACCTGATTAAATGGATGGGGTGGGTTCCTCCTTAGGGTGCTGAAAAATGGAAGGACTGGAGATTTGGGGCAGAGCCTGAAATGTGATGGTGTTTTTGCCATCCGCAGTGGACACTCAGCTTGGGGCTGCTCTGTCCCTGCTGCTCTGCTCCATCTCCCCCCAGGCACCTTCCCTCCCCACCACGTGGGAACGCCACAGCTCGCGGCCAAGCCAGTCCCCACAGAAACTCATTGTCCTACCTGCAAAACCTCGCCCACGGCCAGCCAAGGAGCAGCTCCTCGGGCGCTCACAGCACCCCACTCGCTGAGGGCTTGCACATCAGCTCTTAGGGACCAGGACCACCAAACCTCTTTGGTTTAGGTTGCAAATCACCCAGCACATCTCTGGGCTCCACGTGGAAAGGGAGATACTTAATTTTTTGTTGCCCTTCAAGGCTGACACTAACAGAGCACCAGGTCTGTGATGCTGCAGAGGTCCATAGCAGATGGGGACTGTTGTGGATGTGGAAAGGAGGGAGATGTTCATGTGTGAAAGCTCCAGGAGAAACACCACACAAGCTACAAGAACTGCCTGTATCGATAACCTGAGGACACAACCGGCAGCGACAACGCTGGGAACTCCCGAGGAGTGGTTTGCACAGAGACCTGGCTGCGGACAGCTCGTCAGCGCAGAGCAGCAGCCTGCCTCAGTGCCAGATCTCCCTGGGGAGCAGTGCTACAGCAGGGCTCGGGGAGGCACAGCCCTCGGCAGCAGTGGGACTGACCTGGGCTTTCTCGGCAGTGACGACTGTCTGCATTTCGGGCAGTGACCGCCCAGGTCCCCAAGGGCTGGGACATGAATTTCAGACGCAGATGGAGTCGTTTTACCAGCCTGATACACCTTCCCAGAAACTTTAATAAAATAAATTTTTAGAAGTTTCAGATAGAATTGGGGTCAGATACGGAAAAGTCACCGAGGATATTACTGGCCACGCGAAAAAATGTTGCGCCCGAATGAGACCAACACAGTAATAAAGGATCGCAGGGTGCGTTGGCGGGTGTCAATCATTTCGTACTGCTTCACTCCCAGCAGACACAGCACAAGGGGTTGGCCAGATGTACAAAACTTCCCAATTATTTGTCCAGGGCTGCTCTGCTGGCCCTGCCGAAGAGGGCTGTCGTCTCCCCGTACTGGAGCGGTGACGTGCCCCTCGTCATTTCACATGGACAGAAGTGTGGAGGGCACGGAGGCTGGATTGGGGACAGGGAGGAAGGGAAAGAACATTTCTTCCTCCCCTCCCAGAGAAAAAGTGATTTATCACCAGGTTCCCAGTGATTCCTCTGGGCTTACAGTGGGGATGAACAGAGGTTTGATTTTGGTTTGCAGAATGAAAACACACTCAGCCCTGCGGGGGCTCGAGGCATCATCTGACATTTTTAAGACAAGTATTTCTGGGCAGATTGAGTCCTGCCATTCTTGCCACACAGCCTTATTGATCAAATAAAGCCAACGCCTAGGCTACCTCGATGGAAGATGCTTCTCTAGCCCTCCCTTAAGGATGCCAATATAAGAAACGAATGGGTTCAATCCCACCCTGGACACGACTGCTCCACAACCTAAGCCTTGCGAGTTCAAGGCAGACCCTCAAAACAGCCAATATGTTCACCTGGAAATTTTTTAAGCTCTTTAACAGAACCTGGATCACATGTTTTTGTGTCATCACTGGCCTGTTAAATCCCACAGTCAAACGGAGAAGAGCAGGCAGAAGAGCTCAAGGAGAAGCTATAGTTAGCTGTTGTCAATAATAAGAAGAATCAGAGCACACGCCACATTAGGAATATGCTTATAAAATGTGTTCCTCGCTGTACATTCGCAACATGTGTGTCTTCTTTTTTAGCATTGATGTGCAGCATAATCCAAAATCTGGCACTGTGGGTTTTTTCCCCCCAAGCCTGTCCTGTTACCCAAATTGCTTTGGCTTAAAACATTAGTTCCCTTGGGCGTCTGTTATTCACAGACCTCGCGGTGCCAACTGAACAGCTTCCAGGAGCTCTGATGTCTCTCTTTTTATTTTATTTTTTTTAATACTGTGAATCACTTTATTCCATGGACCTTCTGGAACAATTCCCTGGAGAGTATCGATTCTGCTGAGCATCTGCTCGTGCAGGAAAACCATGGCCATTCCTCCACTGGATGTTTTCACTCCTCACGGTCATTAAAGGCCCTTCAATCCCATTTCCTGATAAATCTTGCGGGCAATGTATCAAAACAAGTTGTCCCTGCAGATATATTGCTTGTATTGCCTGGATCCTGCCTATCCCCACTGCTCCCAGATGCTCGATGCCCACCAGGACCACAGGCAGCTGCAGGGACTCTTCCTTCCCATCCCCTTCCATGGGTCATGGTTTTCCCGTGGGTTTCCCCAAAATTTCTCCTAGACCCTACATGGAGGCTCACAGGAACTGGAGAGGAAGGGAGTGGAGAGTGAAATGACAGCTTTTGCTGATGCTCCCAAATTATTTAGGATATTAAGGACATGGGTTGACTGTGAGGAATTGCAGAAGGACCTTGTGATGAGTGGCTGGCCAAGAAAACAACAGGAGAAATTCAGTGCGGATAAACAGCAGTGCTTGTGGGAGAAACCATTCCCAACTTCAGAAATAAAATGATGGGCTCTGAGCTGACTATTAACTCTCAGGAACAAGATCTCAGGGTTATAATAGATAGTTCTCCGAAAACATCAGCTCATTGCTCAGCAGAGATAAAAAAAAAAAAAAATAAAAGCATCTTGAATGTTAGGGATTACTCAGAGAAGAACAGAGAGCAAAACAGAAAAAAATCACACCGTCACTGTACAAATCCCCTGTGCGCCTACACGTTGAACACTACGCAGGTGAAAAGGGATGTGATAGAGCTGGGAAAGCTTTGAAGAAATGGGGGAGGGGTGATTAAACATGCTGAATGGCTGTTGTGCAGGGAAAGAGGAGACAGGTGGGGAGCTCCAAGGCTGGAGCTCCACCATGGTCTTTGACCCATGATGACAAGCCTTTCCCACGCGCAGGGAGACAGCGGGTGGCCACGGCTCAGCCCCTGACTCAACAGCTCCTCATCAGAGGGTGGTTAAAGCCCACCTGGGTGCTTTCCCTGGGTTTCAGGTTGATATTTCTGCCTCCCTCTCCTCTTGCCGTGGAGGAGCTGATGGCCACCATGCAACAGCACTGTGCTCCACAGGCGCTGTGTGTCCCCCACGCTGGGCAGGCAGCGTGGGCACTGGGGAAGAGGAATCGGAGTGGCTTGGCAAAAGAGCAAGAGAGAGATGCCAAAAAAATATAAAATAAAAATAAAGGAGGAAGATCTAGCTTCACCTTCTGTTCTTGTAATTCTTCTGCGCTAGCAAATC
This sequence comes from Nyctibius grandis, assembly GCF_013368605.1. Lineage (NCBI taxonomy): Eukaryota > Metazoa > Chordata > Aves > Nyctibiiformes > Nyctibiidae > Nyctibius > Nyctibius grandis. Next base: position 6,003,962 of record NC_090679.1, read on the forward strand.
TGGTGGGAGGAGGAAAAGGAAAAAAGGCAGAAAATCCAGCCCACTGATGAAGGCAGGATTATTGCGCTGGAAAGAAAAAAAAGGAAACAGTTTGGAGCTAAAGCCATCCACCACCATTTGACGTGCTCAAGTCTAAATTCCTCTTCACAGCCCTAACTCTTGGGTATGCCAGATGCTTAGGGAAGTTTTCATCTTTATAAAGGGAGGGGGTGAGCCCAAACACCTTCTGGCATTTGGGATCAGGGCAAGGGATGGCTGAAAAGAGAGGGATTCAGCTTATATGATGCTGGCAGGTTAGTGTGTTGCCATCAGGAAGGATTTCACAGGAGCAGGAACCAGAGGCCTCCGCAGGGTCAGGCTCCCCTTCTCCTGGGCACAACACAATGAATGAGACCATCGTCACCTCGGCAGCTTGTGCACAGAGAAAGCAGGTCTTGGAGGAAAAAAAAAGAGACCCAGGAGCAGAGAGACGTGCCCAAGAACACACACTGAGCAGTAGCACAGACAATCCCTGCCTGGTGCGCTGCTGCTTCCTGGCCTTTGAATAATGCATCCCTTGAGGTCCTTGTTTCTAAGCTCAGGCACTCCACAGGGTCCTCCTGACAAGGACAGAACAATCCTGGTAGGGAACAGGGGATGATATTTGCAGCTCTTGAGGACTGGGTATAATGTATATCTTCATTTGGTATGCATGGTTTAGCTAGGGATATTTATTGCTGGGGCGGCTGTCTGATCCCAGCACAGAGCTTGTACGTTCATGGGGCAGCAGACGCCGCACGTAGCAGGAGGACGAGGGCTGCTCTCTCTGCCCTTCACAGGGCCATCTTCATCCATTCCCATTATTTCTTCCTCGGGTCTCCTCCGGCATCTCCGGTGCTGCTGAGGAGGAATCGCGGCTCACAAGAAATTACAAAGAAGTCGCTTCGTCCCTGTATAAATTATTAATTTTAATCACATGAAGAAATAATAGACTCTGCCGCACACTAGCCTTTGCCCATCAGACAGAGTGTCCTTGCGGATGCAATGACTAGATTCACCTTCCTTGGAGATATTTGCCGTAATTTGCCGTGTTCCAGAGCAGGGAAGGAACTTCCACCCACTGCTGGATATTTCTAACTTCCTGCCAAAAAAACATTTCTTGTGCTTGGAGTGAATTATTTCCCCTTGGTCTCCTCCTGTCAAAGCCCTGCACTGAAATCAAGGGAACTGCCTTTAGGAGAAGATGCTACTCGCTGCGTGGGAGCCTGCGAGAAAGCCTTTGAATTTTGCTTTGCTGTTTCAGGTTGGTCCGCACGTGAGCTTCAGAGAGCAAACCACCAAGCAGAACCCTGCACCAGTGCAGGCGATGGCCCTGCTCCCGCCTGCTCTGCTGGGCCCACCTGCGCACCCCGTATTGCGCTGGGGTGCCGGGTGGTAACGCTCTCCCGGCGTGAGGCTGTGGACGAGCTGTCCTCGAGCTGGAGTTCATGGGAGAGGGATGCAAACCCAGCTGCTGATGAAGGCAGACAGAGCGCCTTGCGGCAGTATGGCTTGCTCAGGTCGGCGCAGTTGGGTACCCCAAACAAAAATCAGTCACCTAAAACCCCCCAGAGCCTGTAAAAAGCCTTCGCTGTCCACATCCCCAGAGCAAGCTCAGGTGTCAGTTCACCACCTCCCTAGCTTGCTCCCGGTGAGAGAGCAACACATATTTACTGCTTTAATCAAATCAGCGAGGTCAGTACGCGACGAGAGGCAGTTCACTCTGTTTCATGCCTGGAGCACGGAAGGAGGGATGAACCATAAGCCTCTTCAGCATGACCAGGCCAGAAGGAAAATCCAGACATCCTCTTCCGAGCTGTCCTGCCCTGTGGCCACGCTTCCCATCGCTGCTTCGCCCGCCCACCAGCAGACGGGGACCCAGGACCATCTCCTCTCCCTCTCCTTTCCCAAAGCTCCTTTAATTGCCGGGGTTGCAAAGGGTCCTTTTATAGAATCATTTAACTTCCCTCTTCCATTTCTCCATACATCAGGTTTTTTTTGTTTCTCTGTGGTTTCACAGGGATGTATATGGGATTATGAATAAGGCATTGTGAGCTGAACTGAATGTGTTATTTAATGAACTGTATGAAATATTAAACCATGCCTGATATGAAGCATGGTGAATTCTGTAAGAAATAATATATTACACTTGGGGAGGGCTGAAGATAATCAAATATAATGAATGAATTTAGAATCAGGACACAGAGCTTAGAGAAGTTAAGTTCTGTTCATTGTGAGCCTGAATTATACGTGACGATCGTTCAAGGCAGGTTCTTCCACCTCATGCTTTCTCCTGTTGTGAATGGCATTATTGTATTTTTCCATTTAACATAAATCTATTTTTCAGAAGGCTGTTTCCACCCGAATGGCATTGGCAGATCCCATTAATCATGGTGCTCTCAATCATGCAGAATTATTTAGAGCCTCTTTTGTTTGGCTCTTTCCCCATTTCTGATTAATCTTAAACTAAACCAACTAAATAAATAAAACTGCAAGGATCCAAAGAGCATCTCTGTGAAGATCTTATTTAAGTGAGACACGTGTTGACAGCTTAGAAGCTGATCCCATGCGGGTTGGGAAATTTCTGCTCCCGGAGGTTTCAGGAGGAGGAAAGAGGCTTTTTGGACCAAAGCAGGAGGCTCCACCTAGAAAGCAGCTGAAGTCTTGACCTCAGTGAGGCTCAGCCTTCTCCATTTTGGGATCTTTTCCATCAGGCACAGCCCATCCCATTTGGTCCTGAGCCTCTTCTATGCCTACAAGAGACATCTGATGGGCCATGGTGACCATCTGCTGCAGCGTGGCTTGTGCCATCCACCTGCCATGGCTGACTGCAAGGATGGGGCATGGAGGTGGGTCTACTTTTGGGCTCTACTCTGGGTTTCCACTCCAGGGCTGGATGCCAAACTGAGCCAACCTACTCAAGAAATGTGAGAGAGTACCACTGCTGTGGCATTTCTATACCTCTGTTTCCCAGGTGACGATTGCTATAGCGATGCCACCCCCTGTCACCTGCGAGGAGCCAGCTACGCCCCAGCAAAGCCAGCCCTCCAGGTGCTTCTCCAGCAAAAACCCAGTAAATCTCTGGCCAGACTCTTGCATGTGCAAAGGTGCTGCTGTTTCTACAGCTAGAGCAGTGATGGTGAAAAGTTGGTGGATTTTAAAGCCAGCGGATTTAGCATACCTATGGGCTGTGCACCAAACGCACTGCAAGCAGATCCAAACTCCTACCTCATACCCCTCCTGGCAGAGACATACCTGGGGCTGAAGAGGATTGGAAATAGTCATTTAATTCCCAGTGTCATGGCCAGGGTATGCTGCAGTAAAGCAAGATGAATATAATGTTCTCATGTGAGAGAGAGTCTTTCCTTGACAGCAACCCCAGGGTGCTTGATGAAGCATGCCGATGGCGCATATCCGTACGTTAACCAGAGTCCTACGTCTTTATATTAGTTAGGGATATATTTTTATTGCTGTTATTCTCATCCATATTTGGGGCTTAGAAATACCATATACGTGAGTCACAGACGTCACAGCCATCAAGGCCTCCCTTCTGTCTGAGTTACAGGACACCCTCAGTGCACTGTTGAACGTGAGGATGCTGTGTGCTGCTGCAGGGCTCTCCAAGGAGCCAGCTCAGCCGCAGCAAACAGCAGAGGTTAAATCGTGTACTTGCCAGGTTTGGGGTGTTAGGGCTAAAACAAAGATACGGCATCAGGCAAAACTGCAACGATCGCTTTAAATGTGCATGGTGGGGCCGATCTCTAACAAAGGGTGGCTGCTCTGCCTCCGCTCCGAGGGTGCGACGGCCCTTTGCTGTTTGGCTGGCTTTGGCTCTCCCTAATAAACTAATTGATTCAGCTTGGCTATCTGGAGTTCTGAGTAATTTCAATATTGAACCTCAGCTGTAATGAATTCAGTCAATAGTCACCACAAACCACGGGCAACGCAGGGACACCGGCGCCGTGCAGCTTGCGTCCCCTGCACCCAGGCTGGGTGCAGAGAGTGGAGCACTGTGCACACCTCCCAGGCAGGGCAAACACCCCAGGTCAACTTGGCTGGGGCACCAAGGACTCCCACCTACTCCAAAAACATTCACAGGACCACAAAGGATCCAGCATGGATCCAGCAGCCAGCTTCATCTGAGTTACGCATGCAGCCCAGGTCGAACAACGAACACGTGCTTCCTTTGGAGTAGTAATTTTAGGGTTTGGAGGCAAAATAATTTTAAATGCAAGAGCTTAATATCCCTGAAATTGGGGCAAAAGGCAAGTTCTCTCTTGGGCACCCCACTCAGCCGTACCCCAATTGCCATGCTTTCCCCTGACAGGTGCGGGGAATCGTCCCAGGCTGCCTGCAGCCGGAGCACGAGGCCACCCGGGCATCCAGGAAGGCAGGACAGGAGCCAAACGAGTGTCTGCCATGTCTGGAATATAACTCCTGAGCCACGAGATGGGTTTTCTGGAGCCTTGTGAAATCCTGGGTGACGGGGCCTGTGGAGCGACAGCATCGCACCTTCTTCAGAGCAACCCAGCAAGGAAGCCAGGGAGGAGGAAGGACTTTTTTGCCAGGAGACATAAAGGCAGCTATAAATAATAGAGGGCAGTGTTATTACTTTTTTATCTTACGAAGTCAGACCAGCTTATGAAACCCAGGCTGGAGCAGAATGCTAATCGGTGAGACGGCAAGATGAAGTTGTCGCTCCTGACCCACACAAGAGTTAACTCGAGCCGAAGGCTGAGGAGCCTCCCTTCCCCGGCGTTTTCCTTGCACAGAGCTTGTCTCTACGAATGATTCTGCTCCTACCCCGAGCACGTCTGGCTGCCAGACAGAGCCTCCCCCCAGTCCCTTCCCCCATTATTACTCCTCCGATAAATACCAAGGACACAAGGTGAGCCTTGAGATGCCAGGGATTGTTGACTGAGCGTGGCACACGTGCTGAATGAGACGTGGCCCTTGTCCCGCAGCGTGAAACCACCATGGGAATGGTCGGCAGCCAGGGACTGGGAACCCATCTGTCCATTATCTAGCCATGATGATTTATCTCTTTGCCCTCCTTACCAAACAGGACGGGAGGTTTCTGGAGACCAAGGATGGTGCCCATCATGGCTGGAGGTGGCGATGCCTGCCCTGCCTGGGCTAACGTGCGCTTCATGGAGCCTTGCGCTTTCTGCACGCCTGTGCTGGGGTGCCAGCTCCGGGAGATTCCCAAAATCTCTGGCAAGTGCAATGAGCTCCAGCAATTAACACTTCTTCAGCTTTCTTAGACATAAAGGAACAAACAGGTCAACAGAGGAAGCACAACAGAGCAGCCGCGAGGAAAAGTAGTGCAGTTCAGCGGGAAGGGACAAGCAAGGTTGGGGAGCAGAAAGAAAGCAAATAATGAGCTGTCTTGGATGCGAGTGTTTCAAAGTTTGATTTTCTAAAGGTAAAATATCAGCTCGCTTGCAAAAATCTCCTGATTACTTTGTCGATGACGTGCAGAGCTGTGGGTTACACCGTTCCTGTGCCCGGCACTGTAACGTCAGGGGCTCAGGGGTGTTTCGGTCAGGGCAGCAGAACAACAGCCAAGTGCTGCGAATGCATTTTGACTTCAACGCTGGTGTTATTTTTCAGCTCAGCCTCCCGTGCAAGATGAGGCCCTCCAGCTCACAGGCCTTCCATCACACAGGCTGATTTCAGATAATTCCCTGAGACTCGTTTTTGATAAACTGCTATTTAAGTGCACTATTTACAGATGGTGGAAGGCGCTATATTAGGAATCTGCAGAGAGCGAAATAGTCTGTTTATTCACATAGAAGGCACATCTGATTCTCAGCAGCATCACTTTTGCTGCTGTGCCGCGGGGACGGTCCCTTCGCAGCGGGTCCAGACTAGCTCTGCACGCTCGGAGCCTCAGCACGAGCTATTTTCACAGCAGCACCTCCCTGCCAATGCAAACAGGAGCTGCAGGTGATGCTGGCAGAGGCAAGGTCACGTACGGGCTTGTAATGTCACTGCAGCTACCCCAGGGGACTGGTACCCACACCACAATGCTGGTCTCATGGTCCCATCTATGGGGATCCATCTTCACAAGAGCCCTTTCCTGCCCCTGCACGTGCCCAAGGGATGCCTCAGGCTCCCGGCGCCGATGCTCTCCGCTCTCTCCCTTGAGACACAGACTAATGCCAGCTGCAGGGAGACTTGTCTGTCTGCCCAGAGAAATTACAAGGTGAGTTTTGAAGCGCCGTCATCCTCTGAGTGATTTTGCCTCCTTCCTTTGTAAGCAGGGCACACACAAGCTGGGAGGGCTATTTTTCTAATTATTAGATTTTACTAGAAATCGATAAGCAAATAAGATGATTGTTTAGCCCTAATGCCTTCATAGCTCTCGCAGGGCCCAGGTATTGCAAAACCCACTCTGAGACCCGTACAGCGCTGTGATGGATAGCCTGTGTCTAACTCTGCTCGGGATGCTCGCGGGCAGGTGGGGTTGGATTAAGTCATGAGTGTGAGACGGGGTTAACCGTGACATGAAGATGAAGCCCAAGGTAATTATCCACTAAGTTCTGCAGGAATTTGGGACACCAGATTCCCTCCAAGCCCTGCTGCCTCCTCAGAAGGGCTCGCGTGCCTCTCACTCTGAGACGAGCCACCTGAATTGCCTCTTAATTTGAGCCCTGTCAACACAAGAGCTAAATGAAGAGCCACTTTCTATTTGAAGGAGTGCTATAAGAGAGAGGTGGGCCCCTCTCATCTGGCGGAGCCAGGCAGCTCATTAGTGGGGCCAGCGTGCTCTGCAGCCAGTGCAGCTCTGCTGGCAAGCTGGTGCACCCACGGGCTACGGCCCTGCACCCCTGGGCGCACAGCGGTGCCGAGCCAGGGAGAGAAGATGAAGGGCAATTCCTATTCCTCCGTCAGGATTGTTCTTCTAAGTGTTAATCTTCCTGGAGACCAGTAAGTATATAAGATCATTCTTCATCTTACTGTAAAGAATAGCTGTTCTCTAGAAATTCTCAATATATATTACAATATATGTATATAAAAATACATACATATGTTAACGCTGCAAGGGGGTCTGTTTCAGAAGTCTAGCTTCTCTCTTTGCTGAAGCAGTAGAAGAAAACAGTAAAATAGAAGTAATTAGGGAAGGAGGCAAGTCATGAGCAGCGCTCAGCACAGCGAAACCCACGCGAAGGCGCTTGCCCCGCTGTTACGGTCCCCTGGGGCTCGATCCTGCTCACCTCAGCTACCTGGGGAGTGCCAAGTCCTTGGATTAGGAACACAGTTTACAAAGAGACCTTGTGAAAAAGAAAAAAAAAATAAGGCTGGGCTGATTTAAACAAACCTGGAGTGAATAAATTAGTGGGGGAGCGGAAGCGAGTAGATGGAATTACAGAGGAGCGTTACATAAAAGCACTCCTGCAATTAATTCAAATTGGGTTGAGCCTGGGCTTTGGGGAAGAATAACTGGTGGGAGGTAGTGAAAGCGAAGAATAAGCAATCATGTACCGAGCTGGAGGGTGGTGTGTAGCCGTGGTCCCTATTAGGGCTGGGTTTAATGAACAGTCTCGTTGAGGACCTGTAAGAATATAGCAGTGAAACTCCCCAGTTTTAGGGGCAGCGGAGGGGGCTGGTCACAGGCAGAGCAGAAACACAGAGAGGGAGGCATGCTTGCACCTCTCTGCTGGCTCCTGGGCTTACACCCAGCCTTTTCTCCATGTCCCCTAAATCTGGAACAGGGACTGCCTGAGGGTGACCTCAGGATTTGGCCGGCAGAGACATAGGGGCCTGGGGCTGGAAGGGACCTCCTGGGTCACAGAGCCCATGCCCTGCTCTTGCAGCCCTGGCATCTCACAGGCATCATCTGTGTTAGTGGCTCAGCTCCTCTGGGTGGGAAGCGGTCCAGCGAGCCATGGCTTTCCTGGCTAGGACTGTGCTCCTGGCCGCCGCGACGCACATGGGACACTGAGACACGAGAACAGGGAGGTGACCCTCCACTGCATCTCCTATAACCTGGAAAAAGGGGACGGTGCAGTGATCCCCTGTGAGAGGCCGTTACACTTTGCATCTTGGAGCCAAGTGCAGTGATAAAACCCACCTCGGGCAAAATACCAGCGAGCCCTCCTCAGCCCCCGAGCACTAATAGCCATGATGGCATTGCTACTCGTTATCTCCGGGGCTTAGGAAAGAGGCTCCAGGGCAGAGCAGTGTCCTCCCATCAGCAAAAGCATCCCCCTGGATCTCAGGCACGCGGGGTCTCCTCATCTCCGACAGCCCCCTGGGGTTTGCCATCACGCTGCTGGGCTTCCCCCTGGCGACTGCCTCTTCTTCTAAAGGCACCTGATCCGCTCGCACGCGACGGCTCCCACCGATGTCAAACCTAATGCCGCTAATCCTATTAGTTTCCGTTCAACCTGCCTGAAGTGTCCTGTTTAATCCCGATCTCCCGTCCTTCAAGTGCTCTAACCTTTAGATAGCTTCTGCTCCACATAGCACACCCGTGCGTAAAACCTGCCCGTTCCTGTGAGCTGGAGATAGAAACAGGCACAAGGTAATTCTGACAACGGAGAAGCTTTGTGCAGGGACAGCTAAGTTTGGGGTGAACCCAAAGCTTATCAGCAAAGAGTCCCATGGACTCGGCCAGCCTTTGGGCTGGTGCTTCAGCCCGGGTCTGAATTCAGGACAGTGCTGCTGTCATCTAACACGTAGAAGCAGTCTTCTCCTGCAGTCTTTATATCGGATAATCTGAGATCTGTGGGAGTCTCCACTTCATAATCCATATATCTTGTGACCCTCTGGAAGCCTGACAACTATTTCATGCTCGGATGGCTCCTTGCTCATCTTCGTCCATGCAAGAAGAGCGTGTCCTGACTGGCACAGGAGTAGCTCGTATTTCCATCACACCAAGACAGTGATTAAATGCCTTCAGCCAAGCACAAGGCAACTTCAATGGGGTTTGTTCTTTGGGGACTGGGAGGACTGGGAATGAGGCCATAGAAGGCTGCAGAAGACCCCAGCGGGGCAGAGGCTAGAAAATAATGCTTAGAGGTAGGTTTGGGACCTTCAGCACACCTCAGCAGAGTCTGTTGGAAAACTGAGCTTGTCTGAAAACCGGGACTGCTCCCTGCTCTGGTGGGCAGCCTCAGGTGTCCCTGGGGTCCCCTGGGCTGGTGGGGTCCCTCCTGGGTGGCCGTGCCAGAGCATGGGATCTCCGAGCCTCTCACACCCCTCTTCAACCTACAATGCCCCGAGGGAGGAAACAGGATGGGGAAACTGAAGCACCGCTGGACCCAGTTGCTCTCCTTGACCTGTTCTTGGTACAGCGGTGCAATGTAAAGCTTCTCATGGCTCAACCCCTGCTCCTGGCAGTTTAATCTGGCAGAACCCCAGCGGCTGCACCGCCCGGCACTACCCAGCCAGGTACAGCAGCTCTCCCCAGCCTCGGTGCGGGGGCTTGGAGCGGTGCCCAGGCAGGATGGTTTAGGAGCAAAGACAGGTTTTGCTCTGTGAGTACAAAGCTCCCGGCTGCAAATAAAACCCACTAATAGAAAAACAGTACAAAGGGAGCCAGGCTCTCGGGGCCAGGCTGGAAGTGAGAGCAGTAAATTGGAGGATAAAACGGTTGACGTCGCTGCTGGTCAGCCCATATTTCACCATTTCAAGTTGCAGTAAAGGGGAAACCTTTTTTTCACGGTTTCATGCTATCGTTGCTAAACCTTGCATATGTAAAGAGCAAGCATCTCTTACGTCCTCATGGGCTTTTCAGTCAATTGAATGCTTTTAATGCACTCCCTGCCCCGCTTTCCTTGCTCGCGATGCTAATGCGCGCGCTTCCCTGCGCTCGGGAGTCAGGCACGCTGCCACCGAGATGTCTGCTTGGGCCTCCGACGCCCACCAAACGCAATGGAAATTAAGCATTTAAAGCGAAATTATGGCTCTGGGTCCGTTATTACTCCCGATTTCCTAATGTTAACCCGGGTATTTCTCCTCCAGGGACTGCTGCCATCCCAAGGTGCCTGTATGGGATGCATAGCCCAGGAGGAGAGATGGGTGTTTCCCCAGGACTCCGGCCATGGGGTGCAGAGAAACCTCAGCACATCACTCAGAAACAGCCAGGAACACATTGGTTGCATGCGGTGCTCTGCAAACATGACCTGTGCAGTCAGCAGTGCAGGACCAGGAGATAAAAAATAGATCATATTTCAATATTTTCACAATTTTCAAGCCAATGCCTTGAACGCCAGGGACAGACTCAGGGTTTCTGAACCCTATCCCTCTCCACACTGCTCTTCATAAACACTGATAAGCCTCCCCGCGCTCCCCAGACATATTATCCCTTTTTGTAGCTACTGCAGATTAAGACCCAGCGGTAAGTGCTTTTCCAGGGGCTGTAACGAGGATAGCTGGCATAGCTGCGGTAAGAGGTCAGGATTTTCTACGTGCCTCCCAACTCCACCTTCCTGCAGCACTGCACGGCTCTACCAACACAGCCCTGCTTCTGTGGCCAGACCCGGGGTCACCGCCAGCTTAGCTGGGGGACTTAACCAAGAGGATGTGCTGCAGGAGGATCACAGCAACACCCCAGCAGGAAAAATCCATTTCCCAGCAGCGGCGTACAGCGGCAACAGCCCAAGCTTGGACTAGTGGGGGTAGACATGAACACGTCCCACATTCTGCTGCCACAACCCCAAACCCCGTGGCCACCTGCACCGGCTCTGGATGCCCTCACAAAGGCAATCAAAGGAGGGGAATGCCAGTAATATACTTGTACAGGAATTAAAGGCGAGACCTGGCCACCAGCCATGCCGTAATACAGAGGGTCTTGTTGCTACTTGGTTTTTTATTTTCCATGTCAAACCCCTGGCTAGCGGCAGCAGACCTGATTAGCTCCGAAATGTCAGCAGCAAGCCCCCGTGAGCGTGCAGCCGCTTGCTGGCCTCCAGCCCTCGCTTTTCGCCTGTGAGGCTCTAATGAGGACATCAGCGACGCTCTTTATTAAAACAAATGGTTGAAGGCAATGTGCCGCTGCGCTTGCTGGTGGGCGAACGGTGACCCTGAGCCCCGGCAGAGAGCGGCACCAGGGCGGTGGGTGCTCTAATGTGGGCTCTCCGACAGCAACCGTCATCGCAAAGATGCAGGATTGCTCTGCTGAGCAATCCCTCCCTCCCTTCCGTTTCATCCCACCTGCCAGCCCTGCTCTTAAATTCTGTTGACTTTGGTATTTCACCTAATTTCCTCACTCTTGTGAGAATAACATGGCAAAGTTTAGTCTGAGGTGCCCTCTGAGGGCTCCCATGCTCTTGGGTGTTTACAAGCAGCTGGAATCTCTTCTTGTAGAGATACCTGACATTATCCTGGTGCGGGAAATGGAGATGAGACTCCATAGCACTTACTGTTCCCCTTTCTCCATCCACCTCCTCCATCCAGACCTTCACAACCTTCATCCAGACCTTCCCAACCTCCATCCAGACCTTCCCAACCTCCTTCCCCAGAGGCCAAAGTTTGTCCAAGGACTTTGCCGTTGACCGTTGGCCTCAGAGGAGCTGTTTCCCTGGCAAAATGAAGCATCATGTCGGCTTCATACGTATGTCTGGTAGAACTATGAAATATTATAAAAGATTTAGATTTATCAGTCCGGACAGATTGGCCTCTTTCACTGTGCCTATAAAAGCTCTGAATGATGCCATCCATCAACAGGCAGACAGCATCGGCTCTGACTGAGGACCAGGCAATTTTGCATTCCTGGGGCCAAGTGCCAATTCCTTAAGTAATCCCAGGTTTCATTAAAGAGGCAGCCGGAGGAGGGCATCACTTTGAATTTTTTTTTTTTTTAAGTCAGCTGCAGGACACTTACAAATTACTGTGGAATTGATGGTGGGTGACTCGTTAAAATTAATTATGGCCATAATTAGGAATATTCAGGAAGAAAACCACAGGAAAAATGGTCCATGGAAGGATATTTTCTATAGTCATATTTTAAAATGAAGCAAAAATTTGCAGCTGCTTTATTAATTTAAATAATAAGATATGGCTTTTTCTTGCATAGCTTCAAAGGGTTTCTAATGGAGGGGGGCTGCTAGATGAGGCATTTCAGAGGAAATCAAATAGCCTCATAAATAAATGAGTTTTCTTTTTTTCAGGGCATAATTGTATTCATCCTTACAACGTTCATAGAGCATCACATTACAGGGGAAAAGAGTCAGGAGGAGCCTCCAGGCTGCTCTTGCATCCTTAAGGACAGAGTTCTTCTCCAAGCTGCCAGCTCCTTGACATGAACCCATCCTGCCTGTGCTTGCAGCAGGGCAGCTCCGTGCAAAACTACGTCTTGCTCCAGCCCTTCGGTCTGCGCCTGCAGCCGGTGAGCAGGACAGGGCGATGAGGTTGTGCCTGTGGGTACGTGGCTGCTCCTCACCCTCCTGCAGCATCCCCACATCCCATTACCCTGAGCAGAGACCTCCAGCAGTGCCATGTGCCCACTCCAGTGGAAACTGGTGGCAAATCAATGCCTCCACGGGGTCATGAAAGCCACAGGTTATGGCTCCTTCAATGGAGGGGCTAGGTGAAAAGCGGACCCCAGGTACCAGCATCCCCATATGCAGGTTACCGGGGACTGGGAAAACCACATCACTACTGCATTCTGCTCACCCCAGTGGTGGGGTGGCCATCGCAGCTCTCACCAGCCAAACCCCTGCTGTCACCATGCATCCCACTGCACGTCCCATGGCTCTGGGGGCTCGTAGGTGGCTGCACAGCCCGGCCTTTGGCTTAACGGCCGTGCTAATTAAGAGAGGGAGCCAGCTCTGGGTAACGCCACAGCCACCAGCAGCTTCAGCACAGGTTACTCTGCTCTAACATTGAAACACTCTGGAGTGAGGACATGGACAGTCCATTTCAACAGAAATGTTGTCCTTTATGTCCAGATGCCGGCTGGTATCAAAAGCATCACACCCACTCATGGCAGAGCACAGCGAGGTCGGCGCTCGCGGCACAGACGGAACAAAAAGGGTGCAGAGCCAGACACATGATAGCAGGGTCCAGCTCAACCTTCCCACAATAGCAGCAAATCCCGCACCTGCTAATGGCGTCCCCAGCAGGGCAGGGGGCTGGATTCACCATTTGCTCAGTTACCTTCTGCACTGAGCTATGGAAGTTATCACACTACTTGAACTAGTTTATGGGTCCTTTGTACCACTGAGGCACCACAAACACCTACCCTGCGAGCACCTATACAGCAAGGCCTTCACTAGGCACGTGGCATCTCTCGTGGCTATTTGCTGATCACCCCATCCCTGCTAAATTTGGATCATGGAGACATAAGCAGGAAAATGAGACCTTTGAAGTGATTTGAAGGCACTACAACTACAACAAATACAAAAGGCGGCTCAGACTCCCGAGGGATCTTCCTTTAACCAACCACCGTCTCGGTCCAAAGCACACAAAACCCATACAACCCTTTCGAAAGGTTCAGCAGGTTTTGGACCCCAACACCAAGAAGCCAAGTATGGCTGAGGAGAGTGGGAAGTTTATGCACATAACAGAGATAACTGCAGCACTACTATCATTTGGTTTTGGGCAATGTACCTCGATGATGAGTCCAAGATATGCTCCTGGGAATGGTGTGAATCCCTGCAAGGCTGCTCTGAATTTCCTCCATGGGGACACTGATCTCTGGGGAAAACCCAAAATGAGATCAGCACAGCGAGCTAGAGCGGAGGAAAACAGGCCTGCGCTCCAGCGTTGTACCCTTCCCAGATACCGGTCCAGCATCTGTGGGTGCTCCGGCCCCACAGGGACAGTGTGCAGGGCAGAGGCTTCTGCCTACTGCTGATTGCAAACCGCTGGAAAATTTATACCAAGAAATAGCTCTCCAAAATTTCCTTGGGGACACGTGGCTTCTCGGCAGCAACTGAGTGCTGCAGTGTAGCGCCTGGGAGCTGTGAGCCCTTGGCTCAGGGATGCTGCTGCCCGGGTACGTGTGTATCGTGGGTCTGTTAGCCCAGTGAAAAAGGTCTTGGGGATGCCCCATGCGAAGGAAAGCCCAGGCTGTGCTCCTGCACATCCCAGCACAGCTGTGGTTTCCAGATCCCGCTCCCTCCACACCGCTGCACTGAGCTGGGACAGGTATCTGCCCCTGTGCCCCCTCACTCTACAAAGCAGGGATGTGCCCACTGCTGCCTCAAGCACCTGAGGAGAATTACAGACACAAGATGGCAAACTGCAGCTCCCAGGGGATCCACGCCAAAGGTTAAGGAATTTTAGCCTTATTTGGATTTTTCGCTGGTGGATTTCCAACAGAAAGAGCCTGCTTTTCTGTTCTGCATGTTCCTCCAGTCAACAGCCCAATTTCCTCCTGACAAAGAAATTCATTAGGAAACTTTCAAACCAATCCCAACCATAGCAGCTAGTTGAAATTGCTCAAATCCTCTTCAGAATACCTTCTTACAATACATCCATCTCCGGCTCCCTTTGCATCCCCCTGGTAACTGATTCAAACTCGTAATGACCTACGAGCCGCCTGCCTGCTTAGTCCAGCTCCGGCACTCCCCGCACCTGTCACGGCAGAAATATGTTCTCACAATTTTATTTCCAAGCAGTATTTCTGTACCGAGGTTGTTTCTCTCAGCCCCTCTCTTTCACGTGATAATTGTAGGAGAATTTGCAAAGCTGCAAAAACCTTTCCCCAGTGATTGCTCTTCCCATGGGAAGTGGGCAGGTGTAGGAAAGGAGGGATTTGAACAGAGAGCATCCGCTGCTACAGGGGGTCGGGTGGTGTGCCAGACCCATCAGGACATGGAAAAGCAGCAGGAGATCCAGCATGGCCATAAGGATGAGGAGACGTGACTGGTCATGCTCAAACCATCATCCCCAAAGGACTGCGCGGTGGCTCATTAGCCACAGAAGAAAGCGCTAATTTTAGAATGGGTGGCAATTAAAAAGCATTGTATTATCCTTCCTGTGCTAAAACAGTCTGTCAAAATCTTTGGGTAAAACAGCAGTTAAATGAGGGGCTGACGGAGAGTTACGATAAGGAAAGACAATGGCATCATTATATTGGGATTTATCTTCCTGAGACAGGATTGCCCTCATTATTCAGGAGCGGTGTACCCAAAAGCCACTAATAAGGCTCCCTCCCAGGATGGAGATAAATCCCAAACCTTTTGAAGACTGTTGAATGTAAATGCTCCACAGCATTCAAAGTGCCCTTGATTTCGGCGGGCGCATTGCTCGTGCCAGCACTGCTGGTCCTTCTGGAGGTTAAACGGGCTTTGGGGGCTTCACGGTCCAGGCCAGCTGGGACCAACGTCTCGCTGGAACCAGGGGGCCAGGCTCCTACATTGGATGGGTGTTTGGATCAGCTTAGGAGGGAGCTGGGGAGTCCCACCTGCATGAGACCTGGCCACCCGAATTGCCACGGATGCGGTGTCTGCGGCAAGGATGGAACACCCACACGGGGCAGGATCAGCAGATCAAGAGCATTTGGCAAACCATCTTCTAAAGTATAACAATAAAGAAAATTGGCAGAATCCAAGGAGGGGAGAGAAGTTTGTAGGATGATGCCAAACTGGCTGGTATGCCCCTGTCCTCTCCAGCGAGCTGAGGGGGGTGGGAGGGCAGCTCAGCTCTTCAATGCTTTGTAGCGTAATTAAATCCCATTGACCAAAAAAACTCCTTCCCATTCATCATGCAGAAAAATTGATGCTTCAAAAATAAGTAGGATCCTTCCTTTTTTAATGTTATAAAATAACAGGGTATTATATTCAATCCATAGATGGGAAGTGCTGTGTTGTTTCAACTGCTATGCTTTCCCCTTTATCCTGCTCAAGAAAAATCCCGATAAAAGCCTTAGGTGCTGATATAGATTTGGAGAAGCAAATCAGTTTGGCTGTCAGCAGCAAGGTAGAAAACGGGAATTTTTCTTTCCGCATTTAAAAGGGCTCAGGGGGTGCAAACAGCGTGGGGCTGGCTCCTGCCTTGCCAACGCTGAAGCTGCCGGTGTCCCCCAGCCCAACACCAGCCTGCTTTTCTACGTGTTCAGGCAGGCTGGGATGTACCTCGGAAGCTCCTCCTAGCAGAAAGGATGCGGTGCCCACTTTCCAACCTCCTGATGGAAACCCAGTTCCTTCAACAGCACCAAAGGTGCCTGATCCCAGTGCCAAGGCACAACCCGTTTCACCCTTGTAGGTCTGCTGCCCGTTGGAGCTGCTGCTACAGGAAAGCTGGAGGAGGAGGGGAGCCCGTAAGTGTCTTTTTTTAAGAGGTAGAGAAACCACGAAAGACTTTTTAACATGAGGAACAGAGAACTTGTAAGATGGGAATGTCCTACCCTGCCACTGGGAAGGCAAACCCAGAGCACACGCAGGGTGGGAAATGCTGGCATATCTCTCACCTGGCCAAAGCCAGCGTAATTTTTAGTAAGAAAAACTACAGTTACTGAGGGCTTTCAGATTACTGCCACGATGGATCTGTAGGAGGCATGCAGGGCAAGATGGGGGAGGTGAATTAGAGGCTGACATTGATGAGATTGTTTTCACTGATGGAGCCTTTGTGCAGAGCAGTGCTGCCCATACAGCCCTGTGCTGATGAAGGCATTTCTCTTGCAGTAGCTGGACTTGGGGCATTTTTCTGGGCTTTGCAAGTCCAGAGTGCAGCAGATTTGATGATAAAACCCCCTAACCAGTATACCTGCTTCTTCCTCCCATGGCAAACCACCATGGCAAACTGTGGCCATCACGCTGCAAGCGCTGGGCACCGGGTCCCCTTGTCAGCTCACAGAGATCTCACAGCTCCTCTGGGCTTAGCATCACCCAACACCATATTCATCCAGTAACAAAACCCCATGGTTTATCCAGCTCTGCCTCGAGGTCTTCCCTGGAGCAGTGCAGGAGCAGGGAGCATCCAGAGCCAGCCCCTGCATCCCACTGCCCGGTCCCCTGAGCCACGCAACACGGCGCTCTCTCATCCAGACTGTTTATCTTAACAAAACCATTTAATTTTTGCCAATTTCTATTTGGCCGTTCAGGAATGAAAACCTTTTAAATAAATATTTAATGACTCCTGTTGGGTGCTGGGATGATAATGGGGCTGGCAGGCATGCGGAGCCACGGACCCGCAGATAAAACCTGCAGCAAAATGAGGTCTCTTGTTTTATTGTTCCCGATGTCGTAAAGATTGACTCTGCTATTAGAGCTTCCTGAAGGATTTCTCCAGGATAAAATCTCCAACTAGCAGAATTTAATCAGTTAGTGATGAAAAATAAATTTCATGTGGCAGCAGCTTTTAAATAGGTATAACTTTCTTTCTAAAAACATGGTATGAGCTCTGCTAATAAACCATCCTGCCCAAACCCACACTATGCGCAGCGAGCACAGCGTCCCCCGTTACCGGCCCAGAGGGGTTACGAGTGCTCTGCTCCATCACTCCGTTCCCTACGCACAAGCCAGCACAGACCTCAGCAAAGCAGTCCAGCCCAGGGACAGCAGAGCAAATTAACGAGGAACTAATTAATAGTAGTCGGGCACTCTGTGGGGTTTAGGTATAGCACGCTTGGACAAGAGAAAAGCCTTATTTAAGGGTAAAACCACAGTAGGGCTGGTTCTTGTTGGGGGTGGGTTTGCTCCATCCTCAGCTCTGGGATTTGGGGCACAGCCCCTCGCCTCCCCCCGCCGCCAGAGAGAGGTTTCGTGCTTGGCACGATTCGAAAAGCACAACCCCAGAAAACAACGTCGGGAAGGGAAGGAGGAGAGCTTAAAGCACGCGGAGGAGCAGATTGAGGCTGGCAGAGCAAGCGGCCCCGGCCGCGCCAGATGCTCCCACGGGCTGGGAAGCGTTGTAGCTGCGAGGCTCCGAACGGAGCAGCTTTGAGCTAAGGGCCCTGGCAGCCTCCCGCCAGGAGAGGCTCCATCTGCACCCCAGACCCAGCACCCCACGGCGGCAGACGGGCCGTGCGAGGGTGGGGGGCTCTGCCCCAGGGCAGGCTGTCCCTGCTGCGGGGGCTGGGGTGCTCTCCCCCTCCTGTCTTTCTCCACTCCTTCCCTGGCTAGGCCAAGCGAAGTTCAGCTCCTACACAGTGTCAGGAGATGAATTACATGAAATTATAATTACATTACCCTTGCCTGCTCTGGGCAAAATGCAAAAGGTCATCTTCCCTCCCCTTGCTGCCTGATCTTTAATATGTTAGGCCCCTGACAGACACTGCCGTGACATTTACAATAGGTCCAGAGAGAGATGCTGCACAGGCACTTGCACGTTTCTTCCTCTTCCAAGGGACTTGGTTTGGCTGGGGACAGCCAGAGCTGCGCTGAGCCCCGCCGCTTTCGGAGCCAGGGGTTGCAGGAGGGCTGAGTGCTCAGCACCCCGCTGGCACGGTGAAGCCAGACAGGTGAGCCGTTTCCTAAAGCAGAGCGACTGCAGGGTTTTCTGGGGGCAGTCACCCGCGCACACAACAGCTTTCTCATCTCCCAGCTTGGAAACTGCTATGAATCTAAGAGCAGTAATGCCTGGCGAGGACAGGAGAGCCCAGAACCTGCCGGAACATGGGGCTACGCGCCCCAGAGACCTCTGCGGAGGCTTTCACTGCTCCCTCACCCTCCTCCCAGGATACATCCCCGAGGATAACTGCACCAGGGAAAGACTTTAGGTACCTTTCAAAGATACATATTAGCTGACGCTAAGGTTGTTGACTTGTGTCTTGACATGAGATGCAGCACCGACCACCTAAGGCAGGTTTGCAGCCAGCACCGAGCACAAGCTGCCACGTAGCCTCAAGCCAGCGTTGGAGGTTGCTTCAGGCACGCCTGCGAGACCCAAACGTGAGCGACATGGACCGAGACGACACTGACGCCAGGGGTTTGGGGGTAACGACTACCCTGGGCACAGCGCGCCCGTGCTGCAGCGAGCGCAGGGCTGGGGTCTCTCAGGGGAGACGCAGCCCCCAGGCACGCAGCCTGCTCCTGCTCTTGTAAGGTGAGAAGCCAATTTCCTGCTTTTCACAGCGATTTTCTTCAACTCCAATGGCTACAAGCTGCTCTGCTGATTGTAAATAAGTACAAGGGGAGTTTGGCCCAAAATAGAAAGCAGAGAAACCTCCCTAGCTCAATAAACTATAATAAGCACTTGCAGGCAGAGAAACTGTAATTTGCAGGGCCAGCTCTCCCCGCGGGATGCAGGCTTGGCCGGGCTCTGCCTGGCTTCCCTTCATCGCGGTCCATCAAGGATGAGCAGAGCAGGGCCCAACCCCAAAGCAGCTCTCCCGGGCTGTCCTGCTCCTCGCCCTGCCGGCGCTGGAGGCTGGTCTCTGCCCGGGGCGGTGCTGGGAGGCAGGGCCGAGCACCGCCGTGTCCCCGGGGGTCTCCTCCGCCATCTGTGTCCCTGCCCAAAGCCGAGGGCCCATCTGATTTACAGCTCCCCACGCCAGAGACACCCACTCATAGCGCAGCCCTTGCAGAGGGCTCAGTCACGGGTGTTTCTTTAGGCACCATAAAAATTAAACAAATTCAGGCAAAACAAGTGCCTACATGCGCATCCCTTCTCCTTCCCCTCATCCTGCCATGCCCTCCAAGGCCAGGGCTCCTCCTCTACCTCCTCCCCATAGCAGGAGCCCCCTCAACTCCATGCCCCACAGCGAGCAGGGTCCCCCCTCTGCCGGGACGCACCGGTGAGTGGGTAACCGTCCCCACACCCCCAGGACCTGCCCTGGGGTGCCGGCGGTGCGGAGAGCCCTGGGGAGGGACAGCAGGATGCTGCCTGCACAGTCTGCTTACCCCATCAGCAATGCCACACCGAGAGGTTTAGTGACACAGTCCCCCGCACAGTGAGCATCCCCACGGCGGCCGTCACCCCAGGAAGGGCTCCGGCTCACCGGCCACTGGGACCCTCTCCCTCCGGTGCCTGAAGCAGCTCTTGGAGGTGTGTGGCTTTCCATGCACGGAGGTTCCAGTGGGAGGTGAAGAGTACAGGCAGGGATTTTCTAAAGCAGTCGACAGATTTGTGTGACACACTGTTTTAAACACGAACGAGACATCAAACTCGAGCAGCCTCTGAGCTCTCAGTTATCCTGGCTAAGGAGGAGAGGAGATGCTGGCTGGGCCAAGGGCTGGTGCTGCCCTTCCTCTGTGAGGACATGGACCCAGCTCCTGCACGGACTAATGCAAGGAGAAGTTTTAAGACGCAAACTCCAACCCAAAATAAAGACTACTTTAGATGGCAGGGGTGATTAGCCACAGGGACAAGTCACTGAGAGATGGTGGGATTCACCATCTCTTTATTTTCCATCAAGCCCCAGCGTCCTTGTCAGCCAGGACCTACTTTAGCCAAGCATGTGTTGAGCTACTGGTCCTTACTGTTGAAATCTAAGAATCTCCAAAAAACCAGCAGCAACCTGATGGCTCCCGAGTCTCTGGAAGGGTCTGCAGATCTGATTCCTGCTTTGTCACTGCTGTGCCTGTCTGCAAACAGTCACTTGCCCTTCACAATGGATGGGGCTCTTTTATGGGGCCTCTTAAAAAGCCTGGAAATCATAAAAGAGCGCTGCCAGCCCTGTCCCAGCGAACCCTTGCTAACAGCCCTCCAGCTCCTGAACGTGTGAGCCATCACACAGCGGGGGCCAGCTGGCTCCCCCCAGCCCCCAGCGGTACCATGCAGGAGGTACGATGCTCAAGCAGGGCTCGTATGGATCAGCATGAACTGCCGGGGTGCAGAGAAGCTCTCCTTCTCATCGGAGATGCACTTGTGCAGAAAGCTGAGCCAGGCAGGCAGGAGAGCGAGAGCCGTGCGAGGGGTGGCCTTTCGCCCCCCAGTCGCCATGGCTGTGCTGGGTAAGATGTGGAGGGCTGATGAAGGTAGCAGTCTTGGGGGCTAAACCAAAACCCTTTGGTGGGGAGGCGTGTTCTCAGCTTGAGCATCATCATGATGTCTCACTTAAAGGGTGATGCAGATTGTATGGAAGAAGGTGTCCCCTGCTGAGCATGTGCCCTGGCTGCATAGACTTTTATACCCTGCAGCTGCCCAAAGACACAGAAAGCAAAGGCGCATGGCTCCCACAGACAAGGACAGCTGATCCACTCCAAAGATCCCTACCTAGAAAGCCCTTTTTTTGTGGCTCAGAGATGCTTCCCAGCTCCAGGGCGCTGGGGTCTTGGAGGGGGCAAGGCCACTCACCCAGCAGTAAAATGCAGGTCCCAGGGAGCATGGGCAGCCTCCCCAGTGAGAGCTGGCACCCCATGGCACACTCTGCCTTTGCAATGACCTCGATCTTCAGGAAGGAGATGGTTACCAAGGGACATCTGGCCCGAGCAGACAGGACAAAGGCCCAGCTCAGGCAGCACTGCCAGACCCAGGGGATGTCTCACAGGGCAGCCACCAGCAGGAAGGCAATAGCAGAGTATCCCCATTGCAGGCTCTGGAGTGACAAACACAGGCCTCTCACAGGCAGCTTCAGGGGTGAACCACAGAGCTGAACATCCACCGTGATACTCCATGCACAGCTTCACAAAAGCACCTTGCCACCACGATGCTCCACACAAGGCTTCACAAGAGCAGCTCGCTGGCTTCTCCCTCCTTTCGGTGCTCATCACATTCAGGGGAAAGAACATTCATTCATCTTCTGTGGCTCTCTGCAGTCCTGCAATGCTCCCAAGAGATTTTGTGGCCCCACCAGCTTGGGGCCAGTGAGGCCACCATGGTCTCTGGCCACCTCCATCGCTGGTAGCTCTGTGCTAGCCTGACACGGTCTTTTTAGCTGTTTGACTGTAGCAAGTTCCTTCGAGCTTGTGGTTTGCTATTGTTGCCTTCCTTTAATAACCTGTAATAGGTTTTTCTCCTCTAAGATAAGACCTTAGTAGCAGCGGTTTGCCATCTTATCAACAGTATCAGGCATTCCCCTCTGCTGTAGATACACCGAGATAAAGATTTCAGAGTCCTTTGAGCTATGATGTAGACCTTTCCACAATAGTAAATGGTGATATTTCCATTCAGTAATGTATTTATATCTTCCCAGTGAGGTCAATAACAGAGTATCCCTTGAGCTGGGAAAAATGATGAGTGATGCCTAGTAATTACGGAGACCATAAGGCAACAGTGAATCTAATTTTGACATTAAAAATCATGACGAGCACCGCCATTGCCTATTTTATTTGCCAGTTTGGATGGTGAGGTCCACTGCTGTGCGAGAACGGATGTCTGCACACAGGGCACGTTTTGGGGTTGTTGGAATCTAAAGCAATTAACTGCTTTTGCCTCTCTCAGTTTCCTGGCATTGCGCCTGACCTTGCATACGATTCATCTTCCTCATTTGTGTTAGATGTTTGCAAGTCATCTTGCTTTGAGCAATGTAGGCTGCAGTGGGGATTGAAATGTCTGATATCACCATCCTTCCCCTCTCCCTCACCACTGAGCCAGCCGGAGCACTTTCAGAGAGCATGGTTTATAGCTGCACATCGCAAACAAGCAGTGAGAGCGTACTCTGAAGATGAATTGCACGAAACGACTCTCCAATGAGGTGCATTTTGCATTTCAAACACCATCACTCCAAATGCCCAGCTGTCTTTGCCAGAGGAGTCGATGGAAAAAAATTTTTCATCCCCATTTTGTACAAATACCCTTGTTTGTATTTCGGTTTTAGAAATCCAATGCTTTTCCACAGGGGTAAGACCTTACCACCCAGGCTTTCCAAATGCAGGGTGGAGGAAGCCAGTAAGAGGTCTAGCAGATCTGCAGACAAATAGGCTTAAAAACCAGGCTACTTGATTTCTGCCACTTGTTTGGAGAACTGGGTTAATATATTGAGATTGGTAAACAAAAGCATGAGGCTTTATTTTTAAATCACATATTTTCAGCTTCTTGTGGTATTTTTTTCATACTTTTCCCTGAAAGTCATAGGAGATGTGACATTGCTTTTGGAATGGTGCAGAATCACAGAAAACAGGGCTGGAACAGACCTCAAGCGTTGGCCCTGCCTCAGGGCAGGTTTAGCTCTGTATTATTCCCGAGAGATGTTTCTCCAAACTCCTCTTGAACCCTTCTAATGATAGAAACTCCACAGCCTCCCCAGGCAAACATCCCAGCGCTTAATTGTCCTTACTGTTACAAGATTAGAAATCTCCTTCTCTGCAGTTGCAGCACTAATTCCCATCTTGAACCTCTGCAGGTTGAAGTGAGAATATTCCATCATCTAGATCGTTAGGGAAAATACTGACTCCTATTAGATCAAGGACAGATTCCTGCAGAAAGTCACTCAATCCATCCTTTTGTTTGACAGCAAATCATTGATGTCTCTTGTCTGTTTTCCAACCATGTTTTGCACCTCTCCCATGGCAGTTTTATGGAGACCTGCCTACCAACCTTGTTAAAAGGAATATCATGTGAAACACAGCAAAATCCCAGCAAAGCCAAGACATCTGACATCTCTGGCTTCTTTTCAATCCAAATATTTAGTCTCATCACACAGGGAAATCAGATTGGCTTACACGTGTGTGTTTTTTTCTTTTGGGAGGGATTTTTTTTTTTTTGGTGCTTAGAAATGATATTTTTCTGGGAACTGAATTTAACCCAATTAGATTACAATGCTAATAACAATTCTCCATGCCTCCTCCTTTTTCCCCTATCTAAACACAGATGTTACCTGTGTCTCTGCCAATCTCCTGAAGCATTGTAAGAGCCCTGAGGTGGCTTCTGCCTGTTCCTTGACTAACCGAGGATGAAGTTCTGGTTTTGGTCCATTTGAAAATACTTTACTTAACTGCAACTGATCCTTATTACTCTTTATAATCCCTGTTGATTGCACAACATTTCACACCCTGAGCTGCCTGGTTTTGTCCCTGCCTGCTCCTGCCACCCAACTTGTCACTGGGAACATGACCCAGCTTTTAGTCCTCGCAGTCTTTCCTCCTCTCCCCCAGGTCAGTGATGAGCTAGAGCTGACCTGAGACAGCCCCTTCTCCATTTACCACCCTTCTGTTTCCTAAGGTTTGGATGGTTCTGCTATTTTCCAAGAAAAAGACTTGCTTCACCTCAAGACACATAGGTCATCAGCCTCACAATAAGCGACCATGTTTACTCATAGTTTTTCAGTAGGTTCCACATCCCCTTATTCTCTAGCACTCACAGCAAGCATGCACATCCTTAACACATGTAGCAAAACCATCTCCCCTTTCCTCTGTTTCTTCTTCCAAGACAAGTTGCTCCCTGTTCTGACACCATCCCATGCACAAGAATTATGTGGCCTCAGCCATGGGCTACACAGCTGTGCTGCTAAAGAGCTTTCCTGGAGATCTCTTTGTCTCTGTTTGGCTGCTCCTTCAAAGTGTCTACAGAAGGGGACTGACATTACTTCACCAGTCTTACAGGTGAAAAGCTAAGCCACAGAGTGAAAACCTGGTTGGCCAGATCCAAGAGCACAACCCCAGTGTCCTCATTTCCTTAGACTTGCTGTCCTCAGGTGGTAATGCTACCTCAGGAGTGTTGAACAAAGCCCCAAAACATGGATTTCAGTTGTAATCTCCTTCACTCCTTACCAGGCAAGAAAATGCCACTAGATGAAAAAGTGCAGTACACATTTGCAGCTCAGTTGCTGTGGTCTTTCTTCTGCCAAGCCAGTCAAACCAACAAATCCCTGTCAAATGTATCTTCTTCCAGTGGCTGGTCACATTGACACGTGCAGAAGATATTAATTCCAGGCAGCTCATCATCCATTTCAGTCAGGAGAGATCAAAAATAGTGTTTGCTACAGGAGGTTCATGGCTGTGACAGGCTTTTGCTTGATGAGTTAAGAATAGGTGCTTACAGGATGGAGAGAGAAGGAAGAACAGATGAAATCTGGGGGCTTTGTGCAGCTGCACGTGAAATCCAGCACAAGCTATCGCTGAAGCACACTGTACCAGGGGGCGTAGGCAGCTGTGACGTAGCACTAGGATCGGATATTGCAGCTGGCAACATTACAAACAACTAAAGGACAATTGTCCTGACATTTTTTTATGGCACATATAGTTCTTTTTAATAAGCGTTTCTTTCATAATTGCATCTGTTCCCCAAAGGATTTACTGCGGATTAGGAGTCCCATGTGAACACAGGGAAGCAAACTGTGATTAATTATGCCCGACTTGTTCAAGGTGTGCTGTGGGTAGACACACAGAGGCTAAAGATAAAAAAATAATGGAAAACAAAGTAACTGGGCTGTTTTTTTTCCAGTGATGAAGCTCTGAGTAGGGAGAAATCCTTCAAAACTGCAGTCATCCTGGGCAGTTCAGGTAATTGGTGTGGCTTCCTACCCTACAGCATCCGAACACGTTTGGTTTGAATAGACCATCCGAGTTCAGCAGGACTGCTGCCTGCTTAAAACCCAGTTTTAGAGTGCTTTGCTGGAGCTGGGTTTAGATCGGGGATCACGGGAAGGAGAGACATGGGAAAGCAGAGGGACTGACTGCCGAGAAGTAACCCGCAGAGATGGTCCTGCCATGTATCGGTGATTGTCACCCATAGTCACCAGGTGGTCCCCAGCCTTGGGGACAGTGACATGTCCCTGCTTAGCAAGCCCCAAAAGGAAGTCAGGGAGAGGAGCAGCACGAGGTTCCCCTAAGCTCTGCTGCACCCCGTTCTCAGTTTTGCAAGACCCATGGCCACAGGAGGAAGAGGCCTCATTTGGCCAAGACCCCCACCTCTCCCCAGCAGCCTCCACAGAGAGCAGCTGGTAGAACAGGCACAGTTTGTTAGCAGCACAATCCCCATGTGCATCTCTGCTAGCTAATCAATAAACCATTTTTCTACTCAACCGAGAGCCGTTTGTCACCGACATGATGAAAAATACCCTGCTCATCAGGAGACGGGGCCCCCAACCACCAACAAATGGTCAGAGCACACCAAGATTTCTGAGGTGTCTAGCCCCGTCCATGGTGGCCTCATCCTACTCCTCCCAGGTAGCACTGCTCTCCTTCCTGCATTACTAGAAATAGATGCCACAGGAATATTTTATCAGAAAACAGGGGGGATCCCCTCTCAAGGCCCCTTACCTTCAGGCTTAGCTGGGAGGTGACCCCTCCACAAGTGACTCGGTCTTAGGAGCTATGAACCATTCCATGTTTACTATCACACTGAGAAGCTGCTATGAATCATTGCACAATTACCACCACGTTGAGGTCCATGAAAGCTTAGAGATACCTTCAGCCCACTCTGCAGAATCCCCTTAGCTGGGCTAAAGACACATGCCTGTGTCCTCCAGCAGCCCAGCCAAGCTCAGGGTATCTGTTACCCTAATTACAACTTCATGGTCATTGGTTGAGCACAGGCAGAAGATATCTGCTCTGTGGGGATACGCATGCTAGTCCTTGTGGCTTCCTTCTCTTGCAAAAACAGCACAGCTCATTCTAAAGCTGCTCTGATTTTGTTTTCCAAGCACTGCCTCTGTCTGCTTCTCAGTCATCTCTCTGCATTCCTGGTGTCATCTTTTCTGAGAGGAACACTCCACCCCACACAGTATGTGATAAAACAGCACATGGAAAGCAATTAAAGGGTTAAACATGGAGTTTGAAAACTATTTGATCCAAGCAAGAACATTATTTTAGGATGGGGAATTTCTCCCTCTAATAAATATATATGGGAAGGAAAAAATGCTGCCAGTAGAATTACTCATAATGTTATAAATGAAAATGGATTTGGGGATGCTGTTTTTTTTCGCACGGCAAGAAAGACTTTTAGACCATTAAGCTAGAGACATTCATTACTTTCTTTCCATACATACGGCGCAAAACGAGGATTCTTAGATCTGGATGCTCAAGAAGGCTACACAGTGGTTTGTTTGAAAGTTATGAAGGACACAGCTTTAAATTAAATGAAAACCAAGCGAACGATGAAAATATATAGAGACGCTCAGTCCCTGGCGGTTGCATTCCACATGAGTTTGGCTGTGCTCAACTGGGGCATGCTTCTGGAGAGGCTGAAGTGCTTTGCAGTCTCAATGTACAGCTGGAAGCTGATGCCCATATCATAGCCAAGTAATAAAAAAGTATGGTGAGCATGACAGCAATTATTGCTAATAAATAACAATACCATTAATAGTAACTAGATGATGATTGCCCCGCTGATTTTCAAGCATGGAGAACCAGTGCTCACCACTGCTAAGAACCCAGAGACATCACCAGGCACTCGTGCAGGTAGAAAAGCCAAAAATACAAGTGAGAAACCAGGGGGAACACATTTACCCCCTGGAAAGGTGGCCCTGGTCTGGGCAGGGCTGCCTGGCTGGCAGCTGTGGTACATGCAGTGCTGGAAGGATGGAGGACTGGATGCTGCTTTCAAGATCTGTCAGCTGGGCACTAAATTCCAGCAGAAAAAAAAAAAAGAAATGAAAGAACAAGGCAAACTGTTTAAATGAACCCAAGAGGCACATCCGAGTTACAGAGCAGGGAAGGGGACAGTCATTCTGGAGACCATGTGCTGAAAACATTAAGCAATAAAAACAATGTAAAAACTCCCCGGTTCCTTGTAGCATCGAGTATCAGTGAGCAGGGAGGAGCTGGCTGCTGGGTATGTGCTGCTGAGCCAAAACCTTCTGTACCGTGCTCCCATACAGCAATACTGACAGGGGAAAAAGTGGGTATTTGCTGCTGGCAGTTGTACTTAACAAAAAGCAGGATCAGTCCATGAGAGGGACCAGGGAAGAGGTGCCATCTGTCATTTGAAGATGGAGAGATGGCTGGGGGCAGCTCCACGCAAAGGTGAGATGCCACTGGTAAGCACGGTGGCCTCCCAAAGCTCTCGCCCGGCCCAGCAGAGCTGGCTTTCCCAAAGGCTTTGGTGACAAAGGGCATCAGTGAGGCTGAAGGGAGCTGGGTGAACCACCGCATCGGGGCAGCTCTGTGGTGGGCTTGGCCCATGCTGCTTTGGCCATGACAGGCACGAGTGGAGGTGGTGGGACGGAGGGTGGGCGGCTCAAGGAGCTGGCTGGGGCCGCTCTGGGCCACCCAGAGGCATCCAGTGCAGCCACTAAGTCTCTGCCAGGTGGCCCATAGCAACCCCACAGACTGTGTAGTTATATGATCAAGGCTGAGAAAGAGGAGATATGGAAAAGCCTAAGAGGGACACAGGACTCATGGCTCCGTGGGTAGGACCAGTCTGATCTCCTCTGAAGCATTTCCCTGAATTAATGATTTTTTGAGCGTGATCACATAATTTAGAAAAGCATCCAATCTTAATTGTAAAATCACCAGTGAAGAAGAATCCATCACGAGCCTTGGCAAATTTTTCCAATTGCTGTCCTGTTACCCTGGATTTGTGTAGCTTCACCTTTCAACCATCAGATCTTTGCATGCTAAATTGAAAAGCTCTCTGTCAACAATTTGCATCCTTTAACCTTCCCCCGGAGAGCTGCAGTCACTGCAGCAAGAGGAGTTTGCTCTAACCTTGAAACTGCCTCTGAAATTACGGCATGAAGAAACTCGGTAAGAGAAGTTAAGAGGGGCAAGTAGGAGATTTGGGGTCTTAATGAAAAGACAAATACTGAAAATTGATGTGAAAAAAGGCTTTCTGAAAGAAACCTTTCCTTGTGCCAGACTGGTAGTCTCATGGGCACAAACCTGGGGATATGGTGCAGAGCAGTCCGGGTGCTTAATGAGGAAGATGTCCTTCCTTTCCACCCAAAAACCCTGTGGAAGGCATCAGGAAACCAGGAGGCTTCCGAAATGTTGGAAACAAGATGTGATGCGAAGCCCCTGATGGAGGTGGTTTGCTGTGATGGTCACAGCACCCTCATTGGCCCTTTTTGCCCAGGGAGAGCTGTTGAGAGGTTTCCCTCACTCCATCGCCACTTGCTAAATCAAGGCAAAGCACACTCAAAGCCACAAATTAGCTCCTGCCAAGCATTGTGTTCCCCATTGTGCATTCAGCCTGGCTGGGTATCAGCAATACTCCCTGCACATCCCTGCGTCACCCTGCCCGTGACACCCTGATGGGGACTTCACCTCCCAGAAACTGCAGATGACCTGAAGAGGTTGGTATTTGCATGCACCTTGCCCCACTGCTGAGGCTTTGAGGTTTTGGCTGCATGGTTGGTGGTGCAGCAGGCTTCCGGGGCTGGTCAGTGGCCACAGGGACACGTGCCCAGCCACATCCCTGCACAGCAGCTCCAGGAATAAGACCTGCAGTGCACAGTACAGCCACTGCATGGGGATCATTTGCTGTTTTCTGATGGTGCATGCCATCACCTGCTGCACATCTTGGCCAGAACTGACTGGGGGTCCCTTCTTTGGTGCAACAAGCTGGGCTGGACCCAGTGGGGAGGGATGAGGTGGTCTTGGGGTTTCACTGGTGGCTCCCCTGGCTCCATGCCCAGGTGAGCTGCTGCATGGCAAGGTGACCCACTGAGGTCTCCATCCTTCCTTGCTTCTCCCTTGTCAGTGCCAAGAATTTACTTTGAGGGAAGCTGCTGGGCTGTTTTCTGGCTAGCTCCAATGTTACCCTGAGTCATCTCCCCCTGGACAGCCGGTCCCGCCACATAGACCTGCGTGGCAGGGTGCCATCTGGGGATGGTTCCTGTTGTTTACCACCAGCTCCTTGTTTCCATGACGATGACTAACATGGTGGCTGACATCATGGAAAGGCCTGGCACGGTGACAGCATCTGCCAGCACGTTACAGGTGTTTCCCCTCTCTGTGCAAGCAAGATGCTCGTCTGGGAACGAGCATCACCCACAGCAGGGATGCAGCGGGTACCATCCTGCTTCCATGCTGGAGCCGATTTTAAGAAGATCCCAAACTACAGGAGTTTGGCATCTTTGCAGGCTCTGTGGAAAGGTCCCAGCCCCAGCCCTCTGCATCCGGGTAACGCAAGTGCCGCACACGTATCACTACTATGTCGCAATCATTTACGCAGCACCTTTCAGAGTACCCAGACCACAGAAAGGCAGCAGAGAGCATGGCAGGATGAAGCCAGACAAATCCACACATGCATCTATTGGACCAAGAGGGATCAAATGTAACAGGAAAAGCAAAATGCTCCTTGTCCAACCCAAAACCAAACTGTGGTTAGGACGGCCCTTCTAACACACACCTGGCACACTTGCACCCAGGGAGCCCAGAGATCCCAAATACCTGCCACAGAGCCCAGCTGGGGCCAAGAACAGAGCTCAGGTGCAAAGTAAATAAGTCAGGCAATGCCCAGGAGGGAAGGGCTGCCCTTTTGGTACCCTTCTTTCATTGGGCAATGAGATCTGACAGTCTGAACTCAAGGACTGAGAGCTTGGCTCCTGACGGTGGTGATTTAAGTTGCAAGCAGTTAGATCTGGAGTCAATGACAGGTGTCATGAGCATCCTCAGTGCTCTGTGGCCTCCAGGGATGTCTGGAGGGTCTTATAAAAAGCAAAGGGGACAAGTGAAAGGCTTGGCCATGGATTTCAACCATCATCTGCTCCCCACACAGGGACCGTCAGCGCATAGAGCAGAGCTGGGGTTAGCACTGCGTGACAAAAGGGCCTGGGGGGGATCCTTGCGGCCCAACGCCTTTGCTTAGACTCCAATCACAAATTTCCAGGCCTCCCTTCTCCCTATTTTGCTGTCAGCACTTGATGAAATCGCTCACCCAGGCACAATTCCTCTGTCCTTGCAACCTCCTACTCCACGCTGATCCCTGCACAGAGCTCCCCGTGCCTGGTACCTCGATCCCCGCAGATCCCCCACCTGCCCCCTTGCCAGCAATTCCAGGATACATTCTCCATGCACATGCCAGGGCAGGTGTTGGCCTCAGGCAGAAATGTTTTAAAGATGGTGAAAGACTTGAGGCACCAATTTGGTGAAGCTGTGATGAACTATGAGTCCCTGCCACAGGGGCTTGTAGAGGTGCTCTTCTCCAGGACACCCTGGATGCCTCAGGAGCCTGTGTAATGCTTTCTGGCAAGGCTTACATCTCAGGAGAGCTTAGGGACATCCCCAAAGGAGGTGGTTTGGGGGACAAGTAGCACACGCCATACTTGAGGACATATTTCATCTGCTGCTCTAGCTCTCTAGGGGCAGGATGCTCAGGGACCCTTATGTGACATGCCAGGGAGGCACCGACTCACTGGGTCCAACGGAACAGCACATGGTGGGCTGTCATCCAGCCAGGGACGAGGATGAAATCCAGACAGCACACTAGGAAGGAGATTTTACAGTGTAAATCCTTTGAGGTTGCTGCTGGAGGCACAGGCTGGAGAAGCCTGGCCAAGGGCTGAACCCTGCAGTGAGCTGCCAGTTCAGCCACTGCAATGGGAAGGGCCAATTTTGCTGCAGAAAACGGCTTAATGAGAGACACAGAGTGATGATGAGTGACACTGAGGGGGACAAGGCTACCCGAAGCTCTGCCTGCAATCCACAGCCCCCTCCTGTGGGACAGGCAGGAGAAGATGCTCTGCTCCAGGTATTTCCAGCTGTTTCACTCCAGCTTTTCCAAAGCTGCCCGCAGGCAAGGGGATGCCTGTGTGGGACAGAACCAAGCCAGCCCCACTCTCTGGGGGTGCGGGGCTCACTCCCCAGCTAGCACACTCCGCAGTTACCCTTCGGGGTCTTCTGCGATGCCATGGTGTGGTTTATGCTACACTGAGTCATTGCCAACTTGGTTGTTAATTCATATTAGGGCCGATGTGAACAGTGGCGTGATATTTTCTGGGATGATTTCAGACTGTTTACCGCTGCTGTGTTACCATGGCAATTAATGCAGCGCCGTTCGATGCGATAGTCCTATTAAACACCTACACACAGGGCTGTTTCCACTGGGGACAAACTTCCCAAGCCCTTGAGATCCTTCGCCCAGCACCCCTGTACCACGGCTTCTCCCTGTGCTTGGCCGCATCCCCACCTGCCCATCCCTGCCCCCAGGGAGGACCGCAGTGACCACTGAAGGGACTTGTTCTATTTTGCCATGCAGCAACTTGACATCCCCAGGGAGTTTCCCAAAATCCCTGGAGCACACAGAGGCCGGTGGGAGGGCGAACACAAGGGCAGAGCCGACCCTTGCAGCTACAGGCTTACACAGTGGGTGTAAGGAGGCTAGATGCCCACAAGCCTCGGGTCAGCAGTGAGCATCACCTTCAACCCACACTTCAGAAATCCAGCTTGACGCTGTTAAACACCTTTCTGTAACCTCAGCGTGGCCACAGCAAAGTGTAACCTGCCTGCATGACCTCCCTGGGATGGGCATCGCTCCCACAGCGGCCCTGTGGCTCTGCCTCACTTATACAACAAGAAGTACCTTGTCACGTCGTACATGCAACAGCTTTTAGGATTGCTTTCCTCCTGACACCCTTGACTCAGTATTTACGGGGCTAATGCCACCCTTGGTCCCTGCTCCCAACGCTGGGTGTTTCCTGGGGGACGTGGATGCAGGAGGGGACCATGCGCAGGATCCTGGGCAGGATTGCCCCCCGGTACAAGCCTGTGGGCATGTGTCAGCAAGAAACAACATAGTTTCCGTGCAACCCGTGGGAGAAATAGCTGCGGAGCCCAGGGCAGCTCCTCACCTCTCTTTCCCACCCCAAACACACAGAGCCACTAGCCCCCGTGGCAAGCGAGCCGTGTCGCTGTGGGGGTCACCTACCACAACATGGTTTGAATGTCTTGGGCAAACTGCGAGAGGAAGAGAGCCAGGAGGAGAAAAACTTTTTCCCCAGAAAAGCAGCCTCTCTGCAAGCATTCACTGAGTGAGCACTGAGTCTCCCGCTCCCCTCTTCACCCCTCCTTGTTTCAAGCAGAGCACCCCATAGCCCCAGCCACACTCTGCAGAGATGCCCAGTTCAGTGGAGGAGCTGCAGCAGATAATGTTTTGCCAACTTCTGGGACAGCTTCTGCAAGGGGCGTCTCTACAGGGCTGCTGTAGGATGCTGGACCATGACAGTGGTCTGCTACAGTGCGTTTTGGGGACACACCAAGGGACCTGCTGCTCTTTATTCTGCAGCCTGGACTTGCTCCTACCTAGGCAAACCATGAACATCCCAATCTGCACACCATAAAGAGGGGATTTTTATGGCAGACATGAAACCCAACTGCACGGCACCCTGCTGATGTGGGATGGCTGAGCCCTGCCACTCTGGAGGGACAGCAGAGGCCATCTCCTCTGCCCAGCTGGCCAAGTCCTTGCAAGGTGCAACCTTAATCAGAGGATGAGCTCCTTCCTCCAGGCCAAGCCCTGGCACAGGGCGCCCTGCCTGGCACAGCCGGCCAGGGGCACAGCCCACACTGGGGGGGGACGACCTCTGGCAAACCCCTCAGCCTCATGAATACTAATCTGCATCTCAAGGAGACATCTATTTCGTCTCCAACTATTGTGTTTTTCTGACATATTTATGAGTCCTCTGTCTCATTAATCTGTTGAGTATTCATAAGACTTTCCTTTCATGCTAGAATAGCTGAGGGCAAAAGCCTCTATTGATCTATTTGGTGCTGAGGAACCTTTCTCAAGAGTCAACTGGATGAAAGGTTTTCACCTTTTAGAATCCTTAATAGAGTTTTCCCAGCAATGTGTCTTACATGTTTTAGGAAAAAAATCAACGTCCTCTTTATGGCACGCCTCGGGTTCGTTTCTTTTATTACCTTGACAAGATAACATTCACCTCCTTTCTCAACACCTGCCTTTCTTTCCCCAGCCCACATCACCCTCACACGGCATTCCAGCTGAATAGTGATCTGTCATGGCAACAGCCTTATGGGGGAGTCTTTAAAATGAAAAAAAAAAAAATCAAAACTAAACACGCCACAAAAGGTTGCCTAAGTGGCTTTGTGCTCAGATCGCCTTTGATTAACCTGGATGCCCTGACCTTAGTGGGCACGTTCCTGACCTCCCATGGGCTGGGACACACCGTGCCAAGGCTTTACCAAGTGGTTCGGGGCTCATTTGGGGTCCAAACACTGCTCCAGGCATGCACAGGAGTGGTATGGGCAGCCTTCCTCCAGGACCTGGGCAGAATCAGGCCCGGGATGGCAACCACCAGCAGGTCCATGTCTGCAGGCATGGGGCGAGTACCAGGCTGGCCAAGTGCTCATTTCCAGGGCTCTATAAATAATAATAACTGCTGAGGTCTGGGCTGATTCCCCACGTGGGGCTCCTTTCCATTACAGCACTCTCTAGTAATTGCGTTTCATTTACTTTTTTTCAGGGCTGCTCTTAGCATTGTATCTAAATCAATATTGTAATTAAAACAAAAATATTTCAGGAAAGCCACAGAGCAGTAAAAACAGGGAAGCAATTACAGGAAACCTTCAAGCATTAGCACCAAAACGGAAATAAAAGAATAAAAAGGTTTTACCCTCTGTTTGAAGCATTTACAGAAACATTTTGGTGCAGCAAATGGCCTTTTAAAGCATTCCCTTCTGGCTGGGCCGTGGAGTTTGCAGTTTGTGCTGTCGGTGTACGCTGGACTGAAGCACATCAGCATTATTTCCCGTGGGTTCCTGCCCTCGCTCTCACCCTCCGAGCGCGTGTTCGTGCACATGTGTACCCACGCACAGAGGTTTGGGCTCATACCTTCTTCAGCAAAGATCCAAAGCAAGCCCAGCCCTTGCTCCTCACATCATTTGCCTCATTACCTCCCACCTCAGCCCTTGGACCAAACCCAAGAGCCAACGCCAGCCATCCCACCGCGGCTTTACTGCTACCATCTACTTGCCGTGTGCTCACACTCTGGCTCCGTAGCCAGCCTCAATTAGAGCCACAACATTGTATTTCCCCTCCTGACATGCTGCAACTGCCCAAATAAAGGAAAGTGCCACTTGGTGAAGCCCTACCCAATTATGTGATCAAGCAAAGAGAGCGGGAGCAAATGCGCAGTAAAGAGATGGGGGTGGTGATGGCTTGAGAAGTCAATCTGTTTGTCTACTAATTATTTAATGGAGGAGACAATTTCAATACTTAACCCCCTTGATCCCAGGAGTTGCTTTGCTGTTAAGCATGGGAGTCAGGCAACACATTTCTCATTAGCATTTAGCACCGGGAGCTCCGGATTAGCCAGCGTTGAAGTTTTGAATAAAAAATGATCAGGAGTCAGACAGCTTATTCATCATCCACGAGGAAGATGTCAAGTTTGGATATCCCAGCCATTATCATAATTGCCAGCGATATCCATCCACAAATGCACATCCAGCAGCACCAGTCTCCTCTCGCCGCTGCCCGAGCAGTTGGCAGTGCCCACCTGCCCCTTCTCCTTGCCAAAGTCCCACCTTGATGCACAGGTATCACTGGCCATGGGGAGGACCCTGAGGTCCCCTGCACCACACACGGGTGCTCGCAGCCAACACGTGCACAGACAGGCATGGGTATAAAGGGGCTGTCTGCTCCGTGCGTGCTGTTACCCAGCACGTCTGATGATCCCACTCAAAGCAGACAGAGGTCTTGGATTAAGTATTAGAGCACGGTCTGAGATCAAGTGATAAGCAGGGTGCGCTGTAAATTAAAGCTGCTCTGTGTAAAGGACACGAGCGAGGTGCGATAGCTCCGGAGCAAAGCAGCCATGACTGGAACGGGGCCATCCCCGCAGCCCTGCCCTCACCCTGCCTCCAGCTTTCAACGCTGTCGCCACCCCAGAGTAAGCGTTACACGGGCCCCAATGGCATCTGAAAGGCAGGATCAGGACACGAGCCTGCGGAGATTCACAGGCCCCTTTTCCTGACAGCGCTAAGAAGGAACGCGAGGCTTAAATAAAACATGACAAAAGGCTGTAAGCGAGCGCGCCGGCTGGCTCGCCTGGCAAGGTGCTAATACGGCGCAGACATGAACAACCCGGCCCTGGCTCACGAGTTGAGCAGGATCTCAGGCCTCTCTTCCCTCATCCCCTACCACCCTGGGTGCCTACACCCAGCTTGGCCGCACCGACAGTGTTTGACCCAGCCCATGGCTGCTCCAAGCAGTGCCCAGGGCTGGACTCTGCTGTGGGATCACTGTTCCCTGCATGCCAACACCTCTGCGACCAGCCACACCACTTCTGCATCTGGGGCAGAGGACAGGCAGGTGCCTACGTGGCTCCTTGCACCATCCAGACCCTTCCTCTGCTCCCTCTCCTTGCCCTGGGGCTCACTCCCCACCCACAATCCCCTCTAACAGGTACCAGTTTGGTCTCGCAGCCGGGATGGAGCAGCATCGGTCTCCGAGCAGACACGAGCTCCAGCAGCATCCTTCCCCGCCAGGAGCTCAGCAGCAGCGTGGAAGGGGCTGCTTTTACGATGCCCCATAATTTTCGAGTGGCCCAGCGCTAACTCTTCCCCTTGGCTTTACAGCTTGCAGGGTCCTGTAAATCTCCGGTACGTTATTTATCATCCCACCCGCGTATCGCTGCCTACGTGGGGAGGAAGGCAGGCACCTGCGACAGCAGCAGGCTGTGCTCAGCGCTGTTATGGGCAGCACAGGGCTGGACTCTGACACCCCGTCTGCATCCGGGGGAGACGCTGGGAACCACTAGCACAGCAAATGGGGCTTGCTGGAGGTCCAGGGCATGCACACAGACATCCTGGGCAATCCTTCCCCCTTTGCTGGCCCTCTCTCAGCAGACCTGCTGCATTGCCATTAAACATCTTGGGCTATCGGATCCTGGGTGAAATCCCAGGTCCTGGAATCACATGATTGCCACATTGCACCTTGCATTGGAATGAAAAGCGTTTCCCCTGTGTGTACAGGCATCTGCTGCTCGAACTGCCTGCCCAGTTCACATCTCCCCCACATCCAGGTGGGCAGGAACATGTCAAAACCCAGCACCAGCCTGCCGTGCAAAGCAGAGCCAGCCACCAGCATAGAATCATGGAATGGTTTTGGCTGGAAAGGACCTTTAAGATCATTGAGTCCAACAGTTAACCCAGCACTGCCAAGCCCACCACTAACCCATGTCCCTCAACACCACATCTACACGGCTTTTAAATCTCTCCAGGGATGGGGACTCCACCACTGCCCTGAGCAGCCTGTGCCAGTGCTTGACAACGCTTTCGGGGAAGAAATTTTCCCTGATCTCCAATCTAAACCTCCCCTGGTGCAACTTGAGGCTGTTTCCTCTCATCCCATCACTTGTTACCTGGGAGAAGAGACCAACCCCCACCTCGCTACACCCTCCTTTCAGGTACTTGTAGAGAGCATCACCTCCCCCTGAGTGCCGAGAGGGGTCCCAGATCTCCCTGGGTTCGGAGGGACAGATTAGGCTCCTGCTTGGCAGCGTATATGAAACCATCGCTTCCCTTCTCCTGTTTTATTAAATTCAGCATGTGGTTTTTATGAGAAAAGATAATTACAGAAGAAAAGGTCACTGTTATCTTCGCTCTGTTGCTAGGGGTCACCCAAGCTGTTTATTGCACCACATCTTGTCTGATCAAAATCCAGGCAGCTCGGGGACTGGCTCAGGAACGCCATGAGTGCATGAAAAGCATTTGGGCTGTCCTTGCCCAAACACTTCCCGGGACTCTGCTTACACATTTCACAAGTATTTTATCCCTACAGCTCCCAAAGACCACAAAGCAATGTCCTGCCAGCCTGGGCACAGGGGTGCGTTTGCTAACCAGAGGGGTGAGACCCTCCCGACCACTCTTAGCTGGTGCCCATGAGCAGCCTGGCATGGAGGGATGTTGCAAGGAGGCTTTTTTGCTCATTTTGTTCTAACTTTAGCAGAAAAAGGAAAAATAAGAGCTCATTGCTCTGATTTATGACTCCTGGACTCAGTGGGGTCTGCAGCAAGGCTTGCTGGAGAGGAAGGTTAGCACAGGAGCACGTCATCATCCCAGGCCTCGGAAAGAGGCACTGGGAGCCTTGTTTTGCCATAGGTTTTGTCAACGAGGGCACCTAAACTCAGTGAGTCCAAGGAGGTGAAGAGATACAATGAAGCCCCACGCAGAGAAGTTGTCAAGTTTGCCTCAAGCCCTGGGTCTCTGCTGAAGGCCATGGAGGTGGCAGTGCTCCGGGTGAGCTCTGCCCCAGAGGCAGGCAGGTTGACTGGGGGCTGTCTCCCCATATAGCACACAGAACTCCTGTCACCACTGCCCAGCAACATCTTCTGTCTGCTAAGAGCACAGGAGCTGGCAAGCACCTCCCCACTGCCATGACCCCATGTTCCAGCCCCATATACCCCATGGCCACAGCTCTCCACCTCCCAGGGCAACATTATGGGAAGACCATTCCCAGCACAACCTGGAAACACTTTTGGAAGAGAAGTGCTCATCCAACAAGGCAAACAGGGAATGCTACAAGAGATGAGGAGCCCTCTGCATCACCCTGAGCCAGCAGCCAGGGGCAAAATAGGGTACCACACTCAGTGGGTGAAGGCAGAGATGCCAAGAGCCAGTCAACAGCACCCAAATCCCAAAGCTGGGCTGAAAGCTCCCTCCTACCCTCACCCTGCAGGGCTCCCTGCAGAGCCCCTGGCCTCCAGCTGGCCCTGCCCCACATGCCGTGCCACATGACAGCAACATTTGCTGATTTTCCAGAAAAGGGTGGGTTTCTGCACAGGAGAAAGGCTGAGGATTCGGGTACCACTGCAGGAGGAAGGGAAGAAAGGGCTGCAGGTCTCCCCTGGTCCTGGCAGCACCTCTTACCCCCTGCTCACCCTCTCTCAGCCACATGCTCTGTTCTGGTTGCCCCCAGCCCTATAGGTGTCCGTGCCACAGGGGTAAGAAGGTGCCCTAAGCATGGTGGAGATGCTGTGCTGCAGGAGGGTGTCCTACAGCCACCTCTCCAGGGCAATACTCTCACTTACTAGCATTTTTGGGGTCAGTTGTGGGCTCCTGGGGAGCACCAAGTAACCTCAGCCTCCACCCACCAGCAAAGACCTCCAGAGAGGAGAAGTTCTGGGCACCTTTCCTACCTCTTCTGCAGGATCTCACCCTGATGTAAGTGATGCAGCAAGGAGCAGCTTGTTCATTTCTGCCCATGCTTTTCCCTTGCTGCTCAGGGCTGGGGATTCATGCCAGGACCTATCTTTCCTCTCTCTCCCCCTCCCCGGCTCTGGCTGTTCCTCTCTTCTGCCTCTCAGGAGAGGGCTGCAGCCAAATCCTGACGGCTGGCTGGTGTAGGGGAGGCTTTCTCCTCAGCCCTCTCTCCCCCGCACACTCCCTTTTCTCCTCTGAACTGGCAGCACAGGCTTCAGGCAGGTGAAAATTGATTTGCAATGAACTGGTGCCCTGCCAACGCCTGACTCATCCATTCACTCCGCATCCATCCCCCCCACCGCTCGTAAACCATCGTGCTGCGGCACGGAGAGGGAGCACTGCGAGAGAGCACAGACATTCAGGAGTTTTAAAAGGGTTGGAGAAAACACTCACACGAACCCAAGGCGCACAGCGGGATTGATGAGGAGTCACAGCACATGGAGACGGTACCAAGGATTTACACAGCAGAAGGCAGGCAGCAAAAGGTGAAAATTGGGAACCAAAACCCCACTGAGCAACAGAAGATGGTGAGAGCGTGGCTGGGGAGGGCAAGGTGCTCAACTGATCCACACCAAGCAGCCTGGTACATGGAAAGATGGAAAACCAGAGCCATGGGGGCTCATGCACAGCTCGTGCTCCAGCTGGGTCTCCTTGTTAAGCCAGGATTATGCCCTGCGTGCTGGGAACAGGGTGTCTCGAGTAGTCTATCTCACACAAGGCAGTCACTTGCTCATGGAGATGCACCAATTTGCCTCCTAGGGCAAGAAGCAGGTAGGGCTAAAGCTGCCATTAATCAGCCCCAGCCTTCAGACCCCACTCCTCCCAGTCTTGGCTGCAATGGCTTATTATCCCCTCCATGCCAAGTGCCTTTCCCTGTTCCCGGTGTGTGGGATTTGACAGCACCGTTTTATTGCCACTGATGGACAGGGGATTGCTGGAACACACCAAGCTGCACCCCTGGGTTTGTCCCAGTGCTCCTGCCCAGCATGTGCCCACCCAGCAGGACCCCATGTCCTCCAGAGCCACACTCACCCACCTGCCCTAGAGCTTAGCCAGGGACACCCCAAACCTAAGAAATAGAGGTCAAAGCACCCTCAGAGCCAGCACAGGGGTGCAAGATCCACTGGGGATTTACTCTAAGAGCATCTCTTGGCTGGTGAGGGTAGGAGCTGACTCAGCTGTAGCCCAGAAGCCGGAGGAGCTGAGCCTCGGGGATGGAATGGAGAATGATGCTCTGGAGGGAGGTGAGAGATAGGAACCAAATAACGCATCACAGCAGAGCTCCTCCAGCCCACTCGGAGGATGGAGCAGCCCCCATTCCCACTCCCTGGCTCTCCCTCAATACAGAGCAGCTATACTTCACAGGAACCTTAGATAATCACCAAAGTCAAGCAAAAAAAAAAAATCTGACTCTGAATAGTTAATATACCCACGCTGCTCTGCAAAAAAAATACAGCCCCTCAACAGGCCTGTTCCAAATAATAATTCAAGTTCTTCAGAAAGCAGGTCAGCAGCACTGAGTAATAAGTTCATTATAATCTAATAAAGTTCATTAGTCCTTGAAAAGTCTAAAATGCAAAAGCAATATTACCGACAAAATCGCCCTCTGGCGGGATCATTTCTGGGTGGGAAAAAAAGGATTTGAGATAAAAGGACATAAAAATAGGCAGCAAGAGTTTGAAATAAGAGAAGACATTGCTAGGAGAATTGGAAACACCTAAAGTAACATCCAAAGAGCTGCTTCTCGCCTGCAATAAAAGTGCCGGGCCTCACACATGAAAGAAAAGCAGCTATTATTAGCAGGACAGTCAGGATGGCAGCTCGCTTGTACGTGGCTGCACAGCCACCGCTCTGCGGAGAACAGTCAGAAAAAGAAAAATCCCAGCACAAGTGATAATAAAAGCCCTCAATTCAGTGTCAGCGGGGTCCGGGTTTGAAGAAAAATAAAGGAGGTAACACACGATTCAGCTCCCAGTTGCTCAGGGACATCTGTATTCAGGTCCCCTGCGCACATGTATTGCTCCTGCAGAGTCAACAAGAGGAATGAAGGAAAGCAAACAAATCCCAGGGAGCACAGAATCACAGACTGGTTTGGGTTGGGAGGGACCTTAAAGACCATCTAGTCCAACCCCCCCTGCCACAGGCAGGGACACCTTCCACTAGACCAGGTTGCTCCAAGCCCCATCCAACCTGGCCTTGAACACTGCCAGGGAGGGGGCAGCCACAGCTTCTCTGGGCAACCTGGGCCAGGGTCTCGCCACCCTCACAGCAAAGAATTTCTTCCTTATATCTAATCTCAATCTCCCCTCTGTCAGTTTAAAACCGTTCCCCCTCATCCTATCACTCCATGCCCTTGTAAAAAGCCCCTCTCCAGCTTTCCTGTAGCCCCTTCAGGTACTGGAAGGTGCTAGAAGGTCTCCCTGGAGCCTTCTCTTCACCAGGCTGAACAGCCCCAACTCTCTCAGCCTGTCTCCATAGCAGAGGTGCTCCAGCCCTCTGAGCATCTCCGTGGCCTTCTCTAGACTTGCTCCAACAGCTCCGTGTCCTTCTGTTGGGGCCCCAGAGCTGGACGCAGCACTGCAGGGGGGGTCTCATGAGAGTGGAGCAGAGGGGCAGAATCCCCTCCCTCACCCTGCTGGCCAAGCTGCTGGGGATGCAGCCCGGGATACGGTTGGCTTTGTGGGCTGCCAGCGCACGTTGGTGGCTCATGGTGAGCTTCTCATCACCCATCACCCCCAAGTCCTTCTCCTCAGGGCTGCTCTCCATACATTCTCCGCCCAGCCTGTATTTGTGCTGGGGATTGCCCTGACCCCGATGTAGGAACTTGCACTTGGCCTTGATGAATGTCATTGATGTTCATGTACATCACGAACAGCATCCTGGTGCTGCCAGCCCTGCCACCCAGCTTTACATATCAGAGCAGCAATATCCTCTTGCACACATGTCCACTGGCACGGTATGTATGGAAAGTCATCT
Source organism: Nyctibius grandis (assembly GCF_013368605.1). Lineage (NCBI taxonomy): Eukaryota > Metazoa > Chordata > Aves > Nyctibiiformes > Nyctibiidae > Nyctibius > Nyctibius grandis. The sequence goes on from NC_090679.1 coordinate 6,045,778, forward strand.
TATGGATGTGCTTGCAGGATGGGACCTGCCGTTATAAAAGCTTTGGGGCAGCATGTGTGTGGTGCAATAATAAAACAGGATGGGAAAAGCAGCGAAGGCTGGTCCCAGCCGCAGGAGATGTGAGCATCGCCAGGTCGCACCTGAATGCAGCTACTGAATAAGCATTGCTGGCTGTCCTGCTTTTGCTGGATCCAAATTAAGCAGGGGACAGGGACTCAGCTGTGAGGCTGATTTCTTACCCAGCTGGGAAGTGGCTCCAAGGCAGCTCCCTGGGAGGGCAGGAGTCCCGGGGACAGAGCCAAGATGCTGGCACCCACTTCTGCCCGCCCCACTGTAACGGGCAGGGGCAGCACAGACTGCCCGCAGTGTGGGCAGGTAACACACCAAGCTGGCTGCAGGGATACATCCCCGCTAATGAGAGCCGGGGACGGCACAACTGAGGGCCAGCACACAAATAAGAGGGCTGGGAGGATGTGTCCTTTATTGCAGGTTTTGTGGTTGCTCCACTGGGATTTTGTACACTGCAGAAAAATTACTAGTTTGTGAGTTTTGACATTTCAGAGGTATCAAACTGGGGAGCGATGCTGTTCCCCCAGGGTGGAGAGAGGGGACTGAGGGCAGAGACCTGTCCTGGGGGGCAGCTGCCACCACCCGTCCCCAGGGACACCCAGGGCTTTTGGCGTTCTGGTTCCCAAGTGCTCCTTGCACTTCCCTGGGTGGATGGAGCCCTGGGGGGAGAGCCCAGTGCTGCTGCTGCCCCACGGGCAGTGGGGACAGGGGCTCTGCAGGCAGCGAGGACGGGTCAGACCAGTCAGCCGCTGCCGCTCCTTCCCCTGCTCTGCCTGTTCTGGTCTTTGTCCTCAGGGAAACAGGAGCAGACACCAAGAAGAACAGCAGCAATTTCTCCAGCACATATTGACTAATTTTTTTCTCTTTCCACCCCCAAAAAGACAGTTATTGCCATCCTTAACGCCATCTAGACAGTGGCCAAACAAGCTTATAAACCTCACTTTGCTTAAAAGGAACATGGATAAGGGGGTGGTATTAAAATAAATACTTCACTTGAGACTTCGTGCTTCAAGCCTTTAAACTAATTTTCCTTCTTTTTCTATATCTCCAGTGAAAGGCCAACACATTTAAAAAAATAATTGTTTGTGATTACAGACAGTTTTTCACTGGATGCTTAACTTGACCCACAGACCCATCCCTCACCTGCTGCCACAGCTGTGGGACACGAGATGCTCCCCAGCCCTGGGACAAAGAGCCACAACTGGAACAGCAAGCCTCAGACCTGCAGCCCTACTACTAGGAAAATAAAAATAACACCCATATGGCAGCAGCATCATGACCCACAGCCGCCTCCCAGGCAGGATGGAGGTGCTGTGGGGTGAAGAGCAGTGAGGTTCCCAGGAGTGGTAAAGGTACAGTCAAATTTTGGGGCCAAAACAGTCAGTTTGAGCCTTTACAAATAAAAAAAAAATACATGACATCTGGAGTTATTGAAGAGCTTGCCTGAATACAAACAGAGCCTCATGCAGCGTTACTACCCACCAGGGATGCTGAGGTGCTAAGAAAAGCTTCAGCTTTTACAGGTAGCGCTCAGCATCGAGAGGTGATTTATAGCCAGCACGCGGGAGGGAAAACTCTGTCCATACACAGCCCTGTTCGCTGCGCAGCTGTAATTATATATCACACAGAACCACCCTTGCTAGGCACTGAAGGGCAGGGGAAATGAAAAGCCATATCGCGTTTTTCTGACATTGCCCATCTCTTACGTCGCACCGATGCCACGTCAGACCCACGTGCTGCGGCGCCTGCACCATGCTGGGAAGCCCAAACACTCTTACAGATTGAACTGACCCACGACAGGCAACATCTCCTGCTTTGCTTGCCAACAGGATCACGCCATGCTGATTAGATAACGCACAATAATGCAGATATGCCTGGCTTCTTGTGGGTGGAAGATGGTGCAACAGGAGACAGCCCTGGCTCAGGTCTTTGCTGAAGCCCTGAGAGCAAGAGGGTGGGCAGGGAGGGATGTCCTCAGGCCAGCTCTGGAGCCTGGGGTTCCAGCACTTGCTTATGAACACACTGTGGTCGTTTTTGCAGGAAAAACTGCAAATTCCTGTGCAAACCCAGCTGCAGAGGTGTGTTTACTGGTGGCCCCTCCAAGGCTGGCAGGCGTCAGGACCCTGGTGCATTGAGCGCCCATGGAAGAATCACAGAATCGTTTTGGTTGGAAAGGACCTTTAAGATCATCAAGTCCAACCGTTAACCCAGCACTGCCAAGCCCACCACTAACCCATGTCCCTCAGCACCACATCTACATGGCTTTTAAATCCCTCCAGGGATGGGGACTCCACCACTGCCCTGGGCAGCCTGTGCCAATGCTTGACAACCCTTTCGGGGAAGACATTTTCCCTGATCTCCAATCTAAACCTCCCCTAGCACAACTTGAGGCCGGTTCCTCTTGTCCTGTCGCTTGTTACCTGGGAGAAGGGACCGACCCCACCTCGCTACACCCTTTCAGGCAGTTGTAGAGAGCGAGAAGGTCTCCCCTCAGCCTCCTTTTCTCCAGACTAAACCCCCCCAGGTCCCTCAGCCGCTCCTCATCACACTTGTGCTCCAGACCCTTCACCAGGTTTGTTGCCCTTCTCTGGACTCGCTCCAGCACCTCAAGGTCTTTCTTGTCGTGAGGGGCCCAACACTGAACACAGGATTTGAGGTGCGGCCTCACCAGTGCCGAGTACAGGTTGACAATCCCTGCCCTGGTCCTGCTGACCACACTAGTGCTGATACAAGCCAGGATGCTGGTGGCCTTCTTGGCCACCTGGGCACACTGCTGACTCATGTTCAGCCAACCATTGACCAACACCCCCAGGTCCTTTTCCCACGCTCTTCATCCCTTGTTTCCTGGGCCCACCTTAGGGTTTCAGCATCACAACTGCAGAAATACCAATTCCCCGTGGAGCTGCAATGAGAAACTCCACAGTATCATTACCAGACATCTTCAGCAAGCAATGCTTCAGAGGGCACGTTTTGTCAGGGCCGCTTAGTGCTCGCTGGAGCTGGCGCTGGTGATGTTCAGCACTGAGGATGCAGCATCGGGCTTGTTCCTCACCCTGGGGTAATTTGTCTCAATCAGCCACAGAAGAGAAAAATAAAGATCTGAAGGAAGAACACCACAATCTATTCAAACTACAGGAGAACATATTGGGAAAGAGCTTGAGGTAATGACCTTAAAGATTGATTCTCTCAGCCAACGTTGTGATGGGCTGCAAATTAAAGCTAGAGGGACGGGAAAAAGGCTGCAATTATCAGAATATTGTGAGGCTGAGAGAAAATATGAAATGGCAGAGAAAAACTTCATTATAAGTAGAGATAGCGTTTCAGATTCTGATTTCAGTGACACCATATAAATTCAAAATAATTCCAGAGGAACAAGTTGTATTTCCTCAGAGGTACCCCAGCATCCCTGGCTGGTTCACAGGTGTCTTCAGGACACAATGGGGAAAGAAGAATGCATTTCTTGGTTGTTTCCTAGAGTCTGGATACATCACCAGTAGCAAGAAAAATTAAGAGTTCAACAGTTTTCTGGTAGAAATCAGTGATTTGTCAAAACAGGCAAGTTCCATGGAGATTTTGACCAAGTTCAGCTGGAAACCAGGCAGGTTTGGGACTGCCCTTGAAACAGATTCCCCAAGCTCCAGTCCATAGGGCCAGGGCACAACTTCGTGCCTCTCTAGGGAGAGAAATATGGTGGTTTTTCAAGTCAGAACAAATCTAGAATCCAGAAAAAAAACCCTGAGGGCACAAATGCCTTCAGACACATCTGCTCTCAGAGCAGATCCCTATAGGAAGCACATCTCACAGCACCTATGCATGACACAGCCTTTTGACAAGTGAAGCAAAACCCATCTTAAAATTGCTCATCAAATGATGTTAGGGGGCAAACACAGCCTATTCCAACCCAGATATAGCTCCAGACTGTACAAATAGTCTAGAGTTGAAAGAGAAGGATATCTAAGCATCTAGGAGCAGGATCTGAGGAGGAGAGGATGGGAGATGCAGGCTCAGTGTGAAATCCTCCTGCCTTTGAAGTCAACAGGAGTCTAGTCTTTGCCTTCAGCAGGGTGAGGATTTCACAGGTGTCTATAAACAGATCTGAAGCAGCTCTTCAAGGGAGTGTGGACAACACAGGCTCTATCCTGGTTTCACCCCAGGGAGCTGGGTGGTGGTGTTTGAGGCCAGCAGGCAGGAGCTGGACCTGTGTCCGAGCCAGCCAAAGCTGTTCATACATTCCCATCCCGGTGCAGTGCAATGTGTGGTCACAGCCCACGACCGATTTGGGCTGCTTCTGGTATTTTGCCATGACCAAGGATCCTGTTTAAGGCACAAGTTTTCCATCTCCATTTAACAGCAAGGATCCCCCAGCCACGTTACACCTCTTTGCCCAGGGATACCACTGAGGCAGCAAACCCCAGTGGAGGGCATCACCCTGCCCCGGGACAGGGAACTGTCCCCCAGAGATGCTCAGCACTAGGTTTGCAGCACTGAAATTGCTCAGCTATGAGATAAAGATGGACTAAGGTCAGAGCAGAGCTGGGGGACTAAACACTTTCAGGTGTGACTGCAGACAGGCAGCACAACACCCCTAGGACCATGAGTAGGTGTGTGTATTGCTGCGGGGAGGCAGCGCCTCGTATGGGCTGCCCGACCACCCTTGGAGATGGTATTTCCAAGCCCAGGATGAGATGCTTTCCTGCCACAGCCAGTCTGCAAGTGAAAGGTTTCTTTAAACTGGGCTTTTTGAGGAAGTATGCACTCCAATTTTGCATCGATCCTTCAAACTGGAGAGGTTTGGCCAAGTTCACATTAGGATCATTTGCTTGTCCAGTAATAATGGGTATGTGTGCAGAAGCAGATCTCCATGTCACATTATGATACTGGCAGAAATCCTTATGCATTTAGAGCAGCAAAAAGCGCTTCCAGCTTATGTCTCGGAGAGAACTGGCATAAGCCCTGCAACAAAAGTACCTCCAGCTGGTGTGAGGTGAGTCTATGCCAGGAGGGCTTGCAGGTCTAGCACTACCTTGTCTGGCATGGGCCATGCTCACACTGCGAGCAGGACAGATGTGGCACGTCACATCAGATTAGCACGAAGCTAAACCACTCCTAACATGCCTGTACGAGCAGTGACTTGCAACGAGACTGTGCGAGGGCTCCCAGCAATGGGAACTACCCTACAAACGGTCCCACTGCTGCCTGCCTGAAGGTTAGCACAGTGGCAGGATGCAACAGCATTTAAATCCTGTCTCTCCAGGAGATATTGCTTTCCTGGAGCTGTTTTGTTTCCCAGAGCTGCTGATGCATCTCCCAGCCCTGCGGCAGGTACAATCTTTTCCCAACACAGTTCCCAGGCTCCCTGCGTACTTGTGCTGGTATTTCTCCCCCCCAACCTTCCCAGTACCAAGGGAGTTAAAATAATGAGATATAATCTTTCCACACTCTGTGATTCTGGATGATGGAGGAACAGACATTTACTACTAGGATCGATAATTCAAGATGAAAGAAAAAAATCTCACAACACCAAAATATGGGACTACATCACAGTTTCTGCAGAGACCCCATGCAGACAGTAAGAAGTGTGATCCAACAGCAATGGCACCAGGTTTGGGCTCCTGAGACCTGGCTCTGCTAATGACCAGGTTGAAGGTTGAAAGCAGCAGCTTTTCTAGCTTATCTGTTGCTGGGGTTGACCTTGTCTGTTGGTGGGCAGGAGTGACTCTGCTCAGAAGTAGTAGCTATGGACCAGGCAGGTAGTACAGGACTATCCTGGGCTATTATCAGAGCTCTGCTGAGGAATTTCAAGCAGGTGCCACCTGCCAAGTCTGAACACAAAGGACAGAAACAGGGAGAGAAGAGCTGGTCCCAGCACAGGGTAGTTTGCATGGGGACTCTGCCCCAGCCCTGCTCCTAGGACAAGGGGCAAACCAAGGTCCCAGCTTGCAGCAAGGTCAGGAGCATTTTGTTTGGGCAGCAAGTCTCTCCTCACACAGCACTGAATAAAACAGTCCCTTGCTTTATAACTCCTGGCACACAGGCAACACTTGGCCTCAGATCTCCTTTTAAATTCCTCACACTCTTCGATTTTCTGCTCTCCATGTTCAGGGCCAAAATTGACTTCATGCATTATAACCCTCTGGTTTCTGCTACTGAGGAGCACCTTCCCCAACTCACTGCTCTACCTGGCTGGATTTAAAATACTTCTTTTGGTCTGGGTTTTTCAAATGCTAACACTGATTCAAGACCAACAGAGCAATATTTGTAGTAGACAGGTTGCTCTAGAGATAGGTTCCTGCAACAATGAGCAGGGCTTTGCTGGCACTGGGTAACTGGGCACGCAGTAATCAGCACTCTCTTGCCACCCTTGTGCAGGATCTGAATGCTTCGCGTTCATTGCACATCACAACACCCCTCCATGCTGGTGTCACTGTTTCACAGGGGTGCAGGCAGATGAACCAGCTGGTCAGAGGCTGCTGACAAGGCGGGGCTGAGGGCAGGTGCCCCAGCTTGCCATACATTGTGCTGACCACTAGATCCTACAGTTTGCATCACACATCCCTCCCCAGCCTCGGTTTATCACCCCATGCATCCTAATTTGCACTCAGTGTTTATTGAAAACAGTGAAGAAAAACAGTGAGCACTGAAAGTAGGAGCGAGTGTGGGAGTTTGATTTGGAGTAAGGAACAGTGTCAGCATTCACGACTGCTGTAACTGCAGAACAACATCACCTCTCTGAAGAGCAAACACCAGCAGTGCTCTGGCCCTGATTCATCCACTTGCTGCCCAAAGAGCTTGTGAACTGGACCATGGAGCCCACGGGGCTTTGCCATGCTGTGGCGGCTTCCCACAGCACGTGCACAGGGTGCAGATTCACCAGGGGTGCGGAGCATCCCAGGGGCACAAGCGCTGGCAGCTCGCTCACCCGCTGCTAACTCTGCACACAGCAAGCACCACACCAGTGGCTGACGCGATCTCAGCAAACCAAGGAACAAAAATCAGTCTGCTGGCCTGAGTGGCGTCCTACAGATCCTTGCCTTTGCAAAAATCACCAGAATATGAGGTTGAGCCAGACCATCACCAACCACCCCACGGACTTCTCTGCGGTGGGCTCCAGCTGTTTCTGAGGAGCTTCACACACAGCCCAGGAGACCTTCACATAGACATTGACCCACAGAGCCTACATCTCAGCAGTGCTCTTGCATGGGACAGGTGCTGGCTGCAAGGCTGCCTCAAAGCAGCTGTGGGCAGCAGTGGAGGAACCACATTGCTGGTCCAAGAGCCCTTGTACCATGTGGGATGGAGCAAAGAGCATCTGCTTCTCAAACAGGTTCCCCACTCCAAATTGCTTCCTGAACAAGCCAAACTCCAGGCTCTAGCCTGATATTTCGGCAGGTGCTTATAGCTTCGGCACAAAATCACCGGCTCCCTCCTCTCTGCCATGCAGCCTGGAGAGCCCCTCTCACTTGCTGTGAAAGGTCACCCCAGATCTGACCTGCTCATGGCCAGCCAGCACAACACCAAGCTGACTAACACAACTCAGGTCCTCAGGAGCCCTTGGGATGTTTGAAACCACCCATAACACTTAGATCCAACACATGAGGACAGCAGACACCCCTCAGATCTGCATCTGATGGATTGAAGCCCCAGCAGGCTGGGAGCACCAAAGGAGCACTCTACATCACCTGTGACAACCAAATACCCTGGCTACCACATCCATGTGCCCTTCAGAAGGATGGCGTTGGGTTAGCCAAGGCTGTGGATTTGGCTTTGGAGGCATGGATGGCTTCACCAGGACTTCCCCCTGCATGACTGGGCACAATGCAAGTGTCCACACCACAGATGGGTACAGGCTCTGGCCGCAAAATTTATTAACCACTCAGCTCTGGAGTTTGTTTCCCCAATAGAAAATCAGAATCACAGAATCGTGACACTGTCCCCTCTGCAGGACACCAACACCACCACCTCATGAATGAGCTTCCTATGCCACATCCAACCCTTCGTCCCGAGTTCATCTCCTTGCAGAGTCTAGCCAAGTGATCTTGTAATCTCCTAAAGGATGGCTCAGCATAAGCACTTTTGAAAATACAATATGAAGTGGGAAGAGGAGGCAGATTCACATTTCAATCCTGTGCCAACGTGATAACCACCCCACAAGTGTGGTGACAGGGTTGCACATCCCACCCCGCCTCAGCCTGGCAGCCACTGCCTCAGCAAGCTCCAGGCTTGGGCTACAATCACCAGCACATGAAGACAAATTTCATCAGAGAGCTCAATTATCCCACTCCAATTAACATAAGACCTTGCACAGATACCTTCTGCAGTGCTGACAAATGGAGCCAAGGTTAAAGGGGTACAGGGCACCCGTGCTGGCCCCGGTGATACTCACCCCACCTTACCCGGCTCTTTGGAACACAGAGGGAGAAGGGAAGGACCAGATTAGCAGCTGTGAATATATAGTGTGACTGCAATGAACCTGCTCATGTCAAGCTTGGCACTTCCAAGACAACATTAGAAGATAATCATTTCACTTGGCATTGTCTGGAGATGAGCAGAGCCAGGCTTCTGCAAAGTCTGTGCAAATACAAGCACTAGAGGCAGGACTTTCCAAAAGCCCCATGTGACATAGGGGCAAGCCCCCCACGATTTTTCAAGATACCCCTAAATGCTCTCCAAATCCCCAGCCCATGATCTGCAGGTGCATGAGCAATCATCTGGCATGCAAAGCAATGCAAACCCAGCCTCCTGCTGCTCCCTGCTTGAGCAAGGGCTGCCCTTTCCCCTGAGCACAGCCCTACTCCATCCCCAACCTCACCCTTCACCACCACCTGGCCTTCAGGGCTGCCCCCAAATTTAGTATTTTATACTCTGCACCCTGCCCCACATTATTGAAATATACACCCACGAACCTCAGGATGTGGCAGAGGATGCCGAGGCAGTGACACACAACGGGGAGGCTGCCGGCCTGTCAGTACAGAGCCCGGCTCGTTATTTATGTGTGCTCGCTCCTGGGCCTCCTCAGACACCGCCTGAATCCTAATGCCACAGCCAGGCATGCAGCCCTCCTTACAGTGGCTCCACTACACTGCAAAGATGAACTCCCTCAGGTGACAGGGGAGCGGGTTTGTTGCTAAATATGAGTTTTTTATGATTGCAACGTGCCAAGATGAGGAGCCAGGAACAGCCACACACACAGGGCGAGTGGACCCAGTGAGCAAAAATCAGTGCCCGGTCTCGGGCACACACACCAGCACATAGCTCATCTCTCCAGCCCTTCGCCTGCAAGACGTGCTGCCATGGCAAGGACAGAGAAATAGCTGCTGGGCTCACTTGGGCAGAAGCACCCAACAGCGTGCTTGTGTTTTCCTGGCCACCTTTCAGTCTGCCCTCGCTCTTTAAATCAGAAAGAGTAAAGCGATTGGCAGCTTCAAGCAGGTATTTGAAGCAAGCTGAGTGCTGTTCTCAATGAAAAAAGAAATCTCAAAGCCTTCTCCTCTGGAAAAAGGACAGGCTTGCTTTTGTTAGGTTGGAATTGCACTTTGGACTTGCTTCTATGTCGTGTTTTATGTTTTCCAAGCACTGCATAAGATTAGCTAGTTAATTAATACTTAGTATTATCCTCACAGATGGAGAGAACTTCTAAGAACTTAAGGTAAAATATTTTAGCAATACAGATTTGTGCCAACCTAAATTTATACTCCTAAGCATAATGAGATTAGGAACAGGAAAAAACAAAATGAGGGTAATAAAATACAAATCCCTTTTCATGCACGTACTGGTCCTTTTGCCTTTAGAAGTCCCATTCTCACCCTACACAGCAAGAAGGTTTAAACTCCTCCTTTCACTTTTAATCAAAGCAGAGAACACCAGTCAGGGTGTAAGGACCTCGCAAGAGCTGCAGAACAGCAAGTGGCATTGCAAGGGACCGGTGACCCGCTGTGATGCTCTGCAGAGGGGCCTGGGGCAAGGCCCAGCCAGCCCAGATCCCAGCGGTGTGGCTGTGCACCCCTCCCACTCCCCAGCGCCACGTCTGCTGTGTGAGCCTGTGGTGATGCTCAACATCATCCAGCTACTGTGTCTGCTCCAGATCTGCAAGATTTGTAGCTGCTTGTGCCACTGGCCCACGGCTACCAAAAGGGCTCAGCACAGCAAAAGCATCCCACGTGGGAGTGCAAGATAAAGCTGGCTCAGCCACAGCTCATACCCGCCTCCAGACCTGGAGATTTTAGAATATTTTCCTGCTCTAAGTCAGATAGAAAAAAAAAAATCACCAAAAGGAATCCAGACAAGGTCACTAAATGTGTTATTTTGAAATACTTCTTTTCACACCAACTTTTTCAGCTACTTTCAATTGAAGTTTCAGTTAAACTGTTTTGACAGAGATTTTGAAGGTTGCTTCAAAATGAAAAATTCAGATTTGCACTGAAAAATGTAAAAATAAGGTATAAATTCAACACTGGATCTAGCTCAGGTTGGGTTTGGTTTTGGCAGGGGAGGGGCAGAACAGATGATCTCCACAGCTCCTTCCAGCCTAAGCTTTCCCATATTTCCACGCAAACTATTTTAAAACTCTTTCAAATATTTTGTCAGGAAGAGCCTTCTCAAAAAATAGCCTTTTTGTCAACAGTTGAATCTTAGCAGAAAAAGAGCATTTCACCTGAAAAATGCCATTGGGCTCAGAGTGGGCTCTGTAACTTCATATGCTCCCAGCTCAAATCAAACGCAGCTGAGACTTGCTCCCAGTTTGGCTGCTCTTCCCCTCAAATTACACAGCCCTTTCCTTAGGTCATTTAGCAAGAGAAAATCCTGAGCAATTAGGGATGAATTTTACCTTCTGTTTCATGTGAAGCTTGCCTAGCACTGGCTAGAAAAGAAAGTACAATGAGGATTGCATCCCACTAAGCAGGCTCAGGGTCTGGCTGAGCCCCTGGAGATGCTTTTGGGGTGTACACAGGCTGCCCACAAGCTGCTCTGGTATTTGGGGTATTTGCAGCAGCTGGCACTCCCATCTCCCAGCCTCCATCCCAAGCACCCCACATTGAGACAGCCTCTGAATCACCAGTCTCCCAGCCCCAAATCTCCTACACCTGCAGAGCAGCTCCAAGTTCCCATCACCAAGCCCACCCCACTCAGCACACGCAGTATCACCATTTCCCAGCCACACAGGTACCTGAGTCACCCCAGTCCTTTCAGGCTCTATTTCTGGCTCCCTATGTGCACGAGAGGATCAATAGCTGATGTGTCGACATCCCCTTTGATTTTTCCTTCCACAGAACAACACCCCACCCATGTGGGGGTGAGGACGTGCCCATGGTGTCAGTGCCACAGCTCGCCTGCCACCAGACCCTCTCACAGGCTGCTGGGGCTGTTTGCTCCCCAAGCATTTCACCCATGGGGAGATGAGGCTGGTATGATTTAGGGGATCAGAGCTAAAAGTTGGTGCAGGTGGAGGGAGAGTTGCACATCTCCTGATGCTTGGGCATGGCCAGCTCCTAGGAGAGCACAGCAGTGTCTCACCTGGAGTTAGGGCAGCTGAGCTTGCACTGATCCTGCTACCTGATGTTATTCTGGGAAACAGCAATTGTTGGCAGTCTGGTAAGAGGAAAACCCCAAATTCTCTGGTGACTTCACTGGAGAATTAGGAATAACTAAGCAAGAGCAGCAAAAGGCCTCCTCACTAGAGCACTGTGCTCCAGCCTGGGAGAAGAGCAATCCTGGAGCAGCCCAGGCAAGGACTCCTTTCCCTAATCTTCTGCTCCTGTAACATGGGAGGACAAGGAACATCCACAGGGCATCTGCAGGTCCCAGTTTTTCCACAGGGGAAAGAAAACAGCTCCTGCCTTGGGCAGGAGACAATGATGCTTCTCCCTGCTGACAGCCCAGCCAGGTAGATATGGCCTTCCCCTGGGTGTTCCCAGCAAGGGCTGGCTGCTCCTTTGCTTCTGGGCAAGGAAAGATGATCCTTTGAGCAGCAGCTCCCTGCAGCCTTCCAGCTGTGCAGGATTATCATCTCAGTTACACCCTAAAAAAGACCAGAGCTTCTGCCTCATTCCCTTTGTGTGGAGAGCGCGATAATTAGAACAAAAAGGAGCCTGAACTTTGCAGCAATGGGAACTTCAGTGGGGAGAGATCACATTGGCAGGAAAATCAATCCACTGCAAAAAGGGAAAATAAAAATCAAGCCACGAGGCCGGAGCTGCTTCAATAAGGCTAACAGCATGTTCAGATGAATTAGGGGACCCCAATTAGAGAGCTCAGGTTAAGCAAAGACTGGCAGAAGATCTGCCTAGAAAAAAGACCTGACCTAAATAAAACATTTTCAAAGATGAGATCTGTGTGGAAGCAGCTGTGGTCCAGAGCAGCACATCCACCCTCAGCAAGTCTAGGTCCTAAGCAGGAGGGTCCCATCCTGCTCTCACTGGCCACAGCAGCACTGGTCCCAGTGGAAGGAGGACCAGGCTTGCAGGGGAGGCACAGCCACCACCAGCTGAGACATCCCAGGAGTTAACACACCACACACTGCAGGAATATTAATTACAACATTAATTGTAATCTGAAGGATTTAATTTTAGAAATCACAGCTCATCAGGAATTACTCACTGAACCTGGAAACAACAGACCAAAGAAGGACAAGCGCTGCTGCCAGCCACTTCTCAAAAATAGCAGGACACAGGAGCCAGCCTGGAGAGGGAGCAGAGCCACCACCTCAGGGGCCACCAAACCCCTGGACCAGGAGCAGCACGGCAGGACAGTCTGGGCAACTCTGGCAACATGAAGAGCACTGATGCAAAGTGCTGAAGAGGTGATAGAGAAGGTCCCACCAGTGTGGGGTCACAGCTGTCAGCCCTGCTCACCCCACAGCTGGGGGTCTCTGCTGCAGGGTGCAGCATCCCACACCACCAGCCAAGGCTCTGCCCAGCTCCCCACCTCCTTCTCCAGCAGAGCAAACCACCCAAGAGCCTGAAGCCAGGCTGAGACAGGCCCAGCATCCCCAAAACCTCTGCCATACACTGAGCCCCTGCTACGGACACAGGTGGGAATCACTACAGGATACTTTGTGGTTTGGGGTCTGTGACAGGGTTTTTCTGCTTCCAAGCACTGCTCATCCCTGCTGCGTGCACAGAGCCTGATCTCCCTCTGAGCTTCAGATCCCTCTGCCAGTGTGTGGGAGTCAGGAGCTTTGAGAAATCATCAGCAGCTAGCTGGGAAACGAGAGTGCAAGGGCACTGGGATTGGGGAGAAAGCCGTGTAAGCACCTCAGCCTCCTGGCATCCCACAGCGCTCCGGCACAGACTTCTTCAGGGCCTGGACATGGCAGCAGTGTGAATAAGGCCAGATGCAGATCTGGTGTAAGCCAGGGTGGGGGGATGTATTTAAGGTGCCCCTGCTCATCTCACAGGGGTGTGCTGCCATATGTCCTCCTACACCCCTGTCCCAGGCTCCTGCCGGTCTCTGCCCGGTGCTGTCACCTCTGTATCCTGATGGCTGAGCTCATGACCTTCAGGAAGAGAGGCTGGGTGGGCTCCTGGATCAGCAGCCCAGGAGGGGACCACAGCTCAGACAGGCAGGAGGGTGCCTGGGGACCCCACCGTCACTCCCAGCCCCACTCCTGCAGCTGTAGCACACACAGACCTGTAACATGCCTGTGGGGCCCAGAAATGGAAAGCTCCACGTTCTATATTTAGCCTCTTGCTTATAGAAATACATCATTTGGTTTCATAATGGATTTTGTAAACTATTAAATTCATTTGTTGTGTTTGAAGAAGACAGAAGTCATCCCAGCCTCGGCAGCCCACCTTGCCCCACACCTCCGCACTGCTGCAGGGACACCCAGCATCGCACTCCCAGACCACGCTCCACCTTTCTTCACACCTTTGGCATCCTCAGGAAATTCTGCAGCATCATTAAACAACCTTGCTCTGACCCAGCTGTCCAATGCCGAGGCAACAGTGGCCACACACATAGCACCACTCACTTTAACACATAATTACGCTTTCCTTCAATATTACCTCCACCCTTGCTGGCAGCCTGGACCCCCCCACCTCCAAACAAGAACCACAACCCCCTGCAGCACCACAGGCTGCAGCCTGCATTCCCAATCTGAAATTCAATTAAAGCAAACATTATTTCCCTGTCACCCAGTCAGAAAGCATTAGAACACATGGCACATCAGATGCAGTTGGAGGCAAAATAATTCCCATGGAGAGGGAAGGTCTCCCTGGGCACTTGCTTTAAACGACACCCCTTTATGGTAGCTTTTGAGTTAGCATTTAGGTTAAACCCAGAGCATTATTTAAATAATTAGCTAAATGGCACTGCTTAGCCTCTGAGGCCTCCAGAAGTTCACCAGAAGGTAAAGCCTCATGAGTCAGATGAGCTAATGGGAAGAGGAGACCCAGCTGGTGGCTGGTACCAGCCCAGGACCACCCCAATGCTCAGCCCCCACTCCCAGGAGCAGGGCACAGCACAGGGGAACCCCCACAGAAGTTGGACCAGCACCCACCTCACCCTCCCTCACCTCCAACCCACAGCCCTGCTTTACACTTCTGCAAAAACGATAAGTTTAATTTGAAAGGGCATAATTCTTAATTTATGTGTCGTCATGAGCAAAGATAGCAAAAGTAGGTCATTTCATTATCTGCTGCCTGAGTGTTTTGCCAAGGAGCCAAGACATAAAGCTAAACAAAATCACCACCCAAGGTTGAGGATTTGTTTGTGAAAAAAAATTAATATTATGGTTATTTTCTTACTTGCTTGATTTGCACATCTCGGATTGCGGAACATATTTAGTTTGGCTTTATAGCATGTATTTATTGTGACTGTCACATTCAATAATGCTGCCTATAGTCAAAGAGCAATCTTTCATGGATACAGCATCTCCATTTATAATTCAATATCACAGCTTTGAGAACTCATACAATAAGTCAGCCAACAACAAAAAACCCCTAAAACGTCTCCATGCAAATAAACATGTCAGTTGCATGAATGAACACCTTCCAAAAAAGGCACTGCCAGCTCCCCTCCTTGCTTCATACCTCCGCAGCCAGCTGAAGGACACCAGGGATGGAGCAGCCCAACACTGTCTGCTTTGGGACTCCATGAAGGAGCCCTCACATGGAAGCTCACCACATCACACCACCACAGCAGGTGCCTCACCACCTCTGAGCAGCACCCAGGAGGACCTAGCCACCTCAAGACCCCACCAAAACTCAGCTTTTCCTCAATACATAGTGGAAGGCACCCCATTACACACAACCCTTGGGACAGACACAGCTGTGCCTAGAGGAACAGCAATGGCTCCATAAGAGCCACGTGTCCCATACTGCACCCTGAGTGCACCACCTGGGACCTGCGAGCCCTCAGGCAGGAGCCCCATCAAAGCCCAGGCACCCAGCCCAGCAAAAGCCATACTACTGTCCTACCTCTATCCAGTCCTGTCCTCTGCTGTCCTGGCTTGCAGACTGATCTCCTGAGGGACTGCAGACACATGCTGTGGGTGGCTTTGCCTCCAGCCCCATCTCCTGCATAGTTCCAGACTAGTGTTGTAGTCTTACTTTCAGGTGTTCCTGATCCTATTTTACTGTGCCTGGGACTGTTGATGAACCTGTTGTCACAACCACTCTGCTCAGCCCCAGGGAATGGTGCCCAAGATGGTGAGAACACTGGTAGGGCCATCCCTGCAGAGCTCCTCAGCCCCTGCTGCTCCCTGTGAACTGTCTTAGACTGAGAGGTGAGAAGGGAGGAGCTGGAGCTTATATAGAGCTGGTGGTCCCAGGTGGGGCTGGTCAGGGCAATTAAGGCCAGTAACAAAAGCAGGGCCTGGGCAGAGTGATTTGCCATGTGCATTTTAAAAGCCTCAGAGAAGCAGTGAAGGTAAAGAGCAGGTTCTGTATCCATCTTTAAGGTAACTTTGTGATTATTTAGTGCTGCACTCATGTACTTTGAGCATGTGTTTTGTGTAGCTTTGGGAGTGAGCATTCAGTGGGGATGGAGAAGTGTCTCCATGGACTTCCTAGCCATAGTGGGGGGAAAATTGCAGGTGGTACCAGTGCTCTGAGAGTGCAGACGTGGCTCAGCTGCTTGAGAGTGAGACCTTCCCTATCCATGTGCTCAGGTCAGAGCTCTGCTTTAAAGCAGTCCTGTGTGCATGGGGGGGGTAGGCTTCATCTCTGATTTTAGGAAGGGGGAAATGCATCTAGTCCCTGTGTGTGGTGCTGGAGGAGTGACAGAGTCCTGGGCTAAACAGGGTCTCACTAGACATTTACCATCTACAGGTGTGCTAAGGATGGGAAGCTTCTCTGCCTGGTCATCTGCCCGCTGGTGTGCCAGAGGAGAGCTCTTCACCCTCCTCCACCTGCCCAGGTTTCTGTGGCCAACAGCAGAGCACGCGTGGCAAACAGGGTCGCTGCGTGGTGATGGCTCCCCAAGCTGCTAACAGGATCACTGGCAGTGAAGAGGTTAATGGGTCAGCTGACCCCACTGGACCCTCTGCATGTGCAATTAATTTGTGCTGGTGAGACAAGCACAAATTAAACTCTGCACCCAAGCCATTGATCTGGCAGCTGCTCAGCCTCCAGTAAAGGGCTGCCCTGGGGAACAGCCTTGTAGATGGGGAGGAAGGGGGTTTTGCTGTGAGACCCCCATCCAGCTCAGAAACCATCAGGAGGTCCTTGAGAGCAAAGCCGTGCCATTGGCATGAGCATCCACTGTTAATTCTGCCCCCGGAGCATGGCACGCTCCAGCAGACTGTTGGAATCAGTCAGCAAAGCAGGGAGAAAAACTCAACACGTCAAGTAATTTCAGCTCCAAAGCACAACTGAGGAAATGGCAACGTTCTCGGACAACAAGAGGCTCAATTCTTTGAGGATGCTGTGAATTACTGCCGTAGCCTGATGCAAGGCAGCCACCCAGCCATCTCCTCCCATTGCCAAGGGCCAATTTCTGCAGTATGTTGTGGTTTTCCCTTCTCCAGAGCTTGTTCGTGAAAATGTCTCCATTGACTTTGAAGCTCTGATCCACCAGCGCCTTGTTGTTATTCCTCAGTTTTAGGAGTTCTCCGAGCAGGCATGGTGTGACCCAGCTCGCCCCAAGGAGCCCCAGAGATAATTGATGCCTTCTACTCAGCCCTCGTTAGACCTGCATTCCCTAATTCCCCTGAGAGGGGGTTTGGAGGAGGTTTCACAGACCTTCACGCAAGTCCACCCATTAGCAGAGAACAGTCAGCCATCCTTTTTAAGCCCGGGTGATGATCTGACAGAGCAGAAGACCCAATTGCACAGAGCCCTAAAGGATAACCTGCAGTCATTCTGCCTCCTGTAAGACATGAATTTAATTTCCAGAGGGCTGGATCCTGAAGGATGCTGAGCACTTGCATTTTTTTAATAGCAGATGGACAGATCTACTGGCATTAAATAAGACTGAACAGTTTTCCTTTTGCCTGCTGACATAGAAAATGGGTTTGTGTGAGGCTTAGGGAGCAGAGGTGGGAAACATCTTCATCTGCTAATGATCCTGTGAATTATACATGTTTAGTATTCATGCATCTGAAGAAGAGGCAAACACAACCGTTTTCTGTGGAATGACCTTTACCAGCAGTCAATACATTTACATTTCATTTAGAATTACAATTATTAGGTCAACCTGGGAGCAAGTGGAACTTACATTTATTGAGAAGAGAGAAAAATTGGTCTTCCTGCCTTCATCCAGCAAAACGCTGGTTCTCTCAAACAAACCACTCAAACATGATCTCTAGCAGGGAGCCGAGCAGTATCCCAGATGCATTTGAGCAGCATCACTCTTGTGTTTTGGCTGGATGAAGGCTGGGGACTGTGAGTTTGACCCAGCGCACACTGAAATCGATAGCAGGCTTGGCATGGGCTTTGGTGAGTATTGATCAAGGGGCTTCCATCACCCACTGCTGCGTGCTGGATGAAGCCGGGGCAAAACCGTATGGCCAAGGGGCAGCATCCCTGTTTGGACACCGGGGTTACAGACTTGGCTCTGGACTGGCCTTCTGGAGCAAAGCATCTGCACCTCTGCCTGTGCAGGTGGGGATTTTGCTGGGGTCAGCACGGCTCCTGTGCACGGTTACGTGCACCAAGGGTTTGGGTTTGGGGTTGTCACTGGTTGGGGGAGGTGACCCCATCCAGAGGGGGACCCGGGCACTGTCCCTGACCCTGCTTTTGCCATGCCCTTGGCAAAGGTCTTCCCTTGACTCTGGTCTGGGTGCTTCCCAAGGTCAGGTCCCTTGGGGACGTGACCCTCCTCCACCGGGAAACGCTGGCTTGCTTGGCTTCTGGGCTCTCCTACCAAAATGCAGGTGGGAAATCACCAATGCATCACCCAGGGTGAGCGAGTGGGAGTGCATGGGGCTGAAGGGGAAGGAGCTGGGTGCGTAAGCTGGGAGTGCTGGGGTGGGTGGATTCTCTTCTGCCTCATACAGTACACAGCCTTGTTCATCCCTGTGTATCAAACCCACAGTCTCTTCCAGTAGCCTCAGGGCTTGGACCCCCTGGCTGAGGTTGTGCAGGGTTGAGCAGGGCACCCTGCCTCTCCTTGCCCACATCCCTGCTGCCAGCCCAGCTGGGGTCCCTGGCACAACCCACTGCAGTGTCCACAAGCCCTGTTGTATGGCTGACAAAGTAGCTTCTGAGGTGATCAACCTGAGCCCTGGGGACCAAACCTTGATCGAAGACATGCTGCAAAGGGAGCAAGTGCCGAGCCGTGACCTGGAATGGGTCCTGCACATGCTCTATGCCCACCCCATCCTGGCCCTGCAGAGACCAGGGAGAAAGAGACCCCAGGGAAAACACCATGTAGTCCTTACACTGCATCTGCCTGTCCTTTGTACAGGTGTTCCTTCAGCACGCAGTCCAACTCTGATCCTTCCTTTTCTACTAAACCCCTACGAAAGCTCTGAGAGATGAGGTAGGACCTGTCCTGCTGCAGCACAGAAGGCTTCAGGCTGGATTAAATACTCCTTCCTGTACCGATCAGAGGGGACAGACAGCACTAACCTGCACCAGCCATGAGCCATCGCAGCTGGCAATGGTTTTTGGTGGCAGAGGAGGACCCCAAGGGGTGTTTGGGGAGGGTTGGGGATGGTGTAGCATCACCGTGTCATGGCAGCCATCTTCACGCACTGTAAAATTGATGTGCTGTCCTCAAAAGCGATGCTGAGGATGCTCGGTGCTCCCTCGTAGGTACGGGCACAGCAAGCTCCTGGGAGGCGAGGGCAGGTGCAGCTCGAGCAAAGGGGTTTACTGGAGTGCAGGGGAAAAAGAGCAAACCAGCTACACCAGGCAATAACGTGGCACCCCCCACCCCAAATTAGCGGGCAGAAAGGATTACGTTTTAGCTGATATTTGACGTGCACATAAAAGGCACGGAGCCCACAGGAGCCCTGGCAGATTAGCAGCCCCCTTGTGCCATAAACCTAAAGAATCGTCTCTTGTATTTCTCTCTAAGCCCTGTAATGTGTCAGCAGAGTGTGTCGCACTGGAGCTCAATAATCACAGAGCACCACACGCATTAACAAGCAATTTCTCGTTAAAGCCCTCGTGTGTGCCATGGATGGGAGCACAGGAGCATCCCCCGGGCTCCTTCACCTCCCTCGACTCGGGGCTCCGGCTGCTCAGACGGCTGTTGCTGTGCTGCTTGACTCCACTCAGGTGTGTATTGGTGTTCAGGGGCTTTTCCGAGCTCTTTCACCTCCAGCTCTGCAGATATTTTTGGACCTCAACAAGCTCCAAGGAAGCACCAGTTCCTGCAAGGCTGGAATCTGGCGGGGGCTGTCCCCAACTGCTGTCCCAGTGCAGGCTTGTGAGAGCAGCATCACCACTCTGCTGGATCCCAAGAGCCCCCAGGTGTCCCATGGGATGGCCAGCGTCCCTACTCCGGGCCAGCAAAAGGCCCTCTGGCATTCACAGAATCACAGACTGGTTTGGGTTGGAAGGGACCTTAAAGACCATCCAGTTCCAACCCCCTGCCACGGGCAGGGACACCTTCCACTAGACCAGGTTGCTCCAAGCCCCATCCAACCTGGCCTTGAACACTGCCAGGGAGGGGGCAGCCACAGCTTCTCTGGGCAACCTGGGCCAGGGTCTCACCACCCTCACAGCAAAGAATTTCTTCCTCATATCTCATCTCAATCTCCCCTCTTTCAGTTTAAAACCGTTCCCCCTCATCCTGTCACTCCATGCCCTTGTAAAAAGTCCCTCTCCAGCTTTCCTGTAGGCCCTTCAGGTGCTGGAAGGCTGCTAGAAGGTCTCCCTGGAGCCTTCTCTTCACCAGGCTGTCCTCATAGGAGAGGTGCTGCTGTCCCTGTAGCCACAGCCAGCTTCTGCCTGGCAGTCATCAAGGGCAGGTGAGATGTCACACAATGTCCCCATTCCCTAGAGGACCTCGTGCCAGCTGGGGTAGGGATGCCATGGATATGATGTATGAGGGATGGGTATGATGAGGATGAGGTAGGATGTCAGCCCCCCCAAAATCCGTGATTCCATGTGCATGCCAAGGAACACGGTGGTGACCCTGGCGCGAGCTGGGCAGGCGGGAAGCTCAGGGTGGGCAGCAGGAGCGGGTACCACACGTGTGCCTCTGGAGTTGGAAGGGGTGGTGAGTGGCCGTCCATGGTCACCTGAATCAGCCAGCAAGCGGGGAGTGTGCACAGTGGGTAGGGAGCACGCATTGCTCACACCAAGGGGTGTGAGGCACCCGGCTGCCAGCCACTGCTCCCCCAAGGGTCCCGGGGAGCTCCCCAGGCCAGCTCTCTGCCACGCTCCCAGCACACCCGGCACAGGGCTGGTGCCTTTCATCTCAGCTCTTTCATTCCTGGCTCCGTGGGAGCAGCCGAGCCTGCACCGGAGCTAATTGGAAGCCACATCAGAGTGAGAGAAGGAGCTGAAAGCAGCACACCGGTATTTCATCATCCGGCCTGACAAAGACAGGCTCGCTTAAAGCTGTTGCTGGAATTTTATTTTCAAGCCCATCATGAGGCTGAAAATGTTATTGCAGCTGTTTGGACACAGTCCCCCTGGGGTATTCAGCTGAAGAGCTACGTTCTCTAAGCCAGCACCTTCATCTCCCGGGCTCTGTGATCAGACCAGCGCCGCAGCTTAGACGAAGTTTGGTGCTGAACGCTGTCCTGCAGGATGGCCAAACCAAGTGCCGGCAGCTCTGGTCCCCGCGCAGGGCTGTCCTCCGTGGGTGGAATGGGTGGCTTTCCCACCATGTGCAACCAGCTCCATCTGAGAATCCTTGGTGGCATCACTGAAGCAGGCCCTTGCCGTCAAACTAAGCCTTGCTCTTGTTTATACGGGTCTAAATTCAGAGCCCCTTTGGGTTTTGGCCTGGTGTTAATGGCCATAAGCACAGCTCTGAAATGTTCACCCTTGCAGAGACCGCTTCTGAACGCTGGAGGGATGATTTCTCCAAGCAAATGCCCAACAGCTTCCTGCAAAGAACATCAAAGCTGGCTTTGGCGTATTGCTGGCCAACCCACCCTGTGCCTCAGTTGCCCATCATTGCCCGGGCATGAGGCCATCATTGGATGCAAAGCTCTCCTGCTGTGGAGAGCTGGTGGTTTCCACTGAAGTGCTCAAGAGAGGAATTGTGACAGGTTTCTCAGGGAGCGAGGAGACATTGTGGGAGGAGATAGGTCTGGGCAAGATGAGAGGAGAGGCAATGCCAGCCTGGAGACCAGGGCTGGGCTTTCGGGCTGGTGAGAGGCTCTTCTCCAGGTGAGAGGAGAGCAGGACCACCTCTGTGTTATGAATAGTGTCCCAATGTGTTTAAGAAATTGCAGAATATCACAGAATCCATAGACTGACTTAGACATAGGCTCACACAAAAAGGCTAATTATCACTTCAGCTAATTGACAGTGCTGCTTCCTCCCCTGGCTGGAGGTACAGAGGGGTAGGAAGCCACGAAGGAGTCTAAAAACCTCTTGTGGAATTCTTTGCGGGTGATGGGCAGAAGCCCAATGTCCACAAGGGACTCTGGACCCAGCTGCAAGCGCAGGGACCTCTGAACATCTGCTCAAAGGGCCGTCCCTCGGTGAAGTCCCACTCCAAGCAGCCTGTGCCAGAGGTGGCCCCCACGGAGGGCGACAAGCTGCTGGGTCTCTGCCTGGCAGGGAAAGTCCTTGTTCCCCTGGGGGCAAACCATGGGCGGGGAGCTGGCAGTTCCTCTGCCTCTGTGCATCATGCACGGCTCAGAGGAGCGAGTCCTCTGCCAGCAAGTCCACGACTGGGTCCACCTTCATCATCTTCTGGCCTTCTCCTCCCACCCAAGCATGGGCCCTGCCAGCAGAGTCCATCTCCTTCACTGCGGCAGGGACTGAGAGAGCAGGTAAGAGCACAGATCTATTTACAAGCATTTAAAGCCCAAGCAAAGCCCCAAACTATCCATTTCCTTCAACAGGCTGGTTGGAAGAGCTCCAGCTGGGCCATTAGCTCAGGTAAGTTCTCCACCATCCAGCCATGTCGCCTTTCTGCTTCGTAAAAAGAAATACATTAAAAATACGTATTTACTCCTGAAATTGGCTTCAGCAGCGCTGAGCATTCCTGGAGTGATGAGTTTCGCTCCGCACACTCAGCCGCTTTCCATGCAAAAAGCTTATTTTAAATTAAGAAAATAAACCCGAGCAGGAGTTTGGCTGCACCGTTAACCCTTGAGTACCACAGCGCGCCCGACACCGGCAGCTGAGGAAAAACCCGTGTGTGCATTAAATCCTGGGCTTGGCGGTGACGATGCCCCCAAGGAGATCTTCAAGGGCTGTGTGATCTCCTACCTAAAAGGGTTTCTTCAGGTGGTGGAGACAAACAAGGCCAAGCCGAGAAATACCGACATGAGGACGGCGTGTGGCAGGATCCATCCCTTCGCGCACGGTGCCACGAGGACTGGCCATGAAGGGTGCAGGGCAGCGAGCATCGCTGTGGTACCCGGGTTTCGCACCGCTCAGCGGAGCCGAGGGTGTTGATTTCTGCCCGGGCTGCCACGTGGTGCTCGTCATCAGTCTCCGAGTGCTTCAAAACCAACCCGTCTATTTTCCCAGCTCCCTCGGCACACACTGAGGTATTTCCATCTCTATTTTGCAAGCGGGGAATTGAGGCAAGGCGGTTCAGGGGGGAAACGGCAGCTCATTTCGCACGCCCCATCAGAGCCGCCTGAGGATGTAGCACTCCCCGGCCCTTCGGGTGCTCAGAGCAGCTCTCCGGTGGTAGCTGTACCTGCACGCCGGGCTCTGGGCTCATTTTCACCCCGTAGCACAGGCAGCACCGGGGCTTTGCCAAAAGCCATGGAGGCAAGATGCAGCCCTGGGAGCCGGTGGTATCTCACTGAGCCAGCAAAATAAATCACAGCTCCAGACTCACACTGCCAGCGCTTGAAACAGCAGGGGTGACATGGGGACGGTGGCTTTGCTGTGACCTGTGGGGCTGGAGGAGGTTTGCAGCCCGGGGCTGTGGTGTGGCTGTGCTCTTTGCCTTCCCTCCTCCTTGGTGACTCCTGCTTGGGTCACCCATGAAGCAGGACGCTTCGCCCTTGCCCTGCTGAGGACCTGGGGGAGCATCACCCACAGCATCTCCTCGTCACTCAGGGCACCAGGAGCACCATGCAGGGCACATCACGAGTGAGAAAAACCGTAGCTCTGAGTCCAACATGCAGAGTGTGTGTGTGCACGTATGTGTGTGCACATGCGTGTGCATGTGTGTGTGTACACGGGGACCATGCACGGGGCTGCAGGAGTAGCTTGCTTCTCTCTCACTGTCCCCTGCAATTGCTTTAAGGCTCCCTGAAGCTCTGCAAGGACCTCACCTCACCCAGGATCAGGTTTTGCCCAGGATGGACGCCCCCAGGGCTGCAGCGTGGTGGGTTACAAGGCTTTGCGGTGCCGTTTGCTCCCAGTTGTGCACTGAGCTGGGGACCAGTCGCTCAGAGCTGCAGGGATTTCCAGAAGAGGCCGTTTCCCCAAGCCTGGCATCATTTCAGCACATTTGAAACAAGCAGCAGAGATCTTCCAGGGAGCCCGGGGAGCGTAAGAAATGCTCGTCGGCTCAGGAGGACTGCGAGCTGATAAAGGTGAGGGATCAGACCGATAAACCCCCAGGTTAACTAGCTAAAAAGGTACGATTAGTAACCGATTGTGTGCGGGCAAAGAGCCCGGTGCAGAAAAGAAATAATCTTCTTATGATGTGAGCGTAACCATCATTTCAGGTCTCCTGAAAGCAGCTAGAGATTCAAAGGAGAGTCCCTCTGGCAGAGCTTCTTTTGGCTTGATGCCTGAACTGGGAAGAGAGATGTCTTCTCCAGAGGGGTGGCCGCAGAGCCTGGCCCAGGCGTCCCCTCCTGCCCTGCCCTGGCTCCTTACCCCACCATGCCCTCGGCAGGGGAACTAGCAAGAGCCCATTCCCTGTGAAATGATAAACCCAGGGGAACGATAAACCCAGGGAGCAGCGGTGACTCATGTGCTGGGGATGACTCATGAAATCACACTGAGCCGCAGCTTTTTTTGGCTTGAGGACAGAGGCAAAGGCCATCTCTGGCCATGAAGGGGCTCGTGGCACTTCCCAGTGTCGCACTCTGGGACAGCCAGGATTTCCACTGCTGGTGGAAATGAAAAGGAGACAGATGGAGAAGAAGAACATCCCAGACCCCATATGGTGGTGGGCATCCCGAGGGCTGCAGAGATCAGCTCCATATCACCACAGAGGCTGTCCCCCTCCACTCTGAGTGGTGACACAGCCAGAGCCACTGACGCCAGCTCGCAGGGATGCAGGGTGAAAGGGACCCCCAGCTTCAGCGTCACCCTCCAGTACAGCCCCTGCCTGTGCCATCAAAGCCATCACTGGTGCCTCTCTGCGGCCAAGACCCAGCCTGGGTGGACAGTGATGGAGATACAAGGGTTTTCCAAGTCTGCAGAAGATTTTTCCAACCCTTTCCCAGAAGAGATTTCACTGCCAATTCAAAAATATCATTTACAACCAAGAAACTCTTCACCTTGCCTTTGGGCATGAATTTTTCCTCCTGCTTAGATCAGCCCACTGAGCACCCACGTTATTTCACGGCATCTCTTGGTGGCACTGCGACTAATTTGCTTCCAAGGACACAGTGTGCCGTCACAACGAGGGCAGGCTTCACATGGACTTCTTCTTTTCCCTTTGCATGATGGATAATCTTCTTGATACACGGAGACTGGCGATGAATTCCTGGCAGGACACAGGAGTTATTCTGGGGGGGACGATGATGAAGCAGATGAGGAGCTTCCTGGACAGAGGAAGCTGCAGCTGCACTGGAGAATAACGAGAGCATCCACTTGTTTAGAAAAGGTATTAAAATCTTTTGCCCTGTGTTTAGTCTGACAGCCGCAGAGTGGATTAAGCAAAGACATTTACACTTTTCCTTTAATAAGGGCATATCTGATCGTCCGACTCTCCTTCTTTATTAAATACCAGGCTCTTGGTAGAAGATAAAACAGGGAAAATAATTTTTCTTTTGTCTTAGCATCTATTTTCTTTTCTCCTGGGTACATCATCCTGCCCTGATATCAGGGGTTGCTGGAGGACACATGATGTGCAAGCATCTTCATCCACTGCCACCAAAGGACCGTAACGCAGAACACCCTTCTGCAAAGGGCAAATTTGTAATTTTTCCACAAAATTCATCACAAAATCACCCATTGCCCCCAAAAGCCTGTGAAAACTTGAAAAAGGTAAGCCAAGCTTGTTCAGAAACAGCTCCCCTTGCCGGCACCGTCCCTGGGGCAGGTCTCGGGGGGCCAGGAGGGGTTTGCAGACCCCAGCCAGTGGGGACGGCTCTCCTCCTCGACCCTCACCCCAAAACTGCACCGGTGTCTTTTCCTGGCTGCTGCCCTGATTGCATTTTGCTTTGAGCTCTTGGCTGAAAGCAGCTCCCGTCGGGACAACCAGAGCCGCAGCCCGACTTGGCGGACACGGCCGGGCTGCTCGGCCAACGTCCCCGGCCACCCATCGGGGCTCATGCCATGGTCCCCTCTCGTGCAGCAGCATGAAAAGCGCTGGGCCAGCGTTGCTATTCAGAGCTGGCTATTTATATCTCGAGAGGGAGATGAGGACCAGCCACACAGCTGAGCCAGCCCATGCGAACGGGGGATATTTTTAAGCCCGGGTTCTGAAAAGGTTGGTAATGAACCCACAGTTTCGCTCAGCAGCAGCTGTGCCCACCCCCCAGCCGGCTGCCCCTGCCTGGGGGGCCGGGGCTGGGTCCTCCATCCTGGCCTGGGGGAGATGCTCCATGGGAAGCACATTTGTGTCCTGGACGCTGAGAGGGGAGGTCAGGGCACAGCGAGACCAGCTGGCATGGCCCCAGCGGCTGCAAATCTGCTGCCTGGCTCAATGCCAGGCTCTCAGTGCCGGCCAGCCTGGCTTTATCCTCCCGACAGCCCGAGATTGGGTGCCATGTGGGCAAACCGAGTGTGATGTGTGAGCCCTTCAGCCACCAGGTCCAGCAGCTCTGCTGTGAAAAACCTCCCACTGCAGCTGTACCCAGTGCCCAGCCAGTCCCACCGCCCGCTCGTGTCCTCGTGCGTGGCCGTGGTGGGATGGATGCCCCATGTCCTCACCCAACCAGGTCCCTGGGTTACGCTGGTGACACCCGAGCTGGCCCAGCCAGGATGAGCCTCTCCTGTCCCCGGGAGCCGTGCTGGTGCTGACACCCTCCCAGCACACGGGGAACTCGCCATGGGGGTGCTGCACGGTGCTCCCGCTGTGACCCCGTTCCCAGCAGCATCACTCACTGGGGCAGCTCATCCTGGCCCCGGTGCTGCATGGACTGATGGGGGATTAACACAGATGCCACGCTCTGTCTGGGCCCCTCATCTGCCAGGGACAAGTGGATGCCGTGCTCAGCTCGGTTCTGCAGCCCTCTCTCCGTTATACACCAAAGCAGCCGTGCTTCAGCAAATCCCCATTTGTGCCCCCCAGGCACGGCCAGGCTGTGGCTGCTCTCCCTGAGGGACCCTTGCCCAGGACCCTCCTGCGGTAGGCAGGCAGGATCCCTGCCTCTCCCCAAGCCTGGCACTGCGAGTGCAGCATCACCCCTTCCCTCTTGCTCCTCCGTACCTGCTGCCAGGCATCCCAGCAGGTCTCAGGTCCCAGATCCCTGGGGCTGCACATAGAGACTTGTCCAGACCCTTTTTGGGGCTCCCAGGCAACGGGACATGAGCCCCGAGTGGTGCAGGGAGGACCCCATTGCCCAAAGGGCTCCCCAAAGCAGGAGGGAAAGAGGTGGGAGATGGGGGTGCTGGGGGCAGCTCTGTGCCGGGGCTCCCCAGAGCTGAGTGCCGGGATGCACCCAGCACCCCGCTGGAAGGATCCCTGCAGCATCCCTGCACTCAGGGGTGCTGTAGGGAATTTATGGGGGATTTATGGGGAAATTTGAAACGTCCCTTCTGGTTCTCCTCCGCCCCCAACCTGTCTGGCTCCAGCAGCCCCAGGAATGGGCCCCAGCCGTGGGGTGGCTGTGTCCTGGCTCGGGCAGGAGCTGTCCCCGGGGCTGGCAGGGAGCTGGCTCCGTGCATACGTGGCTTTTTCTGCTCTGAGGGGACACTTGCAGCCATGCAAAGAGGCTGCGGCTCCTTGAGCACTGCTTCGGGCATCAGCGAGTGGAAATCAATGCAAACAATAGGAGCAATTTGGGGAGGAAAATACCGAATAATTTTCAGGCTGAGTTTGGGAAAAGAAAGTTTCCCTGAATGCTCAAACAAATCAAATGTTCCAGGATCCCTTTTGTCTTTTCCATTTTTCTCCTGAGAAAACAAAGTCCCCGGCTCAAACCCAAGCTTTTGCCTAATTTCATCTGAAATCAGCAGAACTATAAAGTAATTAGAGACGAGTTCCCAGGCTGAAGATGGGCCCTTGTCTGGAGCAGGGGGTGTATGGGCGCAGGAGCCGGCTCTGGTTCCCACTGGCCCTTGGTTCCTGCCGAGCCCCTGGGCCAGGGTGGCTTTGGGGACCACCATCCCTCTTGGGGACCACCATCCCCCTTGGGGACTGCTGTCACCCCTTGGGGACAGCCCATGGCTGCGGTTGTTCCGGCTGCTTCCCAAATAGCCCCGCGATGCCCTGGCTGAGGCTTCCTCGCCTGCGAAGGGGAGGGAAGCGGGTGCTGAGTGTCTGTGGGTCTGAATCCATCCCTTGTGCCTGGGAACCCCCCGCATGAGAGCAGTGGGATGGGGAGCAGCACCCTAAACACGCCAGACCTCGGCCATTTCATCTCCCCTTCCCTTCACACACCTGTGGTTAGGTTTTTATCCTCTCTGGGCCAAATCCAGCTGGCACTGAGACCAAGTGGAAAACTCCTGCTGATCCCAGCCGGGCGGGTTGGGTCCCCGGGCAGGGGTCCTGGTGGAAAGCAAGCCAGGAACCCCACTTGGGGATGGACACCTTTACTTCCCGCAATGAGACACGGGACATGATGGCAGGGCGAGATGGGGACCCACCAAAGCCGAGTTTTCCCCCCAGCCACACCCTGTGCAATCCATACGATTTGTTTTCATTTTCCTGACCCTTTTCTCCAAACCCAGGTGGGTCTGAGCCTCTGGGCCGGGGCAGAGCCGGGGCTGGGGGCTGCTGCGGCTCTTCTCTCCCCATTAGCTCTCTTATTGAGTCGTCTCTCCCACTGTTCACAGCAGCGAAATCTGCTACCGGCATATTAAGGATTCTCCATGCAAAACTGATAAGCTGAAGCCTCATTATTATCCTGCAAAGTGATTATCTTTCCTTGATGAAGTCTCATATTTGCCCAATTTCAGATGGAAACCTTCCCCTTTTCAATTTGAGACTAATTCATTTCTTGACTCCTGGTTACAGTGCAAGATATCACAAACACTCCTGGCCTCGGCTGGCTCTGATTTATATTGTTAAGAATCATTTGCTTGCAATTAAAATGAGCCTTTGGGGCTTTTGCAAACAAGCCGCATTAGCTAACGGTACAACATTTGCTTTTCCTGAACAGCGACTTCAGGCTATGAAACCATCTGGGAGGGGATGGGACCAGGCGGAGCTGCCCTGGGGCTGCGGGCGGAGGGGAACCAGAAGGGACATTTCAGATTTCCCATAAATTCCCCGCAGCACCCCTGAGGGTGGGGATGCTGCAGGGACCCTCCCAGCGGGGTGCTGGGTGCATCCCTGGGCTCAGCTCCGGCGAGTCCCAGCACAGAGCTGCCCCCAGCACCCCCATCTCCCACCACTGTCCCTCCTGCTTTGAGGAGCCCTTTGGGCAATGGGGTCCTCCCTGCACCGCTCGGGGCTTGTCCCCCACTGCCTGGGAGCCCTGAAAAGGGTCTGGATGAGTCTCTCTGTGCAGCCCCGGGGATTTGGGACCTGCGTGCTGCAGCACAGGCCTCTGGTGATGTCACCTAGCAGCGTATCCTTCATAATTAAGATAATTAACAACAGGATCATGTAATTGGCAATCCCTCCTGCTCTTGGCTCCTCTTTTACAGCTGCTCCAGGCTCTGAGCAACAAGAGGACAACCCCACCCCATACACATTAACAACCCTCTTAAAACATTAACTTGGCCCAGTCCTGAGGATTTAGAGTGCAAACACCCCAAATCCCAGCACCCTGGGCACTTCAGAGAGTGAATGGGGAGGAGCAGAATCGGGTTAGGGGAGGTGCCTGCCCACAGCTAGCAAAGCTGTGCCGAACCAAGGGAGACGGTGGTGTGGGGTGCTGTAGCCACGCTCCTGCCTGTCCCCTCTCTGTGCTGGGGTGCTGTGAGGTCCCTGTACCCCGCACAGCCCAGCTGGTGTGGTCATGGGCTGGTGGGAGGTGGATGGGATGGGATGGGATGGGATGGGATGGGATGGGATGGGATGGGATGGGACGGGACGGGACGGGACGGGATGGGACGGGATGGGTGTGAGGGGAGCCAAAAGAGCCGGTGGGGTTTGCATGGACTGTGGCGGTGCGCACAAGGCGAGTGCATCAGCGAGCGCCGCTCCAGCGGCTCTGGCAGAGCTGTGATGTCTCCTTTTGAAGCTTGTTTGTCTGCTGCTTCGGTAATAGGACAGAAACCTCACAACCTGTGTCAAAGGTGATTCTGTCTGCTCTAATTAAGAATCCTGAGGATGCTGCGAAGCTGCTGTGAGCATGTCAGTGCTGTCCTCCTGCCAGGCTGCCGGGCTGGAAGGAAACCCAGCAGAAAAGGGCTGGTCTGGAGAAAAAATAAATCATCTTCTGGCCATCGCCATGAGAATGACCCAGGCGAGTCTGTCGGCAAAGCAGGTCCTCTGCGGGTGAGGTGGCCATGCTGCCGCTGCTCAGCCCTGCCGCAGGGCCGGGGGCAGCAGGATGGGGGCTGCTCGGGGACACAGGTTTGTGTGAGCCAGGATGCTCAGTGACGTGGGTTCCTGCATCTTTTTGCCCCGAGACCCAACTGTTGTGGCTTTTCATGGCATTGATTTGTGACTTATTGTATGGCTCGGGGCGCTGCTGACATAGCTTAGGAGCACCTTCCCACAGGCAGAGAGCATGTGTTGGGGAGGAGGGGACGTGGTCCCCTGAGCCATGACGGCTCCCTGGGTGTTGGTGATGGATATCGGTGTGGAGCTGAGCCCTGCAGCTGTGGTACCCGAGAAAGTGACTTGCTGCCTGCCAGCAAGCGCATCCCCACCCTACGCCCGTCCCTCCGTCAGGGCAAAGTGCTAAATGCTACTTTTACAATAGATTTATCTTTTTTTTTGATAATAATATAAAATAAAAAAATCATTAAAGGAAAAAAGCTCATGGGAAAGCCCTGCCAGGCTGATGCAGAGGGCTCCATACAACCAGGATTGTGTCTGTTCTCCAGGAGAGATGGGCGAGTCCCAGGGCTGGGGCAGGCAGCTGCCTGCGTGGGCAGCCCCTCACTCCTGGTCTGCGCCAGCCCAGCAGCCTCGCAGGGGCAGTTGTGAACACTTGCAGGCTTTATGCAGGATTTTATGTTCTTTTTACCTACATTTGGATGCAATTTCTGATATAAAGGATGCAGTGTAGGGCCAAAGCCCCCCCACTGCGGCAGCCCATCCTTGGCAGCCCCTGGCAGAGCTGAGGGAGCAATCGAGGGTCTCCGTCACCCGTAACAGAGGGGCTGAAGGTTTCTAGAGCTGGGGTTGCTTTGGAGCCCTGTTCTCAGTGAGCATTAATGAAGCTTTTCTTTCCCTGAATTTGTCTAATCCCTTCGGACCCCACTGATGGGTTTTGGCTTCCAGAGGCTGTGGTGCCCGTAGGCGAGCAGGCAGCTGGGGAATTACACCCTGGCTCCACCACGCAGCTAAAGCTGCTGGTGCTTGTTGTGGTACAATGCAGAAGTGATTAGAGTGCTGCTAAAATCGCCATCCTGTCCTTGCCTACAGTAAGGTGCCTTCTCTGGGTGCCGTTTTAAGGATGATCTGGGTGACGGATGCGTGGCAGAGCAATCCTGATGGATCCTGACCTTCCTGGCTGGGCTTAGCGTGTCGGGATCCCACTGAGCTGCTGAAACAGTGTCCTGGTCTGACATCAGAGCTGGCCTGGGAAAGTTTTCATTAACTTCAGGCTCCTAAAGAGGCAATCTACTTTTCTATTTTACTTTAAAAGCTATTGGAACACTTTAGAAACCCATATTAATTGCCCGATTCTTTGGTGATATATTGGGAAAAAAAAATTGGGATACTTTAAGACATTTTCAAAGCATTAGAATGGCCAAAAAGGAGAAATGGCTGCATGGAAAGAGAAGGGGGATGTGATCTCTGCTGGTGGGTGGTGGCTCTTGCCCTGATGACCTGGGAGGTGGGGATCAAGGGGCTCTCACCCATCCTGAGTCCACTTGATTCCCTTTAAGAGAGCAATCCGGGCTTGTACAGACTCTGAAGCCTTAGGAAGAGGGTCTCCTCGATAGCAAGGTTAGCGCGCTGTCTTGGTGAGCTGAGGTCACTGCTCAAAAGGTAGCTTGTGCCCTCCAACGGCTTCTGAGTAGGACACTAATTCCCTCGAGTTACCAGCCGCGGCTTCCTCTGATTACATGCAGTATTTATTTGGTGACTGGATAATTTGAACCTAGAGTTATTAATTATGACCTTAATCTGATCATTGCTTTGTTCCCTTTTTAATTAGCTTAGTAAAACTGAAGTCATTTAACTTGGTAATATACTTGCTTAAGTGCACATCTGATTGCATATCCTTTTTATATCCATCAGAAGCACTTGGGACTGGCTCACTCCATCAAACTGCAACCTGGGGCATGAACTCTGAGCAAACCTCCAGTAATATTACGCTTACAAGCAGGCTGCTCTGCTCCTGAGTCCAATACACCCATGTGATAGCTGGCAGCAGGAGCCAGGGTGTAGATAAAATGCCCTGGTGCTGGGCAGTAGAGGAGGAAATGGGGACTTGAACCCCAGCGACTGTGCAATCAAGAATTGCCCTTCTTGTGACCAGCACGAGGGACCGCTTCAACCGGACACGAGGTTTGAAGAGCACAAAGTCAGGTGTTTTAGTGGGCACCACACCGCTACTCCTGAGCAGAGGGAGCTCAGGCTATGCCTGCTCTCGTGGCTATCGGTCAGTGGAGACCAGCAAGCAGATGGATGGTTTGGAGTTATCTGCTCTCAACGATTTTAGTGATGCTCACGGGAAGTTTTTACCCCAGTATCTTGGAAGGAAACCGAAGCTGCTAGCAGAGGGCATGGGGCTGGGCAGTTCTGACTGCATCTGGGACCTGCCAGCGGTAAGACACCCCCAACTGCACAGGCCAGCTGGGCAGCAGGGCTCAGATTTTATTGCCTTTGATGCTGATATCTGACAACTCATTTATGGTCCAGGGGCTGAGATTTCCCTAATCTGGGATCTTGCTGCATTCCCAGCTCTCCTGGGTTACACGGGGCAAATAATTTCCTTGGTTTCCCCATCTGTAAGAAGGGGATAATGGTGCTGGCTGCCACTGCTGAGCCCTCCGAGAGCCGTGGATTTGGAGTACCCTCACTGGAAGGGGTTTACTATCGCTCTGCCCAGCTTCCCTACTTTTAGACTTGCACAGGGTTTAGGATGGCTTCTGCAAACGTAAGGAGACAGTGCGGGGCTCTGCCTGCCCTAAGAATATGTGCTGCTGCTCTGCACCACAAAGTACCTGTTGCACTGTCCCCCAGGGCCGCATCCAAGCCCGGCGGTAACTGCTAAACTGATACAGCTACTGTGGTTTAGAGGAGGTGCTGGAGGTGAACGTAGGGGATTTTTAAACAGAGTATTAGCACAAGAAAGTGGCACTAGTTTAATAAAAAGTCATGTTCAATCCTTTTTCTCCCCTCCTGCTTGCGTTGCCGGCCCTGTCCCTGGCTTTGGCTGAGACGCAGCAGAGCCGGGGCGGCGAGGGTTGCAGCATGGCTGTGGCAAGCTGAGACAAGAGTCTGTACAGGTTTCCCAAAATCGCATTGCGATTGCACCTGAAGCGGGCAGAGGCACTGGGATTGTGAGGCACGAGAGTGCTAATGAAACAGAATCACTTCCCAGCCATGTTTTCTACTTTTTCTCACTTTATTGCTTAATTCACATCAGGGCAGTTCCACATCCATCCTCTGGGGATTGAATTTAAACAGAACTATATTTAATCACCTGTTTTATTAATCCCTAATATTCTGTGTGCAGGCCTCACTAACAGCGCTGTGCAGGTAGGTGGGGCTGAGGTGGGAAGGAATTAAACAGCTTTATCCTAATAGAAAGCCAAACCACCAGTTCCTCAGCTGCCAAATGATGTAACCCTACTGGTTTCACTGGAGGATGTGGCCCAAAATCTCCTGAGTGTCATGCTGCGAAAGAAGGACAGATGCTGTGGAGCCGGAGCAGGGCGATGCTCCCCAGGGACAGGGCGATGCTTGTCTTGGAGCTGGACAGCTGGTTTCTTGCTGGCCTCTGCACCAGGCAGGTTCTCTTATGGCACAGTTGTCCCTAACCCCTGGGAGCTGGTGGCACAGGTGGTGGTGACCACCTCCAAGTTATCCAGGGTGAGTGTTCCCTTCGGATTGCACCTTTTTCCCCAGAAAATGCAAGTGGCAGGACCAGTACAGGGCAAGGAGTGGCCCCCATGTCCGCTGGCCCCAGGGCTTTAGCGAGGACAGATGAGGCTGCAGAGGATTGCCATGGTTACTGGCACTTCCCTCATCTCCCTTGTGGTTCTTAACCACTGCTCAGGGCGATGCACCACAAAGCAGCTGAGCAAAAGGTGCTGGGATTTCAGACCTCTCCTGATGTCTATGTTCTCCAGGACTAGGACAACAGAGTCTGCTCCCCAGGAGGGAGTAGGGAGAGGGGGACCTCAGTTGGTGGTTCTCCTGGCCTAAATTATGCAAGTGAAGGTATTTCGTTTGGCTTCAAACTATCCCTCCCCATCCTTCACCCCATGCCATTGCCCTCCCTTGAGCACTATGCAAAAACACTGGGGAACTCGGGAGGGAGAGAGACTCTGCACAGCCATAATTATTAATTTCTTTTCAGAAGCCACACAAAATTCTTCTAGCCCCTGTCTGGCAGTCATGTGATGCTTGCTGTCTTTCTGTCCCCTGGTCTCTCATCTTTGCCCCCTGTCATCTGTTCTTGTTGCTCCTCATGTCATGCATTACCTCAGACTATGGTCTCTTCCTTCACTGGGCAGAGACCTGCGATGTCTGCTCCCTGTGCTGGGCCCTTGGCAAGCGGCAGCTCTTCCAAAACACAAGGAAAGAAAAAAAAAACAAACAAGTTTAGGGTTTAGGCAGCCAGTCCTCCTCTGGAGGAACTCCCTCAGGTTCCCTCCTAAAAGGTGTTAAATCCCCAAAGCATCCCTTTGACACAGCATCTGTAGATCTACAAAACCTGTCCCTTCTCCCTGATCTGCCAGAAGCAGCCTGTACTTAAGGAACCACCCACCCCACCTAATTGGTGTTAATTAACACCCAGGCATGAAAGCAACAGTTGGTGCACCTGAGGATTGTGATCATTTGGGTTTGACCATGTCCTTGTGTGAACTGGCTCTGCTTTGGGGTGCTTGTACCCTGCTCTCGGGCACTGCTCCTTCCTCCTTGTTCCCCATCCAGCTCTCCTTACTCTCAGGTGTTGTGCAAGCAGTGGGTGATGGGGACTGGCACACTCTGCTCCAGCAGGACAAATTAGGTTGGTTTTCTTCCCCAGCATTTCAGCTATAAATAATTAAGCATTTTAAAACTCCATTTCTGCCACAAGACTCTGGAGGAAAGGGTTTGGATCTGATATATAGATATATTTTTGAGAAGTGAGAGATTGATTTGTGCTGACACCCGCATTCGGTTACCTCAGAAAGGTTCAGCCTGCTCCTGCAAAGAGAAGAAATTGCTGGCTCCCGAGCAGCCCCACTGCAATACCTGTGCTTGGGGACACAGCAGTGTCCCAAGCCCTGGCAGTGGCACCTGGGAGATTTGCTGCTCCAGACAGGGCGCAGCATCAAGCCACCTGCCTGGGGCATCCCATGAGAGAGCAGAGCAAACACCAAGGGCAGCCAAAGCCAGGGCAGCGAGATAATCCTCTGCGGACACCTGGCCACAGGAATGGGTCCACATACCCCGGTGTGGGGATGGAGCAGACCTCCCCACGGTTCAGGGTGTCTGTCTTTTGTGGCTGGTTTCCAGGGAGGAATAACAGCTCAGAGCCTCAAGGCCTGAGGATTTTGATTGAGGATATTCCTCAACTGTCTCTTCCTGTTGTTGCTTTCTGAAAAATAACAATAGTGGGAGGTTTATGTTCCTTCCCTTTTTTCTTAATTCAATCTTTTCAGTGCTGTTACAATTGCTTAAGTGGAGCTTTCCCTGACCTCATGTCAGAGTAAACTGTGTGGCAAAATTACAGCCAGTTGAACTAGTGCCGTGTTTTCTTGCTGCTCTCCAGCATTTGCAGCAATTATTAGTTTTCCAGTGCTTAAGTGGGTGGGGTGTGATCCCTCCACCAGCTCCCAACTCTCCAGCTCCCTCCATGCTCTGGACGGCACCAAGACCTGTCCAAAGTGCAGCGTGAGCTTTTGGGGTGATTTGAAATGCCTGACATCGTGCCTGCAGTGCCCTCTCCACAGCAATGCCACCTGTGGGTCCCACCAACAAGCTGGTGAGCAGAAATATGCTGAAGTTGCCAGTACTTTCCCGGAAAGATCCAGGAATAAGCAAGTACCAGGTATACATGTTATCTTCCTTTTTTTTTTTTTTTTTTTTTTAATCTAATAGAGCTATACTCGTGAGATGGGTGAGACTCTATCCAGGGAGCTGCACAGACAGCCCTTTGGCACCTCGTGCCCTGCGAGCCAGGCTCAGGCGGGCTGGGGAAAGCCTATCCATTGTGCCCACGCTTTAGAGCCATGTAGCTAACTCAGGGTAGCTCCTTGTCCCAAAACTAGAATTTCTCTGAATTTGCTTAAACCACTGGACAAAGTGGGTTGAGATAAGCAGGGCAAGGACAGGAGAAGAAACATGTGTGTTCTTGAATGAGAAATCCAGGGCAACGATACTGCTCTTCTCATCGGCAACTGCACACAGGCTGGGTGGATCCAGGTGGGTAGGTGAGACTTGAGCTTTGCATTTCTACCTCTGTGCCAAGTGTGCAGAAACATATCCTGTGCAGTGACCAAGTGTCTGGCGAGCCGGGAGCGATCATTCAAAGGCAAGGGAAAGCCCCAGACATATCACGTAGGAGACATCACTGAACCCAGCAGGATGCTTCATAAGTCAGAGTTACCTTTTCCTCCTTCACATAAGAAAGGGCAGAGATCAGCAGAAAAAAAATGCTGGATGTGATGCTCATCTTCTTGCTACAATACCACAGGAGGTAGGAAACCCTAGTAATTTTTCTCCTGGTTAAAAAGGAACCTGGTTAAAG
Organism: Nyctibius grandis; assembly: GCF_013368605.1. Lineage (NCBI taxonomy): Eukaryota > Metazoa > Chordata > Aves > Nyctibiiformes > Nyctibiidae > Nyctibius > Nyctibius grandis. The sequence goes on from NC_090679.1 coordinate 6,082,709, forward strand.
GATTTATTCAAGTCTTGTTAGAAAATGCTGCCCCATTCTTCCCCCTCCCCAGGGTACGGACACGCAGCATGGCCACTCGCCCATGCAGACAAGCTCAAAGATGGGGAGGAAATGTAATTTTTCCCCGACGACTTTCCTCCCAGTAATCTTAGCTGCTATTTGTAATGGCAGCAGATACCGCATCCTCAGACAAAATCTGCTTTTCAAGTGATGATGTCCCTTTTTACAATAAATGCTGCCAACTCCCAGAAGTGATAGCTCACAAACAATCAGTGAGAGGACAACGGGAATGCTCTTCGAGATGCTGTGCAGAATAGATCATCCACTGTACAGCAACAAATCAAATTGAGGGAGAAAGAATTTGGAAACAAATTACCAGCAAGATATTTCACTCTGACAGCAATTTGGAGCAACTTAGGTCTGTCTGGTAAGAACTGTATTCCTTTTATTTCCCTGTCAATAGCAGCTACCTTATAAGATTGGTTTCTCATTGATAATTCTCCTGTCTGGAACAGAAACTCCTGAGTACACTTAAGTTGATAACTCTCTCTTTGATCACATTTCTGTAGCAATGCTTTTCACCTTGACGACAGGATTTCTCCCTTTGGATGAAGTTCCGAGGCCTAAAAAGCCACGCGGTTGTGGGATTTCCAGCCTCAGGGTTCTCTGGTGCAGTGCAGGCAGCGTGGTCCTGTGCTTGGACTTGGGGCTGGAATTGGCGGGGATAGGAACCTGGGGCAGGAGCTGTGGGGATATGAGCACTAACTTGCTCTGCCTCAGTTTCCCTGCTACTACAACAGTATAAAAACTGCTTGTATGTATTTCTGTCTTCATGGGAGAGGGATAGTTAATACCTGCTAGTGATGCTTTCCTCTTGGAAATGCTGAAACATGAAGGATTAAGGGTGTTCCTCCATGCCAGCCTGCAGCGTGAGAGGTGAGGACATCACCTCTTCGTAGGCCTAGAGGAGTGACGTGGAGCTGTGCATGGCATGGGCGAGTTAGCAGGAGCACACAGAGAAGGGAATATCAGATCTGGTGCAACCACAGACTTAACGTACACAGCCAGCCCTGCCCTTGCTCTAGGTTAATGTAGCAGGTAGAGCTCAAGTGCAGGGTGGCCAAGAGAGACGCGTGGGTGGAGGTGGAAGTCGGGGGTGACCCCATTCTGCACGCGTGGGATATACGTTTCTCCAGCATCCTGTTGACATAGCTCTGAGGACTCATCTCATGCTGAATGTGGTGTTAGATGTGTTGTTTGTGGAGGCAGGTCACTAATGTCTGTCAGTAAGCACGGAGAGGATGCGGCAGGGAGGAGCGTGTTGGGGGTGGAAGGCAATGCAGCAGTGCTGACACGCCCCGAGCAGGAGAGACATAAAAAGAGCGCGCTAGCCTGTAATTTGCCTGCAATTTCTCCTCGGGAAGCAATGAAAGTTTACAACTAGCTGTGGCAATGCCCATGTGTCTCTTCCAGAAAGTGGCAGATAAAAATAGGGTGGAATTGCACTAAGAAATAAAGAATTTTGACGTTCCTTTGAAAACTCTTTGTGGCCAAGTGCTCGCAGGCTATTTGGGCCAAGTACTTAGAAAGAGGGATGCCAGCTGTGGCTGACAGTCCTTTCAGCCGCCCTCGGTTTAGCGCAAGCCAGGCCCAGCTTATCCGCAGAAAGAAGTCTCCGCTGAGGGAAGTCAGCCCAGCAGAGCGACTCGACTAGTTTAATCTTTCAAAATAGAGACAAAGAGGTTCGTGCTGGTTCAGCAAAGCCCTAGCTCCCCTCAGGGGTCACATCAGCCTGGGGACAGGAGGACTGTTGCCAGGTTGTTTTCTCCGTTGCCCCACTTGGTGCTTGGGGCCAGCTTTTACCTTGCTGAAGCTTTGTGTGATGCTGCTGAGCTTCCAGGGAGCATGAAAGGGAGTTTGGTGCTCCGAGTGTAGGGTCAGGTGCTGTCAGAATGGCATTTATTTCCTCCACTGGCTTCTGCTTTGTGTCTAGCGTTTGGGAATAACTTACTCATCAGGAGGGAGGAAAGCCTTGGTCCAATGATGGTTTAAATTTGTAGCTTAAGTTGTGGTCTTTTAACACCCTAAATTAAAATCACCCAGTACTTGTTTTGCACTGCATCCCTCCTGGACAAAGAAAGCAATCTACGATGCCTGTTTATTCAAGCGGTGCCTTAGAAACTAAAACCTTATTGTCTGTTCTCCATGGATATGAAATACCCAGTGATGTAACAGAGGCTCCATTTAAAATGACGATTTTTTTTTCCCCAGTGCCCTTGGCTAAGCTTTCCTTCCCTCCACAGTCCCACCTCTCCAGGAACCACATTTCAATGGTGCTGTACACCCTTAGTCTTCACAGCATTTTAGGATCTTTCCAGAAGGAAAGTGCCATAGAAATGTAAAACCTTATTAATTAAAGGCTGAAATAGATGCAGTGTGTGGAGGTCAGTGACTCATGCAGTAGGATTCTCAGGCTTCTGCTATGCATTGCCTCGGGGCGCTTTTTTGAATGTTCCCTTCTCTGGGGCTATGACAGTTTATTACACAAAGGCTGTGTGAACCGGAGGTGAATGCAAACTACTCGGGCTAGGCTGTTCCCTAGTTGGAAAAGCAGCAACCAGTGAACCCAGTTCATGCTGAGCCTTTTGGGACAGCATCATTTCTCCTCATTACAGTCTCTGCCTGTTTTTTTCAGGACGCCTGTGCTGTAGGGTGTGTGCGTGGGGAGATGCTGCTGGGTGCCGGCAGACCCTGTGCTCGTGGTCATGCTGGCGTTATGAATTGCTTCTGGGTTTCTCTTTCCAAAGGCTCCAGGAGCACTCGGCGATGGAGGAAGAGACAGTGTTTTGCTTAGGATCCAGTGGCATCCTGAGTATGAACTGGGGCATGTTTCTAGCAGACAGCTTTTCTTGGAGCAGGTGGGCAGTGGTGGTGACCACAGCAGTCGTAAACGCTGGGCAGTGAGCACCCAGGGCTGTAGCTCTGGCTGGCACAGCCTGTGCTGACCTCAGAGGCATTGCAGCGTTGATCAGGGCAGCAAGGTCGGATCCTGGGGCAGCCAGGAGTACCAGAAGGAGCCCCAGTGTAGATGAAGATGTATTGGTAAATCTGTTCTCCTGACTGAGGTTCCTTTAATCAAGGAGAGCGTTTTAGTTACTCTGCTGAGATGCACAGCTAAGGTGGCGTAGCTGTAGTCCCACCAAAAGCACCACCTACAAGCGTTTCCACCCTGCTAACGCAGTCCTGAGGCATGCATGGCCCCGGGGCATTGGGATTTGCTTCCTGGCTGTGTGGCTGTTGATTCCTAACTGGATCTTGGGAGACCATCTTACTATCTGAGCCCTGAAGAGGAATGGTGATGCGTCCCAGCTGCATGGGAGCACTGAGACCAATACTGGAAGTCCCCAGGACTTGATGCCATAGCATGCAGGAGTCGACATTTGTTCCAGACCCTCAATTTTGTCACTTTGCTACGTTGCTGGATTCATCAGAGCCACCAGTCCTCAGAGGGTGCTGTATTTTGGGGTAACCCCCATAGGAAAGTTCACCCGGTTTGTGAGGTCCCTACCCTGTTCCTGGCCCCCTTGCTGGCAGACCAGGGATGGGCACTGCTGCAGAGACAGCAGAGGTGACAAGACTGCACCGTGTAACTGCTCCTCTGCAGTCCACGCAGCTGGTGGCACAGTGCAGCTGCCCTGGGGCTGTCCTCGCTGCACAGTGTGACATCAGCTTGCAGATAGCCTCTGGTATTTGGACCATGAGATTCTTTTGCCATATTTTTAGTCCTTCTTCTTTCTATTGGTTGACCGCTGCCCATTCAGCCTCTCCTGCAGCGACTTCTGCCCATCATTACACCGCTCTACATATTTTCCACTTTTCCTTATTTCGTTTCCTTCCCTCTCAGTCCCTCTTAATTCCCCCCATTACCCTCTCCCGCCCCAGCAGTCCTGTCTTTGCACCCCTCACTTCTTTCAACACTCACTTCTCACAAATAACAAAACTAAACCGCTCTTTTTTAAAAAGACAAAGATCAAACACACATTTTACAATGGCTATGAACGGACACTCGGAGCAACTACTTCATTTCAGCAATGTTGTCACAGAAATAGAAAGTTCCAGCTGAAGCATATAATTTAGACTCTGTGTACGCTGGGACTAGCAGACTACAGAAACAAGACCCTTCCTTGCTTGGCACACAAACCTATCCCAGGATCGAATGGCGAAAGGGCAGCTTCCTGCTGTGACTACGCCCACACGGGTGTCTCCAGGTGGCACCAGTCAGGGATTGCCCTTGTGCCCACATCTGACTAATGCAGTCATGCTGCCAGGAGTGCGCAGTCGCCAACCGTGTTCTGCTCTTACATGCTACATCTCGAATTGCCCTAACAGAGGCGAGACTGAGAGCGTTTGTTTATTTTACGCACTTAACAGCCTACCCGCAGTATCACTGCGGCAGCCTCTCCTCCTCGCCTGTGCTCTCCCCTGGCTTACGTTTGGTTTGCACCTAGCAAAAAGGGGTGAGAGAAACATTTTTAAAAAAACCCAGGAAAATGGGATTACAAAACCACAAACACTGTTAAAAGGGAGATTCGGGGTCAAGCAAAAACCTTCTAACTCATTGCAGAAAATGGATAAGATATCACGCTGCTGGCACAGCCTGATGCTGTCTTAACGACATTTACTGGATGGGAAGTGTTAGCTATTGTTCCCGGGTGCCTGTCTAAACAGCACCCTGCATTTTAGTCGCAGTGACAGAGCCTGCCTCCATGTTCCAGAGAGAGCTGTTAATTAAGAGACAAAGTCCAATCTCAGCCTAGCTGGCTCTATTTTTACATAATTTTATTTTTTGTTTGCTCAGTCTTTTAACTCGCTCCACGAACCAACAGAGCTGCCAGCTGATCTACTTTTTGCTTCGCTTTCCAGTGGTGCAGTGCAGAACGTGTGATTCTCCACAACTCCAGGCCTTCTACCTTTGAGTTTGTAGTTTTAAAAGGTTTTTTTTTTTTTTAAATCTGACATTTTGTCCTGAAAGGATGTGAGACATGCAGAACTGCCGAATGTGGAAGCCACCACAGGAGGCCAAGACATGATATTAAAAGGAGTAATGAAAGAAAGCAAGCTATTGAAGTGTAAACTCAATTTTACTGAGAGTGTGCTACAGATCAGAAATGAGTAGTTTGAATCCCTGGTGCAACTGACACCAAAATATTAATGGTTTGGTACAAGCAGGAAATACAAGGAGCTTAGAAAATCTGTTTTCTCTGTGTTTCCAGAGAAAAGCCTGTTTGTTAAGGCACTGAAGACCCTATATTATTTTAATAACTTATCTCGGTCAGTATCATAATTACAGATCTCACTTTCTTTCGATTAACTTCAGTCACCGACAAGGTTAGATGCTTGATCTCTGTTTTCTTTCTGGATTGTAAAACAACGGTACTCTATTTATTTCCTTGTCTTGGATCCCTTTCTTGGATTAAACCTGCAGGAAAGAAAAACGCAATCTAAAACACTGCAGGACACCGTCTGTCTTCCTGCAGAAAAGGCTTGTAGGAGTATGGCAAAATAGGAAACACGGCCCTGCTAATGCCATGGGACCAGGGCCCGGAGGAAAGTCACCGTCGTGAACCATGGTGTGCCTGCGCCGTGACACCGACCTGGGGCTGGCCCCTCGGGAATCCGCACGGCCTGCCCACCTCCCTCGGCTAAATTATGTACCTTAAATGAACGTACCTCCCTGGTAGGTTGCCCAGTCTCTCTATATTCTGCTTAATATCAAAGGATGGAGCGAGTAGATTCGGGTATCTCAGAAGTGCTGGCAAATGGGTCACGTAACATATTTATTCAATTGTTTTTACAATCCAGTACACATGCAAGTTCTGTAGAGACATTTGTGTTAAAGACCATCTCAAAGCACACCATGAAAAATCCCAGAGTACCGTGTCTGTAGATAAAAGTGGTCACTCTCACACAAGAGGCTCACTGAGACTTTTCAAAGAAACCTTTGAAACAAATTACCGCTTAAAGACAGCTCTGCCCATCTGCAACCCTGCCTCTGTGGGGTGAGGTGGGGTTCCTAAAACCTCCCTCTCTTGTGACAGGAGCTCTGGTGACCCGCCTGCGTGTACCTCAGGGCCTTCCCATGTCCCTTCTCCCCTGTAGCCTTGTTATTAGAGACATTGGCATAAACCCAAAGAGCTTTTCTAAGAGCAACAGGTTAATACACTTTAGGTTTTCAAACCAAACCACCAATTTACAAAACCCAAGAGGAACCGAGCTGTATTTTCCCTCCAATTCCTTCAAAACCCCGTTCACCTCCCAGTTCTCCACACACCTTTCCGTGCCCTACGCTACCTCAGGGTGACAAAGCCAGGTTTATGACCTAAAATGTTTTGATTTTACCTCAAAATATCATGTCTCCCCCCGCTCAGAGAGCCTCAGCTGAGGGGGGGAGTTCAGGGGAAACTTCTCCTTCCACCTGAGGGGCCGAAGCCCGCCCGCCGCGGCCCTGTGGAGGGGCTGGGGGGGGGCGGGAGCCCCGCGGGGCGCCCCGAGAGCTCCGGCCCGGCCCCGGCCCTCACCTGCGGCGGGCGGTGCCGGCAGGGCGCGGGGGCGGCGCGGCGGGCGGTGCCGGGAAGAGCAGCCGGGCCGGGCCGGGGCGCGCGGGGCGGGGAGGCGCCCGGAAGAGCCGATTTCCTCAGCGGGACGGGAGAGGCGTTGGGAGAGGGGAGAGACAAAGCGGCCGGAGCGAGCGAGGCGGCGGCGAGGCGATCGTCCTGCTTCCCGGTAAAGTTGTGCCGGGCTCGGCGTGCGGTACCGCCGCCCTGCTTCTCTCACTTGGAAACTTTTGCGCGGTGAGGCGGGCCGGGCCCTGCCGGCCGCTGCGGCTCTGTGAGGGGCGGCGGCGAGAGGCCGAGGCGGCGCGGGGGGAGCGGAGCGGAGCGCGGCCCGGTGAGGCGGAGGGGAGCGGAGCGGGCCGTGCTGCCGCCACCGCCGGCGGGGCGTGGGCCTGCGCCGGCCGCGCTCGGAGGCCGCGCTGGGCCAGGCCGGTGTGGGGTGGCGGCTGGAAGGGGGCTCGGGAGGGGTGGGATCCGGCCGCGTTTGGGGTTCGTAAGTGTTATGGTTCGGAGGAAAAGCGCCGGGCGAGCCAGGTTCCTGGAGAAGTTTCGGTGGCAGCGGGGCTGTGCAGGAGGCTCCTCCCCGCGCAGCCCGGCGGGGCCGCCCAGGCGCCGCTCCCCGGCAGCGGGCCCGGGCAGGGCGACTGCGGGCGGGGCTGCCTGCCCGGCTGGCGACCCGCAGTTGGTCTGGGCCCTGCTGTGCTCCTGCCGCTCCTTTCGGCCCCCCGAGGCTGTCTGGGCGGTGCAGCTGAAGTGAGCATCCTCCCTCTCGCCGAGTTTGTGTTTCAAGACGCCGAACACAGCCCCTGTTCGCTGGGGACACCCCCCTCTCCTTAGCTTGGCTCTGCCGCGCTCTGTGCCACCCACCTCTCATCTGCCGGTGTGCAGTAAGTGCTTCTGCTTCGCTGACAAGAAGTTTTGTGCTACTTTCTACAGCCAGAAAGCAGGGAGAGCGTATCAACTCTCAGCCACCGGTTTATGCGTGACCCTTGTCCCCGCTGCCTGTGGTCGTGGGGTCGCTGGGCAGTGTGTATCAGCCGGCTTTTATTCATTGCTCAGGCTAGTTCGACGTATGTGAAATCTTTCAGGCTGAAAGTTTACAGGAAAGTGCGTGGCTTACTGATATTTAGTGAGGAATCAGGTGTGATCAAGGCACGCTTCCCTGCCTGTCTGCTCTTGGCCTGCCCGTGCTGCCTAGGAGGCCATGGGTGTCTTCTGGCGAGGGCGATCGATCGCTCACTTGCCCAGTGTGGGGTATGAGCCTCCATGGCTGTGTCCTCATTCCAGCTTTCAGTTATGACTCAGGGCATGTCTGGGTTATCTGTATTGAACTAGTCTAGGAGCTCTTTGCTGCCCTCCCCCCCCTCTTTTTTTTTCCTTCTTTGTCTTTCGTTTTTTTCAGATGGGGGTTGTGCAAAAGGTATTCTTGGTACTTGCCGTACTTGTTTCCTGCATTTTTCCTGCACCGTGAGTGGGGAGGCGGGAGAGGCTCTGTTAGCTGCACTCGTGTGCCAATGCACATCCTCGGTCCTGCTCACTGCACCGGCCTTCCAGTGCTTTCAAACCCAGCTAAAGGCTGTGGTTTTTTTTTCTTTCCCAGCTTCTGGGTTGGTTTGTAGGCAAGTTTGTGTTTAAATGAAGGTGAAAGCCCAGCTTGCTTTACAGTATGTGCGGTCTTTTAGGAACCCTTTGGTATGTCTTGAGGTGCTAAGGCCACGTTAAGTGTTTAGTAGGGCTTGTTTCTCCCTGCTGAATTGAAACTTTTTATTTAAAAAGGGCATAATTTTATGTTGCGTCACTAACTGTTTTTTATTTACAGAGAAAGAGTTTTTAAAACATGAAGGAAATGTGTTTTGACTTTTCTCAGGAAAAACAAAGGTTTATCAGGTTTTGTTTTAGAAAGGCTTTGCCCTAACCTTTTCCGTGATAAACAACATGCCTTCAGTCTTTGGGTTTTTTTCAGCCTGCTCTAATAATAGGCCTCTGCATCGGAGATTAAAAGTTTATGCAAGGTGGCAGGGGGGAGCACAGCAGGCAGAGATTAGAAATCCTCTGCCCAAACTGATGATTTTAAATACCAATGGAAGTATTTACCTCACAATAAGTTTTCAAGCTCTGTGAAACATGAGCGTTTCTGTGCTGACGGGTGTAATGGCAGACACGAATGTGCAGCTTCTTCAAAGGACTTCCCTTGGTCTAATAAAGTTAACTGAAAGATGTAATAGAAAAGTAATTTGTGTTTTTTTAGCAGCATGAATATCTTCCTTCTGTAGCCGTAAGGTCGAGAAACAGATCTTGCAGAGGAATCCACATTAGTAGAAATGTTTATGAGCTGGAAATACGCTTTAGTGGGACTTCAGCCCTGCCTTGAGATTATATCTACTGTTACTATTTGATTTCTAAATTACCTTTTGTATGCAGAGAATTAGTTAAGCTTACAACAGTATTTAGCGACAAAACCATTCCACTCATCATGGCTGGATAGTAAGGTCGGTCTAGAGTGAGGGCCTACGTGGCCATGATATTTCTGTTAAAGGGCTTGCTGTATTCAGTTTTACTGGCATCTCTTGGCTTTGCTGGACATTAAAGGAAACATGATGAACAAAAGAGGACTGAGTATTATTTTATTAGGACGGTGCCATATTGAGGCAGTCATCCAACATGGTGATGAATGCCTGTTGTTGTTCTCTACTGTCATGCCTGAACTGGAAATCACACAAGTTCTTGTGCTGCAAAACTTTAACGTATATAACCTTGAGGATTTGGATCCTTTACTACTCTGGGAATTCACTGGAGTTTAGTTTTATAGCTAGTCTGGTATAGCTCCCTTCAGTGGGTTTATAGCTCACGCGTTGGTATTGCAGCTGTAGAGAAAGTGCAGATGTTTGATAATTATTGCTTTTAACTCCATACTATTTTAATCCAGCGTATGAGACTTAAAATAGAGCCTGTGCACAGAATTGTATACCAGCACCCTTACTGGAGGAGCTACGCTGAAAAGATGAGTTGAGAGTGACCTGCTGTGCTGCAAAGAGGAACTGGGTGTAAACAGATTTATTGAGGTAAAGGAGTCGCGGGAGGAATGCAGTCATTGCAGCTGTAAGTGGGATCTTTCTCCTTGAGTGACTGAGACTCCTTATCTTCCAGTCAGGGTGAGAATGGGTGTTAACGCCTGTTTCAGTGTGCAGTGGGTTGGTATAGACTCTTCTGTTGGCACATCTGATACTTAAATATGATTCATAATTCCTCCTTGACTATTGTATTTAAAGAGCTGGCTACCTTTTCTCTAAACTTGATTACATATTTTTGTTCGTTAATCCCAGATGTACCACCGGAAACATCTGCTAGGCCTTTGCCATGTGTTTATAAATAGCTCTGGTGCAGTCAGAGAGGAGTAACCTTTTTTCCCCCCGTGCTTTATAAAGTGATAGAAATTATTAAATACGGAGTTTGCAAAGGGAAATTCTCCCCCACTCTATTGACATTCCCTTACTTCTGTTTATAACTTTTCCAGTTTACAAGACAGAGCTGCTTGAGTAATCATTGAGACTCCTGAGAATCCCTTTTGAAAGGCTTTAAGTTCAGGCATCTATGGAGGGGGAAAAGCAAATTTGAGGCCAGCTATAGCTAAAGGGATAACAGTTACCAAGGTAGGGAGTGTAACAGTACTGAGAACATGAAACCAAGCTGGATGCCTGTTGGTTCCCCGGTAGATCTGTTTTAACGTATTGAATGACACAAGGAGAGAGGAGTGGTGATGTACGTTACAATCTAAGAGTGAGCTGAACTCCTGTAGTGTTCCCAAGGCAGTGAGGAGGTTGAGAGCAAATAAGCTTGGGAACTAGCAGCAGCGTGGCAGGTAGGATTTCACTGGTGATAACACAAGATACAGCTTAAGCTCGCAGTGTGCATTTTTTCCAAACACCCCCCGGTTTTCCAAGCTGTCTGTGTCCTGCTGTGGAACGGATGTGTGTATGACTGTATGTGCCTAAGAAGAATTTCGGTGTGGAGCTGGTGTCGGGGGCAAATGAGATGTTAGTGGAAGTTAGAGTAGAATATGCTGTGAACCCATTAGTGCACCCTATTCTGGAGCAGCCTTCAACAACTGCCTTAAGAAAACGAGTCTGAAACCAGTGAACTTGTGGATAGTGGATGAAGGATCAGGAGAGTAAGATTTTTTAAAATTTTTCTTTTTCTGGAGATTAACCAAAGGAAATGAGGAACCAGTGTAGGCCAGACACTTCTGTCTTGCTGTAGTTCGGCACAAGATCGCGAGGGCATTTAGGTATATACTAAATTTGCTTTTTTTCAGTTAATAAGAAGGCAGTAAGAATTAATGCTATCAGGAACATGTGGCCTTGATGGCATGCGTGTGTTTTCTCCTCCCCCTTCCACCGCCTTTCCCACTCCCCCAAGGGTTCAGAGAGTTTTCATTTGCTGTTTTATTCTGTGTAGTTTTATAGGTGATATCTATGCAGATCTATGCTCTATGGGGGGGATTGTTCTTTCCATATCTTTTTCTGGATGATAGAAGCTGAGCCCAGAAGATCCACTTAAATAAACGGTCTGCACAAGGGCCGCGCTAGGGATGTAGCTTTACATAGCCAAGAGGGTCAGTTTAATTTTTCATGTAAACAAGGCTGAGCTGTATGCCCATAAAACGGTGTTTAACCTGCAAAACACCGAGCAGGTCAGTGTTGATCTTTGCAAAGTGCTCTTGAGATCTTCAGCTGAAGCTGTAGATGGGTAAGTGTGTTTTTTTAAATTGACTAGAATAACAAATTCAGAAACAGCGTTGTTGAGTAGCAGAGGACAGAACTGGTGGTATGTTGAGAAGCAAGAAGGTACAAGTGGGTGTTCCTCTGTGTAAATGCAACTAATCAAGATGTACAAGCAGCCTGTTCTGTACCTGCTTTCTTGAAAGTGTGTCCTTGTAATGTATTCTTGTAAAACTAATTTTAGCATGGCTTAAAGACCGAGCGAGTCTTGTTGCTCGAGGTTGAAGAGTTGCTTGAGATCTGGATAATTCATGATGGACTGTGGACATGTATGCAAGTGACGAGTCTCATATAAACCTCATGTACAATTTGCTATAAAATTAATTTCAGCCAGTACCTGATGTCTGGGTGTTTTGGAGTCTAAGTGTCTTAAAACTTAAATTAGTTATTCATTTAAAGGGTGAGAAGTTGAACAATGAACTGGAAGTTGTGCACGGGGTACTTGGGGCAATGTGATTACTGTAGCGGAGAGGTCCATCCAGGCTAGTGTCTGGTCTCCATGACCCTCGTCATGAGGTTTTGGTTGTTCTGCTCCCATCAACTTTTTATTAGTCTAGCTATTGTCTGAGGCCCTAAATTACAAGCCCTTTGCCTGGCCTTGGCCAAGCTGGCTGTTAACACCACTAGGAGGAGGGAATAAGACAGGAACTCCAGGGGTCATTTCCATTCCCACTGCTTGTCACGCTATTGAGCAGTATCCTCTGGCTCCTTGGATGCCTTTGAGGAGTGATGGGTGCTCTTGGGTGGTGTCTGGTGTCCCCCTCTGGTTCTCTGATCATAATTTTTGACCCTTGGCACCTTCCTTTTTATTGACCCCCACAATCATTTGGCTTCCCTTCCATTCTCCCCCCCACCTTTCTCTTGGGTGGTGGCAGTGTACAAAGCCATCCCTAAAAGGGAAAGCAACAGGCAAGCAATAAAACGAGCAATAAAACCACGAGAAAAGGGCAGTCAAGTAGCATTGCTTCCCAAAGGTGCTGTGCCAAGCTCCTGCAGCGTAGGAGCTTCCTGAGCCAGGAGTTTGAGCCCGGGCTGACTTCTGTTTTGCAAATTTGTCCGGCGGCTCTCGTGGCTGGTGCCCAGCGCTGGCAGGAGCGCCCACTCGGCTTCTGATGCTGGCAGGCTCCTCCGCAGGTGCAGACCGTCTGGCCCTTCGTTGTATTCCATAGGCTCAGTTCAATGACTTCATTTCTTTTAAATTTAGAAACCTGCTTGAGAGTTGAAAGGCTTCGTACAAGCTACAAGTAAAATGAAAGACACGACATATTTTTTGAGAGAGTAAGAAGCAAGGATCTGGTTTGGCTGTATGAAAAGCTCTGGAGTGGTTTAAATTTCTCTCCAAAGTATGGCTTTGTAGTTACTGCCTCTTCCGCTTTTTGGAAGATGTGTTTAATTTACAAACCACCGCCATTGCGGCTGGAAATGCATTTCCTGACGAACATTAAACAATGCAGCCTGAAAGCAGAGATGTGGGGAAGGCTTTTAGGAAAGTGAGTGTATCCCTACATTGTTACTCCACACCACTTCCACTGCTGGTGGAGTCCTCCATCACAATACTTGTTTTTTTTTTCCTCCTCTCCTAGCTGGGGTTAGGGAGAAAAAAAATAATGATATGAGATGCAGTAAACAGTAGCAAAAAAAAAAAAAGCTAGAGGGTTTATTTGTAGCAAAACAGAATAATGCAAATTAGTTGTGTAGGGTTAAAAGCTTATAACGGCAAGAAACAAAAAAGTTGATTTCTGGTCTGTATGCATCTGTACTTCAGCATCAGGTGTTTTAAGCTCTTTTACTTAGTTTGCAGGAATTCCGATCACCAGTGGTGTTCCCCAGGGCTCAGCATTGGGGCCAGTTCTGTTCAATGTCTTTATCAACGATCTGGACGAGGGGATCGAGTGCACCCTCAGTCAGTTTGCAGATGACACGAAGTTGGGCGGGAGTGTTGATGTGCTGGAGGGCAGGAGGCTCTGCAGAGGGGTCTGGACAGACTGGATCCATGGGCTGAGGCCACTGTGTGAGGGTCAGCAAGGCCAAGTGCCGGGTCCTGCACTTGGGGCGCAGCAAGCCCACGCACTGCTACAGGCTGGGGGAAGAGTGGCTGGAAAGTGCCTGGTGGAAAAGGACCTGGGGGTGTTGGTCGATGGCCGGCTGGATATGAGCCAGCAATGTGCCCAGGTGGCCAAGAAAGCCACCAGCATCCTGGCTTGTACCAGCACTAGTGTGGCCAGCAGGACTAGGGCAGAGATCGTCCCCCTGTACTTGGCACTGGTGAGGCTGCACCTCGAATCCTGGGTGCAGTTTTGGGCCCCTCACGACAAGAAAGACCTTGAGGTGCTGGAGCGAGTCCAGAGGAGGGCAACGGAGCTGGTGAAGGGTCTGGAGCACAAGTGTGATGAGGAGCGGCTGAGGGACCTGGGGGTGTTTAGTGTGGAGAAAAGGAGGCTGAGGGGAGACCTGATCGCTCTCTACAACTGCCTGAAAGGAGGGTGTAGCGAGGGGGGGTTGGTCTCTTCTCCCAGGTAACAAGCGATAGGATGAGAGAGAACAGCCTCAAGTTGCTCCAGGGGAGTTTTAGATTGGAGATCAGGGAAAATGTCTTCACCAAAAGGGTTGTCAAGCATTGGCACAGGCTGCCCAGGGCAGTGGTGGAGTCCCCATCCCTGGAGGGATTTAAAAGCCGTGTAGATGTGGTGCTGAGGGACATGGGTTAGTGGTGGCCTTGGCAGTGTTAGGTTAATGGTCGGACTCAATGATCTTAAAGGTCCTTTCCAACCAAAACGAAAATGATTCTGTGATTCTGTAATTGGTTAAGACAATTTGACTATGTTTAACAGACTGTTATCATGGGCCTAGGGAGAGTCAGTGGTTACCAGTGAAAGACGCAGCGTTCAGCAGAACGAGAGGCAAAGCGCTGGTGCAAAGCCAATTGAACAGGATTTCTTAGCTCATCTGTTTCTTTGTTCAGTAGCTTTGTCTTGTTTCCTGTTCCTGGGGGTGAGGAGAAGGGGTGGAGAATGAAAATGTGTCTTTAATCAGATCCAAGTTGGTTTCCACTCAGTGAATGGCTGTGTTACTAGCTTAAAATCCTTTTTTTTTCCAGCAAGACCAGCCAAGCAATGCCTCCTTCCTCTCAAACCTTCCGGTTCCTTCCTGTTGCTTTTATGAAATGTGGGTGGGTCAATGACATTCTCTTTTTTTTTAAACAAAAGTTGCTTTAATTGGTCATCCATATACTAAGGCAGTGACTGGAAAGGATTCCTGTCCAGGCGGATCGTTGTTAGCTCTGCTCTCACACCCCACTGTAACCCTTAGCGAGCTGGTACGTGACAGAAGGTGGTTACGGTGTCACAGGTAACTCTGGTAAGCATCCAAATGTTTATTGTGCTGGTGTGTTTTTATTATTACTTGCTTTGCTCTTCTGCAGGCTGGAAAGTTCTCATCAGTCAGTGCCTCTGTGTTCTTGGTGTCTGCAGCCCTGTTGACAGCAGGGAGAGGAGGTGGTTTGTGTTAGAGCATCCTACCTTTCATATTCCTCCAGATAACTGCAGTCATTTAGAAGATGCTTAACTCATCCAAACAACACTTGTGCATTACGTTCGTGTTCCCTCTTCTTCCTGGGGTTTGATTTTGTGTGGTTTTTTTTTCCCTTCTTAATTTGCAGCATGTGTTGGTGGAGCTGTGAGTTGAGAGTTGTCTGGGGGCGTGCAGTGACGATGCAATTCTTCCAGTGAAACTAATTCATTGTTTATAGCTAAGAGATGTTGTTGAAGGTTGCCGTGAGCATGAAGTTAAATTCTTGGCCTTATCACTTGTGGGTTTTGTTATTTCTTTTTTGTTTAAAAAATAATTGCTTTGTCATTTTTAAATAAGACTGACAGCGTTCCTGAATCAAAGTGAAGGACTGAAAAAGGAATTCTAAATGACTTTTTCTAGAAACTTTAGAAAACATTTTACTTTGAAGAATCTTTATGCTCACATTCTCCTTTGCCTCAGTGGGTGCTCTTTTAGTAGCTTTTGCAAATGGAGAAAACTATGGAGAACTTCTTTCGCTCCTGTAACGCTATGAATTTTTGTCACATAGTCTTTGGTTGCTACTATGCTGGTCATGCGATTGAGGAAGAATGGGGTATTTAGTCTCTGTTCATACATGACTGTCCATTTCCTCCGTGTTTAAGCAAATTGTCTCTTATCAAACCTCTAATTATAGGAGTCTCATTTTTTCAAAACATGGGTGTCGGCTCAGACAACTCCAGTATTTGTGTACTTCTGACTGTTTAAAGTTGTTGATGAAGGTCTGGATTTAGAAGATGTGGTCAGCTAAAAGCACTGAAGGGTATTGCATAACAACATATCAATTTAAGAATGAAAATGCGGTTTGAGTGGGGTCAGATTCTGGTTATTTCTGACTCTGTAGCTTAAACGGCTCTTTTTATTGCAGATCGAGTGCTGAAGAAGATCAGAACAAAAATACCCAGGTTTTCTTTTCCTTTTATTGCCAGCCATCAGTGGTTTTTTGCAAGCTAAGCAAGAATTAATTTTGCAGCACTGGCAAATTCTGATGCCAGCTGATAAAGTAGGCTAATTTGTAACGAACTTTTTCTTATTTGAGGAATAATTGTGGCAAAAATTAATTTGTTAAAAGGTTGCCCCTTCTTGGCATTCATTGCTAACTTAAGGGTGGTGAGTGGAACCTGTGCTAGCGTAGTTTAGGGTTCGAAGAGCCGTGCTCTGTAGCCACAGCCTAGTTATTATATCTTCACTGACTGTACCCCTAGGGTCTGGAATGCGTCCTGTGGTTCCGAGAGTGGCAGTAAGCTGTTCTTCTGTACTTTCCTAATGATTTTAGGGAAGTTTTACACAGTTTTCTGCCTCAAGGGTGGGAAGAGAGACTGTGAGGTTGGAAAGGCTCTCAGTAGTTGAATCAAAGTGGTCCAGCAGATGTACAAGTCTCACCTGGGCTCTACTATCCCTCTCTCCAGGCTGAACCCCTCGTTTTGTTTGGAAGCGCTGTCTGTGTAGGCTTAAATGTGAGAGACGTGGCTGAGAGAGGGCTGCGTTTGGGAGGTAGAAGTTATCATTGCTGCAGGGATAAGTTAGTTGGAAGTTGTTGCTTTTTCCTTAACATGCCAGTGTGTTGTCCTTCTGCGTGGTCAGTGTCGCAGTCCTGATCCAAAGAGCAGACAGCTAAAATACAGCAGTTAAAAATCTAGTGATTGCTTAGTTCTGATTTTAGAAGTTATCTTTCGTGGTGTTAGTATTGGTGGTATGCAGTGTAAAATGCACTGACATTATTGTGAAGACAGGATGAGTGGGTTATTATTAATAGTAATAGCTCACTGCTCATGACACATCCTCTCCCTTTCCCAAATTTAAAGTTTGGCAGCTAGAATGTTAAAATTAATCTTAGTTATATTGGAGATTCTGTTTTGGTTTTGTTTTGTTTCTGGTTTGTTTTTTTTTTTTTCCTAGAAAAAGCATGTGTGTCTTGTCTTGAAACCCATCAGTTTTCTTTATGTAGTTGGAATCTTGCTTGAGTTTTGAAAACTGTGCAGAAATAAATTGGATGCTTGCTAAGGACATACCGGGATATCCATCTGGACAGTTAAATGTGTGTAAGTAGGAGTTTGGTTCTTGCGTTCTTTTCGGATGCGATCCATGAGCTGGAGCCTTAGTGTGACAGAAATAAGCCTCTAATTGCCCGTGCTGCTGTGATTTGGCTTGCGGTGCACCTCCTTTCTAGCTCCTTTGAGGCAAAACAATCCTGGCAAAAAACCCCACCAACCAAAACCCACCGTGCTAGTGAGACCACTGTTTGGATACCATCTTCCCTAAGAGAAACCAAAAGAGAACGGTGAGTGTAATTAAAAGCTTTTAGAAAGCAGCCTGGCAGGATAGTGAAAACTTGAAGATTGATAGAAGATGGCGTGTAAAAAGACACTTCAGGTAGCTCAAGGTGGTGGGACTTAAATTGCAGCCCAGGAGATGGGCAGTTAGATGTTGTGTGTGTAACCAAAAGAGATTTGCTCTGGTCCAGGGGTCGGGAGGCTGCAGGCTCTCTTAGTACAGAGCAGGCTGAACGTACCAGCAGAGTAGTGCCTGAGATACAGCCGGCACTGCCCTCGGGTGCACGTGGGAGTGCAACCTGGAAAAACAGGACCGTGAGCACTGGGCCTTCCCGTGATTCGGCTGGTGTGCAGGGCTGGCTGTTGGGATAGTGCTGCTTCACGGGCTTTTTAAAAGCCTTGGGTGCCTTCAGGACACTTCTGCAAAGAAGCTGCAGAGCTACATTCCTACGCTTGCTGAAGTCTAGAAATTATTTGCATGCCTGTATTCTGGAAGCAGGAATCTGAAGTTATTCTCAAAACCTTGAATTACCAGTTTTTGAAAACACTGTGGCCTTTAGTTGTGGCTTTTGGAAAGAGCACTGTGTGCTTATCACCACCAGTGCGTTCAGGGCAGGCCAGCTGGTTTAACGGGGTGTGTGAATGCAGCCCCAGCAGTTCAATACATCCTTCTGCTCCGGTCTGTGCCCTCCCCTCTCCCGAGCAGGGCTGGGACCTGCCCTGGGGTGCAGTTTGGGGCAGAGCTCATCTCAGTGCTGCTGCAGTCCCATCCTCTTCCCTGCGCGGTCCCACCTCCTCCTCCTTCACAGTAAGCTGCCAAGGTAACTTTTATAGCTACTGGCTTACTCTGAGACCGTTTTAGCTCCCTGAAGTGGCTCACCGCATCAGGTGGGTGTTGTTTGAGGCAGGTTTGTGGCAGGGAGAGGAGCAGTAGGACTGTGGCAGCATTTGCTTAAAGTAAAGTGTAACAGAAACCTTTTCTTAAGCTTTAGCTGTTGCGGAGATCTTGATTCTTTGTATAAAGTAAGGGCAAGTTGTCCTGGGATGGCTCTGCTTGCAGAGCTGCTCGTTGGCTGGAAATTGTGAAGTTTCTGGAGGCAACAGGGAAATATGGAAGTGGCTACTTTAAACTCCTGTTCTTTCCCTACCCTCATGGACTTGCAAGTGCACTGAACCCCAGTAAGATATAATTGCGTTACTCTTGAACCATCCACAACAATAACGAGCACCATCACGACCAGTGTAATAACCTGAAGGGTTTACAGTCAACGTGCTGGGCTGCGAGCATGGTTTAAGGTCAGGCTTCATGTGTCTGAGCATTAGATGTGCTGGGAGGGTGTTCCTGCTCTCTGCAGTGGCTCCGCTGCCTGCTCTGTTTTCAGTGGCACCTGGTTCACCTCGGCGGTGGCATCCGGCTCTGCCCTGTGTTTCCACTCGAAGAGCTGTGCCAACGGTGCCAGCTGACGTAGCCATCTCCTCTCGCCATCTCAGCACTGCGAGCAGAACCAATCAGTGGTGGCATGGTGAACCAGATGGGGATCTCTGCCCACCCTGCCAAAATGGATTTCTTTCCCTCCAGCCAAATCAGTTCTTCCCCATCTGGTTAATCGCTCAGCTGTGGGGAAAGCTGTGCCAGTACAGAGGGGGTGTGATGTGAAGATGGGAACGAGTTCCTAGAGGGGTGTGGGAGGATGAACGTTGGTTTTTAAGCAGCTTTCCTGCTGCATATGAAACCACAGGCTGGGCAACCCAACTTCTTGTGTGGTGGTGTCTTCCTATATATTCCAGCACTTCACATTCAGCATCACTTGCTCTCTTCCGCTGCGTGTTCTGTGCTGCTTTGTCCTTGAAATTCCTGCATCGAGTGCATGCACTGCTGTGTGTCCTAGGTCTGTGGCGTGGAGGACCTGTTTCTGTATCAGCTGGCTCGTCCCAGCTCTCTGAAACCAGTGCTACACTGGCCTGCGGCTGGGCCATCTTCCAGAGGATGTCCTTTTGCTTTGTGAGATGTTACAGTTACTGCAGGCGTTGTGGGGATCGTTGTGTGCTCTCCAAGAGCCAACAGTGAAGCACTCTGCTACAATATCCTCCGACTTGATTTACTACCTGTTACCATATTTGAATGTAGCTTGAGCAGCCACAAGAACAAGACAGGTTCCAGAGAATTAGAGCTTTCCTGTGGCAGAAGTGCAGCCCTGCCTTGACGTGGCCCTGGCAGTTGTCCTTCCGTCCCCTAAACCCACTCCATTCCCACACGTGTTCTGTAAGCTATGCCTGTGCCTGTATTCTTCACAAGTGTTTAATTGAATAAACATATTTACTACAATGTACAAATGATATCCACGTCGTTGCTGCCAAACAGTGTATTTGATATCAACTTAGGCTTTTTAGGTAAATTTCAATAAAGTTCATACTAAGTGGTTTTATAGACCATTACTTTTGTCCAGTTTGTGAGCTATCATACTAGCGTGTTTTCAGATGAATTGCCTTCATTATCCTACTAATACAATTAATGTGTCTTCTCATGATTACCTCGTCCTGCACTTTGTTTCTGCAAAAGGCAGAACAGCTTTACATAGAAACAGCTTTTACCTAGAAACCTAAGGTGCTTTCCAGAGCCCTGGATATGTTTCTCAGAAGCTATAAAGGCTTTCAGTGTATTTTTTTCTTGGCTTCTTACATAGGAAGCATTCATGCCGAGCTAATCGAGAGGGAATACGACAGGGAGATTCCTTGTTGAGGGTAGGATGTTACCAGGGGGTGAAGGGCATTTCCCAGCTTGCCCTCTGCCAGCATTTGGGCCGTGGCACAAGCCAGTGCAAAGCTGGACCAGCAAAATAAAAAAACAAAACAAACAAAAAACAAAAAGGGGGGGTGATTGTGAGAGAAGGATAGTTAGTGGGTTCACAGGACTAAGTGATAAGTGTCAGAGGCAGAACGAGGAAGAGGAGGTGGCCATCCTCTACCGTCCTGCAGTCAGCTCACTGGGGGCTCTGGAGCTGCAGCCTGGCGTGCCTTCTGCTGCGGGAGCTGGGACCCTGCAGCTGCACCTGCAAGCTTTTTCATTTAAAACTGTCAGAAATGTTGTGTGTATGCTAGCTTGGATCAGCCACTTCCTATTCTCTCTCTTTTTTTTTAAGCTTTCAGCTTTTTAAGTTTTCTTTCTCTCCAGCAGCGTGGGCACTTGGAGCGTGGGTGTGAGTGGATAGCTGAACGCAGGTTAGGTGAATATTCCTTGCACAGCTGTACTTCAGTGTATGACAGCGGGTGGGCTTTTCAGGGCAAAGATGTGTTCTCAGTAGCGTACCGAGTACTTAATGTATTGTATCGTGTCCGTGGTGTGAGAAGTGTCTCGGGAACAGCCTGCCACGAAGGTGCTGTTGACCGAAGCCAGGTGAGGCCGAGTCCTGCCTTCCTTACGCCCTCTCAGGCTGAGCTTCTCGAGTGCCCGGGAGATTTTATTCTTCCAAGGGAACAAGCAGCCACGTCTGTGCTGTTGCTGCATGTTTAACTGTCAGGGTCGCTGTTAAAACTGTTAGTTGTTGGTGTGTGTCATAAACATCGTTGGTTACCAAAATTAGTGCCTTGCTTCCTGCTTCTTAAAAATAATGGGGCATTGTGCTCATCTGGCAGCTCGGGGACATCTGGTGCTGTCAGAGCAATCTGTCTGCTGAGAAGCTCTGCAGATAATGCCCTGTCCGGAGTAAGATTTAAAAATATTGGCTAATAAGCATTTAAAACAACTTCCAACAGTAGGTGCTTAGGAGAAGGTGTGGAAGGAGACTTCAGAAATGTATTTCTTTTCCTGACTTTTTAAAAAATATAAAGTTATAGATGGGGGTTTAGTCTAATCTTGAATTTTGAGGGCAACCCAAAGCAGGAAGAGCTGGAATCTGTTAAGTCTGAAGTGGTATGAACTGGTTTTATGGACCTGTGAATACTTTAAATCCATTTTTTACTGAAATGATGATTCTGGTTATTCCTTTGTTGTGCTGTACAGCATCACAGTGTTAATCTAGTGATTTGTTCTAGTTCATTAGTTTTATTTTTTTAGACTACTAGTTCCAAAAGCAGAGTTATTTTAGTAGCTTCACTAGACTTTTCCCATAATCATATTTGCTGTTGGGATGCTGATATAAAACTGCAATGGGAAGGAAAGGCTCAGTGACAGCTTTTAACAGATCTCTTCATGCAAATCTGCTTTTCCCTTCTATGTAAATGTTAAGGGGAAGCGTAAGAGATATGTAAACTGTTAAACATGAACCAACTGGATTTTCTGGCTTTGTAAGGTTTATATTCCCTATTTTACCTTTGTACTTCACAGGATGAATAGGATGAACAGGTAGGCTGAAGGACTTGAGTTAGAACCTGGCTCCTGGTTTGGTAAAGCGTTTGGGGTAGTGACTCATGGTGGAGCCGAGAAAACTGGAGGCTTTCTGGTGCTGTTGAAGTTGAGGTGTTCCCTTCTGCTCCCCCAAGACCTCGGGCTGTGGCTCAGAGCCACTCTGGAGAGCTGGCTCTGGGGGGGAGGCAGCAGAAGTCGGAGGGGGTGTGTGCTTAGCCTCCAGCTTTGTGGGTGAAGTGCCCCCATTACCTGTGAGGTCATTTTGCATTGCTTGGGGACCACTGATGAGCAGACCAAACATTGCCTATCTTGTCATTGCTCTGATAAAATACTGTGGCTTGTGGATAGGTTTTAGTGTGGTTTTGTTTGGGTTTTGGTTTTATTTTCTAACTCAAACATACAGGTAATGTCTGTATATTGTCATAACAAGCAATTTTTTCAAACTATCACCAGTTGAACCGAAACTGATGTTTCCAGAG
Organism: Nyctibius grandis; assembly: GCF_013368605.1. Classification (NCBI taxonomy): domain Eukaryota; kingdom Metazoa; phylum Chordata; class Aves; order Nyctibiiformes; family Nyctibiidae; genus Nyctibius; species Nyctibius grandis. Next base: position 6,104,765 of record NC_090679.1, read on the forward strand.
ACAGTATAACCTTCACTTACACCGAATTGCTGTGTTGCGTGTTTAATTTTAATTTATTTTTTATTTTTTAATTTATTTTTTAAAATACATTCCAAGAGCATTAATAAAAAATACTGTATTCATATAGCTCTTTTCTTCTTCTAGAAATGACTGCTGTTACTGCAGGCAACGTTAACTTCAAATGGGACCCCAAAAGCTTGGAGATAAGAACACTGGCGGTTGAAAGACTACTTGAGCCTCTTGTTACACAGGTAGGGAAAAAAAAAAAGCGAAAAAAAAACCTTCATAAGGATGATTACCTGTTTTGATGTATTATTTCAATTAAGTAACTTTCAAAGCTTAAGTTCCAGAAATAAAAACAATACAAATCTAAAGATGGAAAAAAGTGTACAAGTAATTTCTTTACTCAGTTTTATTGTAACAGGGTTATTGGGCTTGAGTCTAGAAAGGCTGTGCTTCTCCAGCACCTGATAAGATGCAGTAATTCAGTTAGAAGTGCAGAAATGCATGGTAGTAACTAACGTTGCATTGCTGCTGGGCTGTTTCTCGCCTGTCTTTTGGGTGGTGTGCTGCTTATTTGTTGAGTCTTTCAAAAGCTGTGCTATGTATCATTTAGAAACTGGTATTTGGGAATGACAAAAGTCTCTCACAAGGAAGCCATTAGTGCTTGCCAGAAACAGAGTCTAATAAGTTTTCTTTGAAATTACCTGTGTTTAGGGTTCCTTTTGGAAGGAGGTTCAGGCAAATGGTGAAATGTGTGGTGGGGGGTGTTTGTAACCTGTCTAGAACAGCCTTGTGTTGTAAATAGTTCACTGACCCCACCTAACAGAGTTCCACCTGAGAAGTATGCTTTTATGGCATTTATTACTGTTTCAGTATACCTTGTAAAAGATATCCATGCTTTCTCTTAATTTCTGCCTGTGCTTTATGCTGGATTTGTGAATAAAAGCTTATTTCTGCAAGGTGTGTGTTGCCCAGGGAAATGCACTGAGGAATATAGGAAAGCTAGAGTAAGTCTTGTGAATGTAAGCTATGTGTGTTGGGCATTTTGAAGGTTCTTGGAAGAAACTTTCTAGGAGGTCTGGAAGAGAATGTGCACTGGGGACAGTTGACTGATCTTCTTTAGCATTGTTTTCCTGAAATATGAAATTTTAAAAATGACAGTATGATCAGGACACAACTGCTAAGCATGAACTGCAACGATCAAGTTCTGGTTCCAGTATTAACATCCCTTCAGTCGCCAAGCTGCTGTCTGCATCTGCCACTTGTTCCCTCTAGATATTCAGATGGGCAGTTGGATGATCTACCCTATAGCTTTGTAGCCAGTTACTGATGGAGTCTGTGCTTAAGAGAAATTGTCCTGATTTGGCAAACTGAACTGAACAAGCTTGTTTGTAGGACCTTTTTGTCCAAGTTCAGTGTCTGTAGCCTATTCCTCAAGTAGCACAATAGGCTGTACTGGCAATTCCAAATTTTGTGATTAATGTGACTGGCAAAATACAGAGAGGAAAGCAGAGTAAGTTGCCTTGTTGCAACTTGTTCTTTATTTGTAGTACATGATGATCTGAGACTACCCAATACAAATGCTCCCCATTAACCAGCAGCGGTATTCCCAGCTGATGGCTTTCCCTCTCTGAATCAACCTACTGAGAAGATGGATTCAGCTCTGAGGACCTTTATGTCAGCAGTCCTTGGGCTTTCCAGAGCAGTAATATTTTTAGTGTTGTAATTTAATGTCCCTCTGAAGTAGCTTTGTGTGCATTTTCCTAGACTTAACAGAAAGGAGAGGGGTGGAAAAAAAAAGGCAAACGGAAAAGAGTGCGTGGATTTTGTGACATCTGTCTGTGTTTCGTTGAAGGGGATGGATCCTGATCCTGAGCTAACGGAGTACCTGGTGGTCACTGGGCCGCTGATGACCAGCTCCTAGCAGGGTTTCAGTCTAAAATATAAAACTTGGAAATATTTGTTGATTGCAGGAGGATTGTGAGAGCTCAGTTTTGGTTGTTTTAGGGAAATAATAATCTCTAGGAAGTCCTTTGCTCTGCATTTAGCTCATTGGCTGTAGTACTGTTTTGGACTGAGAAGATACTGTGCTGCTAGATTTCTGTAGATAATAGCTTCAACCTTGTTTGGGGACTTTTGTGCCTGGAGAGCTATCCCAAACTAATTATCCCCAACTTGGTTTCTTTTTTATGTGCTGCCAAATAGCTCCGGCCTGTTACTGAGATTGCGGTTTATCAAAAATACAAATAGATCTCAATTCTTAAAATCAAATTTTCGGGTCTGCTGCTGATAAGAAAAATCTCTGAGCAGTTTAGCTGAATTTATAATGCCTGTCTAAGGAATCAAGCAGCATGGTAATGTTTAAAGAGACGTGAAAAACACTTGTTTGTGAGTTTAACCTTTGGAGCTGGCAATAGTGCAGGTATTAACAATATGCTGTCTTGAAAAAAAACACTGACCTTGCTGTCAAATTGATAAACCTCTGATTTGTTTAATGTGTTTTGTTTTTCCCCCTCTGTCTATGCCGTTAGGTAACAACACTGGTGAACACTAGCAACAAGGGCCCCTCCAATAAAAAGCGAGGGCGTTCTAAAAAGGCCCATGTTTTGGCTGCTTCAGTTGAACAAGCAACAGAGAATTTCCTGGAGAAAGGAGACAAAATTGCCAAGGAGAGCCAGTACCTTAAAGAGGAGCTGGTAGCGGCTGTGGAAGATGTTCGTAAGCAAGGTAAGAGCTAGGTATCTGATAGAGTAAGTAGAACTGTTCCCTTTTCCCTTTTGCTCTTATTTCTGATGACTCTGTGCCTCTCTACTCGTGTAGATTCTGGACTTGTCTTGCTGGCTTCATTGAGGAATAATGTGAACTGGGCAGATCTGGTAATTGGATGTCCCAAGTAGAGACTGAGAAGAGAAACAGAAGGGCTGAGTCTGTGAAGAGCATTTAAAATTCAGTTTAGGCTAAAAAGTCAACTCCCTCCTGCCCCCACCTATAAATGTTGTGGAACTACGTCTCAAATATGTCAATAACTTCTTCAATATTTGCATATATACAAAACAGCATTGTAGGAGGAAGAGCTGAGTGTTGACTTGACAGAGCTGAGTGTCTTGAGTATGCAAAATGTACAGCAACAAACAGAATGTGAAGACCTTGATTAAATATTCCAGGCTTCCTCCCCCACATCTAGTGTTGATTTTTATCATTTTCTTTTTCATTTTCTTGAAGACCTGCAAGAAAAGCCTATGGAGCTGGCTTACTCTCAAATATGCACTAGTAAATATTGTTGCTCATAAATCATTTATCATTCTTCCAGTCATGAGCCTTTTCTATGCTTCAGTGAAACCCAGTCAACTGGTATTAATGGTGGTGGCTGCTGCTGCAAAAAAAAGGAAAACTCATTAGCATTAATTACTTGTTTGTAGCTGAAGTTGCACAGTGATGAAATATTAGTTGAAAATGGTTCTGAGTTCTGGGTGAGCCTGGGTGACAGACCAAAGAAAGATCAACATAAGAAGGCTGCGATATAAGGGGCTAATTGAGTTGGCTTAATTTAACAACAACAAACAGCAAAAGAGACCCCTTTGTCTTGAAGCCTTTAATTTTTGGTACTTGCTTGATTGCTGCCCAGAATTGAGAGTCAGAGCTCATCTGTGAGTACCTTCAAATGACTCTGAGTGATCTTAGTGAGGGAGCTGTACTCAGCCCTTGGGATTGAGAAGTTCCATTAGCTGAATTTGTAGTTGCATGTTACAGTGAGAAGCTGGTAGGAAGGAGAGGCTGATATAAAAACCTTCAGCATGACCCTTTCACTTGTTTCTTGGCCCCTGCTTGATTTTGAGACTACACATAGACTTGATGTCAGACCTCCATGCTCTGTTGGTCTTTGACAGAGGAGGTGGAGTTCATAGCTGAGAGGCACTGGAGTGAAATAACTTCCCACCTTAATGTCGTTTTACTTTTTCCTCCCTTTTTACTGTTTGCGGCTTGCGTGGACTCTGGAGCATAGAGAGAACAGCTGTGTGTGTTTTCTGAAGCTGGGTGGGTGATGACTAGGCTTGAGTGATCCGCCTGGGTACAACTGGTGCCCACCGCTGTTCGTGCGGATGCAGGCGCAGCGCGGCTGGGCTGCTGGGGCAGCACGGCCAGCAAGAACAGCCTGTGCCCCGTCATGGTGCCAGTGTTTGGTCAGGCTTAGCAGAGCAGCAATTCGTAAGGAAATTAAAAAACAAACAAACAAACCTTTGAGGAAATTAGAAGCAAATGGTGCAAAATGAGATACAACAGAGGGAAGGCTTATCGCTGCCAATGCCCGGGGGAGGATTGCAGTTCTGAGTGGTGCTAATAACAGCAAGGAGGTACAAACTCTCAACGTACGTGTTTATGTACAGTCCATGCACTTCAGAAGCGCTTCCAGCGTTGTGGTGGACCTGTTGAATTCATGAACTGGAGAAATGAGGCAAGTGTAATACAAAGCCTGTGCCTGTGCTTAGTGAAGCTTCCTTTGGTGCCTTTGTCTGCCTTTTGCGTTGGGGGGCAAAAGTGGAAAGAGGAATCTGGGTGTCGTGGTCAGCAGTAGGGTGATCATGAACTGGCAGCATCTGTGTGTCTGACGGCAGCAGTGGGGTTATAGATGTATAGCACAATTTATCTTCAGCAGAAGACAGGAAAATAGAATTAATAATGCCTCTATTTAGAGTAGGGAGCGGTTTAGTTACCATAATAAAAAAAGATGAATGAATGTAGACGGAGGTTATGAAGATGATTAGGACAATAGATAACTTGTCTCATCAGAGAAAATTAAAAATTTTTTTTAGCCTAGCAAGAAGATTGAGAGGGTACATGATTTTAGTGAGCGTGCTTGTTCATAAAATCCCATTTGTTGGGGGTAAAAACAAAGAAGTGAAAAGAGCTATTCAGAATGAATGATAGCATGGCTACGTACTAAATCAATACAAGTGGATCTTCAAAGTCTTCCTGATTTTTTACAATGGAAGAATAAATTACAACTTGCTTTAAATATTAAACAAGTTCATGAAATATCCTAAAGTAAGATTCCTGGCTCTTTAAAGCTTTGGACTTTTTGATTACTTTTAAAGTAGTGAAACTTCTTAACATAAAATTTTGAACAGAATAGTGGAGACAAAGAACCAAAGTGTTTTTCAGAATAGATCCTGCTGTGATTATAGGAAAGGCAGTACTGGGAAAACGTCTGGTGTGAACGTCTCTGATTTCAGCATCCTCACAGCATTTGTTACATTAATTTCTGTCATTGGAGTTCTGCTGGGTAATAGAAGGGGCAATATAGGTCTTACCCCCACTGTAAGCTCTTTGGAGGGTTTTATTTCTTAGGAAGCATTGAAGACTGATTGTACGTTGAAATGGTCGGCTCTTCTGGTGCTGTTGGCAGGTGTTTTGGAACTGAACCAGTTTCTTACCCAGGTGCCTGGCACTGAGACAGTTTGTGAACTCCGGGTTCAAGAAGGAAATTTCTTTTGGGTCAGACTGACCAGGTTATTCCTGTTTTCCTGGAGTGCTGATGACCACAGTTCACTGCCTGTATATATCCGTATGCTAGTGTGAGGATCCAGGGTATTAGCCATACTCTTACTGTTGTATTTCTTCCTATGGTAATTTTACATAAAAGACCAAAAATTAAAGCTTAAAATTAAAAAGCTTAAGCCTGTGCATGGGGTTTGGGTAAGAGAAGGGAATGGTCTTGTGAATCCTGTGGACTTTGATCATGTTTCATGGTTGCAAACGCAGGGGAGCGAGCCTACTGATTCAGTGTGGTGTCTTTCCGCCCTGTGTTTCTGAGCAAAGCTTTCTTCAAAGCTGAACAGTGAGGCAAATTATGAAAGGGTAAAACGGTTTTTTCAACTATACTTCACACAAGATGCATGGCTTAAGGACTTCTGAGGAACAGAAGGAGGCCAGTTGCGGAATAACTTGAAGTTAGACACTGAATTCTTCTCGGAAAACTCAACTTTAAAGTTCTGTTGTGATCGGTTAGCTGAATTTATTGGAAGGATGCAAAGAGTTCTCAGTTGTTTTCCTGCAAGAAAAGTGTTTTAGGACTGTACCACTTGTTTTAGAAGTAATCCTCCAGCCAAGGACTTGAGATCTTCGAAAAGCCGTAACCTAAGGGAGCTCCGAGACGGCTCTTGGCAAACTGCAGGAGGACTGTTGTAGGCAGTATATGGATTTAATTGAAGACAGTGTTAAGGAATCAACAGAAGCTTTTGTTGCAATAACTGTTAGCTCCCATGTTGATATGGCAAAAGGAGATACGGGGCCTTGTCCTTTTTAGTAGAAAGCAAGGGCAGCCTGTTGTGACGCTCATGGTGGACATGGAAGGTGGCATTAGTGGTGAGATAGGACTTCAGTATCCAGAATAGTAGAGTCTTGAAACTCTGATTTCATGCTGGCCTTCATTTGGCAGGGAATAGCCAACTTCTAGGGACCTGTGATAGGGTGTTACGGGCAGGTAGAGGTATGGCCTGGTGGCACTTGTTGTATTTCTAATACTGCTGGCAAAGCGGCCTGGAGACAAGCTTTGAACTGGAAAGTGCTGAAGGGTGCAAGGTGATGTGTGGGCACGAATTTCTAGCTTGGAACAAAAGCGTCAGTGCCTGTGTGTGTCCTAGGTCTGCCCTGCCTGTCTTCGCCGCTCTCCCGTTCCGTCGGATAAAGCAAGCCCTCTCTGTCATGGTCATTGTGTGCTGCGCTGCTGAGGAGGATTAATAGTGCTGTCTGAAAGTGCTGTCAGACCCTGTGGGCATGGTGGGATGAGACTAGAAAATGGTAATTTTCTTTTGATGGACTAAAATCTTACTATTTCTGAAATGGGCTTTGTTCCATTAGATTTAATTGAATTGTTAGTGCTTTATTGACAAGATCATAGCATGGCTACCATTGCCGCCTCTTTTCTCCGCTCTGTTTTATTATCCCTTGTAATATCTAGTGAAAATCTAAGGTTATATTGGAAAAACAGATTACTCATATAAGAATTTGTACCGGCTGTATAATCTGAGTCTCACAGTCTGACTCTTCTGCAGTATATTTCTTTTAACTCTTGAAGTCCTGCTTTCAAACTTGCTGTGTTACCTCGAGTTCAGATTTGAAAATGAGAAGATTATGCTCGATCCAATTTGAACCGCTAATGTGCATATATAATGCAATAACTGCATACTTAGGCCAGGGCAGAGTTCCCTTTTACCCTTTGAATCTAGCTAAAGCAACTACCCCATGTCACTTTTTCTTTGTAAAAGAAGTCTGAAAGCCAGCTTTCTTGAATTTGCAGGAAAAAAAAAAAATATATGCCACAACTTTAAATATAATCTTCCTTTATTTCTGGGAAGCTGGTTATCTTTTGACACCCTGACAAGCTGTTTGAAACTCACTAAATCTTTTAAAGTCTCTCATTAAATAAAAACGAATAGCATTTTATTTCGGGACTGGCTTGTAAGGCTGCAATTTAAGGGATGGGTAGAGGATAATTTTGTTTTTAACCATGTTAGCAATTTCTGAGATTCAGATGAAGTGAGTGGTGACCTCTCTAATTTGTTTTAAGTAGGAAACAAATGAAAACAACATTCCTGTCTTTTGGGAGTTGGAAATGTGGGAATTTTACACACAAGTAAAGGAGAGGAAGTATTTGTAGTGAATTTTGATTCTGGCATATATCCTTAAATCCTGAGATTGTTAATAGATTTAATACTGTGGTAGTGACATTAGTTTCACTATTACTAGGCTCTTCCAGAAGGAGTAAAGAAAGGGTCATGTCAGCTATGCAGGGGTTTTATAATCTCAGGGGTGGTTGCAGTTTTTCAGCATTAGAGATGCATCGTCCTTCACCCATCTGGAAATCTGAGGCTCTTAACGCTTGCTAAAATAATGAATTGTTCCTCAAAGAGTTGGGTAAGGGGTAGCTTTAGATTGATATTTATAGCTGGTCGGTACTTGGACAGAAGCTTTTTTCATATGTCACAGTACTGAAGTAGGATATTTTTTATCTTAAAATGTTGTATGCCACTCTTTGTAGTATTATTTAAGATGATGGAAGGGTGTTACACAGAAGGCAGCATTTGACCAAAATGGAGTATCTCGGTGTGTAGTTGCTTGGACAGGCTGGCAGCTGTGTTTGGGCTGTATTTAGCTATGAAGGTGTAGAGTGCTTGGGTGTTAAACTCTTCCAGGGCAAGATATTAATTACTTAATGGTAAGTATGTGGATGGTTAACCTCAGGCTCTCCAGCTGTAGATATTTTTGAGTAGTTAAAAAAAAAATGTTGTTGAAATGAAATGTAAACACTTCCCATACTGGGGCTATGCTGCACTGATAGCCCAGCTGTGGGAGCAGGCAAGCTGCTGGCAGAACGATGCCACTGCACCATCCTGAGATCTTGGTGCAAATCTCACCCAGCCCCATTTGGTAAGTGGGCTTGATGGGAGTCACTGACATCTTTCACTTGTGAAGCACTGTTGGAGGTTCTTTTCTCCTTATCTGAGATGTGCTATTTTTGTTTTGGCATTTGGCCACATGGACACTTTTTCAGACAGGTTTGGGAAGCCTCTGACACAGCAGTTCATTATAACACAGTTCCCCTGCTTTCTGCTCCTCTCCAGCTGCCTGCAAACCTTTAGCCCTGAGTACCTAGCGTTTCCTGAACTAAATCCTAGCTGTTCACCAAATGTTTCTCAAATGCAAAGAGATCCAAGAATAATAATGTGGATTCCAAAACTTGCTGCTGTGTAGGAACTGTGGTACTGGAAGCAAAATGCTGCCCCAGAAAGCAGGGGGAGAAATCAAAAATTTACTCTTGACTCTATACAGACATTACTTTTATGCTTTCCGAATGCCTTCTGGAGGAATTTCTCTAGCTGTGTAAAGTGGCCTTTGCTTTTCATAGTTAACCAATTGCTTTGTTACCATCTGAAACCCAAATTCTTTCCTCCTGCACCAGATGCAGACCCACAGGCTATGAAACATTGGAGCGTTGTACTAAGCGGTGCCTTGCTTTGAATGCAAACCAGGGCATATCCAGCCAGGTCATCGCTCCGAGTTGTTTACAGTCCCAGGAGCTGTGGCGTTTCCTTGTCTGTTTACAGTACTTTCTGCTGCTTTCTGCTTAACTCCTACGTGCACACAAATCAAAGCTCTTGCTTAAGCTTTGAGAGCATTGTAGTTTGTGAAATAACTGCAGTCCTGCATGTAATAGCAAAGGCATACTGCATTTGTCTCTCCAGAGGATTCTGGCATGTTAAAACACCTGTACAACTGGAAATAAGGACCAAAGTGTTACTTCCCAGCCCTTCCTCCCTGCACAAGCCCCTCTACCCTCATACCATGTGGTAACCATACTTAGAGGTAGCTACTTGCAATCTTAATCCCTGGCTGTATTTAAGCAAACGCGTTTTGTTTTCCAGACTTAGGTTGGCTTGCCAAGGAATCCTTACAGCCCCGTAAGAAATGCTGTGTGATATTAAAGTCAGCTTATCTTCTCCCCTTGTGCAGGTGACTTGATGAAGAGCGCTTCGGGGGAGTTTGCAGATGACCCCTGCTCCTCTGTGAAACGAGGGAACATGGTCCGAGCAGCACGTGCCCTCCTCTCCGCCGTTACTCGCCTGCTGATTTTGGCTGACATGGCAGATGTCTACAAGCTGCTTGTTCAACTTAAAGTGGTAAGTGTAGTTCTTTGCTGTGCTTCACTTTGCAGTGCCCGGCACACCAGGCGTCCTGTGGCAAGTGGCTTTGTTTCATGCATGTGTGTTGACCCTGGTGTCTGCACTGTCAGCAGCTTGCTTCTGGAGCAGGGAGGTTTTTAGGGCTTTTCCTCTCAGCAAAATGTGGGCAATGGATGTTTGTCACTTGTTTTTAGACTCATTGTCAGTAGCTTTCGACATTGTGTTGCACTTTATCTGAACTTTTAGTATTGAAACTAAATGCACTATGGTCTGCAACTGCAGGTGATAACCAGCTTTCTTCATCTTAAAGAAATAATTTGGCTTTCTTATAACCAGTACTCCCTTGTAGTTACGAGGGATGAGTAGCTTCGGTAGACTAAAAAAGATGAATGTGGAATATTTGAGGAAGCCTTTTCTTCCCAAGAGCAAGAGGGTGGGTGGGTGATTTGTGTAGAATTTGAAATGAAATGAAATTCAATACCGGGCCAGCTTGTGCGGCAGGGCTTCGAGGACTCTCCTTGTCCCTTCAACGGCCACTGCCGCAGCTCTGCCGGGGCCCTGGGCTCCTTCATACTCTTTCAAATGCGCGTACTTGGCTGGCTGTGGTAGCTGGTGACTATCAAGTAGTAGCTGAGCCTTGAGTACTCTTAGCCTTTGAAGTATCTCTCTCCAAAAAATAAAAGGGGGCAGAGGAAGATTGCTTTCTTTGTCTACTATGAAGTACATTCTGAATTACTTCCTGAACTGTGGTCTGTATTACTTGGAAAAATATGTGAATATATGTGCTTTTAGGTGGAAGAAGGGATCTTGAAACTAAGAAATGCTGGCACAGAGCAGGATTTGGGTATCCAGTACAAAGCCCTCAAACCAGAAGTGGACAAGCTTAACATAATGGCAGCCAAAAGACAGCAGGTATGGTGATGGCAGCTCTTTCTTCTGGATATTATTTCTTTTTTTTTTCTTTTTCAAAAAAAATAAGGCAGCCTTGCTGCTCTTGGATAGTATCTGTTGCTGCTAATACTTTTTTTTAACTTTTTTTAACTTCTTTTTTTTATTGCTGAGTACTTTGTGTTGCACTCCGTTGTTCAGGGAATTTGACCTTGCCTGGTAAGCAGAAAGTCTGCTCAGCTGTAGTCTACTGCTTCTGACGGAATTTGTTCTGGTAGCATTTGTTTATGTTAATGCTGTAGTGCCTTAATGAAATGCTGCTTCCCAAGGCTGGTACTTCCCATTTTGAAGCAGTGTAGGGGTGTGGGTAAGGAAGGAGAATTGAGATGTGATGTGGTGGCTGGTGCACTCACCGCTAGACCACGCTGCCTTTATGGTTTGCACATGGCTGAACGTGTCCATTTAAACGGAGAGCAGAAGCCGTGGCTCGGCACAGGATTACAGCTCCTTCCAAGAAAGTGAGTGGCGATGCTGGTTAGTCTTGCACTGAAATGTCCGTTTGAGGAGGGGTTTAAAATCCTGTTTGTTACGTGTATGTTCTGTGTTTGGATAGCTTGTGCTTAACCTTAAATTGTGTGTAAAATTTGTGTTGTTCAACAGCACTGTGACTCGTTCTTGTGTAGGTGAGTTTTCAAAAGAAAGCAGAGGTGTGGGCAGTCCCATTTATCAGAAATAGCATAATTCTTGTAGAGCATTTTTTGGTTGCTTGTTCTGCTGATAAATACAAACCAAAGCTGCTTATGCACCTCTGATAACTGCTTGTTTTTTTTTTCACAGATTCATCTTTGTAAATAAACTGGGTAGAGTCTAAAGTGGATGGCCAGTTGGTTATGTATCTAAAATCTGATTGCAGTAAATGGGAGTAAGGTTGTGATGGCAGTGCAATAAATGTTCTTAAACTGCTTTGTGATGGATTGTTCCACACTATGGGAAGCGGTTGTACTAAATCTGTAAGCCTGCTTTCAGTGCCCTCCCTGCTTAGTATGTATCTTACAGAGGTCGCATATTACCCATTTGCTTTGAAGAGTCTGTCAGACTTTTTTTTCCCTTTTCTCAGTAAGGCAGTCCTCTTCTTCATTTTCATCACCTCTTTGTTAGATTTAAGAGGTAACTTTAGAATTATGATAGTGCTAATAACTCTGTTCGTTCTTCCTTTTATAAACTTACTGCTCGTGCTGGACTCAGGAGCTTTATCTAATCTTAGTGCTTCTATTCCAAAACAGAGGTGATGGTGCTTTAGAGAGTAGCAGCAGTGAGTGTTTGGGCAAAGATGTGTGGACTTGCTTGCTAATCTTAAATTAGTGGTAATTACAGTCATTGGATTAATTTTGTCTCATTAGAGATGAACAAGAAGTTGAATGAGATGATATACTTGTTCTCCTAAAATTAAGTACCCAAGTCTCTTGAGGAGACATCTTCTAGGTGTGATTAAAGAAAACATTCTGGTTGTGAGTCTTGGAGTTTAAATTAAAGATGATCTTGATTCTTATGTACAAGTGCAAGACAAGATTGCAGGGGAAGCCTCTTGTTCATTTGATAGCTAAAAAATAGCTTGGTTCTTAAGTTATCTAACAATGTAAGGTGTTCTGTTTGGACGACTTAGGTTTCTTTGTGATTTTGTAGATGTAATGCAAACTGGAAGTAGTGGGGGGAAAAATGTGTGCTCGCAACTTCTGCGTCCTTCTGATTTACAGATGTTACCAGCTTTCAAAATGCTGATCCTCTCGTGTGGCGAGGAGCAAACATCCAACCTCAGATTTTGTATTGTGGAGTTGTGAATTGCCCCACAGTACTTCCTTTTTTTTTTGTCTTTATGAAGCTGTTGTGTTTTGAAATGAATTGAGCCCTTAAGAATAGGGATACTCAATCAGAAGATAGATTTGAGCATACCAGGAGAAGAACCTGCCTGTCTTTTGAAGATGCAGGGAGACAGTGTATGGATGTTCAATGTGGGGAATGTTCTCAAATGTTGTTTTGTTTTGGTTTTTTTTTTCCCTTCAATTTTCATAATAGGAGTTGAAAGATGTGGGTCACCGTGATCAAATGGCAGCAGCCAGAGGAATTCTGCAGAAGAACGTTCCCATTCTTTATACGGCGTCCCAGGCCTGTCTGCAGCACCCTGATGTAGCTGCTTACAAAGCTAACAGGGACTTGATCTACAAACAGCTTCAGCAGGCGGTCACGGGCATCTCAAACGCAGCTCAAGCAACAGCATCAGATGATGCTGCCCAGCAGCAGGGTGGAGGTGGAGAGCTGGCTTATGCTCTGAACAACTTTGATGTAAGTTTTGAACCCCTTATGTAAAAAAAGTGGTAACTCCAACTCTTGTGTTTGTTCATCTGATTTACTAACAACAACTTGCTTTTATTTATATTGCTTGAAAGATCATTTTCTACTGAAATACAGCAAGTCCCAGGTGAAGTAGGCTTTTATTTTTTAAAAAGTCTTTTTCCAAACTAGGATTGATGGAATATAGGAAGTTATATATGCAGTTCTTGGTGATTGAAGGCTGTCAAGTTAAACTAGCTCTGAAATAGCAGTTAATCTACTGCTACATTAGATGTAAGCCCTTGGTTTATTTGAAATTGATTATTTCATAATATATTTATGTAATGTGTTCTTGTAGGTGACAGAAATGACTTATTAGAAGTGAATAATGTATTTGGAATTGCCCAAGCTACCTATTGAGATGAATATGAAGTGGGAAGTGTAACATGATCTTTGCTTGGGAATGAAATCGTTTCACACTGATGTCTTGTACTGATCTGTCATGTTCTCTGTCTTGCCTTCAGTAAGTTACTGAGGGTAGCCATGCATTTTTACTGAGAACACTTTCCTTTTGAAGCCAGTATTCTGTGCCTACCACTGATTCAGCCTCTGAATTTTAAACACCTTGGCACTAACTTACCTCTAAAACTTTGTTTAATATTGCAAAGCCATCACTCAAAAGGTATTTAATACTTTTGTTTTTGCCAGATATTGCTCACCTTTTCCTTTTTGTTCTTGCCACTCTTACTTCTCCCCTACGTTACTTTCTCTGCCATGTTTCTTTTACCAGAGTAAAGTACTGTTAGGGTTCTCCTTGTGCCTGGTGTGAAGCCTTTCTATGATGTCATGGTTATCTTGATCTCTGTGACATGATTCCAGTTTTAAGTCTGCTTTTCCTAAATTCCGTCACTTGTATGTTCAACTACCTGAGTCTTAAGCATGTGCCTCAGGTTAGCACCCAAGGGATTGCAGGTTTGAGCGGGTATCTGTGGGAGGGGCAGGCAGGTCCTGTAACAGCCTACAGTGTTAAAGACTAACTTGGGTATGTGGAATTGAAGAGGCAATTCGGTTCAGGTTCATGGATTGGCTAATTTAGCTCAAAGCACTTAATGGGATTTCTGATATATGGCCGTATTTTACTCTATGAACTCTCTAATATATGGCCAGAGACTTTTTTGGAGTGTTGCCGTTCACATGGTGCTTTTGAGCTTTTAGTTCCGCTTTGTGAGGCGCTCTAATAGCAGCAGGGCTTGTTCAGCAGGCCAGCTTCAACACGCGTTGTGTGCGAGAGCTTTGTCGTCTCATTGCTGCCAAAGGAGACTGACAAAACAAATGTGTTCAGGTTCTGGGCAGATGTTATCCCTGCACTTCATTTCCTGCTAACGTTGGAGTATTATTGCGCTCCTGTAATAGAGCCTTTGCGCACACACGCCCCTGAGTACTCCAGTGTTTTACTGTGATGGTAAAATATTAAATGGCTACCAGAAGATAACAAGATAATCATTATCTCTGTTTTTGATGGTGCAGTTCTGGAGCTGTAGCATGCCACCATTGTATTATCTGCACAGCTAAAAGTTTCAGGGAACACGAGGAGCATGTTGGTGAACGTGTGCCACGTTCCAGTCCTGCCGCAAAGGCTGTGCGGTTACTCCGTAGGGAGACAAAATGTGCTGGCTGGCAGGAGAAGTAATGGTTGTGGCATTGCTGTTGAAGTTAGCTGGCATACAAACCGATGGTGAAAACTCCCATCCCAAAAAACTTTGGGGCTTCTTTTATGAAGAGTTAACAACATCCTCCCCTCCTGCCCCCGTAGTGGGAAGAAATCCCACCCAAACCCTAGACAAACCACCAAACCTTGAAATGGCCAAATAATTTTTCCTTAATAAGTTGCAAATCTGTTTAAATAAACCACTTGAAAGTACTCACAAGGTGATAAATACTGCACTGCCTCTTCCTGGGGAACTTCTATGAGTGGTGGTGTTGGCCCCTTGAGAAGCAAACATATCAGTACTGCTGTTTCAGCCTGAAGTCTCTCAGTGTGAGCTGTGCTTACTAATACTCTGTCAAGATCAACCTGTGATTAGTTTTCTGCCATGAACAAATTGATTTCTGTGCTGTTTGAAGCATTTGTGTTGATGTTCCACTTTGAGAATTCTTGAGAATGCTGTTGTATTTACCTGCATAACCGTGAAGAGAAGACAGGATAAACTAGGACAACAGAGCACTATATATAGGGCTAATTTGGGACGTTTGTTTTCCTTGTTTTTGTGTTCGTGATGGGATAATTATATCTGACAAGTTAACTAGTGAAGGCATGTCCGGATTGACATGTAGTTAAGCAGAGTTCTGTACTTTGAACCTTATTTGTGCTGGCACGTTTGATTTTTACCATTCGTGTAACGAGGCTTCCTGTGGCCAAGTTTTGTTTAGCTGTCAAAGCAGCACACGAAATGACTAGCAATGTAATCTGCTGGGGAACCTTTTAGTAATTTTACAAAACTATTCATGAAAACCACCTTTGGTGCCAAAATTGTGTGTTGTTTGCCTTTTATGCCTCATCAGGGGTTTGCTGTAAACGTTGGCTGTCTTGATGACTTAACCGTAACTTACTGCTTCGTTTGATTACTAATTTCTAAAACCTTCATTTTACTAGAAACAAATTATTGTGGATCCATCGACCTTCAGTGAAGAGCGTTTTAGGCCATCCCTGGAAGAGCGCCTGGAGAGCATCATTAGCGGAGCAGCCCTGATGGCTGATTCATCCTGCACACGTGATGACCGACGGGAACGTATAGTTGCCGAGTGTAATGCAGTGCGACAGGCCTTGCAGGATCTGCTTTCAGAATACATGGGGAATGTGAGTATCTTTGTTCTGTTTGTTTAGTTTGTGTCTTTTTTAACTCCATGGGATTATCTTCAAATTTGATCTCTAGTCTTCCAAGCAACTATTATAATCATAAAGTGTTAACCCTTCGGCACTGTTTTTTATTTTATGACTGGTAGTATTGGTTTGTATAGAAATTCAGTAGAATGAGTCTGTTTTTCTGCCTCAGTTTACATAAGGTAACTTGGCTTATGGAAAAAGTAGTACTTCACTTCTGGTGAAGCTTGGAAAGTTTAACTTTCCATCATCCCTTTAGCTAAAGGCATAGATTCCCGGAGTCAAGTTAACTACTGTTGCTACTCACTTCGAGTAGCGGTGATGTACAAAGTTAAATATTTAGTAAGAAATCCTGAGAACAGTTTGGTATAAATGTTGGACTCTGAGCAGTGTTTTTCCAGTGTTTAGGCATTTAATGTGCACACAGTATTTGAAGCCTGAGCATGTTTCTACAGTTGGAGTAAATGTCATGTCATGGGGATGAGCTTCTGCGTTTGAGGGCATCGTGATACAATATTGGACTTCCCTGCCCTCTGTTGCCTCTTCGTTCTTATCCTGGTGGGTTTTAATCTGAATAGATCTTGCTGTATTGAGAAATGAGGTTGGGATGTCATAGGATTTAGACTATGTCTAGCCTTTAAACTTAAATACTGTTAAAGTTGACTTCAGAAATAAGGTTGCAGGAATGGTAACAACTTAAGCAAACTATGTGGCTTGTAGCACTGTGGCAAGTAAAATTGGCTGAAGAAATCTTAATGGGATGAGGTGGGGTCTTATTTATGCTTTTAAGCATGTTTGAGGTGAAGCTTAGTTCAGAGATACCTTTTCTTAAACAGTAGAATTTATTTAGGAACATCATTGTGTTATGTACCTTAACTTCAAATCTTTTGGCAAAAACTACTTTAGCGTAGAGTAAAACCGGTCCATAAGGCTGCCACGCGTGGCTGAGGGTGGTATAATTTGGGGAACAGATGCAGTGTGTGGTAGAGAGAAAGTAACACAAGGGTTTGTTTACCAAAGACAAGGACAAAGTAATTGAACAAAACTGAAAGCCAAGCCTCATACAGCCCGCGGGCTGAGCTAGGTACTTCATGTAGTCTGTCCTAATCGCTTGTGAAAGCAGCTTGTGCTCAGCATTGACATTGCATAGAGCTTCAGACTGCAGCTGGGAAGCCGCTGAGTCGTGCCATCTAAAATTCCTTTCAGAGCAGGATGTTTTATTAGTCTATGATGCATCTGTAATAATCCCTCAAACATATGTGCTGCTGATTGGATGAAGCCCTATTGGCATGATTTGGAATAAAACATCCATCAAATGCTAATTAAAAATATGGAAGGGGTAAATGCTCGGTCTCGCACATAAGCATTGGTGGCATTTCTGTCACTGAAGGTTGGTCAGTACCTGTGTAAGATTGCAGAGCTTTGACTTCCTTTGGCAGAAATGCCTGTCGTCCTCCTCGGCTGCGTCCTGTTGTCTCCGATATGCAAGTTAAAGTAATCACGTGGAGATGGAAAGAATGTGTTCTCTCTGTTATCTCTTTTAACACATTGTGAAATTAGTGGAGCGTACTGAATTTTTTAAAGTCACTGCTAGGTTATGATTGTAGACAGTGTAGTTGGGGAAAAGAGATTAGAAATTCAGTGAAATGGAGTGGAAAAAGCAATTGATAAATTGTGGTGAAAATGTGGGATGGTGTGTAAAAATCTATACTGAGGGTAGGAAAAAAACCTCTCAAAGATTAAGCTGAAGAGTGAATGGTAGTTGGGAATCTAAACAGTGAAAAAGGGTTGATACATCTACAGGAAGAGTAGGGTTGTGCTGACCTGCAGTAGAGGTAGAGGAAATGTCATATCATGTATATGTGTGATGTACCTACAGCTACGTACCCATCTCCTGGTGCGCTTTGCTTCAGTCTCCCTTTGGAGAAGGAAATGAATTGGGCATTAAATATGTTAATTGCAGAGCACTTGCAGCGCATCATAAACCCTATCTGAGTGCTAGAATAAGAGGTATTTATTGGCCAAGTCTAAAAATTCAGAGAGAAGCTATTGGATGAGGAATACACCGGAAAGGTTGAAGCACAGGAATGTCTTGAGGCAGATTCCCTGTTCGTTTTAAATGCCTTCTGTGTTAGTGACTTCCTTTAGCTTTTGGCTTTTCTTTCAGATCTCTGGCAATAAAAAGGCTGTTTCCTGGATAGTTTATAACTCAAAGTTTAATGTTTTGGACCAATAGTTTAACTGTATCTCTGGGCCTGTCCCCAAGGGTCTGTAAGTCTGCGGGCGTTGCAGGCTGTGTTACGATGTGTAGCAGAAGTTTCTATCTGAATAACAGTTTTCAGTAATAAACTGGACTGTAGGATTTCTTGACCCCTGTTGCATCTGTTGGCATGGTGATGAAGCCTGTGATTATGCCCCTAAAAGAAGGGCAAGACTTGTTTGTTCAGTAGTTTGTTACAGAAGTTAGTATCCCTTTTTCTAGATTAGTGTGCATTTTATTTCCTTTTCCATCTAGCTCACCTGTCTTCCCATTTTCAAGAGCAGTCCAACTTGGTCGTACTAAATTTTGTCCATCAAGGCCAGTATCCTGTCTTGACAGTGGTCAGTAGTGGATCCTACAAGAAAAAGGACGGTAACAAGGGAGGTGTGTAGTTGTACTTACCCAAAGCATCCCCCAAGTGCTAGCAGCTGCAGCTCGGATAACTCCAGAACTAGCATTGCTGGCTGTGGTTAATGGCTCTTGATGGACTTTTCCCCAATGAATCTGTATAGTTTCTTTCTGAAGAAATTTAGACCATCTGTAATCTTTGTTACCAAGGAGTTCTGCTTAAATAGGTGCTCTGTGAAGAAACCTCTCCTTTTGTTTTGAAGCAGACCGACCTTCTGCCTGTTCTGTTGGATATTTGCTCCATCTCATTTAGGAAAAGACCCTGAGCAGTTACTCTTTGCTTGTCCTTTTCTATGCCACTTATGTTGTTTCGGAGCCATATCACGTAGGAGACTTCAGTCTTATCTTCCCCAGAATGAAGTGTCCTAGTTTTATTAGGTGCTTGCCATAAAGATATTCAACACCTCCTCTCAGCTTTGGCTGTGCCCTCATTATCTAACAGCATGGTGGATTAGGATGGGGTTTGTGGGGTGAATTAGGACTCGATGCCTGGGCTTATCTGCATTTCACAGAAGTTTTCATCAGCTGATTTTAGCCTAGTCCTGTGGACTTCGGTGCTAGTCAGTGTTTGGTGTGGTAGTGGCTGTGTCCTTGTTTAGATTCACTCAGAGAATCCAGCTGCCGTGGCCCAAGAAGGCTCTGAGATGAGAATCACAGTGTGCGACACAGCAGTGATGGGGAGATGAGTTTCAAAAGTGTGCTCTGACCTGAGCCAAAATGCTGGTGTAGACATCTCCTCCTGCGTCTTGTCTGGATCTTCAGATTCCCTTTGAGATTTGGGGACCAGAACTGCATCTGCTGTTGAGGATTCAGGCAGTGTCATGGTATCTTCTGGTTCTGTTCTTTAGTCCTGTACTAACGTGCCTAACACTTGATTTGCTTTCTGATAGCTGCTGAGCACTGAGATGGTATCTCGATGTAACAGCTGCCATCAAGATTTAGTTTCTGAGTCATAGTGGTAAGAGTCTGTTTCTGTAAATGTTAAGTTCGATGGCCTTTCCCTTGTGCATCACTTATTACCTGTGTCCACTGAACTGCCATTTTATTACCCAGCCTCATGTTTTATAAGATGCATTCCTTAAAATGCCAGCTGTTCATCCCTTAATTGTAGCATCTGTTTCTTTAGCTTTCCCCCCTCATCTTCCACTTAGCCTAGGGAGACCTGGTTTCCATTATGGCTTTTGCTCACTTCTCACCATTCCAACAGAAAATAGTTTTCCTTTTTAAACTTGCATTGTAGATCCCTCGTGGATTGAAATAGCAAACACACACGTCTATATGTGTTTGATTTTTATTAGTGGGAGTAAGCTTGATTCTTACTGCTAGTGCTGAGTGGCAGAGCAAGAATGGGAAGGCCTAAAAAAATTCATTATTGATTCTGACTTGTGTTGTAAAAGCAGAGTAGTCCAGGGTCTTGCATTTGGGATCATCTGCCTGGAATGCAATAAATTGACCACATCAGTTGTAGCTAAGTTTGTAACATAACTAATTGATGGCAAGATCCAGATCTTTGTGTGCTCTGTTGCAGTCAGGCATTCTTGGTGCATATTTTATTAATTAAACAAAAAAATTTCAAAGCATATTGGAGTTTAGTTGGACATCGATACCGGACTTAGGCAGGGGAAGAGGATAGAACAAAGCATGTACTTGAATGATGTTCAAGATTAATAGTACACGGACAAAGTTAGTAAGAAAGCTGGGATCCTGAGTACAGCAGCATAACAAAATACAACAGAACAGTCCTTTGTGTCTAACTCCATAATCTTCTGTGGGTAGACATTGACCGGTTACAGTTTGCTCCAAATAAAAAGTGTGAAGCAGAATATTTTTTTGACACTACTACCAGTTTATCCCAGTGTTGCCTTTGCACTAGCAGCTGGTGTGATACCTCTCCTAGTGTAGAGGGCAGGTACCAGTCTTGTCAACATCTCTGCTTTTCTGTACTGTACTAGTCAGCTCTGCTTCAAATTTATACCTGTAGTTTTCAGTGCAGTTACATTATCTAAACTATTCAAAGTGAATGCATAAGAAAAGAACAGTGGGCTGACAAAGCTGAAATATTTCTGCATTTCTGAGAAGCTGGTGTGTACAATGGAGAGGTAAGAAAATGTGTCTACAGATACAACAATCCAGAAACTTTAAGTCGTGACAGGGTATGTGCTCTGTGCTGTAACTCTCCGTGGGTGTTATTAGTGCAGAACTTGGGCAGCTTGCCTTCGTTTTAGCTGCTGTGTTAAATATAGTTAACACAGGAGACTGTGGACTTTGAGGTTGGGGTTTTGAGGTTGGGGTTTCGCAGGTTAGAAAGTGCAGGCCATCTGCTGGAAACTTAACCAGAAGTTTCCAGCCTGCTCTCAGTTTGACTACGTTGAACTTGCAGAAGACATCAGTTATCCGACTGACATGTAAGACAGGAAATAAAAACTTCCTTAAGCTTTTGACAGTCCATTTTTATGGCTTGATGCAAGTGCCCTGAGGCAGGGGGACAGTTTGGCTTCTTGCCATGAGCGCTGTTTGAGAGCCGTTCAGCAGCAGTGATCAGTGGTGTCCAGTTCTATTTAGTATACACAGAGACGTGCAGAGCGCTCTCATTTTAAGTCTATTCTGTACCCCATCAATTTCCAATGCATATAGCTACCCTTTCATACACACACCAGTACCTCGGACGTGTACTAGCATAAGCTTTGTCAGAAATTCTAGTTTGGCTAGTGTGGAATATGAACCCAGAGCCCCATTGTGTACCACATGCTCTTGTACAATAAAATCCCTTGTTACTACGTTTGGAAACGATAAATCATGTTACATAAAGTAGCTTGACAGGTCCTATTTCAATGGGAATTTTAATGTTTTCATGTTAACATTCTGACTGTGTCCTTGACTGTCTGGATTGCATTAGAGGTGCTTGGCAGCAAATGGAGAAAAACCATTGGGGGCTGGCTTCAGAGCAAGCATTCCAGGCACAGATTATTTCAGCTGATTTTTTTTTTTTTCCAGTTTCCATCTTTTGTTTGGCCTCAAGTGGTTGGGTACCATAGCTAGGTGCATCTGGGGCTGGGGCTTGTGTTTCTTTTAATGTTAGATCTTAATCTCATTTACAGTTGTAGGGCACAACCTGAAGGTAAGTGAGGTGGTTGAACCCCAGGTTGCTGCACTGTACTGCCCAGTAGGAACTCTTGCATGCTGGCCGGTGTGGCTTGGCTCTCAGGAGGGTCTCAACACTTCTGGGTTTAGACTTGGTGGTCTCATAACTTGCTAAATGCTTGTTTCGCGCCCTGTTTCTGTTCAGTGTACTTATGGAAATGTGCTGCTCCAAACAAGTACTATTTTCTCAATCTTAATTGCACTGTTTTCCTTTTCTTTCCTAAGCTTCCTTGAGCATCTCTGATGCTTGAAAATGAATGGGCAAGAAAGCGTGTAGCTTTCTATTCAATATCTTTTCAATTATCTATTGATTATCTATTCAATATCTTTTGGGAGAAATAATTTTGTCTTCAGAACTACCAGTGAAGGGTATTTCTACTGACACGCTTGTGATTTACGGAATGGAGATGAGTTTTCATTATGAATTTGCCTATTAATAATGTTGTTACACAGCTTTGTATTCCCATCAAGGATCCAAGCTCGGAAAGGAACGCGTGTGAATTTTCACATGACTCTAAAACTTACAGCAAGTTTGAAAGGGCTCTTGCATAGCCATTTTAATGAAAACAACTCTTTCTGTGGAAAGAGATGTGAATTAAAATGGCAGACTGATCCATATTTATGATAAAGATGCTGATAAAAATTCTGCCTTGAGATAATCTCCACTTTCTTTTTTAATATTGTTTCTGTCAGTTTAAGGTGCTTGAACGCTGACGTGATGGACGTGGTCTGAAAGCCTGGGTGGGTTTTCCTGTCACGGACATTGCTGTTCGGTAAAGAGAGCTGTGCTGTTATGCTGGGCACTAATTTCCATAGACATTATCAGTTTGACAAAGATGCTGCTTTTAAAAACAAAACGTTTCTGAAGTGATACAGTTTGTAAGTTTAATGCTTACAGGCTGACATAGAGTAAATAATTCAGCACACTTGGAGTGAAGCCTGATGAAGATGATGAGAATTTCACACTGCATCAGTTGGATGTTTTGGCACAGAAATGAGCTTCCAGGTTGCTTACCCAACATCATCCGTGCCTGGGATGTAGCACAGGGTATGTTTTCAGAGACATTCTGGGAACTTTTATTTCTTAGGTAATAACACGAGGGCCTATGGAAATGTGTGGAAGCCAGCTCATGCAAAGCTTTGTCAGCCTTGTGAGCTTTGGGTTTTAAAGCTCTTCAGAGCTCCCTGTCTTCCCAGCGGTTACTCTGAGCTTGTCCAGACACGTGTGTGGAATTGCTGGTTTAGAGATCCCAAACAACTGCTGTGATGAGGGTGCTCAGCCTCGGAGGGGAGGGAGGGCAGCACGTCATGGCTGATGGTAAACATCAGTGCAGCCAGCCTCTGCTCAGGCTACCAGTTCACGTAAGCAAGTGGCACAATTTGAGAGTCCTGGATACGTTTTCAGGCCTAGGGCAGCCTTTGTGCTATGCAGTGAGAATGCATTTCTTAAAGAAACATATGGCTGGCTTAGTGCCCTCTTAGAGAAACCCAGCAAGGCCCAGCTCACACCTGAAGTCTTGTTCCAGTATGGGCTTACCAGTCTATTGAAATCTTAGATCATTGCTCTTCTCCATCCATTACCTTGCTTGTTTGGTGCAAAATTGCTAGTAATAACTCTTAAATTGAATAATTTGACAGTAGCTGGGACTCGGTGTAAACTTTCTTGTACAGCAGTACTCAACCTTCCAGTCTTTCCACGCTTTTCAGTATTTTTGTTGTAGAATCTTAATATATGTAAAAGAAGGAAGGTTGCTGCCCTCACTTACGATGCTTATTCCATGTGTGTGTGCAGCAGAATTGAAGTCTAATGTTATCACTAAACTTGAGAACTGAGTCCTGTAGATACCTTGTGTGGCAATGAAGGCTTCCATCCTACCTGATCCCTCCTTTCTTCCCCCATTCCTTCAGGTTGTATTGATCAAACATCCATTTTTCCTTTCTTGTTAGACATATGCTATCTCCAATGTTAACACATATCTAATATCTTCTAATATTACGTTATAAATCCAGACCTTTCTTAATCTAACGTTGTTCAAGTAACATTTAAGATTGGTGGAAGGAAGACTTGAAATAATAAGCTGTGCACACTTGTGATACGGTGGTTCATTTAGAAACACATTTAGAAGAATTTTACTTTTGTTGAGCTCTAAAACCAGTTTATATAAAACCACTAGAATGCTATGCATGGATTTTGCTTTAAAATTCTGTGGGTTGTGACTTAATTTGAATCCTACAGTTTTGTAGGGAAATACTTGAACTGTGCGTAAGATTATGTATTTAGTCACCCCTAATGAAGCTCCATTTGATGATACTTGAGTACTCTCTCAAAGCCAAAATTGAGGAGTATAGATGGAATGGAGCATGTAAGTTTGCACAGTGACTGCTGATCTGTGGATAAACAGTCTTATAGCCTCCAGCAGGATCACGCTTTCAGTGTGCAGAAGTATTACACACACAACTGGGCTTTTCAATGTCTCTTGTTGGAGGAAAGGGATGATGGAATTGTTACAAAGTTGGAATGTTACGGTTTTTACATTATAGCAAAATACTTGCATCTCAGCTCCTGGGCTTCCCCTTTTTTCTTTACCCTTGACCTAAAACAAACTTTGGATTAAGTTCCTATCTTTCTACAAGACAAAATTCAGAAGATAATGAAGTGAGAGAACGAGAAGAGTCACTGTCTGTGCACACATGGCTCTCTGTTATTGTCTGGTACCACTAATATCCTCTCCAGTTCTCTGGTGATATGCGAAACCTGTTATGCTCTATTATTTTTTTTCTTTCTAGTATCTCTTTACTGTTTTTACAGATCCCAATGCAAGCAATAGAAGTCTTTCTTGACAGGAACCCACAGTTTCAGTTCTAGATGTGGTGTTTAACATCTGGACCGTGCTCTTTGCTTAACCTGTTTTATCCTATGTAAAAAGGTGATGTTCTGTAATGCTCATAATGTGTCCTGGAGCTTTAGACCTCCTTTGTCCCAGAAAGTCAACTGAATCAATACAGAATAATTAGCATTTGTGGCTTATCCAAGTAGTGGCAGTCCTCTGGAATGTAAATAGAGGCGCAGAGGAGTGACTTAGTCCTTCTCATGTCTGAGGAAAGGATGAGGGTTAAGCTGTATCTTGGAAAGCTGTTGAAATAGAGGAGAAAATTTTGGCTTCCTTCTGGTCTGCATGGATACGTATTTCTTAGGCAAGAGTGATGGGAGTTAGAGGCAAATGTGTAGAGAACCAGAACAGACAACTTGTATATGCCAGGGTTAAGAGTCTTCTGCTCAAAGCTATTTGAAAAGACTTCATGACTTTGGAGACTGCATACGCAAAAATTATTCTTGCTGAATTGGCACTCTGAAAGAGTCGTTTCTTTACAATAACAGCAACAAAGTACAGGCTCTCAGGCCAAGAACTTCCTCGCAAAGGTGTGCTAAAAGATGCATTTTCCTCAGCACCAATTAGAAAAGAGTTTTCCTTGGGCATCAGGCCATAAGGAGAAAACCAGAGCACTGGCAAAACTAGCACTAGTCAGTGAAAAGGCCGTGTCACATCTTTCTGAGCTTGCTTTCACGAATAACTGCGCCTTTCATAAACTGAGTGTGTTTTTTCTTTAATGTCTGTGTGTTTCGGATTGAATGCAAATGGTGTGCGATGTGCAGCCGTTCGTGGATTATTGACTCGTACTGCATACATGTTAACCTCCAACTGTCAAGAAAAAAGGGGTTTGCCAGTCATTGGATGCTCTCCTGCTGCCATATGTGGCCAGGAACAAAAATTGCTTCTCGGCTCTGAATCTATTCTCTGTGCCTGAGGTGTTGTCATCTGGGGTTTACTGAATAGGATAACTTGAACTGACATTATCAGTTACTTTATAAAACCTGTGGAAAGAATTTGGAGAATGAAGCCTGGTAGCTCTTTGGAAAAAAATAAAGGCTTTGAAAACAAAAGGTTCTTGGTTTAGAAACTGTTTAACTCTGTAGGTGTGGTATCTTGAGAGCTAAGTATCTCTGTGGAGCAAAGGAAGCGCGGGTGATGTGGGAGTGTGCAGGGGAGTAACTGGGGAGAGGTGAGGTACGGTTCTTGTGGGTGCAAACAAGTTAGTCCTGGTGGTTGCAGGCTGAGTTAGTGCCAGGCTCAGGTGTTCAGGCAGCAGGCGGGGGCCCTTGGTGGGGAGTTCTCAGGCTGCCAGGCCCTTTCTGCTTCTTGCCTGCTCCACATTATCCTTCTAGCTTGCCTGTCATCTGCTGCATTTTGGGGAATACATTTTGGTTTTGTATTTAAAAGATGGACTTAAAAAAAAAAAAGAACTTTTAATTCCCTTTGCATTGATTGAATTTTGGACTAAGGCTCCCACCTACAAGCGAGGCAGGCACCTTTTTGTTTTTCATAAAGACAGATTTAAGATTTGTCTCTGCAGTGTGAGGCTGCACATAGGGGCAGTTTGAGGGAGTCAGGGCACTTACTATCTTAATCTATTCAAGACTTCAAATAATTCTGGTAGTGTTAAATTTTTTTGTTTTCTTGATGTATGACTGTAGTTGCATCATTTTTCTCAAAAGTAAAACAAATGCACACACATATTAAGGAGTGCTGGAGATGCTGAAGTATCTTTCTGCAGCTTTTTTGAGACACCCCTCATTATGTGCTTGAGACTTACCTATATTTTGAAGTTTCTTTTTTTCCTGATATTAACTCATGACCATTTGAACCTGAAACCTGTCAATACGTTACAGATGTTAATTAGCAACATTGGTATATGATGCTTTTAAAAATATCTTGTTTCCTGAGTAGGAAGATAACCCTGGTTGTAGCACACATAGTCTTTCTTTTATATAGTGTTGGAAGGTCTTGGTGGATGTTTCTCCTTTTCAGGCTTCCCAGCAGTTGAATTACAGCCATGAGTGTCAGTGGTAGCCCAAGTCATATACCTCCATTTATGTGCCAGCCTGATGTTTTTTAACCTAATACTGTGCATTGCTTTTAAGTTTGAATTAATTTTATTGGGAACATGTTCAACATCTTCACTAAACCCCAGCGATTAATTCTGCTCGTGTAGAGGTTGAGCAACTGGCTATGTTATATTGCCCAGGTGGCTTCTGTGTCTCTGGTTTCAATTTCCTGTCCCTTTTTTCAAGGGGTTCACGTGTGTATCTTCCCCACCTCACCAGTCAGCTTCTTGGACTGAGTAGGGAAAAATTTGTAACGAGGAGCTTGCTTGGTCTTCCCCGCTATGCCTTTGAACCTCTCCTCTGAGGACTGTCTTTATTGAGTCATTTTGGGGGAAGAAGGTGACAGGAGAGCTCTGATGTCAAGTAGAAGTAAGACTGTAGCTATAGCATTTGATACTGTTCCCCTTATATGCCAAATGGTGAATTTCCTTAGAGGCAGAATGAGTTTTTGGGCACCTCTCCAGAAGTCAAAAGAATCCCAATTCTAGAGGTCACTGGACTGAAAAAAGCCAAGAAAATGAGAAGTTAATGCAGTAATAACTGAAATGTTTAAAAAAGAAAAAAGTTGAAAGCCCTTTGGGCTTGCACCTGAGCAGTTGACCCCTTTGGAGTTAACGGCCTGCAGGATGGTTGCGTTTCTTCCTGTGGGATCTTTTGAATGAGGAAGGCAGGGTCTTCACAAACCTAAAAGTTTATGTTCTGGTGTTGCGAGAGCTGGTTTGAAGCAGGCTTGGCTCTCCTGTAGCTGCTGGTAAGACTGCTGCCCAGCCTTGCCCGGGTACGGGGGTCTCCTGCTCATCTCCCACTTCTGTTGTCACGTGCATCTTTTCTCACCCTGAAAGGCTGCTCCTGGATATGCAGGTGCTGTGGGACCCTACTAGGGGAACGGCGACTAAAATGAATGAGGAGATCCTCCGAGGAATAGGTGTGTAGAGAAAAAGGTAGTAATTAAGCAGCAAATCTTCATGTCCTGGTATGCTCCCATGTACTATCATGGAGACTTATTCAGGGAGAATGTAACACTGGCTTTTTAGTGACAGGTGCTGAAATCTCCAAACTTCCTCTAAATTTGTATCCTCAATCAGTTTTGTAGTGCTGGGGAAACACCTTCCCCTGTGTGCTGTGCCCCCCAAAAAATCATGGGTACTCTCAGCTGGAGTTCAGGAAATGTTTTTGGGGGAGCAGGACTGTATCAAGCACACAGGGACCTCGTATCCCCTGAGACTATTCCTGGTGTCATTTCCAGTAGATGGATTAATTTGTGTTATGCATTTTGTGAACTTGCTCTGTGACTTTGGTTCTATTACTCACTCCTGGAGCAGTGCCTATGTAAAGGGAAGAGTGCTTTGAGTACTAGACTGCGGTGAAGTGTGTGTTCAGTTAAAGCTTACTACTGGTGTAAAACTGATTTTAATCAGTTGGGTTTTTCAGATCACTCAGCTTAAATACATGCAATTTCCCTGTTGTTCTGTGCCAGATTGTACAGTTCTGTACATTAATAGTTTGTTTTGAATAGCTGCTGCTTTATCATCTATCTAATGCTAATTTAAGTCATCTATCTAATAATTTCTTTACAAGTAGAGGCTGATAAAATAAAAATGCTAAATCCCTCTGCGTCCCATAGCTTTGCTTTGCTTCCTTTTTCTGAACACTTACCGTAGGTGATGCCACCTTCCCACTCCACCTCGGGTGTGCTGACTGCTCCTAAATGGTTTATTTCCTTTGACATTAGTTTTCTTTTGAAGAAGGGCAGCCACTTTTTATGTGTCAGGCTTGTGCTGGAGTTTTAAATACTTTAATGCATTCTCATTATCTGCAAGGGTGGCTGGCTAATTAGTTAGCTTAGTAAATAATGGCTTGATAGTGTCTCTGGAAAGGATGATGTTATGCATGCCATGTTTTTAGTGCCTTTTTAATCCTGCACAGTTCCTCGGTGTGAGTCACTTGCTTTAGGTAAATGGAGGTGATGGGAATAAGGTTGCTGGCTTTTCTTTACCTGCAACTGGTGGTGTCAACCTGGCGGTCAGCAAGGGCAGTCTTGTTTCAAGCAATTTTCTCTTCTGTGAAGGGCAAGTGAAGTTACCGAGATGCACATGTAGGAAGGAGAGGAGATAGATACTTCTGCTTTTTGGTGCTGGTAAGGCTAGAGGTGTGTGGTAGCTCGTCCCTCGACAGTTACTCAGCTTTCGATGCTATTTCCAGATTTTAATGCTTTTTGCTTCCTGTCAAAGGCAACTTCACATCTAGATTTTGTTGCTATATTGCAGGTTAAGGCTGCTGAATCCCTTCCTACAGGAAACACTTAAAAAACTGTCACAAACTAAAGCTATTTATATTGCTAATAATGAATAAAGGATACATTAATTCTAGCTTTGAATGTCTTATGGCTGTATTTGTAGGATTGTTTTATTATCTGTTTCTCTGAGCTGCCTTGCCAGGAGTTAGGTGGCTTTATTCCCAGATTTATAATGCATTCTCTTCCTCTTGGAAAGGGCATATGCTGTCTTGGCTCACTCTTTTTGATTTGAGTTTTGCAGGAGTCTTGTGTTGTTCCAATTTTAGTTCTATTTCTAAAGCCTTTCACAATCATGTAAAATATGATAAAAACTAAAATATTTCAAGGCTCTTAGACTTACTGCGGGTGTAAACTTCAGCCTGCTTTTCATATTTCTGGATGTATCTATTAGTTCATGTAATTTGCGAAGGAAAAACTTGAGATATTCTTTAGATAAGGTTACTAATTAACATCAAAATGAAGAACCAAGCCTGTAAAGGCGGCTCTGCGGTAGCGGATTACTCACCAGCCCCAGCAGCTGTCTCGTGGCTCCTGCAGAAGCGTTTGGTCCCTCAGATTTGGTATTCTGAGGCATTCCCCCATCCATCCTGCTACTCCCATCTACCCAGCCATGCTGAAAGTGAGATGAATTGACCTGTAGCCAAGCTTAACTAGTCGTCATTCAACAAAACCGCTTGTGAGGAAGCAGCTGTAAGTATTGACAAAATATTATTCTGCCCTCCTTGAGCTCCTCGGTTGTCATTCATGCGCAGCCTGGGTTAGGCCTCACCTGGTTGCACAGCAATCAGGGGTGATCCAGAGTTGTTTTCACCCGCATGCTGCATGGAGAAACACCATGGGGTTAATCAGCAGTTCTGATACGTCTGCAGGGTCTGCGTAGACCCAGGTCGTAAGGCTGCGAAGGCTGTTTGTTGCAGCATGGTGCCCACTCGCTGCTTTTCCATTGCATGTTTTCTTCTGCTCTCTGCTGGGCTGGGTGGGAGCTGGGGCCTGGGGCTGTGGTCAAGGAGGAGACACCTGCCTGGTCAGCCCTTGTGCCACAGAGGTGGAGCAGCCTGGACCTGGGTTGCTGGAGCTCTGAGCCCCAGCTCCGGCACACACCTGCCTGCTCACGGTGGGGAGGGAAGAGAAGAGGAACACAAGCCTGCAAACTCCTGAAGCAGTAGGATGCCAGACCCACTGCAAAACAGCCTCTTTACATCTGGAGTTGTGTAAAATAGAGCCTAGACCCTCTCCTGCCTCCCATCTGTTGGCTAGGCATGAACTGCCATCTCATGGAGGCTGCTGGGGGGGAAGTGTGCTGCTTAAAGGGTGAGCAGGGACCTGGCAAACTTAACCAGGTGCAAGTTAGAGCCCTTCAGCCTGGCTTCCAGAGCTCAACTAGAAAACAGGTTCAAGGTAACAAGAAACATAAACCTTGTACATTTTGCAAAAAATTTCTGCTATGTTTGCTTTGTTAATGCTGGGTTCAAGTCTGGCTTGTAGAGTCGGAACTTTGCCCCACCATCAGGAGTTTATGGAAACTACGAAAACTCAGTTCAGTGAAAATTCGGTTTTAGCATATGATGCATTATTGCCAATTTCAGTTTTATTTCGAGCTCTTCAGGAAAAGATGCATGTTGTTGCAGGATGATTTTCTTGGCACCCTGGCACTTTCCTGCTGTTACTTATTTGTATGAATAGATTTTGCCTCAGTGGTGGAAATGTGTTGCAGAGGTACAGAACCTGTGTGCTCTGTATCACAAAATGCTATTAACTTCTTTAGATATAAGAATAAGCCTTAAGAGATATCCTGTAGCTCCATTACCTGGTACTGGTACAAAAGTTGTATAAAATGTTGAGTATCTGTTGTTTCCCAGACCAGACAGACAAGTCTCTTCATCCCTTCCCCTCCTCCCCTACACCACAGGTGAAAAAAATAGTAAAAAAAAAAAAAAAAAATTACTTTGTGCTGTTGCAATACCACTTTTTTTCTCAAGAAATAACACGTGGATAGCACTGGACAGCAATTTTAAAGGTTTGATTTCACCATAAGAGGACTTGCTCAGTTACTCTTGCCTCTGAAGATATTTGGATGAAATTGGTAGTTACCCCTGCAGCTGGAGCACAAGAGGTGGGTGGATGGAGGGATGTGAACACAAGTTGGGTAATAACGAGTTCCTGCATGGGCTGGGGATGAAATTTATCACTTCAGATTGTCCAGATGCGGTGTCTTTAAGATGTGAACTGCTTTACAAACCAGGCCCAGCGCCTGCTAACCAGACCCAGCATTTGCCGCTGCTCCCAGCACTGCCCTCGAGTGGGAATTCTGGAGCAAGTTACAGGGATTAACAATGGATTTTAGCCTGGAGCAGTCCTGAAGATTTTGGTCAGCTGCCATTAAAGCTGAAAGATGCTATGAAATTTGGAAGAATAATAACTTGTGTGTTTGCCTGATTTTCCTTTTTTGTTAGGGAAGAGACTCTGCAAGGGTGAAGTTGCAAATTACAGCTCTTGTATGAGGAAATAAAACTTTTGTTTTTTTATATTAATGAAGAGAATGGAAATATGTTACTAATTTGAAATATCCATTTCGAAGGCAGTGGAATGCTTTTGATAACGTACTGGTAAAATAGGCCTTTCCTGATTATAACTGTGTTACGTAAAAAAAACCCAACCAAACCACTTGTCAAAATGGAAATCAGGCTGTGTAATGGCTGTGGTAGAAGGTGTTTTAATAATCATAAAAAAGTCCTCTTTTCTGCTCAGAATGGGTGTGTGTTTTTTTTTTTTCCTGGCTCAGATCACTGAAACCTGTTCTTGTTCTTTATCATATTTTGCACCTTGTGTCTGCGAGCAGTCTGCGTCAAGTATGTGGACTTGTCATTTAGTCCTAATTCTTCAGTAGTTTAAAACATTTGTCTTGCATAAGCAACTGTAGGAAACAGTATATAGCAATGATTAAAAAAAAAAAGATAAAATTTCGTAATATTTTTAGCATAGTTTACCTTTTTAGATTGGCTTATGGCAACTGAGCAATATTTGGACTAGCTGGAGGTTTCATAGAATCAATCATGGAATCACAGACTGGTTTGGGTCAGAAGGGACCTTAAAGATCATCTAGTTCCAACCCCCCTGCCATGGGCAGGGACACCTTCCACTAGACCAGGTTGCTCCAAGCCACATCCAACCTGGCCTTGAACACTACCAGGGAGGGGGCAGCCACAGCTTCTCTGGGCAACCTGAGCCAGGGTCTCACCACCCTCACAGCAAAGAATTTCTTCCTCATATCTCATCTCAATCTCCCCTCTTTCAGTTTAAAACCGTTCCCCCTCATCCTATCACTCCATGCCCTTCTAAAAAGCCCCTCTCCTGCTTTTCTGTAGCCCCTTCAGGTACTGGAAGGTGCTAGAAGGTCTCCCCGGAGCCTTCTCTTCTCCAGGCTGAACAGCCCCAGCTCTCTCAGCCTGTCTCCACAGCAGAGGTGCTCCAGCCCTCTGAGCATCTGCGTGGCCTCCTCTGGACTCGCTCCAACAGCTCCGTGTCCTTCTGATGTTGGGGGCCCCACAGCTGGACGCAGCACTGCAGGGGGGGTCTCAGGAGAGCGGAGCAGAGGGGCAGAATCCCCTCCCTCGCCCTGCTGGCCACGCTGCTGGGGATGCAGCCCAGGACACGGGTGGCTTTGTGGGCTGCAAGCGCACGTTGCTGGCTCATGGTGAGCTTCTTGTCACCCATCACCCCCAAGTCCTTCTCCTCAGGGCTGCTCTCCATCCATTTTCTGCCCAGCCTGTGTTTGTGCTTGGGGTTGCCCCAACCCATGTGCAGGACCTTGCACTTGGCCTTGTTTAGACGACCAGGAAATACCTGAAGTGCAAGACAGATGACCTGCATCTGAGAATGGGTAAAAAGCTCAGAAAAAGGCAGTTGTAAAGCAGTAAGCACACAATTTTAACAGAGGTAGGTTGGGGTAAGATGATATGGTCAGAGCCGATGTACTTTTCTATAGGTAAAGATAACATTAAGTAATTGTTTAACATAACAGAGAAGTCTGGTACTAAGATAATATCTATATCCTTGAAACTGTCTCTGTGCAGGGAATCTCATCTGCAGAGACCCTTCTTGAAACGGAATTTTTAGAAGCTTTTCTGCCTTCCATAGGTAAACTTCCCCATTTGAATTTTTTTTTTTTAAAAAGATTTACTTTTGATTTTTAAATATTGCTTTCAGGTAGCACCCCAGGATCACTGGTTACATTTATTTCATATTGTTTCAGGTGGATTTACTGTGTCAGATCTTGATGATATTATTTTGTTTACTCATTGCATATGTGCGCGTAATGATTTAGAGGAATGAGGTGGTTGGGTTGTTTTGTTATTACATAACCTCATCTTTTTTGGAGTGGTTTCCTTGTATTTAATGGTTCCCCGTGGGTGTCTGATGGTCAGTGGGTACAGACTAAATTTTGTTCTTGACTGTTACAGCACAGTTTGAAGTCGGAGGAGTTGCAGTGAACAGAATGTGCTGCAATGTAGCTGGGTTTGCATAAACAATTTGAAACAGTTTTTAAAGCTGGTGATCACTCACTAATTTGCCTGTATGAAGATTACTATTTCTGAATAAATGGACAGTAAAAGTAGGTGTCAGAAAGTTCCTATCTTGATGATGCAGCTTTACTGTGGCATATTCAAATGATGGAGTGCCCACTAAGAAGAAGGAAGCAGTCTGCAGTCTAGTAGCATCAGCTCATTTGAATGTAGTATAATACTTTTTCATGTGTCTCTGGACACCCTCCCTGGCATGCTTTGTCAAGTTAATTGTTGTCCATGGACAGCTGTAGATATGAAGGGGTAATATCCCTGAAATTTATCTGCGTGGTGCGCTGGAGTCGTTCCCCACTCTGTCAGTACTTCCAGTTGTGCGCCGTGTTTTACGGCGTGCTGTCAGAGCTGTTACTCACGGCGAGGTCCTGGAGCAGCCTTGAGCTGCGTTAGAGGAGGGTGCTGAGCACTTCCCCGTCCCACATCTCCGTGTAATGTTACTGCTTTTGTGCAAGTGCTTTTTGCACAAGAGCCTCGCTGTGTGTCAGGTGGTGTTTGCTGTCCCGGTCCCTGCTGGTAAGGGCATGTCTGCAGCATGGGAGCTTGGAGTTCATTCCATAAATAGTTCTCATATTTGGAACAAAGTTGTGGTTTTCTCCAAGTTTGGGATTTATTAACAAATACCTACCTTGCTGACAAATCCAAAACTTGGAGTGGAAGAGGCATTGTGACTTGTTCAGCAGTTCCTGGCACAGAAGGTGTATTGAAGCAGAACGCATGGTCCGTAAATATCTGAAATGCCTTAGTCCTGATGTCATTGTTACATTAAACACCCACAGTCCACCACGGAGCATAATTATTTTAACAATGGGCAGCAGCTGTCCCTCATCCAAAGGACTGACATATTTTAGCTGGTCTAGAGACTTGCTCTCCAGTCACAGGCAGAGAGTAATACCTGGCAAAAGCTCATTATGCGTGGGACATTGACTGTGCTACTCTGTAGTTTCAGTGAAGGACGTACAAACATCTCCTAAAAGTTAACTGTCGCTATAGACTAGAGTAACTTGTCAAAGGCATCTGGTATTTTTTGTTTTGCGCAGGAGCGTAGTGTCGTGTTAGAGATGTAGTACCTGCCAAAGCTTACTGTGTTTTTTTCAACCTAATCAAATGTCTAACCTTAGGCTTTTTTGAAGTTTCTGGTGTCTTGGGACTGGATGCTAATTGCAGGCAAAAGGCATCTGTCATGTAGTCAAAGCTCTCTTATTTCCAAGTTCCACAGCTGCCGTGGTGCTAATAGATGTCCCAGAGCTAAACCAGTCGTCCATAGAGAAGAGTACAGACTTAGAGCTGGCTTTCTGTTCCTGCCTGCCCTGTGGCTGTTAAATTCTTGAAGGCCTGAACCCTGAAGATACACACTCGATACCTACAGAGCTTCCAGCTGTCATGAGGAGTTACCAGACTTGGCTGCCTGGGCTCCGGGTCTGCCTTGCAGGGGTCTGCTGCTCCCCCGGGTGCTGAGCTAGGTGTCTGTCCTGCCTGGAAGAGGCAACACAGCTGTTTGCATCTTCAGGTCTATCTGGAAAGATTGAGGAGGAATTCTTTAACCTTTAAACTATTCAAAAAGAATTTCAAGCATGGAGTTAATCCTAAGTCTCTGTAGACCTTGGTACAACAGATGTTGCTGTTCGTTTGGGGATGGCATGCTTCGGGGCTGAACTCAATCAATAAGTAGTTCCACGTCTTTACTGAAGCATGTTGTCTTATCCTGAGGACAACATAGATGATGCTTTAATATCTCTCGCTTTTTAAATGAGAGGTGTACGGGTAGACCTGGGGGCTTGCAGGATGGCCCGCTGCGGGGTTTTCCAGACTTAGTAGTTTGTTCCTGGCTCGCATCCCTTGATAGGCGCGTGCTGAGGACATTCACTGTGTGCTCCCTTTGGGTCAGGTGGGGCGGCTTGGGTAGCTAAGATGTGACTTACTCAAAGCAGAGATTAACAAGCTGCAGTGCAGGGGAATGTATATGTGTGTTCCGCTTGTTAACTGTTGGGTGGTGCCTTTGGAGATGGCAACTCACCTGTAGTCTGTCCCTGTCCCCTTTCCCGTGTTCACTGCTGACAGGTTGTGTCATTATTAGCTTTACTACGAGCTCTATTAATTTTACAGTTTCTTCTTCTCTGAAAGATTAAAAACTTAAGGTGGTATCAGGGTTGAAGCAATCTATTTGAGGGCAGAAATTGATAGTCCCAGCTAACAGCACATGGCTTTTGAGGCAGAGGTTCTGGATACGTGATGGATTATTTAGGAGTCAGTTAAAGGGAAGGCAGCAAAGGCATCCTGATGCGAACACTTGCTGTAGGGTTGGGCTGGATTCCACATTAACGCTCTCAATGTTTTTAGCTCTTTGCAAACGTACAAGTAAACCTACTTTTTGCAAGAAGCTTTTCTGCAGTATTTTGTACACTTCATAAAAGAGATTTGAAGAATTTTTTGTAGCTATGCAGTTGAGAAGTATCTTGGAAGGACCTTTCTACTTGAAATGCATTTACTGTATCTAGTGCTGTCTTTAATCTCATGCAGTCTCGCAAAACCCGTTCTACTTATTAAATATGCAGT
Source organism: Nyctibius grandis (assembly GCF_013368605.1). Taxonomy (NCBI): domain Eukaryota; kingdom Metazoa; phylum Chordata; class Aves; order Nyctibiiformes; family Nyctibiidae; genus Nyctibius; species Nyctibius grandis. Next base: position 6,140,728 of record NC_090679.1, read on the forward strand.
GAAGCTGTTCTGTTTGGTAGGAGATTGTATGTTTAAACTGCAGAAGTCCTCTTTGCTCCTGTATTTTAAGATTAAAAATTCAGCTGCAACCCTACCTTCAGATTCAGAACCATTAGAATGGATTTTTTCAGATTTATTCTCCTGATTATAATACAGAAAATTAATTGCTTTTGACTGTAAAGAATTATGACCCATTCATTATTGAAGAACCTTCTTGATTGATGAACCTTTTCTACTTATTTCAAGACTTTTCATGAAATAAGGCTGCTTTTTAAAGCTGGTATAAAGCATAATGCACCTATATCAAGCAGTGGATATAGGCACTGCCTGCTCTTTAGGGCTAGGGACTCGTAGAAAAGAAAAACAGCACTTTCTCTGTGTCTAGTTTGCTTGAGTATTCAACATAACAAGTAGTAGACCTGCTGGGAGAAAACAGGGGTAAGCTACTTGAACAGCATTTAAAATAAATACTTTTTTTTTTTTAAAGGAAGATTTATTAGTTTCTTAAAATGTCCTGGTAGTAGAGAATATCACTTTAGTTTTGCTCGTGTGTGTGTATTGGAAGTGTTCGTGTCACATACTAGGGAGAGGACCTTGTATTTAACTCAAGGTGCATTCCCCTCTGGTCACCGTTCAGCTCCTAGTTGCTGGTTCTTATGATGCCAATTCAGAATGTCTCAAATGATTTTTTGTGTATATTTAAGTCTTCGTTCTTGTCCTTTTAGCAGACTAAGAAAGAAGAAAAAGTCAAATTTCTTAGACCTTATTGATTTAAAACCAGAAGAACCAAAATAGTGTTTTGGTTACCTCTAAACCCAGAAACATTGGCTGAATGCCCTTAGGAGACAAACCTCTTTAGTCGTGCATCACAGAAAGAAATATGAAATTTTGTTAATAAGGCAATGGCAGTAATTTTTTTGTTGTTACATGGGATAACTCCCAGAGCACGTGGTTCCTGGTGTCAAATATGACAGATAGAGCTTTAATTAATTACAGTACAATTATTTTCCTAGTATCTTAATGCTAATGAAACTGGTGATTAGGTAACGATGATTTCATAAAGCTCTTTTCCATGAGGACAGATTACAGTAAATATTAACATTAGGGTTTTATGGTGGATGAACACTTGCACTGAATTCTGTCCCTGGGCCCGTACACTCACCGGAGGAGGCAGTCGGCGCTTCCCCACGTGTGCTGCAATTTTCAGTTCGTTTTGTGCAGACCTCTCCGGCCGGATTATTGAGGCTCAGGTTTTTTGCAGTTGTCTTAACACAGCCTACATTTAACCGTAAGGTGCTAGTGATGTTGACATTTCCCTCTTACTAATTGTATTTACAGGTTTTGCATAGCATTTTCAGAATACCATTTTTTCTCTTATATCTTACCTTTGCCTGTGAAAACAACTGGTTTTGCATTTGAGAGATGCTTTTTATGTTAAAATTAGTCTCTCAGAGTTTAAGAAAATAGATTTATCATGTGCTGCTTTGAAGTGTTAGAAGGATTTGAGGAGCAGTTAGCCAATTGACATTTAAAACCCTTGAGAGAACTTGTTCTAGCCAAACCTTTTGCAAAAAAGTAAATGCAGCTACAGCTTAGTTACTGAAATGATTTTAGCTGGCAGTTCAGTGTGTGTGATCAGCTTGGAACATCCTGAAACTTGTTCTTTTGTTCAGCTGTTGCATCAAGGCTTTTGGGTTGTGTCCGTGAACTCGTCACTTCTCTAAATCAGAAAGGGATTTTGAACACTATGTTCATGGCGATAGCCTCTATAAAGGATGCTGCCTGTATTTCTGACGCTGTCTAGGTGGCTGTAATTCAAAGCTGAAGTGATGTCTCGCTAGTTTGACATCTCTAAATGATACGGATTGTTTGTCCTTGCTAAATTCTTGGCAAGGTGGTCCTGTTGGAAACGCCACCCTCCTGGCTGGCACCGTGGCCAACAGTTGGTCTACCAGGCGACCCAAGGAGAACACCCAGGGTTAGAGCCAGGGCTCGGCAGCCTCTGCCAGGTCGTGCCGGGGCTCACGCCAGTGCACTGGAGAGGATGCTGCTGCCTCTGCTGTTCCTCATGCAGGTACTCACAGGGGTTCAGTCTCGAGGGCCAAGAATTTGGCTTTGGTTTGGTTTTCACTCTCTCATGTTGCTTATACAAACAATTTTTGCTAGTCTAGAGACACCTTGTTTGGGAAGAACCCATGTGGAGCAGCTCATTTTTTGTAGTAAAACAGGAGGTGCTCTATTTGATATGATCTGGCAAATGGCCTGGCCCAAACCTGACTTGTCTGCTTTGGCCAGTGGATGTAGACTGATCTTCACATATTGTGAAAGAATGAGCTTTTGACACTTCTGTTCGAAAAAGGAGGAAGAAAGAGGCAAATTCAGTTTTACAGTATACACAATTTTAATAACAAAATTTTTCTGTACACTGCACTTTGTTTTACTCCATTACTTACACCCCCTCCCACCAGAAGTTGGCTCTTTAGACATAATTTAAATACAATGCATCTAGGACTCTTTTTTAATCTCTGGTTGCTAAGCTGGTAGAATAGTTCACTTACTAATGTTTTCATTAGTAAAAAGAAAAATGAGGTGGGCTTTATTCAGGTTTTTTTTACAAAGGAGTGGCTGAAGGATAGCAGGTGTAGCTTTTCAGTGCTTACACCAGAGGTGCACAAGCTGCACCATGTTTTGCCCTTAGAGCAAGTTTTGCCCCGTCTGAGGCTTGTTTGTATCCGTCAAAGCTTCTGTTACCTCTCCCTAGATACCTCTCAAAAAGTTTTTGTACAATATGGGAAATGCTGAATTTCCAGCTGACTCTGAACCATGGAATCCCAGAATCAGTCAGGTTGGAAGAGCCCTCTGGGCTCATCGAGTCCAACCATTGCCCTGACACCACCGTGTCAACTAGACCATGGCACTAAGTGCCATGTCCAGTCTTTCCTTAAACCCCTCCAGAGATGGTGAATGATTTTTAAGCATCCTGCTAGCGTGATGGCTTAAAAAGCAAAGCCTGGCACCAGTTTTAGCATATGGGACTTCCTGCAGTGGAGAAGGGTGTGGGGAGGGAGGAGCTGCTGCTGTGCAACTGCCTTTGATTTTTGTTGTTTCCTTGCTTGTTCCTTTTTTGAGGGGAGGAGAAACCCTGTATCCCTCTCTGAACTTTTATTTTTATGGAAAACTTCATAAGAAAGATGAAATTCAGCTTCTGGGTAGATTTCACAGGGCTGAACAGATGGATTTTGATAGCTACACAGATCACAAAATTAAATCAACTTTATTTTCATTAAAGTAGTACAGAAATTAACTTCGACACATTAAAAAAATAAGTGTGTAGTTCAGATTTGTGATTTAAAGCCACTGGATATTTCCGATTTTACATGTTAGCAATAGGCTGCTGTCTTCTAAGGGGAGTAATGGGACATAAGCTCAGATGTTTAGATTTGCATGTAGGCTAGGCTTATCGCTGAATAATCAGATAATTTCTGCTTGGGGGAAAAGCAAACAAAACCAAACATTGATATAGTGGCATTAATTATGTTTCCATCTGATAGGAAATGGGAGCTCTGTGCAGAGGAGCAGCACTTCAGCTGGAGACTCAACGCTAACCCCTTTTACTCTTTATCGAGTGATTTTTAGTTGTGTGCATTTAAACGATGATCTAATGCAGAGCGACTAACGAGAGGGGAACTGAAAGCATTAATTCAGACCTTTTCCAGTATGATGAGTCAAAAATTGAGCTTGTACTGCTAGGTTTGCCTTCCGCTGATGTGAGGGTGGGGAGGAGGAGAAGCTGGCTGGAGATCAGGGAGGCCAGAGGAGGTCTTTGGATGGGACAAGGATCTCGAGAGCAGGAGAAGAAGTTTTCATTTCTAAAAGGCCCCGAACACTTGCGTGAGGCTGTGCCTAGGGCGGAGGAGCACTGAGAGCACTGATAATGCCGTTTAGTATCTGTAGAAACTGAGGCTGTGCAACAGGGATGGTGTTTGGGGAGAGCAAGTTAACAACCTCTTGTCATCAGCTGGTGCTCGTACTGAAATATGATTAATATCATGATTCTTGTTCCATAAACAAAATAAATCGAGGCTGCTGAGTAACGCAGTTATTACAATATCCTCCTTGCCTGGAAGAGTCACAAGCAGTTAAGGATGGAAGACAGGAACTTTAAAAAAACAAACCAAAAAGTCAAAAATGAACAGCCTCTGGTCGTGTCCTTGTGCAGAGCGATGGCTTTGCCTGCCGTTTGCTGTCCCTCCTAAGGGAATTCAAGTTGACTTCACTGCTAGTGTTTGGCATTCTGCAAGTTTTATGATACCTGTTACCCTAAATGTAATGTTTGCGGAATTGCTTTGCTTACGCCTGGCACCTGGCAACAAATGGTTTTGGAAATGGCAGACATAAACCACGGCGTTTGGGAGATTGGCTGCGTATTAGCGTGTCGTACAGAGAGCCAAAGTAAAACTGAACGGTGCCGTGCTGGGCTGGGTGTGCTGGCCTCCTGCTTCGCTGTCTGCAAGCCAAGGCAGCGCTGCAGGACCAGTGGAAACTGGGGGTGCTGGTCAGGGAGAGAAATTGGGTGCCCGGGTGTGTTTGCTTTGAGAGACACTGGAACAGTGCTTTAATGCTTGGAAAATGGGGATGAGTGGCTGGGGTGAAGAGGATTAAAGCCAGCATTGCTGGAACATCTGTCTTTACTCTTCTTGGGTATAATTATAAGCTAATAAAGATGGAGTGGGCTTCTGGGCAGAGCTGGGATGTTGGGAAAGCACCTCCTCGGGAGGCACTTCAGCGCTTCAGTCAAGCGACCACTTCTCGTTACCGCGGGGAAGGCTGACGTGGTACCTTCTGAACTGCCTTAGAGCAAGGGTTTCTGCTGGGCGTGGGGCAGAAAGGTGGAATTCCTTTTTGGAAATGCAGCCGAGGACACCAGGGTTCAGTATTGACATCTGATGGCTAATGAAAGTGTAGCAAGATTATTTGGCTGCCGGTATAATTAACGAGTTCAGTTATAACTTTGTCTCTGCTGGTCCCCTACAGCTGTACATGAAAATCATTCCCAAAAGTGCCTGCTCCCCAGTTCCCCACCTCCTTAGCACCAGGTAAGGGAGGTGCCCAGGCAGGGGCAGGTTGCGGCTGAGGCGGTGATGTACGCTCTCCTGCCCAGAGCAGAGCCTGGACGTCAGGGGAGAGCTGTGAGCACTGACTCGTGGTGAGGAGTGAAGCAAGTCTTTCTACAAGCAGCCAACTACCCTTGGGTACCGGTACATTTTTGTATCTATCAGCTTAGGTCTGGCCTTCTGGCTCACGTGGGATTTAATCATACAGAATATTTGCTCTTTGCCCACCTGCCCTGCAGGATTTATTGTATTCAGTTAAAAGCAGTAATTGATTTCCTAGAATAGGTGTAAATTGACTCATCGTAGTATAAACAGTTACGGGGGTTCAAAGGGATCTCTCAAAAACCATTAGGCTTCACCGAATCTCTTCCATTAAAGTACAGAGTCACGGGAAGTAAACAAAATGTTTGTTTTATAATAAGGGCACTGTATGTAAAAGTAAAATGATGCGAATTAATGTCTTCAAAACCAGTAATTAAAAAACCTTTATGCAAAATCTTAACAGAAGTCACACTTATCTTGCTATAATTGCCTTGGACGAATTCATTTCACAATAAAACATCAAACTGTTGTATAATTGCACCCTAAATACCTCACTAAGTGGTAATACAGATATATAAAAGCAGAGTGAAATAGCAAACAGATTTTTATGCAGTGATTTTTTTCTGTTTAAAAAGTTTGCGGAATAGTTTAGTACAACACAATTAGCATACTGTAATTACTGATTTGTTCAAGGTATGTCAACACTGTGAGGGATTTCTTTTCTTCATCGGTGTGTGCTGGTTAATTGTTTAACACTGCAGCATTGGACACAACACATCGTTGAGTTATACATACATGTATATAGATATAAAAAAATTTCCATCCCTCTGGTTCTTTTAGCTTTGGTTAGAACGTTTACAATATTTGAGCAGTTGCCTTAAAAATAACGTAATCCTTTGCAGACCCCCCATCCCACCCCCCCGCCCCCGTGGCATCTGAGTACCACCATCGCTGCATAGATCTGCAAATATTTACATATAATTTCATAATATAGTATAAATAGCAATATGGTACTTCTGGCTGAAGAAATGAAATTACTCCTTAAGAATGAGGTGCGTGTGTGTGGATATATATATTTATATATGATTTTTTTAAACGGCATACTAGTTTAGAGTCTGTCCCATATCAAGAAATGAAACATTTTTCAGTGAACTATTCTATAAACTAATTATATTATCCTAACTTATCAGAAGGTATGTAAATTTTTTTTTAAACTGGTAATTACCTTGAATTTTGGAAGAGGAGGACAAGTGAGAGCTTATATTACAGGGGCTAATGCTGTCTCCAGAGAAACCAGTGGAGTTAGTGCATGAAAATAGCTTCCAGGCGAGAGGAAGCCTCAGCTGGGGGGGCAGCGGGGGGACAAAGAGACGCTTCTTCCTTCCTTCCTTCCTTCCTTCCCTCTCCTCCTCAACCTCACAGTTGATATTTACTTTTAATTAAGAAAAACTTGCATTAAGGTTACTTACACACAAAAAGGCGCTGAAATGCTGTTTGTTCATAGTCAGAAGTGATTAGCCTGAATTTGTGAAAAGCAGCAGGTCAGACCAGGGAGCCGATAGGAATTGAATGCACTTAATATTTAGAATCGATCCCGTCGCACTGAGCCTTCCTAAAGGAGCTACGCTGCCTACTTTGTAAGTGCCTGGAGAGTCGTCCTGCTAATTTGTGAGCGTCCTGCTAATTTGTGAGCGTGTGAACTGCTCCTTTCTGCATCTGCTGTGAGCTTCAGCAAGCTCCGTTTAAGCAAGCCAAACTCAATATGCGGATAGGAAAGCTGTATTTAAAATAAATTCACTGGTCCCCAATGTGCTTAAATCCCCACCTGGACCTTCCTTGCTCCTTTTTTTTTTTTGTTTCCCCTCCCCTTTTTTTACTGGAGTGAAATTATCAGAGGAGGAAAATCTTCCTCCCCGGCTGCCTTTAAAGCGAACGGAGCCAGCTGGAGCGTTCGGGCTCCTCCAGCTGCAGTGGAACAAACGGAGCGCATGTCGCCCCGCGGAGCTCTGCACAGACAGCCACTATCCTTCCCCTCGGACTGTTCTCGTTAGAAAAAGTAGAATATGGAGACTTGGGTATAAATGTTTACACACAGTCATATAATTACATAACATGAAACATTTTACATAGTTTGAGGTGAGCATCTTTTTAGACTTTTAAACAGTAGGAGTGCAAGTTTAATGTAATCATTGCTTCTTTAACACTGAAAATATTATGGATTTATTTTTTAAAAAACTTAAAAATACTGCACCACTCCATAAACAATGTTTCCATTAAGTAGCTTGGAAAATTAGGCTTTATGTCAACATTTGTAAAAATTAGAATCTGATGTAGGTCCCCTACAATTTTAAAATAGGTTACTTATCTGATGTGGTTTTTGATGGCATGTAGGTATTATACTTCACATTCTTTGTACGGCAGCTGCTGGCACTTGCACTGTCCGTAGCCATTGATGATGATGAAGGGTCCTTCGTGGGTGGGTTCGTATTCGTTATAGGGTCCTTGGTCTGACATATTTGCCATATGCAGCCGGGTTTGGGATCGGAGCTGCCTGTGGTTTTGAATCATTGAGCACTGCCTAATTCTTCTTAATGTGGGAGGGCAGCACTTCCTGGAGATGAACACTATAAAAATGATAAAAAAGAAAGAAAACAATAAAGCCATTGTTCCTGTAATTACCCTCTGAGTGAAGATGGCATTGTTTGGCTCGGGGAAATGTTCTTCGGTGGTAACGACCATGCCTGCCGTAGTTGGAATCTCTTTGTCTCCCATATGGAAATGAGAAGAGCTTATTCTTTTTGTGTACTCGGTAGTTGGAGCTGCGTACGTCGTAGCCACGGGCGTAAGAACAGTCGATAAATTCCAGCAAAGCTGAAAACCATACACTGCATCCAGAATATCCTCGCCCTGGGTGTGGTCGGGGCTGTGGCAGAGGATGGAGTGCTCCCACCGACCTTGGAAGCCACTCAGCCATGTGGCCAAGGAGCAGATCTTTGGGCTGCATTCCCACAGATTGCCGGAGAGGCCCACGGTGGAGAGGGCTGTCAGCGAGCTTAGGATCTTGGAATCCAGAGTGGTGAGCTTGTTGTTATCCATTAGGAGGGTTTTAAGGTTAGGCATAGTTTCAAAGACTGTTAGGTCGATGGCTTTGATTTCGTTTCCAGTCAAATCGAGCTTTTCTAAGGTGCCCCAGGTCCACTCCATCCCACATGTCAAGTTGCTAATTTTGTTCCACTGCAAGAAGAGCGTGTGCAGGCTGCTCAGCCGGAGGAAGTGAGCAAAATTAATCTTTGTCAGCTGGTTGTGCTCTAGGTGAAGCTCCCTCAGCTTGATTAATCCTGCAAAGCCGTTGCGAGCCAAACTTCGCAAGCGGTTTGTGCTCAGATCCAGGAACTCCAGGCTACGACAGTCCCAGAACAGGCGGACCGGGATGGTCCGCAGGGAGTTGGAACGCAAGTGCAAGGTCTGTAGCTTGCGAAGGCCGTAGAAGAGCTCGGGGTGCAGAGAGGATAACTGATTAAAAGAGAGGTCCAAATTCTGCAGGTTAAGCAGCTGGCTAAAAGTTGTGTTTGGCAAATGAAAGATTTTGTTGGAACTTAAGACTAATTCCTTAAGTTTATACAGTCCTTGAAAAGATTCTTCTCTGACTGTTGCAATTTGATTATGATCTAAGTGAAGCCAAGTAAGTTGACTGAAGCTTGCAAATTGATCCCTTTCAAGTTCAGAAATATAATTGTGCCTCAGTGACAAACCTAGCGAGCCCTTTTCAGTGGTGTTTGGCACTGAGTGAAACCCCTGAGAGTCACAGTAAAAGAGCAGCTTCTCACAGCGACATTTTGGTGGACAAGCCATGCCCAAGGCAGGCAGCATTTTTAAAACCATACTCATTGCATATAGTGCTGCCAGCATACGAGCCCCTAATGGCCACTTGAAATGTAAGCCTGCAGAATATAATTTAGGAAAACAACAAGATAGGATAGCCTTATCAGTACACTTTGAACATCACGACGGAAGATTTTCACTGCAGATAACATTGCCATGCATTTCCGACAAGCTAATTCTAAATGCAAGAAACAACTTACTACGAAACACAGAATACTTGGATATTACACTTAGGCTGAGTCTTTAGCTCTATTACGGAGGATTACAGTGTCACAATCGGGGAAACATTTTTTTTTTTTTTCATAAGGTTCAGTGCAGAAAAATTTGCTTTAGCACCTAACTGCTCCTTTAAAGCCTAGCCGGTCATTCATTATACAAGGTAGAGAGAAACGCAGGGACTTACCCATTCTTTTGAGTACATTGGAGGTTGCATTCAGTCGTAGTTTGAGACTCAACGCAGTGAGTCTGTAAAAGGCTCTAATGTAAGATAGCCTTTGAATAATTTACTGGGCTTAGTGTCCTTTGATATTAGTGCAAAATTGAATCCACGATGCTCTCTTGGAATATTCCTTTTGAAATCACTGGCTTGATCTCCTCTGACAGCTCTGCAATTTTTAAATCAACGCTTAATACAAGTTTCCATCCTCTGTGACTGCTCAGCTGGTTAATTGAAGCTCACGTTTTCTTTTTCCGCAGCTGTGGCTTCCTTTAGTCCTAACTTGTTGATGGCAGATGGGTGGCTTATTGCTGAGAGAAGCTCCTGTAGTAGCATGAGTGCATTTACTGAAAAGCTTTTCAGGGAAGCGGTACAAGAATGGGTTTGCTTATGCGCTGCGACCACACAGGGCTGTATATAGGCTGACGTCACCTGGTGACGTTCCTTTTGTTTGGGTTTTCCAGAAGCTTTGCTGTTTTTAAAGCATTGTGGTGCATACCATGATCGTGTTAAAGACCACTGATAGAGGGGAGGGGGAAGAAAATCAGCGGTAGGAGTCCTTCGTCCCCACGCTAGAAGGAATAGGGAAGACTTGCACCACCCTGCTCCCCCCTCCTACATCTGTGCTGGCTGTATTCAGCTGGCATTAAAAGCAGAGCTGCGGTTGGAAGTGCCTTAGTGCGAGCTGCTGCCTGCTTTCTGTTCGATACCGCTGCATAAAAGGAACTTTTCGGTGCGAAGTATGCACGGGTTGAACAGAGGATGCTGGTTAGCACCAGCTTTTCGCGGAGGTGAGAGGGATTTAGCAGCTCAAAGCTCCGTGTAACAGCTGCGTGCGGCTGTGGTCCCTGCAAAAGTGGTGAAGGGAGAGAGCAGTCGTTGAGATGAAGGTGCTGTGGCAGAAAGTGCAGCACACAGCCCGGGAGCAAAGGATGGGAGCTCACGTTTCAAGCGATGAGAAATTTCTGGAAAAAGCAAAGCTTGCGTTAGGGCACAGGAAAAATTTAATTGGAATCCAGCTTGACAGCAGGCAGTTACGAAACTAGAAAATCTATTTTTTCCCCCCAGACGGTGGCTTTTGTACTTGCTTTTTCCTGGGGACTGGAGTGCAGGAGAGGAAATTGTAAGGTTGGCGTTTGCCATCAGGGCTCAAAGCAGTTTGAGGGCTTCCTTGTGGCCGCTGACTTACCTTCTGGGGTCATATGCCCCCATAAAGGGGGAGACATTACTTCCATTAGCATCTCGCTGCGGGGTGGGTCCGTAACTGTTATCCCGTGTGCTTTAGAGTGGCAGAAATTTGCATTTGCAGAAATGGTGACCCTGCAACGCTGTCCCTGCTGCTACAGCTGAGCCGGGCTCTGGCTGGTGTGTGCACACACAGCGTGGAGGAGGCAAATGTGCTGTCATGGCTGTTCACTGTCCTTTTATCTGGAGCAAACTTTCCTCTGGGACAGCTGGTACTGAAGGGTAAATGAACAGGTTTGATTTACATTTTTGGGGGGTTTGTTTTAGTGCATGGGCAGGAAAGCCTCTGGAGCAGCTGCTCTGGCCTTGGCTCGGTGTGGATGAGGCAGAGGGAGGGGTGTTAGCTTCCTGCACGTTGGATAAGCTTTTTTTATTTTCACCTTGAGATATAAAGCAATAATGTAGTAGAAGGTGCTTGACAATGTTTGCTCTGTAGTGGCAAAGTATCACTTACACCCTCAAGACATGGGATGAGCCGAGAATAACACACTTACCGTGCTGACGGAGGAAGATGACGAATTGTGTCGAAAGAAGATTTTGAAATAAAATGGCCGTTTACCTTTGTTATTAAGCTTTGGTGCCCTAGAGGTACTTATTTAATCTAAGACTTGCTGTTTTCTGCCTGCTTCTCCCTTCGTTGCCCTATGGCCTCAGTGTAATACTGTCGGCGGTACTTCCTTTCTGTGGTGAGTTGTCCCATCCAGAGCAGACTGAAGGGAAGTGCTAAGTGGAAAGTAAAGGGATGGAGAAGGTGAACTCTTTAAATACAAACAAAAAGAAAACCTCAAACCCACCCAAAAACCAAAGCAAACCAAAAACCCCACCTCCAACCCATGAGGAAATTAACTGACTTTAATGATAAAGTGAATTAGGAAATGCTAGATAAAATCGCTCTGCCAGAGTAAATATTGTCATACTTGCTCGAGAGTGAAAGAAATACATGCAAAGAAATGACATAAACCTATTTAAAGAGTTCCTTCATGTCTTATGTTCCCTGTAGCAGAAGTACAGAAGCTGAAATCCAGCCGTAGCTGTCAGGTGCCAGCTGTCTGATGGAGCGGCTGCACTGACGTACCTGTGGTTGTGCTTCACAGCTCAGCTCGTGCAAAACCTGATTTGAAGTGTTGGTTCGAATTTTAATAACATTTAAATATGATAACACTTAAAAACAACATTCCAAAGGGTATGATTAATAAAATGACAACAGCTCTAAGGTCAAATGTTACTCCTCTCCCGTGCTACCTCTTCTCTCTACGAGCAGAAGGCTGAAATCAGGCACCTTTTAGAACCATTTTGCTTTTTTGCATCAGTATCTGTTGATAGGTTCCTCCCACATTAAGACTGTGTAATTTGGCACAGAGTTAAGAGTTAACGTTCAAACACGGTGAGTTGCTTTCTAAAGCTCTCCGTTCTTTGGCCCGTAACCAAACAAGGGCTATTTAGCACCTTGCCAGCGAGTTTCCTGTTTGGGAAACTGTTAACGTGAACTTTATGGGCGCTTCTCTTGGCGAAACATGTTTTTATGTTTCACTTGTCGTGAAATAACAGACATTACCGCAAGCGTGCGTCTGATTCTCTTAAGTCTGGAACTCTGCGGTAACATTCGTGTTGGTCCTTGGGAGCTGCCTGGGGTGCCAAGGTGTAATAGGCTGGGAATAAACCCCAGCTGTCTGCAAAACTCGTGTGATTGTATTTCTCCTTAGACTGAAAACTCACTTGCTGAGGAGAACCACGTGTGAGTGCCACCTGGGGACTTCTGCCAGGACGGGTGCTTTGAAGTAACGGCCTGGATCCTCACGTGCAGCACAGAGAGGGGAAAATGGCATGTCTGCCTCAGGAATAAGCTTGCTAGGACCAAATAACCCTCTTGGGGGGCTTCTACCTTGCCCCGCTCCTCGAGCAGCAGCAGAACTGGTTTCCCTGCTAAACGCTTGCTCTGGAAAAGTAGAGTTGCACCCTGAGGCTAGCGTTGTCACTTAGTTAGGCTGACATCTTGTGGAAGCCTTCCTAGTGTATTAAGAACAACAAATAAGCTAATTTTACTTGATGTAGATGTGGGCTGTGAGACTTTCTTGTGCTGCGGGCTTGGAGGAGGGCAAGCCCTGGAGCTGCAGGCGAGGCTGGGGCACCCGGGGTTTGCAGCCGTGTGTGTGGCACCATGCGAACACACAGCTCACCCTCCTGCCCGAGGAAATGACTGCGTTAATTTTTGCTGGACATTAGCACATCGGGGATCACGGGAGTAGTTGCTGCTTTTTTTGGTCCAAGATAGCCTTTGTGCTGTGTCAGTCAGGCTGAGAGGTGGAGGAGACGAGCACAGACGCGTGGCTGTAGCATCACCGTGCACGTGCTGTCACTCGGCTGCGCTACCGTGGAGCTGGGCTAGCAGTGAGCAGTGAGCCCCGAGAAGTGGATACGTGGGGGAAAAAGGCACATCCAAGGTGATGCGTTATCAACAGACGGGTCCAGCTCTTCAGGCTAGCTGCAGAGAGGCCCTTTGGGCGAGGGTGGTGGGAGGGATGGGCCAGGGCACCATGGGTTGGGTGTCATTGTCTTGCTGGAGCAGAGGACACACGTGTGCTGCGGCGTAGCGTGGTGACTGTCACCTCCGTGTCTGGCAGCTCTCTGCGCCTGGCACTGCTCGCACATTTTAATTCCTCTTTGTAACAGGACGAGTGCAGGAGCCAGCCTTCCCCTCTCTGTGGGTGCCGAGGGGAGCGTGGGGCTGCCATGGCTGCAGCCTGGCAGCGGGGAGGGCCGGCGGGGTGGGAGCAGCACGGCATGGCAAGCTGCTCAGGACGGGGAGTGCAGGCATCTTTGTTCTGATTGAGGTTCCTGCTGAATCCTACACGATGCCGTGCAGCCCTCGGGCTTTGGTGAGCTGTGGACTCACCATAGGAGACTCCTTCCTGCAACAAACCAGTGTGTAGTCTTGCTTCCTCAACCATCAGACCTCAAGTATGAAAACACCACTGAAATTCATGTGTCTCATACTTGGCTGCTTACGCTGCCTGGTCTGGAATCAGCATTATTATACCTGGAGTTTGTTTGCAGCCCTTGTATCATGGTAACAGAGGGGCACGGATGGTTATCCTTTGTGGATGTGTAATGAGGCTAGGTGTCAAGGCAAAAGTGAAGCATGTGACAGTCTGAGTCGAGCGCTAGATCTCCTGCCTCCCCACGAGGCACGGCTGATGTCCAACCTCCTTTGCCGCTGCCTGCCCGCAGGAAGGTGTGCCAAACACTCGTTTGTCACTTCTGAAATCACCATCGTTAACCACGATGCTGCCTGTTGTACAAACAGCTCAGAAGACACTTCACAGATTACCTGAAGCAGAAACCTCTCTGTGAACCATTGTTTGAGGTAATCGCATGCTGGGTGGCAGGCAGGGCAGCGGTGGCTCTCAGTCACGCAGAGGTGGCACATCTGGCTCACATCTGGGTGCTGGTTTGGGGAGGAGGAATGCTGGGCTGTGCCGGGGCTGGTGCCGGGCAGGAGGCACCGTTTCTGTCGACAGCACTGTGAGCTTAGCTTAACCTAAACTGATGGTGAACCATTGAGGATAATAATGAAAGGTTTTGATATTTAGCTATAAAAACATGGCTTTGAGTAACTCACTGTAATGTGTGCACTGCTGATCCTGGTGGCTTTACAACAGCATTCCTGCACCACCACCACCACCGTGCTCTGCTACCTTTTCATTTTAACATTAGTAGCTGTAGGAAAAACTTGGTTCAGGGTTTTTTTTGGTTTAATTCAGATGGCAGGCCCGCAAAGGGAATGCTTTGTGACAGAGATGGTGATTCCACTTGCCTCCCTGTATACAAATCCCCTTTCTTTGCTTTAAGCCATTAAAACAAGCCGTGGTGGGGAGAGCTGTGTGAGCTGGAGCAGCGAGGATGTGACAGTGACTGCTTGTCTTGCTTCCCAAGCAGGGTAGCAATGATAGAAGAGCAGAGATTACGGTGGGGTGGGGGAAATGAACAATTTTTAACACCTATTCTAGCCTCTTTGATAAAGATCTGATTTAATTTAATGTAAACTTGCACTGTGGCTAAATTTATTATCCATGATACTGGACAGAGCTGTGGTATCATACTGCAAAATGACTGACATGGTCAACATGACCCTATTAAATTTACTGAATTTATTAGCTGCTTGCTGACTGCAGAGCGTGTGATTCCCTCAGCAGAGTTTTGTGCTGAATATCTAGAAATCCTGTTAGTAATCTGAATATTCAGACCGCTATTGTGAGTCCTCCTAATCCTGTGGATGAGAAGCTGGTAGCTGGGGTGTGTTGTGCTGCCGGGTCATTAGTTGGCTTCTCAGTGAAAGTTTAGACTAGAAACAAGGACCATTTTTTTTAATAGTAGGAGTAATTAGTTACTAGATCAAATTGCCTAGAGGTAGTAAACTGTCACTTGGAGCCTTTAAAACATGATTTATTACTTTAGAGAGAGAGAGACTAGCTAAAACAGGACTTGTGGAGCTGTAGGGTGGAACCGGTGCATTAAATTCATGGGGCTTGGGCTTGTGGGAGCCTGGACAAAGTGACTGTTGTGGTCAAGGATGATCATTGATGTTTTTACGTGCCCTGGAGGGTTCATGCAGCTGCAGCCCGTATGGCTCTTCACGTGCTCCAGTGGCCACTGTCCCATTAGCTGCCTCCACTTGGACCTAACGGGGTGTAATTGGTCCCACAGTTAGTGTTTTGTATTTCATTTTATGCAAAAAAAGTCAAGAAACTTCAGATGGGGAAAACTTGATGTCCTTGTCTCCAGGCCAGGACCTTGGTTAGAATTGGCTGTGATGGGTTAAGATGTTAATGCCAACAGGGTCTCTGTAGCCACAGAGGTGTGGGCATCCGTCATGTTTGTCCTCCTCTGCCCTGCTGCACCAGCCCTAACGAAGGAGCCGGGTCAGTAGCTGTATGCACTAAATTGTTAATTACCGCAGCTAAATTAGCAGGGTGTTTTATGTTGCAGCCTTCAGAAGGAAATTCTGTTAATGCTTTTGACGAGCTTCTGTACTAAAATTTCTGAATGCCAGCGAGGTGGAAATAAACTGGAGCTGCCTTGCTAAAATCTAATGGGTTCAGATTGTACAGCTTTCTGTGCTAATACGCGGTGTAGCTTAATAGAAGTGGATTAACAGTATGAAATTGGTGCTGCTTGGGCTCTAATGTCTGCTTTTCAGGGCGTTTTACATAGGACTGGCTGTGGTCTGGTCTCATGAACTGAATATCCATTAGTGGAAGCCATCTCTTGGTTTCCCTCTCATCCAAAAGGCACCGAGGCTGTGCTGGGCTGGGAAGCCCGGGACAGCGAAGTGGAAGCAATGGGATGGACTCGCTTCAAAAGCGTGCTCCTGTTTCGCGTTAGAATGGTGATGTAGGGGCACCTGGGGAGAAGTAAAATGGCACTTCTTGGAACAGCTGAATGTTTGGCTTTCTGCGTAATAGATGGGTATATATCTTAGATCCAAAGGCATTCCTGGAAAAAACACCCATGTGTTCGGGGGGTGCCATGGATTCGGTAAAGTGGTCATGTTGCAATAGGTAAATGGTGTGAAAGTGTCAGAAGGTGCAAGAGCTGCAATTGCAGGTTTTATGGCTCACACAATCACAGAATCAATCAGGTTGGAAGAGACCTCTAGGATCATCGAGTCCAACCATTGCCCTGACACCACCATGTCAACTAGACTGTGGCACTAAGTGCCATGTCCAGGCTTTTTTTAAACACATCCAGAGATGGTGACTCCATCACCTCCCTGGGCAGCCCCTTCCAATGGCTAATGACCCTTGCTGAGAAGAAATGCTTCCTAATGTCCAACCTGAACCTCCCCTGGCAAAGCTTGAGGCTGTGTCCTCTTGTCCTATCACTAGTTGCCTGGGAGAAGAGGCCAACTCCCACTCCACTACACAACATCCCTTCAGGTAGTTGTAGACTGCACTAAGGTCACCTCTGAGCCTCCTCTTCTCCAGGCTAAACACCCCCAGCTCCCTCAGCCGTTCCTCGTAGGTCAGACCCTCCAGACCCTTCACCAGCTTGGTCGCCCTCCTCTGGACTCGCTCCAACACCTCAACATCTTTCTTGCAGTGCGGGGCCCAGAACTGGACACAGGATTCAAGGTGCGGCCTCACCAGGCTCGGAGCAGGCTTTTAGTTGGTGCAGGGCCAGTTGCAGGATTCACATGTTCGGGTGAATTGCCCGTCTCGGGGTGCAGGCAGCACCCGCCGCCACCAGCACGCTGGGAGCTGCGCCTTGGGACAAAGCGATCACGCTCAGCGCAGGCTGAACAGGGACTTCCTAGCCTGACTGCGTTCTGGTTTTCATGTCTGTCAGGCTTGGCGACGGTAAACTATTCAATAAATACGTAGCATTAATCTTCACTTCATTTTGAGGCTTCGGCTTTGATTTTTGAGTGCGGAGTGAAGAACGGGCCGGCGTCGGGTCTGCTGAAGGCTGTGGCGTAGTCAGAGCGAGCTCCTGGTTTTCATTTCAGTCGCTTTTCAGTTACCTTTTGTGATGAGAATCAAATTACTTGATCAGGGAGGTGACAAATCTTCAATAATTCATTAAACCATAATGACATTACAACATCCTAATCTTTCCCCCCAGATTTTGTTTAATTTTTATTTCTGCTGTAGAGTGGACTCCGTGTTTTAGATTAAAGGCTGCCCATCCAGGTATTTCAGACCAGCCTGTCATCTGGAGAATTGATAACTGGCATACCCTCACTTTAGTGCTGCTACATGGTTTTTCTTCTCAACAGGATAATTATATTGATCGCGGCTTAGAACTTCAGAAATTGGATTGTGGTTGCATAAAATGTCTTTCAAAACTCTAATATAAGCTATATTATACAGAAAACACTCCCAGCAAAACCAGACCACCACCATTGTTCTGTATGACGCTCCCAATTTGATACAAATAAGGATATTTTTGACTCAACGTCTGCTTAGAAAGAGAGAAACTGCCGCTGGTTCTTGGCCTCTTGCCCTCCCTTTAACAACAGGGCTAACGCGGAACTTGCTGTATCAAACCCTGGCGAAATCCAGCTCTCGGTGGGTGGGCCTGGGTACTTATTGAAATGTTGGATTTCTTCCCTGACAAATGTTTTACGAGGATTTTACCTTTAAGACAATTGATTTTTGGCTTTTGGCTGCCTGCTTAGGAGCAGTGTTCTGTGAGAGCTGGGTATGAAGGTGGGTAGGGGAGCAGCGTTGTTAGGGGGTGCGCAGCCCTTTGGACCGCGTTATGTGGTGCCCATACCTGCACGGGAGGTGTTCAGGGGCAATCTGCTGGCCTTGGGTGAACACAGAATCACAGAATCAAGCAGGTTGGAAGAGACCTCAGGGATCATCGAGTCCAACCGTTGCCCTGACACCATCCTGATCTCGATAGCTGGGGCCGTAGAAGATTGAGGGTTGAAGCAGGGCTGTTCTGGGCTCGATGTGGTGCCAGCCGTGGGGTGGCTGACAGAGCTGGCACCAAAGAGAAATCTATAACTTGGAGATTGAATGTGGTCTCCAGCTGATTAGGAGCACAAAGACATCTGGATTTATGAAACCATCCTTCTGAAAGAAAGCGTTAAAGGTAAAATCTTACGATGTCAGGTGTTACTGTGCTGCCCAAACTAGCCAGGAAGAGAGTGCTTTGTCAGGGAGGTGGAGACTTTACTTCTAGTGTGCATAATCACGTAAAAAAAAAAAAAATCCAACAATGTACTTGAATAATACTGGTTTTACTTTGAGACCCTGAATACCTGTTTACCTCTTTGTCTCTTGTTTTTCAGGCTGGACGCAAAGAAAGAAGCGATGCACTGAACTCTGCGATTGATAAAATGACCAAAAAGACCAGAGACTTGCGCAGACAGGTAATTAATATGTAAAGTTGATACTTGTTGAGAGAAACGAGTACATTTCTGCGTGTTTGCCCCCTTGGAAGTACGTTATCTGGTGATTTGTTTCTAGTGGGCAGTGGGCTTGCCTGCTTGTATTTAGTAAATTAAAAGCTAGAAGCTTCCAGTGCCTGGTTCACGGGGAAGCATGGGGTGGAAATGTAATCCCCAGGTAACTGTATAATAAAGATGTTGGATTCTTAATCATCCTCGTGGCAAGAGAGATTTAAAAAAAACCACAAACTGCTCCCATTTTATGGATTTTGAACATAATCAGGTGTGTTTTGTAATTCTGATGGCATTCATCTCAGAGAGCCTATTTTCTTTGAGGACTGTATTTATGTAACATCAATCTTTTGTCCATTTAGTTTTTGAAGAAATACATTCTCCTTTTCAAGTAACTGTGAATACAGAACAAGTTTGTTGAAAAATAATTTTATTCTAGTAGAAAAATAAAAAAATTAAATCAGCATGTTGTTTAATCAGCTGAGGGAAAGCAGCAAATTTACTCAGACAAAACCAATATGAGCTGCTAAATCAATATTTGTGGCCAAACTGGTGACTTGCACTTATATAACTAATCCAGTTTTTTAAGGAGATTTAATTTAAATTGAAGCAAAAAGTGTATAGACAAGACTTAGTGCAGGGAAAGCCTTGGTCACACAAAGGAAAAAGGATCAAGGACAAAAGTACTTAAGCTTTGCGTATTAATACAGTAAAAGGAAAACGGCAGAGGAACGCTGCTGAAAAATAACTCATTCTTTTCTTTTTATTTTAGCTCCGCAAAGCTGTGATGGACCATGTATCAGACTCTTTTCTGGAAACAAATGTTCCCCTTTTAGTATTGATTGAAGCTGCCAAGAATGGGAACGAAAAAGAAGTTAAAGAATATGCCCAGGTTTTCCGTGAACATGCCAACAAATTGATTGAGGTAAGGTGGTACAAATTAAAACCAAATTATCACTAGTTAATTTAAGGCAAGAC
Organism: Nyctibius grandis; assembly: GCF_013368605.1. Taxonomy (NCBI): domain Eukaryota; kingdom Metazoa; phylum Chordata; class Aves; order Nyctibiiformes; family Nyctibiidae; genus Nyctibius; species Nyctibius grandis. Next base: position 6,160,334 of record NC_090679.1, read on the forward strand.
TAGGCAAAACAGATTTTTCAGTTCTGTTGAAACAAATAGCAAATTCTGTAATAAATTTGCTTATAAAATTTTTTTTTAATGGATTTAAATACAATTTAATTTTATATTTAAATAATTAAAAACGTAAGCTTATCAAAAAGCAACAGCAACTGTTACAAAGCCCATGTAGTTTTAGACATTATACAATGTGAGTATATTATGCTGTTACCTTTACTCGATTTGTTAATTGGAGATGGTGATATGGAGTAAGGGAGATTGGTGTGACTGTCCTGCTGTACAATTTGACCCATTGCTTGAAGCCTGGATGTTTTTTCTTTTCAGTAAAATACCGGTGAATATAAACAGGCCTTTTATGTGAAGGCTTTCGGAATGAAAACCTGCTTGCGTGTGTGTAAAGGGCAAACGATGGACCAACAAAAAACTCACAGTAACAACAAAACTGATCCCTGCCACCTTTTTGTAATACAAACCCAAAGGCTCTCCAACTGGGGTTACTGAACACTAAAGCTAATCTGTGGGAAGATCAGCTTAAATGGACTGACTTGTCTTAACTCAAATGCATGAAAGGTCCCCAGTTTTCCAACAGGTAGTGTGTTTACAAAGAGCAACATAAGCTCATACCCTGTACTCATGGATACATCTCGGTAACCTTGTCCTCTTGCTGTTGGTTTCGCATGAGGGTTTTGTGCCTGTTGATGCTAAATGGCAAGGAATAAACATCTCCAGGTATTGTTGAAGACACATGCCACTAGGAATAAACTTCAGAAACTCCTCCCGTGCACTTCGGTATGCTTTGAGGCATCAGCCGGCTCGTGTGCTTGACCTCAGCAGCTACCTGGGAACAGTCAGACAGTGGTTAATGTGGTTTTGCTCTTAGTATCCCTGCATTTGATCATGGAGTCCATGCGTCTCCTGGGCTCTTTGGGAATACTTTCAACACGACAGATTTAAATTACTCAAGAATAAGACTTTTATTGAACATCAGTAAAAGTAGTTTCTGACTCTTGCTCAATATGTTTCTCACTTTTTTTAAAGCCTGTGGGGCTCTGAGCATGGTGCGCAACTGCCCCAGAGTCTGGGGTGCGTCAAGCTAGTCCAGCTCTTCAAAGTTGCTGTCTAAGCAATGAAGATCTTTAATTCTTCGAAGGTGTCTGTTCTTCACTTTTGGCCTACTGCGTTGCAGTGTAAATGTCATCTTCGTACAGTTTCAAAGTTACTTTATTCTAGATTTTAAGTAACTAAGATTGTTCGACAGAACAGCAGGCAGAGAGTGCTGCTGTGGCAGCAGGTACGGCAGTTCCACACGCAGTAGTGGGAACACTTTGAAGCAGGTTTTGTCTAGAGCCTCCATTCTTCGTGTTGCAAGCCTGACTTACCTAGAAAATTCTTTTCAGGGCTTGTTTATAGGAGAAGCTGACTGGCTTAACAATAGCAGTGCCTATTCTAACATACTTCTGCCACCTCTTCAGTGGATGTGTGGTGTCCACACATGGAGTTTATCGGCAGAATTACAAAGGAGTAATTACACTGCTCTGGCCATGAGCTTCCCTCCCACCCTTGCTAGGTGAGCCCTTGCTCCTTCAGAATACATGTGCTCTCTGAAAAGCAACAGGTGGCTGTTCTCACTGGTGTGTAAGAGCAGTTTTTACTGACCTTGACCTTGTGTGCAAAATGCCAAGCTGCAAAAGAGTTTTACAGAATGTCCATTCAGCCAAACAGTCGTTCTTTCAAGAAAGACTCTTCCCCTGAAAGCATGCACTAAACAATATTTCTGACTGGCATCAAAAGGTTCTGCTAAAATGATATGCTGCTGCAACAACTTTTTGAAGGCTCGCTTATTGCTTTTGCTGTCTGAAATGTAACTATAGCTATAGAGTAGCATGATCTAGGTGGCTTATAAACCTCTTCCATGAATGTCGGTGGATTAATATACACCCTTAGTTTTGACAGAAGGGGAATGGTACTCCTGCAGAGCCCGGGTCTCCAGAGGATAGAGAGCCACTGCAGAGTCATGTGTGATGTCAAATTTACTGTGAAGGAAGACAGGTTGGAGTGGGCTGCACTTACAATGTCTGTGTGTCTCTGCGGGAATGGAGAAGGATGTTTGCAAGTTCCCATATGATTTTGCTCTTGGGCAGAAAACTCAACTGCAGGTATCTGGAGAAACAATAAAAGATTGAGTAAGAGCAGAACAGAAGATGTTCCACTTGGTGAGATGAGAAGTCATTGCTTCCACCTGTTCTCAGTGGAATATAAGTGTGCTGGGGAGTTTATCGTAACTACCCTCCGAAATGCTGCCGAGTGACTCGGCACCAAATGTGACAAAACAGCTGCAGCGCAGGATGGAGCTGTGTTGTGTGTCACGCCGTGATGGACAGGCTCCCGTGGTTTAGATGTAGAAGAGAACGTGTCCTTTCCTTTAATGCTGAGCGGTGGGAAGAAGCACACATGAGAGACCTGCTCTGCCCTAGGTAACTTATCAGATCCCCATCCGAATTAGTGAGAAGTTTTACACCTTGGATTTAGTACCCTTTGTCCTGTGACCTGGAGGAGTCAGTGCTGCTCTCCTGGTGAACCAGCCACTAGAGGGGACTGTGATATATTTGATTTTTCTTTTTGGACACTAAACTGATGCAGATTTGGCTAGATGGGAGGGGTGGCAGTGCTGGTTCTGCCCCTGGGTTAGCATGGGGAGTTCTTGCTCCTGCAATGCAGAAGTGTTTATGGGCCCTCCAAGGAGCTGTAGAGAGATGCAAGCACATGACTTTGGGTAATTTTAGTTGGAAACGTTCTCTTCTTGGCAGCAGAGCACTGTCTGCTTTGTGGTTCCTAAAGTCCAGGCAACCAAATTTGACCGAGAGGTGCAATAACCACAAAAATCTGATTTGCCTGCTGGGTCTGTATCTTCTAGAGAAACCATACCAAAGCTGTGTCCCAAAGGGCTTCCATCTCATTTGTTTCTCGCGTAGTAAAATACTAACCCCCTTATCCTGCCTTTTGAAAACTGAGAAATGGTAAAATAGTAAAATGAGACGTGTCTCAGTTGAATAATACGTTTCAAAGATAGTTTTCAAAATTGCTCTGTACTAACAGTCCATTAGCTAACTAGTGCTCTGCCTGGATTTTGCTAAAGGAGTTTAATTCAGGAATTGAGCAGCCAATTTAAACGCAGCACACAAGAATAACAGAAGAGACAGCGTTTCGGGAACCAGTGCAAGTGAAAGTTAAATTCACTTGTGAACTATGAAAATCTTCCTAATTTACTGACTGTAAAGTGCTTCCATGCGTTGCAGTGGTTTTTACGATGCTGGGTAAAGTAGCCTTGGCTCTCCAACCTGTAACTGCTCTTGAGGAAAGACAGCTTGGCATTGGCATTCTGAAATTTAACGTTCCCCCCTCAAGAAACCAGGCTGTCCTGCAACTTGGCACTCCTTTTTAATGATGTCACTTAGCACCACGCTGACTTTTTTGAACCTCCCAGTCTTTGAAGCGTGCTTGCGCCCAAGTTGCCTTTGTACCGCTGCCTATAGTCGCTGCAGCGGCACTTCTGGCTGTCCTCTGAACAGTGAAAAAGCCATCAATGTTGAGAAGAAACTTTTCCTACGCTATTGAATGCTTTAGAAAAATAAAAATGAGGTTGTCAGTTTGTCACTGTTTTGTACTATGTAATTTTAATAGAAAGGTTTTTCAGACCTTAAGAAATCAGGTAGTTAAAAGGTAGATGAGGGCAGAGTCCAGGTTAAGATCTTCCAGTAGCTGTTTGCTTGCTGAAGAATATTTTGGAAAGGGAGAGTTTGTAATTCCTTCAAAACAGGGAACAATGTTACTTTATTCTGGAACCCAGTACCCCTGTGTCAAATGTTTTTCTCAACTTAAATTTTATTTTTAAGTCTCTTGGAGAAACTTTGTTAAGACCAGGGAGACAAAAGCTCTCAGTGATATTTCATAACCATCATTTTTTTTTTCCTCCAGTTGCTTTAATTTCTCTGGAAAGGCTGCACTGTGCCTTTTTTAATGCACTGGGCTGTATCTTGCATATGGAGAGATGTTTTTCTCATCTTCAGTGAAAACCCATGAACAGATGCAGACCGCAAATTTATTTGCTTGGAGAGAATCACTTTTGGGCACTTGCAACTCCATAAGCTCTCCGTAGCCTCTCGCGCTGACATTTTCCCCTTCTGGTGCCCTGTCTAGCCTGATGTCCTAGAGTAATTTTTCAGACCTCGGTCTAAAAGCAGCGCTCTCCAGTAGCCCAAAGCCTTGCACACTTGCAACATTTTTCTTCCAACTTATCCCCATTTGCCCTTATTTGCAGCCTATCTATTCTTCAGAGAGTCTAATGACTGCATTTTTTTACATGTGAAAGGCTTTTTTTAAAAAATCTGAAGTGGGTAAAACGTAGCTCGGGTTTAAAATAAAAGCTAGCTTTGGGACTGCAGACACAGCAAAGGTGTTGAAAACTGAGGCTTACCTGTCCTCTGTTCATGGGATACATTTACCTGGGCAGAGGTAGTTACCTTTGTGGTAAAGGCATGCACTTAGTGTTTGTGCATCTTATATGCTTATTAAAAACGAAGCATGGAATGGAAGTATCCAGCAGATCTAGAAATAAATCTGGTCTCACAGAGTTATCCCTTGTGTCTATTTAGCCACCTGATTTCCAAAGCTTATACAAAGTTTATAAAACTCGCAGCTTTGGAGGTGGGAGTGGACTGGCTTGGCTCATTCTTTAAATATTCTTCCTTCGTGTTTGCTATCAAAGGGTTGTATCAGTAGTGAAAGACAGAGGTGATGTATCTTGAGTGAAAAGTGCAGAGTCAAGCATAGCACTTGACACCCGAATCAAATATTGACTTGGAATGGGTTTTTTTGAATCTTTGGGTATATTAATGTCTCAAAACTCGGCATTTTCCAGGCTAGGGTCGTTATCAGTCATTGTGGTATCTGAGCACTTGGTTTTCCTGTTCAGTAGCTAATTTAGGGGGTGGAGGGGAAATCTGCAAACCCAAGTTTGTCTTTTAGTTGCTTTTATTTTGAAGGTAATGGTGTATTACAGGAGAAATGTCCTTGTGCTATGGTCTGGAGAAGAGAGGCAGAGTTAGTCCAGCTCGAGACTAATTTCCCATTTTAAGATGGAGAGCAAAATGTCTTTTCCAAAGAACAAGCACGTTTTCTGTAATTTATCTATAGATAACCTTGGCAGCAATTTAAAACAAATGTCTTTAGGAAATGACCAGTATAACTCTAATGTGCCCTCTAAAGTCTGACACTGTTCAAGAACCGATGCACTTTCCTTGTAAGTTCATTTTATTAGTCAACTAATGCATAAATAAATTAAATTCTACTCATAGAACATGCTTTCCTTTCATTCATAATCAGTAAAGTCAGCAGAAAAAAAATTCTTCCATTTTCCAGCAAAACTGGATATACAAATTTAATACATCATACATAAGTAAAGGCAAGTGACATTTTAATAGGATAACTCTTTTTCTTGTAAGGTTTTTTTTGAGGCCAGTCTTCTAATGCTACACCAAATTATGTATGAAAGGGTCCGTAGAATGCTGGTAGAGATTAAAATCATGTTGGAAGAGGAATAAGAGACTTCAGGATACTCTTTCTATCCAGATGTCATTGTAAGTACACATGGAAGAAGCAAGGTAATCAGTAATCTGACAGTGAAACTGATGGGAGACATGAAGTGATTGAAGATGAATTTGAACCCTCACGTACCTGGACAGCGATCAGGGTGTTTGGAGGCTTTCTTCTATTTGAAAATCATCCTGGTTAGCTGCTGCTACATGGCGGAGAAGCATTTCTGCAATACCTTTTCCACAGGCGCAGTCATTATGCTGGATGTTGAGAGTGTGGGGCTTGGTCTTCAAGCACTTGGGCCAGGGGAGAAGTGAAGGGTGCGGAAGTTGGAGGTGAATGAGGTTAGGGTTTGGAAAACTGTGTTAATGTCTTTTTACCCCACTAGAAACAGCCCTGTATTTACTCTGTTCCTTTTTCCTTTGGAAACAGATAGAAGCTTTTAGGGAAGGGGAAACCCGTAAAAGAGGTTAGGACGTGTAAGCACAGTTGAGTATAGGTGCTGTTGACATGATGTTTTCAGAGGCACGTAAACTCAATAGAGTCCTGACCTATTTTATTTTCCAGATATTTGAGTCTTTGATTCCAACAGTATTTTCAAGTAGTTTTTTGGATACATCTTTTATAGATGTGGCATAAATGTTTTAATTCTTGATATACAACTAAAAGCCTTGATGCATGTCTGGATTTTCATCAACTTAGTAATTGGTGATATTGGAATATTAGTCAGGTAGTGTCATCAAGGAGTGCCTGAAGTCTGTGTAGAGCTTATTCTTCTTACTATTGTTGCCTTCTTCAAGAGCATAATGTACTTACAGTTACCATTAAACTTGCCATGAACAGTTTTCTGAATTGCCAAAAACTGGTTTAAACAGCTAATAATAGGTGCCAAGTTGGAAGCCTTTAGTAAGATCATAACGCAGCACGCTCTGAGTGATACATGAAAGGAGATAGGAAAGAATTATCGTTTCCAGTTTGATAAACGTAGAGGCTTTTTTGGGGAAGGATAATTATTCAGTTACTATCCAGATATCACTACTAGAAACACTTTTATTTTAAGGGAAAACATTTGTGTTGCTAAGAAGCATCTAAGATGAGAATTCGCTTTGAAAGTTTTAGCTTAAGGTCAGATCTACATTACACACCAGCGGTGTGATTTCTGTCATGGCAGCTCAGATCGACTTGTGTAACTAATGTGTTTTGTGCTTATAACAACATTTTAACTCTTTAGCTTGTTTGTCTGAGGAAGGAATAGTTCCCGTGCCGATAGTTACATCTGCTGCTACAGCTGTGTGTACGAGGGGCATGGTGCCCACGTGGCACATTGCTATTCCTTTACCAGCTCTGCTCTCTGAGGTCAGGTCTGTAGAAGGGATAACCTGCCAGCCTGGGAATGAAGGTATTCCTGTACTGCTGGCACTTTACTACTGTGGATCTGGTTTATACTATAGATGCATTAGCTCCCTTCAAACACCTCTTCCCCCTCTTTGATTGAAAAACCTTCCTGTTGGCAAGAGAGGTGCTCTCCCTTCTGCGCAGGCTGCTCAGTAAATGGAGCCCAGTTTGGTTTGTCATGGTGCACTTGTTTTGTGCAACTGTGTGAAAAATTTCCCTTCTTTATGAAACCTTGAGAACACGTGGGGTCGTACTCTGTTGGAGAAAGACGTTTCCTCCAGGTACGGAAGGAGCTCACCAGAGTTGAACAGAGCTTTCACGGGACAGCCTGTCCCTAGAATGGCACCAGGCAGCTGGAGACAGCTTGTTTAGGTTGAGCGCCAAATGCAGAGCTGTATTCTTCAACTGGATTTTGACACAGACACAACTTGAAAGGTGCAGGGTTTGAGATTTGACCCCAAAAGAAAGGTGGTTACTCAGGAAAATATTCAGCAATTGCCTCAGTATTATAGGGAGCAGAAAGTACACAATATTTTGTCCATGATCCCCTTCCTCTTTCAATCAGTTTCAAACCGGTTGAAATAAAAAACTCTGAAACCCCCATTTCTCATGGCCTAAAACTTTTGAATCAAAAATGAAAACATTTTGCTTGCTAGGTTTTTTCCATGTAGCTGAAATTTCCCCTCCATGTGTTTATAACCAGACTTGAAATTAAATTGCTCTTATCTTCTGCGTGAGGTTGCAGAGCTCTGGAAATAGCAGTTATCTCAATTTTAGCCCATCGTTCCCATCAGTGCTTTACATCTGGAATTTTTCTGTGTGCATCTTGTTTTATTTAAAGACTTTTACTATTTTAAGTGAAGACATTGCCATCCTGTTGCTCACAACAAGCTCTTGCAAGGTACCTTCTGTGGAGCTGCAGCCACTTACAACTGCCCAAGTCATATAAAATCACAGAGTAGTTGAGTGTGGCTACCAGTAACTTGCTCTGGAGTCCCTCTGGACTTGAACCGAAGTCCTCCTGCCTTCTCTCCATGCATTAAAGAACTGAAACTGTTTTGCATAATTCATAATTAGCTATGCCTCTGCAAACTAGGGAGTTTATAGGTTTATAGCTATAATGCAGGCTTCTCCTTCATGCAGTACCTGTTAGGATGGACGTTAAAATGCTCACATTCGTCTTCAATATTGTAGTGTATGAGTGAATTAATAAATGTATGGACTTATTGAATAATAAAAGCCTTTTTTTAAGAGGGATGGAAATTACATAATTGACACATCTCTTCTGAGAGTCCTCAGTTGCCACTTAGTTTTGCAGAACGGTTGTTTCTGCAGATAAATTTATTTCATGGGCTTTGACCATCATGAGTGAATCTGGACTGTTTTCTTAATATGAGGAAGAAATTAGATGTGCTGTTACTGAATTTTCTGAGAATATCAGATACACTTTTCTTTAGCAGGTCCTCAAGAGGAAAATGTTGAATGGCTGCCTGTCCATTTTTTTTCCTCTTAAAATGAGTGATTTTAAGCTGCTTAAAAGTGGGAATTTGCATTCCCAGAGAAATTGTAAAATGAAAAGCAAAAAAATAGAAGAAGCTGAAGTTTTGAAGTTCAATCAGAAATTAAAAATGCCAAGAACACCTTTGAAAAGCTTTGTTTCCATGTTGTTGAAATTCCCAAAGTATCTGTGTATAAATGAGTATGGTTTTGTTTGTGTAAGGGCTTGGGAGCAGCGGTTACCAGAGGGTACTGGTTAATGTTAAGTTTTTCAATCATAAGATCATCTGGAGACTCTTACTTTTGCAATGCTATTACAATTGCCGTTTCAAATGAGAGCAGTCAGACTCTTAGAATTCAATCAGTGTGTGTTTGTCTCCTGCATAGCGCCGTACAATCCTCATTTATAACAATGCTGTGTGGCAGAGGCAGCTCCGACAGTTTTAAATTATGCAACAATAAACACATTACAGAGCCTGCTTGAGATTACCCCACTGCTGGCTGCTTGCATCCAGCCCCCACTTAGGAGGGCTTTGTGTATCTGACTTTCTGAAGAAGCTGTCCTAGAAACATGACCTATAAACAAGGAGAAAAAACTTGGTGGTGCTTCTCTGAAGTCAATCCAGGTGCACAAAGCAAACTTTCAGTGTCAGCCTTTGAAATCCTTGAAAAAGAAGACGTAATGTGTTAGAGATTATAGTTCCTTTTTGCTCTTGCATTTTGTTGTCTTTTCTTGAAAAAGCGATTTATCAATCCTTTGATAAACACTTCCATGTAAAGTAACCCCTCTACCTAAGCCAGGATGTCAGCGCAAAGAGAAGGTTTAACAAGTACGAAGCTGTAGCTGTATGTCTCGATTATTTTCAACAGTGTAATTTAAGCAGTTTAGTGATGACCCCGAGCTCATGTAGTTGAGGCTGCTATAGCCTTGGAATTGCTGCAAGATGCGGCTACTTAGTCATTATCTGAACAAATTTCAAGTTAAAAGAAAATAAAAAATGAATTTCAGGTGAAAAAGGTAAAAACTGCCTATTGTCAGAGAAGGCGGTTGTCTACAACAGCTGCCAACACAAACATGGGCTGGCAAATTGTCAGTAGTGGAGGAAAAAACTGCTCTAGAAATGGTAAGATTTTTCCTGGTTTTAAAATTAATAAATTCTGAAGAATCAAAATAACTAGAGTTTGAGATGGGATCACTCTGTGACAGATGGCATGATATTTTTTTTCTGTTGGAATTACACTTTCCTGTTAATAACGTATTCTCGATTGACCCTTTGCACCGAGATGGTGCCTACCTCTAGAAGGAACCAGTTAAGTAACGCCTCCTCCAAAGGCATCATCTCATCTTGCAGTCCTCTGATGTCATCCTCATTAATACCAATCAGATTTGAGTTTCAAAAACTGATCTGTGCTTTAAACCCACTTCCCAGCTCAGTTAGTCCAGCTTGGGATTTTCCTTGGCACCGCTGCGTTAGTTCCGTTCGCAGCAGTGGCTCTGTCTAGGCACTGCGCGCGGATGCTCCGTGCATTTGTCACTGGGGGGTGAATTTAAGCTCATTCATCTGAACATCAGCAGCTGCTTTGGGTCCGTCCTGCCTTTTGGGAGACGTGAAGATGTCTCTGGGACATGGTTGTATATGTTATGAACCGAGAGCCTTGATATTGCAGCAAAAAGATGCTTTTAAATGGGTCTGTCAGTGCTGCAGGAGTGTCTCTGAGCCGCGCCAGTCGAGTCTCTCTAGTCTGTCTTCCCTCCCTGTGTATTTTTAACTTTTTTTCAAGAGATTGCTCGTTATGGCTGATTACATTATTTGCCATTTTTTGTCTCCTTTGATGCCTGTGCCAGCAGCGCTTATGTAAAGGAGCTTGATGATGTTGAATGGTAAGAATGAACAAATGCAGCGGGAATTCAATTGGTATTTTGCTCTCAAGCACAAGTGTTCTTTCTAAATCAAGTCTGACCACTTACTATGTCAGTCAGCTACGTTGCTGGAGCCACGGAGAAACTATTTCACTTACATTTGATTTAAGGGAAATTTCTGTTTGCTCGAGGTGCTCTATTTTATTGGAAAGTTTTAGAAATGTGTGATTTCCAAGTGGTCTGCATGCTTTAAACCAGATTTGGCCATGGCTGATCTTCACCTTGGCTGCACAATCCTATGTAATATGTATGCTTGTCAAATAACTGGCCAGCAGCACCCTCTCTGCAGACGGGGAGTGTGAAGTCATTTGTCAAATATCACACAGGAATATTGATGATGGGTTCTTTCAGATACCTTTAAAATTAAATTTCTTAATCATACAACCACCCCCCTCAGCTGACACAAGCAACTTTAGAATTCATGCTATAGAGCACCTGATAATTAATGACAGTTTAAAATACCTTATTGTAATGTCATATACAACTTGACTAATTAGTTGACGTAGCTGCTCTTAAGTTTCCAGTTTTAAGAGGTTTGTGAGTGTTTTGACAGAGTCTTTCCCCTGGTGCAGTAAATGCTGGATTGCTGTGAATTTAGGGCCACGTCCTGCAGCCCTCTAATGTCGTCTCAGCTGCTGCCACATCCCTGCTTCGCTCTGATGTTCAGCAAATAGTTTGCTGGGAAGTTTGTGTGCTGATCTGGCAGGGAAAGCAACCCACCGAAGCGAATAGCTTTCTTTTGGACGAGCGTGCTGAAATGAAGTGTTGAGATTTGGAGACGCAGCAGTAGGATGGGATGCGGCAGCCAACAGTTGGATTGTCTTCAACTGCCAAAGACCCTCAGTCAGGGAAGCACACATGCTTCTTTCATAAAGGTTGGCAGTCCCAGGCGGGCGATTTCTAAAGAATTGCCATCAGTGAGGTATTCAGAAGAAAAATGACTGTTCAAAAATGACTGTGCAAAAAAGCAAAATTTCATCGTACCATGGCGGGGACACTCAATTCTCAACTTCTTTGCCTCTCTGTATTCAGACAGAGCGGGGTTTCTGTGCGTTGATTCATCACACTTGGCTTGAGAGAGAGCACAACATCTCCAGATATCGGGGAGGCTGATTTTGTAGTGCTTCAATGTCGCTTTTATTCAGCGCCTACTCAATAGAGCTTTGTGTTCTTCTCGCTCTTAGAGATTGTAACTGCTGCCACGGAGGCAGAAACGACCTGAAAATATGGACCATAAAAAATATTGGCAAACTGGTGTTTCTCAAAAATATGACCTGTGCTTAAAACAACAGCAAAATCTTTATTTGACTTTTAAATCATGGCATCTTATTGTCTTTTGATTTTTGGAGCCTCTAAACAAAAGCATAATATACTACAGCTCCCTGTGAACTAGGGATTTAAGACATTGCAAATCTACAGGGGAAGAAAAAACCTGTTCAAAATCAAATCCCTTTCTGATAAAGTGTTATCGAGAGTACAGCTGTTTGGTGGTAGTGTTGTGTGGAGAGCAGCTGAGCTGGAGCCTCTAGGAAATGTGGTAACAAAGGAGGGAGAAAAGAGGCTTTGCTAAGCTGGGTGCGAGCTGCACGACCTTGCAATGAGCTGAAGACTTACTGCAACTCCACCTCTTAACACGTAGGTCTTGGCTACGAAGACTAAGGGAAAAGAACGTTGAGGAGCAGAACACTAATATTCCTGAAAGCTGGCAGTTTTCTGTGTCTTATTGATGCTGCGTAGTCTTTCTCTCAATTTCAGTTTGGTTTTGTCCAAATATATGCAGTTGCATCTGTTTACTTGGTGGTTCAGTGTTGGAAACATACCCCTCTCCTTGACAGCGCAGTTTGATATCCTTTCTAACTGGTTTGGAACTGGAGGAAGGAAGAGGCTGTGCGCTTTGCAATGGGAACTTGCTTTTTGGTCCCAAAATTAACGGATTGATGAAAAACTGTTCAAGTATGTTGGCATGCTTGTGGGACAGTAATGTATTCTGTGTGGGAGCATCTGTCGTAAGGGAACGGCTCGGGGAGAGGGAGAAGCACACGATATAGCTGCAGATACTACTTCAAAATGACTTGTGTACCAGTGCACAGGAAAGTTTAATTAAAGGGAGAATGGAATTTCCCCAGCTGATAGAGAAACTTGTATGGAGAAACCTGATTCACTGGTGTTACTGAGCATCTGCTGGCGTGCAATGATGGTTTTACAGCACTTTTACTGGGGGTTTTTGCAGGTTGCTCTCTCTGAAAGGACAGTACTCGGTGTTCATCTCGGTTCACTTCGTGCTATTTTTACAGCTTTCTGTGTTCAAATGGCTTAGAATAACATGCTTGTCATTCACCTGTCAACTAAGAAATGTAACTTACTTCAGACTTCCTTCCCCTGAGAGTAGCTCCGATGTGAGGAATATCTTCAATTACCAAAAAAATTCTGTGCTGTCCCCTTCCTGTGTGCTTTTAAAAGGCAAGTGTTTACAAAAGGTCCTCTGTTTCAACATGACCTAGTTAAGGATGCTGCTGTGCAGCAGGTCAAGGTTTCGCAGGAAAGTTTTGAGCATCACAAGATGCTATTCAAATTTTGGAGAACTGTGGATGAATCTGCAAGATCACCTGTACCAGCCAATGTGTTTTATTCAATGAATTGTGGCACAAATGGAGGGCTGGTGGAACACCTGCCTGATACCACAGTCTTTGACTAGATAAGAAGTACGTTGAGTAGTTTAAGCCAATGCGTTCAAATACCGGTATCCTCTCACAGAGGGGTGCTCTGTGCAACGCCCGCAAAACAGCTTGAGCTTTGCAACACCGCTGCACCGCTGGCGTAGCTGAATTGCTTGATGAGCCTCCGAGTTCTTCTGTGTTGACACACAGTAGGATATAGAAATGTTTTAAGAAGAAGGGAGTGTCTCTACGCTTATGGACACGAGAATACTTAATCCTCAGATGCGTGGGAGCTGGGTTGGTTTTTTTAATTGTGTGGTTGCTGCTGTCTCGCTCGAGTGGGAATGGGCTTTTTAACTGTAACTTCAAGTGCTGCCAGTAATGCTCTTCTGCATTTTACTGGAGAGAGCTTAACTGAATCAGTGTTAATGATTTGTCTGTCCTGTTTGAATGACTATGGGTTTATGATCTGATGTGTTATGATTTTATGGCTAGAGAAGGAACAGATGTTACTAGTGGTTTCAAAATTGGTTAGCACTGAACGAATGTGGGCGCTTTGTATTTCATGATGGGTTAATGGTCACTGTTGGGGTGGGTAAAAAGTTTCCTACAGGGGGAATAAAACCCAGTTCTAACAGTTGTGTTTTTTCTTCCGCCTTTGCCACAGGTTGCCAACTTGGCCTGTTCCATCTCAAACAATGAAGAAGGCGTGAAATTGGTTCGCATGTCAGCCAGCCAGCTTGAAGCCCTGTGTCCCCAGGTAATAAAGAGTGTAAGAACGTAAAACAGACCTTAGTAAGTTGGGCAACTGATCCTGCTTAATACATGTCCTGGCCTCTTCGTGTCTGTCTATGGACTTGCTGCAGAACTTGACTGTTTCCTTAGTATATGTAGAGAATGAAATGCAGCATAGGCATTAAAGCTGAGAAACTTTAAAATACATGACAAAGTAATTAGTGATACGAATGGATCTTTCTTATGTACTAGCTCTAATTTCATTTGGCCAGGGTATTCTAGTGAGACAGTAAACTGGTGAAGCTTCAGTGGTTTACTGCGCGTGTTCATAGAATGATAGAATCATTTAGGTTGGAAAAGACCTTTAAGATCATCAAGTCCAACCGTTAACCCAGCACTGCCAAGCCCACCCCTAACCCATGTCCCTCAGCACCACATCTACACGGCTTTTAAATCCCTCCAGGGATGGTGACTCCACCACTGCCCTGGACAGCCTGTTCCAGGGTGTGACAACCCTTTCGGTGAAGACATTTTCCCTGATCTCCAATCTAAACCTCCCCTGGCACAACTTGAGGCCGTTCCCTCTCATCCTATCGCTTCTTACCTGGGAGAAGAGACCAACTCCCCCTTCGCTACACCCTCCTTTCAGGCAGTTGAAGAGAGCGAGAAGGTCTCCCCTCAGCCTCCTTTTCTCCAGACTAAACCCCCCCAGGTCCCTCAGCCGCTCCTCATCAGACTTGTGCTCCAGCACCTCAAGGTCTTTCTTGTCGTGAGGGGCCCAAAACTGCCCCCAGGATTCGAGGTGCGGCCTCATCAGTGCCGAGTCCAGGGGGACGATCCCTTCCCTAGTCCTGCTGGCCACACTAGTGCTGATACAAGCCAGGATGCTGGTGGCCTTCTTGGCCACCTGGGCACACTGCTGGCTCATATTCAGCTGGCTGTTGACCAACGCCCCCATGTTGCAGGAAGATGTCTTGTGAAGACACTGCTCCTGTCCCTGCTGTAGGATGAATTATAGGTATATTATTTTTTGCCTGAGTAGAATATATATATGCCAAAAAAATCTTCTTGGTAGCGTAGGATCAGAGGAAGCTGGCTATGCGTGAAGAGTTTGAACCTGGCTGTGACTACCTTTTAATTAATAGCTTTTTAATGGAAACAAGGAAATTAAGTTTATATAAGCAGTAGACTATCCTCTTGCATTTTTGACAGCCCTGATGTTTTAAATATCAACAACCAGATACTTGGATGAACCCCTGAAGACTAATTACATTTTTTCTTGTAATTTACATTTTTTTTTGTAATTTTTCTTGTAATTTACATTTTTTTAAAGCAACAGGAAATTCAGATCTAAAACATCCAAATAAGCTGTTGTTGGTAATGAGGAGCTAATGGGAAATAAGTACTCAAAAAATTGGTCAAATGGAATTTTATGAAAATAAGTTGTATTGTCTCAGGATATCTGGAATTTGTTCAGACTTCTATATATATATCTAAATCTCCTTTTAAAACTGGTTGAAAGGAAGAGAGATATGTACACCTGTACCCACCTCAGCAGGAGGGGAATTTTGAGGGACTAGGTGAAGGTAGTATGAAGAGCAGGACCATCTTACCTATTTTATTACTTCTATGTAATAGTGCTATTAAATAGGTGAAGATAGACACCTGAAAATAAAACATTAAATACTATCCAGGAGGCCTTTTGTCATCCTGGCATGGACTTCTGTGGTTCCCACTCCTGGATCAGACCCTGGGGCCAGTGCAGCAGCTGCGCTGGCTGTGCGGTTCTTTGCCTCCCACATCTGGGGCAGGTGGTGTGTATGGCTTGTTAAAACCAAAGGTCAATTTTTACAGTTGGAATAAAGCATGTGGAAGAAAAAGCTTTTAAAAATACATCTTATCTGCTGTAAGGGCTTGCTCTTTCCTAAAGTAACCAACTAGGCTGGATGTAATTTTCTTTGTTATCTCCAAGAGTATGGGTATCTAATGCATGTTGTTCCAAACAAATGTTGATGCTTTTGAAAACAATCATCTTAAGAAAGTTAGGTTTTCTTTGAATCTAAAGGTTTCTGGCAGTTGTCCAAGTCTGTGGGGGGTGTTTTTCCCCTCCCCATTGCTGAAATTATGTGTATTTCAAGCTCTTCTATCTTTGCTTTTCCAGCAACTGCCTGTTTTAATAAATCTACTCCTTTATAAAATAAACACTGTGATAGTCAACATGAAATAATTAACAAACTGTAATCAGTAGTCACCAAACTGTAGTCACATCTACTGAAGCGCAGTTGTTAACCTTTAAGTTCAGGGATTATGGATGATACATTTAACACTCATTGGAAGCTTTGATTATCTATAAATGGACAAGGGCTGTCACTGATGGGTTTTGGCTTTACAAAGGTCATATCTGAACTTCCAAGCCTGCTCCACTGAACATTCTTGCCTTAATTTCAGGGTCGTCACCAAGAGATTAGTAAATGACACTATAGATGTTGATAGCACTTGAAAGAGTGCTTTTGTATTACATTACGTGTTCTCTGCTTGATTCTTTAATGCTCTGAGAGTATTTAAACATGTTGTGAATCCTGAGAGGCAACTGGGGCACTTGTCTGAACTGTTTTACAAATGGCATCTGTGTTGTCTCCTGTAACAATACAGAAGGGTCTTATGCCAGTCATAAGTGATGCAGCACACTATCGTCCTCCTCAACGGCGTTACTAAATGGTCCCCAAACTTTGATTGTTCTGTATGATCTCTAAATGCTTCTAGATATAAAGAACTGTGTAGTGGGGTTTTGTTTCCTTTTTTTAGACAATTATCTGTTTATTTTGCGGTTTGTTCCTGATGAGATTCGCAGCTGCTGCTTGAATCCTTTTAAGTGGCTGTGCTGAACGAATGTGTGAATTAAGCATAAAATACAGGTTTAATCCAATATTATCTGCTTTTTTTTTTTTTTTTTTGCTTAGATGGTATTTTTCCAGGAAGATGCTGGATTCGGCATGAGTCAAGTCAATCAGTAATTACAATAGTCTCTGAAACTTGAGTGAATATATCAATATCACACAGAAATCTGATGTATAAAATTTAACTCAAGCTTTTGCTGTGATTGAAAAGATGAAACTGAAATTTAATGCACTTGAATAAGTCCCCAGGTAACCTCTTAAATAGCTTAACTGAGTAGTAGCCATTCTGGGAGTAGGGAACTCCTGGTTAAAGAGTGATTTCTGGAGAAATCAATCTGTAGAGTTAATTATAAAAGCGGTATCTCAAACAGAGCAGTTACTCGGTCCCTTGCTGTAACTAGCCTTTTTGCACCGGCAGCGGGAGTAAGGAACATGCAACACCTGCAAATGGCTAGGGAAAACTTGGGAGTTTTGTTGGTGGGGACAAGAAGTCGTTCATTGGCAGTGTCACCGATGGGTTCAGATGTTCTCAGGTTTGAAATGTAATTCTTTGAGGGGAAAAAGAAGATGTGGAAAATTTGTCATCTGAAAAGTCTCTCCGAAAGCAAGCAGTTAAATTTGTTTAGCGTGGCCGTGTTCCTGGAAATCAGCTCCTCCTCAAGAGTAACATCACCCTTCCTGTTTGTGAGTCCCCAGCCAATTAACGCAGAAATTAATGCGAAGCTGAAGCCTTAATGTGATATTTAGAGCTCCCTTTTGGTGGTGCAGAAGGCACTGTTAGGAAGAGCTGTGCACGCTCCGTAGTAGCCAGCTGGGTGACTTGTGCTAGGCTGGGTTTACAGGGGAGTAATAGGGCAGCATTAGGGGGTCGCTGGTGTTTTTCTTCATGAAGCCTTGACTTACCAGCCTGCCTCAATTATTTTTTTTGAGAGTATGCATTGCTGAAAGTCTGTATATCAAAGTGCAACAACTTTGTGCATCATCTCGCAAGCGTTACCTTCAGTCCTGCAGCTTCATGCCTTGCTAGGTGGTGGGGGAAACCGGCCTGTCTATGATGGGTTAAGATGAAGGGAAAAAAGTCCTCCATTGCTACAGTTAAATGTTTTTAAAAAAATGCTTAAGATGTCTTTCATAACGGAAAAGGAAAAGTACTGCTGTGAAATGCTTGGAATAGTTGCCTGTGCCTCCATTTGCCTAGCAGAGTGCTGGGGGAAGTTTTCTTTGCCTTCTTGCTAAACACAGAGCGTGCCAGTGGGAAATTAGTGAAAGATTTTGTTTATCTCAACTTGAAAACCTGGATCCTCGCTCGTAACTCTGGCTTCGGAGTTGTGTTTCCAAGAAGTACTTGCTTTGGGAGCCTGTGAAAGCTGTTTTGTAACAGCATTTTGAATTAAAGATGTCTGAGAAGAGAGCTTAACTATAGGAGTGTTTCTGATCCTACAAGCTGTAGGTGTTTAGAAAGCAACAGTGACAAAGCCCCAGTACAGCTCTTGAAAGGAAGGAGTATTGCTTCAGCCTTTTGATGTGACAGTCTGCTGTCACTTGCAGCTGCTTTTACCAGCTATATGTTGACTTACTTGTTCTTTGAAGCCTCCACGAAGTTCATCTATAGACTTCTAATGGAATTGCAGTCAGGCTGGGAGTTTTAGAAAATAATTATGGATTAGAATTTCCATCAGGTTGCGTGTTTGCTTCTGCCGGCAAAAGCTGGAGCCCGTTGCCCTTGAGACTGGTCATTCTCTGGGAAGCAGGTTGCAGGAGCAGTGTAGACTTGCACCTCCCTGGTGTGGGCACACAAGACCTGTTCTCCCATCTGTAAGGCAGGACTCATGCTGTTATGGTGCTGGTTGCCTTTTTCCTCTGCTGTCCAAATAGCTCACCCTGAGAAACCTTGGGAGGGCACCAGGCAGCATCTCTGCCTGTCCTCTCCATGCTCCCTCCTTACCTACCTTAGCACAGACAGCGTGTTTGGCGTAGCTCACCATCCCCTGCACAGTCAGTGAGTGTTGCCCATTAAACACTCAAGATAATTCTTGGATTAAATTACATTTTTTATAGAAATAAATTGGCTCTTCTCATATTAACATCTTGTTTTAATAATTGCTGTTCCACATCCTTACATTCCAATTTTGAAATGCTTGAAAAGCAATTTGCTGCTTATAGATTTCTGATGAGGCAGATGGTTACATATGCTGATCACACCTACTGACACAGATAGAAAAATACCAAAGCATAAGGAATCCAATGCAGAGGTTCCAAATAGCACAAAAACTTTTGTTTAGAAGTTGCAGCACCTTAGAGAAACACAAAACCCCCTGCAGTCCACCCCTCAAATCAATCACAAACATGACCTGCAGGCTTTCTCTGCTCCCTGAGTCCCCAGTTACTGCCAGTTCCCTGGTGGCTGTTGGAGAAGGAGATAACTTCTCTTTTTTTTTTTGCACTGAAGACTTAATATTGAACAATTGTCTCCTTTTTTCTTCTTGTTGAAAGACTGTCAGATTTTTTGAATGTACTAACTAGCAGATCTGTCTCCAGACTGTTTAATTACAGGCGCTTGAAGCATTTTATTGGCACTGAGTAGAAATACTTATATAAAACCCAAAAACTTGGGTTGCAGTTTTGTATCATGCAGGCTTGCTGTGAAGAAGAGCCAGCACAGGACAGGAGTGGCCATCAAAGAAACAATATTATAAACTTGAGCAGTTACTGATGCATAAAAAGAAGCAAAGATAGGAGAAAAGGTCTCAATCCTGTAGAAGGAGGTATGTGAGTGTGTAAGGACCCGATGTTTTCATCAAAGGCACAGTATGATCTGTGGAGTGCGGTAGCAGAACAGCTTCCAGAAGAGACACAGAGTCCCTGAAACCCCCAAAGCTTCGGCACTTGAAGTCAGTAAAATGCAAAATGAAGCAACACAAAAGGCCACCAAAACAAGTGGCACCAAAATTCTTGCAGTTTCTGCATTGACTGGTACTATAATACCAGTCCTCAGCTACACCTGAAAATGCTTTTTCCATATACGGGGAAGTTGATGGGATAATTATCTATACACAATATGTGAGTAGTAAATACTTTGACAGTAGTACATGCTAAACTGGAAAAGGTCATGTTATTCTAGTAAAAGTGTGTATCTGTGGGTCATGATAGCACTGTAACAACAGGAGTAAGTATCTCTGCAGAGATGCCTGCAGTCACTCTCTGCGTAACTTGCAGGAAAGGAAAGTGCTCAAAGTACCTTTTATATGTTGGAACAAAGTATTGGA
The DNA here is from genome assembly GCF_013368605.1 of Nyctibius grandis. NCBI lineage: Eukaryota > Metazoa > Chordata > Aves > Nyctibiiformes > Nyctibiidae > Nyctibius > Nyctibius grandis. Next base: position 6,180,291 of record NC_090679.1, read on the forward strand.
AATTAAAGCAAACTGCTTCTTTTGGTGCGTCAGCCTCTGTACACTTGCTGGTCACTGCCATTGTAGCTAGAGAAAGTGCAAAACAATCTTCTCTATGTTTTGCTTCCAGGCATTTCAGCTCATCAGAGTCTGCAGAGTGCTTTTTGCTGTACTGCAGTATGGGGAGGGTTAGCACGTGTAGACGTGTGGATGCAAACCTGGGGTTGGATGTAACTGGAAGTGACTTAAATGTCCTGCTTGTGAAGCTTTTTTTCCACTTGGAGCAAAATGCAATTAGGAGCAGGGAAGGAGATGGGTGAACGCTGGAGGTAACTTTGGCATCTGGCATATGTAAAATTAAATTATAAGCAGCTTCTTACAAACTACCAGCAAGCAAGCTATGCTTTCTTTAATAGAGAAAAACACGGGCATTAAAATCCACCTGAGCAAGGGGAGTCCTGGCTGGGCTCAGCTGGTGTGGCAGCTTTGGTGGTAAGGTCATGTATTCATTTGTTGACTGTTTGGAAAGCTGCGATCAGAGAATCATGCTTTTGCTTCTGCCTTACAACTCGCCCTCTGTATCACAGGAGCTCTGTGAGGCAGCAATATCATAAAGCACTTGAGGGGCACTTCATGGTGCAGGTACCGGTTTGGGCAGGTGGAATAAGAGACATCTTCCACTCAGCCTTACACTGAGGTTGCTCCAGAAGGGAAGGCTCAGATCACTGCTTCTACCCTTGCTCACTCTCGGATCTTAGAATCAGAGAATCATCAAATGGTTTGGGTTGGAAGGGACCTTAAAGATCATCTAGTTCTAACCCCTGGCCACGGGCAGGGACACCTTCCACCAGACCAGGTTGCTCCAAGCCCCATCCAACCTGGCCTTGAACACTGCCAGGGAGGGGGCAGCCACAGCTTCTCTGGGCAACCTGGGCCAGGGTCTCACCACCCTCACAGCAAAGAATTTCTTCCGAAGATCTCATCTCAATCTCCCCTCTTTCAGTTTAAAACTGTTCCCCCTTGTCCTGTCACTCCATGCCCTGTAAAAAGCCCCTCTCCAGCTTTCCTGTAGCCCCTTCAGATACTGGAAGGTGCTAGAAGGTCTCCCCGGAGCCTTCTCTTCTCCAGGCTGAACAGCCCCAACTCTCTCAGCCTGTCTCCAGAGCAGAGGGGCTCCAGCCCTCTGAGCATCTGCGTGGCCTCCTCTGGACTCGCTCCAACAGCTCCATGTCCTGATGGGGGGCCCCAGAGCTGGACGCAGTACCTCTTCCCAAAGCAAACTTGATCCTGCTGTCTGCTTGTCAAGTTCCCTTTCACCCACTCCAGAATAAAACTGATTTTCACATCCCAGCTGGCGTTTGGTTTGTGTGTGCCCCTTTTTCCTCTGCCCCTGAGATGATAGCTGATGCGTGAGTGCTTGTTTTATCAGCTTTTTTTTTTTTTCCCCACAAATGCAAAGTATCCTGGATTTGAAGGTCATGGAGCTACTTTTGAACTCATTACCCAAATGCCACAAGAAAGCTGGTAAATGAAGACCTTTCCTTAAAAACAAAAAAGCAAGTGAGTTAGGAACAGCAGAGAAGAGGTGTGTAGTGAGGAGAAGGGAGAGGGCTGGGTGGTTTAGAGCTTTTGAAACTGAAAAAGTCCTCCTTGTTGTGGCACAGTAGCATTCTCAAACCAGTACCGCAGGGAAAAACGCTTATAGCCATTGAAAGGGAGAGTTAGGTGGCTTACAGACATTGTGTGCACCGAGACTATATGAAGGTACAACAGCTAGGGGTTGCAGTACAAAATCCATAGGTGATAGTTTTCTTCTCCCAAGTGCTGTTCCTTCCTTTGGCCATGCCAGCCAAGTGTTCAAAACTGTTCTTTGTAGGAGCACCACCACGTGTAGGAGCTTTCTTCTAGCCTCTAGCAGTCTTTCAGATGGGCTGCTATAAAGGTGAGGCTGGAAGCCATCCTAAATTAAGCCTAAAAGAATTAATTCTGGGTGACCCAGTGGCTTTAATTTACCCATGGGTATATCTAAGGTTAAGGTGTTTTCTGTCCTGGAATAGTTGTGCTTTTTAAAAGAGCTTCTGGCAAAGTAGCCGCAGTCTTGTAACCCAGGCAGAAGTAAGTCTTCAGGGAACCTTGAAGAGTTCTGCCCTGCAACAATATAAAGCTGTAAATTCATTCTGACATCTTTAGTTTCAATAGGGAAAATAATAATTAATAAAAAAAAAAGCAGGTTCTTCCAATGAAAGACATGAGAAGAGGGTTTGAGGTACAGATTGAGACATCGGTTGGAAGTCTTTTGAATCTGAAGCCTCCCTGATCTCGGGGTGTGCGGTGCCAAGTCCTGGCTGCTGCTGCGGGAAGCTGGGAGGCGGAGGAAAGCGACTCCAAGTAACTCACTGGAACCACGTTATGGAGCATTGGGCTGTCTGACTTGAACATTGCAATTGCTACATGAAACAAAGCACCGATAAAAATAGGGTATTTTCTTGCCATGCTTCATTTCCTTCTGGATAGTCTCAAAATGTCCCTGTTTGATTCTTTTCTCTGTACGACTTCAGTGAGTCATTGTGATCACAGTGCTCTGGCAGCATTTTGAAAAGCTCTGAAATACAAAATATTTCCCTGAAATTGCCAAATGTTTTACATGGAAACAGCTACATTTCAGGTAGGCCATGTTCTTCCAATTTTTTGAACTCTCTCTCCCCCTCCCCCCCCCTCTCTCTCCCCTTCCTGTAAGAGTTACTCATATTTTAAATTAATTGCCCAATGCTTCATGTTTTTTGGAGAAGCAATAGTGTGCTTTAATCAGTCCCTTCCCCCCAAGCGTTCATTTTTAGATAATAAAGGAATCATACTCCTGCTACACACACAGACTATTTAAGATCCAGCATCCCTGTCCTTTTCCTATGTCTATCTAAGCATCTGTTGGAAAATATATCAGGCAGTCTCTACTGGATACCAGCCATCCTGTAAGAGCATATTTACTTGAATAGATAACGTGCAGGGTATTGTCAGTAATCCCTGGGACATTGCCCCAAGCAGACATGAGACACGTCCAGGGTGACTTGCCTACATAAATGCTGAGCTGTACCTATTTGGCAGAGGGAAAGGTCTGATCACCCCTGCTAAAGTGAAATGTTGGAACCACTTTGCATGTGGAGACAGAGTATGTGCTACAAAAAAGGACTGTTGAGCTGCATCTGCTGTCTTGAATTCCTTCCTGAGCGCGCACATACCTGCATGGGTTTCCTGAGCTGTAGTTTTGTCTTTAATTCCACAGTAACACTTGATAGCCTTTGATTTCCTCACCAGGCTGTCCTCATCTCTGGCATTGCTGGCTGCTTCCCAAACGCAAGCCACGTCTGCTTGTAAGGGACATCTTATGTGCTAGTTTTGCTTGGCCATTTTTTAAAAATGCATTTGCCTTGGCCATGCGTTTTTGCTGTTGTAATGCAGAAAAAAATTTCCTTTTTTCAGTTGGACAAGCTGCCTTTTGGGAGGACGATGGTGCAGCTTGTGCCTCCTGCGTTTGGGTTTGGTGACGACGCCCTGTTTGAGTTTCTTGAGCGCTTGCAGAGCCCTCTATCTATGACAGCTCTTCCATTAGGTGTGAAGAGTTGCTTAACGTGGGCATCTGGGGTTGGACGTGTGCTGTTGACAAAGATTAATTGTTCAGACAGCTGCTGCTGTCCAGGCACACATCACGCAGGTACACAGGCCATATGTTCCTTCGGCATTAATGCTGACCTGTCTCAGTGCTTTGGGATGTTTTCATATCTGATATTAGCCACGGTAGCTAGAAGAGAGCAGGAGAAAATGTCCTGACCCTCGGTATCACCATCTTCTCCGTCGCAGTTGTTACGGTTACTAGCAGGATAAAAGCTGAGAGCAGATTTCTGGAGCGTTGTCTGTTTTGCCCTTTTTGTTTCCAAGACACTTGTTATTTGAATTCACCTTCATAAAACTTTGGCTATCTAGATTTTGGTTGATAGGTGGATAATTCATTACATCAATCAGACTGGGGCAAGAAACGGTGTCAGCTAGACTTCAGAAGCAGGGCTTTTGAGCAGAGGACAGGTTTTCCTTTCTAAAATCTCTATTTCTGCTTGGTTTAAAATTTTTAAGCATCATTTTCTTGGGTGTTCTAAGGCTTTTTTCGGGGCTTTCGGGACTTGAGAACCATGATCTTAAGGGGCAGCGTGGCAGGCAGCGGGTCTCTAAAGGGACATCCTGATTACTGCAGCTGCCTACACAGAAGGTGCGACTTCAGTGTCTGGTTTGAGGAAGGAGAAGCAGCAGAGGACCCCGTGTTCTCCATGAAGGATGGGGACACTGTCGTTATTGCCAGGGTTTAAAGGCGTGTTTCATCCCCGCGGGTCTCCTGAACAGATTGCAGCTCATGCCAAATTGTTTCTTGCATTTGTCTGTGTTATCAAACCCATCGAGCTCGTTTTGATTTGTGACCCAGACTTGCAGCCTCCATCTCCAGAGACAGGATGGCATATTTTTTCTGTGGATTTTCCTCAGTCACTGCTAATTTCTAGCGTCCCTCGGGTGAATCAGCCTCCTTCTACTGCCTGATTGATTCAATGCCATCGTCATATGTTTGACATCACCATCATTTCCATGTTTAGGGAGTTATATATTTTTTTAAATGCTTTGTGACACTTTTAAATGAAGCAAGTAGAGAAAGTAGATTTTGGAAAACCAGGAACATCTGGTGCTCGCATGTTTTGTTTGGCAACTTTGAGAAATTAATACGGTCCTAAAGTAGAGAAGAAAAATTACACATTGAACTTATAAGTTAATTAGCTCTAACTCTCAGGTGCTTGAAAACAAGGTTAGGACTGTCACGTCGGTCTGACTGCGCATGGTTTCTCACACCTGGCGTGTTTCCAGGTCATTCTGCTGGAGCTGCAAGAACAGCAGCAGGCTTTTTGAGATCGCTTTCTTCCCACACCCAAAGAGGCTTTTTTGGTCATTTAACTGACCAGTGAGTTGGCACAGCATAAACTTTGTTACCTGGCAGTACGTGGAGCATTTGTTCTGCTCAGAAAAACAAGGATGTGGAGTAAATGACAGTCTTAGGGTTTGAAGAAAATTAGTAGGGGGGATGTTCAGGAGGAGCATCAAATAGTGTCCTCTCCTCCTGTTCCCTGGCTAATCTAGCTCTTCCACAGCCGTAACAGAGATCTTCAGGTACTATAACAATTACTGGCAAGGTACAGAGTAAAGTTTTAAGGAAAAGACGATAAATAAAAAATTTATCTTTAATTCTGTACTTGTATATTGTTTCTACTTCAGACTGGGTAAGATTAATCCTTTTTTGACCTTTTTTCTCAGGTAGCAAGTAGCTTAGGAAATGCGGCCTCCAGTGTATGAAGTGTCATCCTGTCTAAAATATTTAACGACACAAGTTGCACTCAGAAAGCAACACCTTTTTAACATGAGCTGTTAAAGAAAGGTGAAGCTAGCTCGCGTGAATACTTACCAAGTGGTTTTGCTTGTAATAACTAACCATAATAGATGCGGAAGCAGGTATGAGTTGGATGTGAGAGTGACAGAATAAACACTTTTGTGTTTAAACATCAAGTTCCTGAAAACTTATTAAACTTGCTTTGTTTGCTGTTGAGTTCATTGAATAAACATATGGAAACTAATTGTTTCGTGAAGGGTATGTTTTAAAAATCCAGAGGTCTTTTACAGGTCATTAACGCTGCGCTGGCTCTGGCTGCTAAACCCCAAAGCAAGCTGGCTCAAGAAAACATGGATCTCTTCAAAGAGCAGTGGGAGAAGCAGGTCCGCGTGCTGACGGATGCTGTCGATGACATCACTTCCATTGATGACTTCCTGGCTGTATCAGGTAAGCAGGGGTTCAATCTCAGAAATAATCATTGTGGTAACTGAGCTGATTCCTGGAAACGGGTGGTTTCTACACGTGTTCTGGAGCCTTCGCCGGTTTTTGGAAGGGATGGTGTTGGTACGCATCACCTGGCAAGCGTCAGCTTCTGCCGAGTGAGGTGTGAAAACAGAGCAGGAGATCTTGGCACCGGGAGAGGAGGTATTTTTATAGCGTGAAAACAGTGATAGTTTAGTCGAGCAGGTACTCTAGAAACCTGTCATTGCGCTTACGGCGTGTGCATGCATAAATGTATATATTTACATATCGGTAGACAGATCAGCTTAAACATAGCGAAAGACACTTTATGGCTCAAGATTTTGGATTGCCAGCTGAAGTACCGATGAATTACCATCTAGCTGCTGTAGACAAACCTCAGCGGTGACATTGTGGGAAATAGAATATGCTTATGTTCAAGTTATGAACTAGCAAAAAAGATGATCCCTCAGTTCACCTTAGACTCTTCTTATGTAAACAAAAATGAATATCAAACCATGGTCATACAAGTTAATTAAAGTAAAACTGTTCCTATGGAAAATATTCTGTGAACATTTTTAACCGGGTCAGCTTTCCTAAAGTTTTTTTAAAAAATATTAGAAAATTATAATAAATTAATAATTCCATTTGGCAAAGTGCTTGCCAAGATAATCTGTTTTGTCAGCATCATTGATAAAGACCCATTATTAACTGCTGTGGCCTAGAAAGAAGGGGGGCATTTTTATTTCCACACCCTCTAATTCTGCTCTAGTCCGAGCAAACTGAGGGTCTCATTTTCCTGGTGCAGACAGACTTGGGCATCTCAAGAGACCTAAAAACTCTGGTTGTAAAGAGAGATTTCACAGGAAGATGTGTGGCACCAGAAGTACCAGGTGAACATATCTGGAAATGTAGACAAAAACGTGCAGGCCTGAATTAAAAGACCATTTTTTTTAATATTAAAAAAAAAGAAAGAAAAAAAAAACCTCAAACAAAAAAAAACAAGTAATGTTTCTGTGGCGAGTCACCTGTATTATCATACATGTTGTGTTGTGGTTCCCAGGGTTCTGAATAAAAATTTTCTGTGCAATGAGTTAGCATAAACTTATTAGGCAGTTGAATGCCCCAGTTCTGTATGTGCCTGCGCGCTCACCGGTGCAGCAGCGGTTGGAATTGCACAGCTGCGAGGAGCCTATTTCTGGGGAAATATATTTAGAGAGGATTTTGTGCTGAAGTTCACGGCTCCACTTGGAGTTTACCCAGAAGTGTACACAACATTTTAGAGAGAAAAAGCTGTTAGTCTGTGCAAATGCAGCCTGTACAAAGCTGCCTTACTGTATTCACGTACAGATGCGGCTCAGACTGGGTCGAGCCACTAGAACTGAGTGGTCTCCATCCAAGGTCATTCAAGGAGATGGGTACTCTGCTTTTGAGGGGACAGGTTATGGTGTTGGCCCACTGCTGAGCTGCTCTGAAGAGTTTCAAGGCTTGGCAATAAGCAGGGAACGCTGCTTTTCTGGGGTGGTGAGAGGCTGACTCAGGAGAGAGTTCACCTCAAGTGTATGATTGCCAGCCAAAATGATGCCATGGAAATGCCTTAGATTGAAACTACTTCAGATGCTCAAGTGCATTCAGGAATTATTTGTGTGTGCTGCGTTGTCAAAGAGAGGTTAGAAAAATATCAAAGCAATAAATATTGCTTTAAATATTATTTGTTTGAACTTTGATAAATGTTTTCCATATAAATGCCACAACTCCAATTCTCTGCTAAAAGTCTAAACATCTCTTTGGATAAAATAGTGACAGGTATGATTTATACCAGATTCTGTTCGGGATTATTATGATGTTTGTGCATAGTAGGGTTTGTATCAGCTACAAACTGGAATGTAAGCAGAGTTAAAAAGTGTTCTTTTGGGTCTGTGTGTGTGCTTGCGTATATATGTGTATATGTGTGTGTGTATATATATGTGTGTGTGTGTGTATATATATATCTATAAAACCCCACATTCCTACAGTGTGTTGTGCTGTCCAGCATGAAGCAGAGGCTTTGTTGTTCAGCTTATGCTACAGAATTTCATTAATTACACACAAGACTTACTGAAAGCGATGTCGGGTTTAGATAACAGCAGAATATCGTAGCAGAATATCGTACCAGAATAAGGATACATAAATGCACAGCATTGCAGATAAGCTTGCAAGTTACTTTTTATGAAGGGCATAGCACAGGAGAAGCCCTGTTGAGTTAGGACAGTGGTCTGGCAGTGGCTAATTGTCAGTGCATGGAGATTAATAGCAGAGGAGTCCTGTAGACTGAAGATCTTTTCGATATGCTCCCAGCCATGAGTGATTTGCAGCTCAGGGAGCTCCAGCATCAGAGGTGCTACCTACTGAAGAGCCCTTGACAGATTTTTCTCATTTAAGCTTGTGTTAGTTGCTCTTTCAACCATTATAAACCACTGGCATCTCAGCACCCTGTGCAAAATTCACAGCTGAACTGTGCTCAGTGTGGAGAACCTCCTTGTTTTTGCAGTGTCACCTATTTGCTTCATTTGATACCCCTAGTTGTAGTAGAAGACGGTGAAGAGGTTTTTTTCCCCTGTTCGCTTTCTTCGTGCTGTTTGTAAATGTACAGACTTCTGTGGTACGCTTAGTCAGTCATCGCTTCCTTGATTGCAGAATCTTTGCCTGTTTCATTATTCCTCATTTCAAAGCTCTTCTGTGCTTTCTGTAATTTTTATCCCTCTTGTCAGTGCCTTCCTGAAGCACTCTGGGGGTGCTTGTGTGCCCACCACCTCTGTTCTTTAGAGCAGCTTCTGATAGCACCGTGTAATTGTCAAATTCAATGTTCTGAAATTACCTGGATCTCCTTTGAAACCCTCTAAAAAAATCATTCCATTTGCTGCCTTCTGTTCCTCTGCCGCTGACAGAGCTTTATGTAAGAGACTGCCCATCACAGCAGAGCTATTTTGTCTTAAGAGCCTCCGGATGAATATTGCCTGGGCCTGATGATCGTCCTTCTTCATTACAAGATGACTACTGTATTTCCAAATATATGAACACTCAAGTATTTGCTCCCTAACCGTGTCTACTGACACTGCTGCTTGACCTGGTTCCTCCAGTGCCCCTTGTCAAGAGAGGGTCCAGCATGGAAATCGTTCCAAGACCTTCCCCAGGGGACCCAGCACAGAAGCAGAGTTACATTTATGCATCTGTAGCTTTATCTCCTGACTGTTGCTCTTAGGTTTTGATCTCCTGTAGCCCCCAGACTCCCTCGCAGGCTTCTTGAGATGTTTGAAAAAGGATTTCTTAATCCCTTTACCAGGGAGGTGGGTGGAGGTAGAAGGTGTTTGGTGGGGGCGGATTGAGGATTGACAGTTGTGGGGGACTTTTAATTCTGTTAGTGTTTCACGGGTTTTCATATTTCCTTGTTTGCTCTAAAAATAATTTTTATTGGAAAAATTTTGTCTTTCCTCTTACCTTGTTGCCAGACTGCACCATTTTTTCCCTATAGGGAAAAAGGACAAGATCCCTTTGCCATTGCCCGTGTTATATTCTATATTATTTTCTGTTGCTGTGAGGTATTTCTCCAGCTCAGCAACAGGCAGGCTGTTAGCTCTGATGCAGGACGGCGTTATCGTGTCCCCGAAGGTCCTGGTGGTGAACCTGTGCGTCAGCATTTCTTGGGCTCTGCCACCCCAGCCTCAGCAGATGGCATGTTGTGCCAGACACTTGTGGTCCATACGCCTGTAGGACAGGTAGCAGCGTGTGTATGTACGAGCACCGAACAGCGTCGGATCTGATTTGTTACCATCCAACTGGAGAGTGTAACAGGAGTGGATGCACCTGACAGTCCCAGACTGCCCTGGGAGGGATTATCTTTCCATAGAAGCGTCTTTCTGGCAACTTTGCCTCTGCAAAAGACATTAAATGATCGGCAGGCATTTAAATATTCATCCTCATTTTGTCCAGGCCTTTTATTGAAGTTCTTATAATCCAAAGAGGCTTTTAAATGGTCTGTGGCTTAATTTATTCATCAAGGAATTCAAGCAATAAACAGTCTGTGTTTTGGCCTGACGCCGATGCTTTCCTTTTCACTCTTGCAACTTGCAGGGATGTCTGTCTCTTGCTTTAAATACCAAAACTCTGTGTGCTCCTCGCTGAAGCTCTTGTACCTTGGCTGCCTGCTCACTGACTTGTCAAATCGCTAACGAACCTGCGCTTCTCTCTCTTAGGGCCCCATTCTGCCCTCAGCTGAACCTGTTCAGGCTGAGTTGCTTCAGAGGTATTTCACAAGTGTGTTTTTGTGTCCAGGTTGCTTACAGAAGTCTTGCAATATTGCACCTGGCTCTGTTAATTTTATGTAAATTAAGCATAAAGTAAATTAAGCAATCCTTTCAGCCAGTTTATACAAATCCTCTATCAGTCAACTCTGTGTGCTTCTCGTCTCTACAAACTCTTGCAAAATGGCTCTTCTACTACATCCATAGGGAATAAAAGCCACTTCAGTGGCACGGGTTGGCAGTGTAGCATCATTAAGTCAATGGTAAATAACGCTGGAAACTATTTTAAGTGACAGAGCAGAAATGTTTCCAAGTTGGTTTCTTGTCAAGCAGCCCAAATGCTGATGTTGGATGGTAATGTCTGCTACTGATATATTAGAGAGGTCTCTAACAGAGTTTTGAAGACCTTTTAGGTAGGTTTCCCAACCTGTTTAGGCATCTTCAGACATCTCTTAAGGGTTTTTACTCATTATGGGCCTCTTGGACTTGATAAATGGGGAAAATAACCTCTGTATAAAAAAGAAAATTCATATTCTAGAAGTAAATTACAGAGGTCTTGGCTTTATTTTTTGTTTTCTTAAGAGGCAATGAGTACTCTGTCACTGGAACACTTTCTGCATAAATCACCACATATGTATGTGCCTTCAGTTTGGATGGAGGACTAACAGTTGGATATTCTCTGATGGTATGTGTGTGCTTGGAGGAAAACACTATGTAGGAAGCTGGAAATGTGCAACAAGTGCCCTGGTCTGTTAAAAGGTTGAGTGGATTAGGTGTGGCGCTGGGGAGGGTGCCTCATCGCCCCATGCGTGTGGAATGACGGGGGAGTGGCTTGGAAATATTTGGAATAAGGGCTTCGGCAGTCCAGGGGAGGGAGATGGAAAGAAACACGTTCAGGGAGAATTCAGCTGAACTCAGCTTTTCTGTTGGTAAAATTGAGTACAAACTGGGGCAAGAAGTTTGGATGCCAGTAGGTGAATGGACTGATGGTTTTTTTGACACCTGCTTTGGAAGGGCAGCTGTTTGCTGGTCATAGCAAGCTTAAAAATTAATGCTTTACAGCATCTCACTGGAGGTTTTATAGAGCAGGTCACAAACTGAGAAATTGCAATGCTGATGACTGCAACAGAAAAGATATTACCATCTAAATCCTCCTCCTTTTACCACCAGAGAATCATATTTTAGAAGATGTAAACAAATGTGTCATTGCTCTCCAAGAAAAAGATGTTGATGGTTTAGACCGCACAGCTGGTGCAATTCGAGGACGTGCTGCTAGAGTCATTCATGTTGTCACTTCTGAAATGGATAACTACGAACCTGGGGTCTACACTGAGAAGGTGTTGGAAGCGACGAAGTTACTGTCCAACACAGGTAAGAGTCGGTTACTCCCAAGGTCCCTGAATTCATGTTGCTTACAAGCGCATGGGCGAGCAGATCCTAATGTACCTGTGAAATCTATTGAAGACTCCATTTACATACTATAATGAAAATTAGTGGGAGTCATTTGCAGAGCTGTTGCAAAATGAGAAATGTAATTTTGCCGTCTTGACTGGCTTAAACCTCAGCAGTGCACAAGGTCTCCCTGGATGTGCTTGCTGTCGTCAACTGAGCTGTAGGAAGCTAAAACACCAGGGAATGAGTCCCAAACAGTGAGTCAGGGCTTGAAAGTTATGCTGATCATCTTGCAATATTGTACCAGGCTCTGTCAGTGTTCAGGATCCAGAAAGAAGATTTGTGCCACGTTGGCCCAGTAGAATAAATTTTGTGTAATAATTTGGGGTAAATTTTGTAAAATATCTTTATAACTGTTAAAAGAAACATTGTAGGTTGTAGTCAGCCACCCCTAAACAACACCTTAGGGTGTAGCTGTGAATAGCTGGTAACATCCATATAGGGTAAGGAATGATGCTGCTTGCTTCAGTGAGTGCTGTGCCAACTATTAGTTGTTGGTTTTGCTTTAATTACAACTTTGATGAAGAATCAAGGATGACAATGAAGAAACAAACACTGTGATGTTCTTCCTGGGCTGCAGTGAGTCACTGAAGTGCAGCAGTGCAACCTGCCCTCTTCCAGTGCCTTGTTAAACTTGAACTTTGTGGTGGTAATATTGGGGGTTTTTCCCCCAAAAAATCATATACATCTATAGGGAATATTATACAAATGCTTAATATTTTATCCCATAATTTCTAACTGCTTCCCCAGGTGTTTTCTCCTTGTCCACTAGAAGGGCGTGACAAACTTTTCATTGTCTAAGGGGAAAAAAAAAACAAATAGCAGAAGAGTAAGTGGAAACTGAAGTGGACGTAAGACTCGAGCTACAGTATTGGTGTCCTTCCATAACAAATGTTTTGAATTTAAGTGGAGTCACTGCAGAGTTTCCAGTGATAGTTAACAGCAAAGCACATGCATGTCTTTTACGGGAGTGGGTACAAAATGGCACTGAGGTGGGGACTGACTGTTATTTTGTGCTCTTAATTCAGTTATGCCGCGGTTTACTGAGCAAGTAGAAGCTGCTGTGGAAGCACTGAGTTCAGACCCCGCTCAGCCCATGGATGAAAACGAATTTATCGATGCTTCGCGGCTGGTGTACGACGGAATACGAGATATCAGGAAAGCCGTGCTGATGATCCGGGTGGGTGGATCTTCCTTAAACAGCTTCTGGTTTTCCGCTGACTTTCCCCCACCTCTGTTGAACTGACGTGCGTCAGTTTTATTGAGAGCAGACAGCAAAAGATTTTCATTTAGCTCAAATTAACATTGAGTCTTAAAAACTAATCGCTCTGTGGAGTACATCAGAAGTAGGTTTTGATTCAAATTCATTAAACAGACTGAGCATCGATGATAGGCGGAGTCATGATGCTAAATACCCTTCACGCATCTCTTGTAGTCCTGTGTTAATGCCTTGCTTGTTAATGTGCTAAAATCAGTGACCTTTAATTTAACAACAGCAAATGGAGTCATAACTATAGATGCTTTTTGACGGTTTGAGAGCTTAGGAATAAAACCTGGTGGCTCTTTATTAAGTAAATTTTGAGAATTAATGCCAGTTAGTCAAAAACAAGTTTGGAGGAGTTCAGTCTGTAGTTCCTAGAGCATGTAATTTGTTAATTGGCTAACCTCAGTAAGTAGGGACCAGTTCATAGAGGCTTTGTCTCCTCTGTGCTTGCGTGTTTTAGGTGCAGTGAGTGTGGCTCAGAAGTCCTAATTTCTAGTGGGTCAGGCAGCACTAGCCTGGCAGGAGGTGTGCGGGGAAGGCACAGAAGGGCTCCTGCAGTTGATTGAAGGGGTGCAGAAAAGAAAGTTCTGGTTGAGGCTGACCTATGGGCGTATTTCTTGAATCTTAGCATGGCAAAAATGGGCAGGAGCCAGACACAGCAAAAACCAGTGTAGGGGTTTTACTCCTTTTTTTCTTTTTCCCTTGTACCCCTCTGCCTCAAACATAAATGCCTTGCAGAGAAACTGTCGTCCTCTCTCAGAACGGTAACCATGGCAGATGCATTTTGGTGATAAGTGAATTAAGGACATACAGCCCCAGAATATACGTGATTGTAGTAACCATTGCAATGGTATCTTCCATGTTTGCTGCTTCAAACAAAGAATCAGATGGAAAATCAGGAGAAAAGCTGACAAGCACATATGTGCTCTCCGTACAATTTTTTTCAAACTTAAGCTTAGGATTTATAGACAACCAGTGTTAGATGAAGATATCGGTTCCTGCTACGAGGACAAACTAATTTGATTCACTCCCTGCTGAAGTCCTTGTTATTCAGGACAGGAAAGCATGACTGCCAATTCCACGTCGTCAGTAATTAGCCGAGCTGGCGATGGCAGGAATCCTGACGTCTCCCCTTGTGCCGTGTCTCTGATGTCAGGGTGCCACGGCTTTATTGCAGCTGCCAGTAGCTAACGGCAGCTCCCTGGTGACACAGCAGTGACCTATAAAGAAGTTAAAATGTTAGTATTTGTTGTCCAAAGGGCTGCAAGGGCTAGAATGTATTTAGGATAAGAGAGCCATCCAAATGGAGACAGTGGGCCACCACTTCTCCAGGGCATTGACTCAGACTGGTCCACAGAAGTAGCCACGCTCGCAGGGGGATGCTGCTAAGCTCGGCTGGGGCAAATGAACTGATTCACTTGAAGCTTTATCTGGTGGCTTTGTCCCTTGTTCTTTACAGAAGCCAGAAGAAAAAGTCACTCAAACACCTAATTTTTGTGTTTATGTGGTGTATTTTCTAAACTAAACTCTTACTGTATCTGTAGGTCATTGAAGTAAAGCTCTCTCCTCCCTGATCCCCAGGCAAACTCTTGTCACCCCCAGAGGAGTTTTTGCCCTTGGAGATAGGTTGGAAAGCAGAATTACACTTTGTGTACCTCAGGCTGTTCGGGCTTTGGGATGGTTGGGCAGAGAAGGGGGCTTGAGAATCATAAGCAGTTTCTAAAGATGCAGCAGAACTGTTTTCGTTATTAATATTTAAAATATTGATACACTGAGCTACTTGTTAGTGTATGTCCTTATGCTGATTTTGTGGATATACTCTGTTCTTCAAGGCATGGAGAGGAGATGGTGGCTGAAATACTGTAGGACTTGCTTGTCAGCGTACTCACCGTTGCTTTTTGGCAACTATTTTGCATCTCCATCTTTATTTTAACTGTGTCACAAGATGTCTGTATTTGAAAACAAGTTTGTAAAATTCAAATCATAGGAAAGAAATCTGAAGAACCAGGGACTTTATTTCCATCTTATCTGTTAATCACAACTTACTGCATTTATCAGTGACGTTCTTTGTTGATCCAGCTTTGCAAAATTGTCATGAAGTGCCACTCTAGGCAAGGATGTAGTATTTTGACAAACATGCTGTTTAAACTTGATAAGCTTTATAAAAAGTTTGCCAGCTATAGACTGGCAGTAGCAAAAATAAATCCTAGGCAAGCAGGAACTAGGTCAGATGTGTTTAGCCTACAGCATAAAAGCTGGCCCTTACTAGCTAAAAAATTTCATCTTTTCCTGGGGGAGAAGAATAAATTTTGATACATTTTATCTGTTGTTAATTTAGTCGATGCTTTGATTCATAATTGTGCTAAAGACGACGTCTGTGGTTTGAACCAGGCCTTAAAGCTGTGTGTAATTTTAGCTTCAGAATCTCAAGTGAAGCTTTTACATTTAACCAAGATGCAAAAGATACTGTTCATTTTGTAAAAAGTTTTTTTCTGTGTTTAAATCCTGAGTGCATTACTGTCCTGATAAATCTCAGATGTTTAGTTAGCAGTGTGTAATTTTGGGGATCCCTGTGGTGTTTAGCATGAGCAGTCGAGCATATATCATCTCACAAGCTGGATGCAGTCCCTATATTTACCTTTTTGTTGAAAACATTGAATAATTTTTACCTTCGCTTATTTCCATTCTCTCTGCTTGAAAAACAATATTCTTGTTGATTTTTAGAGACGTGAAATCTATTGTTTGACTGACTGTGAATTACTCTTTCCTCAGACTCCTGAAGAGCTGGATGATTCTGACTTTGAGACTGAGGATTTTGACGTCCGAAGCAGAACAAGTATTCAGACTGAAGATGATCAGCTCATTGCTGGACAAAGTGCGAGGGTAAGGAAGAAATCTGAGTATTATAAAATTGTGGCCCACCTTCAAGAAACAGCTCAACTTGCTTTGAAAATCCAGGTTAAATTTTTGGGGATGGCAGTTGCCAGTCTTTGTTTCCAGTTTTCTTCTGAAAAGGACGTTAAGTGAAATGTAGCACGTGTTGGTCTGATGGACGTCAGAAATGTCTGTCTTTTATTTTGGATGTTCTGAAAGATCAAAGTCTTTTTAATACTGATGAGCTACTTATGCTTTGACGTTGCAGCTGTAGACACTGCTGTTTAGTTAGGCAGGTGAGCTCCTGCAGGAGATACGGGGCACATCATTCCATTGTACTAACGTTATTTTCAACAGGCAAATACTAAGTTTGTGGGCAAGAAACAGAGAACTCTGCAGTTCAGGCATTTCTTTACAAAATGTCTTCTCACACACGTCACGTGTTGGTGTGTGTTTGGCCGCTGAGCACTTAATCAAGACAATGTTGAGAGGAGCTCAAAAATTAAATCATTTAAACTAACTTCATTTCCTATGACTGTTAAAAATGAAAGCATTGACAGGCAATATATAATCATTAAGAGGTGAAAACTTAAAATCGGTACAGTGAAGGAAAACCAGGCCTTACCTATTGTTTTTATTTGACGTGTCCCCTTCTGGATCGATAACAATTTACACTCTTGGGAAAGTGCCACGAAAGATTTTTTGTGAAGGCTCTTCTAGCCTGAAACCAGGCAAGAAGTAGCCAGGGCTTATTTATCAAACTTCTGCCACGTTGGCTTTGGAATTATACTAACTGAGAGTATTTTTTATGCTCTCCTTCCTTGTACAGGCACTCTCTATTCCTGTATCCCTCTCCCCCCCTCTTATTTAAATGCAGACATTTCTAATTTACCTTTTAGCACAGCTGCTGCCAGAGGCTTTTTTGTACTGAAGACTCCTTTTCACTTGCTCCTGGAGGCATGAATGCTCCTAGTATTTATGAAGGCAAGGGCATTGAGTCTCATACAGGCTGTAAACCTACTCTTAATAGATTTTATTCAGGAGAAAGCACATAATCTTTATTTTCACTTACTCTACTCTTTCCTCAGTATGCATGTTTCAAAATAGCACATCTAGCTTTTTGCAGGAAAGAGACTCGTAATGTTTGTTCTGTGCATTGCAACACTGAAAGATACCCAAGTGAAACTTCCTTTTAAAACTCTTAAATTTTGTAGAAAAGGCAAGTCCCTCCTCTTCATGCAGTTTTTCTTTGATGGATGGTAATATCTGGCAAACTTGTTTGGTGTCTAATAATTTTATCGTGCAAATGCCCATGTTTCAGATGTCAGCTTGTCTTTCTGGGCACTCTTTCTTAAGACCATAAACTTTGGTTCAAAATGGAAGGAGATGGTTCTGTAAAGCCTCTAGGTAGAGGATTACTATTAAAGTTTTATTCCCCATCTTCATTACTTAAATTGGTTGTTAGTGAAATGTTCCAAAAAGCCTTCTACAAGCAACGGCATAAGGCAACGTGAGAAAACTCTCTTTCAGGCTATCATGGCTCAGCTCCCTCAAGAGCAAAAGGCTAAGATTGCTGAGCAAGTCGCAAGCTTCCAGGAAGAAAAGAGTAAATTGGATGCTGAAGTATCAAAATGGGATGACAGCGGCAATGATATAATTGTTCTGGCAAAACAAATGTGTATGATTATGATGGAAATGACAGACTTCACCAGGTGAGTCTTTTTAATTTGCTCAACCTTCTCTCAGAACTGGCTGGGTTGCTGATCTTTCAATGAAATATTTTGCAAGTACTCTTAAGAGTCTTACTTCTTATAATTTCCTTTAAATGTTACCCTATTAAAGCCTGTGTATTAACTCGGGAGATGCGTTACTATGCAGTGACTGGGTGGTAATAACTGTTTAAATTGATCTATAGATACACAGCAGTTATTGCCTGCCTTTCTTTCTTTCTTAAGGGTGATTTTTGTCCCAAGGAAAAAATATATATATATTTGCTCACTTCCTTACAACATTAAATTCTATGGGCTTCTTGATATTGCTGTACTGCAGAAATAGTTCGTAGCACAGTTATTTGCAAAAGAAAGAGAGGGGTTTAGATGCCTTTTAAAATTCATTTACCAGATTTTATACAACACTATTTTTTAAACTTGATGTTGCATTCCATGAAAATTGCAAATCTGTCTTCTAAAATGTTATCTCTTATCATCATTAGCTTGCTTAAAACAGTATGATTTAAGATGTTTTTATTCCTAGATTTAATCTAAATATGGGCAGGGGCTGGAAGGGGGGAAACTGTCTTGAAAATGAAGGTGCTGTAATGCTTACACCTGCCTGTTTCTGTGCAGCCTTATTCATACCAGTTTGGGTGAGGAATCGCTTCCAGTACTATATGGAACAGGATGAGTACAGCAATATATAGTTCACTCTCCTGGTTTTCTGGTGCTGAAAGGTAGACTGTGTTCTGTTTTGCAGAGGTAAAGGTCCACTGAAAAATACGTCAGATGTGATTAGTGCAGCCAAGAAGATTGCAGAGGCTGGGTCAAGGATGGACAAGCTGGGGCGGACTATTGCTGACCATGTAAGTCACAATTCATTTTCATAAGCCTCCAGCACAAATGAGCAATAGGAGATCTTTTAGTACTGCAGACATGGTGAACAGAATAAAATGTGTTTCGTTTGGAGGTTTTGGGGTTTTTTAAACTGATTTTCCAGATTTGCTGC
The DNA here is from genome assembly GCF_013368605.1 of Nyctibius grandis. Classification (NCBI taxonomy): domain Eukaryota; kingdom Metazoa; phylum Chordata; class Aves; order Nyctibiiformes; family Nyctibiidae; genus Nyctibius; species Nyctibius grandis. The sequence goes on from NC_090679.1 coordinate 6,198,736, forward strand.
TGGAAAATTCTAGCCTTTTCTTTCTAGCTGCTCCCCTGCCACCCTAGGCAGAGTAAGCAGCTCAGTATGTCCAGCAGTAACACTCGCAGCTCCTTGGCTTAAATCAAGCACCTACCCTGTTAAGGTAGCAATATGCCAACACCGCTTCATGTCACAGAGTATCTAGGCCAGTTTCTCTAACTGCACAGGACTGAAACTGAGTTTGTGTCGCTTCTGTCGTGCTCAAAATACGCCCAGTACTTTCCAAAGGATGACGAGACTGCGTAGGCAGCGCCGTAATTATTGCACATAGCCTATTGCACAACCTTTAATATTATTTTTGAGGCAGCTTTTTAATATTAAGAATTTTCAAATGCCCCGTAGACTGAATGGTGAGATTGTCAAAACTCTCTAGTGTTTTTTATTGCCTAGTCAGAGTTGATGAAGGCTTGGAGCAAGGCGCGTAGTGACCTGAGCATTTTCTACGCTGTCCCAGGCTGTTGTGCATGTTGTTGTGCTGTATGTACAAAGGTATTTGAAAAGGACTCTATAGGATTGAACGAGTGTGGGCCAGCTCGGGGTTTTATGCAATGCGTCTGCCTGTCCCGAGCCACTTCAGAAACTGGGCTGGGCCGAGCAAAAGCACCTTTGGTCTCGGTCCACACCCAAGTTGCAGAGAAACATCAGCATTAGTAATAATATTCTGCCTTCGAGAGAGACCCTGAAATGCCAGGCAGGTTAAGTCTGAGATCGTGGACTAAACTTTATTTTGTACAGCTGTCACTTGCTTTTCAGTCCTTCTCTGAATGTAAATTCACGATGCAACGTTTTAAATAAAACCGCGTCGCTTTGGAAGTAAGTCTTTGTAATGCAGATTTCTATTTAAATGTTGCATCCAGAGGTTGTTGTCTTCACCTTAATTTATTAATGATGCAGCGAGAAATGTTCGATGGGGAGATAAAAAGTGTTTTTTTCAAACGGGCCTCCTTGCTGCAGCATTTTGACAGCCATATTTCTGGAAGAACCAGGTGCGCTGCTGCCTTAGGTAAATGAAGCAAGGAGCAGTTTGTGTTATAGATCTCGAGGGATCTCGGGCTGAAGGTTTGCAATACATTTTTTTTTTTTAAATCCACATGTTTTATGCAAGCGTGGTATGCTGTTTTCTGCACTGAGCCGTTCCAAAATACAGAAGAAAACTAAATGGCTCCTTTTAGTAGAAGTAAGGTCCTTAAAGATGTAAAAGATTAAGCACGTGTTAGAAGATAAATATGAGCAGGACTGTACAGTTAGTCATTTTGACAAGACTATAGCTTTTTTTTCCCCGACTCCATACTCTACTAATACTTCCAGCTTTGCATATTTCATTAGCTGTGCTTACATACTCTTCAGAAACTCGCAGTGATCTGTTACTGTAGAACTACCTGACAGTTACAGAGGACACACAACGCAGCCGTTGCAGCGCTAATGCCTTCCTGTGCCTAATGGGGGCTTTCAGCAGACGGATGGGGTTTTATGTCCTGTTCACCGGGTGACACCGGGTGAATCATGACCCCTCGTGTTAGTGTGTCAGGAGCTCCTAACTCCCGCCGTCAGGCAGTTTTACAGCACATTTCCTTTGAAACCATCAAAGCTATTAACCAAGGTATTTCATGTCTGTTGAGAAGTGTCTAGCCAGCAGCCGCAGGTTTTCCCCAAGGTGCTCCATCTTTCACTCAAAGCAGCAGTCTGCTTGGTTTGAGTGGGGGAATATGACGAAGTTACGGGTACAACACAAACGAAAATGGTTTGCAGCAAGACAGTGACTCTTCATATTATTTTTTTTCAATGTTGAAATACTTAAAAAGCAAAAGAAAAATTCTCTTGCTTTTTGATAGTGATGGGAGGCTGTATCAGTATCCAGTCATTAAACTGAAAGGAGCTGCGGGGAAGCACAGGGACTGCCCCGCTCCCCAGGAAGGTGCTCCAGCAGGCTCCTGCTGTGGAGGCTGGTGGGGGCTGTGCTCCGGGCGCAGGCTGACGGCTGGCCTGGGTGACAGCTGCTGGCACACATCGCCACATGCCTGTCCTGCCCCAGTGACTGCTTCCCCTAAACGCCTGTGTTCAGCCTCTCTAACCAAACAGTGCTGGGCCCAGCTGTTACGTAGGGCTGGGGGGGGCATTTTATTGTGAATTACTGTTACTCGAAACTGCAGATACAGTGGGAGGGAGAAAAGTCTCTGCAGTTGCTTGCTTACACTTACCAGATGTGTGAGGATGGGGGTTGTGTGCTTGTCTTAATCAGCACACACCGTGGGAGAGCTCTTCTGTCTTTCCCTGCCCCTTTTCTTTGCAAAAAGGGAGAAGAAAAGGAGTCTGGTTCTCTGCAGTCTCAGCTGGGGCGGTAGGGAGCGAATGTGCACGTGCGTGTGCTCTGTCCAGGATGGATCCTGGGTTTGACTTGGAGCAGCCAGCTTAGCTGTTGCCAACAACCACCACTGAGTCTGTGCAGCATCTCATTTTGCGGGGTTTGGGGAGGTGGGGGTGTCCCCCAACACACATTTGTTTCTGTCTACAGTGCAGCTATCTGCTGTGACCATGTTGTGGGAGTCATCCCAAGCTAGCTCTGCAGATGGGTTTTTATGTGTCTGTGGCTGTTGTAGGTTAATACAATAATGTAATCTTTCTTAATCAGTGTTGGAATTGTTGCCTTTTGGGGTTTTTGGGTTTTATCTGAGTGTTCCTGCATAGGAAAGGACAGGGCTCATACAGCCATCTGCAGTGCCTTTTGTTGTTGTTCCTTTTTATCCCGTGTTACATCTCTATTCAAGCATCATCTGTCTTTGAACTGAATTCTCCATTCTGCTCGTAGAAACAGCACACGCAGTATAGGATGTGGTTTTCCTGCTCATGTCATATTGATATATACAACCGAATAATCTTTCCTATTCCACTGCTTCCCCCACTAGTGTTTTGCTGCCTCCTTCAGCCATCGGTAAACATGCGACAGCCTCTTTCCTTGAGAGTGGCTTTCCTTAAATGGGTTCCATAAACTCCCAGCCCATAAAGTACCCTGGATTGTTTGCGGTCCTTCTGACGTGCCGTGTTGTGCATTTGTCAACATTCAATTCAATCTGCCGCTGTGCCGCCCGCTTTGTCAGATGAGCTGTTTGGGAGATGGAGAGCATTTTCCAAAATGGTAATTCCAGCTTTTCATTAGCTCTTTGGCCGGGGCTATTTGTGGACTTTCTCTAAAACATCTTGTACTGCTGACCAATATTGATTAGCTTAAAAAATTAACCTGCAGGTTTTGCTGCTCCGTTATTCACGGTTTTCACTTCCCCGATGGAAGCAACGTGCCTGTGTAAGAGTTGCAGATACTCCGAGTGTTTCATTGCCTTCCTTGGGACTAAGGAGGTGATTTCTGTCAGTTTATGGACACGCCGGCTCAGATGCCCGTAAAGCCAGCCGGGTCTCTGTAGCCTGTGTTGCACAGCCCGATGTGCTTGTCCCAGCTTCCCACAAGTGCCGTTGTAGCGCGCTGTGGTACGTGTGTGCTGCCTTGGATCACGGCGCAGCAGCCTGCCCTGCAGAGGCAGCTCTGTGTGCCACATACAGTACAGCCGTGTCCTCCCTGCTGTGTGAAATACCACATTGGCTTCAAAACCCCACTTGTTCTGGCCCTGGAAGAAACAGTGTCATTTATCAGCTACACTCACCTTCCTTTCGTAGGTAAATGTCTGTTATGGCAGATCAGTTACTGTGGGGGAAGCAAATGCTCCATGTGAACGTGACCCCTTGTTCGCACACCGCTGCTTGTGCGACACGATGGTCTGTCCTGGTGCAGTCTCCTTTTGTGCCTCTTACAGGGAAACTTTGGTTCCTGCTTCCATCTGTAGCTAAGGAGAGAAGGTCTGCAAGCAGAGTTAGGGCTCAGACCCTACTGCTGGCACCCAAGAGGGGATTTTTACCTTGCTCTGAAAGGAGAGGAGAGGCTGTGTGGCCGTAAGTGATAAACCTGAGCTTCAGTGAGGCTTTAAGCAGTAAATTGGTGCCACACTTAAAGGTTATTCTTCCAAGCATACCACGTCCGTTATGAATCTCCATTTGACGATCCCTTGTACAGGATCAGGGCAGTAGATGAGATGGGATTTTGCTGCAAGCAGGCACGTGTGGAGAAGAGCTCTCGCAGACTGTGCAGATCTCTGGATCTCAGCAGGGTCTGGTTGGTGGGAAGAGCCGAGCAGGTGCGGGGTGAAAAGAAGCGAATGCTGCTTAGAGCAAGACTCTTCTCTCCTTGTCACATCTAACACTGCTGATCGCTGGGGCCACTTGTGCTTTCTGGGGAGTTTTTGGTGCTTGTCTGGAGGCAGCTGGTACCCAGCTTCTCTGGGATGAGCGGCTGGGCGGGCAGACCTGCAGCTAACGCGCTGCCTGGAGGGGAGAAGCCCTGCTTGTCGTCGAGTCGAGCGAAGCTGTGGGGCCAGGGAAAAAAGCGTTTGGATTTTGTACGTGACTGCATGTGTGTATGGGGTGCGTTTAGTGATTGGGGATTGTGTGCCAAGACCCTGGAGCTGGAGCTTTAAGGAGTTTCTGGATGGGGTGCAGCCATCTGGGAAGGATGGAGATCACTGCCTTTGGTCTGCCTTTGGTCTACCAGAACACGGCCTGTCGGACCATAATATCCCCACCGTCCCTATTGCAATAGCTTCTGCTGTCGTGGATATATCCAGACTGGTTTAAAATCTGTCGCCTTGAGCACTGCTTGCAGCACAGCTGGTGACGTCTGGAGGTCAGAGCTGGCTGATGGCCCCAATATTTACCCACTCGTGAGATGTTTGGTGCCCCACGCTGGGGTGTGGGCAGCCCTAGGTGCCCCGCTAGCACCCAGGGCAGCAGCGTGGCACACGTGCCCTTGGGTTTATTCATCAGCAGCACAAGAGTCTGGTGGGCAAAGGGTTTGTGGAGTTCATCGTGTGCCAGCTGCTTTGTTCACTAGTCTTCATACAGCCAGAGCGTGCCGGTGGATCTGAGATGGCCCGTTCCTCGTTGGAGCAGCGGTGCTGGCCACCGTGCTCACTGCCCTTCTTACAGACGCTGCAGGACTGGCATGGGTAGGACAAGGCTTCCCGTAGCCTTTTTGTCTTACGCAGATCCCGTTTTGGACTGTAGCTGCCCCTCTGCAGGGCTCTTCTTGTTTTGAAATCCAGCGTGAGGCTGGCTCGTTAATCATCTCGCCGCTCGGCCCCGCAAGGCGAGGGATGGCCCTTCGCTTCTGCCTGAGAAAACAGCTTTCTGAACTGCACTGCGGTCTGCGGTACCTACGTAGTCTTTCAGTTGCAAAGCTGAAAAAGTTACTTTTATCTTAGGGATGAGTGTTTCAGAAAGCACTTTAAAAATTTTGTTTCATGCCTGGTGAGGAATCTGGTTTCCACACTGCTAAGAAATGGGAGCAGAAGTCAGGAAAATATCTGCTGTGCTGGATGTAATTGAGTAACTGTTGGGTTTATCATTTCCTGGCTTAAAATACTGCAGATTGGGAACTGAGGCTGGATTTGGTAACATGGAACTATAGAATGGTTTGGGTTGGAAGGGACCTTAAAGACCATCCAGTTCCAACCCCCTGCCACGGGCAGGGACACCTCCCACCAGACCAGGTTGCTCCAAGCCCCATCCAGCCTGGCCTTGAACACTTCCAGGGAGGGGGCAGCCACAGCTTCTCTGGGCAACCTGGGCCAGGGTCTCACCACCCTCACAGCAAAGAATTTCTTCCCAATATCTAATCTCAATCTCCCCTCTTTCAGTTTAAAACCATCCCCCATCATCCTGTCACTCCATGCCCTTGTAAAAAGCCCCTCTCCAGCTTTCCTGTAGTCCCTTCAGGTACTGGAAGGTGCTAGAAAGTCTCCCCGGAGCCTTCTCTTCTCCAGGCTGAACAGCCCCAGCTCTCTCAGCCTGTCTCCATGGCAGAGGGGCTCCAACCCTCTGAGCATCTGCGTGGCCTCCTCTGGACTCGCTCCAACAGCTCCGTGTCCTTCTTCTGTTGGGGCCCCAGAGCTGGACGCAGCACTGCAGGGGGGGTCTCAGGAGAGCGGAGCAGAGGGGCAGGATCCCCTCCCTGGCCCTGCTGGCCACGCTGCTGGGGATGCAGCCCAGGACACGGGTGGCTTTGTGGGCTGCCAGCGCACGTTGGTGGCTCATGGTGAGCTTCTCGTCACCCATCACCCCCAAGTCCTTCTCCTCAGGGCTGCTCTCAATCCATCTACTAGTTGCAACTTGAGATCTTGGATGTCAAATCATTGCTGCTGTGTCCTGTACAGTGTACCAGAAGGACTTTTTGTAGTTAACAAACCTGCTCTGGAAGGTTAGGTAGCCCTCCTCCTCCTCCTCCTCCTCGTCCTCCTCCTTGCATGGAGCTCAAGGGCAGCTGTGCAGCTGAAAGGAGCCACAGCGATTTTGTCCAGCGGCTGCCCCTGTGCCCTGATAGCCTGTGTTATTGCTTCTGGTTTTTTATATTTATTTAGTGATGCCCATGTATTGCTCAGTTGTCTTTTGAAAACCAAAGCTCAACAGAAAGGGGAATGATCTCTGGAGCACATGTGCTATTTCAGAATGGAGTTGTCTGGTTTCTCCCTAAATGTTTTCTGTTCCAGTTCTCATGATTGCAAAATAAACCTTCACCTTTGTTTTTCCAGTGCCCCGACTCTGCGTGCAAGCAGGACCTGCTCGCCTACCTGCAGCGCATCGCACTCTATTGCCATCAGCTCAATATCTGTAGCAAAGTGAAGGCTGAAGTTCAGAACCTTGGCGGGGAGCTGGTTGTGTCTGGGGTATGTAGGAGCTATGACATGTCTGGTTCACACGGGTTTTCTTCCAGGTATAACAATTATTCCAAGGTAAGCTTTTAGGCTAAACATTACAAAATACAGAGAAGAGATTTTGGAGCATTCAGTCAAAGTTTTAATACATGCAAAATTTATAACACTGCCTGCGCTGCCTCGTTGTTCCTGGAGGAAATGCTTACTGTTGGAAAGGGGGAGAAGACAGACCTCACCGTGCCTTACTCAGCCATGTTTGTAGGCAGATTCACTTTACCTCTGTGTCATCTACTGTTTTTCCAGACTGTTTTTCACTCTTACTGAGGTTAAATCACTTTAATCAGCATTGCTAAACCCACCCCATGTCTCTGCACAGCCTTGGAACATGCTGGGGTCCTGCAATGCTCCGGAGATGTTAATATTTCAAAACAGCTGTGCCCTGAGGAGCACAGGGATTCTTAGTGGCTGCTCTGGTTTATGACAGCTGTAAGCTGCCGCAGGCCAGCCTGCTTCCTTATTCTAGCCATTACTTAGCAAATAATTTTTTCACTGTAGTTCATGAAATGCTTCCTCCTAAGAGGAATCTGTATGCTGGATATTTGGGAGGAGGGAAGTAGAGCTAAATTCTTAATTTCTTTGGGCATATTCTTCCTTGCCCTAGGTGGGTATGTTTGGTCACTGGTGCTTTTGCCCATCTGTGTCATCACTGAGGTGGGAGGATTGAAGAAGGGACAGAAATGGCTGATAGTCCAGTATTGCTATCTGAATCCTCGAAAGCAAGTGGAAGAAACCTTACCACCTTCTGCCAGTTACATATTTAAAATGTTCAAACTTCTTAGCACATCTTTTTTCCCTGCAAACAAGCTCGAATTGTAGAATGAGCGCTCTGGGCCAGCAGCAGTGGTGGTGGTGGACCCCACTTGCATGACCTTAGCACCTTCGCAGGGGTGATGGCTTCTCTGCTGCACCTCCTGCTGCTGCCGGTCCCACGTGCTCCGGTTCCCAGCACAGCGGAGCCGAGTGATGCGATGTAATGAAACGTGTTGCTGTGCCTCTCTGTTGCATGCCTGATGCCCTGTTAGCTGGAAGGCTGAAGGCATCGTGCTGTCAAAGAAGTAGATGTGTCATTATGCAGTGATACGTACCGCAGGGTTTTACTGCAGTTATTCAGTGTCTTCAGAATTTACATACCCTTCTGCCATAAATCAGTTATATGAGCAGGCTGGCATCTGTAGGCTAATCTCCTGGTTTTATCTGTTCTCCATGAGTCTGTCCACTGGGGCTAAATATTGCCAGTAGTAGTGTAGAGCTGCTGTCACATCATCAGCTGAAGATCTCTGCCAGTCCAGGGACTTCACCTGTCTAAAAGTAAAATTCTCTTCAACGTTAACGTCCTCCCCCATCCACACACCGCAGAAATGTTGTGAAAGCAGAGCTATAACCAAGGCTGTAAGAGTTGCACCCTAAGCAGTCTGACCGTTCACTTAGAAAAGTACCTCCTTGATTTCATTGCATTTGATATGATTCTTCCTGCTATGAAGATTCATGGAAATAGTCAAATGCAATGAAAGTGTTCTCCGGCGTCATGACTGGGGCGAGGAAAGCAGATGAGACTGGTTTGCTGGAGGGCGCAGATCCGATCTGCCGTTGTGGTGCTTAAAACACAGCGTGATGGAAAGGAAGGTACCAGCACCGTGAGAAAAGCAGCCAACCTCCTGCTCAGTTTATTTTGCTGCCAAATAAGCGATGGCTACGAGGTTTTTCCCAAAACCTTCCTTAGATGTCTACAACGGTGGAATTTCATAGAATCATAGAATCATTTTGGTTGGAAAGGACCTTTAAGATCGAGTCCAACCGTTAACCCAGCACTGCCAAGGCCACCACTAACCCATGTCCCTCAGCACCACATGTACGCGGCTTTTAAATCCCCCCAGGGATGGGGACTCCACCACTGCCCTGGGCAGCCTGTGCCAGTGCTTGACAACCCTTTCAGTGAAAACATTTTCCCTGATCTCCAATCTAAACCTCCCCTGGTGCAACTTCAGGCTGTTTCCTCTCATCCTGTTACTTGTTATGTGGGAGAAGAGACCGACCCCCACCTCGTTACACCCTCCTTTCAGGCAGTTGTAGAGAGCAAGGTCTCCCCTCAGCCTCCTTTGCTCCAGACTAAACCCCCCCAGGTCCCTCAGCCGCTCCTCATCACACTTGTGCTCCAGACCCTTCACCAGCTCCGTTGCCCTTCTCTGGACTCGCTCCAGCACCTCAAGGTCTTTCTTGTGGTGAGGGGCCCAAAACAGAACACAAATTTAAGTGTGTAGAGGCAGCTGAGCTCTCGTGTAAGCTTAGCAGAGATGCAGAAACCTGCCCCAGACCCCAGCCCTGCCCCAGACCGTTCGGCATTCACCAACGGAGGTCCTGACCAGAGCAGGGCACTGGCGCCCCGAGAAGTGGGGTCCCAGCTGGGGTCACCTCGGTGGGCCTCCCCTGTCTTTTTCATTTTTGGCTCTTCATCTCTGCCATGGGCTAAAGCTTTGGCAGGTGCATTTTTTTCCTCATTTTAATGCTCTTGTGAATCAGGAACCACCTGGCTAAGGGCTTCAGCCCTGGCTGAAGAGGCAGTTGTGTTCCTTCCTTTCCAATACGACTTAATATTCTAGACAGATTTAAATATTTATTATCAGTGATTAAGATATTATTACAACTTTATTAATTTCATTAGAGAATAAGCTACGGTTGAAGCTTAGTCACAAAAGCAAACAGCAGCGTACAAATCTTTTTCATTGCCATTAATATGGAAAAGGCCCAGATCATGGCAAACACTGCGCTGTTATTTTGTGGTGGCACAAGTCAGGTTAGTGGCCAAAGAAAACTCTAATCTGGGACCTCAGATTCCAAAAGAAAACCCAGAAAACTCAGGTTTTGAGTGTTTTTCCATGCCAGGACTATCAGGTTTTCTGGGATACTGTGTTTGTGTGGGTTTTACGGTGTGTAATGCTTAATGTGTTCCGTTTTGGCAGGTGGACAGTGCCATGTCTCTCATCCAAGCAGCCAAGAACCTGATGAACGCGGTCGTGCAAACCGTGAAGGCCTCCTATGTGGCGTCCACCAAGTACCAGAAGTCCCAGGGCATGGCTTCGCTCAACCTTCCCGCCGTCTCCTGGAAGATGAAGGCTCCGGAGAAGAAACCTCTGGTCAAGAGGGAGAAACAAGACGAAACCCAGACTAAAATCAAGAGAGCGTCCCAGAAGAAACACGTGAACCCGGTGCAGGCTCTCAGCGAATTCAAGGCGATGGAGAGCATTTAGAGGTCTCTGTCTTGGCTCTTTTATTTCTCTAGCCCACTACTGCCACTTCCAGAACTCTATCCTAAGGATTTTTTTTTTCAAAGGTTTACTATTCCTCAAAATGTATTTACTTAATATAATTTTGATAACTTTGTTTAGATTACGTGGGGAAATACTCAAATTTATAAGGCCTATCAATATAGCTTCAGCCTGCGGAAGTGTGTTAATTTAGATCGCTTTTAGGTTCCAGGGGGGTATTTCTAGTGGAAAATTATTTTGTATAATCTCGCTTTAAAGAAAATATTCTATAACCAAAGAGGATTTTACAGTAACGCTAACGGTTAACACTAACAGCTCAGTCATGCTACTCAGAGACTGCGGTTTGTCATTGTGGTCGGGAGAGGAAAATTAGGTCTTTTCACTCTAAAAAAAAATCAGTCGATGTATTGTATGTGTGAGTGTGTTCCTGCTGTCGGGGCGGAGAGGGAGCGGGCTTTGTACGCTCAAAGGAGTGTGAAAACACAGCAGGCGCGAGCTGCGCTGCGGCAGCAGTGTGACCACAGCTGGAAAACATCTGGGAAACCTCTGTGCCCTCGCCTGGGTTGGGTTTTACTGGGGGTGGCGGTGGGAGGAGGTGGTGTGTGGGGATGTGCTGGGTGGTGCGGGGTTACGTGGTGCTGCCTGTCCTGGGCTCTTCGCCTGGCGGGTTGTTCCAGCACGTGCCCGGGGCACCCGCAGGGTTTCACACACGTCTGCTGGGGAGAACCCAGAGCAAATCCCGTAAAACACACGATCACGGAGGTGGCTGATGGCTTGTGTATGACACCAGACGGGAATTTTAATGCCTGGTTACAAATTACTAATGTATTTTGCTGCGGGACACTAATAAAGTTGCTTTTACCAGCCGGTGTATTGTGGTGCTGTGAATGGAGCGGGCTCCCCGCTCGCCCCGGCTCCCCCTTCCCCGGCATTCAGATGCAAATCGGCTTTATACTCATTTCTCATAATTGCTCTGCATCCCGCCTTGGGCTTCCAGAGGCACCCAGCAAATCGTGTTTGCTCAGGCTGCAATTTAGACTATACATTATTTGTGATAACTGTAGCTACAAGGTATAATTTCGCTGTCTTATTTAAATTTTATGAATTTGTGTGTTTTACACGTACCAATAAGGTCCGGTACCGGAGAAGAAGCGCGTGCGCAGGTCAGAGCCGTGTTTGCTGTTTCTGCAAAGCATCCATTAGAATGGGAAGCAGCCTGGGCTGGAGTTAGTGTTTTAAACGGCATCTAAATTGGAGAGCCGCTCCTTGGCAGGGTTACGTTCTGATTTTATTTATCTTGATCAGCTTATAATTTACTATATTAAGGTTATCACTGTCATGTTACCGAAATGCTGATCGGAATTAAGCTAAATAGTTCCTGGGATATTTTTGCCAAATTTATTATGTTTTCAAGCATTTTAGCCTCTTGAGTACAGATAATAAACAGCTGATTTTATGTCCGAGTTTTCATATGCCTTTAACATCTGCTGGGAGGGTGAGCTGGTGGGCTCCTTCCCCCGACAGCCGGGGGTTAAGGGAATGGATCTTGGCTGATATATTAACTGCTTTTATGCAATATGTTTTTTTTCTCTCCCGGTATTAATATAATTCTCTTCAAGGCTATGTTCCCTGGGCTGTTCTGTGGCTCTCTTTGAAATACATCTGTTACTCCCCCCAAAATGCAATCTACTAATGAGCTTTAAAATCCAACCCATCTATTAGGATGTACCCACAAATTTATATGGAGTTAGCTTTTACATAAATGTTTATTTTATGCGACAAACTTTGAGCTTCAAGCTGGCCACAAATTAAAACATGGTTCCACCTGGTGCAGCCTGGTCTGAAAACCTCGCCGGGAAGCAGGAGGCTGGAGGGGAGCTTTGAGAGGCCAAAAGCCCCAACTCGCCCATCTCTTTGTTATCCAAAAATTCCTCCTCCGAGCACTGTGTTTGGGTTTGGAGAGGAGAGACGCGTGGAGGTAACTCATTAATGGCTGTAACTTATTTAAGTGCTCTGTTGAGAAGTGCATGGGCAGCGGCTGGAGGGAGAGCAAAACCCTCCCAGAGCAGAGGGAGGATTTAGTGTTGTATTAAAGCCGAGTTTCGGTGCCTGTGCTGCGGCACGCGGAGCTGGGTACGTGGTTACCCCTGCTGCTCACCAGGACGGGCCTTGTCAGCACAGACTCACAGAATCCCAGCCTGGCTGGGGCTGGAAGGGGCCTCTGGAGATCATCCAGCCCAACCCCTGCCCAAGCAGGGTCACCCAGAGCACGTTGCACAGGGTCGTGTCCAGGTGGGTTTGAATATCTCCAGAGAAGGAGACTCCCCCCCTCCCTGGGCAGCCTGTGCCCCGGCTCTGGCACCCTCACAGCAAAGAAGTTTTCCCTCATATTCAGATGGAACTTCCCGTGTTTCAGTTTGTGCCCATTGCCCCTTGTCCTGTCACTGGGCACCAGTGAGGAGGGTCTGGCCCCATCCCCTTGACAACCCCCCTGAGGTATTTGTGAGCATTGATAAGATCCCCCCTCAGTCTGCTCTTCTGGCAGGCGGGTGCTGGCGCCCTGGGCTGGGCCAGGCCCTGCTCTCGAGCCCAGGGTGAGGCCCTGCGTCGCCTCTTTGTAACCGGGCTGGCCTGAGGGGGTGGCCTCTGCGCCACGGTTTGAACTGGGCACGTTGGTTGGTGCTTCTTACATTTGCGTGTGAGTTGTGTGCGCAGATGAAAGCCTGACCATGCGGGCCCAGAGGAGGGTGGGTGAGTGGCAATTCCAGAGCGAACCCAAAGCCCCGGTAGCCCCGAAGGAGCCCAGCACAGGGGCAGCACCAGCTCTCACTCGTGTCACCCTGAGTGAAGCATCAACGGGGCCACCGGCTCGTTGAGCGCCGCACCCCGAGGTGCTGCGAGCGGGGGGCTCGGGGGGGGGTCACACCAACTGTAACGCGCTGATCCCGACGGGTCAGGGAATTTCAGCCTTAACCAAAACCTCCCGTGTGAAACCGGCAGCGACGCTTCAGGGCCCCGGTGCTGCGCTGCACAGCGAGGGGGGTCCAGACGCCAGCGAAGCTGGAACTTTATTAAAGAGCCAATTGAAAAGAATTACAGTAATTACCGCTTGATGTAATTAAGCGCTGGGGAAGGGCTCATGCAGTTGGGATCCTCTGCGGCTGCTGGAGGGGAACGTTCTCGACCAGGAGGGAATGAGCGTGATGCTGCCAGGTTGTAAAAGTTCCCCTGCGCCCAGCCTGGCCATCCCTTCCCCTGCGCCCAGCCTCGCTCTGCAATGAACAGGAGAAGAAACCACGACAGTCTGGGGGCTGGGGACGGAGGGACCCGCAGCGGCTTTGGGCAGGGAAGGGCTGTGGGACATCCCTGCCCACAGAGCCCATGGCTGCTGAACAGGAGGAATTGGGGTTTTTCTTGCACTGCTGTGGGGTGGCAGCGCCCGGTGAGGCTGTGCCCGAGCCCAGCAGCCCTCCTGCCTGCCCAGGAGTGGGGACCTGGCTGCACAGGGATGCTCAGGACAATAAACCCGCATTATCTTCTAAAAAGTGTATTAATGAAACCACATTAAATCCCCAGGAGCCAGTCTCATTCCAAATTTCAAGTGCTCTTAATTCAGCTCAGCCGTGAATCAAGCCACACTGAATTTATGCCGCTTTAATTGCATGTGAAGGCTTCGCGCCGACGTTTAACGCCATTCAATGAATGTCTCTTCCACTCAGTGCTCCCCCTTCACCCCGACCAGCTTTGCTGCTGCTCGGCTCGGAGACCAGCCCCGGGCAGGGGCGGCTGCGGGCTGGGGGCTCTCCTGGCTGGCAGGGGGGGATTGGGGGAGGACAGGATGGGTGCAGGGAGGGGAGCAAAGCACCCTCAGCTGCATTTCCTAACAGCAGGACAGGCAGGAGCACAGGGTTCAAAACAAACCTCAAATACAGAGTGGGTGGGGAGCATTTCAAAATCCCCAACAACTGGGTGGGGAAGGAAGGAAAAAATCCATTAAGGGGCATCAGCTGCTCCAACGCTGAAGGCTCAGGACTGCCCTGTGCTGTGGATTGCGGAGGCTGGGGAGCATCCCAGGGAAGCACAGCCGGCGGCCTCTGCTCCGAGCCCCCTCCCTGCCTGCTGCTGGCTGGGATTTGGGGTTGGGGAGGCTCAGGCTCAGCCAGCATGATCCCCCTACCCTGATGCTTGCATGGGTGCAAGGGGAAATAACGCTGTTGCTTGTCCAGGTACGTGTGCAATGCTGGCCCAGACAGACTTAATGCCTTACCCTACCCTGGGAGGTGTGTGGGGGGTTGGTGGGACCCTGTTTTCTCCAAAATCAAGGAGGAAAGTCTGTATTCCACCTCCTCTCCCCCCCCGGATCATGGAGGTCCATGGGCCAGTGAACCCTGGCCAGGGTCTCCTCCAGCCCCAGGACCCCTCCAGTCCCTGCTTGCTCCATGCCAGGACCGTGGGCTGGGTGCCGACGAGCTGCGGCGGGGGGCATGGCGGCGGGCGGAGGTGCTGTGCCACCCCACGGGAGGCTGCAGGAATTGGGGTCAGCAGGACGTGAGGCAGCACGACGTGCCTGCGACGCCCCAGGCCTCTGCTCCCAGCACAACCCACAGGGGCCCCAGTGCCAGGGCTGGGCTGAGGCAGGACGGGCTTGTCCCCGTCCCTGTCATTGTGCTGCCCACAGCCGCCAAGGGAGAGGCGGGCAGCAGCGCCCCAACCCTGTCATTACCCAGGGCTGCGGGCCAGCCACGCCAGGTCAGGAACAAACCCGTCATTAGTGGGGACATCAGCCTGGGCCAACATTTACAGACAGAGAAATCAGCCCAGTGCTCACTGGCACTTCGCTGTCACCCTCCAGGAACACATGGGGACACGCGCACCAGGACAGGACAGGCTGCCCCCAGTTTGGGCTGCAGCCCCCAAGGCTGAACCTTGGCCGTGGCTGCCTTATGGCACAGCCCTTGGTGCCCTCCGAGACCCCATGGCTGCCACCACCTCCCCCTGCCACCGCTCCAACAGCACTCCCATCGCTCCCTGTGGGGACAGAGCCCAACAGCCTCACCTGGGGGGGCCCGAGACCCGCAGCAGCTCCAGCCGTGGGGGCAGTGGGGAGGGGGGGGGCCCCCCATGGCCACCCCTACATGGAGCGGGGCCACTCATACTGCCTGTTGCCTCCAGCTCCGCTGCTCCCGCCAGCATGGTGCCCATCCCCGTGGCATCCAGGCGCTGGAGGGAGGAAGGACTCTCTCTGCCTTGACTTTGCTAAAGGGGGAAATACTTTGGTAAAGGAGAGGAGAGCGTCTGGCTACCTGTGCTGCTACAGAGGGAGTGAGGGGGGGGGGGGGCCTGCCACAACTTCAAACCACCTGGGTCATGGCCTGGGCTTTATTTAACACACCCAGCGCTCGCTCTTGCCAGGTGATTTGTGTTACTCTGTTGTATTCACCCACGGAGGGGAGTTGCAGCGGGAGCCTCAGCTCCTGGCAGCTGGGGCTGGGGGCTGCAGCAGCACAGCACGGCCCTGGGCAGCACCCACAGCATTGGTGCTGCCAAAGGCCCTCAGAAAGCCTCTGCACCAGCAGGCTGCCAGGTGGCTTGTGCTAAGCAATGCCAGGAATTCGCAAATTTTACTTTTTTTTTTTTTTTTTTTTTTTTTTTTTTTTTTGCTTCCTTTTAATATTATTACGCGCTTCCCCGGCTGCATTACTCCACCAGAGTGAGGGACCCCACCGGTGGGTGTGATGGCTCCTCAGCCGCTCCGGCACAGCAGCACACCCCCCATCACCCTGCTCCGCTGCGGCCGGGCCCGCGCTGGAAAGCTGCGCACAGGGCGGGGGACAGGCCCAGCAAACACCAGGAGCCATCGCAGGTTATTTCCCTGCAGCAGCAGCCCTCGCTGCCAGCCCCTGTGGCGGGTGGTAACAAGCCGGGGTGCTGCATGTGGTGGCCCCAGGCCCTTGCCGAGGGCACTGGCCCCATCGGCCAGCGCAGGCAGCCCAGCACCCACCGAGCTGCTGCTCAAACCCTTGGCACTGTTTAGACTTTGGCGTGAACAGGGAGGGCTGGTCTGGCTGGGTCGCTGCTGCTGCTGCTGGTTTTCTCCCTGCTCAGCCCTTAAATAGGTGTTAAACCTTCCCTGGCTCGTTAAATCCTGCTGTGAATCAGCGACAAGGCTGGGCAGGGCTGAAGAAACCCCTGCTCCGATGCCCCCTGCACCAGCTCTGCTCCCCGGCTCGAGTCCTGCTTCCCCACAGCATCAACTGGGTGTTCAGGTTTGCACAGAAAAGCCCCTTCCCAAGCTTGCCCTGGCTGTTGACAACAGGTATAGATATATAGAGAGGTATATTTCTTTTTAACCTGGCAGGACTGGCTGAGCAATGCATTGCAGAGAGAGAAAAAAAAAAAAAAAAAAAGGAACGAAGAATCATTTTTAATCCCAGCAAAACAGCCTGAATCAAAACCCCAAAAGAGGACCCCAAAAAAAAAAAAATCAATATTTATAATTAGCCCCACTACTTAACAGTGACAACGATAATCAGAAATATTTTAGCATCAAGAAGGGCCAGCAGCACTGCAATGGCCCGATCGCTCCCTGCTGCCCACGGTAGCAGAGGGGACGCATCGCACAGCCCCGCTCAGAGCCCCGGAGGCATTCGCTGCGCGGGGCAACGTCCCGTGAGGCTGCGCCAGCCCCGGCTCCGGGCTGGGGGACGGTGCGGACCAGCCTGGCTTTGGGTTTTAAATGTATTTCTCTGCACTCGTGTTGGTGACGCCAGTGCTGCAGCCCCCGGTCGCACTAAGCCGGCAGTGAGCAGCGGTGATTGAAATCCCCGTTACTGCCAGACAGCAATTCCGACACCAACACAGCACTGCCGTAACGGCTCCTCGCTGGCTGTGGGGTGTGCTGGGCCTGACCCCAGGCAGCCCTCAAAGAGGGGTCAGCAGAGAACCGCTGGAAGCCACCCAAGGCAGTGGCCAGCACCCGGCTGCCACCGCCCTTCAGAGCTGTGTCGGTGTCCCAGTGTGGGAAAACAACGGCTGCGCGGAGGGGGAGCGGCAGGCTCGGCCCCACAGTGCCGTGCTGCTCGCTGGGGTTTTGCAGCCCCCGGTTCCATGGCTGTCCCTCACCAGGGCTCAGCGAGGTGTTGGAGCCCCACACCCCCGGGACGTGGCTGGCCTCCACGGGGCTGCAGGAGAGCTGCCACGGCGGAGCTACGGGACCTACACAGAGCGGGTGGTGGAGCTGGGCTTCGGAGGTGGTCATGACCACACTGACCTGACCGAGGGATAGTCCTGCTCCGAGCGAAGGCTGGGTTAGAGCCCTCCAAAGAGCCCCTCTGAGCAGCGTGTCAAGGAGGCAACACTCTGCCCCCCGTACAAGCACACACTGATCCAAAGGCAAACGGTGCGGGCTGAGCGCCAAGATGGATGATACAGAAGCAAACAAAAGATCCCAGACAGAGCAGGTCATCGCCAGGCACGGACACAGGCAGGTCAGAGCTGCGGGAACAACCGCTTCCCTTTGTGCAGCACAGCCCAACAAGGACAGTCCCACACCCCTCGGTCCTTCCCACACCCCAAATAATCCTGCAGACGGACCGAGAACACTCATAAGGTACCACAGTTGGAGGCAACATAAGATGAGACTCTACCTCATTCCCTCTAAGGTACCTACCTCTTTTTCCAGCAGTGCCCCACGCAGAAGAAGACACACCCCCAAACCCACACACGTTAACAATGAAGCTGGTGGCACACATCCCGTGGTGGGATCTCATTTAGTCCAGCAGTTTATTCAACAGTGCATTTACATTGGTGCCATCAAAACTCACTCTGTTGCCCTGAATTATCTCTAACAGAACTCGATCTACAGCCACTTTCATCTCAATTCCTGAATGATGGTATTTACAGAGCCAAGGAGCTCCTTGAAGTAGCCGTCTTTGTCGCCTTCCCTCTGCTCCTCCGCCGCCAGCTCCTCGTACTCGCTGCGCAGGAGGCTGAGGGTGGTGCTGAGGGCCTGGTCCCCCCGGTAGCGCTCCTTGCAGAAGGCCATCAGCACACTGACCGTCTTGAGGACCTTCTCCCGAGTGTCGTGCTCCGGCACGGCCAGCAGGTTGGAAACGACCACGCACCAGTCCTGCTCCACCACCGCCGGGACCAGCTTGACTTGCCGGTACTGCTGGATTTTCTCTTCCATGTGATCTCCGTGCTGTGAGTCCTCAAGCAGCATCTGTGGGAAGTGGTGGAACATGGATTAATATCCCTATCAGGGAGCAACCGCTCCCAGGAGGTGACACATCGGGGGAGAGTAGGATGCACGCCCCATAACACCTGCCTTGGAAGGTGACTTGCAATGGAAACCCAAGACGAGGTTGTGTCCTGGTTCCCTGTTGCCCATGCATGAAGGTGGCCACAGGGGCTGGTTGCCCACCCTGAAAAACTTGGTGACTGGAAGGTTCAGTATCACACAGCCCTGAAAGGGGACTCGAGGGGAAGGAAGTTCAGCAGAAGAGCTGTAAAGTCTCTGGGTCTGCTGCTTTGGGCTGCTGGACAGGTTCCTTCAGCACCTAACGAACATCACCGCTTGCCTTCGTGCTGCTCTCCAGAAGAGATGGAGATCTTGGTCTCCTTCAGCCACGGCCAGACCTTCCCCTCCCAGCCTGGTCCAGAAAATCCCAAATACTGAAATTCTGCTGAGAGCAGAAAGGTGCCCACGGGAAAGAGGGCAGGCAGGGCTGCCGGCTGAAGGGGAATCTCCTGCCACCACCCCGACACCTCCCAAAGCTGGGTGGTGGAGTGGCTCCGCTCCCCAACGGTGCACTCCTCCCGGCTTGGCTGGTGGCCCCCTGTGATAATTACCATGTCCGTGCTTCACTAATTAGTTCTGAGTAGGCTGCTCGCCTCGGACTGCTGAAGGCAGGCGAGGGCTTCTGCGAGGTTGGTGAGCAGAAATGCAGCCCTGGGGAAGGGAGAACGTGCCCAGAAGCTGCTATGAGAAGCGATGGGACAACCCCGTCCCCAGGGCCCGCTTGGGTCCCCAAGGGCACCCGTAACATTTTCGCTGACCTGTCCATCAGCTGGGCCAGGGACTCCCCTGGGCGCTGCTGCGGGGAGCTCGGTCGTGCCGTTTTATTCCACTGATTTATAGGACATGGCGGGGACCAGGAGGGACATCGCCGAGGAGACCTCCCCTCTCCTGGTCCCCCGAGAGGGCTGCCTGCTAAACCCCCGCTGGCCACGCAGGATCTGGGGTGAAAAGGGAAGAAAGTGGCAGAAAAAGCTGCTCAGAGCCCCGGTGATTTGTGCTGCAGCGCGGAGACCGGCCGATGGTCGCCTACAACTTTCAAACCAACGTCTTGGACTGTCCCCAGCCCACCCCACATCTGTCACCCCCGCGCCCCGCCGGGCACCGAGGGCTCTCCCATCTCCTCCACGGAGGGGCTGCGATCGATGCACGGCGTTCCCAGCCTGAAGGGCAGCGAAAAGAGGTGTGATGAGGAGCGGCTGAGGGACCTGGGGGGGTTTAGCCTGGAGAAAAGGAGGCTGAGGGGAGACCTTATTGCAGTCTACAACTGCCTGAAAGGAAGGTGTAGTGGGGTGGGGGTTGGCCTCTTCTTCCAAGTAACAAGTGACAGGATGAGAGGAAACGGCCTGAAGTTGTGCCAGGGGAGGTTTAGATTGGAGATCAGGGAAAATGTCTTCATGAAAGGGTTGTCAAGCAGAGGAACAGGCTGCCCAGGGCAGTGGTGGAGTCCCCATCTCTGGAGGGATTTAAAAGCCGTGTAGATGTGGTGCTGAGGGACATGGGTTAGTGGTGGCCTTGGCAGTGCTGGGGTAACGGTTGGAGTTGGTGATCTTAAAGGTCCTTTCCAACCAAAACAAATAAAAACAACCAACCAACCTACCAAAAAAAAAAAAACACCTCATAGTTTTAGCACAAACCCAAGAACCTGGTGGGCCTGCAGACTGGCCCCGGCCCCAGCAGAGCTGGGAACAGACGGGGCTGCCGGAGGGGCGGCCGTAAACCGCGCAGCAGGAGTGTGTGGGACCGCTGGGGTCCGGAGCCCCTGTCTGCTCCCCCTCGGCGCGCGCAGGCAGGGAGGGTCGCTGCGCGGCAGAGCCAGCGCCTCGTAAAATCCCAGCCTGGCTAAAATAATTTGCACCTTTACAAAAGTGTCTCGGAAAACAACTGTTTTAAAACGCAGACGTGGCTCTGCAGTGCCTGAAACCCAAGTGTTACAGCAGAACAACCTGCAGGGCAGACGGGCTACAAACGGAGCGAGAACGGAGTTAATTTCCATCCTCTGGAGGAAGAGGAACGCACAGACTGAGCAGCGAGTGGTGGTGAGGATGCCTGACAGCCCCTTCAGCTTGGAGAGGGGGTGAAGGTGGGGAGAGCCCGGCCAGGTCATCCTCTCCCTCCCGGCTCCTCACCTTCTCCACGATGAGGTCGTAGAGGAGCGTCACCACGCGGACGTGGAGGGTCTCCATCCCCTTCTGCCTGAAGAGGCTCCTGAGGACCTGGAGGCCGCCCAGCTTGAGGAACTGCTGCTGGGCATATGGGAAGTGTCTCAGCATGGAGGACAGCGCGAAGAGAGCCTGGTGGGGAGAGAGGTCCATCAGCATGGTGGCCACAGCTGCCACCTCTCTTTGTGGCATCCCGTGGGGTCAAGAGAAATGCTCCAAGACATCTGTGTGGAGCTCTGCAGCATAAGCACTCAAACCTCTCCTCCGAGAGCCCCCTTTTCTCCTGACCCCAACCCTCCCCGGCGCTGCTAGGCTGCCCAAACTTGGGTGACTTCCACCCAAACTCCAACCTGGACTGTCACCATGTTCACTAGAACAACAACCCAGAGGGACCTGTGGCCAGCACCTGAAC
This sequence comes from Nyctibius grandis, assembly GCF_013368605.1. NCBI lineage: Eukaryota > Metazoa > Chordata > Aves > Nyctibiiformes > Nyctibiidae > Nyctibius > Nyctibius grandis. The sequence goes on from NC_090679.1 coordinate 6,219,702, forward strand.
GGACCCAACGCCATCACTTCTCCTCACAGCTCACACCCACCGCTCCCCGGTACAGAGCCCGGCTATGGGCTAAGGACGGGACAAAGCGGGGTCCAGCGCCACTCCGCAGAGCCCGACCCCCTCACGATGATTTGGAACACTTGCACCCAACGTGGCTGAGGACAAGACCAGGCTGTTTCCCAGGACATGGCCCCAAAACAGGGTCTGTCGTGGTGCAGCATCACACAGCGCCAGCGAGACACCAGCACGCCTGCACTCGCCTCCGAGGCCCCGAGTGGCATGGCGTGAGTCACCATCTCTGGATGTGTTTAAGAAAAGACAGGACATGGCACTTAGTGCCATGGTCTAGTTGACAGGGTGGTGTAGGGGCAGCGGTTGGACTCGATGATCCCTGAGGTCTCTTCCAACCTGGCTGATTCTGTGATTCTGTGTGATTCTGTGTTAGCCCCAAGGAGGCAATTAGGGGCCAACCGCTGAGTTTTACACCGGTCTGCTGCTGACGACCGCCGTTCGCAGAGGGGACGGGCTGGGGCCGCCTGGGGCAGGGCTGCTGCCGAGCGGGGAGCGGGGTGCTCAGCCGGGTGCCTGCCAGCGAGCCCAGACGGCTCCTCCGCACGCCCAGGTGGAGCACACGGCCCCCGCTCCCCACGGACACATCTGGGCTGACAGCTGTGGCTTCCCCAGTCCCAGTGGTGTCTATTTTCCAGTTGCCACCAGTGAATGGGAGGATGTTTCCTTCTCCTTTTTTAATCCTAGGCCAAAGGATGGGGGAGGGAAGAAATGCACTTGTGGCCTCGCTGCCGTGCATCGGGGCGGAAAACCCACCCGAGCGGGAGCCGTGGGCTGCTGCCCCACTCTGGGACACCGACCTGTCCTTGGGATCCCGGCCTGGAGAGAGACAGGAGACCATACACAGCATGGGAACTGGAATTAAAAGCCTCTGTCTTCCTAGAAAAGGGGGTTCAGCCCTTGGAGGCTCCCCTAAGGCTGTGTGTACATGCAGACAACACTGAGCTCACCCCCCTCGCTCTGCTCCAGGAGCTGCCAGCGGCAAGTGTTCAGGCTCGCTGGAAAGAAGCGTCCCACACCCACCACCCAGGGGTTCAAGCGATGCTGGTGAGGGCCTCTGCATGTCCAGCCGTCCCTTCCCACCCCAAACCAAGCTCCGGACCGAGCCACAGGCACTCCCAGGAGGAATTTCTGAGCACAGAGCATCCCATGGTGCAGCTCTCCAGCCGGGACCTCCTCCCACCCGTGGCCAAAACCAAAGGGGCTCCCCAGCCTCTCCCGTGTCCTTCCCCTGCTGGAGGACTCTTACCATGGGTTCCCCAGCCTCTCCCGTGTCCTTCCCCTGCTGGAGGACTCTTACCATGGGTTCCCCAGCCTCTCCCGTGTCCTTCCCCCGCTGGAGGACCCTTGCCATGGACTAAAGGGGAAGGTGTTTGTGGGAGCTCGTTCAAACACTGCAGCACGTCGCTGTTTGTGCAACAGCAAGTGCATTAAAGATGAGTGGAAGGGCTGGTGGTCCCCTCGCCCCGATGAACCCCCTCTCGCAGGAGGTCACCGTGTTAAATGGCGAGGCTGAGTTTTTGGGAGCAGACAGATAATTTTACAGGCCATATACAGAGGCGGCATCCCACGGTAAAGCGAGGGCAATGAGATCTCACGCTCCAGGGAGCGCGGCAAGGAGGGAGGGAGGGAGGGAGGGAGGGGGCGAGGAAGCCCCCACCCCGACCGACAGCGCTGCACATTTGGCTGGGGGCTCCCGGCGCTTGCTCTGAAGCCGCCGCCAAAGGCAGGACACGGGGCCGGCTCCGGCAATTAGCTCCTTCCAGACGTCAGCTCCCATGTTCGTTAGCCTCTGATCGCTGCGCCTGCCACGGGGACCCCCGCCGCTCCTCCCCGAGGAGCCGCAGCACCGGGCCCTGTGCCCCGCGGGGCTGGTGGAGCTGCCGTGCGAGCTGGTGCTGGCACTGGGGGGGAGACCTGGGGGCCAGGGCTGCGGGGGTGCGCCAGCACCCTGGGGTGCACCGGAGCCCTCCCAACACGGGGAGCAGCGCAGTGTCCTGCGCTCTCACGATGTCCCGAGGAGCACTTACATCGAGTTCAACACGAAAATGGTTTTACCCAGAGGTGCATCCCCGCTTGCTCACCTTCTTCTTGACAGGTAGGGGTTGTTCCGTAGCCAGAATAACCAGGAGCTTCTGCAGCGCGCCCCCCTCGATCGCTTCGATCTGCACTTTGGGGTTACTGCGGGGAGAAAGCAGAAGGCAGGTCAGCAACGGGGCGGGGTACGGCAGGGTGGGACAGAGCCCGGGTCCCTCTGGGGCAGCACCCCGCAGTGGACATGAACGAGGGTCAATCCAGCCTGATCCCAGAGCAAACCTCCCAGTGGGTCAGTTATGGAGAAGCTGTGAAGTTCCTCAGGCCACCCCAGACATAGCATGTGAGCAATGCAACCCGAAGCGATGGCAACAGGGCTGGGGAAGGGCACACCGGGCCATCCGCGCCACGTGCCCACTCCATCTTCCCCTGGCAAGGAGCCCTCCCCTGGGCTTCCCTCGCAGCTATTAATCCTCTCACTCTGCACCGCATCTATTCCTTAACAGCCTTTTATTTCGGCTCTCACCTTCCCCCTCTCTCCCGCTCCTCGCTCGCTGTGAACATGCTGATCTATTTAAACGCTCCCCTGCCGCAGCGCCGGCCTCCAGCTCACCCGGAGGAAGGTCCTGCTTGTCCCCAAAGCCTCTGAATCACACATTACACCTGCTCTCACCACCCACGCAGCTCTTGCTTCAAGTTCTCCAAGGACTATAAATGGCTAAACCCACCCTTCTGTTGGCAAGAACCAGGATAAAATTTCAGGTGTGGGTGTGCGCAGCCGCCCCAGGCACAGGCGGACGGGGACAAGCCGTGCCCACCATCCACGCTGCCCCCGGACACCACGCAGGTGCTTCACAAACCCACTTCTACTCCATCTCTGAAGGCGGCAGAGAGGTCAGGTGCTCCAGGCTCCCACTTTGGCAGGGCTTTCCCCGTCGGAGCACAACGTACCAGCTGTCTGTACCCCTGATCCCACGTACTGGCTGTCTGTATCCCTGATCCCAGGTCTCTCACGCTCCAAGGAAGAGCTCCAGCACTTCAGCCTTTGCTCAACTCTGAAGCAGCAATCGCGCTGCAGCCAGACAAAGGTCGTGAAGAACCAAACCAGAAGACAAATGGACTTGGGCAGGGAGCAGCTTTGAATTTGGAGCAGCTTTGAATTTGAAGCAGCCTCTTCTCCCAGGCAACTAGCGATAGGACAAGAGGAAACAGCCTCAAGCTTCACCAGGGGAGGGTCAGGTTGGACATTAGGAAGCATTTCTTCTCAGAAAGGGTCATTAGACATTGGAAGGGGCTGCCCAGGGAGGTGGTGGAGTCACCATCTCTGGAGGGGTTTAAGAAAAGACTGGACATGGCACTTAGTGCCGTGGTCTAGTTGCCATGGTGGTGTCAGGGCAATGGTTGGACTCGATGATCCCAGAGGGCTCTTCCAACCTGATTGATTCTGTGATTCTGTGAATTAAACCCATCGCTCCCAGAAACACAGCAGAACACTACGCTCATCTACATCAGCCAAGGTGCCGGGCAATCGCTCCAACCCTCCCTGCTCCACCCAGGCTTTGCTTCTCGCACCGTTAGGAGTTATCTGTGGCTCAGAGGCGGCAGATCTGGTGTGTGGGTTCCCGACTGCAATTACCTCAAGGCAGGGAAAGGGGGGTTGCTCAAAGCCACCTTTGATTTCTCCTTCCTCACCCGCTTGCTGCGGCAGGCACCCAGGCAGTGCCATGGGGCACGCAACCCTTCTGAGGAGGGGGACACCTGCAACCTGCCCGGACAGGGCAGGAAGGAGAAAGAACAGACCCAGGGGCTTCAGGATCCTCCTGCAGAAGAGATTTTAGCAGCGTGGTCCACACATGTGCCCACAGACCCCGTGTGCTGGCACTGCGGCAGCCCCAGCATCCCTGGGAGCAAACCAGCTCCTGGTGGTGCCTGGGTCCAGGTGGGACCTTACACACGTACCAAGATGTGTTCATCCCCCATCCTCACCATGTCAACAGGCACATCTCTGATAGCCTGGCCTGGCATGGGCTCTGATTTTGGAAAGTCAGGAGTCAACGTAGGCCAACAGCATCAGCCCCAAAACCTTCAGCTGCCCCCAAGCAACCCCTGGACGCAAGGCAATTTCCCCTCAGATGACAACCACTGCTCTCACCTCCAGCCATACCTGCAGTCACACAGACAGCCCCCCTCCAGCATGGGGACAGCACAGGGAAGGTGCTGCAGCCCCGCAGCATCACGGCACCCTGTCCAGCCTCAGCAGCTTCTCCCAGGGCAAAGACGGGAAGAGTATAATGGTGGGATGGAGCACAAACAGCTCCCAGAGCACCCAGGGGTTGAAGGACCATCTAACACTCCAGCAGGCAGAAAGGTGCTCAGTGTGACCCTCGCCTCAAAAGAGCCAGAGATAAGTACTGTCTGCCCGATAGAAGTGAATGAATCCTGCATCTCCTTTCAGTCCAGATGGATTTATAAGCCAGGCTTGTGATCAGACTCCTTTGGGAGTCCAGAGACACAACACCCAGAAGGCAGCAAGGAAAGGCAGCAGTGAGAAGCAATACAGGTACCAAAGTCGTTGAAGGTGCCCTCAGCAGCGAGCTGGGCACAGCCAGTGCTCGAGCTGGGACGGCTGAACACAGCCGTGCTCACCACAACAGCATGAAACCTTCTCTGCAGAGGCTGGGCAACACGAGCAGAGCCGCTGGGGCCGTGCCCAGAGCCCTGCACACCTCCAAAACCCCCCCAGCCGCTCCAGGAGATGCGCAGACAGCCCTCCTGCTGTGACAGCTCCGCTGCAAACCGGGCACGAGAGGGAAGAGGAGGGTTTTTCCAGCCCTGTCTTCCCAGTGATGACAGCTCTGGTCTTCACCTTTGTGTACGGTTGGGTTGTGCTTGTTTCTGCTTTGAGATTTTCTAGGAGAAGGCACGGCGCAGAGCTTCGGCTCTGCCTGGCACATCATCAGCCGTGCTGCCAGGCATGTTTTCAACGCCGGGGCTCCGTGATCAGTGTGAATGAGAGGCAAAGAAACCCCACCTGCATTTCCACACCCCAAGGAGAAGCTGGCAACTCTGACACTCAGAAAATACCACTTCTGATCTGAAAACCTGACCAAATTTCACATGGAAGTCAGTCTGGGCAAGGGAGACCAGAGTAAGAGCAGGACGAGTTTGCAGGCAGGCACTTTTCTCAGTATAACTGCACTGAAAGGAGACTCTTCTACGCTGGAGACCTCTTAGTACTGTTCAAGGAAAATGTTAAGTTCCAAGTTCTTTTGTCACATCTCTGTAAAATAAATAATAAAAACTCTTACAGCAAGAGATGCAACCGAAGAATTGGTATGCACTAAAGTGCTTGGTTGGTGACCTGGAGGATTTGATCTAATTAAAATCTCTGAACCATGGAGTTTTTTTCCAGGGAGCACCTCTAGAGGTTAGGAAGCCTTCCTGGGTGGTAGGCGTGCTGCTCACTTCTCTGTGGTTCTGTTGTTTAATGTCTCTACTATCAACAGTCCGGGCTTCACACTAACAAAAAAAAGCTCGTTTGAGGGTCTGGAAAACTCAGCACAGATCTGTACAAATTACACTGCCCAGCCCAGGGAAAAGCAGCCTGAACAAAATAAATACAATGAGAAAGACTGTGGAGTGCTCGCATGGGGAATTCAACCTGCGCTGATCTGCTAGTGGGTAAGAGGATGGTGGCACCAGCAAGGAAATCCGCTGAAATGAAACTCTGAGGTTGGGACAGAACGTACGACAACATCCCTTGATGCTACAGTGATGGCAGAGATCTGGGTGCGCTCAACTGACTAGATTAACCAGCCTCAAACCTGGGTGGGGAACAGTCACAAGGCTACGGGGAGTCGGCACAAGCGCCGTGCTCAGGTTCAAGCAGCTTCCCAAGAGGCTCCTGTGTGCTAAACGCAGCCCCAGTTCATCCTGGCAGGACCCACATTGCATCCCCTCACCACACTCTGAGGTTCTTGATGTGACCCTCACCACACGCCTGAGGTTCTTGTGCCTTCAAGCCATGTGCCCCATGTCCATCACATCCATCTCTCATTCTGTTCCTGGAGAGCAGAAAACAAGTCTGGGTACAGGCTCATCGTGATTGATCCATGCAAGAAACTGCCTGGGACAGGCTGGGGTTAACAGGCGTGCTGCTGGCGTTCACGCTGGCCAAGATGCGTTGAGCAGGGGTGAAGAGCTCAGGGAGACTGGCAGGAATCCCTACTGCCCGCAGGTGCTCACGCCATCATCTCTCAGAAGCTCCTGAGAAAGTTCTGTCCCTTGCAAGGTGGGCTTTGTTCTTTGGCAGAAGTTTCTGAACTTCTCGAGACATGGGCCATCCATCCCAGATCGTGAGAGGACCTCTGAACAGCTCTGGGCACGGGCCACCAGACCCTCTCGATACGGATCCTGGTGACAATACCCTCTTTCCCAGGCTTTAGTCTAAGGTCTACTCTCTGTCCTTTCAAATCCCAACCCAGGCTGATCCTCCACCCAACTCAAGATGTTCCTGCTGCCTGCAGACCGCCCTGCTTCTCCCCACCTCTCCCATGGACCTCCGCAGATGGCCTAACCCAGCAGTGACAGGGTTGCCACCCACACCATCACGAGCACACAGCAGCACTTAAGAGCCACCGTTCTGACCACAAGACAAAAAACATTCACGTTTCCCACTGCCGCCTCCTTCCGAAGCTCCCAGAGTTGTGACTCTGCCAAGCACAAATTTAATGTGCCAATTCATCAGCCCAGCACGTTTCTCTCTCGGTGGCTGGAGGAGGGTGACCGTGCCCTTCGGCGGAGAGGGGAACAAACAAAAGCAGGGGTGGGAAAGCCAACAGAAAACCTCCACCTGAGCCTGCCTGCTGCAGCTCGCAACGGCAGAAGGAAACACTCCATTTTCTGCCAGTTTATATTTCACTGCGTTGGAGTTACAACTTCCCACGAGGGGCCAGAAATTATTACAGTCAAGGCTTGTTTGCCAGAACCCTGCAAGGCTCAACAGCGCGCGGAGAGGGGAGCAGAAGTAATAAAAACAAGGGCTGAAGCACTGTGATCAGCGCTATCGGAATAAAATGGAAATGAAGTTGCCGCAGAGCCCCAGTGACCGGTGGCAGGTCCTGCCTTGGGCAGGTGGCGAAGACAGAGATGGGACCCAGCATCTTCCACAAGCTGCCAGGTCAGGACGTTTCACAGAATCATGGAATGGTTTGGGCTGGAAGGGACCTTAAAGACCATCTAGTTCCAACCCCCTGCCATGGGCAGGGACACCTTCCACCAGACCAGGTTGCTCCAAGCCCCATCCAGCCTGGCCTTGAACACTGCCAGGGAGGGGGCAGCCACAGCTTCTCTGGGCAACCTGGGCCAGGGTCTCACCACCCTCACAGCAAACAATTTCCTCCTAAGATCTCATCTCAGTCTCCCCTCTTTCAGTTTAAAACCGTTCCCCCTCGTCCCATCACTCCATGTCCTTGTAAAAAGTCCCTCTCCAGCTTTCCTGTAGCCCCTTCAGGCACTGGAAGGTGCTAGAAGGTCTTCCCAGAGCCTTCTCTTCTCCAGGCTGAACAGCCCCAACTCTCTCAGCCTGTCTCCAGAGCAGAGGTGCTCCAGCCCTCTGAGCATCTTCGTGGCCTCCTCTGGACTCGCTCCAACAGCTCTGTGTCCTTCTTCTGTTGGGGCCCCAGAGCTGGACGCAGCACTGCAGGGGAAGTCTCAGGAGAGCGGAGCAGAGGGGCAGAATCCCCTCCCTCACCCTGCTGGCCACGCTACTGGGGATGCAGCCCAGGACACGGTTGGCTTTGTGGGCTGCAAGCGCACGTTGCCGCCTTGTGTTGAGCTTCTCCCTTGTTGTTTGCTCCCTTCTTTTTTAATTCCATTAAAGCTCTTTGTTGAAGAGACCTTAATGACGGGGATGACCAGCCAGAGGACCCACCAGCATGATGGAGGCTTCCTGGAGAAGATGTGGTCTCACAAGCTACATGCTGTAGCCTGTAATCCCCCACAGGCTGCAATTCCCCCGCACCTTGCCGTTGGGCTGTAAGGGACCTGCCCGTGGGACGGCTGCCAGGTCCCCCTGGCCATCGTTTTGGTCATGCTAAGGAGCATCACTGGCACGGGGACGCAGCTCTTGCTCCTGAAAATCCAGTATGGGCTTCTCTGCCATTTTCACCAGCAAACTCATCGTATGGAAGCAGCTCCCGTTTTGCTGAGGAAGGGAATTTTTAAGAGTACTATCTGTTAATAGATGCCCTTACCCTGTTCCTCCTGGGATGACCCCAAGCACACATGCACAAATTTTGGAGAGGCTTTTCAAAGTTTTTCCAGACCGCACATGCGAGGGGTGTGGGAAGACTGAAAAGCAGCAACACAGCCCTGGGGCAACAGCGGCTCTTGAGTTAGACGAAACTTGCAATACGGCAGCAAAATTAGATTTAAATTAAAAAAAAAAAGGAACGCCAAGCGGTGTGGAGGGACCCGGGGACTCAGAAGCACAGAGCAGGGCAGGCAGCAAACGCCCTTGTCTCTACTGCTCCGGCAAGGACACACAGAATATTTATTTCTCAGCCTGCTTGTTGTACAAACCGCACGAGACCCTAGAAAAAAAAAGGGTCACCTCCTTACTCTGAGTATCCTGCTGAAGGCAGGCAGAGAAGGACCATAAGGAGGTGAGGATGGGGAGTGCAACGGAGGGGCTGCTCCTGCCTGGGTGCTGAGCACAGCGCTTCTCCTGCCCCCGCCGGAGCACATCCCGCTGCGGCGGTGGCCCCACACTTGCTCTTGTGGCCAGAGGCTGCTGAGCTACACCAGCAGCCTCCCCAGGGAGCGGGGAGGTAAGTCTGGAGAGCTCGTGCTTTGATGAAAGCCTGGCGTGACGGTGGAAAGGCATGATAATCACCGGGCTAGACAGGACTTAATGGGTCTCTTCTCTCATCAGAACCAGCGGTCTGCGATGCCGCGTGGGAAATCAAAGCCGGGGATCAAAGTCTGCAAGTCTGTGAAACAGCCTAAAAAATTTAGTATAGTCTATTTAGCTTGGGCTATAACCTGAGGATCAGAAACAGGCGGCAAGGCAGCACGGCTTACCTTGCCCTCCCCCTCCCTCCGTCCCCCTCCCCAGTTTTCACTCCAAAATCCGTTAACGAAGCAAGCGAGAGCGCACCAACACTTTGCTGACAGAAGAGTGAAGTGGCTCGGGCCCAAATTGTGCCTACGATGGCTTTACACCTCCAAGCCTGGCCTGACTCCTCGTGCCTCTCAAACCGTCACACCTGGGTAAGAATTTGAAAGGCAATGGAAAAGGTCATTTCTGTGAGCCCTGGAAAGCAAAAGCAATGCGAGCAGGGTCACACGTGAAAAGGCCAACAACTTCTTCAGAGGCCTCTGTATTTGGAGGGTTTCTGACAGCTCTTGTAAGTCTATTCACGTTAAAATTACCTGACAAATAATAGATAAGAGAGATCAAACTGATCATTACGATGTCAACGTTGAAAGGTTTGCCTGGAACTCAATAATTCCAGCCCGAGCTATAGCTGTAAATCTGAGACTCTGAATAAGGGCAGAAAAAAAGAGGCAGGATGATCAGCAGCTCGTTAATACTTTCATGATTGAATTTTAGATTGCAGGTTTAAGAAAAAAAAAAAGCATTAAAATAGTCCAAGGAAGAAGTGACACATGGGGGGAGCACCCTTTCCGATTGCATTCAAAGTGCTGGCCATGGCATGAACTGTCCCCATTGGAAATGATGATGGAGAGGCTCCATCTCCTTCCAAACTTGGTTCTTAAGAGGAGGGTAACTGAGACAACTCAACGTGAACAATTCTGCACCCCCCTCGTCCTCTGAAACAACCCCCCCTGGCTCTGCTGTTGGATGCCAGCGAACGATGCTTAAGTGCAGGGTTGGTGAAGCTCTTACACAGAGGCTTTCCATTATTGCAGAGTCCCGTGCTATCGAGAAGGCCGGCTGCACACACAATATGAGATGCTCAAGGTAATAATAAAATAATCCCAACCCCAACAAGGCTGCCTGGGACTATGCGGAGTTAGACGGAGGAGGGATGAAGCACAGACACCCCCAAAGCCCCCACCGAGGTCTGCGTGCAGCAGAACCGGCCTAGAAAGCCTCTTCTCTGAGCATCGGCTCAAACTGAGTTTATCACAAAGACCTTCAGAGCTACGACTTCAGGAGATTAAAAACCACCCAGAAAAACGGAGCCCTAAGTAGTTTTGCCGATCAAAATACAGCCAAGAAGAAAGCGAGGGTGAGGGGGGAAAACCTGACAAAAGGAAAACTAGGTTTCAATAGGCAACACAATACAACAATTTCATCTGAAAGACGTGAAGCATAAAAGATACGTTAGATGTTCAAAAGCACGGAATATAGGAGAGAGGGAAAAAAAACCCTGAGAAGATGAAAATCTCCACTTCAATGCAACGCTGCCTCCTCACTTTGTACCGAGTCAGGCGCTCACCGCAGCAGCGGGGGGAGCAGCAGTGTCCCCGCGAGAGCAACGCGCCTCAACGTGACATAACGGGTTACAGGGATGCGAGTGTGGTTTTTAACGAGCAATTAGGTTATTGAGTATTTGTTGCTAAGAGGAGAACAGAACTGCAGAGAAGACGTTGGAGCTGAGTACGTGAGTCTGTGATTTGGATGGGCTAATGTGAGACTTAAACGGAGGGAGCGTGAGTCACCCCAGAGACACAGAAACAGCGTGGAAGACGGTCTGGGAAAAGCTCAGGGGACCTCGCCTTGCCGTCGACCACGTATCTGCGTCCCAGGCACCAGCAAGAGATAGCTGAGCTTCTCATGAGCCCTGCAAGGTCCCTGCTGAAAGCCAGCAGGGCTATAACATCCCGTTACGGCCAAGCCCCGAGCTCCCTGGGGACACAGTGACATCAGGTTTAACCAGCAAAAACTCTGCTCTCAGATACACGATGTGAGTGGGAATTACCCAGCGTGAGCATCTGGCCCTTTGCAGTCATGATTTTGAGCTTGAAGCGCAGAGCGGAGCTACTTAGAATCATGGAATCAATTTGGTTGGGAAGGACCTTTAAGATCATCAAGTCCAACCGTTAACCCAGCACTGCCAAGGCCACCACTAACCCATGTCCCTCAGCACCACATCTACACGGCTTTTAAATCCCTCCAGGGATGGGGACTCCACCACTGCCCTGGGCAGCCTGTTCCAGTGCTTGACAGCCCTTTAGGTGAAGACATTGTCCCTGATCTCCAATCTAAACCTCCCCTGGTGCAACTTGAGGCCGTTTCCTCTCGTCCTGTCACTTCTCATGGTGTGGCCAAGGTCGAGAGCCATCAGGAGCCCCGCGGGGAGGAGACCTGGCTCACCTGAGCCCAGACAGGGCAAGGCTAAGGCAGCTAATATTTTGGAACAGGAAAAAAAAATCAGATGAGCTGCAGTGCTGTAATGTAACATAACAGATGGATAATTAGATTTACACAAAGAGCCATGAAAGTAAGGAATTAAATAAAAGTACAGAATAGCGAATGTGCCACAGGAAGACACCTTGCAGGGGTGCAGAAAGCCCCCGCAGCCAGGACCCAGCACCCCAGCCGCGGGGGACTGGGCGGCGGAGCTGGGGCTCTCGTTCAGGTCAACCAAAACAAGGAGCTGCCCAAAGCACAATGGCTCCGGAGAGGAGCGATGTGAGCGGAGGGGCTGAGTCAAGCTGCAGCAAAACCCCTCCCCTTCCTCACCTCTCCGCAGAGCAGAGTAGAAGAGTGATCACCAGCTCTGGACAATAATCTTGGGTGCCATAACAAAATCAACCACGCCAGACTGCTCTGCTGAACGCGCACAAACACCACACCAACGGGCAGTATTTATATCCGTAGGAAAAAAGGTACTGTGAAAACGGGCTGGAGATCGCACGCAGGGACAAAGCGAGCGCAGGCAGGAACCCCACTGACCCGAGGACACCCCCAGAGCTCCTCGGCTTTGCAGCTCTGAGCTTTATTTTGGTGCCAGCATGTACCCCCCAGCTACAAAAACGTCACTGCTGATGGCTGGGTGACTCGCTGCTCTGCTTTGGGGGGGTTGTGCACCTGAAGCTCCCACCAACGCCAGGGCAAGCGGAGGGGTGCAGCTCTCAAGAGCCCCAGATACCAGCTCAGCTTCCACCAGGTTAATCAAAGACCCACAAACCATTTTATGACTAAAAAGCAAAGGTGTTTGGATTCTCGGGGCTATTGCCATCACCTTGTCAGCACGGAGCTGGAGGAGCCAGCAGAGGAAAGGGTATGAAAGAGCCTCGTCAAGGCTGGCCCATCTTCTCCCTTCTCCTGATGGTGAGGGATGGGCCTGGGCAGTCCACGCTGGAGGGTCTGTCAACCCGCTGTGATTTAAGGGCTGGGACTGGGCGACTGCCCCAGCCGCAACGACCAAGGGAACTGCGTGAGCTCTCTTCCAGCGCACCGCGTTGAGTGACTGATCTTTCCAGGTAGGTATGAGCAAGTGCTCCATGGAGCATGGAGAAGGCCACCACAGGAACTCCCCGCAGCGCTCAATCACCCAAACCGATGCTTTACTTGAGGCATAAATCAACCTTAAGGCTACATGTGCCATGCTTACAAAACACTCCCTGTGCGCTTCTGAAAACCTGTTATTTTACCGTGGGTCAAACGCGTGTCGGTGCCTAAGGATGGGGTTCGTTTCATCAGAAGCTGCGTTAATAAAAAGCGAGCGATGCTGTACGAGCGCAAGCAGAACTCATTTATTTCCACGCCATCTTAGCCATTGCCCACAAAAATTGCCTTGATTTCTTTTCAAAAACCACACCACAGCAAGGAACAAGAACAATAATGCAGGATTAATACCATGACCTTGAGATCATCCAGTGGTTTTCACCACAGAGACTTCAAAGCCCCCCCTGGTTTACGGACGGATAAACCGAAGGGCTCCCAGAGCAGTGGCAGCCGCACCGGGGTGCAAGCGTGAGCGCTGGGCACCTGCCTCCCCGCTCCTCCCCTTCTCCACGCTCCTTTTCTCTGCACGCCTCCAGCCTCCTGGTTCCAACACTGAACTGGCCAAGGATGGTGGCAAACGCAGGAACACCCAAGGTCCTACCCAGCTCTTGGCTGCTGCTGCAGGACCCCCGAACGAGCCCCTTCTGCGACGGTAACTCGCAGCGGGGCAGCTTTGCACCCATGCATCCAGGTCTGCCATGTCACGCTGAGCACAATTCAAGGCATGCAAAGTTACTCAAATATTCCGACAAAACCTATTCACACGCCTTAGGTAACACAAAAACACTGCAAAAAGCTGTCTGAAAGCGCCGCGAGAAGAAAGCCCTAGTGCTAACCGCCGGGCTCCTGACACTTCAGCTTGTATTCTCCAGCGGCAGCGAGCGCCTAACGCAGCCCACTAATGATCTTGAGATGTTAAAAGGTGGCCTGAGGCTAAGACCTTCGATTGTTATTCGCTTTATTTGTTTGCTTGCTCACTTGAGCTGATTTTTCTTTAAGAAAAGTCATAATAATAATTAAAAAAAATATATGCAAGCCACTGCCTGGCGTGTCCCTGTTGGGAACGCCAGCTGAGCGCAGGCTCTCTCCAGTTCTTCCACGAGACACAAAGCGAAGTGTGAGAACAGGCGCTTCGCTCCTCTCCCTTCCAGCAGCATCTCCGCGATGCTCTGTCCTATTTTAACCCTGCCATCTGTTCCGCAGCTCTCTGCCTTCCTCCCGTCACCAAGGAAGGTAGCGTGTTACATCAAGCAAATCTTTCGAGCATCTCCCACCCGTTCTGCTTACGGACGCGCCCCAGAGCACCCCCGGGCACCACGATGGAAGATATTGCTCTGAAACACCCGCTCTGCTCATCGCTTACGAGCCTGATCTCAATCCACCGCGCTCTCCAGGGCAGGGAAGATGCTGGATCACAGGGAGCATCACACCCACTGCAGTGTCATGTTTTAAACTCCGTCTGCTCCCAGTCCCGCCGGGGTTAACAGTGCTATTAGAATCATTTTACACCAGAAAAGTAGGTTTGTTTCACTGAGTCATGATTCAAAAACGAGACTTTGCTCCATTTACAAAAGCAAATCACCGCCTCGCAAATGCCAAGCACAGATCTGAGCTCCAAAAGCCAAGCCTGGGGAACGCTTCCAGCCGGACACAGAATGGAAGAGCTGCACCTGCAAAAGCTGGGAAACCTTTTTTTTATTTATCTGATTTCATAAACAGAAAGCATGAACCTGTGGAACACCAGCTCCTGGAGAAACCCAACGACCTCATTCTACATCAAGCGACTTAATCAGGCATTAATAGCGGGGGGGAGCGACAGGAGGGGTGCCGCCACGGGACCAGGGCCGGCGATGCTGCCACGCAACCCACGGACAATTTGAGCCGGTTCCTGGGTGGGGAGCCCTCGAGGAAAACTTGGGAGCCACAGAAAACACCAGCACTTCTTTCTGCTTTCTGATTCATCGCTACCCAAACACCCACATGCCACAGCAGAGGAGTGGAACTGCCACATTTAGGATGACATTTAAAAATCAAGGTTGTGCTGCTGACGGTCATCAAAAATCCAACAGCATTTTTCAGAAGCAAGTGGGTACTCGCGTCGGTGTCCCTGCCAACTATCAGCACAGCAGTGATTTTTCTAGCAGCTTCAGTTAAACGATAAAGGAAAATCGCACCCACCTATAATTACTGCTATTACTGTTGTTGTTGTTGTTTAAACATTCACTCTATACCTTTATATTTTCTAAATACAAAATAAGATGGAAACATTTCCCCAAACCTTCCTAAGTGTCAGATTCATCTCGCTTAACTTCAGACACCTAAAATGAAGACATCTAGCTCAGACAAGCTGCCTGGGCTCCCTCGGTAACACGTTGCAACCTGTGCTCTGCACATCCCTGGAGACAGGCCCAAGCACTGTTTCTGTTGCCACGGGACTTGCCCAGGCTAATCCAGCAAGGCAAGCCTAGGTCCAAGGCTTTGGATTTGCTCTAAAGGTGGCTGCATCTACTTTGAAAAGCGTCTGAGGAATTCATGGTCATCAGCAGCAAGGAGAAATGATGATTTGCCCCAGGGCAGATGGAGCTGTCTTTGATTCTTGTCTTACGATGGGATGATTTGCCTTTTGGAGGCAGCTCTCTCCTCTGGTTGGAGATGGAGCCTGGATAGTTAGCTCAGGTGGACAGTCCTGAAGGAAGCCTGAAGGTAGGTGATGTGGATCCCATCTTCAGCGAGAGGTTGAAGGAAACACCTACGAATGCCTGAATCAAGCTCTCAAGGAGTTAAAACGACCAAGCTAGCTAAAAAACCATGTTACTAATGCAATGAATTCATGTGCGTATATAAGAAACAAAGCCGTGGCAGGTACCACAGCTAAACTGGATGCTCGGAAAGGGCTGGGGCGAGGAGAGCAAGCATGCTCAGAAGGGAAGGGTTTGCAAAAAAGATGCAGTGGAGTAAGATAATTATGCAAGGAGAGGGGAATTTCAGCAGCGTGTCCTACATCACTGACGGGTGGAGAGAACAGATACCTCGACAAAGAAAGCCGACATGCCAATTAAGTTTTAATGACCCTAAAGGCAAAGAGAAAAAGACCTTGTCTGCTACGGTGGAGGAGGGAGCCAACAGACACACTTAGCCTGGCAATGAAATCACAGAATCACAGACTGGTTTGGGTTGGAAAGGACCTTAAAGACCATCCAGTTCCAACCCCCTGCCACGGGCAGGGACACCTTCCACTAGAACAGGTTGCTCCAAGCCCCATCCAACCTGGCCTTGAACACTGCCAGGGAGGGGGCAGCCACAGCTTCTCTGGGCAACCTGGGCCAGGGTCTCACCACCCTCACAGCAAAGAATTTCTTCCTAACATCTCATCTCAATCTCCCCTCTTTCAGTTTAAACCCGTTCCCCCTCATCCTATCCCTCCATGCCCTTGTAAAAAGCTCCTCTCCTGCTTTCCTGTAGCCCCTTCAGGTACTGGAAGGTGCTAGAAGGTCTCCCCGGAGCCTTCTCTTCTCCAGGCTGAACAGCCCCAGCTCTCTCAGCCTGTCTCCAGAGCAGAGGGGCTCCAGCCCTCTGAGCATCTTCGTGGCCTCCTCTGGGCTCACTCCAACAGCTCCATGTCCCTCTTATGTTGGGGGCCCCAGAGCTGGACACAGCACTGCAGGGGGGGTCTCAGGAGAGCGGAGCACAGGGGCAGAATCCCCTCCCTCGCCCTGCTGGCCACGCTGCTGGGGATGTAGCCCAGGACACGGTTGGCTTTGTGGGCTGCGAGCGCACATTGCCAGCTCGTGGTGATCTTCTCGTCAACCATCACCCCCAATTCCTTCTCCTCAGGGCTGCTCTCCATCCATTCTTCGCCCAGCCTGTGTTTGTGCTTGGGATTGCCCCGACCCACGTGCAGGACCTTGCACTTGGCTTTGTTGAACTTCATGCAGTTCGCACAGGCTCTCAAGCCTGTCAAGGCCCCTCTGGATGCCATCCCTTCCCTCCAGCGTGGCGACCACACCACACGGCTTGGTGTTGTCGGCAAACTTGCTGAGGGCGTACTCAATCCCACTGTCCGTGTCACCATGGTTGGGAAAAGCCAGACAGATCTTGAGATGAACTGTCTCTGTAATGGAGAGCAGTGATACAGGCACCAGAGGTAGGTTCTGCAAGGCAGGACATAAGGGCTTAATCACCAAGGCAGAAGAAAACTCTGAGAGCTGAGAGTGGTTGCGGAAGATGAGATGCCTGGATTCAGAAACAGCTTGAATGTGAAGGGTGAAGGAGGAAGCGGGGTTCAATTTATTCAACGCTCTGGAACTGTGGAAAGACATACGCTACGCAAATGTTAGTTGTGATGATCACTTCCCACTGCTAGACTTCGTTAAGAGAGGACGGGAAGGTGACACAACCAGAAGTTCACACATGTGCTGCGAAGGCGCAGGAGGAGAGAAGACTTGCCAGTAACTGCCGGGATGCAAAACCCCAGTCAATTGCAGCCTAGTAAACAAATCTGGGTCCGCGTTCCCATCTGCCTTGTACCGAGGAGCGAGGGAAGTCACAGCCCAACGGGTCTGCTGAGGGCACGGTGCACGCCGCCGGGTGGTCTGCCTGTCCTGGGGCTGATGGGGTGCTCTGTCTGCCTTCGGAAGCTGTAGGAGCTTAAGGAAATCACTTCAGAAACCAATGGTCCTAAACTGATGCTTCCTGCCCAGGCGGACGTTCGTGAACCCACGTGGGAGCACCCTGCGCTGAGCTGGTGTAGAGCATCTCCTTGCCAACTTCCACCAGCTCTGCACACAGAAGTCAGCCTGATTTCGGGCCGTTTACACAAAGGAGGTTGCCATGGCCTCCAGCTGAGTACACAAACCATACGAGATGAGAAGCTGCCTGCTCTGTGCTAATGACTAACGACACGAGTGCATCGTCCTCCATCCCCTGGAGTGTCAAACGCTGGCCTCCTTCCCAAGCAGAGCTGCTACTACCTCCCACAGACAATATCCACTACTGATTTGTGACGATCACATCAGCATCCACAAACGTCCTGCCTTCTTCTGTCCTTACTACTCACGTCCTTCCCTTTCTGCTCCTCCCAGCAGTGAGGACACCAGCTTGCCACCAGTCCCAGGAGGATCAGTCCAGCTCTTCATCCTCCCCCACCGTATGGGCTGGCTCTTTGCCTTAGCCCAGAGCTGATGGTATCGAGTGGTACCAGCACAGCAAAGTGAGACATTCCCCAGCCTGGGCAACACAGAGTCCAGGTCAACAGGTATCGTGGCTGATGTGATCTGTCTGAGCAGCTGTCTGGAAATCATCACCCCGTAGAGAACCAGTCAACCCACTGACCTCCTCCTTCCCACTCTTCTTCTGCCTATTGTGCAAAAGCCAGAAAAAATTCTCAGTTTGATCTCAATTGATCAATTTGAAACTCAGTGATGGACATCATCTATTCTTCTCCCCCAGGAGGGCTCACTGGACAGTAAGAGTCAGAGAGAAACCAATTATCACGTTGGGAAATAGGACTTGGACAGGCTTTGTTTAAGTCCATCTTGCAGAACCATTATCTTTAGTTCAAATTCTCCACCTTTTGTGTGCGTTCTCTGTAAATTCCCCCAGTGCAGCACGAATCTTCTCGCATGCCTGCCATGGGATGAGTCTGGGCAAGCTCCCCATCCTCAAATGCTCATCCATGTTTATGTCCTTCACGCTGCGCTGTGACAGCACGTGTCACATAATGCCTCGGACAATCTGGGTCCACATATTTATGGCAATGAACCTTCATGTTTGACGGCACAAATCCGGGGACCTACAGCTGACTGTGGACTCATTACTTGCACTTGGAATGTAGGCCACAAAGCTACTTTAGCTCTGCTTTTGCTTGTAAATCAGAGGCTTACATATGTAATTGGCCTAAACCGTAAGAGCAAACAACAGCAGCGGCAGCACGGTGCCAGCAATTATTCATGCCTATAATAAATGCCTGTAAAACTGAAAGCCAGACTTTAAAAATCTGGCTCCTGACTGCACAGAAGGAAAAAACAAAAACTCATTTGCAGGGCTTGGCCATTGGAGTTTTTGATTTTGGGGGAGAGGTTGAGGAGGGTAAGGAATTTTTTTTTTTCTTTTTTTCATTCTGTAAAAACACCGCCCATGCCCACGTTTAGGTCAGGGATTATTTTGGCTACATTTCGGCATTTTGGAATAACCCCAGTGACAGGCACGGAGGACGAATCTGCGTATTGATAGAGTAGGTCTTTGGGAACAGGCAGAGCTGACCCTCATCCCGCGGCGTGCGGGAAACGGAGTAAATAATTTACAGGCAGCCCTTGTCCCCTGCCCCTGCTGAGCCAGCAGCAAGCCTGCAGCTGAGCTGTCCTCCCTGGAGATGACATACAACCACCGGCCCTACCAGCTCCGGGCAGACGAGAGCAGAGATGCTGACCCAGTGTCTTGGCCAGGTCCAACCAGTTAACGATGGCACCCTCACTGATAAATCACTACTCTGGGTCAAGCTGCAAAGAGTGATCTGCCTCTCTTTGCCCTCTTCAACCAACTGTGGCTACAGCCCGCTGCAACAGGGCAACACAGCCGCTCTAGGACCTGCAGGATGAAAGGTGGGATGAGATCATTCTTTTTGCTACACACATTTCTCACCCACACCACCAGAGCAACCCCTATAAAACTCTTCTAGCACATTGCTGAAAATCAACATGGCCTTCCTTGATGGTAAAGACCCCACTGGCAACAGAAGTCCACCCACTGGGTGGTCCTCACAAGCCCAACAGACAACACCCTGCTGAGATACTATCGATTTTAGTCTTTGAATTGCTTTAACGATTAGCAAGGTTGAAAGTTGTTAACGTAGTAAACGGAGTGAGGATGGAGTGGCTGTCAAGGAGCAGACCTGCAGTCTGATGTGCTGGAAGGCACCACACAGATGTGGGCGACTGCCAGCACCCCTTCACACAGCAAACAGGCATGTCACCACACCACTGCCACAGCACTCATCCCAGGGCCCTGAAAAGCAATGCATCAAGTCTTCTCCTTGGTCCCTGCTGAGTGAAACACACGGTCACCTATCACAAGACCCTACAGATGCCCTTCCACGCACACCTCCTCATGCACCCATTGGCCAAGGGCTTCAGGGTCCATGGTCCAGCAGCTTTGCTGGCCTCACACTCCTCCAGCATCACGTCAGCCCTTTGCTTCCTCAACGTTCACCAGGTAGCAGCAGATTTCTGCCGTTCCAGCAGCAACTTGGAGCACGACAGTAGCAAGGACCTTCGACATGCTTTGGACTGCCAAGGTTAGAAGGTGTGAGCTCCTGACTGACTTCCTTCACCACGCATCAACCGTTTTACATTCTCCTTTGGCATTTTTCATTGTTTTTCTCCTGCTTTAAGCAGTGGCTGAGCATGAATGGGAAGAGCTCTGTAAGGACTGCTGTCCCTCTCTTCACTACGTAAAGCTTCCCTCTTCAGAAATTTTCCATAACTACCCAGTTTTAGTATCTTCTGAAGGAAACCGCATTCATCACAGTTCAGAAAGGACCTTTTGGCCTAATCCCCACTAGAAAAACTGCCAAACTGATTCTTCCGCCTCACAATTAACAGTGACAGAGACTTCACCATACCGGGCAATGCGGTGCTGCTATGACAACAGGAACGGGAGACTCGTTAAGGGTCTCATCGAGAGGGATAACGAGCAATCACGGCTCACAGAGAAGGCAGAAATCAATGAGAGCCGTTGATATAACAACGGTTTGCCGGATCGGGCCGGGTATTGGGTGAGCTCTGAAAGGTTGACTCGCGTTGTTACAGCACGGCGGCCCGTGAGTACAACTTCTGAGGACAGGCAGATTCCTGGGGAGTAGAGATGAATATTCATGAAGGCACTCAGTTTGGGAGAGGAAATGAATCAAGTGTGACAAATGCCGCCTATTAGGAAAAGAGGGTGTCGTCTATTTTTAGTGGAGTTAAGCAAACATTAAAGCTCACTCTCTAAGAACTCCAAATAATACCGCTCGCTGGCTCTGCCTCTCCATCGCCACATAAGGATTTAGCAGCACGTTGCCACCAGCCAAAACCCGCTCGCCTGAACAGAAGTTTTCCGATTTAGCCCCCGTATGTGTTTTATAAAAATAAAAGTCTTAATCTCTAATCCGCATAGGAAGATGTGACAGTTTCCACCAGGATTTGGTTCCCTCCCCCCGCCCTCCAGAAACATTTGAAGGAACCTTTTTAAGACGGAAGAAAACGCTGCATTCGAATGTCCTAAAAGAGCACTCACGTGGAGCTGTAATCACTTCAGATGCACAGAATTATCAGGAGGAGAAACTGCATCTCACTTAGAATCAAGACCCAATTTGAAGCAGAAAGGAAGAGGCTTGGTTTGCCGCCGTGCCAAGTACTCAGACTTCTCACTGAAGGCAAAGAAGCTACAGCTGCTCCAAGCCATTGAAAATCATGCCCAGAATCTCTAGTGAAACTTGTTTGCCGAGATGGCAGCAGGCTGAGAAGGATGTTCACTATTCCAAATAGGCCCACGGTATTTTATATTTTTAGAGATACTTAACCGGCCTATTATTATTATTAAGCAGAGGTGGAGTATTTACTGCCTCCTTCTCAGAAATCTGTAAAAATGCTGCCTTTCAGCAGGCTCTTCTTTTGGTGAACATTAAAGAGTTTCCTTCTCTTACTTTTCAGGCTTATAAAACGTTCAATTAAATAAGACAACAGAGAGAGAATATTGCTTGATAAAAATAACACAATCTCCACAAAGCTATTTGAGAGGTCTTGATCTCATAACCTAAGGTGTTCCCAACCTGAGATTTAGACCAGAGCAGAGAGGTCTTTCCAGGGTTGTCCTAACAGTGAGCACTCAGAATAATCATACAATCATTTGGGTTGGAAAGGACCTTTAAGATCATTGAGTCCAACCCATAACCCAGCACTGCCAAGCCCACCACTAATCCATGTCCCTCAGCACCACATCTACTCATCTTTTAAATCCCTCCAGGGATGGGGACTCCACCACTGCCCTGGGCAGCCTGTTCCAGTGCTTGACTGCCCTTTTGGTGAAGAAATTTTTCTAATATCCAATCTAAACCTCCCCTGGCACAACTTGAGGCCGTTTCCTCTCGTCCTATCACTTGTTACCTGGGAGAAGAGACTAACACCCTCCTCGCTACACCCTCCTTTCAGGTACTTGTAGACAGCAAGACTCCCGCGCAAGGGGAGAGCATGAGCCAGGGATGAAGGACCCTCACAGCAACTCTCTCCAGGCTCAGTCCAGTGCCGCTGGCTCAGCTGATTCCTGCACTCTCCCCTGCCGTGCACCAAGGGCCAACTCTTCAAGTCAAAATGCCCCATTTCTTACCAACTCCTCCACATCCAACACCACGTGGCTTCTGTCACCTCTCCTGTAGAGCTTCAAACATGGTCTTAAAGATGGCTTACAAAGAAGTATCTCTGAAATTAGACATATCAAGCATTTATTATCAATACCTGTCTGTGGCACCAGCCGGGCTGGGTGAAGATCACCAGCGGAAAGACACAGTCTTTGCCAGAGCAAACAAACCCTGGGAGACCATCTGGGACTTTGGAATCAGAGGAGGTGTCTCCTCCTGAGGTTCCCACCTGGCCTTTCCCTCCCCATTGAGTGTCCCCATGATTCCCCCTCGGCTTTCAGGTTACAAGCTCCCCTGTCATCTAGAGGGGAAGATGCCCACCATTAATGAAGCGTGACTCATTACTGGGCGCACTGGGGCGTCCCCAGCACAGCACACGTGGCTGGGTCCCCACCAGGACAACAGCCAGCACATGGAGCTCACCATACATCACCTCCTTGGTGCTTTACAGTGTCATTTGTTAGTAAAGTTGGGCCCGTTGTCCTTTAGAGAGCACATCTCCATCCCTCATTGCGCTGGCCCTCAGCAACTGTTGCCATGGTTATCACATTTGAGTGCTTTTCATCAAGAAGATGCTGCAACTGCTGAATTGTCTCTTGTAAGAGTTATTTAGGAATAACTAGTTAGTAAGTAGGAATAACAGGTTCAGGCTGCCCACAGAAGGCAGTGATCCCAATTATTTTTGCTTTGATCCTGTCTTCTTTCTGGTCTCTGCCAGGTTCAGGTTTAAAGGGGGGGTTAGAGATAAGCAGAGGAGAAGGAACGCTTCTGAAGGGAAACGCACTCGGCTCTGCCAGGAGATTAAAGGTCTCTCTTCATACCAAGCCTCTGCTTTTCAATCAATCATAAATAGGCTATAACAAGGCACAGCAATCAGGCAGGAAACATATATCCTCACCTGTCAGGTTCAGAGGGAGAAATGTGATGTATTTTCCAGTTCCATCATGTTAATTGTTAATCAAGATATTACGGGCACAGCCCAAAATCCATTCATCAGTCAAGGGGAGCAACTGCTGTCCCCGCGCTCTCCTCCTGCGAGGCACGGGCTGTGCCTGTCCCGGCAGGCGAGAGCAGCGATCCCGGCAGGCACCAGCCCACGGCTCTGCCGGGGGTGCCGGTGCTTCGCGTCGGAAGGCGGCCGCGTTTCAGACCTACTTTCAGCATCACAAAGTGAATGAATAAAGCCTGCTCTGGAAAGCCAAGGCCGTTTTGTTTAGCTCTCATTTAAAGCTCTTCAGAGTGACTGGGTAATGATGGAGCCGGTTTCCCCCCGCAGATGGGGTCCCACAGCGCAGTCCGTTAGGCTTTTAACGACACAAATGCCTTTTTCTGCTCTGTGCTATCCCTGGCACAGGCTTGGGGCAGGGAGGCGCATACCGCAAGACCCGAAGAACACTGCGGCTAAAGCAGAGGCACGTGGAGCCCGCTGCGGCCTGAGCACCCACTGGCACCAGCACTCCCCAAATCCCAGCCCATTACGGAAGCGGGGGCTGCCCAGGGCACCAGTACCCCCCCCACAGAGGAAGACCTCAGCTTCAGTCACAGGAACGAGCCCAGGGGCAAGAAAAACGTGTTAGACAGAAGCCAAGAAGGTCTCACAGCCGGAGCCGAGCAAACGCACCGCGCTGTGCCATGGAGACACTCAGCAGAGCCCCAGCATCGGGTTTTAAAAGGGTGTCTGCCCAGTAGCAACTGGTAGGGACACCTGAGCTGGCTCAGGCTCCTAGATCAGAGCCACCAGCCTGGTACAACGCCTGCTCCCCTGGGCTCCAGCTCACCTCCTTGTACTGGTAAGGCAACACGTGGCCAGCAGAGAGCTGCAGCCCCCGGCACGGCACCCGACGGGCACGGCACCGCCCTGCTCCACAAACACCCCCGTGTCAGGAGCTCTTTCTCGCAAATAGACGGAACTTTCATACCAGCCACACGCTAGAGACAACAAACTGATTAAGGGGGTGGAACATCTCCCTTCTGAGGAGAGGCTGAGGGAGCTGGGTCTCTTTAGCTTGGAGAAGAGGAGACTGAGGGGTGACCTCATTAATGTTTATAAATATGTAAAGGGCAAGTGTCATGAGGATGGAGCCAGGCTCTTCTCAGTGACATCCACTGACAGGACAAGGGGCAATGGGTGCAAGCTGGAACACAGGAGGTTCCACATAAATATGAGAAAAAACTTCTTTACGGTGAGGGTGACCGAACACTGGAACAGGCTGCCCAGAGAGGTTGTGGAGTCTCCTTCTCTGGAGACATTCAAAACCCGCCTGGACGCGTTCCTGTGTGATATGGTCTAGGCAATCCTGCCCCGGCAGGGGATTGGACTGGACAACCTTTTGAGGTCCCTTCCAATCCCTGACATTCTGTGAATCTGGATGATGCGACGCCCAGAGAGATGGCGGTTCAGCCTTTCCCGAGTTACCAAAGGAGACAGAAGACGACCTCACTTATTCTAGCTGAAGTAGCTGGATTTAAAGAAATTAAATTTGTCAGTTCATTAGTGTGTAACATAAGAATGAAAAATGCATTTCTAACTCCTGATCCACTAATCCACAATCCGCTGATCTGCAATCCCCCGAGTCCCCAGGGAAAGAAAAGCAAATCCACAGCAGCCTTATAGTATTTCTCCAAGATTTCCTGGGCAGGTCCTGCAGAAAGAGCTCACACTGCGGAGCCTTCCTCCCTTCACAAAACACACCTCGGCACATTTGCTGCCGTGCTAGTGGGCATTAGAAATAATAAAAACCAAATTGCACTTGTCAGAACATGCGAACAATGGATGTTTTGCAAGGTGCCAGGTGTGACGCTTCACACGTTTGCTCAGCTGCCCATTGATCTGCACTATCAGCTCATTTGCAGCAGCCCTCCCACTCGTTAGGGCAATTAGCAAGGTCCGAGTCACATTCTTAACAGAAGCGCTGCTACTGCACTGTGGGAATCATAGAACCACAGACTGGTTTGGGTTGGAAGGGACCTTAAAGATCATCTAGTTCCAACCCCCCTGCCAAGGGCAGGGACACCTTCCACCAGACCAGGTTGCTCCAAGCCCCATCCAACCTGGCCTTGAACACTGCCAGGGAGGGGGCAGCCACAGCTTCTCTGGGCAACCTGGGACAGGGTCTCACCACCCTCACAGCAAAGAATTTCTTCCTAACATCTCATCTCAATCTCCCCTCTTTCAGTTTAAAAGCATTCCCCCTCGTCCTGTCACTCCAGGCCCTTGTAAAAAGCCCCTCTCCAGCTTTCCTGTAGCCCCTTCAGGTACTGGAAGGTGCTAGAAGGTCTCCCAAGAACCTTCTCTTCTCCAGGCTGAACAGCCCCAACTCTTTCAGCCTGTCTCCAGAGCAGAGGGGCTCCAGCCCTCTGAGCATCTTCGTGGCCTCCTCTGGGCTCGCTCCAACAGCTCCACGTCCCTCTTATGCTGGGGGCCCCAGAGCTGGATGCAGCACTGCAGGGGGGGGCTTGTGTCTGTGAAGAGACTGTCCTGGCTGGACCTAAGAGATGTGTCCCTCTGGACCTTCTTCCTAGCTGATGTGTACCAGTGAAAGCTGCTCCTCATCCATTTTGCCCCAGGAAGATCGGTTCAACGTACCCCTGCTCTCAGGGTACGGCACGGGTGCAGGGAGTGCAGACCTGCCAAGCACGCTCACAGTCATGGGCCCCTTGGCCAGTTTGCATACCTTAAACTGTGATCTCTGTGGGCAACATCAGCTTTCTACACCAAATCCTTCTTTAAATTATCCCAGACCTCTCTGCCTCCTTCAGCTAGCTAAGGTGGAGGCATCCACCATCCTCTCTTTGGTAAGTGAGCTCCATGCCAGCACACCCCTGTGCACAGAGGGAAGATCAGCTGTGAGCACTGAGCCATGAGGTAGGAAATTGGGTCGTCTCCTGGGGATGCCACCATGGCACTTAACCGCCCCCTTCGGACCCCCTGCAGACAGACGTGCTGACATAACCCCATAACTGATCTGGTTTTGCCTTTGCAAAGCACCTCTGCCTTCACTTGCTGCTTCTCCCCAACTCTGTAGCTGCTCAGAACTTGCTGCCTATGCAAGCATGGTCATGGTGTGACCTCTAAGGCCAGCTTGCACAGGGAGGACTTGCTCCCAAAATGTGACGGAGAGATCTCCTTTCTGCAACATCTTTTCTTTCTCCTTTCCAGCAGGTATGTTAGAAATGCTGTAAAGGTCTGTAGCTCCAGAAACATCCCCTAATGCCAAAGATAGTGGCAGCTAAGACCTCCTGGTATTTCTCCAGTACTCCCTTTCAAGGGGCAGATCCACCCTCCATGTTTCACAAGGATGTGAAACCACAGCCCCCGAGGGAACTGCTCAGGACACATGTGGAGCAGGAGCCTGGAGCAGAGCCTGAACTCGCTGTCCCCCCACACCACATTCCTGTTCCCAAGCTTTTCGGAGCATGACTCAAAATATTCCTCTCCTCCCAGCTCTGCTCTCCACCGCGGCAGTCACACAAGAGCCATCGCGCACAGCTGTGGGAAGCTCAAGGCCAGAAATAGCAGCTCATTACTAAAGCACGTCAGCAGAGGCCAAGGACCCCAATATGCCCTTCAATCCCCTCCCCGTCACCCCGACCCGCACACCGCTGTCACCGCTCCACCAGCTGGTCCTCCCCGTGCCCTCCTCCAGCAGCAGGTCCCACTCAGAAGAGGACAACCCAGGGCTGACTCTACCAAGTGACATCTGCATTTCTATCGCCTGCACTCGTGGAGATCCACAGCAGCTCAATTGATCTCCAGATGCTGACAGGGTAAGACCAAGCCCTGACTCCATTCCGCTCTTGAAGGTTTCAATTAATCATAGAGCCAATTCCATTTTGGGCTCCATCTGTCTTTATTCCTTCAGGGACTAATAACGCCTCACCGTGTGTTTTCACACACTAGCTGAACTGAAATTAAGACAGATTTCAATACAAAGTGCCCAAGAAGAAAATGCATTTTTTTAAAAGAAAATTTCAGAGTCGTCACCACTCTCTGCTTGGAAAAAGGTCTTGTTAAGTAAAAGCAGCAGGGTGTTAACTTGGAAAACAACTACGGTGAATTCCTGCTTGTTGCAAGACATGCAAACACACCAAAATCAGATTTATGGGCTTTTCTGACAGAGTATGCATGGAAATGTAACCCAATCTGCTTCCACAGGGAGGTGAGGAACCCGCAGAGGGGGATCAGAAACACGCGCGTGTGCAGCCGCCAACCGAAGGGATTCTGGCAGCAGACACCCTGCTGCACCAGGCGTGGACCAGAATCCAGAAACCCTTTTCAACCCTCCCATTGCACTGACAGAAGCAGCTAAGAAAACCAAGGACCCTCGCGGTTCCTCACGTGTGGCAGGTTTTAGCAACTTAAGGCTTAGGGAAACCTCATTTGCCTGTTACCGTCCCGTTACCACCCCGGGTTTTTTGTTCCTACCTCTGCAAAATCCAGCCCCAGGGGCTCTCCGACCAGCCGGGCCCGCACGTCTGCTTTAATAAGGCAATTCCTATGTTGATCTGGTGGTTTATACAAAGCAACAGCCCTAATTATTGAACTTGGCAGATGGAGCTAAGGATTAATGACCTGTCCCTCGACACAGCCACCGCAGGGCTGCGCCCGTCGTCTCCCGGCTGTTGGTCCAGCAGCACCGTGTTCACTCACTCCTCACCCACGCAAAGATGGGGTCCCGCTCGGGTGACAGCCGAGCCTGATGCAGGCAAGGATGCTCAGAGCACAGGCCAGCTCTGGAATCACTAACAGAAGGAACAGGTACAGCTGGGCAAGAGAGAATAACTGAGAAAGAGTCACGAACGCGAAGAGAAGCAGCGTGGCAGGACACTGACCACAGCCCACATATCGCCTGGGCTCCAGCTAACACCATCCGACTGCAGGAAGAGCCCTTTCTCTGTCCCATCCCCTATTTTCAGGGCATTTAGGAAAAAAAAAAAAGGAGAGACAGTCTGGAAAGGATGGTTGCAAGAAATTATACGATGCACTCCACATTAAATTCATAAGAGACAAAACCAGAGAGAATCTGTGAGAACTGAAGCGCGCTGGAGGGACAGCTAGACACTTCTGATGGAAGCGAAGACGCAATCCTTTGATGGTTGCTTTCTGGAAGTGGCTACAGTGCCTTGGAAACTCATTAATGCAGCAGAAAGGACAAGTGACGTACATCTGTTGATGCTCTGAGCAGCAAATTACTTTTCAAATCTATTCAGGTCTTACGCAGTGGCGTCACGGGGCCAAGACTTGGTGGGAAGGGGCTGCGATAGCATTTCTCCAGCTTGCGTGATGACTCCAAGCCGCCCCGCAGGGAAGGGGTTGCCCACCAGTCCAGCTCCCCAGACATGTCTCGTGGCCACAGACAGCTGCCCTGACTGGCAGGGCTCAGAGGTCTGTGCAGCTTCTCAGAAGCCAAGCCAGTGAGCCATCGCCTTCCAAAACACGCCAGGCAGCTCTGAAGGCCTCTGATGGACATCTCATTTTAAGCAGAAATAGGATAGTCTAAAACAAAGAGAGATCAAAATCCAGCTCACAAGAAGACACAGAATCATAGAATCATAGAATTGTTTTGGTTGGAAAGGACCTTTAAGATCATCTAGTCCAACCGTTACCCCAGCACTGCCAAGGCCACCACTAACCCATGTCCCTCAGCACCACATCTACACGGCTTTTAAATCCCCCCAGGGATGGGGACTCCACCACTGCCCTGGGCAGCCTGTTCCAATGCTTGTCATTGAATGTCAGCACCTGAGGGAAGAGCTAGTAGTGAACAGTGATGAGGAGTTTCTTCAGCAAGAGATCATTTCCAGTAAGCTGTTGTGTTCTCTCTCCGCAGAACATCACCCCGTTCAAACACCTGGAGAGCCTTAAAGCGGCTGAGGTTGGCAGCAATGTAGTGGAAGACCTGAGGAACTGTGTTCATGGATGAATGATCAACTGTTTCAACGAATCTTAAAGCACATGAATAGACAGATGAGGAACAACTAACCAAAGCACTGTATCAGGAGAACTGGTAGGCTGGAAGATGCCAACCTGGGAAGAAGGTCACTTGTTGAGACTTCATCTCTCTTCAATCAGGACAGGCAAGGGCCAGTCTTCGATGCCGTGAAAGCCTATGGCTGCTGGCTCGTGTTATTTTGCCTCCTACACAAGCTCTGGGCCCAGCAGCTCTGCCTTCCTCTCCATAGCACAAGGGGAAGAGCAGGGGAACAACAGAGAGTTGGTGAGCTAAATCCAGAAGACAGCTCACGAGAGCTAAGGGCAGCCCCCCAAGACCCCTCCGAAAGCCCGATTTTGCCACTACCACTCACACCCCAAACCTGGCTGGATCTGCCTTTGCACGCTCGCTGCGTGCAGCCTGCCAGCAATTAAATCCAACAAAAGCCGCAATCAGGGAAGGGGTAGGAGGGTGCACACAGCAGGACCTACAAAGGAAGAGACAGGATCTGGATCCTCCTATAGAAGCCCAGACAATAGCTGTAAATCGTAATCACTGGGTCAGTTCTGTCCACCCCAAACCCCGCTGGGAGCAGCACGTAATTGAGGCTGGATCCCGCATTTCCTGCTCTCATTGTTCCCTTTTCCTCCCATTCTTCGCCGCTTTGTTCTGTTCAAGGCACTTTTTCAACCTCCCTTCTGAAACACATTGACAACGGGCTGCTACAGCCTCCTGCACGCCGGGATTAAAGAGTAGAGGCAGATGCCTCTTCTCTGCGGAGCGTTTCGCACCTATTACTTGGAGGGAGCGCGGAGAGAACACGCGACATGGGGAAGTCACAGCAGGTCAGGAAAATAATGTAGGTGTTAGGCAGGAGAAATCTTTGAAGCTTGAGAAGCCATTAGCCGAGTGCACAGGCTGTGGTAAAAAGGATAAACAGAGAACATTGATGATGAATAAATAGCGGCTGAAGAGACAGAGGAATACATGTGCACAGCGATGAAACTGGGTCTACACGGAGAAACAGCGAGTTTGGGCTGGGATTTTTAGCAGAAAGTGATTAGGTCACCAGTCTGAATGCATATTTTAAATGGAAACCACCACAATAACTCAAATCATAGAATCACAGACTGGTTTGGGTTGGAAGGGACCTTAAAGATCATCTAGTTCCAACCCCCTGCCATGAGCAGGGACACCTTCCACTAGACCAGGTTGCTCCAAGCCCCATCCAACCTGGCCTTGAACACTGCCAGGGAGGGGGCAGCCACAGCTTCTCTGGGCAACCCGGGCCAGGGTCTCACCGCCCTCACAGCAAACAATTTCTTCCTCATATCTCATCTCAATCTCCCCTCTTTCAGTTTAAAACCATTCCCCCTTGTCCCATCACTCCATGCCCTTGTAAAAAGTCCCTCTCCAGCTTTCCTGTAGCCCCTTCAGGTACTGGAAGGTGCTAGAAGGTCTCCCCGGAGCCTTCTCTTCTCCAGGCTGAACAGCCCCAGCTCTCTCAGCCTGTCTCCAGAGCAGAGGGGCTCCAGCCCTCTGAGCATCTTCGTGGCCTCCTCTGGACTCGCTCCAACAGCTCCCTGTCCTTCTTCTGTTGGTGCCCCCAGAGCTGGACGCAGCACTGCAGGGGGGTCTCCCGAGAGCGGAGCAGAGGGGCAGAATCCCCTCCCTCGCCCTGCTGGCCATGCTGCTGGGGATGCAGCCCAGGACACGGTTGGCTTTGTGGGCTGCAAGCGCCCATTGCCGGCTCATGGTGAGCTTCTCGTCAACCATCACCCCAAGTCCTTCTCCTCAGGCCTGCTCTCCATCCATTCTCCAAATGTCCATCCCACCTTGTCAACTCTCCTGCAGCTGCAGGCACCTGGGGAAAATATACCCGGCACGGGACGAGCACCCGACCCTGCGCTGCCGCACCCTGCCCACCTACAGACACACAGCATCTCTCCAGCATTTAAATTACCAAAGCGTTTATGAAAACAAAACCAGGAGCAAACCTTGGATTCTAGATTTTTCTCGCAGGTTCTGCTCTCCCTGTCTTCCTTCTTGAGAGCATGAGGACGGCAGTTTACTATTTAATTGTTAATTACGCTTCCTTGTTAGATTTCAGATGCTGAAAAATGTTTAGGGATTTATTCTTCTGTGCAATTAACCATAACAATGAAGCAGAGTTTTACACCACGCTGCAGTTTTTGTTAAGGTTATTCATAATGGGGAAAGGCTAAATAGGTTGAGTTCATTATCGTTACAGAAAAAAATTGCGGCGACGCAATCAAATTAATGTGAAATTAAGTGCAGTGAGGCTGATAACTCCACGCAAGTCAGGAGTTCATATAAAAACAGAAGAGACAATCTACAAAGCAAGAAATTACAAGCGGGCAGGGAGGCGAGCTAGAATTGCTGCGTCTGGGAGGTGGCAAACACACGGCGTTGGCAACCAGGGCCACTGAAAAACCAGTGAAAACAGATAAAGAGATGGGCAAAGACTGTAGGATGTAACAGAAGAAGCTGGAGGAGGAAGGGATGAACATGAAGACGGATTTGAAACAAATGGGTAGAGACAGCGCTTGTTAAGCTAACTAGATTTATTTCTCTGCCCAGAAATTCTTATGCCCTTAAAAGACAGCATCGAAGCAAGGTCTTTAATTTTACTTTTCCTGGGTTTATTGCTTGGGCCTTAATGTTGTTTAACAGCAGTGAGCATCAACCAGCTTCACTGCGAAGATGGACTTAATTCAAAATGGTGAAATCTGGTGGAAGCTTCTTCCTCTTGACAAAAACATCCTGAAGAAGCTGGTGCTTCTCTGACAAAACAGGGAATTCATGAACCCGAGGAGAAGAGACACCACCGAAATACTGACGGATAGAGCGGGGACGAGGAGACAGCATTCCCCCACTCATTACGGTGACTGGGATGTTTGTGATGCACACCATCGTAGTTGAAGGGATTTAAGCTCATAGGAAATGGTTAAAACAAGCAATACCCTGATGTGAGCCATCTCCAGGAAACTCGAGTGCTTCCACAAGACGATGCTCGAGTTATTACCTGTGATGAGTTTACTCTCAAGTCTTTACCAAGTCCTGTAACGCCTGTTTTATCACTCAGGGCCAAAGCAGGGAACAGCGAGATCCCAGGAGCGCTTGTTGGAAGAGGCTGTGCTGGGGAGTGCCCTGGGTCCTGCTGGGATATACGGCAAACGCAAGCTCGGACCATCACTTTGAGATCCTGTCCCTGGCTACCCAGTTCAAACAGCACTTGGGTTTTTAAAGGACTGGCCAAAACGCCACAAATCTCTCAATGCAGCTGCACAAGTGACTTTTCTCCTGGGTCCCCACCTCATCCATGCCAAAATCTCACCTCGTGTACTTTCTGCCCTCTGCCCATAAAACGCAAACCGCTCCTCTTTGCCTCGAAGGTCCCATGGCTTAGCTTCTCTCCATCCTCACCTCTAATTCACCCCCAAGCGTACGGGGAGCATTTGGGATAAAGCTTCAAGAATGCATTTGACATAAATTATTATTCCCCTTCCGAACGGATTACAAAAATCCTTTTATTACAAAATATTAAAATATTCAAATTATTGGTGTGGAAAAACATTTCCTGGAGGTAAAGTTTTTAAAAGTTGAGGTTTTAAGCACAAGCATAATCCTTCTGGCTAACGTTTCCAGTCTTGTGAGACATCGAGATACCAATTGCGCAGAGGCCTGGCTGTGCTACCAACAAAGGAAGATGCTGCCTGTAAATAGCTTAGAGGACATCAGAAGACACTTCTCTCATCAGCAATCTTTTTTTAGCTTAATATAGCTCCTCTTTGCATAAAACATGGACATTTTTGCAATGTTTGGACCCAGCGGCGCGAATGCTGATTGTCATCCGAAGATACTAGAGTGTGCCTTCAAAAATATGCCAGAGCATTTTACAGACAGTCGTTTTCCTTGCCTCCAAAATGTTGTATCTTAATATTTCATACTTATATATATTTAAATGTTAGTACCATCGGATAAATGCTAACATGCTTTTATGCTAATGCAATCACTGAAAACCCAGATAATGTTGTGTATTGGCATATACTGTTAGTGAATTATGGATACCTAAATGTACAATCCCACATGCCTAGCAATTATTTTTGTTAGTGCATTTAACTTTTATTTGCAATCAGAGCACTTGAGGATTGTTCAAATGAAGTTTACTTTTTGCAAACTGCTGAACGGAAAACATTTTGTGAAAGGTTTAAAAACAGTAGGACGGTGATGAGGTTGCAGAGTTGCAATAAGGGCACTGCTCAGAAAACGCTACCAGATGGAACGATGTTTGATTTGGTCACAGACTCAGTGATTAAACCCCAAATGGCTAAAATGGAGGACATGTAAGAAAAACAAGAGATGAAATCTTGATTTCCTGCATACCAGATCACCCTCTTCCACGGCAGAGGCAGATGGATACCGGGAGGACAGCGTCCGTGCGGGCAGCACCCTGGCAGCTAGACCCTGGGACCCTTTGCCTTGAGGACCAAACTCTCCTGTGCTAAGGCTGCTTTTCCAGTCCAGTTTAAGCCAAATAAATAGGGAGAAAATCCCTAACTTCCCCTTGCTGTGCCTTCTCCTCCTCCTGCCTTTGCTGATCCCAACGTCTTGGCCAGCCCCCTGGCCGCTTGGCTCAAGGAGCTGATCCACTTGAAAACCCTTTTATCCCAAGTCGGTTTCAGCACCGCCAGACCTCTGAGCCAGGTCCCAGCCCGACTGCGGGCAGGCAAGACCTGGGCGATGCAGCTGGTTGCTCCATCCCTTACCTGCTTCACTACCTGGTCAGAGTTAAAGACAATGCAAACCTGGAGAAGACCTGGATATTTTTAAGAGTTGAAAAGTTCCGTGAGTGACCCAAGCACGTCTCAGACTGCTCAGCGTCCAGTGGTTTTCTCTGGCATGGAACAACCTGCCTACAGACACCGCCAAACTCCCTCTTCCAGATTCAGCTACGCCAGGAGTTAATGACCTCCTGGGCTGGGCTGAGGAGCTGCTATGATCATGCTCCGATTTTCCTCTCGGAAGGTTTGCCTGGCTTGAAACCACTGGCCTGAGCCAACCTGGCTGAAGAGACCTGGGAGGTGGCCACAGACCCATTTGGTGAGCAGCAGACCATCACCTCTTGCCCAGGCACGGCTCAGCATCCAGCGTAGGACCTGATACCAGCCCCAGGCACACGATCGTGCTCCTACAGCCCAGTGAGCTGTGGCACCTGTGGCCATTTACTGGAAAGTTCTACCACCTAACTGAGGCCCCTAGGAACAGCCAGGAGTGAAGGAAATAAACAACCCCTCAGAAAAACACAAGACATCAGAAAACGCTTAGCGTGAAGTACTTGAAATGCCTGTGGCAGTTTAAATGGAGCACAGAGTAAGCTGAGAAAATGTCTGAACAAACAAATTAAGCAGATAGCACAAAGCAGACGAGCTGGCATGTAGGTGTCTATTGAGAAAGCTTAAGCACAGCAAGGGGGAAAAAAGCAAACCCAAAAACCGAGCATAATATTCCTCACATTTTGGAACTGAGCTCTCAGACAATACATCATCCAAACCACTCAAAATTACCATCTGTCAGAATGTCCTTTAAAGAAAAAAAGGTCTAAAAGTTTCCAAAGCCGTATTTTAATATTGTCATATTAGAAAAGAGATTATTTCTGTCCAAAGAAAAGCATTTGCAATTAATTGAGGAATACTCTACAAAACCACTCGTTTCGTGGCCATTGCTACGTGCTCATATCATGAGACAATGAATTCGAGTCTTGATCACGTAACATTAGCTAAATCAAGGCAGAAGTGATTTAATAGCCCTTGTCATTTCACAAGTTACCTGCCAATGCTTCCAGAGCCTCTACATTATTTTCTCTTTATGAAACATATCATTAAGAGTCTACATGCTATTAAAGAACCTAAGGAAACAATTACAATATTGCTTCTAACATTAAGATACGCCAGAATATGAAGAGCAGGTCTGTGTTTCTGATGTGAAAGAGCACATCTTCTTGGGATCAATAAGTCAAACTCAGTTTCAAGATACAAGCTGGATCCTTTCCTGGTGTAAATCTGGGTACCTGCTGCTGCCCATGAGGCCCTGTTACTTCACACGTGCCGAGGGCCAACTGCATCGCATACAAGATTGCAAAAGGAATGCAGGTTTGTAGGCTATACATTAGACTAAGTGATAAATAATTCATAATGGTGGAGAAGGTGACCGTATTTTTAGGCATAGAAATATGCAGATATAATGGTCATGACTTTCAATCTTCACTCTGCACTCTGACCTCGAAGTTTAGGTCTATCCAATGCATTTCTAAGGTCTCTGCACACCTGAATGTGCAACACACACCCCCTAAAGCCCCAAAACCCGTAAAACAAAAAGGGCACCAACAAAACCCATCGAGCCCACACGGTACTTCCTGTAGAACTACACTTTACGCCCCAGCACGAGGCCAACTGGGCTCCTTTGGGCAACTGCCACCTTCTAGTGAACCACAAACATCCTTCAGACCAGTCTCTTTTCGATTCAGCCTGCTGACCCCATTCCTAACCCCATGCCTAATCGACACCCCTTTGGTTATGCTTGTGGGTCAGAGGCACATGTTCATGGGGCTAAAAACCCCCTCCAAAGACCACAAGAGCTGTTATATTTCCAAAATCAGCATCTCGCGTTCCTAAAGCAGCCTGGGAGCAAGGAGCAGAAGGGAGGAAGGTGCTCCCTGGGGCGCTCATAACCACACCACCCTCAAGATCTCCCCCTGAGAGGGCTGCCAAGGGGAGAGGAGGAGGAGGCAGAATTATTTCCCTCGGACCTTCTGACAACAAGGAGTCCAGGGCAATCAAGAAACAATCATAGCCTCCATGCTGAATTACTGCTGGCTAAGTCTAACGAGCAGGGTGAGGACACACTGACAAGAAGACCAGGGTAAGTGGTGCTGCAAGGAAAGGGCTAGGCAGGGGAGACCATTTGGTGTGTGCCGGATGAGAGAAGCTTTCAGCTCCTGCTATTAGAAATGAATCACGAGAGCTGAAGAGAAGCACAGAGCCTGTCCGTCTCCCGAGGTTTTCACCCTCCCGGGCTGGGTGGGATAGAGCTCACCTGGACAGTGCGGCTCCCAGGACGAAGGCAGCATGCTCCTTCAGCGCGGCCTCGGTGCTGTTCAGCCCGTCGATCACAAGCTGGAGCCCACCCATGGAGAGGAAGTCCTTAGCATTGTCCACCTGGGAGAGAGCAGGTCCCCATCAGTACGAACCCCCCAGCCAGATTCCACTCAACAATCCTTTGAGAACGCCTTGCTTCAGGAAGCACAGCATCTCTTCCCTCCCAGTCCAACCAGCGCCGAGTTTTAAAAGCAATTAAAAATTAAGAGGGGACGACTGTGGCTTGAATTTCATACAATGCTGCCTGCGAGCAGGGGATGTCATGGTTGCAGAAGCACCGTCTACTGACAGGTGGTTATTATCGCAGGCAGAAGGCTTCGCTGAAAACTCAAACACTTTGATTAGCCATCAAAACTATTCCTGACACCTACTGCGGTAATTCAGGTGACGTCAAAAATTCGGTAAATCTGATGATCACAGAATCACAGAATCAACCAGGTTGGAAGAGACCTCTGGGATCATCAAGTCCAACCATTGCCCTGACACCACCATGGCAACTAGACCATGGCACTAAGTGCCATGTCCAGGCTTTTCTTAAACACATCCAGAGATGATGTCAAAAAACCTCAGTTCTTTGCTCTCTCACCTGAGCAGGCCGTTACTGGGAACCCAGGGAATGGTGTGTTTTGCAAATGCAATTAATTAATTGATGCCCTAATTGTAGCACCAGGAGTTAGGGATGTTTAAGAGCCTGACAGCAGCAACGGCGCACGGGCAGCATCACCCCTGCTCGCAGCAAGGCACACGGGCAGTTCTGGGGGTTGTTCATGAGCACCGTCAACAGCCTCACGCAGACGTGAAAAGACAAAGCCGGTCCCTGCTCGAAGGGCTGAGCCAGGAGCTTCCCCTCGGGCCAGCCTGAGCAAGGGTTTTTCTAAAGCAGACGATATTGGACTAACTAAGGAAAAGTTTAAACGTTAGTAGGGATTCATCAGTCTTTGACTTGAACCCCACCACAGTGGGCATCTGTTCTCGGAGAGGAGATTAGAAAAGGGGTCCGAGTGGCTCGCAAACAAAATTTAGAGGAACAGCACAAAGTGCTTCAAGTACAAAATTCGGTCCAAAGTCAAATCGATGCGTTTTGGTTTTCAATTTTTTTTTTCTATTGCAGTTTAAAGGGGAGTCTGAGGAACGCTCAGAATCACATGAGCAAAAAATGCGGTTTTAGAATTTCCACGTTTCTCCTCCCTGAAAGACAAGGAGACAACAGCATATAGAATCATAGAATCCTTTTGGTTGGAAAGGACCTTTAAGATCATCAAGTCCAACCGTTAACCCAGCACTGCCAAGCCCACCACTAACCCATGGCCCTCAGCACCACATCTACACGGCTTTTAAATCCCTCCAGGGATGGGGACTCAGTTGGTAGATGGAAACAGAACCTAAAAATGAGTTACCAGCCGGGCAAACCGACCTCCTTGGCTTCAGCGAGCAGACCGCACCGACGGGGTGGGACAGGACAAACACCACAAGGCATGCAGGGTATGTCGGGCTCAGGCACCGCGCTCCAGCTTGAATGCTCTTTTAGGCGACAGTGACTTCATGCTCAGTGTTATTTTTATCCCAACCATCTGCCTTCACCAAAATTGGCCATTAGTCGGATATTTTAGGTACCCAAGAGAATGAAGAAGCTACTTAGCTTTATGTCCTATGGGTACGTCTTTAACCAAAGCAGGACCTGGGGAGCTACAGCTCGTCTCTTCTCCCTGATGGGACAATACCCACCTCTTGCTGTCCCTCTGCAAAGCCAGCGACAGAAAGCCGGTCTCTGCAGGTCTGCTGGGGCTCATTCAGGATTTGCAACAGCTTTTGTACCCTTTCAGATCCTGTTCTTTTAACTGTCCCTATAAACCAGACCTGCCAGACCTCTTACTTTTCTGCAGGCCCATCTTTGTCTACAAAGGAATCTATGCAGCAACCCAATTTCAGCTACCAGTGGGTGCTTTTATTGCTCAGCCTCTGTAAAATCACCGAGGCTGTTTTAACGCTGGAATTGGACGTTGACTTCTGCTCAAGAGGGAATGCACAGACAGGCAGAAGTTTGTATCCAGCATCAGGTGTGGTAAAACCAACCATCGCTGTATCCTCATCAGCACCAGAGTCCTTCAGGCCAGCCCCAGCGTCAGGAAGACACCTCAACCACAGAATACAGTGTGCTGTAAAGCTTATTTTGAAATGTTTGGTTTGTTTTTTTTTTTTTTTTAAAATGGAGTCTGTTGTGAGAGCTCCTTCCCTCACTCACCACCTTAAAACCAACAAAACCTCCCAAACTCAACAACTTGAAGGTATCAGCCTCTCTGGGGAGGGTGGATGCTGCGAGGCAGCAGCTCGTGCCTCGCTTCAGTCCACTGAAAACAGCGTGGAAGAAAGCCAGAGATCAAAAGAGCTCTTGAGTAAAGTACGCAGGGAAGGTGGGCGAGGAGAGGGATGGGAGAAGAGCAAATATGACAGCAGTTATTCAAGGAGCAGCTTTGAGTCGGAGGAGAAAGGAAACGGGGAGGGAAGGCGAGAGAGAAAATGTTAGGAAACGAGAGCGAGGAAAAGCAGCATGTCAGCCGCACTCAACGGAGAGGAAATTAGCAGTGAGAAATGGTGTAGCATGTCAGAGGAGGGGAGAGAGAAAGATAAGGAGAGTAAATAATTGAGAGAAAGAGCCTGCAACGCGTGAGAACGGGTCTTGGCTCCGCACACTGCTGTGCAAGCACCGTGAATTTTGTTTATAAATGAGTTATGCTCTGGCCTCTTCACATTTGCATTTGGTTTTTGTGCGTTACAGATAACCCAGCAAGCCAAACCCTCCTGCTCTTTCTCCAAGATGGGCTCCCGAACATGCCAAGTTGAATCCTGACTGATGAGAAGGAAAGCAGAGCTGGCAACCAAAAGCTGAGCAAACAGAGAGCCCTTGGGCTGACTCTTCAAGAGCAGGAGAGAGCATCTCTCCCCCGGCTCGGCACCGGTCACGGCTTCCCCTCCGCTCCCTCGCAGCGAGCTCGGAGGCACGTGCTGCTTCATGTCCCAGCGCTCCGGGATGCTCATGACCACGCCACGGAGCAGAGAGCATCCTTTGCTTGCAAACCCTGCAGGGCACGGCCTTTTCCACTCGACAGGGCACTTTGTGCCCCAGAGGCAGCAGCAGGACAGCCGGGAGCCGAAGGGTTATCAAAAGCCGTCGCAAGTGACCATTCAGATGGAGCAGCAGAGCTGTCGCCGGTCCCACACGTGGCTGCGTGCTGCTCTGGGCCACCCACACCTGCAAGGATCCCCATCCTCCAGCGGCACGGCCGTGGCTCGCCGCAGAGGACTCCTGACAAGTTGAGCCCTTCCAGGGTTATGCGGCACAAGCGTATTTGGCTGCTGTTCAGTAATTACATTAAGCCAGTGCTGCTAAAGTCAGTACCAAGCAGAGATAATGCTCTGGATGCATTCAAGGGGCTGGAAGAAGAAAGAGGAGGAAAAGCCATGCTGGCTTAGAGACAAGTCATATTTCTTATCAGCTTCCTGCCTGATGAGAAGGTGCTGCCCAGCCATCTGCCCCGACAGCGCGGGCACAGAGCGACGTTGTGATCGATGCACAAAGGAGTCCTCTGTGCTCCCTGCCAGCCTCCCTGCCATTTCCCCCTCCCGACCCCTTTGATGCTGGATGTGGTTCCCTTTGATGCCCCAGTCCCCGCACAGGGAGCAGGGATTGCTTCCCTGCTCCTCTCGCCTTTCTGAAACTGTTTGCCCCGTCCCGTGCTGCGAGCAGGCGAGGTTTTAAGCTGGAATAGTCCAAACTGTGATGCTGGAATCTAAAGCATCCCAGGGTGTTTGGGAGTTGCTTTTTAGCATGCTGGCCTGATGTTCTGGCACCCTTAACCAGACAGAATTAGCCCTGAGTATAAATACGAAGCTCTTTGGGCGCCCATTGTTCACACTTATTCTCTGAGTCAGACAGATGCCGTCAGTGAAACAAAAGCGTTGAGAACAAACAGCAAGGAAGCCTCTGCATGCGTATGGCAGAGATTTAGTGTGGCAATTCAAGACAAAGAGCCCTGAAAATAACACTCCTATTAGCTGGTGCCTGGACTCCCTCTCTCAGCAGCACATTCCTTCAGCTACCTTCCCCCAAAACACCATGTTTGGTTTTAAGAAGTGCCGTTCCAGTGAAAGGTCTTGCACTGGCCTCTCCCAAGACTTGTCCCATTCGCCCTCTGAAATGACAAAGTCACTGAGAGCGACACTGGAAACTCTCCCAGTCCGCTCCAGACTCTCTCGGTCACTGGGGAGGGAAAAGCCTGGTCCTTTCCCATGAGGCAGAACACACCCTTGATGCCCAGACACCCAGCCAAGCCGCTGCAGTGTGGGAAGGCACCAAGCACAAGGGAGGAGAGCGGCGTGCCCACAGCCTGCAACCAACTGGAGGCAAAAACGTGCGAGCTGAACACAGCAAGAGAGATCAGAGGAGGGGGAAAAAGCGTGAGCATGAACTCAAGGAAGCGAGATTTCAGAAAATACATTCACCCTCTCTCAGAGCTGATCAGCACAGCTCAGCTGATGCTCAGCAACTTGCCATTCGCCTCAGCCTTGTCAGTCATTTCTGCCACCGGCCCACCTGCGAGAGAGGCTCTACGTGCCGTTTCTTACTTGTGCCAAGACAAAATACAGGTTTTTGGGTGGCTGTTGTCTTCCCTGGTACGAAGACATTCGCTGTGAACTGGTGTAAGGGGACCTACCTGCAACCGCAGCTGCTTTCCACAGAAGCAGCGAGAAAATCTTTATTTTTTTAGCAGCCATCACTATACTTACCCCAAAATGGCAGATAAAACCCAATTTTTGTAGTATTTAGCACATAAAAGAAGAAAAACAGAGGGCAAGAAAAAACGCCTGAGAACAGACAACAAATCAGGCACCACTAACCCCTAGGAAACTGCTCGCTACTGGTACGAGCCATGATTTATTCAAAGTTGGATATAAAATAAGCCTGCAGTAGCCCTCTGCTCTCTGTTATTGTCCCAGGATTATGATAATTAAGCAATTTGTATTACCTGATACCGATAAGAAAAATAAACCCACATTTCTGACACTGTATCCCCTGGATTTTACACGGCAGTTACTAATGCATTTTTGTTACCTGGTGAACATAATATTCAAGATCATAAAGCGCCGCTACTTTTTCATCCAGCGTGGAGGCAGAGCTGTTGAATTTGCCGATTAATTTAACCATAATTTCATAATCCGTTTCCATCTTCACGTTCAGCTTTTCAAACTCTTCCTTCAGCTGCTCTATGGGCCGGAACTTCTTCCTCACCTCTTCCTCATGGGCCTTGAAAGCAGAAGGAGGAAATCAGATATGAAGGCAGGCGATAAAGAGAGCTAAGACAGACACAGAAGGAAACCCCAGCCCCAGATTTACAAGGGGAACCTGGCTGTCTGTGCAAAGGGATTTACAGCTGCGCATCAGAGATGCAGGGGCAGAGTTGGAGGGTCCTTCTGAGAAGCCCGGGAACCCCGTTATCTGTAAGATACCTTGGGTACCAGTAAGCACTCCCCGAGGAGCTGAGCCTGCACCTAGGGCTTTGTACACCATCTCTATGTGCCCTCCAAACCACCGTCAAGCCCAGAGGTGGGTGGCACTACTGTTCTCCTGCAAGTGGAGACTACTGGTAG
Source organism: Nyctibius grandis (assembly GCF_013368605.1). Lineage (NCBI taxonomy): Eukaryota > Metazoa > Chordata > Aves > Nyctibiiformes > Nyctibiidae > Nyctibius > Nyctibius grandis. Next base: position 6,261,438 of record NC_090679.1, read on the forward strand.
TAGTGGAACACTACTATTGCCTGCAAGTGGATGTTCTCAAGATGTGACTGCAAAAAGCCCTGAGTAACCTCCTCAATCTCAGAGCTGACCCTGCTTGGAGTCGGAGATGGGGCTGGAGACCTCCGGAGGTGCTGTCCAGCCTCAACTGCCCAGTGACACCAAGGAGATCTCCTCGGATGTGTACGAAGACGCTTTCATCATCTCAACCACTTAATACGTTTCAGGATGGCTCTGTCAGGGAAATGGATGCACTCGCTGTAGGGGACAGAAGCTGTCAGAAAGTGAAGCAGGAGGACCAGCTGTGAGATGGGGGCAGCTGAAGCGCCGTGCCATGGGGCTTGGCCAGGACAGAGCTCGTCCTGCAGCGCGGCTCGCCTCCCTCCTAGAAACAGCACCCCAAGGGCTGCGATGAACCGAGAGCTGTGCAAAGACGTGTGGTGAGAAGGAAAAGGCTCTGTCAGAGATCCAAGAGAGCCCCAGCGCTGGCAGGGACCAATGCTCCAGCATCAGCACTGGTGGCACTGGGGCAGGCAGTGACAGTTGAGCAGCCCTGAGGAGAAGGACTTGGGGGTGATGGGTGACGAGGAGATCACCATGAGCCGGCAACGTGCGCTTGCAGCCCACAAAGCCAACTGTGTCCTGGGCTGCATCCCCAGCAGCGTGGCCAGCAGGGCGAGGGAGGGGATTCTGCCCCTCTGCTCCGCTCTCCTGAGACCCCCCCTGCAGTGCTGCGTCCAGCTCTGGGGGCACCAACAGAAGAAGGACACGGAGCTGTTGGAGCGAGTCCAGAGGAGGCCACGAAGATGCTCAGAGGGCTGGAGCACCTCTGCTATGGAGACAGGCTGAGAGAGCTGGGGCTGTTCAGCCTGGAGAAGAGAAGGCTCCAGGGAGACCTTCTAGCACCTTCCAGTACCTGAAGGGGCTACAGGAAAGCTGGAGAGGGGCTTTTTACAAGGGCCTGGAGTGACAGGATGAGGGGGAACGGTTTTAAACTGAAAGAGGGGAGATTGAGATGAGCTATTTGGAAGAAATTCTTTGCTGTGAGGGTGGTGGGACACTGGCCCAGGTTGCCCAGAGAAGCTGTGGCTGCCCCCTCCCTGGCAGTGTTCAAGGCCAGGTTGGATGGGGCTTGGAGCAACCTGGTCTAGTGGAAGGTGTCCCTGCCTGTGGCAGGGGGGTTGGACTAGATGGTCTTTAAGGTCCCTTCCAACCCAAACCAGTCTGTGATTCTATGACAGAGCCTGCTGCTGCAGGGGACGGAGGAAGCAGAGAGGCCAGACTGAAGATGGGCTGCCCCAAGAGCATGAGAAAGCAAGACAGCCCCTTTGGAGAGCGATTCTGCCACAAACAAAAATACCAAAATATGTTTTTATAGAGCAGTGACCCCCAAGCAGAGGGTCTGCACGTGCAGCACTCCCCCCTGCAAGCACTGCCCTGCTCCCCAGTGTGTGAGCAGAAGCCGAGTGCTGGAGCTGTCAGAGAAAACAAAATGGAGCGATGGAGGTGAAAGCACTGTCAATCTAATGGCAGCCCTACAACGGCGCTAATGACCACGGCCTAATTACTCCAGGTCCCACACAGCAATGCGGAACGCCGTCCCCACCCCAGCCGCACAGAATTGCTTTTGCAGGCGCATAGATGGGAACACGCTTGGTGTAACTCAATTTACTTTGACACAGTCACTTCAAGGATGAATTCGCTCCCTGCAGGAGTGATTTTAAATGGAGTATTTTAGGTCCATTAGATGTAGCTGGTTTTAGCCCAGTTGCTGGGACAATAGCTGTTCTAACAGGGTTTTTTTAAAAAATATGGCTTATTTTCACATAATAGGCTATCACTAATTTTTGCATTTAAATTACACTCATTTCAAAAAGTCCTGCTATTGGTAATGGTGGCTGCTACATAAATAATCTTGCAGAAAATGAAATAATGCCCTGGTGCCAGATAGGGAGAAAAAAGACTTTCTGCGACTCCAAGACTTTGTAGCCTTGACTCCTGCCCCAGTTTTCCTTCCACTGAGACAACGTCAAGGCAGCAGGAGGAGGTAGGGCCTAAGGAAATACTGCGGGTGGAAGGGGGAGAAAGGCTGTGATCCACCTGATGATGCGCATCATCCCACCAGTGTCACGCCCGCGGCTGGGGACCAGCTCCAAGCCTGGAGGGGGCTGAAAGCAGCACTTATATCCTGTTTTACTTTGAATTGTGGATTATTTGTAACTCAATGGGAAACTTACAGCTTATATAAGGAAACTTCATCCTACGCTTCACCACAGCCATTTGGTTTTCACTAGACAGGGCACCAGCTGGTGTCTCCGTTTAGCCCGCACCCAGGGCTAAACAATAACCCGTTGTTCTATCACCCAATTTCCCCTTTCCAACTGACAAAGGGAATTGGGAAAAGGAGGGAGACTCGTGGGTTGAAATTTAATAAAATAAGGAAACCAATATCAATACTAATACAAAGACACAAAATTATACTTAGCTCATAGAGTGGTGGCAACTCCCTCCATGGATCACAACCATTAAGAGAGAAGAGAGAAGAAGGAAAAGGGAAGAGAGAAGAGAGAAGAGAGAAGAGAAGAGAGAAGAGAGCAGAGAGAAGAGAGAAGAGAGAAGAAAAAAAAAGAGGAGAAGAGAGAAGAGAGAAGAAGAAGAGAGAAGAGAGAAGAGAGAAGAGAGAAGAGAGAAGAGAGAAGAGAGAAGAGAGAAGAGAGAAGAGAGAAGAGAGAAGAGAGAAGAGAGAAGAGAGAAGAGAGAAGAGAGAAGAGAGAAGAGAGAAGAGAGAAGAGAGAAGAGAGAAGAGAGAAGAGAAGAGACCCCCACCCCCAGCAGCTTTCCCTTTTATAGGGAACCTGACGTTAGTGTTACAGAACACACCTGTGGGCCAGCCTGGGGCAGCTGCCCTGGCTCTCACTGCTAATGGCCTTGATCACCATGGCTGGCCACACACTGAAACAAAATCTAACAGAAAAGTGATTCTATAATTTTACCCCCATGAAATCAGGAACAGCTGGAAACCTAAACCAAGGAGGACAGCGAATGGCAAAGTAACTTCCGTTACAAACATCTGGTCCACTTTGGGGGTCTACAGACATTCTTGTGAACCAAGCGGCAGTTGAATAAATAAATCAAACCAATGGATAAAAATATGCCCAAACAATGGAAAGGAAATCAGCCCGTGGGCTTTAAAAACAGGGACCTCCCCTTACCTTTCTTTCTGCCTTCTCATTTTCCTTCATTTTAGCCAACGCCTTTTTGAGCTCCTGGGATGTGAATGAATTTGAGTCAACATCCACCTTGCCCAGCCTTGCAGAGGAAACAAACCAAAACATGTTATGAGTGAACAGTTGTACCGATAATATCTTTGTTGTGACATACTAGCAATGGATAACGTCAGGAGGAAAGGAACTAAGAGTGCTAGATCTCCATGCACCTCACTTGAAACACACAAACCCCCTCCACATTCAATAAGAGATTAGTCTGAGTGCTGCGTTTTGTGTGTGGCTTGGAGACACCTCACCCTGACAATCAAAAAAGGCTCCGTAATCTGCACGCTGACTCAAAATCTTAAGTCCTAACGCAACAAAAATAGCTAATTGATGCCTCTCAATTTCATGTAGCACTACAGAAAAGCAGGAAACGTGTCAGAGGAAAAACACAAAAGCACCACTGTGCCACTGAATCATTGCCAAGGACTTGCAAGCTCTAGCAGGGAGATCTACAGCTGAAGTTCTGGTGATGGTCATACACAAAGTTAGGGCAAGGGTAAATCCAAGCAGCAATTACACAGAAATGCTAAAAACCCACGTTGTGTTGCTCTTTACACCCCTCTCCCTCGCTCTTTACACCAGAGCATTTATCTGGGCCACACAGACTCTTGCACAGAAAAAAAGAAAGCCAGCCTGTGAGACATCACAAAATTAAAGAGCTTCTCCATGCTCTGACCAGGAGCAACTGGGGAAGCAGTGGTAAATCCCACGCACGTTAGGAAAGAAAGTTTCCCTTAGTAACTAAACCTGTCTTTGTAAGGAAGGTGCCAAGGGGAAAGTCAGCACCAGTGAAACTTTTAAAACAAATTTTAAAATGTGGGTAGAGGGCAAGCTGTGTGACCTACGGAGAACGTCGGCAATAACGGATGTGTCAATGAATGCTGCAAGCCTGCTGACTGCACCGAGTTAAAAACAACGTTATCTGGCTCAGGTCAACACAAACAAAGCCCCTCACAACTGCTCTGATGGTTTAAGCTCTGAAAGTAGTTTCAGACCGATTGCTGCAGATGTTTCCAAGGACTAAATGTCATTCAAAGAAGCCACATTGCAAATTTAGATTCAGTGCCATGGCATGAGCAGCCTGAGTACGACTGGCCTATGCAGACACACTCAGGGCACTCCCACCGCCACCCCAAAGGGGTCGCCAAGGACGGGGCTCAGTTCTCACTGCTGAACCCTTAAACCAGCAATTAAGTCTCAGGAAGAGACAGCACTTGAGTGCACCAGGGAACCTGGCCCCTACTGAAAGACCACCCACCCCAATGCTTTGCATCACTGTACCTTTTCCTTCTTCTCTCTTCTCTCGGGTCACTTTTTCCATTGTCGCTCTCCGGGAGCTTGGCTTCTCTGTCTCCCGTCTGCAGGTTTAACCGTACATGTGACCCTGCGGGGACGGCTTGACCTACAAAACAAAGGTCAGACCATTTCAGAGCACGTGCATTATTTCAGCTTTGCGCAGGCAGGGCGAGCTGAAGGCGCACGCCCCTACCCGAGAGAAAGCTATGAAAGCCTCATCCCGCACAGCGAGCAGGAGCAAGCGAATTCCCCCTTGATCCACGTGCCATTTTAACCTGGCAGAGATGCCACCCCGACCCACTGAACGCGTCCCCACGCAGCCGGGCTGGCTCCGTGCCGCAGGGGAGGAGGGACCCCGAGCAGAGCACCAGCTCCCTCCTCCCTCCCGGGCCAACTCCTAAGAGAGCACTAAAAGTCCACATCAGGAGTGGATTTGGAGACTATTTTGAGCAAGGGGAATTGGTTGCTGATTGGGGTAGACACCATAAAACACAGCTGTCAAAGTGAAATCAAAGCATACTGCAGAGTACAGCCAGGTACGCTGAACATCAAGCGTACCGAGGCGAGGCTGTGTTGGCTTGGAAATATTGTATTAAAAGGAATATATGATCACTACTACCTGCCAACAAAAATACACAGAATACATCAAGCTTTGGTTTTAAAGGCAGAAAACACGTGAAATTCAGAGTGTTTTTTCTTGGTCACAATTCACCACAAGCACGTCACAATGGCCAGCTGTTGCAGAGGGATGGAGAGGTGGCAACACGTGGTTGCTTCTTCTTGCTGTCGCTTCCTCTTCTTTTAATGCTAGAAATCTGCCTGCTTAGGAGAGAGGGGTCACAGCTGAATGAATACAGAGATCCTGGCTGCACACGGATGGACAGACAGACACACAGCTGCTCATGCTCCTCTCTCTCGGTAAGGTTTCCCTATTCAGCCTTCCCTTTACCTGTTTCCTTTTACTTAAAAAGACTCCTAGCACAAAATATCACAGCACGCAGGAGACAGGTAGCATCTCCTACCAAACAGAAGCGAAGACAAGGATAATTATTTCATACAATACATCCATGTTCTCAAAGACAAAATCCTCTAGTCTAGGGAACAACTGGAGTGATCCTCTCTCTTCAAGACCAAAGAGACATTTCACTGATCAAAGGACCTGGTGCTTCCTATGAAAGACTGGGATGTTTGTCACAATTCAGACAAAAACATTTCAAAGCCTAAAGCCATCCAGCAGGTATAAATGCATTTAGAAAAAACAGGAAAATCCATTTTAGAGGATTTCCTATTAAAGCAGGGTGCATTTCTGATAGCTCCTCTTTCTGTCCACCACATCCTGCCCGTAGGAAGTTCCGTTGGTCGGATTTCATAGAATCACAGACTGGTTTGGGTTGGAAGGGACCCTAAAGACCATCTAGTTGCAACCCCTCTGCCACAGGCAGGGACACCTTCCACCAGACCAGGTTGCTCCAAGCCCCATCCAATCTGGCCTTGAACACTGCCAGGGAGGGGGCAGCCACAGCTTCTCTGGGCAACCTGGGCCAGGGTCTCACCACCCTCACAGCAAAGAATTTCTTCCTAACATCTCATCTCAATCTCCCCTCTTTCACTTAAGACCATTCCCCCTCGTCCTGTCACTCCATGCCCTTGTAAAAAGCCCCTCTCCAGCTTTCCTGCAACCCCTTCAGGCACTGGAAGGTGCTAGAAGGTCTCCCTGGAGTCTTCTCTTCTCCAGGTTGAACAGCCCAACTCTCTCAGCCTGTCTCCATAGCAGAGGGGCTCCAGCCCTCTGAGCATCTTTGTGGCCTCCTCTGGACTCGCTCCAACAGCTCTGTGTCCTTCTTCTGTTGGTGGCCCCAGAGCTGGACGCAGCACTGCAGAGGGGGTCTTATGAGAGCGGAACAGGGGGGCAGAATCCCCTCCCTGGCCCTGCTGGCCACGCTGCCGGGGATGCAGCCCAGGACACGGGTGGCTTTGTGGGCTGCAGGCGCACATTGCCGGCTCATGGTGAGCTTCTCATCAACCATCACCCCAAGACCTTCTCCTCAGGGCTGCTCTCCATCCATTCTCCGCCAGCCTGTATTTGTGCTGGGGATTGCCCCGACCCACGTGCAGGACCTTGCACTTGGCCTTGTTGAACTTCATGCTGTTCACACAGGCCCAGCTCTCCAGCCTCTGGATATGCGAGGGGATAGACCGGATTATTTTCCCATCTTAAACTATGCAAGGACAGGCTAGATGTGCCTCCTCCGCACTCGGCACGCTTTCCACTGACAGACCCGACCCTCTTCCTGCTCCTTTACTTGTGATACGCAGGAGTTTTAATCTGTATGTTTATCTAGAGAAGCATCTTCCCACTTCCAAAAGGCGAGCTTTGCAGGAATGCGCTGTGATAGCAGAGCTGTCCCCCTCGCAGGCGATGCAGCCGGGACATGCTGAGCGAAAAGGAGTTTGTAGGATCTCCATGAAAAGGACAACACTGCATCTCCTCTCCCTGTTTCAGGCGGCTGCCAGCAAGGAAAAAAAATAAATTCTAACATGGTGTTGTGTGCTGAACATACAGATGCATGAGGATGTCCTCCTCCTTCACGGGCACAAACACCACTTAGGGGAGAAGGCGTGGGGCGAGCTGGGTCCTCCCCCTCCCAAAGCCAGCGGCTTTCCTCGCCGGGTCACGAGCACTGGGACAGCCCAGGTTACCACCACAGCAGTTGCTGAAGCGAGTCCTGAATTATCAAGTGCAGCCAGAACTCAACGTCCTCGTTAGAAGAGTACAGGGTATTCTGGCCGTCGTGCTCCTGGTACATCTGGCCACATTAGTTCGCTGGGTTGCCAAGGGGAGAGGAATGAGGCTGATGGGCTCTGCTTAAAAGACACATCAAAAGGGAAAGGAAGGCAGCAGCCTCCAGAAGGGCTGAGTGACTCCCCTGGGACCGGTCCTCCCCGTTTCTATTTTCAGCGAGCGGTAAATAAAAGAAAACACGAACCCCGGCGTGCACGCGAATTACGGAGGCTGCCATCAGAGGAGACACAAACCTTCCCTGCTTCTGCTTCTTCACACTTTCCTAACCGAGATTTGACTGAGACCATCTGAACCCCAGAGCAGAAATCTCAGCCCTGATGTATTTAAGCAGCTTTCGCTGCTACAGGGATTTCTTCTCTCACAGGTTCATGCCACAGCAGGACAAACATGCTGCTTTATTAATAAAGCAAGAAAAACGTCTCTGTTTTCAGCAAAAAGACTGGCGCAGTCCCTTAAAATACTCCAGATGTTTGAGACAGGATGAGGTGTCCAGTCTTGTTTAGTTTGGGGTATTTTGAAATACTATTCACAAAGTGTGTTTGAAGGTGGATTGAATTGAATAATGTGATTAAAATTGCTGATTTAAATGAGCAAGCTGGAAATCCTGAATTTTATTCATGTTTCAATATGTAGCTTCTAGACATTTCCCTTTGAATCCTATAATTTGATACTATTCAACAACTGGGAGCACGCACCGGAGCGATATATATGTAAGCAATTACACAGCTTCACGTGCCGTTGATACAGAATCACACTCTTAAGAGCTTTTTTTTCCTAGAGGAATTCATTTTTTACTTATTGTTTGTATTAAGTTGCATTTGGGAAAGGAAACTCAATTAAAAAAACTGAAAAACAAGTTTATATTTAAGCCATTTTCTGACCTTTTTTCTCTCTTTAACACCTTAGAAAAATAAAAGCTGCCCATCCAAAGAGGTATGCACTGCACATCTGCGTTACTGAATGGGCTCACGTTCCAGAGATCTCCAAATCCTACCGCTGCTAGATCACCCTGTCCTACTCCCTCACTCCTCATAAAGGGAAAGAAGAGTTTCCACTCTAATTAATTTCCCAACTCCGAATCACTACCCAGTGAGCAGAAATAGCTGCGAAAACCCCTCCGCGAACCCGCAGACAAGGCTATAGCTGTCGGAGGAGAAAGCTGGCCAACTCCTTCCCCCACAACCCGTTTGTATTCTTTACCACTTCAAAAATATCCCACACTTGGAATTTTTTTAAACCACAACTGAAATTATTTGAATACACACGACTGCACGAACTTGGGTTGGTGTATCTAAGAGAAAGTCATGGGGTTTAAGCAGAGCACCCAGCGTCCCCGACGGGGACGTGCTGCCTGCCCGCCCCTCAATCCCTCAGCCCTTCGCCCCGCAGCCAAAGAGATAGTGTCCAACAGGTAAAATACTCCCAGAGGATAACAAATCCTCGCCACTGCACAAGTGACAAGGTATTTATTGGGAATAAATGTCAAAGCAAAGCGACAGCATTTATTTTCCAAGCTGATCCTGCGGCAACGCGCCGCTATGATGATGTTATTCCGATTTTTGATTTAATCCCTTTATCTATTGGCGCCCGCTGCGGCTGCAGAAGCGTCGGGACAGGCTTTGGTTTCCTGCACGAGCTGGAGCAGGACCACTGTCCGACTGAGACCGCTCTCCAGCCAAAGAGCCGCTGCGCCTGGGGGCTGCCATGCGCCCGAGCACCCGCAGCCCAGACGCAGGGTCTTTCGGAGCTCTTCCCGCTGCATTAGCATTCCTCTTATTTGTATGTGTTCAGTCCGTCCTGAAAAGTTGCTTAAAGTGACACCGAGGAAGAATTTAATTTATAGCCCTATTCTTTTAATCTTGGTCAGCCAGATTTTTTCAGACATCCGTTTATTTCTTCTTATAATATATTAGATGGAGTAACAGCACCCGAGTTGGCTTCAAGGCAGCAACTCACTCGCAGGGGTTCTGCTGACATTTATAAACCGATCCTATTTCTCTCTTGTGTTTTATGTTATCAGCAAAACCTGTCGAGTTAAATTATTGCCTTGTAACCAAATCACAGTTATCTGTTATTCTGTTATGTGTACGTTTCTGGAGCTCTATACCCATATCAGGCTTCGCAGAGGTTGAAAACAAGGCGATAAATAAATAAACAAATGGAAAACAGACCACGCTTCCACCACGCTCACAGCCAAGGCAAGGATCAGGCACGTTATATACAGGATAACTAAAAGCAGAGGGCTGCTGTGCTGAATATGCATCATGCAGTAAAATCCAGGTAACCCCATCTCACCTTTTCTAGACCAACCAACCAACCAACCGTGTTTCCTCACTAAATGAGAAAGGTCTCATCCTGCCCAGCTCCTTTCCAGCACATTATTCCACTTAGCGCTGACCACAAGTGGTTTTGCAACTCTGCACAGGGACAAGGCTGAGCCCCAACTCACTACACAGCAACTGGCAGATGTTAAAAATAACCGGGGACGTTTTACATCATACATAGACCTGCAGATGTCATACCGAGATCGTGCAATAACCCACTGTGCTCCGGCCAGCAGCCTCCCCATCCCCTACCCACTCCTTGGACCTCCGAGCTGCCACCCATCGACCTGCTCAGCAAGAGAAGCCCAAGAGGGACAGGAGACTCTCCCCCTCCAGAAGCACCTTCTGGCACCACTTTGTTCCCTAGGGCAGAGAAGTGTTCCCCTGGGAAGGCTTCTGCAAGCAGAAAAAAGGGTGATCCGCTCGCCGAGGCAGACCCCAAGTGAGCGTCCTCATCTGCCATTGCCAAGAAAATAAATAAATCTATTAACAGTGTGAACACAACCCCCAGTTACGAGTCAGTAAATGGCTTTGTAGTTCTCAGAAATCACCTTGGCATCTGGGCGAGCGTCAGATAGCATCTACCTTTCTTTACTCTTTGTTTTTCTCAGCACAGGGGAGCGAGCGGAAAGGGACCTTCTTTCTAAGACACCAACAAAAGAATCTGCAAATCAATGTGTGACAGTTCCCAGCAAACCAACCCGGCAGTGCTGCAATATTAAAAATAATAAGGCTGCACAAGACTGACAGAGCATCCACAAACAGTTATCTGATGGCACCATACCTACTCCTTTAATAAAATAATGATTAAAAAAAAAGCACAAGGAGACAAATCCCAGGGAGGAGCAGAGCTCCCCTCTGGCACCACTGGCTCCAGGAGCCACCAGTGCCAAGGGTGGGTAAACAGGAGAGGCTGGGGCATCACGTGCTGGTCATGCCGAGTGCTGGGCTCAGAGGAAAACACATGAACCAGCCCTAGTTCGATGGGGCTCGGTGCGTGCTCTGACTCCGGCCTCTCCAGTTAGCGCTGTCAAGCAAGGAAGCAGCAAAGCCTGGCTGCTTTTTTTCTTTCCTTTCCCTGTAAGAGTGAGTCACAGCACTCCTCAGATTGCTTCTTATTTCAAAATGGAACATTTTTACATACAAAAGGAAGGGAAGATGCGTAGAAGACGCAGGTCAAGAAGAGATGGATTACTGATGGGAAGAGGAAGCCCAGAGCCTGAATCTCATTTTGCTGCTTCCTGCCCCTTCTTCACTCACCCACAGCCTTTTGTATTAGTTCGCTTTCTGGCGCTCACAGCTCCTCCCAATTAAGTGCCACAGGAAAAGGTCATTAATAAGCTATATATTACCTCTTCCAGATAGCTGGCAGAGAGGTTTAGCAGCAGCAGCAGGCCTGGAAGCTCCCTCCAGAAGCCAGCCCAGTATCCCCCAGCAGTTCCCACCATACCTCGCCCGCAGCGCACGCGGTGAGAGCCCAGACACCTGCGTCCACGTTTCCAGTGGGAACTCCCAGGACGCGGGATGAAATGCTTTACAAAGCCACTTCGTGGGCGTCCTCTTGCTTCCATAACTTCTGTACTTCTGCTGGGAAGCCCCAGCTGCCTGTTGAGCACAGCACGTCCCCGGGGGAGCACCGTCCTGGTCACTGCCTGGCGCTCTCCGATCTCTCAGGTCCCCACCATCAATGACAGCAGAGGCTCTAATTACCTACTGTAATTAATCATAGAGAAAACTTTTATAATCGCTGCATTTTTACTGTGTTTATGAGCTGTTTCTTACGCACATGCTTGCAGTATCTGCAGGGGACGGGATGCTGGATGAAGCCTGCCATGACCCGCCGTGGCCATGCCCATCATGCCTGCCTCAGGGCTGAAGGCAGCCGCGCTGCTTCTGCCTCCAAATCAAACGTCCCCGTGGTGTCAGGCTGGTTTTATCACCATTACTTTGTCTTATCATCGCCCCTCGACACGGACAAAGATCCTGCTGCGCAGACGGACGACAAGGATAAAGAGATGTCCTTCCCTTCCTGGGACTACAGAGGAAACCACGAGGGAGGATTTTTGTCCTTGCAGCATGAGCAAACAACTCCAAGTGCCGTTTTCTTCTGCCTCCCAGAGCACGCAGAGAAATACTGAGCAGGCAGGGCTGGTCCCCAAGGCACAGACACTCAGCTCCCAGCAGCACCTCGCACCAGAAATGCCTGAACGTGATGAATTGTTGAAAGACTGAATGAACAGCTAAAAAAACTTCAGCAAAACCAAGGATGCTTCACGTAAGACACTTTGGGTGGTTGGTTTATCTGACAAATCTTTTATATAATGCTCCAAGCAATGCTAATAAACATCCTGCAATTCAAACTGTCAAAACGGTGATGTCTAAACACGACATCTTCTCCAACACCGATTTTGCTCCACACTGCAGCAGAGCAGGGACAGAAGCCACCTGAAATGCTTTCAAGATCACCAAGGGCGAATTTGTTCCCAGTTCAACACCCAATGCTGCTGCTGGCAGCAAAACCACCCCTGGGAAAGCGCCCACATCGCCGCAGTGATACATCCCACCCCAACGTGCCACCGTCTCTGCTCCTGCCCAGGCTCCTCATGTGTCCCAACGAAGCAGCACTGCTTTCTGCTGGACTTGAACCCTACTCGAACAGGGTGCAGAGAAAAGGCCATTTGTTGGAGCAAGTCCAGAGGAGGCCACAAAGATGCTCAGAGGGCTGGAGCCCCTCTGCTGTGGAGACAGGCTGAGAGAGTTGGGGCTGTTCAGCCTGGAGAAGAGAAGGCTCTGAGGAGACCTTCTAGCACCTTCCAGTACCTGAAGGGCCTACAGGAAAGCTGGAGAGGGGCTTTTGACAAGGGCATGGAGTGACAGGACAAGGGGGAACCGTTTTAAATTGAAAGAGGGAAGATTGAGATGAGATATTGGGAAGAAATTCTTTGCTGTGAGGGTGGTGAAACACCACCCAGGTTGCCCAGAGAAGCTGTGGCTGCCCCCTCCCTGGCAGTGTTCAAGGCCAGGCTGGATGGGGCTTGGAGCAACCTGGTCTGGTGGAAGGTGTCCCTGCCCGTGGCAGGGGGGGTGGAACTAGATGATCTTTAAGGTCCCTCCCAACCCAAACCAGTCTGTGATTCCGGTTTCTTATTTAGCAAGACACAAGCTACTTACTGGTGCTTGCTGGGCTACTGTTCTCCTACAGCCAACGCCACAGAGATCACTGCGTGGACTCGGGGTGCTGAGGGCTCCTCACAACCAGGATTACAGGGAGACACATGCCCACAGTAAACCTTGGGAGAACTTTCTTTCTTGCGTCCTACGATTTTTAATGCAGACCGCCTGCTTGCTGCAGTAATAACCGTGTCTTTGAACCCCATCCATCAGGCCTACAGCTCAAACATTTGTTTATCTGAAAAGGGTTTTAGAGCCACTCTTTTGTCCTAGTGCTGAGAGGTCTTCTCTGTAATTTGTTTCCCTCAGCAGATATAATGAAAACGTTGTTAAAATGATGCCAGAATCAAATCCCTCCCGCGATCCGACCCGCAGCTAGGGCAGAACACAGTGTCGCAAGGAAAGGGCTTTCCAGTCAGTAATGCTTGGTTAGGCACGCGAAAGCACCGGTTACATTTGGACACGCGGCTGGACAACCACTTACGGCCAACCTAACCCAGCCCAGCGCTCTCCCACGGCACTGGTATTTGTGCTCTCTCAGTCGATCAGCAAGCGCCGGGGGCCACCAGCCCGGTTATTCAAACCGGCAGCACCCTGCGAGCGCTGGGCTCCGGCTCCTGACGCCTCTTGCCAAATCCACCCACTGCCAGCGCTTGGCTTCGCCTCCGGGAGAGCGGAGGGGGAGGGAGAGGCAGGTGAACCCGGCGGCGACAGGCAACGGGCCCTGGCTGACGCTGTCAGAGCGGGTCCATCTAACTCCCACCTACCATCGCCAGTGGCCAAAAAAGATTATTCTGCACGTTGCCCAGCATCGTGCAGGGCACGCAGAGAGCCGGGCTGGCTGCCTGCATAAAAACCCACCAAACCTCGACCCTCTCGTGTCCCCTCTGCTCCGCCCTCCTGAGGCCCCCCCTGCAGTGCTGCGTCCAGCTCTGGGGCCCCCAACAGAAGCAGGACACGGAGCTGTTGGAGCGAGTCCAGAGGAGGCCACGCAGATGCTCAGAGGGCTGGAGCCCCTCTGCTCTGGAGACAGGCTGAGAGAGCTGGGGCTGTTCAGCCTGGAGAAGAGAAGGCTCCGGGGAGACCTTCTAGCACCTTCCAGCACCTGAAGGGGCTACAGGAAAGCTGGAGAGGGACTTTTTACAAGGGCATGGAGTGATGGGACGAGGGGGAACGGTTTTAAACTGAAAGAGGGGAGATTGAGATGAGATATTAGGAAGAAATTCTTTGCTGTGAGGGTGGTGAGACCCTGGCCCAGGTTGCCCAGAGCAGCTGTGGCTGCCCTCTCCCCGGCAGTGTTCAAGGCCAGGTTGGATGGGGCTTGGAGCAACCTGGTCTGGTGGAAGGTGTCCCTGCCTGTGGCAGGGGGGTTGGAACTAGATGGTCTTTAAGGTCCCTTCCAACCCAGAGCATTCTATGATAAGAAAGCCACCAAGGATGAGAGTGCCAGCTGTCACATGCAGGGCAGAGCATGTACCTCCCGTGAGGTGTCTGCCGCTCTCCGGGATGCTCCGAGACAGTAAGCAATGGAAGTGAAGGCGGATGCTAGCGAGGTGCCTGCGGAGGAAGACTCTTAGGGAAGGAGCGACGGGAGGGCTCAGGAGAGGACATATGGTACCTCTCTGACGGGAGTCGCTGCTGTAGCATCTGTTGATATATCTTCTGCTGCTGCCAATATAGAAAAGCTTCGTATGGCAAAGAGCTCCTCACAACAAGTGCTTCTGCCCTTCCACCCCCCTCCCTGCAGAGGCTTCTCTATCACTTGCACTGCAACAGCAGAAAATACACCAGGAAAAAAGTAATAGCAGAGAAGGAGGAGGAAGGGTCACCCTTTTGTAAAACTGGCAAAAACATGTTTTCACTTTATAAGCAAACCCTTATCTCCAGTTTCAAGCCAGTAATTTCTTCTGCATTACCACGCACCCTTGGTAACAAAATGATGCCTGTGCTTAGTGACTCAATACCAAGAACTTCATTTATTTTCTCTTTTGATATTGGGCTCAATTCTGTGAACTGTAGCAGTTTAGAGAGTTTAATCCCATAAAGGCCTGGGCAGCAGAAGAAAAGTAGAGCTCGAAGGTGTCCAGCCACGCTGATTATTTCAGCTATCAGACGGCATGCCGGGCTGCACGGACGCTGCAGTGACCTTTGTCTCACCATGTCGCCAAGTCAACATTCAACAGAAACATTATTTACAAGAGCCAGTTTTAATCCCTCTCCAACTCACTAAGATATTTATCCCCAAGCCTACACTACTTCATAATGTCACCGCAACCTATTCAATAATTGTCATCCCACAGGTGTATTTGTTACACTAGAAAGCCCATCTGGGATGCTGAAGGCTTATCTACGTTCAGAGAAGATCAATGCAGAACGTAGGCAGAGAAGGACGAAGGGGATGACCAGGACAACTGAGAACCTGACAAAAGAAACGAGGATGATATTTATCCTGCTGAATTTTAGGCATCTAATACCTTTTTGAGCCAGGCACCATTGGCTTTTTTTACTATAACAGAGATTAGCACCTCCAGAACATCATCAATCACAGCTGCCTTCCACGTGTGTCAGTCCCAGAGAGCCTCTCTTCCTCCCTCCAGTGACTGTTGAGATAGCCACCACAGATGAACACCAGGGCAGAGAAAACCACCCCCAAAGAACCTGGCAATGTGGAGGCACGGAAAGGACACAACAGCTCTCTAGGGACAGATAATCCGTCAGAACCAACACCAGTGTCAGACCAGGAAGTCTAAGCTGGCCATGGTTAATCTGTGGTTGGAAACGAGGAGCTGAAACCCAAGATTGTGAAACAGGAGGAAAAAGGGACAACAAACTATTTTCAAAGGGAAGGCTGGGAAGCTCAAGAATGGGTCTTCATGACCAGGTCTCAGTGATCTCTGCTCCTGTTCTCAGCTTCTGTTTATAACCCAACCAAGGCTGAAACTGAAAAGATAAGACATGTAAACCAGAGGAAACCCAAACTCCCTTCTCCCAGCTCCAGCCATCACCGGGAGCGTTTCAGGACACGCCGCACTGCCGGCAAGGTGTGCAGCTTATCGACTCGGATTGCGTCTCTGCTCGATGCGCGTCAGCTGGCTCATCTCACGCTTTCACGCCAGCGGCCACAGTAACATCGCGGCACCAACATTTCCCCAAGCCCAGAGCATCCCCCAGAGCCAAGAGAGCCCAGGTCCGCAGACGGTTGGACAACATTTCCCTGGTTCAAGGCTGAAACCTTGAACCGAAGCGCCTGGCTGCGAGACTAGCAGAAGGTATCGGAGAAACTCGTCTGCCAGCTACGCTGCCAAGCTGTAATGAGAACGAATTTGAATAATAAAAGCTGGAATCAGAAGATGCCTTGGAGAGAGTGCTGCTGTAGTGCTGTCCTAAGCTACAATTTAAAGCCTCGTTCCTACAACGAAGGCAGTCGTAGGGGACATTAGCCTAAGTTTTGTCAAGAGAATTTGTCAACACAGCAGTATTTAAGACAGACACTAAGGACTTGTTGTATCTCGCAGAGAGATCACTAAGAAAGAAAGGAGTTCTGCCACACTTGGTTCATCGGAAAATAAACTGACATTCTCGCCAGGCCTGACCAGGGGATGCTGTTTTATAACACCACGCACGCAAGCAGCCTCGCGCTCTATCAGTGCACACACTGCAGCTGAGGTTGGATCCAAATCCAACGTGGGGTTAGACACGGGAACCCACGGGAAGGTGCTTTAGACAGGCCATCCCTGGAGATGGGCACCCAGGGACACAGAGCCTGTCATTTCCCTTCCAGAGATACCTGCTAAAACATGTGGCCCAACTCCTGGAGGGCCAGGTCCTTCTACGCATGGTGCTCACCAGCTGAGCCACAGGCAGTGGACTGTGATTTCAGGGCTAAGGGGAGAAAACTGGTGGTAGAAATAGAGAATTGGCTTTGCCTCCTCAGGAGTACAAGCAGGAGACTGAAACTGAACTTGCCTGGCCTGATTTTTTAGACATGCTCCACAGGCGAGTCATAGAATCACAGAATCATTTTGGTTGGAAAGGACCTTTAAGATCACCAAGTCCAACCGTTAACCCAGCACTGCCAAGGCCACCACTAACCCATGTCCCTCAGCACCACATCTACACGGCTTTTAAATCCCTCCAGGGATGGGGACTCCACCACTGCCCTGGGCAGCCTGTTCCAATGCTTGACAACCCTTCCATGAAGACATTTTCCCCGATCTCCAACCTAAACCTCCCCCGGCACAACTTGAGGCCGTTTCCTCTTGTCCTATCACTTGTTACCTGGGAGAAGAGACCAACCCCTCCCTCGCTACACCCTCCTTTCACGCAGTTGTAGAGAGCGAGAAGGTCTCCCCTCAGCCTCCTTTTCTCCACACTAAACACCCCCAGGTCCCTCAGCCGCTCCTCATCACACTTGTGCTCCAGACCCTTCACCACCTTTGTTGCCCTCCTCTGGAGTCGCTCCAGCACCTCAAGGTCTTTCTTGGAGTGAGGGGCCCAAAACTGCACCCAGGATTTGAGGTGCGGCCTCACCAGTGCCGAGTCCAGGGGGACGATCTCTGCCCTAGTCCTGCTGGCCACTGATACAAGCCAGGATGCTGGTGGCCTTCTTGGCCACCTGGGCACACTGCTGGCTCATATTCAGCCGCCATCGACCAACACCCCCAGGTCCTTTCCCACCAGGCACTTTCCAGCCACTCTTCCCCCAGCCTGTAGCGGTGCCTGGGGTTGTTGTGCCCCACATGCAGGGCCCAGCACTGAGCCTTGTTGAACCTAAAGGTCAGTTGAGTCAGCAGAAAGTGAAGAAAAGAGAGGCTGTCCCCTGCATCTGCAGGACAAAAAAAAGTTTGCTCGACCCTGCTCCCATCATACCCGGCTTTATAGAATTAAAATGTCCCCAGGAGCCCAGGTGCATCAACGCTGACACGGCTTCACACTTCCCACGTGCAGCCTCTGAGCTGCGATTGCAACAAGCCCAGGATAACAACGCTGGTGCCACAGCATAAAGGCTAGTCCAAGGCTTGCAGCTTCCTCACTGCAAAGTTGAAAATGCCCTTTTATTTGCAGTTGTCACTCAGAAGTAACAGCAATGTAACCTTGGCTTTGGAATAGAAATCAGCTGCAGAGGAAGGCGGTGGGAGCACGACCCTGGGCTGCAGACTCGTGGGCAGGAGGGTGGCTCCGCTCTGCTACGGATTCTGCACTCGCAGAAGAACTAAATCATTACAACAGCCAGAAGTGTCCCCTGGGAAGGAAATCCTCTCAAAGATAAATCAATAACTCAGTGTAATTTTAGCATGCAGCCAGGAGAATTTACATTGCCAGGAAGGCTGAGTGCTCCGCCACGGAGACAGAGCCCCATCAAACTGCCCTGCAGCGGTCCCCCAGGCAAGAGCTCAGGCTCTGGGTATCTACTGCAACGCCAGGAGCTTGGGCTCCGCCGTGCCGGGCGCCCTGCAGACCCAGAGCAAACCCACAGCAGCAGGGATGCGGCCGGGCAAGGATCCCTCACGCTGTGGCCTTCACCCCCCGGCCAGGGCTACAGGGGCTCCCACCAGCCAAACTACCCGCAAAATAAGGTGAGACAGTGACACGCCGCAGCACGCTGTGATTAATGAGACTGCAATTGAGGTAATTATATTAATGCAAAGTACACTTGGACCAATAAGTTCAAGGAAACTAATGACACTTCACAGCGCAGTTCAATGCTGAGCAGTAACTCTGGCAAAGGGGGAAAAAAAAGGACCCTAATTATTCAGTAGTTGTTCTCCTCCCACATTCTCAGGGTCAGCGTGGAGGAGAAGGTGGCCTGAATTATATTTTCGTTTCCAGCACATCAACAGAATCGCTAACTAAGTTCCAGCAGCAAGGTCGAAGCCTACCCAGAGTTATTCATGCCACCCCCCTCCCGACTGCCGGCTCCAGCGAGCAGGGGCACCGCTGCGCCCAGGAGGATCTCAGGCTGCCCACATCCTCTGCGAGCGTGTTTAAAACACCCGTGCTCTGTGCTGCTCCTCCACAGACGTGGTACCAGCGCCTCTGCCAGCTTTTTGCTCTCGTCATGGATGGATAAACTACAACAGCTAATGCCTTAGAAGCTAAAACTGGCCTCCACGAAGCGCAGCGTGTTCTAAGTGTCTAGGAGTTGAACCTTACTGAAGACAAACCTGAAGATAACTGGCAGGAGTGGCCGATCCCCCAGCAGGCCGTGCTGCCCTTCAGTGAGACCTGGACAGGCTGGAGAGCTGGGCAGAGAGGAACCTCATGAAGTTCAACAAAGGCAAGTGCAGGGTCCTGCACCGCGGGAGGAATAACCCCACACACCAGGACAGGCTGGGGGTGACCTGCTGGAAAGCAGCTCTGCAGAGAAGGACCTGGGACTTCTGGTGCACAACAAGTTCCCTATGAGCCAGCAACGTGCCCTTGGGGCCAGGAAGGCCAATGGTACTTGGGGTGCATTAGGAAGAGTGTGGCCAGCAGGTCCAGGGAGGTTCTCCTCCTCCTCTACACTGCCCTGGTGAGGCCACACCTGGAGTAACTGTGTGCAGTTCTGGGCCCCCCAGTTCAAGAAAGACAAGGAACTACTGGAGAGAGTCCAGCAGAGGGGTACGGAGATGGTCAGAGGGCTGGAGCATCTCTGCTACGAGGAGAGGCTGAGGGAGCTGGGGCTGTTCAGCTGGAGAAGAGCAGACTGAGGGGGGATCTGATCAGTGCTTACAAATACCTTAGGGGTGGGTGTCAAGGGGATGGGGCCAGACTCTCCTCAGTGGTGCCCAGTGACAGGACAAGGGGCAACTGGCACAAACTGAAACATGGGAAGTTCCATCTCAATGAGGGAAAACTTCTTTGCTGTGAGGGTGCCAGAGCCCTGGCACAGGCTGCCCAGGGAGGGGGGGAGTCTCCTTCTCTGGAGATATTCAAACCCGCCTGGACGCGGCCCTGTGCAACGTGCTCTGGGTGACCCTGCTTTGGCAGGGGGTTGGACTGGATGATCTCCAGAGGTCCCTTCCAAACCTAACCTGTCTGTGATTCTGTGTGATTCTGTGATAAAAACCTGACAAGCAAACACCCCAATCCAGCCGGCAGCAATTTACTGTACACCCAGAGCACCCATATATTGCACATCCTCGCAACCAAAGCACCCGGCAGACGTGGAGCCCGTGCTGCCAAGGCATGGAGGGTTTGGAAGCAGCCTGCCTGCAGGCAGGTCAAGCATGAAACATGTCCATACCTGCCTGGAGAGCCCTGGAGCAGGACTGCTCACCATCCTGCTTCACAAGAGCTTGAGGCATGTGCAAACCCTCCCTACACAGAATACCTCTTGCTCTTTCTCCCTCGTGCTTTTAGGACTTGCAGTGTGCACACACGTGCAGTCCTCTGCCCTCCTCAGCACGCGCTCTTCCTCTGCTCCAACCCACCTGGAGTAACGGGTGCATTTTGGAGCTCCTGTGCTGGCCACGGTCGTGTCACTCCTCACACCCTCCTTTGGTCCCAACAAGCTCTCAATACACTCATGCTCCATCAACGCTGACATGCTCCAAGTGCCTAGATCTGCAAATCCAACCTCACAGCAGCCACAGACGTGTCCTGTGTTTCCACAGTATTTCATCAAGACTTGGACTTTGCACCTCTGAAATACCCAGATCTGTTAGCACAACTGATCCAAGGGGCAACGTCAGAGCTCATGCCAGCACTGATCCAAAGAGCCAATGATGCATTATGACCACCCCAAACAAAACCAGGACAACCTGTTAAGCTCCTACGATGCAGAACACGAAGGTGCCCGAGAAGTCAGGGCAGAACAACTCTGTAAAGACTACACAGAAGAGGAGACCTGACAAGCGTACCTCCGCGTCCGACATAAAACCAAAATCAAAACCACAATTAAATCAATGGTCCCAAGTTCAGTGTCTCAAGATTGCACTCGTGGGCTACAAGCCCATAAAGCTCTCCTGGTAGCCTCCAGGCTCAGCAGGAGCATCCTGCAAGAGGGAACATGCAAAAAGACAGCTCAGTGATGACTGGGAAGACACGTATAAAGTAATCCATCACGTTGCAATCTGCGTGCGCCCAAATGTCCTGCAACACAATTAGAAATCAATAGTAAGACACAGAAAAGCTCAACCACTCTGTAAAATATAAAGAACACTTCTAATATTGATTTTAAAAGTGCCTCAGAGAAGACAGTTGCGAAGGAGCCAGAGAAAGCAAAGCAAAATGCTGGAATTTAAGCTTTTTTTTTTTTCCCCTCAAAAAGAGATTAATAATGGATTTTCAATGCAAGAAGAAAAACTGAAACCCACACCAGATTCTCCTGGTAATAACAGCTTTCTGCAAAGCCCAACTATTAACGTAACAGGGACATCCATCAATCAAGCACACAGAAAGTACTTTGAGAGCTAAAAAAGGAGCAAGCAAACATCTGCTTTTGGCAACTTAAATTTTGCCCTTAAGTACAAGCAACATAATAAATTATCGGAAGATTGGGCTTGAACTCATTTTCTTCCATCCTGGAGTGCTAAATGCTGAGCTCAGGGGTAAAGGTACACAAACACGCCGCTGCTGTGATTTGTGCGTGACAAAAAATGGGAGAAATGGACACAATTTGCTTTGTAGACTGAGGAACTCTTGAAAAACGCCGGTGCCGTTCTCAGCACCAAAAGGCAACAAGCTCCCAACAGCAACCAGGCAGCAACACCCGCAGAAAAGGGACAGTGACCTATTCTTTGAGCCCGCGGCTTCAGCAACCACCTCTTTGTCACTAAGGCAGCTCTTGTGAACCCTTCTCCATCCTCAGCCTGTCCCAGACTATCCACACACTGGGGTGGTACCAGGGTGGGATGACAAGGCATGTAAACGTGCTCCGAGATGACAGTCGCATCCCTTCTCTTCCCATTGCCACATGCTCCCCCCAGGAGGCTGCGGTGATTAAGGCAGGTCTTTGGTGCCTGCGATTCTCAGTGCTCTCATCAAGCAACGCTTCACATTTCAGGTCCATCCAGCCAGACAAGCACTGACTGAGGTGTTAGCAGCAAACCTGAGAAAAGCTGGATTTACACCAAAAAATCCAGCTGCCAAAGCAAGCAACTGGGGGGCCCCTATGCCTCCAGTATTTCCTTTTTTATAAAACACAGTAGGTCAAAACAAGTGCTGGAGATAATGAACGGAATTTACTGATTCAAGCAGAAGAAGCTGCAGGCATCGCTGCAACTAAGTCTTAATAAATTCTGAAGAGTGACACTATAAAATGACACTATGGAAGTCTGTATTTATGGTCTCGCCATGCCTTCTGTATCCAAGGTGCCCTGTTACACTTAATAACAGTTTTTCTCCCTAGCTGCCAGCGTTGCAAATCCTGCCTGACACCTGACAAGCTGGCAGTTGGGGTTCACCCCTCCACATACACACACCTCCACCCAGTGTAAAGCTTTGGTGGCATGAACCAAAGGGATAAAGGATTAAACCAGTGCTGCCCAGGCGATGCACAGGACAGCACAGACTGTCTCCTCGTCTCTCAGGTGTGTGGCTCCACAGGGCTCACTGCGAGGCAGCAGGAGGGTATTTTTGCCCCTGATCCACTGATGGAAGCGATGCAGACCAGGAGCAGCCGTTGCAGGGAGGTACCTTCGTGCACAGCCACGTTTCAGAGCAGAAGCACGCCGAGAACAGCCAAGCATCAGTGCCGCGCCGTCCCCGGGAGTGCTGCCGGGCTGCACCACAGCCTGGGCTGGCAAAGCAGGCTCAGCAGCGAGCTCTGTGCAAGGCATGGGGAGGTCCTTATGGAGAACTGCGGAGATCCAGAGGTCCTCCGATTCCTCATGCCTGAACTGCAGGAAATATCCCCTCCCAGGGGTCCCAGCTCCACTACTGCTGTGACATGCACTTCAGTGACCCCATATCTGGCTTTTAGACCATGGATACAATCTTTCTCGAGCACGGTCTTCATCGAGTGTCTTGTTTTACCTGTTTCTGTACTATTCCTAAGTCTGCAAGAAAATCACCTTCGCACTCACGCTGTACATTGGGCAGTGCCTTGGGTTGTGGATAGATACCTGACAAGTATAGAGGTGTTACTGTCCCACCCCTGTCTGCATCATCTGCGCTGCAGAGGAGACAAAAGAAATCACATGAACCATCTCTAGTCCACTTCAGAAAAAAAACAACCCAAACAACCAAACCTACCAAACCGCCCTCCCAAATCAGTTTATCAAGTACAGCAGAGAGCAAACAGTAGAAATAGCCAGTGTAGGTGGTTTCACCTAACCCAGGGATCTTTGTTGGAGTGGATGAAGGAGAGTGTATACATTTACTCCTCATAAAGTGGTTGCATTAACACCTCTGACCGACACAGCTTGATTTGGAAGCTCTTCCTCCTCTCCTGCTTGCCAGCAAGGCCAGGCTTTCCCCGCAGGCAGCAGGGTGAGGTACAAGCTCTCCTCTGTTGGCAGCCTCGCTCTGCTCCTCCTTCAGGACATGTCCTTTCCACTTCAGGATGTCATCCAAAGGTTTGGAGAGCATCTGAAGAGATCAAAGTGAGTGGAAGGATGATAAAACAAGGCTCAAGTGAAAAGCCTCTTGGCTTATTTTCCAGCAAAGGCTCTGGTCCTGCAAGGCGCCTTCACTCCAGCCTCTGTCTCCTGGCTCCAGCCCTGCTGGACCCACAACTCCCCAGTAGCTGGTCTCAGTCATCACTTTCTGCTGCCTGTCTTCTCAGAAGTCTCCAGCTACTCTTCCCATGTTTGCTCCATTCAGATTTCAGCTGATGTTAGCAAGGGGGAACAGTCAGCATCACCACCAGGATTTGCAGCTCTCTGTGGAGCCCACCATGAGATCCTCTCTCTTAACAAAGGTACTGCCATACAGTGTCACAGATCAGCTGAGGTTGGAAGACACCTCTGGAGATCATCCCATCCAACCCCTGTTCAAGCAGGGTCACCTCGAGCAGGCTGCCCCAGACTGCGTCCCGCTGGGTTACGTCTCCTAGGATGGAGACTCCACAACCTCTCTGGTGGAGTTGACCTCCTCCAGTGTTCAATCACCCTATAGTAAGACAGTTTTTTCTATGTTTAAATAAAGTTCCTTCTATTTCAGTTTTCGCTGTCGCGGTCCCCCTGAGCAGCAGCCACTGCTCCCAGCTTCATACTGTACAGTCTGTAAATACCAAGCCTCCACGATCTGCCACCTCGTTACAGCCCTAGTTAATCAAGATACAGAGAGGTCTGGTCATTTCTGCATGTTATCAAGTGCACAACAGTGAGAGAGCTGTAATTAGTAGCAACCTGGACAGCAGGTTAAATGATAGTATAATTAACAAAGAACAGATGGGCTTTGTTTCCAACAAGAAAAGCAGCAGATTAGATCAAAATGTAAATGCATCTTAAAATACAGTCTCCGTGAGAACTTCAAGGTGCTTTTAGAAACACCACCAGACAGAAAGGGAAAGGTTTCACTTGGGCTGAATGACAATTCCTAAAAATAAAACCTGGTCTGGGGTTAAAATATAAATTGTTGATTAGATCTATTTATTCACATCCTGCAGCGATGGGAGAGACATGCAGCCTGATGCTTTTCCCTTTTCCTTTGCAGGCTCATAGGCACGTTCCTGTTACTGCCATGGCCGCTTGCAAGGTCTTTGCAACCCTGGGAGATCTCCAGCAGAAGAACAGAAGAAATGCCAAGTGACAGTCTGCATACATTAATTCAGTATTCACGAACATCCTGTTGCAAGTGAACAACCCAAGCAAAACTTCCTGCAGTCTTAAGGAGCAGGCAGAAAAGCAGGAGAGAGGAAAAAGAATCTCTGGACTGAAGAAAGATCTTCTGAATCAGAAATGTTACCCTTAATTAGAATTTCCGACATCACCACGCATATTCCTTCCAAAATGTAAACGCATAATAAAAAATTAAACTTGAATATAGTGTTGTAAAAGTTCTTGCAATAAATGGGAATTAGTTCTACAAAACAGTCCCGAGGAGACTACATTTCTTTCCCAAGCTTATGCTGGTAAAGCAGAGCTGGAAAAACAGAGATATATTTATTTTTTAACTCAGAAGCTTCCTTGAGATGCTAAAGGAAGCTGTTTCAGTAAAGCAGAAACATTTGTTTCATTGTGCGTTCGAGTAAGAACAAATGCAAAACAAGCTTCTAGACCTGAAGAAACATCAAACAGCTTTTTAAATTTACATCCCAAATTGATTACAGATTCTAAAACGAATGGAGGGCAGAGATCAGAGAAAATGTCTCAGTAAATCAAGGCAGTATGATGGATATTTAGTTTTCCGCAGAAGAGCAAGGTGCTTTTAAGCCAGAATGGAGGAGGCAGAGCACAGGGTTCTGAAAAGGGTTTGTGAAAAAAGAAGATCTGTTGCTAGTGTGGAAAAATTAAGGGGAAAAAAAAAAGCTGCAGCCCCATCTGAGTAAAAGCACTAATTTGCAGGCATGACCTGTGAAGGACCAGGATGAAATATTCCTCGCAGGAGCCGTTTCACTGTGTGCTGACTGCCTGAAAAAAAAAAATCTGACTTTGTGCTCGCCCACCTAGAATCAGTTTTGTAGAAATTTTAGCAAGTGGGGTCTTAGCTAAGATTGCAGGAAGGAATGGCCAGAGTAGGACCGTGGGGAAGAATACTTTCTTCCTAATTACGAAAAAGATAACGCTGTGAAACTGTTTTAGTGATGTACACGATCTAGCCTGGACTCCAAAGAAGGGTTTAGCTCCCAGAGCCAGGTGTTTTGTAACAGCTTCAAACCCACCCCAGGGACCAACCCCGCAAGCTCTCAGAGCGTGTGGCCACATACGTGTCTCAGGAAAAGGGTTCAGAAAGGGCCGTCCTGGCCACAGGCTGTTCGGTACCGCTGTGCTGCCTGGCCCAAACAGCACTTCTGCTCCGAGAAACGGTCAGTGAAGGCAGCGCTCCGGATGCAGAGCCAGTGACGCTGAAGGGACAGATGTGGAAGGAACCGGAGAGATGGGGCATCCCCTCGGGGACAAGGCAGACCACCTGCCTCCATCACGGCCAACCGCGGCCAGCAAACGAGATAAAATACAGGAGAGTGGTCTGCAAACACAACGGCGGCATTATATCGATAGGTCAGGGATTAATTAATGAAATTATATAATAAAATCACAAATGTAGAAAAGAATCACAGACTGGCTGGGGTTGGAAGAGATCGCTGGAGATCATTCAGTCCAACCCCTGCCAAAGCAGGGTCACCCAGAGCACGTTGCACAGGGTCGCGTCCAGGTGGGTTTTGAATATCTCCAGAGAAGGAGACTCCCCCCCTCCCTGGGCAGCCTGTGCCAGGGCTCTGGCACCCTCACAGCAAAGAAGTTTTCCCTCATATTCAGATGAAACTTCCCGTGTCTCAGTTTGTGCCCGTTGCCCCATGTCCTGTCACTGGGCACCACTGAGAAGAGTCTGGCCTCATCCCCTTGACACCCCCCTAAGGTATTTGTGAGCATTGATGAGATCCCCCCTCAGTCTGCTCTTCTCCAGACAGAACAACTCCGCAGGAAGGCCTGACCTCTAGAGCTGACTGCCAACCTCTCCATGAGCGTGTGGTCAAACATGTCCCACAGCCCCACGCCCCAGGAGCAGTGCTGCTCTGCCGTCACGCCGCAGCCTGGGAAAATAATTCCCAAACAGGGAAAATAATTGCTCTGGGAGCCTTCTGTTACCAAAGGAGAGAGGAGGACAACTTCAGGAGGTGATCAGGAGGTGCTGAGCTCTCTGGCACAAGGAGGCTTCCCCCGCAGCTCAGAGCTCACGGCGTGCAGCAGCAGCCTCTCCACTGAACGGCTGCAGCAGGTGCTGGATGATTTGTCTGATCCCCAGCATCCATGATGGTGTTTTGGGGGGAATTCAACGCTTTCCTGGCCATGGAAGCAACCTCCAGGCTTTCACGGGGATGGAGGCCTCACCCGCAGCTAAGTAAGCACGCACTGCAGTGCCTGGAAGGGTTGTCCCACAAAACAAGATCATGCGTTTGAAGTGTGAGGGAGTCACTCTGATTACATTTGGTCAAACCTTCAGGACTATTTAAGTGACTCTGGAACCCAAGTCACATTTTTTGAAAAATACTTTCCCGTAATACCTGATAAAAATGCTGGAGTCAAGGTCCTGGTACGGCTTGCTTGCTCTGGAAGGAAGAGGGAAGATGCTCAGACTGGAAATTCAAGATAACCAAGGCTGGATGCACTCCCAAAATGTTTTCCAGGAGGAAAAACATTTTTCTTCCAAAGCACTGTTACAAGCTTGAAATAAATGCGCAGACTGTTAGATAAAGACAGAGATAAAAACAGGCCCGTTATTAAATACCTCTTCTTTAATGAGGTTCATCCTTCTAAACAGTCACACGAAGGTTATTAACATTATTGTAGAAAATAGAGTATACTTGCACATAAAACCCATAGCAAGATATTCCTCATCACCCAGCACACGCTTAAGCATCTCTCAGCAGCTTGCATGCTCACAGCATCCTTGGCTTGGCAGAAAGAAGATAAAAGAGAGGAATGAGAGATGTCTTCTCTGGGAAACAGTCTCTCTTCTTTCAAAGCACTTTTTCCCTTCCAAACAATGTAAATTTAACCATGTGAATGATTCCCACTGCTTACGTCTACTGCCATAGAGCTGACATACTACTTCTCTTCGCTAATGCTACACGTACATTGTAACACCACCAGCCAGAGCATCATTAAAGCTAAGTTTGAAAAGATTTTGAAAAACGCGGCCTAACTTCCTCCTGATGCACAAAAAAAAGCCACTTGACTCTCAAACACCTCCATCACCTGGTTCATAACCAGTTTATAACCAACCTGTAGCACACCGTGGGGCATGGAGCCACGTGTGCAGCTAGCAGGAGTCGCAGCTTGTCTCACAGAATCAATGAGGTTGGAAGAGCCCTCAGGGATCATCGAGTCCAACCGTTGCCCTGACACCACCCTGTCAACTAGACCAAGGCACTAAGTGCCATGTCCAGTCTCTTCTTAAACCCCTCCAGAGACGGTGACTCCACCACCTCCCTGGGCAGCCCCTTCCAATGGCTAATGACCCTTGCTGAGAAGAAATTCTTCCTAATGTCCAACCTGTGAAGATACATCATTACACCCTTGGTTCGGTTATGCCCAACATCCAAGCCCATGGCTGTGTGTTAGACAAGCTGCAAACTTTTATCTCGGCTGCTCAGAAGCATAATGAGGTTTAGACGGTACGTGCATCACCACAAAAGACTTTTATACCCAGCTTGTTTAATGAAACCAGTAACATCACAGACAGTAAGGGACAGCGTTCGTCCCAACACGCTGAAAACCCACCTCAGCCCCACTCTGCTCCTAAACCCGAGCAAAGCAGTAAATGTAGAGTTTTTTTCTCACCAACACTGCTGCTGCCAGGGTACCGACAGTTGTTAAGTGACAGAAAACAATGCAAGTTTTATCTGGGTTTGGGGGGAAAAAGGAACCCCAGCTCCCAGTTCATTTCACAAATGCTCAACGCAACAGTGTCATGGACGTGCTGGAAAAACGACGACTGCAAAACTTCCCAGGTCACGGAGAAGCAGATGGGGAACACGAGGAACAACCCTGCGAGTCAGAGCGGTGCCCGGCCGAGCTGAACACGTCCCACCGAGCCGCTGCGCTGAGCGGTGCCGCGCTGGGGCTGGGCACAGCCACCAACCCCTGTGACCCCACTTAATTAAAACCTGCAAGTTAAGTGTACTAACACACAACAGTCCATTCCTGCCCCGCTCCAGGAATGGTTTAGTACCAGGAGCCATACAGTTCTGAGGTCTCACATTATTAAAATTTAAAAATATATATATATACACTGCATTTACAACATGCTATGAAATATATAATCAAAACTGCGTTACTACACTTGTCAAATTAGAGCAGGCGACTTTTTTTATAATGTAGGAGTCTTTTTTTTGTTTCTGTTTTTTTTAACATGCATGTTCAGTTACTGGCCTATAAATTCCTGTTATTTGCTACGGTTTCCCATTTCTGAGCGTGAATGACAAAGGCTCTGCGGCTCTGTCTTCTCCTGGAAAAGGTGAGCTTTGTGCCCAAGAGCCCAGCCCACTAACATCCATGACTCTTTCATGAGTGTTTCAACTATATGGGTCCAAGGCTACGATGCTCCCAGCATCACCTACACCGGCATCTCGTCGGGATGCTGGCAGCAGCTCCCAGCAGCTCCCCGCGCCGGGGCTGGCCAGCCCCCGTCCCCTCGCAGCCGTCCTGCTCACCGCGCAGCACTGCGTTGCCTTGTCTGCACAAGGAAGAGACGGCTTGGCAAGGACCAGGTGCACATCCCCGGCGGGCACCCTCTGACTTCCCAGCTCAGGGAACCTGCTGGTAAAGAAAATCCGAGCAGATAACGCAGAGCAAGGCTGGAGACAGCTAACAGCACTGCCCTCATCTGCAAGCTGAGCCAGAGGGAGAGATGCTCATACAGATAGTATCTCCACAGCCAAAAGCTGGCATCCTTCAAACACAGTCCTGCCCTCTTACCAACAACAGGCAGGGAAACACAGTTATCCTTCTTACACACATCAGGTGTAAGGCACAGGGAATTAACTTTATTTTACATCTGCCCTCCAGTGCCCCACATCAGAGCCAGAAGCAGCACGTGAAGCTTCGGCCCTGACCCTTTGGCCGGAGAAGACTTTCAGTGTAAGGAGGAATTAAGCACAAACCAGAGTTATGAAGACCGTGCATCCTGTGATGTGAAGGTGAGAAGCCAAGGAAAGCCCACACGCATGGGGGAGCCGAGATAGGAGGGCATAAAGGCACAAGGTAACAAACAAGAGGACAGGCACGAGATACATTGAAGACACCAAAAGCCTTGTATGCGAGAGGTCAGATGGAAAACAAGCAGAGAGAGAGATACCAGCGGCCATAACTCTACCCACAAGCACTGAACGTTTGCAATTGCTCTCCAGACTGCCTGGGCTTTCCTACCTCCTGTAATCACCAGCATAATAATTCCACAGTCGAGATTTTTCCCCTCTGCACATCAGTAACAAGTTATGCTATAAAAAAAAAAAAAACTGGAAAAGAAGCATTTCATCTGGTATAAATGAGGTTTTTAAAATCCCATTTCCCTTCCCTCTTCATGCAGATCTGTGCCGATCTGACGAGGCTCCTATTTTGTGGATTACACACCTCAAGCTTTGCAAAAACGAGCGTAGTCTGGTGGTTTAACGCTGTATTTCACAGCCCTCTCTTGCCCGTGCTGACATAAATATTTCAGAGACCTACACACAACTGTTTGAGTTAGGTCTAGGTCACCCAGAAGGCAACGGTTCGGACAGATTTATTGATTCAGCAAAGCAACCAGCAGCTGCCGGTGCAGCTCAGGACATCCCGGTGAGCGGCAGGAACAAGATACCCACCGACAAGGTTTAAGGGAATCCTCGCCAGCCGCCACGTCACCCACGTGGGCTGGGGGACAGGCCCTGGCACAGGACTCCTGAGCCAAATGGACCCCTCCTGCCATCACCTTCTCCTCCCAGCTTTAAAAACCCCTTCTCAGCTTAGAGCAGTGCTGGCTCATTCGGCCACAGGAATCTCTTAAAAGACCAAGACTGGCAACGAAACTGGACTGAGTTGTTCCCCATCCTGAATCGTGCTCCTCCCAGCGACACCACAGCGAGTCCTTCAAAGCAGCTTCTGAAATGACCTCCCTGAAATGAACGCTTTCTTTGAGAACTGTGTTTCCATATGTGCAAAACCTTGTTTGTGCAGCAAACGAGACAGGGGAAGACCCGAGACAAGTATGAACAGCAAAGACAGCTACCGACAGAGAAAGCTGCCCGAGGATCCTTGGAAGCTGCAGCCGGGGATATTTAAATGCTAAGCAATGTATCATCAGCTCCCCGCTGAACATAAGATGGTTTCGTCTTCGCAGAAGCAGCAACAACAGCATGCTCACATCAACTTCGCTCTGGCAGTTTGATCAACAGCAGCAGTCACGGCTTCTTATTTTTTAACTGCAATATAATTAGGCACTTCAGAGAATGACTCTGAACAGTACAAATGCTTTCGAGGAACTGCAGGTATCAGCACGGAGCTCTGCAAGCCACAAGTTTAACCACAGCTAAAGGTACAGGCCAGCCGAGCTCCTGTAACGCGTGTTCTGCCTGGCTAGATACTGAGACGTGCTATGCAAACCTGAGAGAGATCCAATGCTGCAACATTTCAATCACCAATGCAAGAGTTTGCTCCATTTCCCCAGCCTGCAAGGAGTTGCTCTGGCCCAAGGAAGCCTTTCTGTGCCCCAGCGTTGGCTCCTCTCAGATGGAAAGCATGCAGAGTAGATTGTAAATATTTTGGTATTTGGGGAGATGAGGCTCTCGCTTGGTCCATCTGGATTTGGAAACTGGACACGTTAATTCCCAACTTCAAACTGTCAGCTGAGAAACCTGCCAGCAAGTTTCTGCCACATCAGGGAGCAGGGAAGTGCTGCTGCCACGGAGGTGGATAGAGCCTGCCTGTAAAGGCACTGCCCAGCCCGGGCTCCCTGCAGTGCTGGTCGCTGCTGAAGAGATGATGATTAAGCCCCTTTTTCTTTCCCAGTTAAACCCTTGCCTCTTACAGCCTTTTTCTTGATCTTCACAGCAATGTCTTCCCAGAGGAGCCACTTCTGTCCCCAATGTCAGGCGGCAAATCCGCTGCTCAGTGATGTGATTAAATGGTCAAGCACCATCAGGAATGCTGACTGAACAGAGGGAAACATGGCACCCAAGTAACAAAAGTAGGTAATTCCCAGGAAATGAAGCATTCCTGTGCTCTAGGATGTTGCGGGGCAGATTTGAGGTCACCCGGTGTGCTGGTTTTGGCTGGGGTAGAGTTAATTTTCTTCACAGTAGCTAGTATGGGGCTGTGTTTTGGGTTTGTGCTGGAAGCAGTGCTGATAACACAGGGAAGTTTTTGCTACTGCTGAGCAGTGCTTACACAGCGCCAAGGGCTTTTTTGCTTCTCGCACCACCCCACCAGTGAGGGGGCTGGGGGTGCACAAGAGTTGGGAGGGGACACAGCTGGGACAGCTGAGCCCAGCTGACCCAAGGGATATTCCAAACCATATGGCGTCATGCCCAGCATATAAAGCTGGGGGAAGAAGGAGGAAGGTGGGGACGTTCGGAGTGATGGCGTTTGTCTTCCCAAGTCACCGTTACTCATGATGGAGCCCTGCTGTCCTGGGGATGGCTGAACACCTGCCTGCCCATGGGAAGTGATGAATTAATTCCTTTGCTTGTGTGTGCAGCTTTTGCTTTACCTATTACACTGTTTTTATCTCAACCCACGAGTTTTCTCAGTTTTACTCTTCCGATTCTCTCCCCCGTCCCACCAGAGAGGGGTGAGCGAGCAGCTGGGTGGGGCTGAGTTGCCAGCTGGGATTAAACCACAACACCTGGAAACATGGAAGAAATGTGTTTATATAATACAGAACCCCCAAGAAAACCGTCAAATTGATGGAGAAGACCATCAACACCATCCAATCCTTCCATTCATCCCTGACATCCCAAAGACTAAGGATCAGCCTTTGGTTGCCACAACCATCAGGCAAGATCACCTTGAAAAGCGGTAGGGTGTTTCTGCGTACTGACAGACTCACCTCCACACACTTGGAAGAGCTTAACACAAGCAGCAACAAAAGCAAGTCACCTCTGCTATGTTTCTCCAGAGAGCTTCCAACTCACAAGGGTATTAGCACCTGGTAAAAGTGCATTCAGAAAGGAAAAAGACATCATCGGAAGCACAACTTCAAAAAAAATCCTGCGTCTGTGGAGGAACAGATACCTGACCACGAAAAGGGATCTGACCATGGGCATGAGCATCCATTCAAAGGACGTTGCAATCGCACTCGTTAAAACCCAAGCAGCCTGCAAGTTCCTAAGGACTCCAACCGAGAACACAGTGAAAAGCCCTGAAGATGTCTTGTTTCCTCAGATAATACTAAAAAAAGGAAAATAATGGAGGCATTGTGAGACTTTCCAGGGCGCACGTATCCTTTCTCTCCAACCCAGCCGCGCCTGGTGCATTATTTAGTGCTAAGTGAGAAAGAAGCGATGCCTAACAAAGTGTTAAAGGACTTTGTGAAGTTTCACCAACCTCTCCGCAGCCTGTCAGCTTTCCAGCCGGCTGGCAGGAGACAACTGATCTCCTTGCTGCCAGATTACAGGCGGCAGAGCTCTTAGGGTAACTGTCTCTCTCTGTTTGCATCCAGCCACCTCCAGCAGCTTGAAGCACGCTCAAAGGGCGAGAAAGCACTTAATCAAAATCCAGCTCACACTGGAGGCAGCGAGGGAACAACCACACAAGGCAGCACTAGATATACAGTAACAATCGCATTTGTTGGCAGGATTTGACAGGTTACAGGTTGATGACACTGCTGCAGTCTCAGTGGAAATGCAGTTTGATGCAATTAGCAACAAGGAACTAGAAAAACAGCAGAGTAAAACTGGAAATACATGTACAAAAGATGAGCAACTGTGGGACCGGACAGAAGCATAACAATCCTGTGTTGAGCTCAGAACAGGAACGAGATGAAACAGGAGTGTGACGGGGGGAAACGCAACTCTGAGCTCCCTTCCACTATTCAGAATTGAAGATCCAGATTCTAAATCAAAACGTTTGCTTCCTGAGGAGAGACTGGCCCCGTTTGCTGCAGGGATACAATCGAAGATGGTGTGGGGGCCTCCCGGAGAGGCAGGCAGCAGAAACCCAACTTCTGAGCCTCGCGCTGCGGTTCGCTTTGGCCTGTGCTGAGCACACACCAGCCAGGACTCTGCTCGGCTACGAGCGAGTGAAGCCACGTCAGAAAACATGGGAAGACGCAGAATCACCAGGTTAGACATGCTGCCAACGCGTGCGCCTCTGCTAAAGGACTGAAAGGCACATCCCTCGCGCAGCCACGCTGGCTGCTTCCCTCGTCCTGCAGGTCAACTCCCTCCCCAGCAGAGACCTGTGCTAGCAAGGGCGAAACCCTCAAGGCCAGAGGGATGGGCTCGTGAAGGCAGCAGGTTCTCCAGCCTTGCCTCGAGTAATACACGTGCTAAAAGCGTGAGTCACAGCCCACGCACAGGACTTCGCTCCAGAGAAACCCGCAGGAGACAAAAACCCAGGCTGGCGGGGGCAGACCAAGGAAGACTCCTCTTTCTGACATGTTTCTACCCAAATGTGCAGGCACACCCGAAATGAGGGTCCGGAGCGACCAGCGACGAGACAGGCCACCGTTAAAGCCTTTTACAAGAGTAATTGAAATTCTTCTCCTCTGTGAATGCTGACAAGCTCCCCACTTCCACAAACCCTTCACTGCACATGGAATTGCTACAAAAATAAAGCAGAAGAAGACACTCGAGCAGTGGAGAAGGGGCTTCTGAACAAAACCAACAACGACTTTTATAATGACTGCAAGTATATACGTACTCTGCTTCAACAGGGGTGGTGGGGATCTGCCAGTCTGAACACTGAGCAGGGACACCACACGCCTTCCATACATAATGGTACAAAAATGGAATATAAGTATATACTCCAGCTTGGTGAAATTTAGGGGCTTTTGCCAGACATTTATGTTATACAAAGATTTACATTTGGAGAAGTCATTCTGCTCTATCGCGCAGAAATTTCAAGACAAATGGATCCCATATTTATTCATTCCAAGATACTACTGAGCACAGGATAAAGCTCTTCTAAATTCAGAGCACTTTATAAAAATTAATTACTGCTTAGTTCACCCTTCTGAGGTGGGAAGGTATTACACCTGCATATACATGAGGACACCAAAGCACAAGTGGATTAAATAACGTTGTCCAAGACCCCAGGAGGCAGGCTTACTGATCACCCTAATTGCTCAAATATGTGCACACACATGCATCTGTGTGTTTAAACGGGCTCATCCTCTCCAGAGCCTTTCCCAGCACACAGGTTTTTGCAGCGAAGCCAGCCTGCTCAGTTGGTGTTTTCTCACCACACGTGTCCCATACAAGTCTAATAAAACACACCAACCCAAAAAAAAAAAAGGGAAGAGATTTTTTTTTTTTGTGGGATAGGGATAAAAGCTGGATTTCAAACAGCCAAGGATCAGGAAATTCATTGTTAAAAAGCTGTGCACTGTTACGCTGACGATCCTTAATCAGATTGCCACCGAGCAGCATTTCACCAGCCCACACTGGAGCACAGCAGACCTGGGATACCGTGTGCCAATAAAAATCATAAAATCTGTCCCTTGATAAGCATACAAAGAGAGAAAGGACTTCTGAGCTAGTGACAGAGACACATCACCACCTGCAACGGGACCGGCAGCCCACTCGACCCGCCCCAGTGAACTCCAGCACTTTAGCAACCCCTCCCATTGCCAGCCAGTTTGGTGATGGTCTCCTGTCCCTGTACTGGGTCATCGGGTCCGTACCTCTTTGCCTGAACACCAGCAAAAGAACACATTGTCATGGGAACACACGGGTATTCTGAGTTTCTGCACGGCTTCTGTCGGTGCCGTCAGGCGGGGCTGCAGAGGGATGCTATAATTAGTCACCAGCACGTTACCTGGACGGATGGTTTGCCACTGATGTGTGGGGTAAAACACTTCCAGGTCTTCAGGATCAGCGTCATCTTCTGTTATCGGCTCTTTCCCGCTGTCATCTTTTGTGTCGCTCTCTTCTATTTTTGTAAGGGCAAACTCCTTTCGGATAGAAGAGATTCAGCTCATTAACAATTGCATCTGGGTAATTTAGTGCTGGCTGAGAATACAAAATTTTTTCCCTCGCCAGCAGATTTTTTTTTTTTTTGACATCCGAGATTCTTTCCACATGGTTAAATTTAGATTTAAAGTATATTAAAGGTTAAACACGCATAACTAGCATGGCATTTGTGCTGAACAAAGCAGTGCAGCTTATTTCCTATTCCAGTGCAGGCTGCAGGTTTAGAACAAGCTTCCACAGAGCCTCACCTGTATTACACTCGGAGCCAGGAGTCCTGGCTATTATTAGGGTTGTGTAACGTTGTAAGA
Source organism: Nyctibius grandis (assembly GCF_013368605.1). Taxonomy (NCBI): domain Eukaryota; kingdom Metazoa; phylum Chordata; class Aves; order Nyctibiiformes; family Nyctibiidae; genus Nyctibius; species Nyctibius grandis. Next base: position 6,297,308 of record NC_090679.1, read on the forward strand.
CCCTCTTTTCCCTTGCCTAAAAATACGTCAAACTTTTAACTTCTTCAGCTGAAATTTTCCACACGAGTGGAACGCCTCAAGCATTTTGGCGTTTTTTTCTTCCCTTAAATGCACTTATTTCAGGCTTGGAGAAGATTTCAGCTAAAATAGTTCAGCTATTTCCAAAATAGGACACAGGGAAAACACACCGAATTGCCCACACAAAAATGTGAGCATCCTTTTCTCCACCTGTTCCCGCTGTCCTCCAAGGCTCTTAAAACAATGAGGCAGCGATTTCACCACCACCTACGCTGCAGGCGCAGCACGCGAACGGCAGAGGTGTGGTAGATCAGCTAGCACGAGCGGTACGACACTATGCAAAGGAAAAAATGAGGATGAAAAGCAGGAAAAAAAAATCCTTGCTGTGAGGGAAACCTCGCTGTTCACCGGAAAGTCTCCCGAGGGAGCCGCTGGGAGTCATGTAAAACTGCAACGGATAAAATTATGGAGTGTACAGTAAGTAACGACCTCAAACTATCTCACACCAGGCTATTAACTGCTCGGGAAGCAGGTCTTTGCTATTCTGGTTTTCACAGGAATAGATAAGCTGGTCCAGGCTAATCGTGCAGACAGCTCAGTTTCTGTTGCAGGGAGTATTATCAGCTTCTGCTATCGCCAAGGACGACACCACTGAATAATTTCCAATAACCAGCCTACAGGGAAAGATTATTCCTAGTTGCTGGCAATTAGAATAGGAGTTACTGCTCAGTTCCTGAAGTGTTTTGATATCAATCCTTAGAACGTTTTCATAGGGGAAAAAAAGAAGTCAATTAAGAGGTTAACTGGAAATTTTAGGCCATGTTCTGCCTCCACTTCTTTCACTTCTTAGAAAAAAAGTGTGCATATTTTCCAGCAGAATCTGGGTGCTTTGCATATAAACATCCATTATCCAGCCTAGGAGAGCGTTTCTGAGCAGGAGAAATGTCAGCCTGAGCAAAACACACACAGTTAGAAACGACAGCGGTAACGCATGAGGATGGGTGACAAACCTATAGAACGTTTTTATCTGTCAAAAGGGATTGAAATTTCGGAAACAGGCTGGAAAACAGCTCAGCTCCTGCTTTCGCTTAGTGCATCAGAAGCTTGGAACTGTTAAAATGATGACAAATGGTTAAAGCTCAGTAACAATCATAAACACAAAAAGCCAGGTTCTGCTGATGAAAATCAATGTTAACATTTTCTGAGCCAAGACACAACAGGACTAAAATAAACGAGTCAGAGCAGTTATTACTGAGCTTATTTACGCTGCTACATTATTATCCAAGAGGGACTTAACGATACAGGCCATTGTAAATTTACCAACAGGCCGCCAAGTGTTGTATCTCTTGAAACACATAATGGAGATGGCTGATGTTTACCAGCTCTGCTCGTGCCGTGGTCAGAACACTCAGTAAGGATAAAGGACGTGACTTGGTTTGTTTAAATGTCACTGCCACTGCTTGACCCACCCCTGCTCTGCAACACCCCGTTTTCAGTAGTATTTCTGGCAAAAATGGGCAACAACACACAAGCAATCGTTTTATGCAGAAATTAAGTAGAATCTTTTTTAGCTTGCTTTCATAATTAAACTAGTAGAAAGGAAGATGTTTTCTAAAGAACAATGGAAATTTCCTTAAAGGCAAAAACCCTTCTTGCTCTGTCAGTCTGAAATCAACCGCAATAAGCTGAACAGTCTCAGCAGGGAGGGTTTGAGACAACCTGCAGTTTGTTTGCACTAAAGGAGGGACGTGGCCACCGTGGAGCCGCTGCAGAGGGAGTGCAAGAACAGGCAATGGGAGAGTCAACCACCCATGGCATTAATCCTGGCTGACCCTCGGCATCAGGCTGCCTGCCCATTCGGGGTGGCTGTCCCAGGGCTTGTTCTCCAGCTGGGATGACTGTGCTCTATCTCCAGCCTCCTCCCCTCCCACCCTGAAATAAAGATAAACCATCTCATCATTACATGACTCCAGGCGGGCCTGAGGCACTGGTCTGCAGCACTTATACTGTCATCTGTCCCTTGGATTCGCCCTGGGTAACAGCACAGCCCCCAAACTGCTGCATCACACCCCAACAGAGCAGCGAGCTGCAAGGCAAAGGCAGGAGTGAGCAGCCAGGGACACGGGGTCCAGTGATCCCCTATGTCAGCGTTGTTGGGGGACCCCCTGTTTTAAGCCACAGCATTAATTAAACTAAAAACCCCCCACTCTCTACTGCCCGAGCGTCCTCAAGGAAGCTTTCCAGATCTGCTAATCCAGCAGGGCCTGGTACCTGGGGCTCAGCAGCAGAATCCAAACCAGGGGAGTTCTGCACACCCCCACAAGTGCAAAGGGGCAGACAGCACCCACTCACCTCAGCTGTGGCTTCAAAATAACACTGCAAGGAGCAAAATCCATGCACATGGGGTACAAGGGCCTGAGAGGATGCTCTTCTAAGGCTGACTCACTTGCAGTGACTCAACACATGCACAGCTAGGAACCTAATGGAGGCCACCTCTTCCCCCCTTCTTACCACTAGACCACATAATTAGCTTTGCCTCTTGCCACAGGGGGAACATGGGACAACTCCAAACAGAAAAAGTGACATCTAGCAAACAAGAGAGCTGCCCAAATTGCACTGTTCCTGTTGCAAACCCCCTGGATTGAGCATATTCTGGATTTCCTGGGGTGAGGCAAGCAGTCTTAAGAAAGAAGCCCTTCTGAAATGTTGTTATTGAAGACCCACTGATGAGACGTGATTAACCAATGGCTGAAACACCCTACTTGGCCCTACAGAGGGATCATAGAATCACAGACTGGTTTGGGATGGAAGGGACCTTAAAGCCCATCTAGTTCCAACCCCCCTGTCACAGGCAGGGACACCTTCCACCAGAACAGGTTGCTCCAAGCCCCATCCAACCTGGCCTTGAACACTGCCAGGGAGGGGGCAGCCACAGCTGCTCTGGGCAACCTGGGCCAGGGTCTCACCACCCTCACAGCAAAGAATTTCTTCCTCAAATCTCATCTCAATCTCCCCTCTTTCAGTTTAAAACCATTCCCCCTCATCCTATCACTCCATGCCCTTGTAAAAAGCCCCTCTCCAGCTTTCCTGCAACCCCTTCAGTCACTGGAAGGTGCTAGAAGGTCTCCCCAGAGCCTTCTCTTCTCCAGGCTGAACAGCCCCAACTCTCTCAGCCTGTCTCCAGAGCAGAGGGGCTCCAGCCCTCTGATCATCTCCATGGCCTCCTCTGGACTCGCTCCAACAGCTCCGTGTCCTTTTTCTGTTGGGGGCCCCAGAGCTGGACGCAGCACTGCAGGGGGGGTCTCCCGAGAGCGGAGCAGAGGGGCAGAATCCCCTCCCTGGCCCTGCTGGCCACGCTGCTGGGGATGCAGCCCAGGACACGGTTGGCTTTGTGGGCTGCGAGCACACATTGCCAGCTCGTGGTGAGCTTCTTGTCACCCATCACCCCCAGGTTACCCATCAGGTAAGGCTGTTGCCCCATCAGACACTCAGGTGGCCAGACAGCCCTTTGGGAACACGGCTCTCAGCCAGAGCAGCCAACACTTACGGGAGCTCTGTCGCTTAGGCTTAACTGGGAAAACACCGCAGAAACCACCAGGACCAGCAGGTTGACTTTGGCAGCAGTGGAGAGACCAGTCCAGCGAGACATGGCCACCAGCCTGAAATGCAAAGGAAAACAAAACCAACAATATTTTAGTCCATGTTTTCACAGGTTTCAGCATTCTTTACGTGACGGTTTGCAACGCAGTGTGGGTTCAGGGGTGCGACACCGCAGGAAACAGAACACCTCGAGGTGTAAGTGCACGGGTCTCATCAGGGGCAGCCGACAGCAAGGGGTGCCGATTTTACTGCTAATGGAGTTTATGACAGGTAACAACAAAGCAGCTTATATTGACCCCGCAGGGGCTTACAGCTCTCCTGGAAAACATGAAGAGACCTGCAAGTCTTGTTTAAAATCACTGTGTTAGTGCCACGGATGACAACTGCAGGGAAAAATAAAAATCAGTGTGATCCTGCGAAGGCTTTTTATGCCTGTGCCTCATTTAAAGCACAGAAGTAGCTGTTTTAATTCAAATTAAACAAAACTACCAACCATCAAAGGATCAGCGGTTTATCTAAATCCATATCTAGGTTTTGCCTGAGGAAAACAACATTTTACAGAGACCAACAAGGTTTACTTGGTGGTTCCTCCAGCACAAGGCTTCCCCCGCTGCTCAGAGCACTGGCTCACCTGAACCACGAGCCCAGGAGCTGGCTCTGCCTGCGCTTGCAGGGGACCACGAAGCAGCTCTGTGGCACACAGCCACCCCGACCCACCACAGACCACCTAGGGAACAAGAGAGGGGGAAAAAAGAAGGGTCCTGCTCATGTGGCTGCCAGTCACCCTGGTACGGAGCTCGTATCCCCTCCACTACATGTAACCACGCTCACGCACACGCGTGCCTCCACTGCCTCACAGCACGAGGCTTTAAATCCACCTCCAGCGTTCAGCTCGCTGCTTCTCACGCTGGGGTAGGGAACGGAGCAGCCTGCCAGCACGCAGGCTGGAGAAGTATTTCCTTTGATTGGCTCTAAATTTACACGCTGCTAAATTAAACTAAATGAGGTCTTTTGAAAGAAGATGGGACTGATTAGTTCCGTTCAAACACTCCTTCATTACTCATCCCTCCATCAAGTCTGCTCCTACTCCTATCCAGGTTTTAAAGAATTTCCTCCCATACATGCAGTCCTAAATATCTTCCTTTCTGTCTCTGTTGTCCATCAGGACGGCACATCACATTGCAGATTTCTTCCTTCCTTGAAGTAACACCTTCTATTCCACAAAGCAGAAAATACGCTCACAGGCGCACCCAGCGCCAGCTCCTGCTTCGGGGACACGGAGGGAGGGGAGTCCTCTCCTTCCACTCCTTTACTGCTGTCTTGTCTCCCCATGCCGTTACCTTACTTCTTCCTCTTTCTGCCTGGTTTTTAATTTAGCCAAACAAAGAAAATAAAAGGCAAAACACCACATCACGTTGGGCAGTGGTGGACATCCAGGAAGAGCAGCAGAGCAGGGAGCACAGAGTGATACATCTGATGTGCTTCTGCATCTTCCAAACCCTCCTGACCCAGGCTCTTCCTGAGCAGCAGCCTCTATCTTTGAACACAAAGACAGATCAACCAGTTTTTTGTTTTTCCCATTAATCGCTTTTGGGGCGGATCTGGATTCCTGACACCCACAGCAACGAGTTCCACTGCTTAACGCACACTAGGCACGTAAGTAGCACCTTGCGTTTCTGACCTGGTACTTGACATCCTCCTCCCATGTCCGTCTCTTTTCTAAAGGGTCAAAGAACCACCTCAAGGACCCTCAAGCCCTTATTAAACTCCAACTGGAGTAGAAGAAAAGCTCTCCATTTTCATAAGACGGGCAAAGACAACCTGTGGCCAAAGCCCCCATCTCTCTCTCGAGGCACTGCGAAGTGCAACCAGGCTACAACTAACACCCGGGTTCCTGAGCTGGAAAACCCAGAGCAGAGTTCATGAGCTCAAACTCCATCTGCTCCCAGAAGATCGACATATCCTTCTGGCCAATGCCACAGGCAGGACCTCAGTCTCAGACTGACCAAGACATACAGTCCTCCCCTCAACTCACCTCAGAACAAAGTGCTGCTTTTTGCCCAGGTAACAGTTTTTTGGGTGGTTTTTTTTTTTTTTTAAGTTATAAAACAAGCGGCAAAACTGGGATAATGAAAAATAGATGTACCCCTAAAACTTTACCTGCAAGCCTGGAAATAAAAAGAGAAAAGAAGAAAAAGAAACTCAACAAAGCAGCGACTGAAAGAAAACACACACTCCCACAAAAATAGAGCTCACGTGTACCCAGAAGGCTGGTAGCAAATGACAGCACAGCCTTTTTAAAGCCTACAACCTCATGCCTGCCTGGAAGATGACATCTGCACAACAATTAGCAGTTTGCTTAGGTCCCAGGTAGGCAGGAGGAGCTAACATGTGAAACACAAGGGTTTGAAGCTCCTGGAGAGAAGCCTGCACAGGCTGACATCTCGTTATAAGACAGACGTACGCAGCGGGCGTGAGAGGATTTCCAAACCGAATGCTATGTGGGTACAACGCATTTATAGAACAGAACCTTGCAGCTCGCAAAGCAGAAAGGGGGGCAGCCATGACCCCACCTGCACGGGGAGCGTTTGCTCTGATTTAAGGACATTATTTTGGATCCAGCAGCACCCACGTACAGCTGCAGCTGGGCAGCACCAGAATCGCTACAGGAGGACCACAAATTCCCCTTGTGCGGTGTGGGGTGTGGGTGTTGGGTTTTTTCCCCAATAATGCTCTTCTGTCAAAGAAAATGAGGTACCAGGGAAAGAGGAAAGGGTCATGCTCAGAGAAGCCTCCATTCCTGGCAGCAGCCCTCCCGTCAGAGCAGGTGGTGTTGGCTTCGCAGCGCAGGGAGGTTCTGTCCCACGGCTCCAGAACACCCTCTGCACCGGCGGCCGCAGGAACAACAGCACTGCCATTATATCCTCTATTAGCAGGGACATTTTTCCTGATTTTACTCACTGCACACCAGTAAGTGCTGCACAGCCCCACGAATGTTGTTTTCATAGTCATAGGTGACAGTTCAAAGCAAGTCAGTAAGAGGAACACATTTCATTAATGCCTTCTGCTGCTGGGAACGCACCACTCTCTCGTGTCCTGACTCAAAGCCCACGCTGCGTACACTGTGCCACCCCAATAAATCCATCTGAAGCCTCATCTGAATTCTGATCCACTGCTCCGGGAGAGCACAGGGACATCCCGGAGACATCCCCCCTCGCTAGACTCTGGTTTTATGGCAACTGGAAGCAATAACAATAAACTAATCCTTGTTCTCATCTAGGGATTGAGGGAGCAACACAGGAACTACAAGCCTTGCAAAATTGTCTGTGAATTTCCTAGTTCAGGCAGGGTATGTGTCCAGCCACCCTTCGCCGAGACAGCCAGCGGTAACGGAAGCACCAACGGCACTTTGTGTGTCTACGAGCACAAATAATTCACAGAGCTCCCCTTGCCGAGCGCAGGGCAGCACTGGAGAACAATCAAACGATGAAAGACATCGAGGAACACAGCCCAAACACCCTTCAGCTGAACTGGTGACATGAAAACCTCCAAGCACTTCTTAGGCTGAAGCTAAAGTTTGATTGGCAATAACAGTTACGGAAACTGTTTTAAAGACAGATGTGTAAATTGGGATGTCTGATTGAAGAGGTGCAACTCAGGACACACACTACAATCAGCGTCGAGTCAAGATCCCCGTTCAAACACAACGTCATTTTAATGACACTGGCACCTATGGCTGAGACCAGCAGGACGTGCTAAGTGATGTGCAACTCAGTGGATAAAGAAAAGAAAATTTAGCTGACCCGAAATTTTCTTCCTCTGAGCAACAGGGTCCCCAGGTCTGTAATGAGTGCTTGTTTGTGCTGACTTGCTCCTGAAGAGCAGAGCAGTGTCAGTGAGACACCTTGGGAACGTCCCATGGCCGGCAGTCCCTCCTCCGATGACTGTGCAGCTACACTGACAGGAGGAAGAGGAGGTTTTAATCTGAAATTCAGCCTGTGCCTAAGAGAGGAAACAGCTGGTGGACAAACAGAGGATTACGACGAGGCCACAGGACACTCTACCCTTCCCCGGTCATTACAGTCGGGTCTGCACAACCCTCTGCTTTCAAACAGACAAGCAGGACCAACTTGCAACTGTGATCATCCTCTCTTCTTCCCAGAGGCACAGAGACCCAAAGGCTCCTGCTAAGTACAAACCAAGCTAAGAAAAGCCATCCTGGACATACTCACGTTTTGGTGGACACAGGCCCAGATGACCACGTGTCTGCTTAGCAGATCTCAATCCTGAAGACCTGCCTCAGCTCTCCCGGCCCTGACAGTACTTGGACATTGCACTGCAGCTTCTGGCACGAAGCACAGGATTTCTTGGATTTCCTCTGGAAATGGAAGCCACGAGATGATAACTTGCCCATATCAAAACCCAATGGCTCTCATAACACAGAGCACAGGTCCTGTCCTTCCAAACATGTCTACCTGGAGATGGTTACCTGCAGCACGTTAACGTGGAGGATCCAGCAGGAAGACGCAAGCCAAGGGGCAAGATGCTCCAAGAACCACAACAAGCTACCAAATCATGCACAGTGTGAGCATTCCCCACTGCCTTCACTAAGAATAGGACTTGTGAGTCTCTGATGCCGCTTTTCCCCCCTTAAAAGCCATCTTCATCTTTTTTTCATGCTTTTTCCTCCCCAGAACGAGGCCTAGAAATTAACTGCGCTTGCCCTAGGTGCAGTGCCCAGGTGAGCTGCTGGGGCTCTGTATGGCTGATCGACAGACACCGGGACGCACCAGGGACCTCCTGCTCGTGCCTCTGTCTGAGCTCCCTCCTGCCACAGACAGCTCCTGATCAGCAACGTTTCCAACAGGAGGCAAGACTGAAATTTCCTCTTCTTTAAAGCAAATATTAAAACTACAAAGATCCTGGAAGAGACCTGAATGCACTTGACTGATCAAAGAACTGGATCTGAATAAAAATTAATAAAAAAAACAGAATAAAGTAATAATAACAAACTTAGCACCTTATGCAAAGCAAGAGAAGAGCCCTGAGCAGCAAAACCAAATGTAACGAGGAGCTTCCTTCAGGGATCCGTGCAGTGCTCCCGATGGAGCCCCAGTTTGTTTGTCCTTGGTTCTCCTGGGACAAACCGGGCAGGAACAGGCTTCTCTGGGTACAGACCCACCACACCGGGCTGGCACAGGCTCTGCGCAGCTTCGTCCGAGGTCTGATGTCACATCCACCTCTGCCGTGCTCGGGATGCTCCCAGCAGTCTGCTCCTCCCGGCGTCCTGCTGCTGGGAAAGCAGCTCGTGCCTCCAGCAAACATCCCCAGCTCCATGCAGGAGCCCACCGCACTGAGACCCCCCCAATGCCTGCCGGAGGGTCCCACCTGGGCACGAAGCCCCCCACACATGGGTGAAAGACAGGATCGTGAGCACCACTTGCTTGCAAGGACCCTCACACTACCAAGATCTCGGCGGAGAGGGCGCAGCTGCAACACAGACCGTCCCGTTGACGCCTCTTATGAAATTGCTTAAAAAAACGTTTATTCTTGCTTGCACCTCATCTTTTACTCCTACCAAGACTCTGCTCTGGCATGCTAAAACACTCCTACACAAGGGAAAAGTTGTGGGAACACCTTCCCTTATCCAGCTGCCTACGGAGAGCCCACGCAGCGAGGAGGCCACGCTTTCAGGTTTACAGGAACAAATCGTGGCTCGAGCTGCGCTGGTTCGGCTCAGCCTGCGCCCAAGGAGCAGCTCCTGCTCTGATACGGAGCAGAAGCATCGCTCTGAACTGGGACCAGTGCACAGGGAGAAATTTTGACACGGGGTGGTGGGAATGGGGAGGGAGAAGGACAACCATGGTAGAAACATGTGCTTACAGAGCCTGGCATCTATCGTGCAACTTTTATAATCGCCACTAACAAATAATAACAATAAATATTAACAACCCCTCCCCACTGCCTGCTCAGCCTTCAGCCCTGCTAACAGCGGCTCAGCCACGATAGCACCTAACGTTGGTCTCTCCTACAAGCGCTGCCGGGTGCCGACACAAGCGAGAGCAGAGCTCGGATGTACCCAGCGACAGCAGCCAGCACAGCAGCGCCCGGGCACGGCGAGGGCAGCTCTCGGCACCGGGGCAGAGGAGCGGGCTGGTGCGGGTCAGTTACGGGTAAAGCCGCCATCACCCCTTCTCCCCGACCACAGCAACTCCGACCCTGGTGTTTACACAAACAACCTCACGCAGTTTAACACTAAACATCGTTTAGTCTATCAATTAAATTTACTTAATGAATTCCTTCAGAAACCAGCTTTCTCAGAAAACGCTGCTCTCCAGAGGGCATGAGCACAGCTTTATACTCCAGCGGTTTGAAGCCCAAGCAAGGCTGCCATGGTCGTCTCCACCCGCTCGCTAGCAGCGGTGGCAGAAGGGGCCACTCTCCGCCGAGGCTCAGCAAGATCCCCAATCCCAGGGGCTGCAGCCGGCGTGTCTCCGGCAGTCCTCACACCCTCCACACCGGAGGGCCCCGGGTCCAGCACGGGGGGACCTGCTGCTCCGCTCAGGATGGAGTGTGCAAAAGCAGAGCATGCCTCAAAGATCAGAGGACTGAATTTATCATTTATTATTTATTAAAAGATGCATCTATCTGAATTTCTGGCAGCAGCTCTCGCAGGGCTCTGCGGCCGACTGCACACGCACACGACACCCTCGCTCTGCAGAGCTTCGGGGCTGGCAAGCACGTTCCAAGTCCGCACCGGAGCACGCGGGCTGACCTGCACCAGTTTAGGACTTGCCTGGAGATAAGGCACGTGCAGGGACCTTCGGGACAAACATCTTTCTGACAGCTGCCACGCTGCCTGACCCCAACCACACAACACAGCTTTCCGCTTCCTCATTGCCTCCCCATCGCCCCAAGCCCCAGCTGAAACCGCCTCTCCTCCTGCTGTACTATTCCCTTCTGCTCCTTGCTGCGATTTCCCACACACAGCACATACAATTGAGTGATATTTTTCCCCCCACATGTATCTATCATTTCCATCAGCCCCTCTTTGCAAGGTGATGCCTTGGCTCGGACTAACCTGCGAGTCTGCCAGCGTTCAGCATATTTTTTTTTTTTTTACCCCCTCTGCTTTCCCAAGCTTGGAGAATCTAACAGGAAAGAAAGCACACACCGCACCAGCCAGGGCACCCTGACGTCCCGCTGCAGTCAGGCCCACAAAGAGCCACAGATTTCATTGGCGGGCTCCCAGCCTCCCTGGAAACAGCTTTTTGTATTTTCCAAGTTCCTGCTGTTCACTTGTGGCTCTCACATCGAGCAACAACCTCCTTCCCCTGCCAGGTGCCAGCTTCCCTATAAAGAGACTCAATTAAGAGGTTAAAAAACCATGCAAAATTCAGGCTCAGTACTACAGAGAGCTGATGCTGATGTATCAGGCACAGCAGCACCTGCACCACGCCGCTGCCCCACCACAAGCATCTATCCCTCAGCCTGTCCTCGCCCAGACCCTCGCTGCCGGCTCCGGCTCAGCCCGGAGGTTGCCCGTTGCAACTGCCACCTCTCCGGAGCTGAGGGCACCCGCTGTCCCCGCAGCCCTGCAGGGCACCCGGCGCGGCAGGGCCCCGACCGCAGACGAGCGAAGGGCCTCTCCGGCAGCTCTATCGATCCGTCAGAACGGCGAGCTGCGAGGGTTATGAAAAATGCATCTCCTCACCTCTCCCCCGCGCACCGGGCAGCGGTGACAGCTCTTACTTGGCTGACGACGCACAGGCACAGGGCGCAGCAGGGAGCAGCACGGCAGGCAGCGAACGTGGGGCTCGCTCGCCGCGTGCTCTGGCTACGCAGCCAGGATCAACACGGCATCGCAACCCACGGGATTAATTGTGCGGGACGCCCAGCTCAGGACCTCCCTTGCAAGCGAACTGGGCTACCCCACGCTTCCAGTTCCGGGGCAAGTTCCCAGTTGAAAAGCCACTGGGATCCACCACATGAGCCAAATCCACTGAGGAGGTGTCAGATCGGCCACTGGCAGCAAAACCCGGAATAAAGCCCTACCAAGACACCCTCAAACCCTCCCCTGAAGGGGAAGAAGGAGGTCTGCGGGGATGAACGTAACCTACTGCCAAGCAGGTTCCCTCGGGACTGCTCCTGGCTTTACCCCAACTCTCCGTGGGAACCCAGGCAAGTCGTTCCCACGCCGGGCTCCGGTGCTCCACTAACACAGACGCCACGGTTATAACAGAGGGAATCGCAGGGCTCCTTCCACTGAGGTCTGCGGTGATATCTTCACGTGCTCAGATAAAAGGTATTATTCAAGTTTGCTTAAATTTTTCACTACATTAGTACTTTTAAAGCGCTCTCAGAGGATGCCTTTCATAGGCAATTAAAAAGGCCCTGAGACAGTACTGAGTATGAAGAGAGAACGGAGAGACTATCAGTACAACCATCTACAAGCGACTCTCACCATGATTCCCATTCTTCTACCCAGGCATTTCCCACCACCATTAAAAAGCGAGTCTTGCTGTCCACGTGCAAGAGCCTCCCCGCTCCGACACCAAAGCAGAACAGCCAGCCAGCAGCAGGCAGCATTTGTTCAGCAGGTTTTTTTCCCCCAAGGAAATTTAAAATAGCCCAGAGCTCCAAGGGCTGCAAAAGCAGAAGTAAATGCACGGTCACAGGAAGCTGAAAGAGCATAATTCCTTCTCTCTCCTGTTCTTCATCATCTGCCACCTCTGCTCTGGGGAATGGTTTTTTTGCCTTTCTGCTTGTGAGATGGCTACAGACTGACACGTGCTCGCGCTGTACCTAGGATCAAGATGCTCCAGGCTTCACTGGTCCTTGGGCACTGTTTTAAGCTTAATAAAAATCAGGGAAGAAGCAAGGAAACTGCCTGCACACAAAGCACCATCAAATGCAAGAGTCCACAGCTGAAAAATATGTTTCGTCTCTCATCTCTTGTCAGATAGGCAGAGCTATTTTAGATGTTACTTGTAGCAACGTATGGAAAAAATAGTTGAAAATGTGTCAGTGCAGCATCCTTTTAATTAAACAATCCCTCAGGCACTGCAGAATTGCTCGGGCCAAGCGTAGGTGCTGGACATTGCACGTCCACCTCCTCAAGGATAGACACAGGCCTGAGTCCTCCAGCAAAGGAAAAGGTTTCACAGACCACTCTGGAGACCTGACTGCCGTTATTAGATGGCCCCAATCATCCACACGGGCTGTGACCTTCCTGCTGTCGTCCTGCTTTTTACCTCATCAGTCTCTGCTAAGCAGAGCTTTGATCCCCCAAGCGACTCCCGGTTCAGAGATCTTTTTTCCTTTTGCTGCCTAGACATGAAGGACGCTGAGCTGGCGTTCCTGAGCATCTTGGCTTCTGACGGGCAAACTTTGATGCTGCACAGAGCGCCCATCTCCACAATTTGTCTGGTCTCTTCAAACAGCAGCAGAGCCACGGCTTGTGATCTGTGCAAAAGCATTTTCCTTGGGGAAGAAAAGTCACGCTGTCACTCATCACCTCATCATGGCAGAACAGGCTGTACTGGTGCTTCAAAGAGCTTCGCAACCTTACATCCTTATGACACGGTGACAAATCGGGGAACCTGCCTCTGTACGTCTCACGAATCCCAGCAGAGGTTATGGAACAGCAGTTCTGAGAATGCCTTTGCCACCATGGGAGCCTGCGTGTGCCATTGGAGCTGCATGGGCCACTGTGCTCCAAGGCTGCGAGGTCCACGTGGCTCCTCTCCACAGCGAAGGCTCCGGCAACCACTTTGCTACGGCCATTTGGAGTGCGAGTCTGGGCCTTATAGGTGTGCACAATGAAGGGTCACGGAAAGAGACTCAAAGAAGTAGTAAACCTTCCAAGCAGTACGACTGCTCCAGCCCACAGGTCCCTCCTGAGGTCCATGACCATGCTCACTGCTCTCCAGAGCTGTGGGGTTCACTCAGGAGCAGGACCTTAGCCCCGGCTCCATCCCACTGCCCCTCAGCCACAGCAAAGGCGGGCTCCAGCAGCCCAAAACCTGGACTGGGGAAGAAGGGAAACAGAGATGCGACCAGAAGCGAGTGGTTTTCCTCTGTGACTTTCTCTTCCAAGGGACAATGATTGTGTTTGTAACCTCAGCACCCTTCAGTCCAGAAAGACAAGACCCACTGAGCCTCTTCTCCCAGGCAACTAGTGATAGGACAAGAGGACACAGCCTCAAGCTTCGCCAGGGGAGGTTCAGGTTGGAAATTAGGAAGAATTTCTTCTCAGCAAGGGTCATCAGCCATTGGAAGGGGCTGCCCAGAGAGGTGGTAGAGTCACCATCTCTGGAGGTGTTTAAGAAAAGACTGGACATGGCACTTAGTGCCATGGTCTAGTTGACACGGTGGTGTCAGGGCAATGGTTGGACTCAATGATCCCAGAGGTCTCTTCCAACCTGGTTGATTCTGTGATTCTCCTGTGGAGTTCGGACCAACAGCAGGAGACCCAGGCACTTAAAAGGAACACATTTTGGTAGAAAATACCCTATAAAGAGCTATTTCATGGACTGGTATATCTCAGTAGCTGAGCAGTACCAGTCCACGAAGGGTCCTTTCTTTGGCAGTCCTGGCTGTCACAGCACCTGCTGCCTCTGCAAACACTGCACCCAAGCAGGGGGAAGCAGCAGCCAAAGGACACAGTGATTTTCGCTCTCCATTTCTTGGCCTTTGCTGTACAGCTACTCGCAAAGCCAAGGAGGACTCTCGAAATCTCCCTGCCTGCTGTGGGAGCTAACAGCAGGCTGTTAGCCACTCACACTCTTCAAGCTCTGATGAAAGATGCTTCTGCAGCACCTTCCTCTCCGCTCAGAGAGCGGAACATCCCGAGCAGCTTCCTCCACATCCTGGTGGTGCCACATCAGGTGGGGAGATGGCAAGTCCATCACAGGACTGCCAGGCCACATTTGTACAGAGGGGACTTCTCCCACAAAGACCACAGACTTCAGCCATCCCCTCCTGCACGCAGATTCTATCACACGACCGACAAACTACTCTGCAGAGCTCCTCCATCAGCTGCCATCTAACACAGCTGCCACGCCAGTCGAGGCTGCTCCAACAACAGCCTCCACAGTGACTTCCAGTGACCACAGGTGTCACATATCAAGACAAGTGTTGGCACCAACCTCAATCCAGGGAGTAAGAAATCTCGGTGCCCCCAGAACCAGGCAGGGACGGTTACTTACATGCAGAAGGGTTTACAGCATCAGGGTCAAACCGCTTATTTTTTCCAAGGCAAGGACCCTGCCATTTATGCATTAAATGGCACATTTATTCTGCTATTCAGGGAGAAATAATAATTACAGTGGCCTCCAGTCTACAGCTCTTTCAGTCTGTACTTAAAAGAAATAGCAAAAAAGGACCAAAGCAAACAGCACTTCTACAAAAATCTCTGAACTTGCTTTTAGTTGCTGGACAAAAGTGGGCCAGCTGATGAACGGCTTCTCTTATTGTCCTGTCTAATTTCTGTTCCAAAACAGCAGCACGGCACTGCAGGCAAAGCACTTCAGGAGGCAAAGCACCACTCGGGTGGTTGAGCAGACCTGACCTTCAGCCTCCTGCCTCACCACAGCGCTCCAGGTGTGCCAAGACTGCCCAGAAACGTGCTGCCTGCCGCGCTCTCGTCTTTAATCACAGGGTAAGGAGCGCTGAGCCAGCCCAGGCTCTGGCAGGCTCTGTGGGGCCAAGTGCTTCCGAACGGCGCCGGAGGAGCCAGCACGCGCCGGTGGGTCCGTCCAGGCACACGGCTACAAGATGCTCTCTCACAAACACATTTCTAGTGCACATAACTCTCCTTCTAATCAAGCAGTCAGTCCTGTTTCGCTGGAGATTTACAGAGAGGGTTTTTTTCCTCTCAGAAGCAGTAATAGATGGACAGCAGGAAAGAGAAGAAATTAATGAACATAGTAATTATTCCCAACGTTGCAAATAGGAGCGATTCCTCACCCTGAGACAACTGGAAAACAAGATTAAAATGCTTAGGGGACATATTCTCGAAAGTGCAGGTAATAGAACAGATAAAATGTATTTACAGTATCTCACAGGGGACGTGTACTTTTTATTCTGCTGAGGAATGCAATATCCCACTCCTCGTTACAGAGTTAAAAGGGTGCCCTAAAAAGAGCAACTTAACAAAGCGTCTGTAATGGCCACTGGGTCCAGTTACAGAAAGGCAGGTTCTCCTCTTCTGCCCTGCCCACCGAAGCACAATAAGAAACACAACGAACATCTGCGGGAACACCCAGCACATAAGCAACATGAATAATCTATGCAAATAGCACAATGTAACAACCAGCAAAAAGGAGGCTGGAATGGGAGGCGGGCTAAAACAACGCTCCCTCCGCTGACGCTTTCCAAGAGGAGGAGGAGGAGGGCAGGCTCGCCTTCCCCAACCTCCCCGGTGCCCGCAAAGCCACGGCTGCCAGCTAACAGACTGCACCTCAAGCACCCGCCAGCAGAAACAATTTGTCATGTGTCAGATCAAATAAACTCTTATGAGACCACTGTACTCCCTGAAGCAGACGGCTGCCAAACTCCGAAGGAGAAATCCAAGAACCCTGGCTGGCTGGTGTCAGACCCGAGCGCTTCCGAAGACCAGCACACCTTTCATTTTTAAAACACATCAGTACAACACAATCTGTTCCCGTGCAGCGCTCCCACGCGAGGCAGACATCAACAATATCCATTATTAAAAAGAATTCGGTGTTTCAATTATGACTCTGGGCTGAAGTTCTTCATAGTCCAGAACCTTCATGTTCCTCATCCAGAGGCGCAGCATCTTGCTCGTGCTAGGGAGGCATTGGGAAGGGTAATGGTTGTCGGAGCCTTGGCGATGTCAAGTGCTGCACGGCACTATCATCCGTCTGAGCAAGTGGCTCCTCCTCTCCCTGTCAGCCACGTGCTCTCTCCCTAGAAGTGAATTCCCCAAAAACTTAATTACAGATTACTTTTTTTCTTTTAAATAGTCCTGGAGCCTTTTTTTTGCTTCATTCCTGAGCACTGTCACAGCTTCCCATGCCCTGGGCTCATGTCATTCCAGACCTTCTGTTGAGGCCCTTCTTCCCTGCGTGGTCCTGCAAGAACCATTAAAGCACAGGCCCTGGACTCTCCAGTGCTGGCTCTGCTGCAGGACACATCGTTCTCTCTCTGTTATCCTGCTGGGCAGGAGAACAAGCCCCTAAACCTGCTCTGGGCACATCTGCAACATTTAATCACGCCAGCCAGTACCGTAGGGAACCCAAATCACTCACCTGCTCCTGCAAAGACCAGGCTCAGGCGCTTACCGGTCTGAAAACCCCTCAGCCCAGGGTGCAGCTGCTGGCTCCAGATGTTCCAGATGCCAGTGCCTTACATCTGGGGTCAGTCAGCTGAGCCCCACCACAGCCAGGAAAACCACTCCGTCCACAGAAGATTAATAATGGCCCCAGAAAAGTTCTTCTGCCCGAGACCAGCCCACGGAGGAGGTTAGCTTATCGCAAAGTGAGAGCAAATGGGAGAAGGGCAGGAGACCCCCAGGAACGATAAGAGAAGTTGGAGACACTGCCTCAAGTCACCAAAAAGCAACTGCCTGCCCCAAAACCCAGCAACAGAGCCTCGAGTGACACTACATAGCAACAAAAAGAAGTGAGACAAGGGAAAAATCTTGCAGCGTAAAGCAAGGAAGAAGGGAAGAACAGGGCAGCAGGCACAGGGCATTCCCCTTGGTGTTGGCAGCACCAGCACAAACCTCAGCTGCATGTTTTTCTTCCAGAATTTATTTAAGGAGCATCTGATGCCTTATGACAAGTTATATTTAGACACCATTTTATCTGTACCAGGACTCCTCTCCAGCCACAGGGACTGGCATCAAGCACAGGACACCGTCTTGCCAGCCCTGCTTGGACAGGATTGTTGTTTCCTACAAGCATCTCATCCAATGCAGAAAACACCCTCAGCCAGGACGTGCACCGGGAGAGCTGTAAAGCACTCGTGGAGCTGCTTTCCAGCAAGGAGCAAAACGCAGGCTGTTACCGTAACGCGGGAAGTGTTAAACCGAGATCTCGTGGAGGAGGAGGTTAGCAGACACAAGTCTATCGTTTACAGCAATGCCTTACAGCTGCAGAGATGCAAGTCAAGAGCCAGGCTCCCACAGCCTCTCCCAGGCTTTACGTGCTCCAATTCCCACCCAACAGCTCCCTGGACAGTGACCCACCGCGGGTCAGCCGGCGGTGAGCAGAGCCAGCCCCAGGCACAGCCAGCCCTCACCCCCCAGCCACCCCGCTGCCCCAGCCCCAGATCCATTTGCAGGCAGGTTAAGCAGGCAAAGCTTTAGGCATCAATCCAGGCCACAGCTTGAACTCTCATCTCTGAACAGAGGATGGGGGGGTCCCTCCTCTGAAAAATGGACCTTCTTTTCAGCTCTTTGACTTGGAGAGATTTCAGAGAGAAATCAAAGGGCTGTAGTGCTGCAGGAGTCCAGGGCACCCACACCAATTTCCTCAGCAAGTTCTGGTTATGTTTCTAAACGATGGAAAGTTTCCCAAACACTGTGAGAGAAGAAAACCCACACTAGCCACCAGAAACCAGTCAGAACTCAGCAATACTCCAGCCAGCAATCTCGCTCTGCTCCTCAAGCAATGCTCCACACAAATCCAGACAAAGGAACTCATTTACATCATCACCAATTAATTTCTTTACCCCTAGAAAACTTGTACAAGTGCCACACTTGCGAGCGCCATTATGATCTCCAACAGCCTCCCACTGACGTTGAACAGACTTTCCAAGCTTCTCCGCATACATTTTGTACTCGATTACCCCACGCTTGCTGGAAGAAAAGGAATGAAATACACACAAGAGCCACTTGCTTATTCACGATTCGGCTATAACAACGTCGAATGTAACAACATCATTTTTACCTCCCAGCAACCAGCCACTGGAGACAGGCGGTTCCCACCGAAGGAACGAGAACCTCGTGCCCAGCCCCTTCGGTTTTGTAACCCCCACGAGGACCCGTCTCTACAAGCCGTCACGCATCAAGCAACACAATATTCAAAACTTAAGTCCAGAGCTTGCAGCAGAACCCAGCTCACCCAAGGCTCCAGCTGGAAACTTCCCATAGCGTAAGTTTATTTTGTGGGCAGGAAGAGAGCAAGAAAATTAATTAAGTCAGAGTAAAAAGAAGAAAAACCTCACCTTAAAGTGAGTAACTGCACTAAAGCTGCAATTGTGAGCAGGCCAAGTACATTTTAAGGGCTATACATTGTCACTTCCAGTGTCTCGGAGAAGAAAATGGAGTGACTTTGTTCTGCATGCATATTGTCTGCCATTTGTTATTGTCTGTCTATTGATGCTTACTTGAAAAACAAAATTTAATTAAACCCCACAGTACTGCATCGCCTGCCTTTGAAATATGCCCGCATTAGTGGATCATTACAGTAAATGAAATACAGCTTCATATCATATTTTTCAAAGAACGTCCTAAAACATTTACAAATTAAATAATGCTCCTGCAGAGAGAAATTAAGAGACACAGTGTTTAGCAAGGGCAAAGAGACGTTTACAGATGAAGTCTGAAATGAGACGTGGAGGCAATGAGGCAGAGAGGTGCTGGAGGGCTCTTGTAGACCTTGTCGAGATGGTTCTCCGTGTACCAGAAACTAGACGAAGAGCGAGCACACCCGTGCCAGGGCCAGGCGAGCAGAAAGGGCAGTGTTCCCAACCCCCATGGATGGCAGCACGAGCTCGTTCAGGGTCTGGTGTGCGCTGGCATGGCCTGCCAAGCTGGGGAGGTGCCCACACTCCTCTGCATACAGGAGTTCAATGCATCTACGCACCCTTTGCGTCCTTTGGAAACCCGGCCAGAGCCGTACTGGTCATAGGGAAGTGAACCCTTGCAGCTGACTCAGAGCAGTGAAAGTCCGGACTCTCAACGGGCTGAGAAAAGGGATGCTCGTGGCAGGATGAGAAATACACTACTAATATTTACAGGGAGGAGAAAAACAAAGGGAGCTTTGGTTTCTCAGGGTAAGTAAAAGCACAAGCAGGTTAGTCACTCAGCGTTGGTCACAGCAGTAACGCCTGATGTTGAGCAGAGCAAAGCAGCATGTTAAAAAGCAAGTGAATATTACATGAGCCTTACAGCTCAGGCTTGAAGAGATCCAAGATTTGTCTTTTCCTTAATAGCTTCTGGGGCAAAGCCAAGTGTCCTTTGACAAATTATTTACTCTGAGAAATCATTTTCCCTAAACAAGGGTAGCCCATTACCACATCCCTCTTCGTGTGAGCCTGGAAAAGGCTGGGCCCTGCAGCTCCTGCGGCCCCATCTCCACAGCAATGCACTAAGAGAGGTACCGACTCCAGCAAGGAGGGAAACCTCCCCCAAGAAAAGGCTGAAGATGGCAGAGCTCTCGTCGGTGTGAGCCCAGAACGGTGGGCTGCAGGCGCTGAGCGTGAGCGGCGCTGGCAGGCAGGGCTTTTGGGAGAAGTGGAGCACGCTGGCCTACAAGCAGGCTGGGAATGAAGGAGAAAACCTTGCGAGGGCACCTCTGGATCCATTTTACAGGAAGATGGTAAAAGATTCACAGCTGCTGCCCATGCCAGGGATCAGCAACCGACAGCCCAATTCCCATAGGTCCTGCTGAGTTCCCACCAGCACGTGCATCTATTATTTAGAGGAAAAACGTTCAGCCTGGCAAATAATCATTGAAAACTGTCAACTTCCAGTCTATGCAGGGCTTCCTCTGCGGAGAGGATCCTTCTCTGTGAGTCAGGGACTCCTCACCAACTTCACATCACAAAATTAAAATGAACATCTGCAGCAAGGGGCGATCCATTATGCATCACCTTATCAGTCCTCCAAAAGCACTGGGACCCCAAGACACGACACAGCACATGGCAAGGTTGGGCAAAACCCACTGGAATACAGGAAATGCAGCCCAGGATCCTTCCTAAAGGAAAAATACGGTGGTAGAGGGGCATCAGGAGTGACATAACAGAGGTGGCACACAGAGCATCCTTTCTGCACTGGGGAAGGAGACTCTGACAAGGCTGTGCAGGTCCAAACTGTCGAAGGCAAAGCAAGCGCGGCACTCGTGCACCAGCAAGGTGGGGGGCTCCTACCTGCTGACATGCTCCCTCACCTCCCCCACCAAAGCCTCCATTGGGATCTACAGCTCACGTCCGCTCACCTGCACGCCCGCTCTGCCATCAGCGGACAGCGTGAAAGCTGCCCGGCAGCACTCAGGCAGACTCGCGCTGGCTTTGTGCTTTCCAGGCTGTGGCAAAGCCTTCCTGACACTTAAAAGCAGCACAAACAGCTTGCATAAAGGATGAAGATTGCTGAGCCTCCTGCAGCCTTCCTGAGGTGAGAGCAATCTGTGCTCGCTGTAATCACCAGGCAGCAGGAGCGTGCTGAAACCGGGGCGGCCAGACTGCAGCGCGAGGTTAAAAATGACCTGGCTTCACATCCACAGAGATTTCAAGAAACGTGCTCATCTACAGCTCGCCAGCACCCTTCTCCACCTCTGAATGTATCGAGAATGAGGTCTGAGCATTTAAAACAGACCAGACTGCTACTCCCAGTCTGCTGGAGGAAATAAAGGGAATGGGATGTCTGATAGGGAGGAGGGGGCACAGCCCAGGCACCTCTGGAAGTGCCTTGCTTCTGCAGTTCAAGGTTAAACATCTCCTTTGCACTCAGTTCTGAGCCTGCCTCTCTCAAAAGCCGCGCCAGGTAATTAGAATCATTATAACTATTATTAGACCATAATATTATTATAGCGGTTTTGCTACACTTGACATCTGTTGGCTGATAGATTTAACTGGTACATAAGGAATAATTGTGCACAGATTTCTTGCAAATGAGCACCAGCGTGGAAGACATTAGTGTTCTGCGCTGAAAAAGTTAATTTGATGGAAACATGCTTGAAATAAAAGTTCTAAAATTAACAGTTAAGCCTTTAAAAACTTTTATTAAAGAAACTATTTGAGTTTAAAGTAGGCAGCCGGTTAAAAAATCCTGAATTTTCTTTAGATACTTAAAAGCATATACCTGGCTTGGTACCTCCTTCACATCAACATACGCATCTTCCTCCCACCTATTCCAATGACCCAGAGGTTTCTAAATCATCCTTCCACCCTCCTCTTCCTCCCTCTGCAGCAGCTTTTGAATTATTTGGGCACGGATTCTGACTGTGCAGAGAACCAGTATAATCAAGACTCTTACAACCTGCTCACTGAAAATCCTATAGAATTATCAGCAAACACACATCTAGAATAAAACACAGCTTCTTGCATCCCACGAAGCCCAAAGGACTTTGCAAACTGGATGCAATTTTACTACCACCGAGACTCAGCCGTAATCCAGAGCAGAACACAACCAGTATTTAACCACACCACGCAGCCCTCCAGAGGAGGAACCCAACAGAAACCACAGGAATGCTTTAGGGAGGCTCAGTTTCCTCCCCTGGAACTGAAATTTGGTCAGGGCACCCCCCATCAGCCATGGACCAACAGAGAGCAGACAGGGCACAGCTTCTTCATCCTGTTGATGATGTCCTCGAAGCACAGCCTGGGTGACCAACTATGGCCGGGTACCTCAAGTTACCAGCCCTGAGAGGTGGAAGAGACGAAAACCACAGAGGAACCCTGTGTTGTCCTTGAATTCAGCGGGGCCCAAATTTCACCCCCCAGTTACACCGATGTGCAAAGAAAGATGGTATAGTGGGTGGAAGCACACTTCAGAAAAGGCCCAACCTCTTAAAATTCAAAAAGCTGAACACAGCAGCTCGGTACTTACAGAGTCAGGGGCAGTCGGAGCTGGTCCTGTTTGGACAGTGACGTTTTCTCCAGTTAGATGTATTTCAGTTAAAGCAACTCCTCTTCCTTAACCTTAGTGTGCGCTGAGAAGGTGACCGGCAGAGCCCTGCTGGAGTGAGGTATCCTGCAACCGCTCCCACAGCGACACACTATTTGGGGATAAAAATGAGTGTAATTAATTTTCCCAGAGCAAGTAAATTTTTTTTTCCCCGAGCAGAGCAACCACACAAGGAACTTCAAATTGCTTGAGGAGAAAAATGTATTTTTACTCCCTTAGTCACATACGGACAAGCCTAACTCTCACTGAGAACAGACCTACGGAGAAACAAAGGGGGGCAGGACACGACAGACACAAACTCCCCCCATGCACACCCCTCTGCTACCAAAGCACAGACACCTGGGGAGCTCTGGGTGGAAAGTGGGGCTGAACGACCAGAGGATTGCCCCAGAGCGATGGTAGTCCTAGCGAGCGCATGAAGCCCCGGTTAAATGAGGTTCATGAAAGCTCTTAAAAATCACCTGAGTCGTCAGAAATGGGGCACAAATTCCCCCTCTACAGAGATCATCACACCTCCAACCAGCACAACAGCGTTAAAGCAGGCTTTACACTCTATCCATCCGACAGACAAACCAGAGGAACTCAGACTAGGCGAGCGCACCTTAACGAGGCACAGTGCTCATTACTAAGGAAAAAAAACCCAAAGCAACTCACACACACACTTTAGGCGTGGCTATCAACGATTCCCTGTCACAACGGGAGAAAACCTCACGCGTAGGCCCTCAGAGCTCAGTCCAGGCCTGCTTTTATTCATCCTTTTCATTAATGGTCTGAACAATGGAAGAGAAAGTACTTTTATAAAACCTGAAAGAATGCCCAGCAGTTAAGAGCTGGAAGCACTCTGGAGGTCATGATCAGAATTGATACACTGAAAAAAACCTCCAAAAACACCCACAAATCAATAAAAGGAAAAGCAAGGAGAACAATGTAAAGAACTGCACTTAGCAAGAGCAAAACCAAAGATCAAGCACACAAATACAGCACGAGGGAGAGCTCTCTGGAGAGAGGCAACACTGAAGAACATCAGGGACTGGACTAAAAATGCGACGTCTCAGCGTTGTGACGCCACAGCTCCAGCTGCAAAGAGCTGAACATCATTCTGGGCTTTAATAACAGAAAATTCCTAGTTCTGGGCTGGAAGGCCACACTCAGCGCTGGATACGGCCCCCAGGAAACCTGCAGCCAAACCGGAGTCTGGGGAACAAGCAGAGCAGGCAGCGGTGTAAAACACGCAGCCCCTTAGCAGCTGTTGAAGGGTTTCTCCGTCCTCGATCCCCTCCAGGGTCATTATCAGCTCTCAGTCGCCATTTAACAGCTGTTTAAAAGGAGGAAAAGCATCCACAGGGCTCCCGTTCTCCGGAGGCAAGAGACACAGCAGCCTGCTTAATTTGCTGCCCAGGCGAGTTAGACGAGGTATCAGGATTTCATCAAGTCCCAACAGGAACTTGCCCCCAGACAAGATCTGTACTAACATCCACCGCTGTCCAGTCTGGAGCTGAGCGTCTCTCACCTGGCCTCAGGACAGGGGCACAGACAAGGAGGCTGTTCCAGCCCTGCATTTCATTTTAGCATCCTCCATCTGGCCACTCCTACACGGCCACAGCAGTGACATCTCTTCAAGCTAAATTAACAGCCTTCTCTTCCCCAAAATACAACTGAGCTGCTCATCCTGCCGAAAGGGCACCCCCACAGCAACGCAGAACACGCACAGCCGCAACAGTTCAACTCACACCTTCATTACCTTTCACAAACAATGCTTTTCAGCTCAATTTGCCACCAAGCTACTTTGGCAGCAAAGATGGCCTTCCCACACGCTGCAAGGTGAGGGGTGCTGGCCTGGGCTGCCGTGGGGAAGGGCAAAGCTTCCCTCCTCCCCCCGTGCTCCCAAACAGCCCCACCGACCATCGCAACAGGCTGTAGCCCACGAGGGTCACCACCCAGCTGAGTGGGCAAGCCCTCCCTACCCCAGACACAATAATTCGAGGCAGTGATTGCTGAAAGGAATTGAAATCACTGAAACAAGGTGTTTCAAAGCCGGCGAGAGCAGCTGTGCCTGCGCAGCTGATGCCACACGCACACAGCTGCACCAAACTCCAACTGAAGGCTGTGCAAGAAAT
Organism: Nyctibius grandis; assembly: GCF_013368605.1. NCBI lineage: Eukaryota > Metazoa > Chordata > Aves > Nyctibiiformes > Nyctibiidae > Nyctibius > Nyctibius grandis. The sequence continues at coordinate 6,321,920 of NC_090679.1, forward strand.
CCAGCAAGGTGGCAAGATCTACAAATCTTATGCAAAAGCAGGGCTGAACTTCCAGGAACATTTAAGGTTTCCCAGTGACTCGAGAGGATTTTATTTGAGTCAGAGCTTTAGGAGCGAGCTGCCTCACAAACCACAGCCAGAAGAGGTCTGACAAAGCCTCTGTTAGCACGCGCCATCTCCTTTCACAGGGCTGTTTCCCAGAAGATCCCCAGTGTTTGTGTCATTTTTCACTTCAGGCGCTAAGAATATCTGCGTGTTGATAAAAAATAACAACTAGCTTTATAGGGAAGTTATCAACAAAGCTCTCGACAAACCTTAAAGCTGATTCACCTACTTCACGAGTGCAAGTTGAACATTACTTCTCAGAGGGGAAAGCTGAGCGGTAAGAGAGCTGAGGTGGGTTACAAAAGCCGCAGAGGGAGTCAGTAGCAGAGAGGATAAGCACATAGAAAGGCTGATATTATCCCTCAATTTATCCCAGTAATCCACTGCCTTGCAAATTCTCAGGGTATAGCTGATGTGCTTTCAAGCACACCTGCCCAGCTCGACCACACCTGTATTTAGTCCTCCATTTCCTTGCCAGGTAAGAGCAGACAGAGGGTTTCCGGGTGCTGGAGAGTTTTTCAGGTGTTTTATTGCTCAGGCTAAAGAAATTCTCCACTGTAAAAAAGGAGAAGGTGGCGGTGGTAGCACCAGCACCGGTCTTGTGCCTCTTTAAGGCATGAGGACGGCACTGCGGGTTCAAGGGCTGTTCTGACAGCTCATTAGGAATTGCCAGTTTCCAGCTTATTTCTTTTAAATAATCGTATTTGTATCCCTTCAAATCTAGTAAATACGTGGCCACGCAGATGGCAGATCCCAGGACACTGCTCTCACCTCCGTTAGCTGCACTTCTACATTAAAGTTCCTGGGGCAATATTTTGGATGCTTCCACCACAGGAACACCTCAGAGACTGCTGAAAAATACCAACACGGTCCAGGCTGGTCATTTTAAAGCAGGGTTGGGGGAAAGAAAAGAGAGGGGAAAAAAAAGTCCATCCCTTATTAATGCTACTGCCAGAGCACAAATGAATTCCAAAGGATGACACAGGGCAGAAACACTGCGGTAGCACATTCGGTAAACGACAGGGTGTGTCAGGGGCTTCTGACACCGTAGAGACTTATCTGCACTTAAAAGGTTTTCTACTACTGCTGTACGCAGGAGCAGCCTCCTCACGCAGAGAGCTCCACCAACAGAAACGCCTGTGCAGGTTATACTACTTTGGGAAGCAAATTAAACAGTATCAGTGAAGTCATGCTTCGTGCCTCTAAGCCATATTTGCACTAGGTTAGTTCTATCAGCAAAATACTGTAAAATGAATAACTTGCTCCTAAGAAATTGCATGTACAGAACTTCTTAGTGTAAACCCAGGCTATCCTGAGAGGCGGGTAGTGTTGATTGTTTGTCACAGATTACTTCTAATGCGAGTGTTACTCAACCACTGAAGTTAAAACATTTTAAGGCAATATTCCAAATAGTGGTTATATACAAAATCCCATTTGCTCAGTTTTCACTCCCTGGCTTTGTGCAACATGTAATTTCACTACATCTCCGGCAAGAGAGCCATACCCAAGCTTGTACCAAAATAATTAAAGTTTTAAAATTCAGGCCTCATGTTACCAAGCACATACCCTGAAGAACAATCCATTTCAGTGGTGTAGAGCTACACCACAGGTACCTGGGCACTTTTATTTCACAGCCACCCCGGTGCAGAGGGGGCCTGAGGTCACCCAGCCCATCCTCACACTCAAGGCAGAATCCAGCCTGCTCCTGTTTCACTGAACTTGTATTTGACACCCCTCAGTGTACGGGATCCGTGTCGGCCCAGGCACCCTGCCCCGCACCCGGCGCGCAGCAGCCTGCCACAGGGCCCCCGTTTCCAGTCACTTCTAGAAGACGACAGCCCAGCCAGCAGCCTTTACTCCCCGGCAGGCTGCCACCCCCCGGGTTCGGGCCCACGCCGTCACCCCCTCCCCCCCCCAGGTGGGCCCTCCAGGCCCCGCGCCCTCAGAGCCCGCTCTGGGGGAAAGCAGGGCGGCGGGCAGCCCCCCGCCCCGGCAAGGCCTCACCGCCGGCTCCCCTCGAACGAGGGCACCGGCAGGACACGCTCCTCCGCGGGAGGCGGCAGCCCAGACCCGCAGAGCCCGTGTGCGGCCCGGTCCCAGAGCCGCGGCCCAACCCTGGGGGGTGTCATGGCAGCGCCCTGCCGCCCCGGCTCCGCCGCCCCCCCACTCACCGCTCCGCGCTGCGCACGCTCCGCCCGGCCCCCGCCCCGGCCAATCAGCTCTGTTCGATGCCGCGGCCCCGCCCTTGGCCCCGCCCCCGGCCAATCAGCTCTGTCCGATGCCGCGGCCCCGCCCTTGGCCCCGCCCCCGGGGCCCCGCGCTCCCCGTGAGGCGGCGCCGGCAGCTCCGCGGCGATCGGGGCCGGTCGGTTCCCGGGCCGGGGCCGCGCGCTCCGGGAGCGGCCCGAGCGGGCCTCAGCGGGCGCTTGGGGGACGCCCGAGCTGTGGGCAAAAACAGCCTGTCCCGGAGAGCGGACACCAGCTCCGCCCGGCAGCGCCGGGCCCTGGAGAAATCCCGTCACCCCGAGGGAGGGACGGGCTGACGTGAAGGGCAACGGGGCTGGTGAAGGGTCTGGAGCACAAGTGTGATGAGGAGCGGCTGAGGGACCTGGGGGTGTTTAGTCTGGAGAAAAGGAGGCTGAGGGGAGACCTCCTCGCTCTCTACAACTGCCTGAAAGGAGGGTGTAGTGAGGGGGGGGTCGGTCTCTTCTCCCAGGTAACAAGCGACAGGACAAGAGGAAACGGCCTCAAGTTGTGCCGGGGAGGTTTAGATTGGAGATCAGGGACAGTTTCTTCCCCCAAAGGGTTGTCAAGCACTGGAACAGGCTGCCCAGGGCAGTGGTGGAGTCCCCATCCCTGGGGGGATTTAAAAGCCGTGTAGATGTGGTGCTGAGGGACATGGGTTAGTGGTGGCCTTGGCAGTGCTGGGTTAACGGTTGGACTCGGTGATCTTAAAGGTCCTTTCCAACCAAAACGATTCTGTGATTCTGTGACCGACTGACTGACTGGCAGTCGCCTTTCCATGTTGGTTTTAGGGTAAAAAGGGTAAAATAAACGACTTTTCCCAATAACTGCTGTTTGCTTTCAGGGTGGCCGTACGCCGCAGCTGTCTGCGTGCGGACTCCGAGCACTGGGACCTTCGCTCGTCGTCCCTCGTCCCATGGGGATCGCCATCCCCTCGGTCGCCCTCCAGACAGCCCCGGGGTCTGGGCTCTGCTCAGGGAAACTGAGGTAGCCGTAGAAGGGCTACAGAGACAGCCCTGAGCCCCCAGACATTGGTGATGCAGTGATGAAGGGTGCCTGCTCCCATGGGCCTTCCCTGCTCCAGCCTCCACCTGCCCGTGCCGGGGCGTCCCGAGCTCCCCCTGTCCCCCGCGCCAGGTGGGTGGTGGGGAAAAAAGGAGGTGACATTTGCAAGGTTCCTGAGATGCAGTTGGCCTTACACATCACGTCTTCCCTGCCGCTGGCTGCTTCAGCACCCTTTTTATTTTTCACACCTTCTGAGGGAGGTAGTGAAGTTTCAGGTGAATACACGGGTGTTAATTCGCAGCCTTGGCACCTGACGTCCCCTGGACCATGCCGAAGAAAAGGTGAGAAAGGCAGTCTGGAAGGCACAGGGGCTGCCGCCGGCGTGAGCCCGTGGGTCCCCTCTGCCTTGTTAGCTCACAGCACAGTGCTGATTAAAATCAGGTGCCAAAGCATTTCCCACCTGTCTCCCGGCCAGTGACTGAGTGATGGCACTGCAGAAATGACGGAAAAGCCACAGCCACGAGCTGTGCAACCCTCCTCCCCGGCAAGGGCTCCACCAGGCAGCGGCCTAAAACACCCTGCCAGCCCCAAAATTAAACCTGCAATGCTTAATTATCCAGCAAAGCACGCTCAGTGAAAGCAAGCGACAACTGATGGGACAGCATGGTGTAAGGAGACCGGTGGGAAGCTGTGTGCCCACTCTGTCCCCTGGGCCAGTGTCCCCATTGCTCCGCTCACTCATGCATCGAGCTTTGCTGCCACTGTGCTTTGCTGCCAGCACCCACAAAGATCCTGGAGACAGGAGACTGATTGTAAGCGAATCTCAGCTGCCATTTCCAGTAAATGAAGTGTTTTCAGTCTTCCCAGGTTGGATGCAAACACCTCAAAATCGGAATCCGGAATCAAACCCCAGAAAGCCTATCAGGAGTGCTCCATGATTTAATGGGGTTTGATGGCATGATTTTTCAGGCAGCTACATGATTTCTGGCAAGACATAACTCCTGGCCCTTGGATGTGTGAAAGCACTGCCATACTCCAGCCTCCTCCTCCTCCTCCTTTTGGGGCTCTGGGCTCTCTCGGCTCCTGGAGCAGCATTACCACCAGCTCAGGATGAGGCTCATCCATCCACCTCTGCCCAAACCCCACCATGAGTTCTCCGGTGGGGCAGGTGAGCTCTTCCCCTTGTTTCTGCCAGGTGGAACAGCACTAAATGGGCTCATCAGCCGTCTCTCGGAAGCCACGGTGAGCCTCTCTCTTTCCAGCACAGCAGAAGGAGCAATAAAACCCCTCCACGCACCAAACCCACGGCCAGCAGCCGGGCAGGGCTGGCCTTTCCTCTGCTAGCAACCCCGAGAGCCAAACCTCTGCTGGGGCACAGGGAAGAGGAGCTTCTCCCCGGTCACAGCCTGACGACAGCGCAGCAGGGTGCCGGCACACCGGCCTCGCGCCCGCCACAGCCCCGGGCAGTTGGGGAAGTCGTGCTGAGATGCTCGGTCCCGAGCGCTGCTGCATCCTCGAGCGATACCAGCCTAATCCCGCTGTCTGGAACTGGTGGCACATCAAAGAGATTAGAAAACATGCTCTGCATGTATTATCGTTTGCATTTCGAGTTCTGTTTGATCCGATGGGGTGGAGGTTTTTTTCCAAAGGTATTGGTGAAGATGGGTGCGAGAGAGTAATTTAGGGCTGGGAGTAATTTTTCATCAATGTACTTAAAGACAATCACCGCACTAGGAGGGAGGCCTAATTGTGGAGTTGTGTAATTAGTTTTTATGTCACTGCAATTATTCCGTTGGCTACATATAAAGAACATGGCGAAATGCAGCACTTAATTTTAAATCAAGACTTGATTCTCTTTTAGTAGGTAATTGATGTTGATCACATCACTTAGCAGCGCCTATAAAATGTGCTATTTAGATTGTAAGAGGATGGAGAAAAGGACTAAGCAGATAGGTAATTGATGGATCGCGGGCTGCATTGGCGGGAGGCAGCGTTAATCCATCAGACTTCAGTTGTCTTTGTTTCCAAAGACTTCTGGGCATCGTTAGTGGCCCAGAGCGTTAATGAGAGCAGAGCCGCTGATCCCCGCAGCATCGCGAGCCGCAGCAAACGGCCGCTCTGCCCCCGGACAGCGGCATCAACAGATGAATTTCCTCTTAATGCAATTGATTCCTTGTGTTTAAATACCTGCTTTTAAGGGCAAGCTTTGCTCAAAGCGGCTCGGCTTTGAGCGCGGGGTGGGATTCAGGGCTGATCTCCCTGGGCAGAGCATCCCGCCTGGGCGTGCTCCATGTCCTGCCCACTCCCTTCTCCCGGGCAGAGACCTCCGGGCACTGCTGCCCAGCTCCCGGGGGCTGCCTGCAAGCCCAGAGCTGCTGGCATCCCCAAGTAGAATCACAGAATCATCTTGGTTGGAAAGGACCTTTAAGATCACCAAGTCTAACCGTCAACCCAGCACTGCCAAGCCCACCACTAACCTATGTCCCTCAGCACCACATCTACATGGCTTTTAAATCTCCCCAGGGATGGTGACTCCACCACTGCCCTGGGCAGCCTGTTCCAATGCTTGACAATCCTTTTGGTGAAGAAGTTGTTCCTGATCTCCAATCTAAACCTCCCCTGGCACAACTTGAGGCCGTTTCCACTTGTCCTATCACTTGTTACCTGGGAGAAGAGACCGACCCCCCCTCACTACACCCCCCTTTCAGGCAGTTGTAGAGAGCGAGAAGGTCTCCCCTGAGCCTCCTTTTCTCCAGACTAAACACCCCCAGGTCCCTCAGCCGCTCCTCATCACACTTGTGCTCCAGACCCTTCACCAGCTCCGTTGCCCTTCTCTGGACTTGCTCCAGCACCTCAAGGTCTGTCTTGTAGTGAGTGGCCCAAAACTGCACCCAGGATTCGAGGTGCGGCCTCCCCAGTGCTGAGTCCAGGGGGACGATCCCTGCCTTAGTCCTGCTGGCCACACTAGTGCTGATACAAGCCAGGATGCTGGTGGCCTTCTATGGCCACCTGGGCACACTGCTGGCTCATATTCAGCCGGCCATCAACCAACAGCCCCAGGTCCTTTTCCACCAGGCACTTTCCAGCCACTCTTCCCCCAGCCTGTAGCGGTGCCTGGGGTTGTTGTGCCCCAAGGGCAGGACCCGGCACTTGGCCTTGCTGACCCTCACACAGTGGCCTCGGCCCATTGCTCCAGCCTGTCCAGATCCCTCTGCAGAGCCTCCTGCCCTCCAGCACATCAACACTCCCACCCAACTTGGTGTTGTCTGCAAACTGACTGAACTGAAAATACCCGCCACGAGGACCTCGGTCTTCCCTTAATAGCACTGGGCTGCTTGAAAGAAGAAATCAGAAAGGCTGAGGGTGCAGAAGTGGGTTATTCCCTGCGAAACGGCACTGACAGCTTCTCGGTCAACACCTTCGCAAGTTGAACAGTGAACAAGAGCTGGGTGATCCCTACACCTAAGCAGCAGCGAAGCAGCAGGGAGAGATTGGTTCCCCCTGGGCAGGATGATACAAAACTTGCCCTTGCTCATCCCAAGCCCAGATCAATAGCTGGACACCGCAGTGTGATTCACTGTCATGATAAAGTCGATAAAACTTTTCCTTGCCTTTGTGACCGACCCTAATGACTTGATTTCAAGGAATATTTGCTGCTTCCCAGGCAGGAGCTGGAGGTGAGACGGTGCAATTGCTGCAGGGACAGTGCTGAGGTCATCTGAATTTTTTATTTTCTCCAGGGCACATTGGTTTGTGCCTGGGACCACTGCGTGCTCGGAGGGAGGATGACCACGAGGGATGAAGAGTGGTGTCCTTCCAGATAATAAACAAACTCCATAGGCTGCAGGAGATTCATTAGGTCAAGTTCCCAGGTGGCAGGTCCGGGCTTTGTGTTCCATGCTCGCACCCAAATAGATGGAGTTGTGGCCAGACAGCGACTGGGGAGAGGACTGGTGTCTGAAATACCTTTCCTCCCTTCCTTCCACCCAGCCTTTTGTGTCGTGCTGTAGCTCCAAAAAATTAGATGAAATTCGGACTTCAGCGGGTGTAATTATGACCTGCAGCTCCGGCACCGTGCTGCATTGCCTCCCAGCCCACCAGACCGGCCTCGCCACTGCCAGAGAGCTGGTGGCAGCCACTTCCCACACTGAGATGTTGAAGTGTGTCTTTACAACTCAAGAAGCGAGTTGCAACCCAGCCTGAGTTCAGAGCAGGTGATTCCTGCAGTGCAGGTGCATACAGAGAGGAGAGAGGTGAACCCCAGGCTGGAGATGGGCTGGCAGCACAGCTGCAGGGTCACCCCACTTGCTTTTAAGAATGCTTTTTCTCACCCGTTTTGTGTGTTGGGACCTGGGGACTTTCGCAGGACCAGTTCTACCACGTCAGCATCAACCTCTCCAAATTGCCCTGGGGATCAGACGGGTCCCACTTGCGGCCTCTCATCACCACCAGCTCAAATGCTATTTTATTTGCTGCCCAAAAAAAAAAAACCCTCATCTGAGGGCTTTTGCCGTCAATCCCTCGGAGGCTCCGGAGCGGGAAATGGGATGCGATGAGCCGAGAGGCCGTCCCTGCTTGCGGGGAGGCTCTGCCAGCGGGGCCGGGGCGAAGCACGAGGGTTTCCGGGTGAGCTGCTGCCCGCGCAGCGCCGGCACCGCTCGGGGTGGGGATCCCGGCGGGTGTCACTCTGCGGTGACTCTTCTCCCTCTCGATGCATCCGCAGGACGGCTCGGCTCTCGTGGGAGCCTGGCGGCTTCAGCCGGGGGAGCGAGGGCAGGCTCTGCCTTATTTCAAGAGCCTGGCAATGCCAGATGACTCCAGCATTTCATTATGGGTTATTAACGAGGCTGTTCATCACAGCCAAGTGGTTTGCCGCACGCAGGCTTCCCACCGGGCTTCCCTCGTGCCCATTTGATATCGGGTTTGGATTAAATTAGATAAGGTGGCAATGGTGATCAATTCAAAGCTGCTTTCCTAGGAAGCCATGTATGAATTATTTACAAGCAGGGAGGAGAATAAAGCCTGTAGCAAAAGCAGAGGGACCTGGTGGGTCCATAACCGGTGTGAAGGGAACATCAAGTTTTTAGTGCAACCAGCTCATCTGTCACCAGGCTGGGACCGCGAGGGCAGCAGCATCCCCAGGGACCCTTTCTAGAAGCAGTTGCCTCTAATGACCCAAGCAGGAGCCCTTCCAGGTGTCCAAGGAGGGGTTTAGGTAAGAATAAAGTCACTGGTGTGGGGTGCCAGAGGGGGACAGTGCAGGCAGCAACAGGGCAGCTCCATCCCCACCCTCCTCCCCAGGGACACAGAGCACAGTCCCAGTTACACCCCAGCAGAGAAGCCCAGGCTGAGCCCAGCTCCCTTGGCCCGCAGGCACACTGTCCATCCCAGGGCTGGAGATTTCAGATCCTTGGAGAGCTCCTGGGAAGCTCCCACCCCTGCCACTCCGGCTGCTGCCCCCGGGAGCTGCATCCCGCACTGCCACATCCCCTTCACTGCCTTTGAAGCATCCCTGTGCTGCAGCACACGCAGGTTCAGGAGTGAGCGCAGGGATGATTAATAAAACACTTCCCATAAGGTGGAAACAAGGAGACCATAAATCTCAGTGGTGTCGCACACTTAGAGGATAGGGGACGGTTATGAGCAGTTATTCCCTGAAAAAATGGGCTTTAAATCATCATCTATCACCAACGCCCGGCGCTGGATGCTCTGAAGTTGTCCCACAAAGCCTTTGCAACTCCTTGCTGCCACGGTGCCAGCGAGTGACACCGCTGCTCATTACCTGGAGATATTTATTGCATCCAGCTGCTGCTCAGGGTACCTGCCAGCATCCAGGAGGAAAACAGCCCTGTAAAACACCACCAAGACCAAATGTGCTTTTCTTTTGTAGGGTCTCAGCTCTGTATCCCCATAACAACCAGGCTGGGGGTTTGGGGAAAACAGCTGAGGTCACACGACGTCAGGGCACAGAGTGCTCCGCAGCGAGGACCCGCTGTCCCATCCATCCCGGCAGCGCGGCTGGGGAAATGAAGATGTTATCGAGCCGCGGCACAGCACGGTAATTGAAAGCCTTTTTGCTGCTGGGAGCCCTTGAGGCTGCCAGTCTCTCGGCTGAGCCGCCGCTTACCGACACTTTTTCATTTCCTTTCTGTTTCGCCTAAACTTTCCATCGGGTTCCTCACCCGTCTGAGCCGCAATGATAAATATGGAAATAAAGAGGCACTTACAGCCCCTCTCCTGGGTTGCTTTTGTATATAAATAAGCTCGCAGCACCCTCCTCTCTGCAACTGCTGGCCCAGGAGCTCAGGAAGGTGAAGCTTTTGGGGAAACTGAGCGGCAAAGGGCAGCGGGTGCTGCCACCCACGTCTCCGGGTCACCGTGGGGAAAAAACATCTGCAACAGGAATGGGGAGAACGAGGCCCAGGGGGATTTATGTGCTCAAGTAGAAGGGAAAAAGCAACAGCTGAAAATGTGAAGTACAAAGAAAGGCTTTAATTTTCACAAAATCTCTTAATTCATTAATCCCGGGGAGATTCTTCTGTATGGAAACCTCCCTCTCATTTAATACTGTCTCAAGAAGGTAATAAACTGTTTGGTGGGGGAATAGGAGGAGCAAGGTGGGACAGGCTGAAGCTATGGGTTTGTCTCCAGAGAGAAGAGATCAGCCCTTGATAGCAACAAGCCAACACAGGGATGAGCAGCGATGAAGAGCGCTGGACCTGGCAGCAGGAGAACCGTTGTGGGCACTGGGGATGTTGGTTTTGGCAAAGGGTGCCCTAGTGCCTCTTGGCTCTCTGGAGGTTGCCTGGGGAGTCTGGACAAATCTGCCTGGGCATGAGAACCAGAGGCACTAAGAGCAGACTTGAACGTCCTCTCTCCCCTCCACCACCATGCCCTTCCTCCCCCTGTTCCCTCCCTTGCCCCTGAGGAACTGGGGTGTGTGAAAATCATCTCGGACATGAAGGGAAGCGCTGCTGGGATAGTGGCTGAGCCCCTGGCCCCACACCATGGGGAAGAGGGCCCTGGACACCTTCAGGATGCCATCTGAGAAGGCTTTGACCTGAGAAGCCCTGAAAAGCCACTGGGATTCTCTGCAGGTCCTTTCTGCCGGGCACCGGGGCCCTCCAGGGTGGTCGCCAGCCCGGGAACCCTCCAGCTAATGGATGGGTTTTGCTGCAGAGGCATCAAGGCAGTGGACACAGCAGCTCAGGCCAACAGATTCAGAGCTGCCCAGAACAAGCCCTTGCCCTGGGGGTCCTGAGCTGCTGCCTACAGCCAACATCACCCTGTGCACAAGCGATGGTTCCCCTCTGTCTCATGGTGGGTCTGCTTTAAGCAGGATGCCCTCCCTGGCCTTTTTCTTGGCTGGATCATGGACTGATCCATCCCCTGATCCATACCTAATGCTTTTCTCAGGATTAGCCCATTCTGCTTTAATCCCATGTGCTTCCCCTTACCAGCAAGGCTAGCTTCATCCTCAGCTGTTGCATCAGACAGCCAAGGTCTCCTTCTTTCCCATGATGATAAGGAACTACCGATTAGGAAGATAAGGAACTACTGGAGAGAGTCCAGCGGAGGGATACGGAGATGGTCAGAGGGCTGGAGCATCTCTGCTATGAGGAGAGGCTGAGGGAGCTGGGGCTGTTCAGCTGGAGAAGAGCAGACTGAGGGGGGATCTTATCAATGCTCACAGATACCTTAGGGGGGTGTCAAGGGGATGGGGCCAGACTCTTCCCAGTGGTGCCCAGCGACAGGACAAGGGGCAATGGGCACAAACTGAAACATGGGAAGTTCCATCTGAAAATGAGAAAAAACTTCTTTGTTGTGAGGGTGCCAGAGCCCTGGCACAGGCTGCCCAGAGAGGGGGGGAGTCTCCTTCTCTGGAGATATTCAAACCCACCCGGACACGACCCTGTGCAACGTGCTCTGGGTGACCCTGCTTTGGCAAGGGGTTGGACTGGATGATCTCCAGAGGTCCCTTCCAACCCCAGGCAGGCTGGGATTCTGTGATGGTCCTGCAGACCTCAGACTTTCCTGTCATCCAGTGGGTGAACATATCTACAAACCCAGCTGCCTTCCTGAAGCTGTTACCCACTTTCCTCGTGGGGAAAAAATAGGAAAAATTAGTATGCGGCTTCTTCCTCGAGAAATCAATGCGATCTCAACTCACCGTGAAGTTCTCTGACTGTTAGAGATGCTGCACTGGTAAAAACTAATCCCCAGAGGAGAAAGAGTGGGGGGAAAAAAAAAAAAGAAAGAAAAATAAAATCCAGTGACTAGACAAAGCCAAAATGTTGCAGAGGGCTAAACTCCTGCTAGTGCTGGAGCTTGTTTGGAAGTCCCAGAGCAGAGAGGGCTGTGGAGTGGATTCAGTCCAGCTGTTTATCACCCAGCTAAGAATCAGCTCTAATTGTGAATTCTAATTAAAGCTGTTGGGGAAAAAAAAACGTAATCAAGAGTTTCCTTTCAAAAAAAGACATTTCAGCTAAATCAAAAATTTGGGGTTTAGAAAAAGAGGGGCAAAATGTTGAAAATTTTGAAACAACCCATTTCAGCATTTTCAGGATGAAGAGGGATATATTTTTGTTGTGAAATGCATCATCAATTCAAATGTGGTTTATCTTACAGTCTGAAGAGCAAAAATAGTTTTCAAATCAAGGCAAAAATGATATTTTTAGGGTTTTTTTCTTTTAAGAAGCCTATGTGGGGGTTTCTGTCCTAATTAAGAATGATTTTTTTTTTCCCTTTTTTTTTTTAATGGAATAAGCTGTTTCTAGTTAGCTCTACTCTAAAATGCTGGGCTGGTACTTTTCTTGGTGTGTTCATTCCACCTCTACCCACCCCACGACCCCAGGATACACAGGCAATGCTTACCCCACCCTGCCCCAAGTGCCAGCACTGGCTAAACCCCCCGGGGCTCAAGCTGGGGTTTACAAGACCTCCCAGAATTAAACCAGCACCACCAAGATGGCACTCAGAGTAACCAGATTTCATTATCACAGTATGATTTAGAGTAATTAGAGATCCAGAACAGCCCCCTCGCATGCTCAGGTCAGTGCCGCACAAACCCACCTCCAGCTCTCCTCCATGCACTTAATCCACTTGCCCCACACAGCTTCTTCCTTGATGAAAAGGGACCTCCTGGCCCACTGGAAGGAGGAAGGTGGGCTTTGCTCAGCCTCACTGCACGTGTGAATTCCCAAGATGAACCCAGGGTGGAGATGGAGGGGCTGGGGAGCGGAGCAAGTCGTGCTGCCCACGCTCAGGGGCAAGGCAGCTGCTTTACCACCTGTACACGTGCGACCGAGACAGACCCTGCGGCATGATGCCATGAGATCTGCCACAGATCCCAGAGGTGGCTTGTGTCCTGGGGGATGCCCCTCCACAGGATTAGCACATCACATTCCTCACGCTGAGAAAGTGGTTCAGGGTCTGTTAGATGAAAGGTGCTGAGTAAGAGAGAGAGCAGTTCACAGTCTGGCTTCTGGATGGGAGCGGAGAGGAAAAATGGGGTTGGATAGGAGCTGGAAGGGGAGGGGGACACCGGGGAAGGGGACACCGGGGAAGGGGACACCGGGGAAGGGGACACCGGGGAAGGGGACACTCAGCAGGAGGACAGGAGGGATGGGAGGGGAAGGGAGCAGAGCTCCAGGGCTCTGCCAGAGAAAAAAAAGAGGAAAAAGAAATTGCTCTGCAGCAGTTTCAGCCGAGAACAGAGGGAATTGCACAGGCTCCTCGTGCTGCCCGAGCACATTTTGAACAAAAAAGAAGTGGGCTCTGGCAGCGAGATGAAGCCCAGGCAGGCCTGGAGGGAGGGCAGCTGGGGAGCAGGAGGCAGGGCACGCTGCTGCCCAGGCAGAGGCAGCCTGGCACTGCGCTCCAGGCCGGTCTGTCCGCCCCTCCGGCGGGTTGATTGGGGTTTATATAACCTTTTCTGATGGCTCTGTCCTCTGGGCCAAGGCAGGCTGCTCTCTAGCTCCACGGTGAAGGGAAGAGCCTGACCGGCATTTCCCTGCGCTGCCCAGAGGGACGCATCCAGCTACAGCCTCGGAGACAGCAACAGACCTTGCCCCACTGCCATCCCCAGGGCAGCTATGCCCAGGAGAGCTGTCACCCCGGGAGACAGCACAGCCACCCATCTATCCAGACAGACAGATACTGAGCCCCAGTGAGAGGCTGCAGGGCCCTTGGCCAGGGAAGGAGATGCAGTTAGATCACAGCTGCTTCTTGCAGGAGGCAACTGGTGGATGAAGCCTGGAGCATTCAACAGCAAGCCTGACATTAACCCAGCCCTGCACCTTCCTCTCCTGACAGATCCACTGAATACCAGGGCAAAACAAGTTCCATCAGGTCCCAGGAAGGTCCATGGGGAGCAGGATCACTGTAGAGACTAACAGGTTTTGTACTTACTCTCTTGCAACAAGGTGATGTGCCCAGGAGGGAGGAGGAAGGGCCAGGTGCTCCCTAAGGGAAGCAAAACCAGGATGACCCCAGCAGAGCTATCACCATCACCAGCAGGCACAGTCCCACTAGGTCTGAGCACAGCCCAGTGCTGGTTACAGGGTCCACCAGCAGTCCCAGGTCCAGCCTGCAATAACCCAGGTCCAGAGCCCACCCAGCAGCAAGAGGAGATGAGCCAAGGACAAGGCTGGAGTCACAGCTACAACACAGGTCCAAAGTTCCTCTAGAAAATAGGGCCAGAGACACAGCTCCAACATACATGCAAGGGTCCTTCCAGGAGCCAAGCCACCAGCAGTGCAGAGCCAAGGAGTCCACCCAGGAGCAGGGCTGGAGCCAGGCCCTCCTGCAGCATCACTCATAAGAGGTGTGGAGCTCCAGGGCTGAGCTTAAATGGGGCTCCTGACCTATGGGTGTAGGGGTGTCAGGTGGGGCTGGTCAGGGCCATTAAGAGCTGTTGGTCCCTTGGGGCTGATCCAAGCTCCCTATAACGCTCGGCAAAGAGAAACTGCCCAGCAAGCGAGCACAGCTACGGTAGCCTGACCCGGGCAAGGTGCTGCTGCTTTGAAGACAGCAACAAGGGCTGAAGGGCAGCACAGCCCCATGTGAGCCAAGGCCATTGCTGGTGCCTTCTCCTGAGCTGATGGGGCAGCGTGTGGGGCTGGAGCTGCCTTACCAGGGGGGCCAAGCCGAGCTGTGGCTGTGGGTCACGCCATGGGCAGGCTGCATCCCCGAGAGAGCAGAGGTAGCAGGGGGGTTACAGAGGGGATAACGCACTGCACTGGGGCTGTGTGCACCTAACTCAAAATAAACTTTATTTTTTTAAAAAACATATCTAAGAAGAGTGGTTTTTCTCTTTTTCCTATTATTTTAAAGCTGTAAATTATTGAAAGACTTATCGTTCTCCCAGGTCACTCTCAGGCAACAACAGACAGTTCTAAATTTGACAGCGCTCCGCGACAGAACAAGTCGGGTGCGTTTTGCTCATGATTTGCTCTTGGCTCCCTTCAGCCACATCTTAACCCGCTTCACCGCTTGGCCTGATTAGCAGCGTCTCCTCGGGGGCAGAGGGGGCCCTGGAAGAGCTGGAGGTGTTGCAGGTCAAGATTAAAGCGCTCTGCGTGCCATTAACTGTCAAAACTATCACTAGCTTAAATCCCTGCGACTGGATGGCTCGCAGGTCACAGGGACAACGGCCGCAGCTTTTCATTCCGCACGCCCAGCCTTGACATTAAAGGGACGTGATTAAAAGCAATTGTCGGGGGCTGAGACCTGGTGGAGGAGCTCAGCGGGCAAGGTTAAGTCCACAGCTTCTTCTGGGGTTGGACAGCCCAGGATCTGGGAAAGATCCCCATGCGTTAGCTGAGCCAGCTCAGCTTTTAAGTGTGTAATGCCATCTTGTGATGCTAGCTGGGAAGTGGAAACTGCGGGGGCCCCTCTGGAGTCAGACGGCATGCACGGCTCTTGTTCAGATGGGTAGAAAGCCCAGAAGAACCCCAGTTAAACAAATCACGGGCTAAGAGGAAATTTGACTCTGATAGAAAAGTCCCTGTTCTTGCTTTGAGAGAGTGAAAATCATCCACTCCATCAATATTTCTCTCTCTAGCTCAATTATCTGGCTAAGAAAGCAATTTCTTCCAGGTTAAAGAATCTGACTTGGGTCCCTCCTTGAGTGCTGAGGGCTAATTTTCCTTCTCAGCATGGAAGGACGCAGTGCCACCCGTGTGATGAGCTGCGGTGGAAGGACCTCTGCTTCAAAGTGCTATAACCAAGCAGGAAAGGGACTTTTCTTCCTGGATTGAAGCTGGAGAGTTCAGCAAGATGAACTTTGCTGTAAGCATCCACACTGACCTCGATGCTGAGATGCACACGTAGGGGCATGGAGAACCAGCACAGGAAACACAGGACCTGTGAAGCTGGAGAGAATGAAATCAAGCACCAGCTAAGGGGAATCTCTGCTTAACCCTTATACTGCACTTCAGACACATGAGGTCGGAAGAGCCAGCTCAGAAATGGCTGTGGGCTGCCAACAGCAAAAAGCCTGCCCTGAAACAAGCAGACTAAAGGTGCAGTCCTGCCAAATCCCTCCCTGGGAGAGAGACGCAGCTACACCTTCCCCAGCCTCCATGGGACGCCTAAACGCCGTCTCAGTGCTCTGTGTATCCGTGGACAGGCACGGCTGTGTAGCTATAACCTCTCTCACTTGGATCCATTCAAAGGAATTATTTCACCGGGGCTTTGTGCTCCAGTGAGACATTTCAAGGCCTCTGGGGAAAGGCTGGGATCCCTCCCCCATGCTCCTCCTGTAGCTTAGGCTCTCAGAGCTGGGGGATGCCACCCACGCTCAGCTGGAGCTGTCTGTTCCCTCAGGCAACATCCGCTCCCATCCTTGTCTTCTTCAAATGCTTCTTGGTCTTTTTTCAGCCCAAGCTGGGCAGCTATTCTTCCTGGATGTGGGGATGCTCATGACGCGTGGGGTGCTCGTCGCCGACACAACCTGCCCCTGCATCGTCCCGGGAAGTGCTGGGCTTGTCCTGCCCAGGACAGCCACGGCTGCGTGCGGGGAGAGTGGCTGGTGCTGAGCGGTGGGAAGTGCTAGGTGCCTTCCCATCTAGTGATGAACCTAGTGAAGGACAACAGTTTCCTGGGGATGCTGCAGTGCAGAATATCCAGGGCTGATGACAAGCTGCTATGGTAGAGGGAAAGGTAACAGCAAACACAGAGGGCACTTCGTGATTCTGTTACTGGAGGTCTTACTGCCTGTGGCTGAGGCCACGTGCCCACAGACAGGGGTGGATGATGAGCTCTGCCAAGACCAGGAGCAGGCTGCCTAAGCAACAGTTCCAGTTTGGAAGGTGTGTAACTCATTAGCACAGCATGGGGCCCAAATTAATGTGCCTTGCCTCTTATAATAAGATGTTTTCAGCAGGACCAGGGAGATAGTTCAAAAGCTTTCTGAACGCCAAATATCAGAACTCAGTGACTCTCGCTGCCAGGAGCAGCCTCTCGCTTCACGGCATAGATTTCCCTGTGCTCCTGCACAGCTTTCCTCTCTACAGTTTGGAGCATCAGTTTATCTCAGACAAATGCTTGCATGTTATTTGTGAGCTTTGGATAAAAGGTGTCACACCAGGTGAAACACAATTGCTCGGCCATGAGTATCAAGTAAAGCCCTCTTTTGCCCCAGCTTCCTGGTGAGCGTGCTCTCTGCATCAGCCTTATTCCTTCGAGGGGAGAAGAAAAGGCTCCTGAAATGGGCTGAGCCCAGCAATGCTGTGCTTGGAGTCCGTGCTGCAGCAGCTGGGCCAGACACCGGGCTGCAGAGCTAAGCACAACTGCATGGAGGCAGGGAACAGCACCTGGCTGGGCAACACGTCCTCCTGCCTGACCTCCCGCCCGCTTGCAGGCCTGGGGACGGGAGGTCCAGGCAGCTGCCTGCAGCAATACCCCTGAGGCATCTACAGCACTGGCTGGACTATCTGAGAGCTGGTTTCATTGCAGTTTCATCTGCTTCATCCCTCTCTCCCAGGCTGGTGTCAGCAAACATCACGTTGTTCTTTGATACCGAGATCCCTGCTTGGCCTGTTATTCATCTTAGCTTGGTGGAAGCTAAATCCATCCTCCTTTTCTCCTCCAAGTGCCATGCTGGGGCCTGGAGGGACTGAGACGCTTTGTTTCAAGCCAGATTAGAGACAGAAGTTACCACGAAACAAAAGCTGAGCCAGCCTTCAGAAGAGCTCCTCTAGTCTAGACACAGCCTCCCTTGAACTCCCTGCATCCCAAGGCAGCCCCGCAGTTTGTGTTCAAAGCAACTCAACAGGCTCTAGAAGCCTGTTTAACCCCCGTCGAGTAAACGCTCAGTTACACAATAAAGGAGGGATCACAGCTGAGAGATTTTGCTCCCATAAATTAGCAGGACGGGTTAAATCAGGAGATGAACCACTGTCTGCTGGCACCGCTCACCCGCTCGAGGGACTTGCACTAGCACGGAGCTGTAATGCTTCAAAAATATGTGTGTTACAAGCCTGGGCTGGGACACACCATGGGGTGACCGGTGTCTGGAGCTCCTGCAACGGCAAGAGCGATGCTTTACTGTTCTCCTCAGCTCGGAAACCGCCGGTTCCCTGGGGACTCGCTGCCTGCCCCGAGTCATCTGCTCCTTTCTGGCTCTGGCCCTGCAGGATCGGTACCGTGATCCCTCCGTACCTATCGGAACGTGGCTCGACAGCATTTGTGCTGCACAGCCAGTCCTGGGAGCAAAAGAAAGAGCAATACTGTGGGAGGGGGAAGAAAATTCAGGGAATCGCTGCAAGAAAAGTTGTGCAAACGTGCTGTGTCACAATGTGCTGTGGCTGTAACGCCCGGCCCGGCTGCGGAGCCACGTTGGGCATTAGCTGGGCCCTGCTGAAAAGCACTTTATAACCTCAACGGCCTGTCACGGCTGGGGGCTGCGGGCGGCCACACGCCGTACCCGTTCCTACAAGCGCTGCCTGAGGGGACACGAGCTCCACACCAGCACTAATCGGCCCCGAGCCGAGGAGGTGCAGCGGGACCCACGCCGGCCCCAGCGTGTTTATTTTCACCCGGGTCGCCCCGAGGGAGCCCGAGCCTGCCCCGGGCCTGCCTGGCCCCGCCGACCCCAGCCGCGCCGCGCCGCGCCGGGCCGGGCCCGCCCCGAGGGGAGCGACCGAGGCGAGCGGGGCGGCGCCTGCGGAACCACCTCGGCGGCGCGGCGGGGCCCGGCCTCTTTCGGCGCCGGCAGCCGCGGGGGGAGTGAGGCGGAGCTGGACGGCGACGGCTGCCGTGAGGGGGGTGAAGGCGCCGGGGCTCCCCCCCACATCCTCCCCTGCCGCCATGAGGTGGGGTGAAGGGGCTGGGCCACGTCCCGCCCTGCTCTCCCCTGCCGCCATGAGGTGAGGTGGAGGCGCCGGGGCTCCCCTCTTCCCCTGCCGCCATGAGGCGCCGGGGCTCCCCCACTTCCCTTCCCCTGCCGCCATGAGGTGGGGTGAAGGTGCCGGGGCTCCCCCCCTTCCCTTCCCCTGCCGCCGTGAGGTGGGGTGAAGGTGCCGGGGCTCTCCTCTTCCCCTCCCCTTCCCCTCCCCTGCCGCCATGAGGCGCCGGGGATCCTTCCCTTCCCTTCCCTTCCCTTCCCTTCCCTTCCCTTCCCTTCCCTTCCCTTCCCTTCCCTTCCCTTCCCTTCCCTTCCCTTCCCTTCCCTTCCCTTCCCTTCCCTTCCCCCATGAGGTGATGTGGAGGTGCCGGGGCTCTCCCCGGCCGCAGTGAGGTGAGGGGCTCCAGGGCTGGAGGCCTGGGGGGGCCTCACCCCTCCCTGGGGCTCTAGAAACGGAAAACACCACGTGAAATATTCCCCCTTTTTTTTTTTTTTAAATTGTTATTAATGTCCTAAAGGCGGCCGTGCCCCGCGGCCCGCGCTGGCTGATGGCCTCTGAGGCCCTGGGACCGGAGGGTAATTTGTTCAGGCCGTGCAGTTTAGTAGTAATCAATTCGGTTTGATTTCCCCCCTGCCTCCTTCCGCAAGCCAGATCCCAGCTGTTTAGCTCTATTAATACAGATTTAATTAATTAAATATTTGAAGTGATGTTTCATTTGTGCTCTCTTCAGGGCTTCCAGCTGATGTGCGGCGTAACCGTGTGTGAAGGGATCGCTGTAACTTGGCGGTCTGGGGTGGCGAAGAGCGTCTGGAAGATCGAGCCCTCAGGTAACGGGTCCTCACCAGTGGCCTTTGTGTATGAAACCCCCCGAGTTCTGCCATAGTGTGACCTGTGCCTGTGGAGAGGAGATGTGAAGGCATGACCTGCACGTGGGGCAGAGGGAGAGCTAAGGAGCCTTTCAAGCTACATGAGCGAGGTCTCTTCACGAGACAAAGGAAGAGGAGCAAAGACTGCTCATTCTGCCAGACTGAGTAAACTAAATGGTTCATTGCTGGCTTGTGAACGGGCTATTGTGCCAGCCTCTGGTCTCTGGGGTGGGAAATAATCTGGTTTATCTAGCGAAGCAGGCAGTGCTTCCTGTTGCTGGAGGAAGCCCTGACGAGAGGGGGTGTTAGAAGTGAGGCCTATGTCACAGAAGGATGTACTTCGGGGCCTCTTCTTCCTTCTGTCCTTTAAAAATTCAGTTTTGAGCTCTGTTTCATCCAGCGCTAGTCGGCTACACATTGCTGCGCAGTGCCTGTGATAGTGTTATGCCGCTGGGAGAGAAAGGTGCTGCCGAGTCGCTCCTGGCACCGTCGGTGCTGTTCTGGTGCCAGATGGTGCTGGGGTTTGGCAGTGCTCTGCATGCTTGAGAGTGGAGGAACTCCTTCTTGGTGGAGTTAATCCTAGATTGGATGCAGACAGCACACAATCAGAAAATTTAAAAAAAAATTCTGTTACAGACATTTTGTTTAACATAGCATCTTTTGTGTAAAAATGAAGGTCAGCTAATTAACTGGTCAGTGTTAAGGGTTGAATTTGGGGTCTCTGGAGAGACTCCTGTTAACTGTCTTTGTATGTATTTTAATTACAGGCAAATGGTTTGCCTGTTTTGCTGCAGGTGGGGGCTCGCTGGAGCAGCAGTAGTTGTCAGAAGAAAAGAAGCTGTTGGTGCTGCTTTGAAGATCCCCACTTGGAAGAGATTGAGAGGATGAAAACTTAGAGCCCACAATTTAAATGGCACTACTGGAGAAGTACTTTTTTTCAGCTTATGGGTGTAGTAACTTGAAACATCAAAGGTGGTCGGGGGCAAGGTATAACAAGAATTACATATACAGTTGAACTGTTAATCCTCTTTCACTACTTGTTTAAAACTGTATTTTTTCTGTGACTCCTATTTATTAAAATTATTTATATTTAAACTTGCTCATTTTGGGTTTCATTATATCATAAGGCTGTGGGGTACAGCAGGATTTGAAAGTCGCGTTGAATTCTTGTCTGTGGGAGACCCTGGAGAGGCAGAAATGTGGCATGGGGCACCTGGTGCTCTTCCTGCCCCACACACATGCTCTCCTCCGTAGCCTCTGGTGCAGGGACAGGTTTTTAACCAGGCTTCCTTTCCTCCAGCACTGAAGGAGATCAGATGCTTAAAGTTTTCCATAAAGGAAATAAGGTGTGGAATTGCTCTTTCTGCTGCGTACACAGCCAGTATGAGTTCACAAGGTGCCCTTCCTGAGTTTCAGTTCCTGACATGAGACCTTTCTGGTGATCTCCCTTCCCTGGGCCTGGGGGAGGCAAGGCCCACAAAGATGGGGGAGTTGGGAAAGGCTGCCGACACGTAAAATGCATTGAAACTGGTGGGCCATCATGGATTCAGGCAAAAACAGTTTAATCTTTTAACTCAAAAGTGACTCTTTGTTAGAGCAAAGGAGTATATTGCTCTCACCAAGATGCCTGACCCATTTGGATTCAGTGCAGTCTTCCAGAGAACCCCGTGCTTGTGAAATAATCCAAATTAGGAGGTTTTTAGGCTAAACATCGTGTTTTCAGTTTTTAAAAAATGGTTCAATGGTCTTCAGTGACATTACGTTACAATTATCCTGTTGTAGATGCCACTTAGCTGCAGTGCCATCTATACACAAATTAAACTGGGAAGCACGGATGAGAGCCTGCCGTTGTGTGCTATCTGCAGGAGTGTAACAGCGTCAACGTATTTAGGTTGTGAGTGGCTGGAGTTGATAAATGTGAGGCTTTTGATAAAAAATACCAGGTTAGTTCCCGGGTTACTGATGGTTTTTGTCAAATAGGTGCTGCTGGCAGGCAGGCAGTTCTGTAGAAATTAATTACTGTGCTGAGTTTTTTCAGGGCTCTCCTGATTTTTAAATGTCCCTGGCACTGCTCACTTTCCTGTTAGCCCTTCTGCCATCTGAATACCTCTTCTCTTTGAATACGCATTTCTGACACTCTATACAGAAATATTTGTTGAAGTATTCAACAAATTTTATTGGGAAAAAGTTTTTTCTCAGTTGAAGTCGATGACATACACAAATATCGTTTTACTGGTTCTATATGAACAAGTTCTACCTGCAAAACTTATGACCAGGCTTCCTATGGATGTCCGTTGTGCTCAGCAATCCACCCCTTTCCCAGGAGGGCAGTGATGGGTGCCCATACTGGAAAAGAGAACATCAGGAATGTCATAAACATTCTCCAGTGATCGGCACAAGTGCCAGCTTGGGGAAGTGGAGCTCTGTATCTTACAGCAGCAGCTGCCTTAGCCAGGTAAGCGATGGCCAGAGCTGTACGGCTCCTTCTGCAGCCCACATGCAAGCGATAAAGGTCAAAGCGATTCACTTCGCTGCCGCTTTGGTGCCTCAACCGAAGGACAACAAAGGAAATTGAGAGAGAACCCGTGTGGTCTAAGAGGAAGAAAACACCAGCATTAAAATCAAGCTAGGGAAATGGAGCAAGGCCCGCTTTTGTAGGCAGGAAATGCTGGCGTGATTTATGATTCTGTTTATTAGCGCTGCACGTTTTGCAATCTATATATGACTTACTGGGCAGAAGTAGCTGGATTGCTTTACATTTCATCAAGGCGCTTTACTCTGCTTTTACTGCGCTGCAGTACTGGAGCACAGAAGCATCGTTAACTTAGATTTATGTGTTTGGTTTTGAGCACTTAATTGTTTTTTATCCTGAGCTTGTGAAGAGAGCTGCGTTTCTTGTGATTGTTCTCTGAGCACTTCCATATTATTTCAACACGTATTTTGTATCAATTCCCCATTTTTTTTCAAGCACCTTCTGTGTTATTGTTTCATTGTGCTCTCCAGCCACATATAGAGAAGAAAAATCAGCCTGTGATGAATTCAAAAGGCAGATTTTTCCTTTCCCCTGGAGACTGAATTCAGCTACACACCCTTACCTTAGTAAAGCTGCCAGAACATAGCAGCTTCCAAGATGATGGAGAGACTGAGCCTTTAGCCCCAAATCAAATTGGAAAGATTTAAAATATGAAAGGATTTTAAATGATAAATATTACTCGCCCGATTCTACAAGTACTATTTTGATCATAAAAATCAATAAATTCAGGGAGAGCAGAGGAAAAGTGAACTTCCCTCATAGCAGCACAAGGTGGCAATATTGGCTTAGAGGAAAAGCAAAGCCTGGCACAGAAGCTGTGGGGCTTTTTTTGCCAGAATCTTCTAATGAACCTAATAGGCATCGAGAGCCCATTGTCTTAAATATTTTAGAGCTGGTAACATCTTCATTGCGCTGAGGAGAGCAGTCCTTAGGCCCGAGCTGGCAGAGCATGGCCGCGCTGCTGGCCGGGAGCCCGGCCTAGGGACCGCAGGGACTGTCTGCCCCATGACAAAGGTAACGGCGCTCTGGGGGTGAGGGGAGCCAGGTGGCACCGAGGCATCCTTGTGGTCTCGGGCAAACATACGCTAAAGGGCCTGGCTAGCGTTACCCTCCCTCTGCTTCCAGCCACGGAGAGCTGGAGCGGCGGCGGCGGGCGCGGGCCCTGCCTCTGCCTGAGGAGGGTTTGCCTCCCCCGGCGCTGGAGACGCCTTTCTTCCTGGGGGAGCCTGCGGTTCAGAGGGCACCGACCCCGGGACTGTCCCTCCCGTTGTCACCCCGCGCCGCTCCGGCGGTGGCGGGCGGGGAGGCGGGGCCGCGCGGGCGGGAGGCGCCGAGGAGGCTGAGGGCGGCCGCGAACCCGTGGCCCCGCCCTCCCCTCCCAGCCCGGGCCGGGGGCGGGGCCAGGCTCGCGGCACCGAGCCCCGCCCCCGCCCGCCTTCCCATCCGCCCCCGCGGGAGCGCGCGGACAATGAGCGGGGGGCGAGCGGCGGGCTGGCGCCGAGCGGCTCGGCGGGGCTCTCGCGAGAGCAGGGTGAGCGGCTCCCACCTCTCGCGAGACATGGCGCGGCGGCGCCTCCTCCCTCTCCCCTTCTCCTCCCCCGGCCACATCCCCGCACGGAGGGCGGGGCGGGCGGCTGTCGGCAGCGAGCGCGGCGGAGGCGGGCGGAACGGAACGGAGCGGAGCGGGGCGGCCGCCGCCGGGCACGTGAGCGAGCGGGCGGGCAGCGGGCGGGCGTGCTCTCGCGAGCGCGGCGAGACGTGCGCGGGGCTCGCGCAGCCGCCTCGGTCCCTCCGTCCCTCCCTCCCTCCCCTCCCCCGCCGCTGGTGCGACAGCGAACGGGAGGCGCCGCCGCCGCGCTCCCTTACCGCCGTCCCCGGCCCGCAGGTAGGAGCGGCGCTGCGGCCGCCCCCGGCCCGCCGCCATCTTGGGAACCGGCAGCCGCCGCTCCGCCATGGCGGGGGGGGGGTGGGGTGGGTGAGCGCCCGTTAGGGCCGGGGAGGGGAGCGAGGAGCGGGCCTGGCGCGCGGCGGCGGCAGCAGCGCGCATGCGGGAGCGCCGGGCCCGGCCCGGCCGGTGCGGCGGCCCCGCCGGCAGCCCCGCGGGCCCCCCGCCGGCGCCCCCGCCCGCCGCCTGGCGGTACTGCGGCCGGGCCGCGCGGCCTCGGCGGGCCCGAACAAAGCCCAGCGGCTCCCCTTGCTGCGCCGCGGCCCTCGGGAAGGGCCGGCTCCGGCGGCGGTGCGCGGCCTGCCCGGCCTGCGCCGTCCTCCCTCCCCGCGCTGCAGGGTGCCCCCTGCCCCGGCCGCCCCGTGGGCACTGCCCGGCGCTTGCCGAGGGCAGGGAGAGGGGTTTCTCCTCGGCTGCTCAGTGTTTCGGCACGTAAAACGTGTTCTTGGGGGTGGCCCCGGGTAAAACGGCGCTTCGCCCGCCGACCAAAGCTTCACCGGAGCGCCCTGCTGGCGCTTCTGCTTCCAGCTGAGGCCTCAGAGTCGGCATCCGTCCTCCCCAGCCCCCAAAAACGGCCATTCGGAAGCTAAGCAGCATGTCGGTTACGTGCGTGCCTTCTTAACGTCTCTGAAGGCCGTTGGTCTCAAAATGCTGGTTTTGATGCTTATCTGGCATTAAGAATTAATGGATTGAGCATTAAGAATACTGACAGTGGAAGCATTCTCTTGACTCCTCTTTCTACTCAGTTTCACTTTCATATCATTTAGGCTGTGGTTACAAATCGTGCTGCAGGGATTCTTTTCTTTCCCCCCACTCCTGTGGTGGATTAATAATGTTCTGTGGTTTTTATGTACGTATTTTGTTTCCAGAGCCAAAGCAATGAGATAAAGTTCACCTCTGCTGAAAATAAGCAAAAATTAAAAAGAACTTTCTGGGAGCCTGAAGAACTGCTTTGTTCTGATAAATGAAGCATTTATGCTGTAGAAAGAAAGCTGAAAAATCCCTCTGTTAAATGTATGGCTTTTTTCCTTTCCATGAAGCATACCTTTGGGAAAAAAGTATCTGATACTGTTTTAAACAGTTGAATAGTCTTTATTCTTTTTTACTCAGCCTTAAATTCTTCAGTTTTTTTTTGAACTATCGGTGGAGTAGGTGGTCCTGACTCCCGACAGTAAGATATGTAGGGAGCAACTCTTGTTGAGAACGTCTCTTAAAGCAGTCAGTGTAGTTTTCGTGCCTCAGAAGAGGAAAATGGAGCGTTTTCTGGTACTTCTTTATAAAGAATCTGTTGATCCAGTGGCTTAATCTTCCTGAATTTAGAAACATGTTAATACATTGAAAACTTTAATATATTAAAATTATATATTATTTTTCCAAAATGTAGTGAAACATATATTAATGTTTTTAATGTATTACTGAGAAATTAGTGAATTTCTGTCTTGAATTTTATCAAAAAATACACAAAATGGTTCATTACTCAATTACGTGGAATCATTAGATTTGAGTGAGGATACTGGCACTCGAGCCTTGTACTTATGTTTGTTCAGTGGTAACCCAATATCTCTACTGGTACGTTGTGCACTAGGTAAGGAGATGAAATCTGAACAACAAATTCAAGTGTTTTG
The DNA here is from genome assembly GCF_013368605.1 of Nyctibius grandis. Classification (NCBI taxonomy): domain Eukaryota; kingdom Metazoa; phylum Chordata; class Aves; order Nyctibiiformes; family Nyctibiidae; genus Nyctibius; species Nyctibius grandis. The sequence continues at coordinate 6,347,592 of NC_090679.1, forward strand.
ATTGCTTCCTGATGATTCTTCCTGATGATTCTGGTGAGACCTGCAAAGTCATGAGCCTTTTTTGTGTGTTTGCTTTAGAGAAGCTATCTGAAGTCACTGTGTGTTGAAAACTTCAGTTTCCAGTGTTTTGCATGTATCTAGGTGTGACGTACATCCCAGCACTAAATGATGGGAAGAATAACCAAGAGAAATTCCTAAATGCATTCTTAAAATGTGAACATCCATGTTCCTAAAGTAAAAACTAAAAACCTAGTAAGAAGGAGGGAAGAGTCAGCCTTTGAGGCTCCAAACTAAATTAGGGATCCATGGTATTATGATCCATGCAACTGAAATATGATTGCTACCTCATTTATTCGGTCTACACTTAAATAAAAATGCTCATTAATTTGAGAAATAAAGAAGTAAATATTGTCTGCTGCCCTTCTCTGTGACTTGCAAGCATCTCTGCTGAGAGTTTTGGTGAATGCGCAGACTATTTTGTAATCCAATACTTGACAGCGTTCTGGGCGGCTCAGCAAATCTGAGGGAGAAGCTGTTGTAGGCAAAGCTGCAAAGAAATGATTTCCATTCAGTTTATTTGTTAATTTATGATTGTGTAGCCTCTATGCTGCTTGCATTCTTCCTCAGTGCTCTAAGTCAGCAATTCTCGAGAACAAAAACAAATACCTCCCCATATTTCTGAACTCATTTAGCTTGCAAGTGTTTAAGTACCGTATTGTGTAGTCGTAACTTAAGAAAGTTTTCATTTTGAGCAGTAAAACAGTCCAACAATCCCTTGGTTCTTTTCTGCAGCTAGAATACATCTCAACACCTTCGTGCAAGATTGCAGAGATTTCAGCTGGGAAAGAATGTGATTGTATCCTAGCTCTGGGAATGCCTGGAGGCAGATTTACCTTCCCTGATTAGTCAGAAGGCTTTTTAGTCACTTACCATATCAGAATACAGAAGTGTTCTGTTTTGGGTTGTTTTTTTTTAAAAAAAAAAAGGTAAAATTGTTTCTCTCTTACAATGATTAACGCTCTGATTTTGTCTGTCTTTAGATCACTTGATGTGTGACCCCTTTATGTTTACAAAATAATTACGGTATGTTCTGTGATTTTGGTCAAAGTTTTGGTGCCTGCGAGGCTATTCATCTCCCAGCTGATGGGAATGAATAGTTACTGTCTCCTCGCTTTCCCAAGGGCATGAACATATGGTCGTTACTACGAGAGCTTCCAGGTTAAGATCCTCCATCATTCTGCAGTGACGCTGTTTTTGGCAGACCCCTTCTGTTGAACCAAGTCGTAATGGCTTTGCAGAGGTTTTCGTGGGTGCCAGAACCTGTGTGCACCCATCTTATTGTAGAGTTGGAGCTCTGAAGGTAGTCGCAAAGAGTGGGGTTACAAGTAGTAGGAAGGAGCGCACGGAAGCTGTAGAGGTAATGATGTGTTTATGGAGCGGTTGGTGCACGTGACGGCAGTTGTTCTGTATGTTCTGAGCCGTTTCTATTTTCCCTTCCTAAAAATACACGTTTTTTGCCTCCTCTGCTCTTTCTGTAGTGTTCCTTGGACCCTTTTTTCAATTCTGTTGTTTCTGTAAAGGAATAAATGCACTTTTTTCCATGCATTTTTTACAAAAAGAGGAATGCTTGAATTTATTAAATTCTGTAATGAGCAGAAATAGGAAGTCAGCATCTTATTTTACAGTGTTCTTTCCTGCATTCAAATATTGAAAACTGTGTGAGTTCTTTTAAGATTCTTAATTGCTAAACTAGTCCCTTTAATTTCCCTTTTATAAATAAGTCTTTTTCTATGTAATACTTCTCTGTTCTGAAGCAATCCTCTGTTACAGTAACTTCAGATCTCAGATTACGATGTGGTGCTCTGATCAGGTGACTCACTGCGACAAAGCTGAACATAATCCTAAGAAATGAAACTCTTCCAGTTGTTCTGCAAGGCCTGAAACAAATTGTCTGATCTGCACACAAAAAAAGCGCACGCATCCAGTGTGCCAGGTGGTGCTTAAATTTTTGAGGTCGTGACCTTTGGGGATCAGTTGGACAAGATGAGTTGTTTTCTTGCCTGTCAAATGGCAATATTAAATAACCACTCTGAATCCTGCTACCTGACATGGGTGATAATCTGCATTTTCTCTAAGCCTGCTGGACAATTCTTCCTTTGCCTTTGGAAAGACAGTGGCCTTTTCTGTATTGTCAGAGTTAAAAGTAATCCTGTAGGCTTCAAATCCATTACCCTTGGTCATTCAGCGGCTAGATAACATCTGCTTCTAATTTTCCTTGCAAGTTCTTGTTTTTACTGCCATTATTTCTTACAGCAACATGGGGAGCTGTCTGTCTGAATTTGTCACTTGGATTTTCAGGTTTCTTCTGTCGATAACCTTTTTTGCTGTGATGCATTGGAGATGGTTTGGCCAAGAAGCGTATGAATTCTTCCATAGCAGAGTAGATTACTGCAAAAGGGATTGCTGCACTGAGTGTAACACATAAGGGAAGAGGAGAAAAATGTAGATTTTCATCCAGAAAGCTGGGATTGTGGGTGTGAAGCTTCTTTGAGACTTTTTTCCCAGGCGTGTGCTCTCTTGGAAAGTCTTGTGTTGTTACAAACTGAGGGTGTGTTTTTCAGCTTGCAGATTGTTTCATGGTTTTACCATAACTGAGTTTATTTGATAAAATTCAATGGGGTTTGAGTCATTTTGATGTGAAAGTGAAACTGACTAGAAAGTAAAACCAGGTATTTTTCATTTTTGAGACTAAATAGTGGAAGAGGACTGATGAGTTGTTCTAAGAACAAGATTAATATTAAAGCTATAATACAGGTTAAAAACCCTGAGAGTGGTAGAAGGAATAGGGAGCTAAATTATTTTCAGCCTGCTGGTGTTCCATAAAAGGTGGTAATCTAAGGTTATTGTGCTCAGCACGATCAATGTATCCCAAGAATTCACTGAATTATACTGCTTTCAAGAACAAAATTAGTATTTATGTGCAGCGAGGGTTCTATAAGTTTTATTGAAAAGAGTTTCTATTTTACACAAAAAGAAAATCCTCCTATAGTGTTTGAAAATCAGCCTCATTTTGGCCTTTATGTGGTAGCAATGTATTCTGTAGGATTCAAATTTCTTATTTTTGTTGTCTGCCTTTACAGAAAACTCTTGTGCAACACGTAGATGTAAAGTGGTTTTTTCATTGTCTGCATTTGTCTGGAAATCTAGTAACATTTTGGCTTTCAACTTATTACAAGATTGCTTTATGTGATATATTTTCAAATCTCAATATGGCCAAATTTCTGTCCACAGATCTTAAAAATTTATATCTGAAAGCCTGTCTGTTCCCAGTATAGCTGAAATTACACGAAGAACAATTAGCATAACACTTTCAACTCGGCTAAATCACGTCTGGATCTTTAGACAGCTTTGTTCAGGCGTACTCATCTTGTTGCTGTGACTCAGTTGATGGCACACTCGCTTAGAGGCTGGCACTGCTCCGTGGGAACCTGTCTCTATCAGATACTGACAGGAGATCGTTCAGGAGCGCTCGACACAAGAAATGCGATCTCAGAATCACGTGTTAAACCTGACCATGTGGAAGTTAAACATTCTTTGGTGTGATTTTTTTAGAGCTCTGCCCCCACCTTGTTTTGTTGTTGTCTTTATCGGTTCTTAAAGATGGGGATGGTTAGGAGCAGAGTACAACAGCAATTGCAAGGTGACCGTGATGTGATAAATAGTGATTTTTGAGAATAGTACTTGAATACCTGATCAGGTGTAGGGCAGGTTACTGGCTCGCACACCAGCCGCCAGCGTTATAGTCTGTCCTCATCGTACAAGTGTCTTACTGTCCCACTTCATGCTTTTTCATAAGATTGTCCCTCTTTGTTTCTTTGTCTCGTTTTTTCCCTCCACTTTTTCTGGTTTTATTTTTCTCTTTGCTTCTTTCTTCTATGGGTGTTTGCAGCAGCAGCATGGCATGGTTATGTAAACCCTCCGTGTGTATGGGGAGTCAAAGCCTGGCATGTAATCGGGTTCTGTGCAGCCCAGGTCTGTGCCAGACTGGGATGTGACGGGTTTTGTTCTCTGCTAATCTCTCCAGAGCAGCAGACAATGAGCTGCCAATTGAAAACTGTGACAAGAGGATTAGCGAGCATCTGTTCAGAGAGAGGGGGTATTTTTGAAGAGTGGAGAACTTTCCTGATTTAGTGAAAACTTGAATAGTGCGGGTCCTTGCATTAACAGCAGGACACACGGTGCCTTTCCTGACCACATGGCTGTCTGCTGAATCACTGCTGGGGTCAGGTTTGTAAAGCCCTCTGGAATATCGGATTTTATGAAGAACCCAGTAAGTTCAGTTTCAAACCATTCTGTAAGGGTGTGAATGAACTAGAAGGAAATTTGTATGTAAAAATGGAAGGAGTAAGGATTAACTTGTAAAATACTCAAAGTAATTTAAAGATTACTGAATGTACGTAAGATAAAACATGGTACCCAGGTGAATATTAGTGTTTCTCTCATGTTTGAACTTGAAAGAGTTCTTGATTTTTACAATATAGTTCCTAAATGCTTTCTATTTAGGTGTTCTTCAGTGTGGTCAGCTTGTCCTGGATACCTCACTTAGAAATTTGCCTCATCTGCTCGCCCTATGTTCTTGTTTTACTCTGAAGCTTTCTGCAGTGCTTTTCTGTCTTCTGCTTCAGATACTTTTAAACTTATTTTCATCCCCATGTTTCTCAGTCTCTTAACCAAATGTTACACAATGAAGCTTACTTTAAGGGGTTCCAACATATGTGGATCTTAAAAGCACAGCTGAAATCTGAGTTTGGAGGTACTGATAACAGAGTATGTAGCAAACTGTATAAAGCAGTTACTTCTCGAAGATGGAGTTGTGTGGGTTTTGTGTGTATCATAGAATTCCTTATTTTTCTACATGAATGCATAATTTTGTAACATGCTGCTACCCAGAAAGAAAACCTAAGGGCTTTTCAACTTAAAGTAGAAAAAACTTGATGTGCTATTGAAACAGGGCTCTGGATTGAGTAGGCAGTTGGGGTAGAGACATGCTTATAACCTTGACCTTTTTTCTTCTGTTTCCAGTACAAGAGAAACTGCCTTCTGCAGAACCGATCTCTTCAAGGAAAAATCCTTGGTTTCATTTGTCCTTTCCATTCCTCCCCAGATATACCTGTTCTCTTAGAAGCTGATTTCACTTTGCAGCTTTACCATTTGTACCTGTTTCTTTTTCAAGTGATTATGTGGTTTATGTGCATCTGAGTGGCAGCGCTGAAGAAGCGAAACTGCTCTGCAGAGACTTGAAAGGGCTTTACCACTTCGGGGACCCAAGAACAACATATTCCTGGTGGAATGTTTTCATGCGTGTTGAGTTGCTTTAAATTTTGTGTATCTATCCCAAGGCTGAAGGAGTATGGGGAGAAGTGTTACAGTTTATTTCTGTTCTGCACTATATAAAAAAAAGGATGTTTTATGAAATATATCCATTGCACCATAACATATACTGTGGATATTGATACACTGTCCAATTAAAACTAAACGTAAATGCAGTTGAATCAAATATTTAAATAGGAGGTTAGTATTTTAGTGGGACACAGGGCAGATATCTATCTCTTGTGAGTGTTGTTTTAGGATCTTTAACTCCCATATGTGGTCATGGTGTCAAAGTGTCAGACCTGAACCAAGGAAGAAGCGCTTTGCTGGTAAGAGACATGGACACCACTGTCCCGCAGGGCTGGCCGGGGGCGTAGTGCCATCTCCTGACTCACCTAGTGTCTCTTTCTGCAGGGCCAGGGTTTTCCTTGGATCTCCCATCCCAATACTAAGCCTGACCTTGTTTAGCTTGAGGTCTGCGACTACAGGCTGATGTCACTGTTTCAATGTAATAAAGAATCACTTCCTAAGTGCTGTTATCCTATAACTGCAATTTGAGCAAGAGGTCTTGTTTACTTCCTGCAAAATTTAAAACTTATTTTTCTTGTTCACATCTGTCTTCACATCGGTAATTTGAATTTTACTGCATAAAGATTGACTGTTATGTTTGGTCTTATTTACCAGATCTTACAGCAGAAACTTTTTGCCCAAACTTCAGTTACTTTAACTTCCTTTCGTCCTATTCTGTGGTGGTATAGGTTTCGTGTTTCAAATATGTATTATATGCCAAATTCATCTTGGATTCTATGGGCTTAAGTTTGTTTGTGGTCTTCTCATAGACACAGTACAGTAATGTAGGGTATAAACAAACCCATGAACCAGAGATCAAGTAAACTTTAGATGCTTTCAGACATCCCAAACTTCTGAAATTCACTTGTCTTCGGTATGAAAGTAGCTTTTTGTAGAAGAGTAGTATGTATAGGCAACACCACTGTGTATTTATCTGAAATAATATATGTAGGTTCTGGGTACCTCTTGAATCTGTTATGTAATAAAAGCCTTGTAAGATTGAGATCTTGAATGTTTTTAGATCAACATGATGCATAAGTTTAAAACTGCATCTGTTTAAAGGGATTTATGACTAAAACTGCTTGTTTTTCTACAGAATTGTCTGGTGTTTCTCAGCTTGAAGAAGATCTGCAGTCATTATTGATCCTCTTTCTTGGCGTTACCATTTTTGAAGTGAAGTTTGCCTAGCTTTCTAGTGTGAGCTCTCTTTTCAGCCATCTTATAAAAAAAGAAAAATTTTTTTTTGATCCATACAGTAGACAAGCTATAGTTCTACAATGTCCAAGTCATTCCAGCAGTCATCTCTGAGTAGGGATTCACAAGGTCATGGGCGTGACCTCTCTGCAGGAATAGGCCTTCTTGCTGCTGCTACCCAGTCTTTAAATATGCCAGCATCTCTTGGAAGGATGAACCAGGGTACTGCACGCCTTGCTAGCTTAATGAATCTTGGAATGAGTTCTTCATTGAACCAACAAGGATCTCATAGTGCACTGTCTTCTGGTAGTACCTCTTCCCATAATTTGCAGTCTATATTTAACATTGGAAGTAGAGGTCCGCTCCCTTTGTCTTCTCAGCACCGTGGAGATGCAGACCAGGCCACTAACATTTTGGCCAGCTTTGGTCTGTCTGCTAGAGACTTAGATGAACTGAGTCGCTATCCCGAGGACAAGATCACTCCTGAAAACTTGCCTCAGATCCTTCTACAACTTAAAAGGAGGAGAGCTGAAGAAGGTTATGGTAGAGATGGGAGATCATCCACACGGGAACCACCGTACAGAGTACCTAGGGATGATTGGGAAGAAAAAAGGCATTTTAGAAGAGATAGCTTTGATGATCGTGGTCCTAGTCTCAACCCAGTGGTTGACTATGACCATGGAAGTCGTTCTCAAGAATCTGGTTATTATGACAGAATGGATTATGAAGATGACAGATTAAGAGATGGAGAAAGGTGTAGGGATGAATCTTTTTATGGTGAGACTTCGCATAACTATCATAAATTTGACAGTGAGTATGACAGAATGGGTCGTGGTCCTGGTCCTGAGAGATCTCTCTTTGAGAAAAAGAGAGGTGCTCCTCCAAATAGCAATATTGAAGACTTCCATGGATTCTTACCGAAGGGTTATCCCCATCTGTGCTCTATATGTGATATGCCAGTTCATTCTAATAAGGTGAGTTATGCACCAGATGCTTCTATTTTCCTTTACGTTGTAGTATCTGTTCTGTTTTTGCTTATTTCTTTAATTATTTCTATAGCCTGGTTGCTTTTGAAATGATCTGAAAGTTGGTTTGAGAGTGAAAAAGGCACTTGGTTTATTTACAAGGTGTAATTGTTAACAAACGCTGTGAACCAGGGCTTTACATTAATGTATTTTGTTTGCCCAGATTGCTTAACTTCAAGTCAAACAGCTATCATCTACTGGGATATCTTATTTATATTTTACATCTACATGTTCTCTTAACCACAAACATCTGGCATTCAAGCAGTTTTGGGGTGGGTTTTTTTTCATTTTTTGTTGGTTTGGGGGTTTTTTGCAGTGTATCTACTGTGCTATTCAGGAAGCTAGTTTCAGCTCTCCTCCACATCTGTCTTGATTGCTGATTTATATGTAGTTAAGATGCATTCTTGCACAGTTCTGCTTTTTCCCTGTCCAAAGGGAAAGAGTTAATGTAGAGCCCTGGAACTTATTTGCAAAAATAAAAACCACGTTTTAGATTAGCTCATTCTTGCCTTTTTAATTTCACTTTAACACTCTATCTCATACTATGGCTGAAATTTGTCGTCATTTTTCTCCTTTTTCACAACTTTATCTTAGACACTTCAGACTCACTTTTTATTGTCACATGTTGCATCTATCCCTGTAGACTCTCCGAGCAATCAGTCTGCTGTTGCAGTATCCTGCTCTGTGTTCCTAGTAGCGTTCTTTACTTGGCTCGCAAGTAGAGTGGATCTTCGGGTGTATTCGGTTATGCTGAGACTTCCCTCTTAGTTTATCCGTGAGAGTTCAACTCTGCAAAGGCAGCAGGTTACTCCAAATGGCCTGTTTATTCAGACGTTATTTTCAGAGCCTTCTCACTTTCAGCTTTTCCAATTTTACTCATCTTGCTGATTTTCAGTATACTAGGCAATTTAATTGGCTAATACAGTGCCCCTCTTGTCACAATTAGTGGCTGATTAGCTTGAAGGCCTTCAATTGAAAATTTAATACATGCTATTACTGTAAAATTGATACAATGTGGAATTGCTGTTACTAACCATTTCTTTACAGTTACCTCTCAAAAAGTGCTGCTTCTGTACATCTGATCTTTTTGAAACACGAGGATTGATTCTGTCCCTGCAAGGAAATGATCAAACCAGTTTTAGAGCACAACTGTATGACTCCAGCTGATCTGACAGTTTATGAACTTGTGTTGCTTTAATTACTTTTTATATAAAATAATCACAGTAATCCGGGTTTCTTGTCTCCTATATTTGACGTTTATTTTCATAAAAGGTTTTAGGTGTTAACAGTTTAGATGGCATGCTCAGTTCTGTAAAAGGACTTCATTTTGTTAGATTGAAAACATAAACTTCTGAGGCCCTTGAAGATGGCAACCAGTAATGCTGTAAGTAGGGTTCTTTTTAGCACTTTATTTTAAACCCTCGTGGTTCTTAGTTGGCTTTGGTGTGAAGATCTGTTGAAAGGATATCCAACACGAAGTATCTTCCCAGGTATGAGAAGTACCAAATTCTTTTGACAGCATAACTGAAGTCGTTGACTTTCTCTGTAACGTGTAAAACCATCGGGGTTTTTTAGGAGTGGGCTTTGACTTAAACTGCTGGTACACCATAAAATATTTGAGATTGGATCATCTGTTTCTTATGACCCAAGTTTGGGCTTTGTTTCTAATTTCAGAAATCATGTCACCACAAGAATTTTTCTCTTCCTCTCCTTTTTTCCTCTGCTTTGCATACCTAACAGTTACAGAATTTCTTATTTTGTGTCTCCCACAAAATTGAATCAAATAGAACTTAACTTTTAAAGTAATCTGATCTGAACCAAAATCTATGGAAAGCAGAAAGGGAATGCTTTTCTTAGCTGGGACAGCATAAACTTATTACTGCAGTATCAAAAATCTCATTTTCCCCACCTCCAAATAAAAATATCATAGAAGATTTTTTTTAAAGAGTATGATAAAACAATGTGTATTTTAAGCCCAAGCAAGGGGTTTAACACCCTTAGTGTAACTTAAGCTGGCAGACTAGCCCTCCGTGTTTTCTTTTTTAGCGATGTTCTTAACTGCTGCTTTAATCTCATGCCCATGTATATTCAGACCCATTTTATTTTCTGTCTAATTGTGAAGCAAATCGTGCCCCAGTTTTTTTTAGGCATTTTGTTAATCCTGATCCCTTTATCAAGGAATGAGGTGTTAGGTGTGGAGGGATTGTTTTCCCTGCCAAAGAAAAAGGCTGATGCAACATGAGCAGCTGAATTTGGAGGTTAAACACTTGAAATGGTGATACATCTCAAAGGAAAAACATAGCCGTGTCCCTGATAGAGGGCTATCTAAAATTAGATGCTTAAGTTTGACCTAATTTTCTGAAGAACAGAGCGTCCTCTTGCTTGCATCAACTGAGGCAAAAGGCAGTCTGAGTTTTAAGAAACTCAGTTCAGATTTTCTCCACCTTAACTTTGGGCATTCATGTTCGTTAGTGTTTGCAAATATCTAGTGCCCTGAAACCTGAGGAGTGACGCTGCAGGCTGAGTAGAGGCAGGGAGTAAAGGGAAGTCCAGATGAGGAGTTGTATTTAATAAAAAGTTAATAATGTAGATGAGCCATTGTTCTGAAAACTTCCCTTGGGGAAAAAAATCCTAAGTTATATGTCACATCTCCCTTTTTTGCCAATTTAAAAGCATTTGAAATATGATGAGAGTTGGATTTCCTGAACTTTGGCTCTAGTTTGCAGATAACTTCTATTTCATTTATAATAATTTTAAATTACGTGTTAAGGCAGCTTCAAAGCATGGTACATCTAGCTGAATCAGCCACCGAGGCTGTACAGATTGTGCACCCAAATTTAGAGGGGTTTTTAGTGTTTAAAGGACTGTTTTCTGTAGGGTAGTACTAAAACTTGTTAGCAAGTTTAAACTGAAGAAGCTTTGGTTTTAAGTATGGAAAGCTTCATAGGTAGGTTTGCTTAGGGGGTTTGGTGGTTTTTTTCATCCTAATTGCCATCATATTTATTACTTTATAGTTGCAGAGCCTACATCTTGTGCAGTTAAGAAAAAGTGGTGCGCTCATTTAACATCTTTTTGATAAAATAAATGAAGGTTTCATCTTTCTCCACATGATATTCTGTGTATCTTGGAGTAATAGTGTAACGTAGCTTAACGGCAGTACTTTATGGGAGACTAAATTCAGGTTTTTCTCCTTTGAGGAAAGTGCAAGGTAGGCATTTGCCATATGGGAACACTACAGTAAGCCTCAGGAGTGTCCCATTGTATCCAGAAGGATGGCTGTAATGTGGTGGAGACTAAAAATCAGGAAAGATGAGGAATTAGGAAAAAATCATTTGTGGGTGCTGGGCAGAAATAAGCACGAAAGAAGAGACAGATAAAACCGTCGGCCAATGCACTGTACGTGTTCACAGCTGAAAATGTAGCTGATAAGATAAAACCTTCAGTTGTTAAACTGCCCCCAGAAGATGTGTAATTACTCTCCCCTAATTTGTGAACCTAAAGCTAATTTGCCCTGTGTCTCTGCTGGTCCCTTTGCTTACTGAAGAGCAGCAGAGTGGAAATCAGACTGTGGCTCACAGATGGGCAGCAGTGAAACTTCAGAAGTTCTGTCGCTTTACAGATGCAAACATAGCACAAAGAGTATACATAGCTTATACATAGCTTGTAAGAGTGTAAGGATATGGAGATCGGGCACTCCGTACTTCGATAAAGGAGGAGTCCCTGTGCCTGCTCTCCTCTTGAAATAAATAGCTCCCTTTGTAATCTAAATAATCTGCAGAGAAAAAGTAGAAATCCCTCATTCCTTTCTAGCACTAAAGCCAGAACTAGAAAGAATTTTACTGGGCTGATTTGGTTTAATTCCATTATTCCTCCTTCATACTATCTTCATTTAGATCTCCTTTGTTTCTTGATTATTCCCCTCAAATGGTCATATATTTTAATATGTCACCTGTATACTTGTAGTTTGTCCTAGCTATGCACTTCCATTTCTTTTAGTCTTGCCTTTCTGAATTCCTTGCAATTTCTTGGCTTCTTTATGGTTCTGAAAACTTGAGTGTGTAGTTCACATTAATCTTTAAAAAGTCTGAGGAATGAAGCAGAGAGAGTGGAGGAAATTCTAAAATTACTGAAGAAAAAAAAAAAATCTCAGCATCCAGTTCTAAAAGTTGAAATCATAATGATAAGCATGTCTGCTGCAGCAGTTAGCCCCTGGTAAGCTTTCCACCTCTGAGGCAGCATCAGGCCCGTAGATTGCAAGACATTTTTCATCAGACACCTTCTCACCCAGGTTAGGAGTTAAGAGGTAGGTCCAATTTCAGTGTCTGATCAAAGCACTGCAAGGAGATTTCATTATCTATGTATGTATCTTCGATACTGCAGCTTAGAAGAGAAGATACTGCGCTCTACAACGTTATTTTGTTAAAAATGGCTTGCCATATGTGGCTGTTAATTTTTAATTATTTACTTTGCTGCAGGAGTGGAACCATCATATCAATGGAGCGACTCACAGCCGACGTTGTCAGCTGCTGCTTGAAATGTATGAATTTGAAGTACAGTAAACATTCTTGTGGCGTGAGGGCGTGTACAGCGAAATAACGGTCAATTATGTTGCAGAAAGCAGGTTTAGAAAACATGCTGTGCCTTGTAGGGAATAAAACCATGCAACTTAAAAGAGCATCTTCAGGACAAAAAGGGATCTGGGCTCGTAACTTCAATCCTGCTGATCTATGTGTAATGTTTTAAAGAGTTGGATCTTAAGAGTTGAGAATCCATTGAAATTTTTTACTAGTCACTTAATACCAACTTGTAAATTTTTGTTGTAAAACTGTGCAATTTGTATTATAAATTGGCAGACACGTTACATGCAGTGTAGGAAGTTTCTCGTTGAGAATAGCACTGCTATTCTGTCAATAGATGCTGGCTGTGGTGGTCCTGTAGTAGGCAGTGTTACAATGTGTTTTATCTGTGTTAACGTGTAAAGGTATTGCTGCTTGTAGGTAAATTATTACATAGGTAGCAGAGATTGAATTTTTCTTACTTTTGTTTCTTTCTTTTAAGATACCCAGAATGGAATCCTGACAGTGATTCAGGACACGGAATGTAAGTAGGAATGAATTTTAATGTCTATCATTTTTTTATTTGAAGCAAAGGATGGTCTTAACAGTTCACGTAAAACAACACACCTCCTTTTCTTCAAGTGGGTTCCTCCCTTTGTTTTCTACTAGCTGAAGAGCAGCGGTAGAAGTAGCTAAAGTTAACTTCTGCTTGGATGCTCTGCAGAAATTAGTTTGGAGTTTTTTGAGAATGAAAGCTTCGCGGATTTTTGGTTTAAAATTAAGTTGTGTTTTCCCCCTTCTTTCTAGGGGTGATCCCTTTATGTTGCAGCAATCCACAAACCCTGCACCAGGAATTCTGGGACCACCACCACCTCCATTTCACCTTGGAGGACCTCCTGTTGGGCCAAGAGGTAACATCAACAGGCACCTACCTACTTTTATAAGGCTTAAGTTCTTGGTTTTTTTTTTCTTGTTTTAATTTGTTACCAGTGTTTTAGAATGACAAAACACTCATTTTTCTCAGCAGTGGAACTGAAATACTTTAGTCCCTCCCTGGCCAAAGACTGGTATGCAGGTCCCACACTTCCACCTTTCTACCATGCTGGTAACTACTAGCCATGTTATTATGGCTGGTTTTTTAACTGTTTCATTAAGCCACAGATGTCTTGGACTTGTATTTTTTCCTGTTTAGAAGCTCTTTTGTATCTATCTTCTGATGAGCTATGTGTTGGTGGGTTTTTTTTATGTGAAACTTGCAAGAATTCAATGTCCTAAGTGGTTTTCCCTCTTAATTTCAAATGAATTTGACAGATAGATTCGAGCAACTGAGAAATGGGAAGATAGATGAAGCAAGCCTCTTCTTCACAGGAAGGCAGGCTAAGAATCAGGTTCTTGCCTGAAGTTGTTACTTCCTACCTTTTAGTTCAAGTGACTAAAAGAGCCCAACTAACTAATTTACCTGTGTATCCTGACAGAGTACGAGTATTTCAGACACTTCAAAGGATTTTTTTAGATGATACATGTGTTCATACTTAATTTCATTAAAATAATACTGTTAATTTTTGAAAACATCTCAAACTTGACTTTGAGCCAAACTATCTGAAAGGCTTTTTTCAGGTGTTTCCTAGTAAAATGGCCATTATGATAGAATTGGTGGTGTGTTAGAACCAAAACTAGGAGTTTCGTTTTTTGGTTGTTTTTTTTTTTCTTTTTTAACCCAAAACCTCAATTATAAGAAGTGTATCTTAGTTAGAGATCTTGCATCTGTTGTGTATGGAGACGTTTTGTTGTGGCAGATCTTACTCTGAAACAGGAGAGGGTTTTTTTCAATGGGCTTTACTTATTCTCTGTTATTTCTGCACATCTGTAAATGCAGCTCTTTCTCTAATGTTGAACTGAAAAGAACGATCAGAAAGGAGGACCTCAAGTTACCAGAGCTCTGAAATAAATTAACAGCCTTTCACACTGTAATGAAATAATTAGTTTTTAAAACTTGATGTCATTCAGGTTTAGTATTACAAGAGATCTCTTAAGAATTTGTGAAGAGACATGTTAATACCAGTCTTACAGGTTGAACTAAGCTTGCTCATTCTTTTAATTTCTTAAAGGAGCTGGAAATGGAAATATGCAAGGACCGAGACACATGCAGAAGGGCCGAGTGGTTAGTATTAAAAATTTGGTTGTTTTTAAAAAAAAACCACAATTTTGTTATATGCTTTTTGTTTGCTTTCATAAGATTTTTTTTTTTTTTTTTTTTGAATGAATGGATTGTCTTTAAAAGTGAGATTTTAGGATTTATTTGTGTGGAAATACTGAAGCTTTGGAATAACGTTGGGGTTTCGTTGTGCCAAGTATTCTACAAAATATTTGTTCCAAAACTGTACAGACTCTATTTAAACATTCTGTTATGATGAAGCTGTGGGACATGAATGTACAGGAAGGCAGCTTTGGCACGGCAGGCATCTTCCTCTGTGCAAATCCCTGGAGGCTCTGTGCCTTTCCTGTATGCATCTCATCTTAGTTACTAGGGAAGATTTATCATTTTAAAAAAAAAATTTAAAGTAGAGCAGAGCCTTTACAGACTTCCTTTTTTAGGTTAGCTGATACACATTTTCTTTCATGTTGTGTACACATGCTTTGTCTTCCACAGGAAACAAGCAGAGTTGTTCACATCATGGATTTCCAGAGGGGAAAGAACTTGAGATACCAGCTGCTTCAGCTTGTTGAACCATTTGGAATAATTACAAATCACCTGATTCTAAACAAAATCAATGAGGTAAGGGTAGGCCCTTCAGTGCTGCTTCTGGCACTGCTTCGTGTCGTTAGTATGCTTAATTTTTGTAAAAGGACTTACTCAGCTGCCAAGCAAGGTGACATATGTGTCACCAAGGTCACATGTGTGAAAGGAAGAGTGACTAGCACATTTCTTTCCAGAAATGCTGTAGACTGCATTTTATCTTAAATAGTGTTTAAAATCCTTCTTGTTGGTTGTTCGTAGCTTTCTCAAAAATACATTGTGCTTACAAATTCTGTTGTTCTTCCAATATTTGCTGAAAACTTATTTGGTCCTAGTTTGTATTATACAGTGTCAGATTTTGAAGTGTGGAAAGCCAATGTCATAGAAGAGAAAGATCAGGAAACAATTGAATGTTTTGAATCCAAATCTAGGTGGAATGTAAACCAAATAGTTCTGTTTGTGCACCTAAATAAAGGATGTGAAATTCATGTCAAGTTCTCCAGGTCAGTTAATAGTGTAACCAAAAGGCAGTTTTCACTTTTGATGCAGCTCTTTTTACAGGAAAGCAAGGAAGAGCTTAAGATTTTAAACAGAAATATTAATTCTTGAAGGAGTAGCGCTTAATTTGGTTTTATATGATTTCAGGCATTTATTGAGATGTCGACCACTGAAGATGCCCAGGCTGCAGTAGAATACTATTCAACAACACCTGCGCTGGTATTTGGTAAACCAGTCAGAGTCCACCTGTCACAGAAATACAAAAGAATAAAGGTAAAACACTTCTGCTTTTTTAACATTGCCTTATTTTAATTTGGGGCAGTCACTGTTACGAGGCTGTTGCATTTAAGTTATTCTTAATTTATGTACTTCTCAGCTGTATCAACTTATACATGGGTGACTGTTGCTTGATTATTTTATGCAGTATATACTTCAAAAATTTTATTCCCTCTTTATTTTAGAAACCTGAGGGTAAACCTGACCAAAAAACTGAGCCGCCAAAACCAGAACTTGGTCGTGTGATTCACCTCAGCAATTTACCTCACTCGGGGTACTCTGACAACGCAGTACTGAAACTGGCCGAACCGTATGGAAAAATTAAGAACTACATCCTCATGAGAATGAAAAGCCAGGTAACTGAGCGTAGGAACATACACGTGTGGAGATTTGAAATGAAGGTTTTTCACTGCAAAGAAATGCCGTGCCTTTAATTGGTGCATGTGTAGACTTTCTGCTCTAGCATTGATAGGGAAATTTGTCAGAGGACTATGTAGGTGGTGTTTATCTAGTGCATTGCAAAATGTTACTGTAATGTGAGCTGCATTTAAAGAAAAAAAAAGAACAGGCCTCAGCTGTGAAGAAGGTATATTTAGCATTGAGGCTTAATTTTTGTTATGCAGATTTCTAGGGAGCCTTGGAACTTGTTTTTAAGGCTGAAAAAAACATTACCTATGAAACATTAACAAATATATTCTTCTATTACACATTTCTTTACCCTTTATTTTTCATTCTTTAAACAAAAGCAGTCCTGTGGCTTTGTAACTTTAAAAAAAAGTTAGTGCATTGCAAGTGTATAGTAAAATGCTTTGGATGTGCATGTACATGATTTCTATAAATACACAGGAGTGTAAAGTATTTAGTTCTAATTTTTTTTTTGCAGCTTTGCTGACCCAGTTTGTTGCTCCCTTGAGTTAAATAGGAAATTCCAGAGAATTTCTGGAATCCATCTCTTTTTCAGGGAGATGAGTGCCTGAATCCCCTAATGCCACATTTGTGGAATGAAAAATTACTAGAACCTCTTGTTTGACCCCTAGGAAGTCCTTCCTGACCTTACTTCACTGGGAAAAATAAATCCCTTGCTGTCTAAGTTGGATGCAGAAACACCTTTCTTCTGTCTGCCAATGATACCGTAGCCCAGATGCGTTTTTAAAAGCTTGTTCTGCAACCTTAGTGTGTCATAGGCTTGTTTCTTGGAGGAACACCTCCCAAAGCAGGGTTTATAGACCAGCAGCTGCTGCCTGTTTCAGGCCTCTTGAGAAATAAAAATAAAATACTGGGGTAGTTTCTCAGCTACCCTGGAATTCCCAGATACTTAAGCACCAAATAAATGAGTTTCATTGTCCAGATGCTTTTTGTTTGGGATAATATTTTACTTTATGGTGACTTTTTTTTTTTTTAGATTATTTAAATGCCTGTTGTTTCATTGCAGAACTTGTCTATGGGACAGATACAACTGAATAGAAAAGCTGGGTATATAGAGCACTTTGGTAAATTTTTAAATTTGTGGCTAGTTTGGAGAGGATGGGTGTAGCTGAATCTCATAATTTTGTTTCAGCATTTGGAAACGCTGTGTTTTAAGTGAAATAGCTTTGCCTGCAGGAGTGTCGTCTATTTCATAGTTGGGTTTAATGTGTGTTTTACTCTTTTCAGGCTTTCATTGAGATGGAGACCAGAGAAGATGCTTTAGCTATGGTTGAGCATTGTGCTAACAAAGCGCTTTGGTTCCAAGGCAGATGTGTGAAAGTGGATTTATCTGAAAAATACAAGAAACTGGTGTTAAGGGTAAGTAGTGTTTTTAGGTTTTTAATTGTAGTTAAAGGTGTAAAGTGAAGTAGAAGACTGTTATCGCTTATTGATAATTCAGTGCCACTTGTAAAGTGGAACGATTTGCTTTAGTATTTTCTGGCTACTTCAGTGCAGTTACTTGGCATGAGTGTGGTGTTATGAGGCCTAGAACAAAGAAAAAGTATTTTCCTTTCAGATAGAACAAAAAGCAAACAACTACTAGAATTCAGATTTTAGAGTAATTGGTGTACATTAAAATACATAAGCTTTCTGTTGTGGAGTATGAAGAAATTGGACATGATCACGCACCAAAAATGAATGCTTTGTGGCAAATTCGAATACTTAACCAAAGCACTGAATAGTTTTCTGTGTTACTGCCTTGCAAGTGGAATTTCCTATTCAGTAACTCCTAAAGAAGCATTTTGAGTCTTCAAAATCTTTCCATGCAGCCCACTGCTAATGACAGGGAGGAGAGTATAGATTAAGGCTGATTTGTGCCATTGCCTGCACCATGCTGTATCAGTTCATGAGCAAAAGAGGAGTTGTATCTGATTTTTCTGGAGCAGGATATCCTATCTGTTTTGTATTGAATAACTGATAATTCCTGTGAATAAAGACATGGGATTTCTAGGTTGGTAAGGTCCTGTCTAACATAATAGCATTTTATTAATTGGTTGTTAGGTGGGCATGGTAAAAGAGTACCTGTGGAGTAACATAATTGGAAGCGCTTGGCTAGATTGTGCTGTCTGGTCTGAATTAATGCTGCAACAGTAGTGTAAGTAATAACCTACTGTGACTTACAAATTTTTTTTTTTAATTTTATTTTAGATTCCAAACAAAGGAGTTGAACTGCTGAAAAAGGATAAAACTAGGTAATGTCCTATTGCGAAAGCATAATGTTGTTTAGAAGAAATATGAAAATATCTTTTCCAGAGTATAGAAATTATATAAAAGAAGTAAGGCAGGCTCTGAGATCAAATTGTTGTTGTTGTGCCCTGAGATTAACTGTTTCTAATGTGCTACCTACCCTCTTCCTCTAATGGTGGAGATTTCACAGCCTCTTCAGGCTCCTCAGGAAATCTTTTCTAGTCCTTAATTAGCCTGCCTTCCTGCAATTTAAACCCATGAGCAGTTGTCCTGTCGTGTAAGGACGGTTCCTCCTTCCAGCAGCCTCTGGCATATTTGAAGAATGGTATCCTTCAAGGTTTCCCTCAACCTTGCATTTTCTGAACTAAAACACAATTTTTTCAGGCTTGTCTAGAAAAATATAACCTACCTTTTTTTTTTTTTCAGTCATTTCTGGGCTATCTTCAGGTTTACAAGCAAGTATTCTTTGTTCTTTACAGAAAGAGAACATATTCTCCAGACAACAAAGATTCTCCAAGTGATAAGAAACCTAAACCAGATGCTACTCAGAAACCTGAAAGTGGCAATGTAGAAGATAAAGTGAAAGAGGAGAAACCAGATGATGCTGCTGAGCCATCATCAGGTGCTAAAAGCAGTGAACAGGCAGACCCAGATGAGCCTAGCTTACTCCTTGAATCTGAAGACGAGCTGCTGGTGGATGAGGAGGAAGCAGCAGCGCTGTTAGAAAGTGGCAGCTCAGCAGGAGATGATGCAGATGTTGCCAATTTAGCTGATGTGACTACTGAAGAAAAAAAGGAGACAACTGATGAGGTGACCGTAAAAACTGAGGGGAATGTTGTGGCCAATCCAGCAACAAAGAAAAAGCTTAAAAAGGTAATTCTATAGCAAGGTACCTGAGTGGGGAGAACCCTGTCTAACTTACACAGCACACCACAGTACATTCTATTTCAGATCTTTTTCTGGGTGTCTTTAAAACACATGTGTGGCACGCCTGTCTGAAGGGAAATGGGTGGTAAAGCTTCTGTGAAGAAAATGGAAGGTCCCATTGGATGTAATTTGTAAATGGAATCGCTTATAAATCCCTCTTTCTGTTAAATCCCTCTTTCTGTTTTGACAGAAACTCTTAACTTGTGTGATTCGACCCAAGTATCTTCCTGGGGTTTTTCTTGCTGTTCTCTTCACCCCTTTTTTGAGTAATACTGAGCAGCCAGGAACTGTTTTCTCCTGAGCAGTTTCTCAAGAGACTGTAGTTAGTTTTTTGAGCACAGAGTAGAGCAACGACATTCAAAAAATTATTTATTTAGGACTTGAGGCTGATCTAGACTTGGACAAAACTGTGTGTTCATCTGCTCTTTATGCTTAGGCAGAAGGTAGGCACGTCCCTTGGCAGTTAGCCAAGGCCCATTTCCGATTGGAGGAGAGAAAAAAATACTAGTTTCAAGGTGTCTTCAGTTGTAAGCTGTTCCTGTGAGCTTCCTTCTTCTCACCAGATGATCCCACACTCTCATGGTTGTTTATGTCCTACCATCTGCTTTTTTCCTGTTTAAATTGTACTTGGTTATGTGGAGTAGCATGCAAAGTTCCAGTAACTTTATTGACTTAGAAAGTTGTTTTGCAAAAAAGACAGACATGTTCCGTATTAATGAATGAAGTGTGCATGGTTTTCAGCATTGTGGGATCCTTCTGTCAGGAAGCTAGTTCCAGGGGTTGGGATTAGTATTGCCAGTGCAAATGGCAGTGATTATTTCTTATTATGAGGGTATCTGTGATGAGAAACTGCCTCAAAACCCAAACTCGCTTCCTTGAAGACCTACATTCTTAGAGCACAGGTGTAAAGCAAACGCTGTTTCAGTACTACTCATGAATTCTGTTAAGCATGTGAAATACTGATGTCTCCATAGCAGCAGGAATGTTTCAATAAAAATAAATCAGAATTCAGACAGATTGACTGGCTTTTAATGAAGCTGGATTTTAAGAGACCTCCACAGTTTTGGTGGTTGGTGTTTTTTGGTTTGGTTTTTTTTTTTTTTAAATGCAGAAGCTCCAAGCTTTCCACTGGTTCAAAGAGAGCTCTTAATTTTTTTTAATGTGCTTTCATACTATTAGTGGGCACAAAAGTGCTCTGGTAAGGTTTTACCTTTTATGCAGGCATGAATTTGAGGATCTTGTGGGACTGTCTCAAACAGAAACAAAACTTGTGCATTCCAAAATGATTTCCACTTAAAATACTCACCTTAGAAGGACTTTCAACGTAAGAATAGAGCAAAAAGATACTGAAATTCTCAAGTTGAAGATCACGTGTTGATATGATAAAACAGTGGACCCTCATGATGCAAAAAAAATTTACTCTGAAATTGAACACTTGATTCTGAGACAGTGGAGTACATGTAAAGGGAGCTTGTTCCACTTCTGCATGCTTGAGTAACGTTTTGAATGAGTGAGGTAGGTCTTGAAGGAAGAATTTGAGCAATTTTCCAGGGAATTTGGAGAAGATATTTCTTTTCTGAGACATAAGACAGTTTGAGGGAAACGTTTAAGAATAAGCTGACATAAGGAAAACATTTTCTTAACAGCGATACGTGGGTGGCTTTCCACGGAGCATGGAGGGGTTTGTCACCCTCGATGAGGTTGGTGACGAAGAAGACTCGGATCACCAGAAACTCCGCAAGTCGGCTTTGGCAGTAAAAGCTGCTAGCAAAAACGATGATAGTTTGGCAGAAATCAAGGTAGACAAGATTGAGGAGCCAGAGCCGGAGAATGAAACGTTAGAAAATGGAACCAAAACTGAAGAAAATCCGAAGGCTGAAACTGTTGAAGCTTCTGAGACCACAGCAGCGCCGGATACAGAGAAGAATGCCCATGAAAATACGGACACCAAGGATGAACAGGAAACCAAGAACGTCCAAGAGAAAGCTCTTGTTCCAGATGAATTTAGGATTGGGCCGTACCAACCAAACGTTCCTGTTGGTAAGGCTGCTTCCCTTTCTTTTCCAATACGTCTCTCTGCATTGCAGTAGCATTTCTCATTTCATTTGACTTTTATTTCTGGCAACACATTGCCTCTGAGCCTTTCATTTTAGGGCTTCCCACTCTTCTCCCCTTCTTCACTCCTCCCCTAACCCTAGTATTTTCTTTCTTTTTTCCTTTATTTTCATACAGTTCTCCATAACACTTTCCTTAGGCAGAAATTAAATGGCAAGCAGCACAAATTCAATTAATAGCACAGATTGCAGTAGTGGTATTAGTTTAGATTCATCCTAAATACTCAGAACTCAAACTGATCACAGAACATTGTTAGTTCTTCTGAAGGAACCGATAAAATGGATCCTTAATCTTAAAGGTTGATTTTAAATTTAAAAAAAGAAAAAGCAAAGCCTGCACATATTTAGTTATTATTAGGCCCCGGCTTGAATAAACTAAAACAAGGACTTTTAAAGATAAAGCAGCTTTTAATGTAAAGTGAATTATGGTTTTAAGATTTAGCTGAAATGACATATGACATTAAAAGAAATGCTGCAGAGTAGATCTTTTAGTTTATTTTGTGGTGTTTACTTCTCTAGGTGTGAATTATGTGGTACCCAAAACAGGGTTTTATTGCAAATTGTGTTCCCTGTTCTACACAAATGAAGATGTTGCAAAAAAGACCCATTGCAGCAGCCTTCCTCATTATCAAAAGTTGAAGGTAAGGCAAAAACTTGTTCATTTTAAATGGCGTGATTCTTTCCTGGGGAATAGATCTGAACGAGACTGGACTTGAGGGGGAAAAACCAAAAGCTTTCAGGCAGTGGAAATTGGCTTATTCTATCACTTTTAACTCAAGCTAGACCTCTCCAAAGCTTCATCCTGTGAAAATAATTCACAGGATGCACATTTTAAAGATGGGCTCCAGCATTTTTTTGATAAATTTGGATTAAAGAGGGCATTCAGATTGGCACCAAGGCCAGGCTTAGAAGTAGTGGTGCAGAATAAATACAGGTGACTCGGAGCCCTTCCAGTTGTCCCTTTGAGAGTATTTTTAACTGCTCAACAGAGCTTAAACTGAAATTTTTATATATTTAAAAAAAAAAAACCCAAACATATTTGCAACTTCTGATTTTGTGAGCATGTTTTACTATTTCTAATTGGATTAGGTATCACATGATTGCATGGCATGAATGGTAATGCTGCTGCTGTATCTTTGTGTACTGTGAGCTGCTTTTAAATACCACCTCCGAGAAAGGGAAATCCTAAATGGAATTCTAATAATGCAGTGTTCACATAGACTGATTTTATACCAGTCCATTATTGAGCTGAAAACAAACCCCAGGGGTTCCATAGAAAGGAAGAAGGGGGCATCTCAGACCCAAAACATTTGCTTTCTCCCTTGTAATAATAGGGAACCCTAAACAAATATAGGGCCCTGGAAGGCAGATGGCACAACTCAATGTCGCAAAGCAAACAACATTATCAAGGACAACATCAGAAAATCAATTACTGTGCAGAATCTTGTAGTAAGAAAAACCCACTTCATCCATCACCCATAGCTTTTTTTTTTTTTTTTCATTGAGGTATTTTATTATGGGACTTTAAAGACTTGATATAAAAGGGGATGTGGGGGAAATAATCCCAATTTATTAACTGTATCACTTAAATGAAGCATGATTTGATTTGCTTTTTCCATGGCACAGATGACTAGCGAGCTGCTCTTCAGTGACTTTGAAACATTGATGTGGTTTTAGAGTCTGGGAAGGAAGGTGGGGGGGGGAATTGCAGCTGCTGTTTCACAATGGAAGGGCACTTCTCCAGCTGGAAGTCTTGTTCACTGCGAGAGCAATGAGAGTTAATAGATTAATTGATATCGCTACCAAATGTCACCGAACTGATAACAAATTCTTCAGCCTTCCAAAATAGCCCTTCTCTAGGGAGGCGAGATGTTTTGTCCCTGGCTTTTATAGATGGCAAATTCTGACCAGGTAAGTGGCACAATCGCTGTCACAAGTCCATGAAAAAATGGAGAGTCATTTTCTTGCCTTGCCTTTCCTCTAGGAAGGCATTAACGGCAGGGCCAGGTAAATGCTTGCAGAGGCTGCCAGTTGGTGTTCCCTGGCAGTGAGCTGTATGTTCGGTGACACAGTGCTGATGTGGTGCTTCAGAGGAGCTCCACTTCACTTCAGTACGTGGAGAAGTGCCAGTCTGGTTAGTTATGACCTTTGCAGTTAATATTCACAGATTTTACAGCTGGAAAATTGGATTTATGTTTGTTATTCATGTTGTGACTGTGACTCTTAAATATATCCAAAATATGGTTGCTTTCTTTTAACAGAAAATTCTGGATAAAATGGCAGAAGACCACAGGCAAAAGAAAGAAGCTTAAAAGGAAGGAAGGATGTAAGGAAAACAGTGGCTTTGTTTTTAATGTTAATCTTTTTTAAAAGCAGTACAAGTAGTAGATGGAAATACTGTATTCTTTTTTGTTTTAGTGAAATACAGTAGGCATTATAGGTCTGTTCATGTGTTAAATGTTGTAGCAAAAAGCATATGCAGTTAAGTTAATGACAAAGATTTGTTCTTAATGTGAGAATGGCAACAAGTTTTCGTTTTGACACTTCAAGCTTATTAAAGAAAAAAATCTTGCACCCTTGTGGAAAGCTCATCTATGGGAAGAAAACTTCATTTAAGTGAAATTTCCTAGTTTTCAAGCTTCAGAAATTGTCTTTCAATTCCATTCTCAATAAAAAATAAAACGTAGCGCTGTATTTTTATTTTATCTAGAACATTCCATATTTCAGTCTGAGCCTAGCAGATATTTAATTTGGAGTGTAAGGCTGTCATTGCATTTCACTTTTGCAAGTCTTTAAATGTAAGTTGCATTTTTAAATGTTGAATTGCAGTTTCTTTTAATGTCATTGCTGTTATATAGCAAATAGGAAAATTAGTGATTAGTCAGCTTTACAACTTTGTGATTTTTTTTTTTCCTAAGCTCTTGATAGACTTTCCTATACAGCTATTCCGTGTATTTTTAGTGAAAAGTAAATGCCCATTCTCCTCTGATCAGTATTATTTCCTTGAGCTCTTCCTGCTTTTACTTGAATCTTGTAGCTGTCGTACATCTCTAGTATATTCAAAAGCAGCAGTTGAGTCCTGAAATGTAAAAAGGTACCTTTATATTCTTCACTTGTAATTTTTCATACCTGCATTTTAAAACAGTTTTTGTTAAAATCTAGTTTCGTCAAGAATCTTTAGAACTGTGCTCTTTATGTACCTGCACATGATATGTGAACAGGAATTTGCATGTGTAACCTGTGTTTATCTGTAGTTTTTGTTATTTACTGCTTATTTGTGAATTCAGGTTACTAAAGTGATTTACCAATAAACAAAGCTAGGCAGCAGTAATTTGTTATAGATGTTTGGCATGTTAACCAATGTGTCTACTGAACTCTTTACTCCTGTGTTCATGATACCACACTGAAACTTTAGCTTTCTTTTTAAAATCTGCATGTTTTAACACCTGTGATTAGCAGCTTACTACATAACTTTTCTTGCTCTTCCCTAAAACCTCTTTCGTTTCCAAACAAATTAAAATATCACTTGTTAAAACACTGGTAGGTATGTTCTGCTGACAGTTTTATTTCTTGAGTTTTCATCGAAGCTGAAGTTCAAGCCACATCACGTTCATGTGGATAAAAATGACTAGGGACAATTCTTTCAGCCTGAGCCTCTTGGCCAGCAGGCTCCAATGCTAAGAAGGGTTTTCAAATGCAGGAGCCTGAATCTTGACAAAGTTAATTTACTAAAGCAAATACATCCAGCAGACACAAGATGGTGTGTTTTTTGGAAGTAAAGGCTTGATAACTTGTCTTTCCAGTTGTAGCTTTCTGCTGTTGCGTCCTCACAAAAAGGGGAGGTGTGCAATCCCTTTTGTGCAAGAATTAAGTGTAACTTCAACTATCTCCTACTGTGATGGCAGCAGTTTCCCTGGGGACTCTGTATTGAGTGGTGAAATGGTAATAAGCAGCTAGTGGTGCAGATCTTATTTAAATAGCAGATCCAAATTATAAAATCTTATCATGCAGTGACTCATTCTTGAGCTTTTACAGAGATAAGTTACTGCTTTGTACATGGCACTCATTAATATGCAAAGTTTTGTTTGTGTTTGAATGAAATCAATTAAATGTAATGCAGTGATTTAGTCTTAAAACTCCTCTCCAGCTTTCCCAGGCCCCTGAAAGAAAGTGCAAGCACGAGCAGCCCTGCAGTCAGTTCTATTTTGACTAAGTCACAAGGATGTACTTGGACCCCCACTTGCTTATGATGACATTTGTCACTCATCTGTCTCCGAGAGGCTGCTGAGTTCATCAGAGGACCTGACTTCAAAGCAGTCAGTCGATGTTTGGCAGCCATCCCCCTGCTCTCTAAAGATGGCCGAGAAGAATTTATGTTGAAGGTTTTCTCCCCCACGCATTTTAACAGTTCCCTTACAACATGCAGTTAACATTAATGTATTGAAATACTACAGCTCTCTTATGTTTTTGTTTTTGAAGTAGCCTTTCCTTAGCTCTTACCTGCACCTTAAATAGCTGTGCAGTTCGGTGATCTTGCACCTAATGTCCTCAGCCTGTCGTAAATGCTAACCTGTGTAACTGCTGGAGATTAAACTGTGGGAGGAGGTTACATCATGTTTAGTGTCTAAACATAAAGAATGCCCAGGTGTAAAGTAATTGCGGCATAGTCCAACTTCAGAGTCAAAAAATCCCTTCCTCCCATCAGCTCTCAGTTTCTGGTGTTGGTGGATGCTGGATGCCTAACGCTTGTACTTCCAAAACCCCCATCAGCTGTATGTAAGGCTTTGCACCTCTACATCTGCAACACGATGCTTTTATACATCAGAAAATATGTCAAACCTCATCTGCTTCAGTAAAACTACTTCTATTTACATGCAGAGGACAGGGAGAGAGAATACATGACTTACACTAGTTTCTGAGGAAAAGAAGGCATCAGAATAACTTCATCTTGAGGACAGGTGCCAGGAACACACTTTGGTGGCAGGCTGATCTATGGCCTTGCCATGGGCTGCTCACTCTGGGGAAATAATTTGTCTGCGCTGTAGAGGGGTGAGGGGAAATCACGCAGAGCATGAGACTGGAGGGTGAAATGTTAGATGTAGGCTCTGTGATTTACATGCCAGCTTTCGTACATGAATTTCAGCTCAAAAGAAGAGCCCTAGAGGCTGTTGCCCCTTTGCTGCGTGTGTAGTTCAGCAGAGGTGCAACAAGGCCCTGGGCTTGCTGAACACTGGGAAGTAAGTAGAGTAGAAAGAGAAGCAGTTATAGATGCGAAAGCCATGTGTTGTGCTGGATTTATTAAAATAGAGTTGGAAATAGTTGTGGAAGTGAGAGCAGTGAGTTGATTTTTTTAAGGATGATCCTTGCAGGGGTATTTTAAGGTTGTACTTGGCTAGAAGGCAAGCATTCAGTGAGCATACAGCAGGCCATGGAGAAAGCTCTTAGGCCCTGGAAACAAGTCAGTAATGGTGACCAATAAAATCTCTATGAACAGCTTGATTCAAGGGACAACACACCCCCAGAAAATCAACACCCTGACTTTCTGTAGAGTTGGTTACCCCTTACTAAAATTTAGGAGGGAGGAAGGAAGGAAGTGAAGGGCTGAGCAATGTTAATGGAATTGTTCTCCTCAGATAGCCCCCTTCCTGCTTACAGGGCAGCCTACGCGAGTGTTTTCATAGCACAGGAGACTTTCCAGCCTAACAGGTGCTGGCATGTGAAGAGCTAAGCTGAGTAAGTTGGTCTGTACCTTGTTGGCTCGTTAACTGTTCCCAAACCTGAAAAAATCTGCTCGTGTTTGGTACCTCTTCAACCACGAAGGGATATTTTGGCATTACTTATTTTTGTGCGACTTGGTCTTTAGTATACACAGTTGGGCTTTGCAGTTGCACATGGAAATGTTTTCTGCTGTATATTTCCCAGCTTGCTGCTGGGGCAGATTTACTGCTTTTAGTGGTGGTTAGCTTACGTGGCCGTTGTACCGAGGCAGGAGTTGAGGTGGGTTTGACTCCAGATCAAGTCAGATTGTGTTTGTCAGTGGCTTGGATGGAAGAAACCGCTTTTAACTCTGTCTCTAGTTTGTTTGCTTGTTAAGAAATTGTGACAATCAGAGGACTGGAAATGCCTGGACCGAGGGAGAGTGTTTGGGAGGATGGGTAAACACAGGGAGGAGCACAGTACGGCTCTGATCTTTGCTAAAACCTCTGCGCACTAGTTTGGGCAGGTAGTGTCTGAAGGAGAGAGTTATTTCCACTTTACCTTTAAGAGAAAAGGGGGGAGAATCAAAGGAGAGAATAAAAAATTGCCTTTTCACCCTGTTTTATAAACAGTTGAAGTCCAGGCACTTAATGTAGGTCCCAGAAAAGAGCATTCATTATGTCCTGTTTCCTAATAGAGAGCATTAAAAAATGTATGAGGCTAGCACAGAAACATGTGCTTTGTAAACAGGCGGGTTTTTTCAGAAAGCATTAAATTTATTTTTGCTCCGCGAAGCCCAGAGCTCAGTGCTTTCCCTAGGCCGGCCGGTGTCCCCGGAGGGAGGCTGGGAAAGCTTCGGTAGCCCCTGAAGCAGCACAAGGCCGCCTTCCCCCTGTGGGGACGCTCCCGAGGCCTCTGCCCTCCCCGCGCTGCCCGCTGCCGTGCCCGGAGGGGGCGAGGCTGCAGCCGCCCGGGGCTGCACACAGGGTGCGGTGCCCTCCCGGCACTAGTGCCGCTGCAAGCGGGGCTGCTTTGCCCTGGACGCGGGAGGGTGTCTGGGGGCTCCCAGCACAACCTGCCGCCCGGGCCGCCGCCGCCCTCATGGCAGCCGGCGCCACAAGATGGCGGCTCGCCTGCCCCGGCGGGCCGCGCCTCCCGGCATGCCCCGCGCCGCCCGCCGCGCGAAATGGCAGCGCGGCCGCCAGGCGGCACTACAGCTCCCGGCACGCACCGCGCCGCCCCCGCCATGGCGGCCGGCCGGGCGCGCCGCGCCTGCCGCCGCCGCTCCCAGGAGAACGGGGGGCGGTGCCTGTGAGGTCACGCAGGTACCGGAAGTGATTTCACGTCCGGCGGGCTGCGGTGCGGGGAGGGGAGCGCAGCGGCGGGCGCGGAGCGGAGCCGGCAGCGAGCGGGGGACGAGGCGGCGGCGGCGGAGCAGCTCGGAGGCGGCGTGCGCACCCGCGGCCCTTCCCTCTGCACGCAGGTGAGGCGGCGCGGGGAGGGGGGTGCGCAGCCCCGGGGCCGCCGCTGCCGCCGGGCGGGGGGTGGTGCGGGACAGAGCCGCCGCCCCCTCCCCTGAGGCGGCGCCGAGAGCGGCCCCCCCCCGCCCTTCCCCGCGGCGGCGGGGCCTGCGCGGCGGGGCCGCCCCTGCCGCCGCCTGCATTGTCTCCGGCTCCATCCGGGTCCTGGGGAGGGGGGGGGGGGGGCGGGCGGCGCGGGGCCTGCCGGGCCGGAACCCCCGCCGCGGGGGCGGCCCTTGTGAGCGAACAAAGCGGGCGGCGGCGGCGGGGGGGGACGGGGCTGCCATTGCCGTTCCGCGGTGTGTGTCGCCAAGGCGAGGAGGTGGCCGCCCCCCGCCTCGGCCCGTCTGCGTAACCGCGATGGGAGCGAGCGGCGGAGCGGAGCGTCACGCCCGCGGCTTCGCCCCGTTCCCGCTGCTCGCAGCGGCTCCGTGGGCCTCCGTTACCGAGGACATCGGCACCGAGGAAGGGTGTCTCGGCCCCCTCCGCGGGGGCTGGCCAGCAGGCCCCGCGGCCGGCAGTGCCGGGGCTCGGCGCTTCGCACCCGACTGGTTTGCTCAGGCTGGTAAACGAGCCGGTTGTTTTCAAGTGAACCCCGGTGCGACGCTTTGAAGTGTTCCTGTCAGATAGCGCTGGCATCCACATGCTTTTGATTGAGAAATCCGTTTATTATATGCACTGTAATCAGTTTATTTGATAACTGCCACTTGCTAATCCAATTAGAGAACACGAAACTCGGCCAGCGCTCCTGACTCACCGGAGCACCGGTGATAAACACACCACCAGCTCCTGCAGAAGTTCAGAGCACTCCCTGCTGCACCAAACCACCTTCGCTTAAGCTGCTGCTAAAACCCCAAGGTGCCGCTTGCTCTGCTGTGTTGCTTTTGCATGCTCGAAGCGAATATCTTAATTATTTTCCTCTTATTTTTTGTTTAAATCAGGAGTGAGGACTTGGGTGTTGCTGTATGGAACTAGAGCTGTAAACCTTATCTTCTGAAGTAGGCGTTAAATAATCGTCTTTCGTGATTGGGGTTTAAATGCAAAACCTTCAATCCCAAAGCTTTGAATTTTAATGGTGGTTGGTCTAAGGCTCTTCATTGCTATAAATGCAGCAAAATTCAGAGAAATAGGTAAATTAATGTACCTTAATGATGTTCTGGAGTGATGAGTTCCACATTTTGGACAGAAAACGCTTGAGTTAAGTGAAAGTCCTGTTGTTACAGGATTTTTAATTTCTGTCTTCATTCTTAATATAAAAATCCTATTTTTTAATGTCTTTCCTTATGCACTTACACTGTTCTTCCTGCATCCCCCCACCAAAATCCTGGAATAATTTGGGGCTGGATCTCTTAGTCATGTCACTGTGGCAGAATTCTCCATATTTTTCAGTTCCTTAGCACTACTCATGTTGTATTTCATACAATCATATAGAATGGTTTGGGTTGGAAGGGACCTTAAAGCCCATCTAGTTCCAACCCCCTGCCACGGGCAGGGACACCTTCCACCAGACCAGGTTGCTCCAAGCCCCATCCAACCTGCCCTTGAACACTGCCAGGGAGGGGGCAGCCACAGCTGCTCTGGGCAACCTGGGCCAGGGTCTCACCACCCTCACAGGGAAGAATTTCTTCCTCATATCTAATCCCAACCTCCCCTCTTTTAGTTTAAAACCGTTCCCCCTTGTCCTGTCACTACTTGCTTGTTCTAGTGTAAGGAGCTTGGAGATCCTCTGCTTTCCACCTACTCCCAGATGGAAAATGTATTATTTTTATTCACGATGATAGTGTAGCCTGTCACTGTGGCTTGTTTTCTGCAGCAGCCTTCTTAGATTGTGAGTTTTTGCAAGACTAAAGTGACGTTTGGCTCTCCCTCTCAGAATTGCCTGTAGCTCATGACTAAATACCAGTGAAACGAGACTGATCTTGTCCTGGCAAACGAGCGCAGAAGGCCGACTGGTTTGTATCTTGAAACGGTGAACGGGAAAGCTCCCTGTACGGTGTATTTTATTACAAGTTGCAGAAAATCCAGTTACAAGGAGTGCTGTGAGTAAGGGACTGGCCTGGGGCTTCTTACCCGTTCATGCAGGATAAGTGTTCACTGACAGTGTTTTCCTGTGGGAAAACCTTAGCGGACTGAGGGCTTCGTCAGATAAACTTCAGATATTCAGGGTTGAGCCTCGGACCTCAAAGATAACCATCCACATCGTCCTTGGGCAGGAATGGAGAACATTGTTTCAGTCCAGACGTGAAACACTGCGCTTCTCTTCCCTCCCTCCTAAAGCAAATAGCTTGTGTTCTGTGGGAACGTTTAAGAAATTGGAAAAGAAATTAAGCCTTCAAGCTTTTACACGAACAAGCAGGGGTGTTTGAGTTGTTATTTTTAACTTTATGGACTTGTTTTCTTTGTACAGAAGTTGCCTGGGATTTGGCCTGAGTACCTTACGCTGCTAATGCAGAGTTACTCACCTGTAGTGCAAACTGTTGGTGTGCAGAAAGCCCAGTGGGATATTAATGTCAAGATTCACTCCATAAAAAATAATGGTGAAAATGCTTGCCAGTAAAAAAAAAAATAAGCAAAATTAGGCTTTTTAGACTCAGAGATCTTTTATTTCTTTTAGTCTCTCCTGTGTGTTAGCTTGTGAACAGCTGAAGTTGCTTAAAGCAATTTCAAGCTTCAATTGGGGCGTTAAATGCAATGTCTTTTCCTGTTTTACGTTAAATGCTGCCAGTAATCCTCGGCGAGTTTGTTTTGAAAGAACATCAAAAAGAACCTGTTTTCTCTTGCTAGAATACCCGGGTTCTGCTCTCATTTGTTGTACTTCCTAGGGAGCTAAAGTGACTTCCGTACTTGGGCTTGCCTTTGATTTGAAAACTTGAGTAGAGCAAACCAGGCAAGTTCCTTTTTCTTTCTGTTTTTCTTGGCTGATCATTTGGATGTGACAAGCCTTTAACCTGGTATTATCAAGAATATGTTTTGAACCAAAACTTGCATTAATTCCATAGATAATAGGACCGACTGAAATGTAAAGAGAAAATACGAGCTGCTACGTGATAAGCCCTTGTACTCTGATAACAACGGAGGCAATATTTTGTTATCCTGTTCTCCGAATAAGTCATTTTTTGATATGCGGATGAGCTAAAACGTTGATTTGAGAATAAAATAAAAATATTTTCACTTGCTGCTGCATGGTTTCATTGCGAATTTTTAGCACTAGGAAAACATTTAAGTTTGATTATTTTTTTTGAGCTCCTTGCCTCACAGGCTTTGTATACTGTTAGTATCTAAAAATACTCAGCTTTTGCAGTATTGATATCTGTACTTAAGCGTGGTGTAGGAAAACAGCAGCATTGTCTCATTTACTTTCCAACACAAATCAGATTTTCAGTTAGAACTGGGGCTCTGAACTCGGAGTTACAGGCTTCACACAGGCTTACGGCTGACAGAAGGGCTGCGGTGCTGTTCTTATGGCAAGGATTCGGCCCAGATGTAGGGTTTGTCCCGCTTTTGGTTGTGGTTGGGTGGAACAAAACACGCTCGCCAACTGCACCTTCGTTCCTTGAGTTGGGGCGTTGCGATATCCCGTACCGCGGACGCGCAGCGATGTCGCGCTCCCCAGACGTGACTCCATCCATGTTAATGAAGCGGGATGAGAGGCAAGCGCGTCCTGTCTTCCAGTGCCTTATGATATTGTCTTTGCCTGAAGCTGCTCAATCAGTGGGCTTTTGCTAACGAGGTAGCTGTAAGAGCTGTTGTGCCAGCTTGGCTCTGCGAGGAATCGGTGCGGAATGGTTTGTGCCTTGCTTGCAAGGCTTCCCAGTGGTGAAGCGGCCATGAATTTCATGTCATCAGAGAGAACGTCCCATAACTGAATTGGGGTAGGCTAAAAGTCACTCTGATTTTCCCCTGCTCTGAGTACCCTTGGGGATTCCTCTGACGTGTTGCCCACCGCCTCCGGCACAGTATGGACACCGGGCAGATCATTTCCAGGGGAGTTTGTTGAAACTCAGGTGGGAGCTTCAGGAGCATTTTGGAAAACAAATTTTCCTTTCGTTTCTTGAGCGTTGCCTTAAATATTTTCCTACTGGCAAGTACATGTGCTTTATGTTTTTTTCTGCCACTTTTCATTGGTCTTGGCGCTTGGCATTTACCGATTTGGTGAGTTTTAATTTAGGAAATTAATTTGTCACCCAAATCCACATACAATGGAAACGGTGTTTGATACTCTCTTGTTGGGATTAGCAGAGCTGCTCTGCTGCAGTCACAGTAAGGCTACCTGGGGCCTTCAGGTGCAGCCTTCCCTTGGGCCGGGCTTATGCAGAGCAGGGTGATGAGCGAATCTTTAATTACTGCATTTCTTAATTGCAGACTTTGAATCAAAGGCACAGCCATGAAAGATCCAAGTCGCAGCAGTACCAGCCCAAGCATCATCAGCGAAGATGTGATCATAAATGGCCATTCTCACGAAGATGACAATCCCTTTGCGGAGTACATGTGGATGGAAAACGAAGAGGAATTCAACAGACAGGCAAGTAATTTCCCTCGATGAATGTCTTGTGATGTGCCTTGCCGGTCTCTAGCTGAAGGGAGAGGCGCTGTGCCTTAGCAACTGGGGTATGAGGCTGGGAATCCTTTAGAGACGGGGTTTTTAGATAGGCTTGCTAGAATAATGGGGGGAACAGAGAGATCTCCCCTTCTCCGGCAATGAATGCCTATTTTCTGTAATCTTGGTGGAAAATACGGGAAATGTGGCATGTGCTGATGCATCCATTGATTCCTGCTTCTGTGAGAGGGAAAAAAAGAAAATAGTGGACAGCCTTTATGTGGCACTTTGGATGGGACAGATCTTGCTCGGCCGCTGAGCTGCAGAGGTTTTACACGTGCGAACGTGCTGGCTGTGGTAGTTCTGAGCTGGGTATGTCCCGGTGCCTACCTGCCTTGTCAGCAGGACTGTTGTTCCTCAGGGAGTTGGTGGATGAAGCTGTTGGGTGACAAGCTGTTGTTGCTTGATAGTTAAGTGTCTTACAGCTGACCTTCGCAATCGCGTTGGAAGGAAGCTTTAACTTCATCTTTCCCTTGCATCTGGACACTGTTTTCTCTCCTGTGGAGGCTGGGAGCAGCCTACCTCTTTCCTCCGCCCCTTTCTTAATCAAAACTTGATCTTTGTACTCAGGTAGCTGCTTTCTCTGCACAGTGTGGCTGTGCTGAAGGCTGAGCTTCTGAAACAGGATATGTCTGCTGCTCTCTCTCCAGGGTGCCAGCAGGGCACAAAGCTAATCTGAAATTCAGGTTGCTCGCAAAATCTAAATTCTCTTGTGCCTACGCCAGGATGGTCTTGGTGCTGTTTCCTGTTTGGTGGGTTTTTCCTTCTGGGAACTGCTCTGTACTTAGCATATGGGATGTGTAGTTCTTCGGGAAGGAGCTGAGAGTTGTGCCATGAATAAACTATTTGTCAGGTACAGGCTTTGTTATTGGAGAAGAGGAAAGATTGGGAGCATGAGGGGAGAATAGTGTTATTCAGGCAGGCCAGCACCGTGTCTCCACACATTTCTCTGTGGGAACCTGATCAAGTTAAACTTGGGCTGGAAAATGTAAACAGCCAGTATTAATTTCAAGACATTTGGGGAATTAAACATTATTTAGTACTTCTGGAGATGCTGTTACAACCATGTAACAAAAAACGTGGAGCCGGGCAACCCTGACTGATCAGAGGCTGCTGTCCTTGCTGGGGTGCTTTACTGGGGAAATGACTACGTTGGTGTTTTGTGCGGGGTTTGAATTGTCTGGACAGTGGCTTAGAGCACACGGTGGTGAGTCCCTGTTCCCCAAAGCTGTGCAGCTTGAGCACCAAGTGAGCTGGTGACCATGTTTGCCCCAAGCACAGGCAGCCTAGATTGTACAGGAATCCTGAACTCTGACGTGAACTTTTCTGGTTTGGTGTTTGTGGTATGTAACTGAATTTCCACTTCAGGATCAAGTGTGTGTTTGATTTCAGAGTGAAGGTTAGATAGGAAAACTTGTTCACACTTCCACTGAGTGAACTTTTAAGTCTGTCCTGAATCATTTTTCCACTCCCTTACGTCTGGCAAGTCATTCACACCAGCTTCTATTTCCCTGCTTTCCACTCTCAAGTGCTGTGATGCAGGACGTGGAAAATCTGTCAGGATGAGCTCCCTCCAAAGCTAGTTTACTGAACAACCAAGCCAGACTTGCCTTTAATCTTTGCAATGCGTGTCAGTTCTGCCTCAGTTGGTTTGTCCTGCCTGTAGTACAGCAGGTCAGCGTTGTTAATGCCTGCTGAGGCTGTGTGGAGTTCCTTAGGAGAACTGCATAGGGTGATGCATAATCTACAGCCAAGGAGATGCTGCTTGTTCCCCGTTCCAAGTGACAGGCTGTGGGTATTTTTTTCCCCAAGAGTCTTGCAGGACACTTTCCAAGGGAGTGTGCCTGGGTGTGTGCGTTGTCCCTGGTTCCCTTCCTCGTATTTGCAGTGAGTTCAGTCCAGACTAATCGGTACAACTGACATTTTCACTTGGAACCAACATTTTCCTTCTCCTTGAGCTCATAACAAGCTGCAAATGAAACAGCTAGGGCTGAGGGGTTGTCCTGCCATTCCCTTTTAACTGCAGCCCGAGTTCCTGGGACAAAGCCCCTTTCTACATTAAAAAAAGTCAAAGCTGCTTGCCATCCTGCAGCACGAGCATGGTGTTCTGCTGGAGGTCCTATTGCAGAGCTAGAAAGAAGGTCATCTAGGTGCACAAACCTTGGAATGAAGACACAAGCTCTTAATAAGTTTGTTGATGAAGCAGTTTCTTCTCGTATAGATTGAAGAGGAGTTGTGGGAAGAAGAATTTATTGAGCGCTGTTTCCAGGAGATGCTGGAAGAAGAAGAGGAGCACGAATGGTTTATTCCAGCCCGTGATCTCCCACAAACAATGGATCAAATCCAGGACCAGTTCAATGACCTTGTTATCAGTGACAGCTCATCACTGGAGGATCTGGTGGTAAATACAGTTTCTCATCATATTTCTAAAGCTTGACACCTCTCTTTGTCCAAGGCTGATTTTTGTTGCTGATAATGGCAAGAGAAAATCCTTTACATATAGGTCAGAGGCTCTTAAACCATGCCTGGCTGTGGTGGAGGGGGGAATGTGGAACGGTTGGGTGAGGGATGTTTCCTCCAGTGACGTGACCTATTTGGTGGTTTTCTTCATAACCACATGGTGCCCATGGCATAAATTCAAGTGGCTTTGGATAGGCATGCTGTATTATGAAAGGCAGTGAGCGAAGCACGCTGACTGTGTGAAGGGCCGTTGGGTGACAGGACTGCAAGTGTTTAATTCAGCAGCTGTCAACACTTGTGTTGGGTAGGTACGAGCCGTGGTCTCAGGTCTGGTTTGGATGGTGCAAACCACAGCAGATCTCTTTGTAGGGAATCCTCAGGACAAGGAAAGCGGCTAAACTATGATTATTTCCCTGTTTCTTGCTGGATGACATCTGCCCAGAGCTTAACTAAAAGGAAAGGGCACTGTGGGCTTAGTTTCCCCTAACAAAACACGAAGTTACTGATACAGAGTGCAAAAACCACATCGTCATGTCACGTAACTGCTGTGAAATTCAGCTGCAAGCCCCTACTTTTCCAAGCTTAAGCAGCTGCAGGCAGCAGTTTTAGACTCAATTAAGA
Source organism: Nyctibius grandis (assembly GCF_013368605.1). Lineage (NCBI taxonomy): Eukaryota > Metazoa > Chordata > Aves > Nyctibiiformes > Nyctibiidae > Nyctibius > Nyctibius grandis. The sequence continues at coordinate 6,383,908 of NC_090679.1, forward strand.
ACACAAAAGCCTAATCCTTCGTTTCTTTCTGATAAAGAGCTCAGTTTGGAGGTGCTGGCTTCCCACCTATAACTGCAGGACCTTGTGGAGCAGCAGCTTGCCAAGTGGGAGGACAGGGTAGTCGCAGACATAGAAACATCGAGGTGGTGCTGAGGAAGGATGGCTAACTCAGGTAGTAGCACAGAGGAGCGGGCTTTTGTAGTGATTATAGAGACTTTTGGTATACGCAAAAACCCCTGCTGTGTGCCTGACTTGCTCTGAGTCCGTAAACGGTTCCTCATGCTGTCCACCTCGAATTGTATTCAGCTTGAAAATGTGAGATGAAAATAATGCTCTAATGCACCTTCTGGTTTTCCCTTCCTCAGGTCAAGAGTAATCTGAATCCAAACGCAAAGGAGTTTGTCCCTGGGGTGAAGTACTTAAATATTTGAGTAGACTGGGCCCTCTCTTGGTGGATGTAGCACAATTTCCACACTGTGAAGCCAGTATTAGAAGATTTAATTGTAAAAGCGCTCTCTTCTTGTCACTGTGTTACACTTATGCATTGCCAAAGTTTTGTTAGTCTTGCATGCTCAATAAAAGTGCTGAGACTGTTATTAAGTAAATCCGTCAAAAGTTGAGTGGGAACATAATTGGGCCCTGGCTCTCTGCAAAGGAGACAGTGAGGTAAGAAGCACCAGTCAAGTTGAGACCAAGTACCACGTTTATAAAACCTTCTGCAGACTCTGTCTTTTTAAATAGGACTTGGAATTTGCTACGGATGGTCTGTTTTTAACTCGAGATGTGTTCACTGGTGCTACTTTGCACCTGATAATGCCTTAACTTAAAAGTGAAAGCAAGGATATCTGATTGTTATGCAAATTAGCTAACTTTCCTTTGAAATATCAGCGTTGTTACTAATGTTAATTTTTCCCCTTTAAAAACTTCATGCTCCTCGTAAGCAGCATGAGCTTTAACAGAAATTTTACAGACCTGCACAGAGTCATAGCTCTCAGCCACTGAACTAACACCCCAAGGGATCGGACGGAAGGAATTCCCTGTCCTCCGCAGTGTGTGATCATGTTAGACACGTTTCGCTTCCTAATGACGTTACAGGAGATGTGAGTTTCATCACAATTTCTTCCAAGATGCCCAGACACGTACATAGCGCTGCCTATGTAACTCCTAGCGTACAACTTTATCCTAGCTGGATTTAACCAAGAAAACCCGAGCATTAGTGATTTGAGTGGTGCTTTCCCCTTGCTTTGTTTAATCATCACTACACGATAGTCTACAGCACAACGACTTTTTTTTTTTTTTCTTTTAATAAAGCTAGAACAGTTTTGGCTTCTTAAACTTCATATTCGGGTAGGTTAAGCTGCCATACGTGTTCAGTGTGAATAGTGTTTAAGTTGAAAATATTGTAAAAAAATTATATTTTTTCAAAAATATTTAAAAAAATAAATAATAGTAGAACTGATGTGGTGGCTGTCTCGTGAAAACACACCTCGGGGAAACTCCTTTGACAACGTGCAGGGGAAAGGAGTGACATTACGGGTACGGTGCCTGGGAGGCTGTTGGTAACACGATAGCCCAAAATATTCATCTGGGATTCGACTCCAGCTGCTCTTTTCTTTCCTCCTGCTTTATGCGTTTGCCTGGGCATATTTTCCTTCGTTCTCACCGCTGCTAATCCCAGCTCAGCGCCGGTGCTGCTGGCAGCACGGGCAGTCCTGCTTAACAGCTGAGGGCACTATATAAAGCCGTTGGAGCTGGGTGCTCTTGGTACTGTAGGCCTGAGAGCTGCAGGAGGGTGTGGGGGAGTCCTCAGATACGAGTCTGATCCACTTTTCACAGAATCACAGACTGGTTTGGGTTGGGAGGGACCTTAAAGACCATCCAGTTCCAACCCCCCTGCCATGGGCAGGGACACCTTCCACCAGACCAGGTTGCTCCAAGCCCCATCCAACCTGGCCTTGAACACTGCCAGGGAGGGGGCAGCCACAGCTTCTCTGGGCAACCTGGGCCAGGGTCTTACCACCCTCACAGCAAAGAATTTCTTCCTAATATCTCAGTCTCCCCTCTTTCAGTTTAAAACCGTTCCCCCTCATCCTGTCACTCCGTGCACTTGTCAAAAGCCCCTCTCCAGCTTTCCTGTAGCCCCTTCAGGCACTGGAAGGTGCTAGAAGGTCTCCCCGGAGCCTTCTCTTCTCCAGGCTGAACAGCCCCAGCTCTCTCAGCCTGTCTCCACAGCAGAGGGGCTCCAGCCCTCTGAGCATCTTCGTGGCCTCCTCTGGACTCGCTCCAACAGCTCCGTGTCCTTCTTCTGTTGGGGCCCCAGAGCTGGACGCAGCACTGCAGGGGGGGTCTCAGGAGAGCGGAGCAGAGGGGCAGAATCCCCTCCCTGGCTCTGCTGGCCACGCTGCTGGGGATGCAGCCCAGGACACGGGTGGCTTTGTGGGCTGCAAGCGCACGTTGCCGGCTCATGGTGAGCTTCTCGTCACCCATCACCCCCAAGTCCTTCTCCTCAGGGCTGCTCTCCATCCATTCTCCGCCCAGCCTGTGTTTGTGCTTGGGGTTGCCCCGACCCACGTGCAGGACCTTGCACTTGGCCTTGTTGACCTTTATGCGGTTCGCACAGGCCCAGCTCTCCAGCCTGTCCAGGTCCCTCTGGATGCCATCCCTCCCCTCCGGCGTGTCCACACACGGCTCGGTGTCATAGGCAAACTTGCTGAGGGCGCACTCAATCCCACTGTCCATGTGCTTGCTGCTTAACTTTGCTCAGCCTTGCTGTTAATATTTTTTTTTTTAAAAGCTCTGATGAAACCAAATGGAACCACTTCAGAAATTACGCAGTGCCGCAGAACGGGAAGGGTGAGACGCAGCCTTGGCACAGGTGTCAGCCTACAGCGTAACCACATCGCTGCGTTGGTCTTACTCCAGGTGGCAGAACCCCTCGGAGGAGTTCAGTCAGACCAACTCATTCTGCTGTTGCTCTGCAAAATGCTAATCGCAATTATCCCAGGCTCGTTACTGAGCGTTGCCTTCCCCCTTCCCAGCCTTCTGAGATCTGCTGGCCTTCCTGGGAGCAGCAAAACCAGTCTGGCGTTTCCACTGACTTGGAAATAGTTTAGACTCGAGCACCTGAAGACAGAAGGTCAGGAAGTATCATGCTACCGTGCCCCAGCTTATTTTTAGCTGGAGTGGGAGTTCCCCTGGAGAACCCCTGCACAGCTGGCAGCAGCTGCCTGTCGCTGAGCTTCCTCCTGGGGTTTCAGCCGGGGTGTGATCAGCTCGGGGTGACGGCAGCTGGGTGCTGCTGCTAGGAGCCAGCGTGTGACCCAGCCAGCCTTGCCACTTTGGGTTTGTCATATCCCAGCCAACTACACAGCGTGGGGAGGTTACTGACAGGGTGAACTTCCCCAGTCACCAGTGGTGTTCCTCAGGGCTCAGCGTTGGGGCCAGTTCTGTGTAGAAGGAAATAAATGATTTGCTTTATGTTTAGATCCAAGGATTTAGGCCTAGATAAAAATTAATGAGGAAACAACAGCCACAGGTGCTCAGAAAGTCTGAGAACCACATTGCAACCGTAATGCTGCTCATTGAGCCCTTGTACAGCCCCCTCCAGGGCTGGCTTAAAACCCAGTCAACTTAATGAGTAGTTTCTTAGAAATTTAGACATAACAAAAGAGAATTGTCTGGAAAATAAGCATTTATCAAAAGAGCATGAGACTACAGAGGTAGAAAACTGCTCAGCTTAGATCTACATTGTGGTATATAGTTAATAAAACATCCTGAAGCCCTCTTAAAATTCAAGGGTAAAAACATCTGTGTGTACACAAGACGATGGAGGAGGAGATAAGTGACCAAGACGACCCTGAAGACTTCAAAGCCAGAACAAAGAAGTGGAACAGAATGAAAAGAACCAGATGAGACAGGAGATTGTGGTGGGTTTTTAACAAATGAGAAGATTCAGGAACCAGCATTCATGGAAAAGTACTAAAGACTTTGTATCTTACATAACGCGTTCTGAAAGGTATATAAGGTGTAGAGTTTGTGTTGCTTACCATTCACTGCGGTGGGGGGCCAGCTCTGAGCTGCTTCGATAAAGAATCAGCAAACCTAGAGACCTGGACTCTGCCAGATTTACTTTAACAGGACCTGGGGGTGTTGGTCGATGGTGGCTGAATATGAGCCAGCAGTGTGCCCAGGTGGCCAAGAAGGCCACCAGCATCCTGGCTTGTGTCAGCACTAGTGTGGCCAGCAGGACTAGGGCAGGGATCATCCCTCTGGACTCGGCACTGGTGAGGCCGCACCTCGAATCCTGGGTGCAGTTTTGGGCCCCTCACTCCAAGAAAGACCTTGAGGTGCTGGAGCGAGTCCAGAGAAGGGCAACGAAGGTGGTGAAGGGTCTGGAGCACAAGTGTGATGAGGAGCGGCTGAGGGACCTGGGGGTGTTTAGTGTGGAGAAAAGGAGGCTGAGGGGAGACCTTCTTGCTCTCTACAACTGCCTGAAAGGAGGGTATCAAGGGACAGGAGGAGAGGAAACAGCCTCAAGTTGTGCCAGGGGAGGTTTAGATTGGACATCAGGGAAAATGTCTTCCCCAAAGGGTTGTCAAGCACTGGCACAGGCTGCCCAGGGCAGTGGTGGAGTCACCATCCCTGGAGGGATTTAAAAGCCGTGTAGATGTGGTGCTGAGGGACATGGGTTAGTGGTGGCCTTGGCAGTGCTGGGGTAACGGTTGGACTTGACGATCTTAAAGGTCCTTCCCAACCTAAACGATTCCATGATTCTATGGTCTCTGCTAGGATGGAGCTGCCGTTCTCCGTCGCAGCCCCTGCCCCGCTGTGTTTGGGTTTGTGACCACAGCAGTTGGCAGCACGCCGGAGCTTTGGCTGTCGTTGAACAGCACTTGCACAGTGGCAGGGCTTTCTCCTTCTCTTGCTGGGGGTGGCCAAGAAGCTGGGAGGGGACGCAGCTGACCAGAAGGGCATTGCACGCCCTGCAACGTCACGCTCAGCAACAGAATTGAGACAGCAGCAGAAGAGATGGGGCTCTTCCACCGCCCAGAGCCTGGCTGGGCATCGCTGTGCTTGTGGGGGGTAACAAGTGATTGCATTTGCATCATTTGGGGTTTTATGGTGGGTTTTTCCCCAACTCCACTTATCAAAGTGTCCTTCTCTCAGCCCACGGGGTTTCTCACTTCTGCTCTCCTGCTCGGGCCGGGGAGCGAGTGCGTGGCCATGGCACCATGCTGGTGCGGACAGGCTGTGACAGGGTCACACCGTGCTGGCTTCAACTTTGGGTTTTTGGCGCTAAACCCAAGCCCAGCGATGGGCTTGGCTCTGCCGGCCGTTGCGGTGAGGCCATCGGCTGCCTTCTGCGCCTGCTGCCCAAAACCACCGGGCTGCTGCAGGCTGCGCTTCCCCGGAGCGGCCGGGACGGAGCCAGGGCTCCCCGAAGCAGGAGGGGTTGGCTGAGGGCTTGTGCTGAACCTCCTCTTCCTGCTGCACCCGGGGTCGGGCAGAAGCCGCTGAACGCCCAGGGGCTGGGGCTGGACAACATCCAGCTCTCTCCGTGCTGGGCAGCCCGGGAGGGAGCACGGAAACCTGCTGGAGCCTTCGAAACGCAGAAGGGACGAGGGAGCGGTGCAGGACGCAGCAAAGACACCGGTAGGGCAAGTGGGCTTCAATTTTTAATTCTTTTTTTAATGTATGATCTTAAAATAGGCATCCTAACACTGGGCTGGACACTGTACCCCGCACAGAGCCCGCTGCAGGTGCCGGGTAGCCCTGCCAAAGCTGAGGGCACAGCGTGGGAATTCGTGGCCCCGGGTGGGAGTTTGCGGCTCCGGGGGGGCTCTGGCTGGCTCCGATGGTGGCTGCTGAGCTTCAGCGAGTGCCAAATGAGTCTCCACCAGCTACAGCTTGAGGTGGAGCCATGACATGGGGAGGGGTGGTCCCCAGGCCGGTACCTGGGCAGCTGGAGATGCCCCCGAACAGCACCTTTGGGTTTCCGTAGCCCTGTGTTCGAGACGAGCACCAGCAGCCTTGCCTTTGGACTCAGCGGGTGCTAACGAGCTCCGCCAGCACCCGTGGGAGCTGGGCTTGGCTCCTCCGGCGCCGGGGCGCGAGCCCTCCCCTCGCTCACACCTTCGTGCACACAGAGAGCCCGTCCGCCGCCTCCTGCACCTCCGCGGGTGCCGCCGCCGCGCCGCCGCCCCTCGCCCGGCCCTTAAACCCCGTGAACACCGGGCAGATGGGCACGTGCCTCAGCCACCGGCTCCTCCTCACCGCGCCCATCCCGAAGGGGAAGTCGTAGCTCCTCAGGTTGGCCCTCGCCGCGCTGTCCGCATGCGCGCCTGCCTTCCACTGCACCAGCCCGCGCTCCTCCTGCGTCCCTGCGGCAGCCGGCACCGTGTCACCGAGGCCCCGGCCCCTGCCCAGCATCACCCCCCCTCGCCCTGCCATCCCCTCTTGCAGCTCTAAACCAAAACGAAGCTGCCTCCAACCCCCCCCGGCTCCACATGCTTTAATTACCCGGGATGGTGTTGTCCAGGACGAAGGCGATGATGCCCCCGACGAACATCTCCGTCGTTAACAGCACTGTCAGTATCTGGTCCAGCTCGGGGACACCTGCGAGAGCGTGGGGGCTGAGATAAGCTGGATTTCCCTAATTAATCGGTGCTTACCCAGGGGTGGGCGAGTGCCCGTGAGAGCTGCCCTCCTCTCTCCCTGAACACCCAAAATCGGGGCTGTCGGTGGCAGGCGGGTACCTGTGCTAATGGCCTTGGGGTGGGAATCCAGGTAGTTTGGCAGCGTCAGCCCGAAAAACATGGCGAAGCCCAGCACGAAGAGGTTGCGGGAGGAGTTCATGTCGACGAACTGCAGGTTGGAGAGGCCGACGGCCGTGATCATGCCTGCAGGCACAGAGACGGCAGCTGCTTCGCGGGCGGGCAGAGATGACCACGCTGCTGCCGCCCGGCAGCCAAGGGCAGTCAGACCCAGCTGGGCTCGGCCCAGCCCCTCAAAGGCCCCCCTGCACCCCTGGGGCTCTCCGGCCCCTGAATCCCTGGGGAAACGGCCCGGTGCGATGGTAAGGACACCCTGGGTTTGCCGTGCCAAGGTTACCAAACAAGGTGCAGAACATGCCGCCGAGGATGGGGTCGGGCAGGGAGGCGAACAGCGCTGTGAACTTGCCGACGGTCCCCAACACGAGCATGATGCCGGCCCCGTACTGTATCACCCGCCTGCTCCCCACCTGCGCGGAGACACCGGCAGCGGGTGACGGCACCCGTCCCCCCCCGACTGAGCTGGGACCTCTCCCTGGCCCCGGTACCTTCGTGATGCCCAGGACGCCAATGTTGGGGCTGGAGGAGGTGGAGCCGTTGCCGGTTCCCAGCAGCCCCGCGATGATGCAGGAGATGCCTTCGGTGAAAATGCCCCTGGGGAACAACAGGGCCAGGCTGGTCCGCACTGCTGCTCTGCCGCGACATCCCTGCCCGGTGCCCAGGGATGCCACGGCGCGGGCAGGGCGCCGGCAGGGCCAGCTGGCCGTACCTGTTAATGGCGTGCACGGGGGGAGCGGGGGCTCCTGCCAGCCGGGCGCAGGAGTAGTAGTCCCCGATGGACTCGATGATGCCCGCCAGCGTGGCACTGAACATGCCCAGCACGGCCGCCGAGGTCACCGTGGGCAGACCCCACTGGCCTGCCCGGGGGACAGAGTGGGGTGTCAGGGTAGGGGGCACCCCAGGACCCAGCCCCCCTGGTGCTCACTGGTGCTGATTTGGGGCCCCCCGCCAGGTGCTCCCCAGCCCTGGTGATCATAGAATCATGGAATCATTTTGGTTGGAAAGGACCTTTAAGATCATCGAGTCCAACCATTAACCCAGCACTGCCAAGGCCACCACTAACCCATGTCCCTCAGCACCACATCTACATGGCTTTTAAATCCCTCCAGGGATGGGGACTCCACCACTGCCCTGGGCAGCCTGTGCCAGTGCTTGACAACCCTTTTGGTGAAGACATTTTCCCTGATCTCCAATCTAAACCTCCCCTGGTGCAACTTGAGGCTGTTTCATCTCATCCTATCACTTGTTACACTGGAGAAGAGACTGACCCCCGCCTCGCTACACCCTCCTTTCAGGCAGTTGTAGAGAGCGATCAGGTCTCCCCTCAGCCTCCTTTTCTCCAGACTAAACCCCCCCAGGTCCCTCAGCCGCTCCTCATCACACTTGTGCTCCAGACCCTTCACCAGCTCCGTTGCCCTTCTCTGGACTCGCTCCAGCACCTCAAGGTCTTTCCTGTCGTGAGGGGCCCAAAACTGCACCCAGGATTCGAGGTGCGGCCTCACCAGTGCCGAGTCCAGGGGGACGATCCCTGCCCTAGTCCTGCTGGCCACACTAGTGCTGATACAAGCCAGGATGCTGCTGGCCTTCTTGGCCACCTGGGCACACTGCTGGCTCATATTCAGCCACCCATCAACCAACACCCCCATGCTGCGCCAGGTCCCCACATCCCCCGGGGTGACAGGGTGTCAGGGGGGTCCCGCATGCCACAGAGCTGCCTGGCACTCACAGGGGTAGGGGACCCGAAACCAGGGTGCCACGGAGAGGATCTCCCCCCGGGCGTCCGTCCTGGCCTTGTAGCCGTACTCCTCAGGCCGGCCGGGGAAGACGCCGGTGCACGTCAGCACGTAGCAGAGCAGCCACACCACCATGATGGCCAGGATGATCTGCGGGACACGGCCCACATCACTTGCAAACCCATGGCGGGGGGGACATCCCCACCCGGAGCCCGTCGGCTCTCGGCCAGCCCCTACCGGGAACATCTTGAAGATCTGGACACGGAGCAGGACGAAGCCGCTGCCCCGCCGGTAGCCGGGCAGGCAGACGGTGACGTGCCGCAGATACTGGGCAAACAGGACGATCAGGAAGATGGTCCTGGGGAGGGGAGAGAGAGAGACACGAGGTCCCTCATGCCCCCATGTGCTTCTGGCTCCATGGGGGACACCCCTACCCCCTTGTCCCCCCGTCCCCATGCCGTACAGCGCGGCGATGCCCCAGTGGGAGCCGGCTCGCTCGCCGGCCGCCTGGAAGACCGAGAGGCCGATGAGGGAGACGGTGGGGGTGACGGTCAGCGGCCCGATGTAGCTGAGCAGCGCCCCGGGGAGCCCCAGCAGCCCGATGGCCACCTCCACCAGGCTGGACACCACGATGGCCCCCTGGATCTGCAGGGCAGGGAGGGGGAGAGAGGGGGTCAGCACCTCGCCGGGGATGTTGGGGTCCTGCGGGGGCGATGGCGGGGGGTACCTCTCGCATGCGGGGCTGCCAGATGTGTGAGGTGTTGAGTGGCAGCGTCCAGTTGCCGTAGATCTGCTCTGGGGATGGAGGGGGGTGAGGGGGTCCCTGGGGATGGGGGAGCGGCTGGACACCCCCCTGCACCCCCTCTGCCCTCACCTTCGGGTGGGCATCGCCACTTCTCCAGGGCCAGGATAGACTTGGCGGGGACGAGGAAGGCCAGTGCGCTCGCCTGGAAGAGGGGCAGCCTGGGGGGGATGAGAGGGGATGCCTGCGCCCACGGCCCAGGGATGGGCAGGGGGGGCTCTGCTGGGGCCGCGGCTCTACCTGATGCCCACGGTGGTCTGGATGAGGGTGGTGATGCCGACGCAGGTGAAGATGGTGCCGATGAGGTAGCTGACGGTGAGCTGGTCCTTGCCCACGCACAGGCTCTCGGCCAGCAGGAAGGGGACGGCGATGGTGCCGCTGAAGCAGGTCAGGTAGTGCTGGGAGGTGAGGGGGGGGTCAGGGGGCTGGGGTGCCATAGGGTGCCCCATGCCGCGGGGAGTGGGGGCTCGGACTCTGCTGGTGGGGGGTACCCCCCTTCCAGGCCGTACCTGGAAGCCAAGGAGGATGCAGAGGTACCAGGGGGGCACGTCCTCCAGCGTGTAAAGCATGTCCACCGCCGGCCGGGGGGGTCCGGCACCCGCCCTGGGGTCCTGGCACGCAGGGGGCACAGCTCAGCCCTGGCTCACCCCAGGGGGCTGGGGACGGGGTGGGGGGACACCCCACAGTACCCCACGGGTGGCACAGACTGCGCCATGGGACCCCCTGCGCCCTCAGGGATGGGGAGGGGTCCCGGCAGGCCGGTCTCCATCGGATGGTGCGTCACGGCAGGATTTGGGGTGAGCTGTGTGGGGTGCCCCGTACTCACCCTGCCCACCGCAGGCAGCTCCTTCCCAGGGGGATGCAGGGGGCCGGCAGGGGCGAGGGCCGAGTTCCCGTTCTGGCAGCGAGGGTGAGGTGGGAGCCAGGTCAGTGTTGTCCCGGGTGTCCCACGGGAACGGGACGGGCTCTGCCCCAGGGACATGAGGGCCACCGGGCCACGGCTCGGCACGTGCAGCCGGTCAGCCCCACCCGGCACCGGCTCTGCCCCCCGAGAGGGGTCTGGGCTGTCCCAACCCACTGTCCCTACGCGATGGTTTGTCCCCAGAGGAGGGTGGAGGGGGTCCCTACTGGCCCTGGGGTGCCAGGACCACCCCGCAGGTGCCAGGAAGGATGGCACTGCCACTCCCAGCCAGAGCATCCCAGCATGTCCCCTTAGTCCCCGGCTTCACCGCAGCCCTTGCGCTCATCCCATCCTTTGCCAGCCCCGGCTGGGCATCACGGCCCCGAGCTGGCCATCATTTGGGATCGGGACCCCCGGCCACCCACTTCCCTCCCCACTGCCCCAGGACATGGCTGAGGAGGGGATGGGGACAGGGATGGGGATGGAGGCTGCGTTCACCTGGGGCTGAGCCAGGTCTCCCGAGCGGGTCCCCATCCTGCAGCGATGCGGCCCCGCTGGCGATGTCCCCGCACGGGGGTTTTATGGCCGTGGGAAGGACTTTAGTCCCCACCCGGGCTGCGGTGCGGGGCAGCAGGCTGGAGGGCGGCCATTGGCTGCGGGTTGTGAAACCGGGGAGCGCTGCCTTGGGGACGGATCAGCTATTAACTCCTTTAATTAGGGCTGGCACCAGCGGCCGGGCGCTCCCACCACGGGCACGCGTTGGTAAAACATTAGAGCCGGCGGGTTACAGAGTAATTCCCGGCTCGCAGGGGGTCCGGCGGCGCAGGGCACCCGCCGCCACCAGCATCACCCTGGCACGGCCGGGCTGGGCGTCGAGGGACGGTGGCGACACCGGTGATGGGCGACGCCGGGAAGGCGCCCACCTCCCGGCACGTGTCGGCTCTCGCTGGGGACGAAGTCGGCTCCGAAGGTCGCCGGGGCATTAAGCATTAACCGTGCCAGGGCTACAGCTCATTCGGCATCACCTTGGGTGGGGCCGGCCCCCCGGCCTTGCCGCCGGCGCAGGCCCCCTTGTCCCCGTGGCAGAGCAGCTCCCGCAGGGCGGCCGGGCCCCGCCGGTGCGCCCCGTAGATCTGCGCCTCGCCCCGCTCGCCCACGTAGCCGTGGCACATCTTGGACAGCCTGCCAGGAGCCAGAGGGTCACGCCATGTCCCCTTGCCACGGTGGCAAGGGGACGGTGCCCGGCACCCCCCCCATCGCCGATCCCCCTGACTCACCTGCCTGGCCAGGGTCCCCCTGTCACCATCACGCTCATGGGCTCCTGTCTCAGCAGCCCAGGCCCCGCCAGCCGCTTCTCCCCGCCCAGCTCCTGCACCCCGTAGCTGTGGGGAGAGGAGGGGTTGGGGACACCGCGGTCCCTGGGGACACCCCCATCCCCGGGGACACCCCGCTCACCTCTCCCAGCCCTGCGAGCAGCTCCTCTCCAGCACCTCCACATAGTCGGGCTCGCTCAGCGCCTTCCTGCCCACCTTCCCCTCCGCCCTGCGCAGCTGCTCCTCAATCTGGGGTGAAAAAGGGCAGAAACCGGACGGTGAGGGTGCCAGCCTCCCCAGGACCCTGCTCCCGAGGGGGGACAGGGCCCGCACCCCCTTCCTTGCAGCCCCAGCAGCTGAAGCACTTTTACATGGGATGGTGGGTCCATGAGCAGCTGCAAGGCGGCTCACTGGCCCCAGAGGGCTTTTTTGGGGTGCCGGCAGGGGCAGCCGCCAGTGGGGTGCCCCAGGGGAGCCGGCAGTTTCTCCCCAGGCCGGAGTACCCCTGCAAGGGTTCCCACCCCTGGTTTTGGGGTGCCGTCTCCCCGATCCCCACCTGGAAGGCGATGGCATGGCAGGCGTCGCAGCGCAGGGCTTCGGGCATGTGGGGCGAGAGCCGCTCCTCGGGGCTGAGCTGGGGCGCGGGGATGGAGCGGGCGGGGGGAGCCCCGCACATGTCCTCAGCCCCTGTCCCCGCCAGCAGGCTCAGGGCCAGCCACGCTGCCAGCGCCGGCTGCATCCTGCCGCGACACCGAAAGTGCTGGGGCGGAGGCGCGGGGCGGCTATAAACCCCCGGGGCCGGCTATAAACCCCCGGGGCCGGCAAGCGGGCGCTGATGCGCAGCCGACGCACCTGCATCCGGCTGACGCGGCCCCGTCCATCCCCAGGGCGTCGGGGCGGGGGGGGTCTGTGTGCGTGGGGTGTCCCTGCCTGACTGCCCCCCTCCCCGGGAGGTTTTTGGTGTAATTCAGTCCTGTGACACCTGACGCCTCCTCCTCGACCCAAATCCTTCCTGGATTGGGGTCTGGGGTTTGGGGCTGGGTTTTGGGGTTCTGGACTGGTGTTCAGGGCTGGGGTTTGGGGTTTGGGGCTCAGGGCCGGGGTTTGGGGTTCAAGCGCTGGGGTTCAGGGATCACCGTTGACCGCAGAGTCCCCTCCTGCCCCGAGGACCAGGGATTCATCCAGCGGGTGCTCCAGGACAGACAGACGGACTGCAGGGTCCCAGTGCCTCAGCTTCCCCAACAGGACCGCGGGAGCCCCTCGTGCCCCCCTTAACAGACGACACAAACACGGGATGAATATGCAGGATTTAATGCTGTCTCAGCGGTTTCATTACCATTTTAGGGAGCCTGTGCCTCTGCCGTGGCTGCGGGGGGCTGGCAGGGGCTGGGCCATCATACCCCCATGCCAACCAGCCCCAGTCACCCTCGGGATGGGACCAGCAGCACGGGGCAAAGCGGGGGCCATGCATCTGGTCCCTTTGCCAGTGGGGCCCATGACTTAGACCCCCCCCTCAGGGCTGCCAGGTGCTCACATTGGAATATACCCTTTATCTCCCTGTTCCCGTGAGGAGCTGGTGAGGTTCAGCCGGTGCCCATCACCCCTCGCCACTTCGCCAGCTCAGCCGCAGGCAGGGGGTCTCTCCCGTGCTGGGGGTGATGCTGATTTTGGGGTTAAACCCCGGTCACTTGGGAAGGGACGTGCTCCTGGCCGAGGATGGTCACATCTGCAGCAGCGGTCCCTTCTCGGGCCCGGCAGGGCTGGCGCGGGCAGGGGGCTGGCCGGGGCTGGGACTGGGGCTGGCCCGCATCCCTGTGGGGATGTAGTACAGGCTCTCCAGGTACCCGCAGTCAGGGCCCCCCGCAGCGGGCGGCCCCTCGCCCTTGGGAGCAGGGCTGAAGCTGGTGTTTTCAGTAGCCGGCAGGTCGGGGTGCGCCGGGGAGGGGGCAGCAGGCGGTGGGGGTGCTGGGAGCCCTGGAAAGCCGCCGTAGGGCACGTAGGGTGGAGCGTAGACCCCTGGGGCCATGACCAGGGGGTTGAAAGGAGCCTGGTAGAGCCCAGTGTGCGATGCCACCGGTGGGATGAGCACCTCCAGGTATTGCCCCGTCTCAGGGTCGTAGAGCGTTTTCAGCTGGGGCTGCCGCGGCGGCTCCATGTAGTAGCATTTCCCGCTGTCGGGATCGACGAGCATCCTCCGGTGCGTGGGCAGGTGGGGGGCAAAGGGCTTGTTGGGGCTCGGTGTGCTCTTACTGCTCAATGAGGCGCCATCAGTCCTCCTTAGGAGATGGGGAGCGTCCTCGAGGCGAGGCTGGGGCTGGGCGGGGGGCAGCGGCACCAGGTGCTCCCCAGTGGCCAGGCCCTCGGGGGGCTGGGGCAGGCGGGGGTCGGGGCTGTGTTTGCTCCAGGGCACCTCCCCACTGGCCAGGGGACACACACCGGTCCCCAGTGGAGCACCAGCAGGGTTAGGGGCCAACAGGGATCCAAAGGATGAGCTGGCCATGTTGGAGACCGGTGGGTGCCCAAGGGAAGCGGGGACTGGGTTGGTGACCAGGGGGGACCCAAAGGATGAGCTGGCTGGGTTGGGGACCAAGGGGAGCCCAAAGGACATGCTGGATGGATTGGGGACCAAGGGAGTCCCAAAGGATACACTGGATGGATTGGGGACTGAGGGGGTCCCAAAGGATACACTGGATGGATTGGGGACCGAGGAGGTCCCAAAGGATACACTGGATGGATTGGGGACCGAGGGGGTCCCAAAGGACATGCTGGATGGATTGGGGGCCAAGGAGGTCCCAAAGGATACACTGGATGGATTGGGGACCAAGGGGGTCCCAAAGGACATGCTGGATGGATTGGGGACCAAGGGAGTCCCAAAGGATACACTGGATGGATTGGGGACTGAGGGGGTCCCAAAGGATACACTGGATGGATTGGGGACCAAGGGTGTCCCAAAGGACATGCTGGATGGATTGGGGGCCAAGGGGTTCCCAAAGGATGCGTTGGCCGAGTTAGGGACCAAGGGGGTCCCAAAGGATGTGCCACACAGGTTGGGGACCAAGGGGGTCCCAAAGGATGCATTGGCTGGGTAGGGGATCAAGGGGGTTCCAAAAGGCTTGTTGGTGGGGTTGGAGACCACAGGAGTCCCAAATGATGTGCTGGCCAGGCTGGACGCTGATGGGTAGCCAAAAGATGAGTTGGTCATGTTGGGGACTGTGGGGGTCCCAAAGTACATGCTGGCTGGCTTGGGGACTGAAGGGTTCCCAAAGGATGTGCTGGCCAGGTTGGGGACCGTGGGGGTCCCGAAGGATGTGCTAGCTGGATTGGGGACTAAGGGGGTCCCAAAGGATGCGCTGATCGGGTTGGGGACTACGGGAGTCCCAAAGGATGCACTGGCGGGGTTGGGGACCGAGGGCAGCTTTGGCATTGGAGAGGATTTGGGGGTCTTCTCAGGAATTGCTAAGTAGTTGGAGTTCTCCGCCGGGGAAGCAGGAAGATACGGCTCGGTGGCTGCCGGCCACTTTGGCAAATGCTCCCAGGCCTCCCCCTGCTCCGGCAGCTGGCCAGAAGGACCTCTATTGGCCTCCTTGGCTTCAAATGGGGCGGCGGGGCCGGTGCTGCCCACAGAGCTGCTGCTCCCCGCCGACACCTGCTCGCTTGCGGGTGGCTTTGGGGTGCTTCTCTCTGCCAGTTTCCCAGGCTGTGGGTGCACGCTGCTGCCAGCTGGAGAGCCGACTCGGGGGTCTCTGCTGTCACTGCCACCACGCTGCTGCACCATTGACTCAGGCCCCTTGGCAGCGCGGAGCCCTCCGGTGCCACCGTAGCCGCGTGCGTCCTTCCCCTCCGTGGGACTCGGTGGCAGTGGTGGGAGGAGAACGGTCTTCTCCATCCGCAGCATGGCACCGGTCTGAGCCGCGGAGCCCTCCTCGGCCGCCGCTGGGGACCGCCGGCCCACCAGGACGTGGAGGTGGGTCTCCACGTGTGGCACCCCCTCAGCTGTGGGCACCCGCGGCGGCACCCTGAGCTCACTCCGCTCCCGGTGCGGGGGGGATGCTGCTGGTCCTTCCATGGCAGCCACCTCCCTCCGTGTGGCCTGGACCCTCGTGATGTGGACGGGGGAGCCCTGGGCAGGCGACAGCTGGCCACCAGTGAGCTTTGTGGGGCCCTCGGTGTGTGCCAGGGCTGGCTCTTGGCCAGCAGCTGCCAGCACTTCCCCGTCCCCCGGCTCGGCTGCCGCGTCCCGTCGGCACACTGAGGTGCAGTGGATGATGAGGGGGGCAGCCGGTGGTGGGTCCTCACCACTCGCCGGTGCCGTGGTGCCGTGGGATGCGCCGGCAGTCCCGAAGCAGAGGCTGTAGCTGCTCTTCACCAGCTTGCGCACGTCCCGGGGCTGGGGGACGCGCCCCTTCCCCTTATCTCCCGTCTCGTGGCAGGCGGCCGGTGGGGATCCCCGGGCCGGGGTGCCGGGGCTGGGCGGCTGGCGGGGCACTGCTGGCGGCTTCTCCTCCGGCTGGCTCTGCGGCACCAGCCTCACCTCCTGCGCCCGGGAGGTGAAGAGGCGCGGGGCTGGCGCGGCGGGGAGCGCCGGGCTGGCAGCCTCGAAGGGGACGGCTTGGGGGTGGCTGGGGCGGATGGCTCGCTGCTTCAAGCTGGGCCACGGCTTCGGCACTCTCTCAAATCTGGGGGCAACGTCCGGTGCCTTCCCCACCTCGGGGTGGGCTTCGAACAAGGCACGCGCTCGCCGGTAGCGGATCCTCTCCGGCGCCGGCTCCTCGGTGGCACTGGGCAGCCGGTGGCCCTCCAGCACCTCCTGGTACTTCATCCTCTCATTCAGTTCGTTGAAGGTCTTCTTCAGCTTGCAGACACTCTCCCTCGTCGCCTCGCTCAGCACTACCCCCTTGGTGGGACGGGTCGTGGTGGCATTCCCCACGGCCACCGCGGCCACCGGCAGCCCGCCGCCCCGCAGGTCCTCGGCTGAGAAGCTGCAGTCTGAGCGGGAGAGCGAGCTGGACTTGCCCTCCAGGCCATCCCCCAGCAGGTCAGTGCCAGCCGAGGACAGCCCGGAGGAGGTCGAGCTGCCCCGCAGCCCCTTCTGCTCCATCTTGATCCTCTGCTCATACTGCATTTTCTTGGCGAGGACGTTTTTCACCAGGCAAGAGGCCGCCCTGGTCTTGCTGGCGTCGGCGTCCAGGGAGGCCGTCTTCATGAACTGCTTGTAGTTGAGCCTGAAGTCCTCTCCGATGGCCCTGCCCTTGCTGGGGGGCTCCTTCCTGGCGGGGGGCAGAGGTTGGGGGGCCTGGCCGTCACCCCAGGGGCCAAAACCTGTCTCCTTCCTCTCCTTCCTCTTCAGCAGGATCTGGCGCTTGGGGACGGTCCTCTTCTTGCTGTGGCCCTTCCTGCCCTCCCCGCTCTCCAGCTCCACATCCACGCACTCAAACTGCTCCTTCCCCAGCAAGCCCAGCAGCTCCCCATCCACGCCAGCAGGGACGGGCCAGCCCACCCTGCCATGGAGGGCTGCCACTGTGCCCCGGGACTCGCCGCCGGCCGCCGGCCACCGCCACGGCCGCCTGCCGTCCTCTGACAGCGAGTTGGAGAGGCTGGAGGAGGTGTGGGAGCTGCACATGTCGAGGCGGGCGCCGGGGGGACCCGAGAGGCTGTGGAAAGCCCTGGCCGTCAGCGCACGCACCTCGCCGTCTGCCTCGTCCGAATCGCTGGGCGCCCCGAGCATCCCCCCGAGCTGCCGTGGCAGAGCCAGCTCCCTGCCGGCGGTGGTGGCAGCGGTGGCAGCCTGCCTGTCCCCGCCGAGGGGACCCATCCTGCCCCCCTGCCCCGGCGCTGGGCTATTCTTAGCCGCGATGGACAGCTGAGCCTGCCGCGGGCGGGCGAGGGGGCCGGGCGGCGGGGGGACGCCGGGGGCCCCCGCCGGAGCCCAGCGCCCGGGGGGAGCCCCTTCGGCACGGCCGCCCCGCCGCCCCACGTCCCGGGTGAGCGACCCCTCCTCATCCAGAAACTCCAGGCAGTCCTTGAAGGTCTCGGTCCCCTCCGAGCACAGGGCGGAGTGGTAAGAGGAGACGGAGGAGCCCGACATGCTCTTGGCCAGGTCGTCGCGGGGGAGGCCGAGGAGGTGGCCCTCCTCCTCCGACGTGGATCGCCGGCCCTCGCCGCTGCTGCGGGGACCCTCACCGTCGGTGCCGGGCAGCTCGACATGGGAGAGCAGGACAGGGTCCCTCTTCCCACGGGGCATCACGGCAGGGGGGATGCCAGCCGGTGCCGGGGGACCCTCCCGGGTGCCGGGGACGCTCCGCCGGGGACGCCGACTCGACCTTCTGGCTGCCTCGCCGTCACGGCGGCTGGACACGGCGGTGGCACGGAGCAGCCCCTCGATCACATGGATGTCAGCGAGCGCCAGCCCGGGGGAGGCGATGCCAAGCGCATTGCAGGGATGCCACCGCCGCCCCCAGCCGTAGGGGTCTGCCGGGGGGCTGCCAGCACCGTCCCCTGCCCCCTCACCCCACACCACTGCTCCCCAAACCTGCAGGTGAGGTGCCAGGGTGTCCCCACGCCTCACGGGGGCACCTGGGCCATGCCCCACCGGCACAGCGGGCTGGGCTGCCCCAGGGCTGGGGGACCCACAGACCTCTCCAGGGACATCCCATCCCCGGCACGGAGGGCACAGCTGGGCCCTGGGCACACCACAGCTCCTTCCCCAGCGCCTCTGTCCTCCTCGCTACAGGGACAGTGTGTCCCCATCCTGGGGGCTTCCCAAAACGCAGCTTCCCCAAAACGAACTGCAAGGCCCAGGAGAAAACTCAAGGCTTGAAATAAAACTGGGCACCGAGCACGAGCGCCAAACAATGGGCGGCTATTTGCCTTTTTCGAGGGACCCAAAGCAAGCAGCCGGGGTGCCCAGCACGGCACGAGGGTCTCCGCAGCTTGCCGGCCCTGACTGCCGCTGGCAGAGCTCAGCCTCGGCTTTTGGGGGGGATTTTTGCAGTGAAGCAGAGGTAGCAGGTGCTCCCCAGTGCTGCCAGCCCCGGAGCAACCCGATGCCCAAGTCTGGGTTCATGCAGGGACTAAATTTAAATCTTGGCAAGGAAAAGGAGAGGAAAGCTGCCCTGAGAGCTGGCCTGGCGCTTAACCCTTCGCTGCTGAGCGGGGCTGTGCTTGCAGGTGGCGTTTGTGGCCACGGGGATGGAGGAGACCTGCCGTGGGCAGCGCTCGCCGGCACGAGTGTGTGTGTGTGTATGGGGATTTCAAATCCCCAAACCCCCACAGCCCGGCATTGCAGGGAGCCAGAGGGATGCGGCTGCCAGCGGAGGAGCTCCCCATACTGCCTGGCTGGCATGCTGCACCCCAAAACCTGGGGCTGCTGCTTGGGTGCTGCCACCACCCTACGGCCCCCATGCGAGGAGGTCCGGCTCTCAGCCTGGGCTGGGCGGGAGTATCCCCGAGCCCCCCGGCCCAGCTCCCGGTGGTGTGGGCTCGTAGCCCGGCAGGCGCCTGCTGAGTCACTGCTGGCTCTGGCCCCAGCACGGTGCAGCCGGGAGCATCGCGACGAAGTACCCGCAGCTCCCGTCTGCTGCCGGATTTGCAGTGCCAGGGGGGGATGTACAGACCCACAATGGGGAGGGGGTGCAGTTCCCCCCAGGGCTGAGCTGGCTCCTCAGTCCCTGTCCAGTCCAGATCCCAGAGAGAGGCTGTTTCATCCCCTCTGCTCCGCCGAGGGTCGTGCCCAGTGTCCCAGGGCCACTGGTAGCTGGTGGGGAAGGGACGTTGGCCCAGCCCGGGGTCAGCGGTGTCCTGCCGAGCTGCCCCGGGGTGTCTTGCTGATACTGTTGGTGCACCCAGGGTACCACTACTGAGGGCAAGAAGGAAGGGCAGAGAAGGCACAAGGGGAACACGGGCTGCGGGATCTGGTGAAGCTCTGGATAAGGTAAAATAATCAAGCTGGTGGGAGCATCACTGCAGCTCTCCCTGGGCACGAAGGGAAAGGTCCTTGCACTCCTGCCTGCAGGTCCTGCTGTCCTGGCAGTGGGTGCGAGGTGGATTTAGGGCAATGACTCACATAACCGCTCTAAACCTTTCCTCTGCCAGCACTCGTGTCAGGCACAGCTCTTGCTGCTGCTGCATCTTTCACTCCCACACCCAAGTCCTGCCAAAACCGAAACAGTCAGAGTGGCAACAGCTGCGACGAGCAGTAACGGCAACACCGGAGGCTGCGAAGGCGGCTGCAAAGCACCGCAGCACGCCCGGCCGTCCATCCGCTTCCCCGGCACCCGCTCTCAGCGCTGCGGGAGGCGGGATGGCCCCGTACCCCCCTGCTCCATAGGACCAGCCGTATGGAAAAGCACGGCCGGGTTGCAGCAAGGACTGCCGGCTCGGCTGGTTTATCCCAACAGCCCTGAGGGTGCCACGAACAACCCAGCCGGGTGTGTTGGTGAAGCACAGAGGGAACCAGCTGGGCAGTCCCGTCTCACCACCCGGCTGCGGCCTGAGGCTGCCAGCAACCCACGGGGCAAGACCCATGCTCCAGCGCCTGCATCCTCTCCCTCCTGGTGTGGCTGATTTCTACACAGGACAGAGAGGAGGGCACGGCAGAGATCCCCGGGGTCCCCCCACCACCCCAAATACAACCATTTTAGGTTAAGAGGCCATAAACCCGTCTTCCAGCACCCGAAGCAGTTGGGGGTGTGTGGGGGAGCAGCCTGTTCGGCACGAGCACGTTACAGAACGACAGGTGGACCCATGCTGAGCCAGACTTGCTAATTAAATACTGAATAACTTTATGTTTAAGCCAGCACGATACTGCCTGTAAGCTTACATTGCATGTGCTTATTAACTTGTTTTTTTGTGCCAGCTCTGTGCGTGCTCGCCTCGTAATGCTGGCAAGCATAAAGAGAGGCAGCAAGGAGGAAGGATGGCTGCTAGTGGCTGCCGAAGCAGGACGTGCCTCTCCCACGCTGGAGCTCCTTTTTGTAACTCCAGAGCAGCAGGAACCACTGGTCCAGCTTGGCAAAGGCTTTCAAAGCTGCCTCTGGGGTGCGGAAGGGCACGGGGCAGCCGAAACACCCAGCAGCTCGGACAGGGCTCAAGAGCTTCCACACCCGAGGGGTGGACGCGTGAACCTGGGGCAGACAGACAGCTCGGCCGGCCCAACCCTGCAAACCGATCGCCCTCCCGTGCAGGGCCTCCACGCCGCCGCAGCCGCCGCCGCCGCCGCGCTCTCCGCGGCACCGACCGCGGCCACGGCGCAGGGGGTAACGCCCGAGCAGGCCCCCGGGGCCGCACGCCGGCGGCCGCCCAGACCCTCCGCCCTGCCCAGACGGCGGCTTCAGGCGCCAGCTCCCATCGCGCGGGCCCGGGCTCGGCCCTGGCGGAGCCGGGGGGACCCTGCTCATGGCGCGTCCAGTCCCGGTCCCGGTCCCGGCCCGCGGCTGGGGGCAGCCCAAGGCCGCAGCGCCCGCCGCCATCTTCCGCACCCCCGCGGCAAATGGCGGCCGCCGCCGCCGGGCCTTCCCCGTCTCCTGGCAACGCGCCCCCCCCATCTTAAAGGGGCCGCGGCCGGGAATCCCGCAGCGCCCCGTGCCCCGGAGCCGCCCCGGGGAGCGGCAGCGCCGCGGCTGCGCAGCCCGCGGGAAGGGCTCGGCCTCCCCCGAGGCCCGGGGACACCCGCGGCTGCCCCGTTAGTTGCTGGCCGCTGCCCGCGGGTGCGGCCGCGCCGCCATTTCGCGTGGAACAAACTCGCAGGCGGCACGAGCGCCTCTCGTTTATCAGGTACGGACGGGCACAGCCGAGCCTTTCACGTAAAAAAAGAAAAAAACAAAATATAAATCTAAAAGCCCCTTAGCAAGTCCCTGGTGTTCCCCAGGCAATGAGAGCATCCCTCCCCGCCGGCATCGCGCCCGCCCCAAGCGAGCCCGGCCTGCGCAGAGCACCTTCTCCCTTTGGAGACCCAGGAATTAGAAGTCAATCACGTTTTGGCAGGCAGCCCTCGGTTAACGACAGCAATGCAGTCCAACAGCCACGGGCAGAGACAGGATTTTCCCTTTTTTTCCCCCCTTACTGTGCGGGATGCCTGTGCTTTACAAAAATGTGCTCATGTTTATCACTGACGACATTTTAGCACCAAATGCCCTCCCTGCGCACAACACGGGCACGCAGAGTCATCCTCACCACCCTGACCACAACTATGAACAACAAACATCGTATTGCTTTCTGAAATCTTTTTACCTTCCAGTCTCATCTTCCCCGCTTCATCCTGGCCTCTTTCCTAGCTGCAGAGAAGACTTAAAATTATTGTGCTTCTCACAGGTGGTCTCCCACCTCCATAAAGCACTTCGAGATCTTTGGATGAAAGGTGCGATCTATTTTAAGTGCAAAATACTACATATGAATTCAAGCTCCGTCCAGGACATCACAGGTCCAATGGAATCGTCGTGTTTGGTCTCCCCACCTGTATCACTTTACAGCCATGGGAGTCAAATAGGAATGACAGGGAAGATACCAAACCTGGAACAAACTCCAACCACTTTAATATATTTCAAATACATTCTATGAACTATTTAATATATAAAAAGCAACATTAAAAGAGTTTTGCTTTTTATACACACTCATATGCACTCAAAAGTGGGAAATACCAGAACTAAGGCTGCCTGTCCTACTGCCAGCCACATTACCAAGCCAGAATAACCAAAGCAAACGTTTTTTTGCCCTTACACTCTCACACTAAATGTGTTTCACAACCACCCCCTGCAGTGCCTTCTTCACTGGCGCTCTTCCCACCCCAAGTGGCTGACAAACTGCCCAACTTCCCAAGCACTCCTACAAAGTTTCCCTACAGGGAAAAGATCTTAACATGAAAATGCTATTTTAAGGAGCCACTATGTTGGTTTTTAATGTTTTTTGACACATCACTATTTCACAGCAGCAATACTGCTGGAGTTGCAATGGTCTAATCATATAGGGGATGTGTAACTCTCATCTGCAGAAGCATCAAGTCTCAAAACCCAAGACAAACAGCCCCGCTCTGGTGTGGGCCACCAGAAAAACTTCTCCTCCTGCAGCTCCCAGCTTCGATGGACAGCACAGGGACACCAAGGGGACACTTTCTGGTACCTACGGACCCAGATCCCCGCTCTCGGTACCAGCCGTCTGGCGCACCGTGCCCACAGGGCACCCTCAGTGCACGGGCAGAGCACTAGTACGTCACTGCACTAACGCCCAGGCACGTGGAGACTTGAAGCCTAAGCTTTAAAGGCAATTTTAATTCTGGTATTTCGCAAACTTTTGAGCAGTTTGCTTCCCAGGTTTAAGCCAAGGCCATCTGGGGCGTCCTGCGCTGCTCGCAGCGCGTTTTAGGAACAGGGGCAACAACAGAGAGTTGTTCAGTTTTAACACACTTACTTCCACGTCAGAGAGGTGAGCAGTGCCTCTGCTGCGGCTGTGTCCCATCCCCACGTGAGGGAGGGAGGGCAGAAGCCTGCACCTCCAGTGCCTGTACTGCCTGGAGATGGCCTTTGTGAGAACAGTTCATTCCACGTGTGGTACACACCTGCGGCACGCCACCAGCGAAACTGGCTCGGGAGGTTAATGATGCTCAGCTGGAGTAACGCTCTGCTCTCTGCTGCTGACAAGCATAACCCATCCTCACCCTGCCTGGTTTCGTAAAGGATGATCAAGAAAAAACAGGACACTACCACATCGATCTTTTTCTTTGCAATACTAATCTCTACAGTGAAACATTCATAACTGCTCAACAGAGTAAAAATATGCTACATCAAAACTGTACCAGAAAAAGCAGGACCCCTGTAACAGCCCGAGAAGAGTTTGCAGATAAAAATAAAATTAAACAGCCAGCTTAAAAATATGCCACTGAAAACATATGAGAAAATAAATACAGTTAGTTGTCCTTTCCCTACAGTTTGGCAGACACTGGACTTGGTGCAATTCCCAGACACTCATCTTGTTTGATGTTGCTGTTGGCATCTCAGCGTGCTGTCTCACCGAGGAGCACAACGGGCACGACCCTCTGTCAGACAAGCGCAGGGTTCCGTCCCTTCGACAGCAGGGAGAGCTGGGAGTGAGCTGGAGCGTCCACCTGGAGCAGGTACTCGACTCTTCTGAGTTAAGCATTGCACATTACACTCAGACAGGAGACACGCTGCCTTCCAGCTACATCTGCATTACAGACCACTGCAAGGCCACCCGCTTGGTCCCAGATGAGAAGGCTAGCGCGCTTCATGCGGAGAACTGCGCTGCTCGTGTGAGCGAGTGAACGGCAGGTCCATATAAAATACAGAAAGAGAGGACATTTGTCTGCTCTCCTGGAAGTATATGCTGTTTGGATGGCAGACAAAGTACTGACGAAGACATATTTCAAACTAATCGCGTCTCCCAGGGAATTAATTTACAAAGTGCCACTGGTCCTTGGACCCAAATACAGCGTACAGTCCATGTTATAGCAAACACCAGCTCCACAGCCTGTGTTGGCCCATCTCTGCACTATATGCAGAAAGAATTGAATGTTCAGACTCTTTACAATAAACTCCTTCCCTTTTTATACAAAGGAAAACAAAAACATAAGTTAAACCAGCAATAAATAAAACTACAGAAGGTGTGTGTCCTGCTCAGCCCCCTTTGAGCATTCCAATCAGACTGGAGAGCTTCTCACAGTGCTCAAGTTTCAGCGATTCCGCTTTCTGCTTTAACCGCTCGTCTCTGTACAGCTTGGCCAGATTTGACAAATCAGACTCTGAAAGATGAAAAAAATATATATTAGGATGAAGCTGTGAGCCTACTTTACGTAACTGGTTCTGAGTGCTTTGTTATCCTTGTGGCATGTTTTTTTTTTAATTTACCTTGTTTCAGTGAAACTGGGCATGTGAACAACCTTCTTTAAAGAGAAGCCATCCAGTTTAACCAGGCTTGCTACTTAAGAAAACAGCAGTTTCATAATTGCTTGAAAACTCAAATGGTTATAGTAACCCAGTGCACTAGTAGGACAACAACCAAAGCAAAAAATAAGACTGATTATCACTGTCTACAAAGAAAACACAAACTATAAAAATACAGAAGTCATGTAAGATTTAAAATTATGTTAACGATCTAAAGAATAAGTGATTGTTTTAAAATATATGTATATATTTCAACTGACTGCACAAAGAGGGGCCATTTGATCTGCTACACAGCACCTCTCTTAGGTGACACCGCTCTTTACATTTGAACTACATCTCATCTCATCCTGCCTTGATCCACACTGCCGTGTCATCAGCCCGGACGGGTGGAGGGGGTTACCCTACACCTACCAGCGGTACGGAAGGGACAGACCAGAAGGAAAGAAGAGCCTCGTGACTACTCTTCCCATTGCTGCCTTGGGGCTGTGGAAGCTGCCTGTAGCCTCGTAAGATAAACAGGAATTACAGGACCACGTAACTGAGAATCGCAATTCTTTGGGCACATCCACTCTGCAAGTGCCCAGAGCACCCACCCAAATATATACTTTAAGGTCTAGATAATTGCCTTTTTTTTTTTTTGATGTTGCACTTCTCATGAGAATTAAAACTGTCTGGCAAGAGGTTTGCCCAGAAGGCATTATAAATCCTTTTAATTTTGTTTTAATTGATTACAGGAAGGGGAACAGCTAGCTGAGGGACTTGTCTGAAAGGCCTCTGTGCCCTTTCATTAACAATACAATCTCAAATGTACTTTGCATATTTTTCCCCTTCTTCTCAAAACTGAAATAATCCCATTGTTTAAATTATTGCCCCCCAGTAATTCAGAGAAGTTTCTTTTGCTGATTAGCTAAGGAAGTCTTAATACAGCTTTCTCCCTGAAGAATAATTTAGATCCAGGATTAGATGTACCTAAGAGAATAGCAGTCATTTGTTTCTGAAAAGGTCAAAATTTCCCTAAGCACAGGCTACCTGACGACACTCAATTTTTCAAAGAGCTTTTATGTATCTTACATTTTACAAAATCATCCAGAATGGAAAGAACTTCATTAGGTCCTTTCATGCCTTACGTCCTCTGTCCCT
Source organism: Nyctibius grandis (assembly GCF_013368605.1). Taxonomy (NCBI): domain Eukaryota; kingdom Metazoa; phylum Chordata; class Aves; order Nyctibiiformes; family Nyctibiidae; genus Nyctibius; species Nyctibius grandis. The sequence goes on from NC_090679.1 coordinate 6,409,517, forward strand.
GTCCCACTGAAATTTAAAGCCATTTAACCCTCCACCTATTTATTGAAAAGCTTTACAAACTGACAGGTATAAACTTTTCTTTTTTTAGATCAGAAATCAATTTTCAGGTTTTATAACTAAAATGCCACTCCAGTCGTGCTGCGCACATAGTCTTGACAGGCCTTCAGCAAAACTAGACTCGGGTAATTGTCTCCGAGTTCAGAGTCCCTGGAGTTCTGCAGTGAAGAATCTCAGTTTACACTTACCCAACTGGGCAAAAATATTCAAAGTGCTTCCACTTTTGACAGCATCCATTGTGTCACGGTGGTTTCTTATGTTCAAGCTTTTACATAGAGTTGCTCCTTTGTGCTTTTTAAGGAACTCCTAAAATACCTAATTCCAACTACGTATCCTCCTCCTCTCTGTTTTCAGTTGCCTCTTTGTGATTTTCTACAACTCGGAGCTCTTTGCAGTCTTACTTTACGATTGTGCCATCACAGCTGTATAATCTCCTGTAAAAACCTGGGACATGTTTTTTGTACTCAACTGTACCGAAGATTTCAGAAGACCAAAAACCAGAGCCTAAGCAACTTTTACACGCTGTTCTGCTGCAAAGGGTGGAACGCTGTCTACTGCAGCAGTGTAAAAGTGACTGGCTGCACAAAATACCGATGTATCAGTTACTTTTGAAGTTTTCATTAAGGTAGCTGGACATCAGGTAACACTTTTCAAGTCATAAAATCAAGGACTTCAAAAATCAATCTGTTCCTTTACAACTATGTGCATTTTGCTGGTGCTAAAGAGAAACCCGCCCTCAGTAAACAAAACAAACTTTATTAATAGACATTCAACTGACAAAAAAAGAAAGCTTGACCACATGAAGTTAAACACTTACATAAGAATTAATGGACCAAAGTTATGAAACAACAGCTAAGAACCGTCTCAACATCTCCAGAGAACTTCTCCCCAGCACTCCATCTTGTATTCACAGTTTATTTTTACAAACTTGGCTGGACTAAGTTAGCACAGCCTCAGCTGTGCTCATTACCTGCTCGCTGGCCGAGATGGTAATAATTCTGAAAATGTTTTTTTTTAATTACAGTGGTCTCCTCAGGCTACTGCTAATTGTGGACCTTGTAAATATACATGCAGATGTGCAACTAATAAAGTTGTTAGGTGTAAAAGGCTCCAGAGGAGCGCTGTTTTGCAGGCATTACTTGCCATTCAATGCGGGATCATCTCCCCCTCTCTGACTACCAGCCTCTTTTACACTTGCAAACCCTGTGGCCCATTTTGGGACACTCCTTAGCTCAAGGTCTACGTGAAAGAGACGATATGGCGACTTGCAGTTGCACAAGGTCAATTAAAAGGATTTTTCTGTAAGAAATAAATTCTATCCCTACAGCAAGCCTACATACGAAGCCTACATTTATGGTTATTAACAGCCACATTATACCTAGAGGCTGCTACTGCCAGCCACAGATGCTCAGAGATCACAAGTCAAACTAAGGGATTGCTTGTGATTTTTATGATCTTATATTATGGGCTCTTTTCTAACTTCAGAGCCTACATCTGGATATTTCTCTTTAAAAGCTAGATTGGTAACTTTTATGTAAAATAAACCAAAACAGTCTCTGGATGAAAACAAAACAATCCTTCCCATCAAAAACCTGGGAGTTTGGAGTCAGCAACACTATTGTTACCTCTAGCAGAGGACTAAACAAGTCTTGTTTAGACAAAGTGTGTGCTTCCCTAACGATGCAATTGGTGAAGAAACTGTAAACTAAAGTGCAAAGTCAGTTTTTAGCAGGGTGCTGAGGACTGTCACACATGGAGCAATTTACAAAGCCCAACTAGCGTGTGAAAGCAGCTTGCCTGCTGTTAAACATTTACACAGAAACAACTTCCTTTGTGCACAGCCCCTGTTTGTGTTTACTCACTTTAAGGTGATGAGTTCTTTAGCTGAAAAAAAATCAGTCACAACATCCCAACTTCAGCTAGTCCTTGTAATTTGACTTCTGTTATTTTGTACAGTTACAATACTCTATTTTAAATGAACTAGAAGAGTAGTAATTAACAAATAATACAATATGGGGTTAAAAGACATGCCTTTATACGTGCCACTAATCGACTTAGGACTGACGTGAGAATAATGATTTTGAATGCTCACAGTTTTGTGTTCTCCCTTTTGCATTCAATTCTTGTTTTTAAAAGACAGTCTTGACTGTGGTGAAAAACATGATCTCAACCTCGTCTAAAGACAGAAAATGCAAATAAGTGCACAAAACAAGTATAGAAGCACACTCTGAAAACTGATACCAGTAACACAGTCCACTGCAAGGCCACCAAAAGCACCTGAATGGGCTCTCCTTCTGATGAAGTTTTGAAGAAAAAGTTAAATAATCTTCTCATGGAGCCAGTCAAAGCAAAAATGATTCTGCTCCAGCAAAGGAAATGTAGAATAGGTGATGTCTCAAGATCTTTTCTAGCCCTAACAATCTGTCAGAGCTAGATAAATGTGGTGGATTACACGTTTAAAACATCATCACTAAGAGTTATTCAAGCATAAAAACTGAGTGGAAAAAAAGGTCTCAAATGGTGAAATCGACTTTCCACTTGTCTCTCAGAATCACCTAAAATGAATTTTGACAGACCCTTAAGAATAGCAAATTCAGTGTTAAGAGCAGATGTGAGAAATACCAGTGCAAGGTTTGAGATGTTATAAGCATCGGAAAATGAGGCTAAAAACAGCAGTGCTTTGTGCAGCGCAGCCATCATACAACTACTGACGGGTTGTAGGCACACACTTGTAACAAAAATAACTTACTTTGCCGTTTCTCCTTCCAGCAGCTGGTCTGAATATAGTCTATGTAATCTTTTTCAATGGTTTTCTCTAGCTCTTGAAGTTCTGCTCCTTGATAATTCTTTTCAAAGTTTTTATCAACATAGTAAGGCACCTGCAAGTTCTCTGTTTCTCTACTAATAACATGGCCTATGGACCTGCAAAAACATCAGGGAGAAAACAGATTTTTTTAGCAGTTCAACTATAAAGAAATGAAGAGATGTTTCTCCATAGTAGCATTCCTAGAGGACAGTATTTACAACTTCTTTACAGTTACTTTCTGCAGAACTATAGCTCCCTCAACCATCCAATATGGAAATTACAGGTCTCAGGCACAAGCTGAACAGAATTCACACACCCTCCCTCCCCAAAACCACAGGAAAATATCTAATATTTGGAGATATCTACAAAGAACTGACTCACAGCTGACACTGTTCCTTCCAAATACTCTGTTTGTTCTCAACAGCTCAGTCAAGACACTTCCAAAACGTAAGAGCAAATTTTATCTGTGAAAGGAAGCTCCACACACTTTCTTCTGTTTGCTGGTAATTTCTGGCAAGCCAGGTCCAGAAATCCATGGGAATCAATGACATATGGAGATTATAGGAAAGGCATATGGCCCTACTACTGCAATTTGATCTGGATTTTCCTGGGTTGTGGATCCTTTAGCAGAAATAAGAATTTGCAGGGGAGATTCTAGTTACACTTTCCTTTAAGGTTTTATAATCGTCAGTACGCGAAGTGGGGCACGGAATATCCCAAAGAATATCTTGCAGGTAGAACTGGCCACTGACACAGCCACTGGATTAAACTATACTCTTGTACTGAATTTCCTTATTTGAGCACAGATACCCAGGCATTTTTTCAAATCACTGCCCAAAGAGGCAGGCAGCCAAAACACAAAGGTTACGCTCTACTCAACGGAATGCAGTTTGCCCCTTCTGTTTCCTGGACTCCTCTTTCCCTTCTCTCTCGCTGTCTCAGAGGTGTACGCTTTCTTTAGGTAAACAATTTCTTTTCGTTTTTAGGCTGTTAGGTTTTTTTAAGGATATGATTTAGAGAAACCGCATAACTGTGTACCAGGCTCAGGCCTGACTATCTCAGATCAACAGGAGAAGAGGAGGTAGTGAAGAAAAGCAGGAGAGATTAGCTGCTCTGGGGGCAGTGGGGGAGGTTTCACATGGGGCTGGCAGATAGCAAAAACACCCTCTGGAAAAAAAAAAGCCCAAACCCAAACCAAAAAAACAACCACCCTCTTGTTCTCGTGCCAGGTCTGCACACTGACATCTTGTGGTAAAAACGATAAAGGGTGTTGGGCTACTGCGACAGTGGAGAGCATATGGGCAGAAACCTGAGTAGTTTTACTCCTAGAAGGGAGCAAGCGGAGTGTTTGGAGCCCTCTGCTACTGCTGTGTGCAGCAGGTCCCCCAAAACCTGCTGACTCCCACTCCTGTCTCTGTAAGAGCCAGTGAAGGTGACTGAACTGGTCAGCTCTTTCCCACTAGAGAGCTTCCCTCCTCCCAATGCTGGATGCTGAGAGGAGCAAGTGGGTTTTCCTCTGCCCCACAAACTCAGATTACAGCATGTCTGGTGGCGTTCATAGAATCATAGAATCATTTTGGTTGGAAAGGACCTTTAAGATCATCGAGTCCAACCATTAACCCAGCACTGCCAAGCCCACCACTAACCCATGTCCCTCAGCACCACATCTGCACGGCTTTTAAATCCCTCCAGGGATGGGGACTCCACCACTGCCCTGGGCAGCCTGTGCCAGTGCTTGATAACTCTTTTGGGAAAGAAATTGTTCCTGATCTCCAATCTAAACCTCCCCTGGTGCAACTTGAGGCCATTCTCTCTCGTCCTGTCAGTTGTTAGCTGGGAGAAGAGACTGACCCCACCTCGCTACACCCTCCTTTCAGGCAGTTGTAGAGAGCGAGAAGGTCTCCCCTCAGCCTCCTTTTCTCCAGACTAAACACCCCCAGGTCCCTCAGCCGCTCCTCATCACACTTGTGCTCCAGACCCTTCACCAGCTCCGTTGCCCTTCTCTGGACTCGCTCCAGCACCTCAAGGTCTTTCTTGGAGTGAGGGGCCCAAAACACTGAACACAGGAATTGAGGTGCGGCCTCACCAGTGCCGAGTACAGGGGGACGATCCCTGCCCTAGTCCTGCTGGCCACACTAGTGCTGATTCAAGCCAGGATGTTGGTGGCCTTCTTGGCCATCTAGGCACACTGCTGGCTCATATTCAGCCACAATAGACAAACACCCCCAGGTTCTTTTCCACCAGGCACTTTCCAGCCACTTTCCCCAGCCTGTAGCGGTGCGGGGGGTTGTTGTGCCCCAAGTGCAGGACCCGACACTTGGCCTTGTTGAACCTCACACAGTGGCCTCGGCCCATGATCCAGATGGGATCCAGTTCCTTCTGCTGCCAGAGCTGACCAGCTCAGTTTGCCCTCTGCAACCCCAGGTTCCTGCTTCTTTACAGGTCTTAAACCAGGGATTTCAAGCCTTTAATGATTTGTGGAGCTTGACAATTCTTCCAGTGGAATTCAGGCTCCAGAGCAGATTTGGATTTATACTGTGAACAGCAGGCTTCATTTTTTAACTGCATTACATAGGAACCTCGGTGGCAGTCCACTGATCCCTGGGGGCTGGGCAGACCAGAGGCTGATCAGCTCTGTAGCTGAGCTACACTCACATTCCTGCTACTGTATCACTGTGCAAAAACATTTCACACCAGTTGAGAAAGCTTTCTGGCTCAGCGCCTCTATTTGTTCAGCACACAGTGCAATAAAGCACACCATAGTTAAAATCACAGGGATAATGCTGAGGAGAACTTGTCAACAGAGACCACTGGTATTTCCTTATTTACAAATTGGTAACACTTTCTAGAAAGAACACAACAGAACACTAACATGCACCTCATCGCAAACACCGAAGACCAGAAAAATGTGGTTTTAAATGACTTACGATTTGTAGAATAGGCTGTAGGGTGGGTTTGTGGCCATCAGTTGAATTATAACTGACACTATGATTATTATGAAAACTGGCATCAACTCAATAAATGCAGAATATGAATTCTGGAAAGAACAACAATAATTAGTAGTCAAGAAAAGATATAGATGGGAAAGGATGCATCTGTTCATAGAAACCAGTCTATCTGTCATAGATAACCTTTATTAATAATCTCAGAAAGCTTTATAAAGCCATTTTCTTTCAATTCTATTTTCATGACGTTTCTTTCATCTACAGCTGCCCTCACAAGGCGATAGATGCCCACAGCACTGTGCCTGTCAGTGAGAAGCTGACAATCCAAACTGAAGGGACACACTGCAGTTCCCATTTCTGCCTACAGCTTTCCGTGCATCTTCTGAGGTTTGCTACATGCATTCTAAAAAATCTCAGTCTCTGTTCAAACACTGGATAAAATGGCTGAAAAGGGAAGTAAGAGACCATACGTAGTGTAACTTGGAATGGGATGCAAGCACTTGTTTGTTTTGTTTGAATGAATTTAGTAGAACAGAAGAGTGGGGGGAAAAAAAAATCACAGGAGTTCTGATAGCCATAGAGAAAACACAGATAAAGATCTGTTTCTGCTCTTCATCTGATTTTTAAACTGCCCTTCTAAAATGCCTTTTCTAATCAGGAGCAAAATAAAATATGCAGCTATTTAGATTTTGCTCTCTGCCCTGGGATAGCTGCAAGAATACCTGGTGCAGTAGTAGGTGGGATTCATTTGCCCTAGGCTTAGCTGTCTATAGGCTGTATCAGGTTTTCTTCAGAGCCCGATTGTAAGAGACTCACAAGGAAAAATTCATCTTCCTTGGAGAACGACCTCAGGTTAACAGACTACCTCTGGAGGAAGAATTTTCCAAGGCACGTGGCATGTGTGTATGTGTGCTAGCAACAAATGACACCTTGTGTCTCATCTAGAGGTTTCAGTTCGTAGAAAAGTATCCCAGAGCCATCCTGCCCTGGGCTGGGAAAAGCCCGAGCAGCACCTGAGCAGAAATTGTGTGCTAATTTACAGAAGGATTAAATATGCCATGAGGACAAGCCAGTACTTCCGTATCTGTTATCAGCCCACATCTGGACTAATTGTTGTTGGATTAGCAAACCATTAGAGCCTGCAAAAAGCACACACCAGAAAACACGTGGTGACAGAAACTCCAGGGCCTGTAATCCTATCAATACAATGCATTTTTAAAGTAGTGATAGATAAAAGACAATCTAGTTACTTTTGAAAACATCCATTTTGGCTGCAGCCTTGAGGATAAACAGTGAGCATTTAAGAATGGGAAAGTCTGTCCTGGCTTCAGACGTGTAAGTGGACCCCTCACCCTGCTGAAATATTTAAGCCCAAGAGATCCCTCCTCCTGGCTACCTGTGGCCTGTTTTCTTCCTCCTCTTGCTCCTGCGTCCATGCCCTTTCGTTTCGGTGCCTCCGTGGATAATAGTGCGCGTCTCTGGCTACATTGGAGAACATATGGATATTTCCTGTTAAAAGAAACCAAGGGAGAGTCATGATTTTCATCCAGTTGCTGGGACTCACCTGTACTTCTGAATTTTTAGTTGATTATCCGGGCTTATACTACACGGCCTGAATTACAGTTGTAAGACCTCCGATTAAAAAGCACAAACACACCTCAGATTTAAAGGTCAAAGCAACATGTCATCCCAAAAAGCGTACCAGAGAAGTTGTAAAGTTTGCCCCAAGTCCATCTTAATTTAAATTAAACTGCAGAAACATGCTGTAATTTTTATTATTGTATCTCATATTTTAATATTGGTTTTGCCACGTTCACTTGTGAGGCCACAGCTTGTGTTGCATCCCCAGGCTCTAAGCAGGAAAATTAATTTGCTCCACCAGACTCAGGCCATGAATTATGGCTTCCCATTAATTACTGAATATGGTCTTCTACACTCATTTCTACTTCCTCTTCCTTCAAGCTATTAATAGTTTCACTTAATGATTTTATAATAAGGAAAGATTTAAAAAAGTAAGTTTAAAAAAAAGAGTACAACTTAGGATTTCCTTTCTTGCACACTGAATGTAGTTGATTTATTTTTAAAAATTCTAAAATGAGGAAAGAATTGCAGATGCTGTTTCGATTTGAAGCTTCAACTCCGATTTTATCACCATATGAGTATCTTAATAATAGCTGTGCTTTCCTCTTTTGAAACTCAGAATGTCTTCGTCTTAGAGAATTGAAATTTATGGCGTTATCATGAGAACAGAAATGCAAATCTATTTTTAAGCCCAGGGAAAGATGTCACATTATTTTACACTCTTATACTGTCCTTTCTCTGAATTTCCCAAAGAATTCTGCAAGAAACCTGGGCGGAAGTGACCTTTGCTATGGTATCAAAACATCTGTTCCATTGCTTGTTCACAGATCTTCCCAAGGGTCTAGGCACGTTTGCAGTCAGAGCTCCAACAGAGCCAAACGAGGCTGGCTTGAAAAAGGAAAGTTTCTGTCTTGAAAAATAAAGTTTGTTTCTATCATTCAGCACTACTCAGACAATATTTTATCAAGCCATGAAAAAACCGAAGTGTGGGAAGAAAAGAATGGCTTTTGCAGCGTCCCTAGAAAAAAGTTTTCCCAAATCCCAAGTTTCTCCTGCCAGCAGTTCCTTTACTTCCACGCGCATTTATTTTTCAAGTTCAACCTGCAGCCTCTACCCACTATAACTGCAACACCAAGCCACGTGGAGAGGCTCCTTTTAGACTTACGACATATAACATTTTAACTTCTAATATTTTTCCACTGAATTTCCAAAGAGGAAAAAAGCACGGTTAAAAAAAAAAAAAAGCCACAAACCTGCCCACAAAAGCTACACAAGAGTTCACCTTAACACCAACATTTCTTACCCAGGTTTCCAGAAAGCCTGGTGACAGCAAGGTGTCACAAAACAAAAACCAGCACAACGCCGCAGCTTGGCACAAACTTCAGCTTACACACACAAGTCCTCCTTAACATGACAACAGTTTAAAAAATGTTCTCTTTGTATCAACTATCTGGACGCCCTCTTACTAGTCATTCTCTTGCTAAGTCGACGCTGTGTCGACTTTGCCTACTTGGAAAACTACTGAACAAACTAGTTTCCATAATTTAAAACTCACTTTTAGATTAGGAAAATGTACAGAAATTCAGACCCAAACGCTTTTTTGGCAGGGGAACTATTGTTTACTACCAACACCTATTACTATGAAATTATCTTTTTATTTTCTTATCCTTTGCCACTTCGATAAAAATTGCCATTTACTTCTTCATGCCTGCTAAACCCGCCATGCCCAGTACCCAAATTCCTCCCGCAGCTCCTCAATTTCTTGTCCTCAACTCCAAGCATCCCTGTCGCCCGCAGCTACACGGCAGTCCTGTTACACGAGGGCAACGTTTCACTGGTGGCTGAGGCAAAAGCACACCCAGGTGCAATTTCTTGCAAAGGCAGAAATCTTGCAGACTCTGTGTAATTATGTCACCCTGTGTTTGGCTCACTTTGCACATCTACCGATGAAATTCTGAAAACGATTTGAGGTCCCCTGAGCTGCAAGATGGTACTACCCAGACCAAAGTTACAGGGAGCTTGTAAGTAATTACCCGTATCTGTGACTTTAGGCTGTAGTAATTGGTGTGTATGTTGCTTTATACCACGCCTTGGAGGTGAGAAAGTTTACACGACTGCTAAAGCAATTCGTTAGATACTGCCAGGAAGAGCCTTGAGCTCACCATACCTTTCACATTTACTTTTAATCCAAACCCGTACTCCACTGATCTTGCAGGATCTTTCTATCTTTACCATAAATACAAAAGCCAAGGCTGGACTGAGACATGCACGGAGCTGCTCCAGGTACGGTATATGCAGTAACAGCCAGCCTCTCCTGGCAGGCATCACTTTCTAAGTTAAGAAGTTTTAATTTCTTTACAGTGTGCAAGCTGCAGCAAGCTAAATGCGCTCCTATATTTCCCTAGTTATAGGGGCACTGAGACCACAACAGCAGGAGCTGCTGCCATGCTGTACTGGAACGCAGTAAGGTGTTTCAAGTACAGCACCATCAGCAGAGATACCTCTGATCCCTCCCTTCACACCTTGTTTTACCTCTCATACTATTTCTGGCCTCAGACAACGGAGGGAATAAAAGCAACGACAAAAAGAAGGGTCTTCAGCTGCAGCTGGTATTAAAATGCTGCCTACCCAAGAATCAAACAGCCTAATCCCTTGCTAGACTAAAATATTCTTACCCCTAACTACAACTGTCAGAAATGTTCAAGAGAGGCTGGGAGGTTCGGAATTTGCCCTGGCAGCAACAGCCATTACCCCACTGGCAGCTCTCTCTTCTAGGAGTGTTCGTGGACAGCAAGGCTGGGCTTTGACAACATTTTTTGGGGAACAGAGTAGCTAAAATCTGAAGTTTAAACCGTGCATTAAGGGAGCTTTTCCAGGCATAAAAAGCTAGGAAGGGGGAAAAGTGCAAATCCAAACAAGTTTTTGCTCTTTTCAGATGTATCATCAACTCCCTGAGCAGTACCAAGAGAAGCTGAACTTCCTTTATGGTCTAGTGTCAGTTCATTGCATTTCAAAAACACCGCAGACAGATACTGACCTGTAGGAAAGTGCCCACCAAAAAACATGTTGAATATTTCTTCTGGTGTAATGTCTGCTTCAAATTCTGTGTAGTAATTGTAGTGCCTGGCCTGGCCAGTGCTGACGTGCTTGTGGTCACTTCCGAATTCATCGTATCGTAATCGTTTTTCAGGGTTGCTCAGAACTGCAAAAGCATTGCCTATTGCTGGAGAGTGAATTAAAAGAAGTGTTACTCAGGCATATCACGCAGTATTTCCAGATCTAAGACTCTTCTAAGCAGTGTAGCAAAAAAGCCCAAACAGGCATAAAAAATTGGTGCTTGACCAAAGCTTGAGTTACTTTTGAAAGAACTGCCTTTGTGTTACAACACTGGCATTACCTGTGATGGAACAATTTCCTGCCATCACTGATAGCAGGAGAAAGACAACAGTGTTAAGGTCTATGGAGAGAGTTTAAATATTTGTAAAACTGAGGTGAGAGAGTCCACTTCAGTCAAGAGACCGAGTGAGAACGTAACATTTTATCAGATCAAACTAAGCACCGCTACAGAAGTGCACCTCCACATACCATACACAGTTAATACAAAATTAGTAACTGCAGGGACTAATTAATATGCAGAACCATATTCCAAGTTTTTCTGTTGGCAGAGATGCTTGTGAAGCTGTACAGCGTATCTGTTTCACACTTCATGTCAAACCACTCAGAAGTATTTGTTTGGTTCATCTTCTTCCTTGATCTTTGACAGAACACAGCTGTAAACAAGTTCATAGAGAAATACGACCCCAACACAAAAAAATAAAGAAAAGCCCTTCAAAACCTCCTTATTCTAACACACTATGAATGAGTATCTTACTTTCCTCACGCTGCCTTACAGAGCTGTTGCAGACAGCTGCAGCACAGCATGGAAAAGGCAAAAGATGTGAGAGTTTAGATGCCAACATTGTTGATACAGGTTGAGATTCCAACATTGCTGACAAGCCCAGACACACACTATTGGACTCAAATTTCATACGCTTGTATATATATACGTGCCAGGCTGGGCCCAAAGAGTTGTGCTGAATGGAGTTAAATCCAGTTAGCAGCTGGTTGCAAGTGGTGTTCCCCAGGGCTCAGTACTGGGATGAGTTCTCTTTAATATCTGTACCAACGAGGGGATCGAGTGCACCCTCAGTCAGCTCGCAGACAACACCAAGTTGGGTGGGAGCGTTGATGTGCTGGAGGGCAGGAGGCTCTGCAGAGGGATCTGGACAGGCTGGATCGATGGGCCGAGGCCACTGTGTGAGGGTCAACAAGGCCAAGTGCCGGGTCCTGCACTTGGGGCACAACAACCCCCCGCACCGCTACAGGCTGGGGGAAGAGCGGCTGGAAAGTGCCTGGTGGAAAAGGACCTGGGGGTGTTGGTAAATGGCGGCTGAATATGAGCCAGCAGCGTGCCCAGGTGGCCAAGAAGGCCACCAGCATCCTGGCTTGTATCAGCACTAGTGAGGCCAGCAGGACTAGGGCAGGGATCGTCCCCCTGTACTCGGCACTGGTGAGGCCGCACCTCGAATCCTGTGTTCAGTGTTGGGCCCCTCATGACAAGAAAGACCTTGAGGTGCTGGAGCGAGTCCAGAGAAGGGCAACGGGGCTGGTGAAGGGTCTGGAGCACAAGTGTGATGAGGAGCGGCTGAGGGACCTGGGGGTGTTTAGCCTGGAGAAAAGGAGGCTGAGGGGAGACCTGATCGCTCTCTACAACTGCCTGAAAGGAGGGTGTAGCGAGGTGGGGGCTGGTCTTTTCTTCAAAGGAACAAGTGACAGGATGAGAGGAACTGGCCTCAAGTTGTGCCAGGGGAGGTTTAGATTGGAGATCAGGGACAATTTCTTCCCCGAAAGGGCTGTCAAGCACTGGAACAGGCTGCCCAGGGCAGTGGTGGAGTCCCCATCCCTGGGGGGATTTAAAAGCCGTGTAGATGTGGTGCTGAGGGACATGGGTTAGTGGTGGCCTTGGCAGGGCTGGGTTAACGGTTGGACTCAATGATCTTAAAGGTCCTTTCCAACCAATATGATTCTGTGATTCTATTCGATGATTCTGTATATAAAAAGATTTATTCATGACCCAGAGCAGCTATTGATTACACAACACCACACTCCTGCACGGCCAATGTAATTTCCAAGCGTTGTTCTGAACCTTTACCAGTATCTACGAACGAGACTTGGGATACGTTTCCGTTTGCTTCTAACGGAAATCTGCATTCTGAAGACTAAAAGGCAAATCTTCCCGACCAGCTCCGGGATTTTGCGGAGATGCGTGTATCAGTCTATAAAAATGCCCAGCTTTATGGGCCCGCATGATGCCCTTACATAAGGCGCAGCACAGTTAGTCCGAGGCAGCCTGGGCTCGTTTAATCCTGCTTTATGACTTTCGAAACGGGGCCGGGCCCCACCTCACCTTTGAAAGCGTCCGTTGCCCCGGGAGCGCGGTTCTTGTCCGGGTGGAATTTCAGGGCCAGTTTGCGGTAGGCTTTCTTCAGCTCCTCCTCGCTGGCGTCCCTCCCCACCCCCAGGATTTCATAGTAGTTCCGGCACCTCTTTATTCTGCGAGCGCACACAAGGTTACCTCGTACCGGCCCGTCCCCCCTCACCCCGCCGCACACCCCACCGCAGACCCCCGGCCGCCTGTCTCGGAGCCGCAGCTCCCCGCCCACCGGCCCCGCGCCGCGCTCACCGCCGCACGCCGTCCAGCTGCTCCGCCGTGTAGGTCATGGCGGCCGCGGCCGCCGCCGGGGCAGCCCCGCCGCCCGCGCCCCTCACCGCCGCCGCCACGGCCGCCCGCGCGGACTGCAGTACCCGGCGGGCACCGCGCGGGGGCGGGGCTTAAGGGGGGCGGTGCGCCTGCAGGAGTGACGTCATAGCGAGGCTTGGTGACGTCACAGGCAGCTTCCGGGCGGCGGAGGCGGCAGGAGCCCCGCGGGTGGTGGCTCCTGTGTGCCCGGCCTCAGCGTGTCCCGGGCCGAAGGGGTGTGAGGCCAATGCCGTGACCGTGGCGATAGCTGTGGGAGCGGCGTCATGGTGTGAGGGAGTTGGTATTGATACCAGACGGTTTAGTAGAAGTAGGCCTCAAAGTAGGCCCTCAAAGGCCGACTCTGTGTACCCTTTAGACAGAATCAACTTTCCTGTCAGTAATTTTCCTTTCAGCTAAAATAACTGCGCTTTCTGAAGCTAACGGCGTGTTTTGCAGACAGCGTCTGCTTCTGGGACTGGTAACACTTAGAATTACAGTCGTCACTGATTCTTGCTTGCGCTTAGTCTTAGAGAATCCGAGGTCTCTGTTAAATTCCTCACTAATTACAAAGAAGGGCCAAAGATAAACAAGGCTGTGAACAATATCTTTGTAGTGTCTTAAATGACTTGATTCACAGCTCTGGGGTCAGGAGTAGAGATAAATCCTGTAAGAACCAGAACAGGATCTTCTCCTTGGAGCATATGTCAACAGAAAGGCCTCAACCACGCCTGCGCAGAAGCACGGTTATACAGCAGACAGCGTAACTATGGGGGGATTGCGACCCCCAGAGCCCACCCAAGACCCCTTCCCCAATTTAGTACGTGTGTGCAAAGGCACTATATAATATATTAGCATATGCATAAAGTTTCTTGGAATAGGCGGGCTTTTCTCAGGAATTGTATGAATATTCATTTTTCTATAATGTATATAATGAGTGTGCTTTTGTCCCTCGGTGAGCATGTTAGGTGGAGCAATCCCCCATGTCCCTTGGCTGAATAAAGTAATGCCTCCTCATTAATGCTAAAACCCAGGGTTAAGGAGTTTTATTCCCGATTTTGGGGACAGTATCTTCCACCAGTGTGCTTTGTAGGAGCACAGCAGCTTGGAGAAGTTCTGTCCTTTCACGTGGGCAGCAGCGACTGGAAGTTAGGGGTTATGTCACTTCTATTGCTTATTTTTTATTCATTCTTTGTTTGAACAAGTTCAAAGTTGGAATTTTTGCCTTTGGATGTGGGTCAGTTTTAGAGCGGAGCAGGTTCAGGTTATTTGTCAAGACCTTCAAGAGTCTATGGGAAGAAGGAGCACAAAGGAAGGAAAATTAACCATGGGACCATCTTTTGGAGGTCATTGTGGAGGGGAGGTTAGTTAAAGCTTGACAATTACTGAAGTGTCTGATATCACAGGTGCTGACCAGCTGCCTTTGTAGTGCCTTCCTGGGACTAAAAACCTGCTTCTGAGGCTCCATGCACCAAGTCTGAGATCTGGAGCTATCTGGATCCACCTACTTGGGAATCACCTGGGATCTCATGCTTAAGCAAACTCACCAGTCTGGTGGAGGGCGGATGAGTGAAGTGATGTCATTTTACTTTTCAGGAATTTTACCAGAACGGCTTCATTTCTTTAAAAGAGCAGCTTATCAAACTACCTGGTGTGTGTGTTAGAGATAGAAACTGTGCTGGATCTTAGCAGGAGCTGTGCAAACATTGCATTTATTTTGCTGAACACGTAATTGCCAGCTGCAAAGCACAGCTACCTCTAGCACTGCACATTCCAGTAAATACCTCTTACCCAACCTATAAAATTAAATTATTATGTTTCATCAAACTGTGCAGGGGAATGTGTGCAGTGGCACCTATTTTGAGTGCTTGGCCAAGTCTTTTTTTCCTTAACTTCACCTCCGGGGTTGATGGATGCTGATGCTCATGTTCGGAGAAGGCAGTATCTCAGTGTACTGCTGCTGGGTAGACGAGGTGCTCTGGACGGTGGAGCTGGTGAAGCTTGCAAGCAGGAGTCACAGAATCACAGAATCAACCAGGTTGGAAGAGACCTCTGGGATCATCGAGTCCAACCATTGCCCTGATACCACCATGGCAACTAGACCATGGCACTAAGTGCCATGTCCAGGCTTTTCTTAAACACCTCCAGAGATGGTGACTCTACCACCTCCCTGGGCAGCCCATTCCAATGTCTAATAACCCTTTCTGAAAAGAAACTCTTCCTAATGTCCAACCTGAACCTCTCCTGGTGAAGCTTGAGGCTGTGTCCTCTTGTCCTGTTGCTAGTTGCCTGGGAGAAGAGGCCGACTCCCACTTCACTACAACCTCCCTTCAGGTAGTTGTAGTCATGGTGAAGATGGGCAGAGGCAAAGGTGGTTGCAGAGTTAGTGCTTTAGTGTGTTATGCTACTGAGACCTCCAGAAATACCCAACAGTGCATCGTTTCTCTTATGGTCATTGGAGGCTGGGTATTGACGTCTCCATCATCCTTGGTTGCTCGGCTTATAAGGCTGTATTTTGCTGTAGGCAGTGGAAGTGACTGGCAGCTGGCTCTGAGCCAGCTCTGGTGGTGACCCAGCTGGCTCCAGATGTGAGCTGTTGCCCTGTGGAGCCTAATGGACTGTTCTCATTATTGTGGCAACTCGGGTATGCACCGGTGGTGCTTGGGGCTGCCGTAAGGTGGGTGCTCTGGCTGAACTGGAAGGGGCATCTGCTTTTCTGGTCTATCAGGAAACTCTGGGAAAGTGGTGGTACGGAAGATGGAAGCTCTCCCCGCAGACTCGGGCTACCAAACTTCAGGAGCTGAAGTAGCTCAGCATTTTGCTTGTGGCCACTCCTCTTTACACTGGGAGAAAACCCTGTCTATGCAGAGACCTTGTTCTTTATGCTTAAGATGAGGCTTCTTTGAGCATGTTGGACCTGTGGGAAGACAGCGACCTGCCTGCCTGAAGCTCAGTTATCAATAATAAAGTATTTAAGATGGCAATTTGCATTTCAGCAGCACCTTTAATTCATGGCTCTCCAAATGCTTTACAGACATTGATTAACATAGCCTCACAACAACCCTGTGAGTTAGGTGGATATGATCATCCCCACTGCTGCGGGGACGACGAGGGCACCAAGGATAAGGGGCTTGGAGCAATCGTGCTGGGATTTGACCTAGAACTTGGCCATTTACATCCCATTAGGCCTTCAGCTGCAGATCATGCTTTTCTAAGGCACGGGTTTGACTCAGTGTGGGGCTATATTGAGTAACGAGCCTGTGGCTGGCTGGCACAGGCTATAAAGGCCATTAATCTAAGGCAGCAGTTTATTAGCAAAGTAGATGGTTCCTTGGTACTTCTTGCTGCTGGAATAATCTGAGGATTTGAAGGCATACAAAAAAATAGAGTTAGATATCAACCCTTGAGCATGGCAGGCTGTAACTGGAGAAAGCCCTTAGACCCCAGGCGAGGAAGCTATGTGGGATGCTACTGTAAATGTATTGATTAGAAAGGACACAATAATTTATATATATAAAGTTCACCCTTGCTTTATTCCCAAGGGAAAAAAAAAAAAAGAGAACCTAGAATGTCACTGCTGGTTGTCACGAGTCAGCTTCCAGCTCCGGGTCCTTGGCTTCATAGCAGGAATGTGGTAAGCTTGGACTAGATGCTGTTGTCCTTCTGCCTTGTGCCTGCCGAGCAGGTGCCAAGAAGAGAAAGCAGTATTAACCACTCTGGAAAATGAGAGAAGGGAGTTTCTTTGCACACAAGTGGAGGCAAACAGGCACGGTTGCGGCTGGCTGGTACACGGGACCGGGGCTGATTTGCACTGCCCTGTGAGCTGCTGTCCTGATTCAGGCCCAGCCTGCCATACAAAGGGAGCCCTGGATGTTTTTACATCCAGTGCTTCTGCTCATGTATTACCAGCATCTCTCTTAAGAGTGAGAGTTACAAGTATTAGGAAGGTGGAATTGCCCTTTCTCCCTACTCTGAGGGCTGGGATATGCATTTGGTGCCAGTGGAGACTGGATGACTTTGAGGACTAAGGTGCCTTGGGGGCACAGTCCTCTATTCAGTGGCTGCAGATCACTTAGATCATGACCATTAAGGGTATTTGGGAACCATTGGTGCAAATTTGGCACCTAAATACTTAGGGACTTTGCTCCCTGTGTCCCTTGGCTCTTTCCAAAGCAGCATTTATTACTTTGGTAGGAAATGATCAGATGGAAAAGGAGGAGCAACATGTTTTGGTCCCTTCAGCTCTTGTTTCCTGCTGCTTTCCCACGTGCAGCCTCTCTTCTTGGGTAGCAGTGATGGACTGGGGGGTTCAGATGGACCATCCTGTGCTTGGTGCTTCTCTTCCAAAGGTCTCTGGATTGGGGCCTCCTTATCCTGCTCTTGCTAGATAACAGTAATAGGCGACTTGGAAGATATTTTTGGAGACCTGATCTCATCTCACTGAGGCTGCTTTGTGATCCAGAAACCCAAGTTTAGACCTCAACTCTGTATCTAGGCAAAGAAAGAGAAGCAAACTGCTTTTGGAAGGTGATGAGTCTTCACAGCTATCAGTGCAGCTTTGACATGAGGCCCCTAAATATTGAACTTCTACCTTTGACTCAATCAGGCAGAGGATGAGGTGCTATGAGAACTCATTTTGTTTTTTTACCTGTCTCAAAGATGTCTTGAAATGCTTCCACCTGAAATAACCAAAACAGCCTCTTTTCCTTGATAAAATTAGTTCTGGGATAAAATTGGCATTTGCAATAGGATGTGAACAGTGTGAGCAGCCTTACCTCTCTGACACCTTGGAGGTCTCCTTGGTTTCTATTTGTCTGGAGGGAGAAAGGCAGTTGGTGATGTACGGGTGAGAAAACATCACAGCTATAAGTCAGCTATATTCAGAATTACATTGTACAGGGTTATAAATGAAATCCAAATGAGATTAGAGACACCACGGGGGATACTTCAGGGCTGATTAGAGAAAATTCTCCAATGAATGTGACATACAGGCAGGACTGAATGCTGCCTCTTCAGCCACTGGCATCCTTGGGTCTTTTGGCAGTTACTGTCTTGCTGTAGAGCAGCCCTGCCCTCGAGTGGACACTGCTTTGTGGGAAGTGGAATTCTGAGGGAAAAGGAGTGTCAAACTCCAGGACTTTTGCTGGAAGAGCTGCCCACCTCTGGAAATCTGCACATTTAACTGCAGCAAACTTGGGAGTGTTTCCTTGTGCAGATGGGTCTGGGCTGGGGGGCTCTAAAGAGGTGGTCACACTACCTTCCTAACTGCTGAATCCAGTTGGGCTTCAAAACCTCCCCACCGTGTAAGCTTTTTAAAAGCATCTTTCAGGAATTGCCAGATCCATGTAGAAACTGATGGCTTTTTGATTAGGGAAAGACAGATCACCCCAGGCAAATACCTTCTGAGTCCTTTGAGCGGTTACACTTGGACCTCAGGTGGCCCACGCCGACCACAATGACCACAAGCAGTATCAGGATAACGCAGAAGATGCTGACACCTGGGGACGGAGGAAAGAACTGTCTGAGATTGATATAACAGTGTGCCTGTCCTCGGCTCGTGGGGTAGCAGAGAGACTTTGACTGTCATCAAAACTTGGGTCAGAAATCAATATTTTTATTAAAATGAGCATGATACATAATAGGCAGAGAAGTAAGTAGTCACTAGAGCAAATGGCTTTAGCCTCTTGTGTTTTAGCCTCAAAGGGCTTCTGATGACAGCAAGGTGTCACAAAACAAAAACCAGCACAACGCCGCAGCTTGGCACAAACTTCAGCTTACACACACAAGTCCTCCTTAACATGACAACAGTTTAAAAAATGTTCTCTTTGTATCAACTATCTGGACGCCCTCTTACTAGTCATTCTCTTGCTAAGTCGACGCTGTGTCGACTTTGCCTACTTGGAAAACTACTGAACAAACTAGTTTCCATAATTTAAAACTCACTTTTAGATTAGGAAAATGTACAGAAATTCAGACCCAAACGCTTTTTTGGCAGGGGAACTATTGTTTACTACCAACACCATAATTTCATAATATGAAATTATCTTTTTATTTTCTTATCCTTTGCCACTTCGATAAAAATTGCCATTTACTTCTTCATGCCTGCTAAACCTGCCATGCCCAGTACCCAAATTCCTCCCGCAGCTCCTCAATTTCTTGTCAACTCCAAGCATCCCTGTCGCCCGCAGCTACACAGCAGTCATGTTAGACGAGGGCAACGTTTCACTGGTGGCTGAGGCAAAAGCACACCCAGGTGCAATTTCTTGCAAAGGCAGAAATCTTGCAGACTCTGTGGAATTATGTCACACTGTGTTTGGCTCACTTTGCACATCTACCGATGAAATTCTGAAAACGATCTGAGGTCCCCTGAGCTGCAAGATGGTACTACCCAGACCAAAGTTACAGGGAGCTTGTAAGTAATTACCCGTATCTGTGACTTTAGGCTGTAGTAATTGGTGTGTATGTTGCTTTATACCACGCCTTGGAGGTGAGAAAGTTTACACGACTGCTAAAGCAATTCGTTAGATACTGCCAGGAAGAGCCTTGAGCTCACCATACCTTTCACATTTACTTTTAATCCAAAC
The DNA here is from genome assembly GCF_013368605.1 of Nyctibius grandis. Lineage (NCBI taxonomy): Eukaryota > Metazoa > Chordata > Aves > Nyctibiiformes > Nyctibiidae > Nyctibius > Nyctibius grandis. Next base: position 6,429,266 of record NC_090679.1, read on the forward strand.
CCGTACTCCACTGATCTTGCAGGATCTTTCTATCTTTACTATAAATACAAAAGCCAAGGCTGGACTGAGACATGCACGGAGCTGCTCCAGGTACGGTATGTGCAGTAACAGCCAGACTCTCCTGGCAGGCATCACTTTCTAAGTTAAGAAGTTTTAATTTCTTTACAGTGTGCAAGCTGCAGCAAGCCAAATGCACTCCTATATTTCCCTAGTTATAGGGGCACTGAGACCACAACAGCAGGAGCTGCTGCCATGCTGTACTGGAACGCAGTAAGGTGTTTCAAGTACAGCACCATCAGCAGAGATACCTCTGATCCCTCCCTTCACACCTTGTTTTACCTCTCATACTATTTCTGGCCTCAGACAACGGAGGGAATAAAAGCAACGACAAAAAGAAGGGTCTTCAGCTGCAGCTGGTATTAAAATGCTGCCTACCCAAGAATCAAACAGCCTAATCCCTTGCTAGACTAAAATATTCTTACCCCTAACTACAACTGTCAGAAATGTTCAAGAGAGGCTGGGAGGTTCGGAATTTGCCCTGGCAGCAACAGCCATTACCCCACTGGGTGCTCTCTCTTCTAGGAGTGTTCCTGGACAGCAAGGCTGGGCTTTGACAACATTTTTTGGGGAACAGAGTAGCTAAAATCTGAAGTTTAAACCGTGCATTAAGGGAGCTTTTCCAGGCATAAAAAGCTAGGAAGGGGGAAAAGTGCAAATCCAAACAAGTTTTTGCTCTTTTCAGATGTATCATCAACTCCCTGAGCAGTACCAAGAGAAGCTGAACTTCCTTTATGGTCTAGTGTCAGTTCATTGCATTTCAAAAACACCGCAGACAGATACTGACCTGTAGGAAAGCGCCCACCAAAAAGCATGTTGAGTATTTCTTCTGGTATAATTTCTGTTTCAAAGTCTGTGTAGTAATCGTAGTGCCTGGCCTGGCCAGTGCTGACGTGCTTGTGGTCACTTCTGAATTCTTTGTATCGTAATCGTTTTTCAGGGTTGCTCAGAACTGCAAAAGCATTGCCTATTTCTGGAGAGTGAATTAAAAGAAGTGTTACTCAGGCATATCACGCAGTATTTCCAGATCTAAGACTCTTCTAAGCAGTGTAGCAAAAAAGCCCAAACAGGCATAAAAAATTGGTGCTTGACCAAAGCTTGAGTTACTTTTGAAAGAACTGCCTTTGTGTTACAACACTGGCATTACCTGTGATGGAACAATTTCCTGCCATCACTGATAGCAGGAGAAAGACAACAGTGTTAAGGTCTATGGAGAGAGTTTAAATATTTGTAAAACTGAGGTGAGAGAGTCCACTTCAGTCAAGAGACCGAGTGAGAACGTAACATTTTATCAGATCAAACTAAGCACCGATACAGAAGTGCACCTCCACATACCATACACAGTTAATACAAAATTAGTAACTGCAGGGACTAATTAATATGCAGAACCATATTCCAAGTTTTTCTGTTGGCAGAGATGCTTGTGAAGCTGTACAGCGTATCTGTTTCACACTTCACGTCAAACCACTCAGAAGTATTTGTTTGGTTCATCTTCTTCCTTGATCTTTGACAGAACACAGCTGTAAACAAGTTCATAGAGAAATACGACCCCAACACAAAAAAATAAAGAAAAGCCCTTCAAAACCTCCTTATTCTAACACACTATGAATGAGTATCTTACTTTCCTCACGCTGCCTTACAGAGCTGTTGCAGACAGCTGCAGCACAGCATGGAAAAGGCAAAAGATGTGAGAGTTTAGATGCCAACATTGTTGATACAGGTTGAGATTCCAACATTGCTGACAAGTCCAGACACACACTATTGGACTCAAATTTCATACGCTTGCATATATATACGTGCCAGGCTGGGCCCAAAGAGTTGTGCTGAATGGAGTTAAATCCAGTTAGCAGCTGGTCACAAGTGGTGTTCCCCAGGGCTCAGTACTGGGATGAGTTCTCTTTAATATCTGTACCAACGAGGGGATCGAGTGCACCCTCAGTCAGCTCGCAGACAACACCAAGTTGGGTGGGAGCGTTGATGTGCTGGAGGGCAGGAGGCTCTGCAGAGGGGTCTGGACAGGCTGGATCGATGAGCCAAGGCCACTGTGTGAGGGTCAACAAGGCCAAGTGTCGGGTCCTGCACTTGGGGCACAACAACACCCCGCACCGCTACAGGCTGGGGGAAGAGTGGCTGGAAAGTGCCTGGGGGAAAAGGACCTGGGGGTGTTGGTCAATGGTGGCTGAATATGAGTCAGCAGTGTGCCCAGGTGGCCAAGAAGGCCACCAGCATCCTGGCTTGTATCAGCACTAGTGAGGCCAGCAGGACTAGGGCAGGGATCTTCCCACTGTACTCGGCACTGGTGAGGCCGCACCTCGAATCCTGTGTTCAGTGTTGGGCCCCTCACTCCAAGAAAGACCTTGAGGTGCTGGAGCGAGTCCAGAGAAGGGCAACGGAGCTGGTGAAGGGTCTGGAGCACAAGTGTGATGAGGAGCGGCTGAGGGACCTGGGGGTGTTTAGCCTGGAGAAAAGGAGGCTGAGGGGAGACCTTCTCGCTCTCTACAACTGCCTGAAAGGAGGGTGTAGCGAGGTGGGGGCTGGTCTTTTCTTCAAAGGAACAAGTGACAGGATGAGAGGAACTGGCCTCAAGTTGTGCCAGGGGAGGTTTAGATTGGAGATCAGGGACAATTTCTTCCCCGAAAGGGCTGTCAAGCACTGGAACAGGCTGCCCAGGGCAGTGGTGGAGTCCCCATCCCTGGGGGGATTTAAAAGCCGTGTAGATGTGGTGCTGAGGGACATGGGTTAGTGGTGGGCTTGGCAGTTGCTGGGTTAACGGTTGGACTCAATGATCTTAAAGGTCCTTTCCAACCAATATGATTCTGTGATTCTATTTGATGATTCTGTATATAAAAAGATTTATTCATGACCCAGAGCAGCTATTGATTACACAACACCACACTCCTGCACGGCCAATGTAATTTCCAAGCGTTGTTCTGAACCTTTACCAGTATCTACGAACGAGACTTAGGATACGTTTCCGTTTGCTTCTAACGGAAATCTGCATTCTGAAGACTAAAAGGCAAATCTTCCCGACCAGCTCCGGGATTTTGCGGAGATGCGTGTATCAGTCTATCAAAATGCCCAGCTTTATGGGCCCGTATGATGCCCTTACATAAGGCGCAGCACAGTTAGTCTGAGGCAGCCTGGGCTCCTTTAATCCTGCTTTATGACTTTCGAAACGGGGCCGGGCCCCACCTCACCTTTGAAAGCGTCCGTTGCCCCGGGAGCGCGGTTCTTGTCCGGGTGGAATTTCAGAGCCTGTTTGCGGTAGGCTTTCTTCAGCTCCTCCTCGCTGGCGTCCCTCCCCACCCCCAGGATTTCATAGTAGTTCCGGCACCTCTTTATTCTGCGAGCGCACACAAGGTTACCTCGTACCGGCCCGTCCCCCCACACCCCGCCGCACACCCCACCGCAGACCCCCGGCCGCCTGTCTCGGAGCCGCAGCTCCCCGCCCGCCGGCCCCGCGCCGCGCTCACCGCCGCACGCCGTCCAGCTGCTCCGCCGTGTAGGTCATGGCGGCCGCGGCCGCCGCCGGGGCAGCCCCGCCGCCCGCGCCCCTCACCGCCGCCGCCACGGCCGCCCGCGCGGACTGCAGTACCCGGCGGGCACCGCGCGGGGGCGGGGCTTAAGGGGGGCGGTGCGCCTGCAGGAGTGACGTCATAGCGAGGCTTGGTGACGTCACAGGCAGCTTCCGGGCGGCGGGGAGGCGGCAGGAGCCCCGCGGGTGGTGGCTCCTGTGTGCCCGGCCTCAGCGTGTCCCGGGCCGAAGGGGTGTGAGGCCAATGCCGTGACCGTGGCGATAGCTGTGGGAGTGGCGTCATGGTGTGAGGGAGTTGGTATTGATACCAGACGGTTTAGTAGAAGTAGGCCTCAAAGTAGGCCCTCAAAGGCCGACTCTGTGTACCCTTTAGACAGAATCAACTTTCCTGTCAGTAATTTTCCTTTCAGCTAAAATAACTGCGCTTTCTGAAGCTAACGGCGTGTTTTGCAGACAGCGTCTGCTTCTGGGACTGGTAACGCTTAGAGTTACAGTCGTCACTGATTCTTGCTTGCGCTTAGTCTTAGAGAATCCGAGGTCTCTGTTAAATTCCTCACTAATTACAAAGAAGGGCCAAAGATAAACAAGGCTGTGAACAACATCTTTGTAGGGTCTTAAATGACTTGATTCACAGCTCTGGGGTCAGGAGTAGAGATAAATCCTGTAAGAACCAGAACAGGATCTTCTCCTTGGAGCCACCTGCATGTGTCAACAGAAAGACCTCAACCACGCCTGCGCAGAAGCACGGTTATACATCAGACAGCGTAACTATGGGGGGATTGCGACCCCCAGAGCCCACCCAAGACCCCTTCCCCAGTTTAGTACGTGTGTGCAAAGACATTACATAATATATTAGCATATGCATAAGGTTTCTTGGAATAGGCGGGCTTTTCTCAGGAATTGTATGAATATTCATTTTTCTATAATATATATAATGAGTGTGCTTTTGTCCCTCGGTGAGCATGTTAGGTGGAGCAATCCCCCGTGTCCCTCGGCTGAATAAAGTAATGCCTTCTCATTAATGCTAAAACCCAGGGTTAAGGAGTTTTATTCCCGATTTTGGGGACAGTATCTTCCACCAGTGTGCTTTGTAGGAGCACAGCAGCTTGGAGAAGTTCTGTCCTTTCACGTGGGCAGCAGCGACTGGAAGTTAGGGGTTATGTCACTTCTATTGCTTATTTTTTATTCATTCTTTGTTTGAACAAGTTCAAAGTTGGAATTTTTGCTTTTGGATGTGGGTCAGTTTTAGAGCGGAGCAGGTTCAGGTTATTTGTCAAGACCTTCAAGATTCTGTGGGAAGAAGGAGCACAAAGGAAGGAAAATTAACCATGGGACCATCTTTTGGAGATCATTGTGGAGGGGAGGTTAGTTAAAGCTTGACAATTACTGCAGTGTCTGATATCACAGGTGCTGACCAGCTGCCTTTGTAGTGCCTTCCTGCTTCTGAGGCTCCATGCACCGAGTCTGAGATCTGGAGCTATCTGGATCCACCTACTTGGGAATCACCTGGGATCTCGTGCTTAAGCAAACTCACCAGTCTGGTGGAGGGTGGATGAGTGAAGTGATGTCATTTTACTTTTCAGGAATTTTACCAGAACGGCTTCATTTCTTTAAAAGAACAGCTTATCAAACTACCTGGTGTGTGTGTTAGAGATAGAAACTGTGCTGGATCTTAGCAGGAGCTGTGCAAACATTGCATTTATTTTGCTGAACATGTAATTGCCAGCTGCAAAGCACAGCTACCTCTAGCACTGCACGTTCCAGTAAATACCTCTTACCCAACCTATAAAATTAAATTATTATGTTTCGTCAAACTGTGCAGGGGAATGTGTGCAGTGGCACCTATTTTGAGTGCTTGGCTAAGTCTTTTTTTCCTTAACTTCACCTCCGGGGTTGATGGATGCTGATGCTCATGTTCGGAGAAGGCAGTATCTCAGTGTACTGCTGCTGGGTAGACGAGGTGCTTTGGAGGTCTGTGTTGACGGTGGAGCTGGTGAAGCTTGCAAGCAGGAGTCACGGTGAAGATGGGCAGAGGCAAAGGTGGTTGCAGAGTTAGTGCTTTCGTGCGTTATGCTACTGAGACCTCCAGAAATACCCAACAGTGCATCGTTTCTCTTATGGTCATTGGAGGCTGGGTATTGACGTCTCCATCATCCTTGGTTGCTCGGCTTATAAGGCTGTATTTTGCTGTAGGCAGTGGAAGTGAGTGGCAGCTGGCTCTGAGCCAGCTCTGGTGGTGACCCAGCTGGCTCCAGACGTGAGCTGTTGCCCTGTGGAGCCTAATGGACTGTTCTCATTATTGTGGCAACTCGGGTATGCACCGGTGGTGCTTGGGGCTGCCGTAAGGTGGGTGCTCTGGCTGAACTGGAAGGGGCATCTGCTTTTCTGGTCTATCAGGAAACTCTGGGAAAGTGGTGGTACGGAAGATGGAAGCTCTCCCAGCAGACTCGGGCTACCAAACTTCAGGAGCTGAAGTAGCTCAGCATTTTGCTTGTGGCCACTCCTTTTTACACTGGGATAAAACCCTGTCTATGCAGAGACCTTGTTCTTTATGCTTAAGATGAGGCTTCTTTGAGCATGTTGGACCTGTGGGAAGACAGCGACCTGCCTGCCTGAAGCTCAGTTATTAATAATAAAGTATTTAAGATGGCAATTTGCATTTCAGCAGCACCTTTAATTCATGGCTCTCCAAATGCTTTACAGACATTGATTAACATAGCCTCACAACAACCCTGTGAGGTAGGTGGATATGATCATCCCCACTGCTGCGGGGACGACGAGGGCACCAAGGATAAGGGGCTTGGAGCAATCGTGCTGGGATTTGACCTAGAACTTGGCCATTTACATCCCATTAGGCCTTCAGCTGCAGATCATGCTTTTCTAAGGCACGGGTTTGACTCAGTGTGGGGCTATATTGAGTAACGAGCCTGTGGCTGGCTGGCACAGGCTATAAAGGCCATTAATCTAAGGCAGCAGTTTATTAGCAAAGTAGATGGTTCCTTGGTACTTCTTGCTGCTGGAATAATCTGAGGATTTGAAGGCATATGAAAAAATAGAGTTAGATATCAACCCTTGAGCATGGCAGGCTGTAACTGGAGAAAGCCCTTAGACCCCAGGCGAGGAAGCTATGTGGGATGCTACTGTAAATGTATTGATTAGAAAGGACACAATAATTTATATATATAAAGTCCACCCTTGCTTTATTCCCAAGGGAAAAAAAAAAAAAGAGAACCTAGAATGTCACTGCTGGTTGTCACGAGTCAGCTTCCAGCTCCGGGTCCTTGGCTTCATAGCAGGAATGTGGTAAGCTTGGACTAGATGCTGTTGTCCTTCTGCCTTGTGCCTGCCGAGCAGGTGCCAAGAAGAGAAAGCAGTATTAACCACTCTGGAAAATGAGAGAAGGGAGTTTCTTTGCACACAAGTGGAGGCAAACAGGCACGGCTGCGGCTGGCTGGTACACGGGACCGGGGCTGATTTGCACTGCCCTGTGAGCTGCTGTCCTGATTCAGGCCCAGCCTGCCATACAAAGGGAGCCCTGGATGTTTTTACATCCAATGCTGCTGCTCATGTATTGCCAGCATCTCTCTTAAGAGTGAGAGTTACAAGTATTAGGAAGGTGGAATTGCCCTTTCTCCCTACTCTGAGGGCTGGGATATGCATTTGGTGCCAGTGGAGACTGGATGACTTTGAGGACTAAGGTGCCTTGGGGCACAGTCCTCTATTCAGTGGCTGCAGATCACTTAGATCATGACCATTAAGGGTATTTGGGAACCATTGGTGCAAATTTGGCACCTAAATACTTAGGGACTTTGTTCCCTGTGTCCCTTGCCTCTTTCCAAAGCAGCATTTATTACTTTGGTAGGAAACTATCAGATGGAAAAGTAGGAGCAACATGTTTTGGTCCCTTCAGCTCTTGTTTCCTGCTGCTTTCCCACGTGCAGACTCTCTTCTTGGGTAGCAGTGATGGACTGGGGGGTTCAGATGGACCATCCTGTGCTTGGTGCTTCTCTTCCAAAGGTCTCTGGATTGGGGCCTCCTTATCCTGCTCTTGCTAGATAACAGTAATAGGCGTCTTGGAAGATATTTTTGGAGACCTGATCTCATCTCACTGAGGCTGCTTTGAGATCCAGAAACCCAAGTTTAGACCTCAACTCTGTATCTAGGCAAAGACAGACAAGCAAACTGCTTTTGGAAGGTGATGAGTCTTCACAGATATCAGTGCAGCTTTGACATGAGGCCCCTAAATATTGAACTTCTACCTTTGACTCAATCAGGCAGAGGATGAGGTGCTATGAGAACTCATTTTGTTTTTTTACCTGTCTCAAAGATGTCTTGAAATGGTTCCACCTGAAATAACCAAAACAGCCTCTTTTCCTTGATAAAATTAGTTCTGGGATAAAATTGGCATTTGCAATAGGATGTGAACAGTGTGAGCAGCCTTACCTCTCTGACACCTTGGAGGTCTCCTTGGTTTCTATTTGTCTGGAGGGAGAAAGGCAGTTGGTGATGTACGGGTGAGAAAACATCACAGCTATAAGTCAGCTATATTCAGAATTACATTGTACAGGGTTATAAATGAAATCCAAATGAGATTAGAGACACCACGGGGGATACTTCAGGGCTGATTAGAGAAAATTCTCCAATGAATGCGATGTACAGGCAGGACTGAATGCTGCCTCTTCAGCCACTGGCATCCTTGGGTCTTTTGGCAGTTACTGTCTTGCTGTAGAGCAGCCCTGCCCTCGAGTGGGCACTGCTTTGTGGGAAGTGGAATTCTGAGGGAAAAGGAGTGTCAAACTCCAGGACTTTTGCTGGAAGAGCTGCCCACCTCTGGAAATCTGCACATTTAACTGCAGCAAACTTGAGAGTGTTTCCTTGTGCAGGTGGGTCTGGGCTGGGGGCTCTAAAGAGGTGGTCACACTACCTTCCTAACTGCTGAATCCAGTTGGGCTTCAAAACCTCCCCACCGTGTAAGCTTTTTAAAAGCATCTTTCAGGAATTGCCAGATCCATGTAGAAACTGATGGCTTTTTGATTAGGGAAAGACAGATCACCCCAGGCAAATACCTTCTGAGTCCTTTGAGCAGTTACACTTGTTCCTCAGGTGGCCCACGCCGACCACAATGACCACAAGCAGTATCAGGATAACGCAGAAGATGCTGACACCTGGGGACGGAGGAAAGAACTGTCTGAGATTGATATAACAGTGTGCCTGTCCTCGGCTCGTGGGGTAGCAGAGAGACTTTGACTGTCATCAAAACTTGGGTCAGAAAACAATATTTTTATTAAAATGAGCATGATACATAACAGGCAGAGAAGTAAGTAGTCACTAGAGCGAATGGCTTTAGCCTCTTGTGTTTTAGCCTCAAAGGGCTTCTGATGACAGCAAGGTGTCACAAAACAAAAACCAGCACAACGCTGCAGCTTGGCACAAACTTCAGCTTACACACACAAGTCCTCCTTAACATGACAACAGTTTAAAAAATGTTCTCTTTGTATCAACTATCTGGACGCCCTCTTACTAGTCATTCTCTTGCTAAGTCGACGCTGTGTCGACTTTGCCTACTTGGAAAACTACTGAACAAACTAGTTTCCATAATTTAAAACTCACTTTTAGATTAGGAAAATGTACAGAAATTCAGACCCAAACGCTTTTTTGGCAGGGGAACTATTGTTTACTACCAACACCATAATTTCATAATATGAAATTATCTTTTTATTTTCTTATCCTTTGCCACTTCGATAAAAATTGCCATTTACTTCTTCATGCCTGCTAAACCTGCCATGCCCAGTACCCAAATTCCTCCCGCAGCTCCTCAATTTCTTGTCAACTCCAAGCATCCCTGTCGCCCGCAGCTACACAGCAGTCATGTTAGACGAGGGCAACGTTTCACTGGTGGCTGAGGCAAAAGCACACCCAGGTGCAATTTCTTGCAAAGGCAGAAATCTTGCAGACTCTGTGGAATTATGTCACCCTGTGTTTGGCTCACTTTGCACATCTACCGATGAAATTCTGAAAACGATCTGAGGTCCCCTGAGCTGCAAGATGGTACTACCCAGACTAAAGTTACAGGGAGCTTGTAAGTAATTACCCGTATCTGTGACTTTAGGCTGTAGTAATTGGTGTGTATGTTGCTTTATACCACGCCTTGGAGGTGAGAAAGTTTACACGACTGCTAAAGCAATTCGTTAGATACTGCCAGGAAGAGCCTTGAGCTCACCATACCTTTCACATTTACTTTTAACCCAAACCCGTACTCCACTGATCTTGCAGGATCTTTCTATCTTTACCATAAATACAAAAGCCAAGGCTGGACTGAGACATGCACGGAGCTGCTCCAGGTACGGTATACGCAGTAACAGCCAGCCTCTCCTGGCAGGCATCACTTTCTAAGTTAAGAAGTTTTAATTTCTTTACAGTGTGCAAGCTGCAGCAAGCCAAATGCACTCCTATATTTCCCTAGTTATAGGGGCACTGAGACCACAACAGCAGGAGCTGCTGCCATGCTGTACTGGAACGCAGTAAGGTGTTTCAAGTACAGCACCATCAGCAGAGATACCTCTGATCCCTCCCTTCACACCTTGTTTTACCTCTCATACTATTTCTGGCCTCAGACAACGGAGGGAATAAAAGCAACGACAAAAAGAAGGGTCTTCAGCTGCAGCTGGTATTAAAATGCTGCCTACCCAAGAATCAAACAGCCTAATCCCTTGCTAGACTAAAATATTCTTACCCCTAACTACAACTGTCAGAAATGTTCAAGAGAGGCTGGGAGGTTCGGAATTTGCCCTGGCAGCAACAGCCATTACCCCACTGGGTGCTCTCTCTTCTAGGAGTGTTCCTGGACAGCAAGGCTGGGCTTTGACAACATTTTTTGGGGAACAGAGTAGCTAAAATCTGAAGTTTAAACCGTGCATTAAGGGAGCTTTTCCAGGCATAAAAAGCTAGGAAGGGGGAAAAGTGCAAATCCAAACAAGTTTTTGCTCTTTTCAGATGTATCATCAACTCCCTGAGCAGTACCAAGAGAAGCTGAACTTCCTTTATGGTCTAGTGTCAGTTCATTGCATTTCAAAAACACCGCAGACAGATACTGACCTGTAGGAAAGCGCCCACCAAAAAGCATGTTGAGTATTTCTTCTGGTATAATTTCTGTTTCAAAGTCTGTGTAGTAATCGTAGTGCCTGGCCTGGCCAGTGCTGACGTGCTTGTGGTCACTTCTGAATTCTTTGTATCGTAATCGTTTTTCAGGGTTGCTCAGAACTGCAAAAGCATTGCCTATTTCTGGAGAGTGAATTAAAAGAAGTGTTACTCAGGCATATCACGCAGTATTTCCAGATCTAAGACTCTTCTAAGCAGTGTAGCAAAAAAGCCCAAACAGGCATAAAAAATTGGTGCTTGACCAAAGCTTGAGTTACTTTTGAAAGAACTGCCTTTGTGTTACAACACTGGCATTACCTGTGATGGAACAATTTCCTGCCATCACTGATACCAGGAGAAAGACAACAGTGTTAAGGTCTATGGAGAGAGCTTAAATATTTGTAAAACTGAGGTGAGAGAGTCCACTTCAGTCAAGAGACCGAGTGAGAACGTAACATTTTATCAGATCAAACTAAGCACCGATACAGAAGTGCACCTCCACATACCATACACAGTTAATACAAAATTAGTAACTGCAGGGACTAATTAATATGCAGAACCATATTCCAAGTTTTTCTGTTGGCAGAGATGCTTGTGAAGCTGTACAGCGTATCTGTTTCACACTTCACGTCAAACCACTCAGAAGTATTTCTTTGGTTCATGTTCTTCCTTGATCTTTGACAGAACACAGCTGTAAACAAGTTCATAGAGAAATACGACCCCAACACAAAAAAATAAAGAAAAGCCCTTCAAAACCTCCTTATTCTAACACACTATGAATGAGTATCTTACTTTCCTCACGCTGCCTTACAGAGCTGTTGCAGACAGCTGCAGCACAGCATGGAAAAGGCAAAAGATGTGAGAGTTTAGATGCCAACATTGTTGATACAGGTTGAGATTCCAACATTGCTGACAAGTCCAGACACACACTATTGGACTCAAATTTCATACGCTTGCATATATATACGTGCCAGGCTGGGCCCAAAGAGTTGTGCTGAATGGAGTTAAATCCAGTTAGCAGCTGGTCACAAGTGGTGTTCCCCAGGGCTCAGTACTGGGATGAGTTCTCTTTAATATCTGTACCAACGAGGGGATCGAGTGCACCCTCAGTCAGCTCGCAGACAACACCAAGTTGGGTGGGAGCGTTGATGTGCTGGAGGGCAGGAGGCTCTGCAGAGGGGTCTGGACAGGCTGGATCGATGAGCCAAGGCCACTGTGTGAGGGTCAACAAGGCCAAGTGTCGGGTCCTGCACTTGGGGCACAACAACACCCCGCACCGCTACAGGCTGGGGGAAGAGTGGCTGGAAAGTGCCTGGGGGAAAAGGACCTGGGGGTGTTGGTCAATGGTGGCTGAATATGAGTCAGCAGTGTGCCCAGGTGGCCAAGAAGGCCACCAGCATCCTGGCTTGTATCAGCACTAGTGAGGCCAGCAGGACTAGGGCAGGGATCTTCCCACTGTACTCGGCACTGGTGAGGCCGCACCTCGAATCCTGTGTTCAGTGTTGGGCCCCTCACTCCAAGAAAGACCTTGAGGTGCTGGAGCGAGTCCAGAGAAGGGCAACGGAGCTGGTGAAGGGTCTGGAGCACAAGTGTGATGAGGAGCGGCTGAGGGACCTGGGGGTGTTTAGCCTGGAGAAAAGGAGGCTGAGGGGAGACCTTCTCGCTCTCTACAACTGCCTGAAAGGAGGGTGTAGCGAGGTGGGGGCTGGTCTTTTCTTCAAAGGAACAAGTGACAGGATGAGAGGAACTGGCCTCAAGTTGTGCCAGGGGAGGTTTAGATTGGAGATCAGGGACAATTTCTTCCCCGAAAGGGCTGTCAAGCACTGGAACAGGCTGCCCAGGGCAGTGGTGGAGTCCCCATCCCTGGGGGGATTTAAAAGCCGTGTAGATGTGGTGCTGAGGGACATGGGTTAGTGGTGGGCTTGGCAGTTGCTGGGTTAACGGTTGGACTCAATGATCTTAAAGGTCCTTTCCAACCAATATGATTCTGTGATTCTATTTGATGATTCTGTATATAAAAGATTTATTCATGACCCAGAGCAGCTATTGATTACACAACACCACACTCCTGCACGGCCAATGTAATTTCCAAGCGTTGTTCTGAACCTTTACCAGTATCTACGAACGAGACTTGGGATACGTTTCCGTTTGCTTCTAACGGAAATCTGCATTCTGAAGACTAAAAGGCAAATCTTCCCGACCAGCTCCGGGATTTTGCGGAGATGCGTGTATCAGTCTATCAAAATGCCCAGCTTTATGGGCCCGTATGATGCCCTTACATAAGGCGCAGCACAGTTAGTCCGAGGCAGCCTGGGCTCCTTTAATCCTGCTTTATGACTTTCGAAACGGGGCCGGGCCCCACCTCACCTTTGAAAGCGTCCGTTGCCCCGGGAGCGCCGTTCTTGTCCGGGTGGAATTTCAGAGCCTGTTTGCGGTAGGCTTTCTTCAGCTCCTCCTCGCTGGCGTCCCTCCCCACCCCCAGGATTTCATAGTAGTTCCGGCACCTCTTTATTCTGCGAGCGCACACAAGGTTACCTCGTACCGGCCCGTCCCCCCTCACCCCGCCGCACACCCCACCGCAGACCCCCGGCCGCCTGTCTCGGAGCCGCAGCTCCCCGCCCGCCGGCCCCGCGCCGCGCTCACCGCCGCACGCCGTCCAGCTGCTCCGCCGTGTAGGTCATGGCGGCCGCGGCCGCCGCCGGGGCAGCCCCGCCGCCCGCGCCCCTCACCGCCGCCGCCACGGCCGCCCGCGCGGACTGCAGTACCCGGCGGGCACCGCGCGGGGGCGGGGCTTAAGGGGGGCGGTGCGCCTGCAGGAGTGACGTCATAGCGAGGCTTGGTGACGTCACAGGCAGCTTCCGGGCGGCGGGGAGGCGGCAGGAGCCCCGCGGGTGGTGGCTCCTGTGGGCCTGGCCTCAGCGTGTCCCGGGCCGAAGGGGTGTGAGGCCAATGCCGTGACCGTGGCGATAGCTGTGGGAGCGGCGTCATGGTGTGAGGGAGTTGGTATTGATACCAGACGGTTTAGTAGAAGTAGGCCTCAAAGTAGGCCCTCAAAGGCCGACTCTGTGTACCCTTTAGACAGAATCAACTTTCCTGTCAGTAATTTTCCTTTCAGCTAAAATAACTGCGCTTTCTGAAGCTAACGGCGTGTTTTGCAGACAGCGTCTGCTTCTGGGACTGGTAACACTTAGAATTACAGTCGTCACTGATTCTTGCTTGCGCTTAGTCTTAGAGAATCCGAGGTCTCTGTTAAATTCCTCACTAATTACAAAGAAGGGCCAAAGATAAACAAGGCTGTGAACAACATCTTTGTAGGGTCTTAAATGACTTGATTCACAGCTCTGGGGTCAGGAGTAGAGATAAATCCTGTAAGAACCAGAACAGGATCTTCTCCTTGGAGCCACCTGCATGTGTCAACAGAAAGACCTCAACCACGCCTGCGCAGAAGCACGGTTATACATCAGACAGCGTAACTATGGGGGGATTGCGACCCCCAGAGCCCACCCAAGACCCCTTCCCCAGTTTAGTACGTGTGTGCAAAGACATTACATAATATATTAGCATATGCATAAGGTTTCTTGGAATAGGCGGGCTTTTCTCAGGAATTGTATGAATATTCATTTTTCTATAATATATATAATGAGTGTGCTTTTGTCCCTCGGTGAGCATGTTAGGTGGAGCAATCCCCCGTGTCCCTCGGCTGAATAAAGTAATGCCTTCTCATTAATGCTAAAACCCAGGGTTAAGGAGTTTTATTCCCGATTTTGGGGACAGTATCTTCCACCAGTGTGCTTTGTAGGAGCACAGCAGCTTGGAGAAGTTCTGTCCTTTCACGTGGGCAGCAGCGACTGGAAGTTAGGGGTTATGTCACTTCTATGCTTATTTTTTATTCATTCTTTGTTTGAACAAGTTCAAAGTTGGAATTTTTGCCTTTGGATGTGGGTCAGTTTTAGAGCGGAGCAGGTTCAGGTTATTTGTCAAGACCTTCAAGATTCTGTGGGAAGAAGGAGCACAAAGGAAGGAAAATTAACCATGGGACCATCTTTTGGAGATCATTGTGGAGGGGAGGTTAGTTAAAGCTTGACAATTACTGCAGTGTCTGATATCACAGGTGCTGACCAGCTGCCTTTGTAGTGCCTTCCTGCTTCTGAGGCTCCATGCACCGAGTCTAAGATCTGGAGCTATCTGGATCCACCTACTTGGGAATCACCTGGGATCTCGTGCTTAAGCAAACTCACCAGTCTGGTGGAGGGCGGATGAGCGAAGTGATGTCATTTTACTTTTCAGGAATTTTACCAGAACGGCTTCATTTCTTTAAAAGAACAGCTTATCAAACTACCTGGTGTGTGTGTTAGAGATAGAAACTGTGCTGGATCTTAGCAGGAGCTGTGCAAACATTGCATTTATTTTGCTGAACATGTAATTGCCAGCTGCAAAGCACAGCTACCTCTAGCACTGCACGTTCCAGTAAATACCTCTTACCCAACCTATAAAATTAAATTATTATGTTTCGTCAAACTGTGCAGGGGAATGTGTGCAGTGGCACCTATTTTGAGTGCTTGGCTAAGTCTTTTTTTCCTTAACTTCACCTCCGGGGTTGATGGATGCTGATGCTCATGTTCGGAGAAGGCAGTATCTCAGTGTACTGCTGCTGGGTAGACGAGGTGCTTTGGAGGTCTGTGTTGACGGTGGAGCTGGTGAAGCTTGCAAGCAGGAGTCATGGTGAAGATGGGCAGAGGCAAAGGTGGTTGCAGAGTTAGTGCTTTAGTGTGTTATGCTACTGAGACCTCCAGAAATACCCAACAGTGCATCGTTTCTCTTATGGTCATTGGAGGCTGGGTATTGACATCTCCATCATCCTTGGTTGCTCGGCTTATAAGGCTGTATTTTGCTGTAGGCAGTGGAAGTGAGTGGCAGCTGGCTCTGAGCCAGCTCTGGTGGTGACCCAGCTGGCTCCAGACGTGAGCTGTTGCCCTGTGGAGCCTAATGGACTGTTCTCATTATTGTGGCAACTCGGGTATGCACCGGTGGTGCTTGGGGCTGCCGTAAGGTGGGTGCTCTGGCTGAACTGGAAGGGGCATCTGCTTTTCTGGCTATCAGGAAACTCTGGGAAAGTGGTGGTACGGAAGATGGAAGCTCTCCCAGCAGACTCGGGCTACCAAACTTCAGGAGCTGAAGTAGCTCAGCATTTTGCTTGTGGCCACTCCTTTTTACACTGGGATAAAACCCTGTCTATGCAGAGACCTTGTTCTTTATGCTTAAGATGAGGCTTCTTTGAGCATGTTGGACCTGTGGGAAGACAGCAACCTGCCTGCCTGAAGCTCAGTTATTAATAATAAAGTATTTAAGATGGCAATTTGCATTTCAGCAGCACCTTTAATTCATGGCTCTCCAAATGCTTTACAGACATTGATTAACATAGCCTCACAACAACCCTGTGAGGTAGGTGGATATGATCATCCCCACTGCTGCGGGGACGACGAGGGCACCAAGGATAAGGGGCTTGGAGCAATCGTGCTGGGATTTGACCTAGAACTTGGCCATTTACATCCCATTAGGCCTTCAGCTGCAGATCATGCTTTTCTAAGGCACGGGTTTGACTCAGTGTGGGGCTATATTGAGTAACGAGCCTGTGGCTGGCTGGCACAGGCTATAAAGGCCATTAATCTAAGGCAGCAGTTTATTAGCAAAGTAGATGGTTCCTTGGTACTTCTTGCTGCTGGAATAATCTGAGGATTTGAAGGCATATGAAAAAATAGAGTTAGATATCAACCCTTGAGCATGGCAGGCTGTAACTGGAGAAAGCCCTTAGACCCCAGGCGAGGAAGCTATGTGGGATGCTACTGTAAATGTATTGATTAGAAAGGACACAATAATTTATATATATAAAGTCCACCCTTGCTTTATTCCCAAGGGAAAAAAAAAAAAAAGAGAACCTAGAATGTCACTGCTGGTTGTCACGAGTCAGCTTCCAGCTCCGGGTCCTTGGCTTCATAGCAGGAATGTGGTAAGCTTGGACTAGATGCTGTTGTCCTTCTGCCTTGTGCCTGCCGAGCAGGTGCCAAGAAGAGAAAGCAGTATTAACCACTCTGGAAAATGAGAGAAGGGAGTTTCTTTGCACACAAGTGGAGGCAAACAGGCACGGCTGCGGCTGGCTGGTACACGGACCGGGGCTGATTTGCACTGCCCTGTGAGCTGCTGTCCTGATTCAGGCCCAGCCTGCCATACAAAGGGAGCCCTGGATGTTTTTACATCCAATGCTGCTGCTCATGTATGGCCCAGCATCTCTCTTAAGAGTGAGAGTTACAAGTATTAGGAAGGTGGAATTGCCCTTTCTCCCTACTCTGAGGGCTGGGATATGCATTTGGTGCCAGTGGAGACTGGATGACTTTGAGGACTAAGGTGCCTTGGGGGCACAGTCCTCTATTCAGTGGCTGCAGATCACTTAGATCATGACCATTAAGGGTATTTGGGAACCATTGTGCAAATTTGGCACCTAAATACTTAGGGACTTTGTTCCCTGTGTCCCTTGCCTCTTTCCAAAGCAGCATTTATTACTTTGGTAGGAAACTATCAGATGGAAAAGTAGGAGCAACATGTTTTGGTCCCTTCAGCTCTTGTTTCCTGCTGCTTTCCCACGTGCAGACTCTCTTCTTGGGTAGCAGTGATGGACTGGGGGGTTCAGATGGACCATCCTGTGCTTGGTGCTTCTCTTCCAAAGGTCTCTGGATTGGGGCCTCCTTATCCTGCTCTTGCTAGATAACAGTAATAGGCGTCTTGGAAGATATTTTTGGAGACCTGATCTCATCTCACTGAGGCTGCTTTGAGATCCAGAAACCCAAGTTTAGACCTCAACTCTGTATCTAGGCAAAGACAGACAAGCAAACTGCTTTTGGAAGGTGATGAGTCTTCACAGATATCAGTGCAGCTTTGACATGAGGCCCCTAAATATTGAACTTCTACCTTTGACTCAATCAGGCAGAGGATGAGGTGCTATGAGAACTCATTTTGTTTTTTTACCTGTCTCAAAGATGTCTTGAAATGCTTCCACCTGAAATAACCAAAACAGCCTCTTTTCCTTGATAAAATTAGTTCTGGGATAAAATTGGCATTTGCAATAGGATGTGAACAGTGTGAGCAGCCTTACCTCTCTGACACCTTGGAGGTCTCCTTGGTTTCTATTTGTCTGGAGGGAGAAAGGCAGTTGGTGATGTACGGGTGAGAAAACATCACAGCTATAAGTCAGCTATATTCAGAATTACATTGTACAGGGTTATAAATGAAATCCAAATGAGATTAGAGACACCACGGGGGATACTTCAGGGCTGATTAGAGAAAATTCTCCAATGAATGCGATGTACAGGCAGGACTGAATGCTGCCTCTTCAGCCACTGGCATCCTTGGGTCTTTTGGCAGTTACTGTCTTGCTGTAGAGCAGCCCTGCCCTCGAGTGGGCACTGCTTTGTGGGAAGTGGAATTCTGAGGGAAAAGGAGTGTCAAACTCCAGGACTTTTGCTGGAAGAGCTGCCCACCTCTGGAAATCTGCACATTTAACTGCAGCAAACTTGAGAGTGTTTCCTTGTGCAGGTGGGTCTGGGCTGGGGGCTCTAAAGAGGTGGTCACACTACCTTCCTAACTGCTGAATCCAGTTGGGCTTCAAAACCTCCCCACCGTGTAAGCTTTTTAAAAGCATCTTTCAGGAATTGCCAGATCCATGTAGAAACTGATGGCTTTTTGATTAGGGAAAGACAGATCACCCCAGGCAAATACCTTCTGAGTCCTTTGAGCGGTTACACTTGTTCCTCAGGTGGCCCACGCCGACCACAATGACCACAAGCAGTATCAGGATAACGCAGAAGATGCTGACACCTGGGGACGGAGGAAAGAACTGTCTGAGATTGATATAACAGTGTGCCTGTCCTCGGCTCGTGGGGTAGCAGAGAGACTTTGACTGTCATCAAAACTTGGGTCAGAAATCAATATTTTTATTAAAATGAGCATGATACATAACAGGCAGAGAAGTAAGTAGTCACTAGAGCGAATGGCTTTAGCCTCTTGTGTTTTAGCCTCAAAGGGCTTCTGATGACAGCAAGGTGTCACAAAACAAAAACCAGCACAACGCTGCAGCTTGGCACAAACTTCAGCTTACACACACAAGTCCTCCTTAACATGACAACAGTTTAAAAAATGTTCTCTTTGTATCAACTATCTGGACGCCCTCTTACTAGTCATTCTCTTGCTAAGTCGACGCTGTGTCGACTTTGCCTACTTGGAAAACTACTGAACAAACTAGTTTCCATAATTTAAAACTCACTTTTAGATTAGGAAAATGTACATAAATTCAGACCCAAACGCTTTTTTGGCAGGGGAACTATTGTTTACTACCAACACCATAATTTAATATGAAATTATCTTTTTATTTTCTTATCCTTTGCCACTTCGATAAAAATTGCCATTTACTTCTTCATGCCTGCTAAACCTGCCATGCCCAGTACCCAAATTCCTCCCGCAGCTCCTCAATTTCTTGTCAACTCCAAGCATCCCTGTCGCCCGCAGCTACACAGCAGTCATGTTAGACGAGGGCAACGTTTCACTGGTGGCTGAGGCAAAAGCACACCCAGGTGCAATTTCTTGCAAAGGCAGAATCTTGCAGACTCTGTGGAATTATGTCACACTGTGTTTGGCTCACTTTGCACATCTACCGATGAAATTCTGAAAACGATTCTGAGGTCCCCTGAGCTGCAAGATGGTACTACCCAGACTAAAGTTACAGGGAGCTTGTAAGTAATTACCCGTATCTGTGACTTTAGGCTGTAGTAATTGGTGTGTATGTTGCTTTATACCACGCCTTGGAGGTGAGAAAGTTTACACGACTGCTAAAGCAATTCGTTAGATACTGCCAGGAAGAGCCTTGAGCTCACCATACCTTTCACATTTACTTTTAACCAAACCCGTACTCCACTGATCTTGCAGGATCTTTCTATCTTTACCATAAATACAAAAGCCAAGGCTGGACTGAGACATGCACGGAGCTGCTCCAGGTACGGTATACGCAGTAACAGCCAGCCTCTCCTGGCAGGCATCACTTTCTAAGTTAAGAAGTTTTAATTTCTTTACAGTGTGCAAGCTGCCAGCAAGCCAAATGCACTCCTATATTTCCCTAGTTATAGGGGCACTGAGACCACAACAGCAGGAGCTGCTGCCATGCTGTACTGGAACGCAGTAAGGTGTTTCAAGTACAGCACCATCAGCAGAGATACCTCTGATCCCTCCCTTCACACCTTGTTTTACCTCTCATACTATTTCTGGCCTCAGACAACGGAGGGAATAAAAGCAACGACAAAAAGAAGGGTCTTCAGCTGCAGCTGGTATTAAAATGCTGCCTACCCAAGAATCAAACAGCCTAATCCCTTGCTAGACTAAAATATTCTTACCCCTAACTACAACTGTCAGAAATGTTCAAGAGAGGCTGGGAGGTTCGGAATTTGCCCTGCAGCAACAGCCATTACCCCACTGGGTGCTCTCTCTTCTAGGAGTGTTCCTGGACAGCAAGGCTGGGCTTTGACAACATTTTTTGGGGAACAGAGTAGCTAAAATCTGAAGTTTAAACCGTGCATTAAGGGAGCTTTTCCAGGCATAAAAAGCTAGGAAGGGGGAAAAGTGCAAATCCAAACAAGTTTTTGCTCTTTTCAGATGTATCATCAACTCCCTGAGCAGTACCAAGAGAAGCTGAACTTCCTTTATGGTCTAGTGTCAGTTCATTGCATTTCAAAAACACCGCAGACAGATACTGACCTGTAGGAAAGCGCCCACCAAAAAGCATGTGAGTATTTCTTCTGGTATAATTTCTGTTTCAAAGTCTGTGTAGTAATCGTAGTGCCTGGCCTGGCCAGTGCTGACGTGCTTGTGGTCACTTCTGAATTCTTTGTATCGTAATCGTTTTTCAGGGTTGCTCAGAACTGCAAAAGCATTGCCTATTTCTGGAGAGTGAATTAAAAGAAGTGTTACTCAGGCATATCACGCAGTATTTCCAGATCTAAGACTCTTCTAAGCAGTGTAGCAAAAAAGCCCAAACAGGCATAAAAAATTGGTGCTTGACCAAAGCTTGAGTTACTTTTGAAAGAACTGCCTTGTGTTACAACACTGGCATTACCTGTGATGGAACAATTTCCTGCCATCACTGATACCAGGAGAAAGACAACAGTGTTAAGGTCTATGGAGAGAGCTTAAATATTTGTAAAACTGAGGTGAGAGAGTCCACTTCAGTCAAGAGACCGAGTGAGAACGTAACATTTTATCAGATCAAACTAAGCACCGATACAGAAGTGCACCTCCACATACCATACACAGTTAATACAAAATTAGTAACTGCAGGGACTAATTAATATGCAGAACCATATTCCAAGTTTTTCTGTTGGCAGAGATGCTTGTGAAGCTGTACAGCGTATCTGTTTCACACTTCACGTCAAACCACTCAGAAGTATTTCTTTGGTTCATGTTCTTCCCTTGATCTTTGACAGAACACAGCTGGTAAACAAGTTCATAGAGAAATACGACCCCAACACAAAAAAATAAAGAAAAGCCCTTCAAAACCTCCTTATTCTAACACACTATGAATGAGTATCTTACTTTCCTCACGCTGCCTTACAGAGCTGTTGCAGACAGCTGCAGCACAGCATGGAAAAGGCAAAAGATGTGAGAGTTTAGATGCCAACATTGTTGATACAGGTTGAGATTCCAACATTGCTGACAAGTCCAGACACACACTATTGGACTCAAATTTCATACGCTTGCATATATATACGTGCCAGGCTGGGCCCAAAGAGTTGTGCTGAATGGAGTTAAATCCAGTTAGCAGCTGGTCACAAGTGGTGTTCCCCAGGGCTCAGTACTGGGATGAGTTCTCTTTAATATCTGTACCAACGAGGGGATCGAGTGCACCCTCAGTCAGCTCGCAGACAACACCAAGTTGGGTGGGAGCGTTGATGTGCTGGAGGGCAGGAGGCTCTGCAGAGGGGTCTGGACAGGCTGGATCGATGAGCCAAGGCCACTGTGTGAGGGTCAACAAGGCCAAGTGTCGGGTCCTGCACTTGGGGCACAACAACACCCCGCACCGCTACAGGCTGGGGGAAGAGTGGCTGGAAAGTGCCTGGGGGAAAAGGACCTGGGGGTGTTGGTCAATGGTGGCTGAATATGAGTCAGGCAGTGTGCCCAGGTGGCCAAGAAGGCCACCAGCATCCTGGCTTGTATCAGCACTAGTGAGGCCAGCAGGACTAGGGCAGGGATCTTCCCACTGTACTCGGCACTGGTGAGGCCGCACCTCGAATCCTGTGTTCAGTGTTGGGCCCCTCACTCCAAGAAAGACCTTGAGGTGCTGGAGCGAGTCCAGAGAAGGGCAACGGAGCTGGTGAAGGGTCTGGAGCACAAGTGTGATGAGGAGCGGCTGAGGGACCTGGGGGTGTTTAGCCTGGAGAAAAGGAGGCTGAGGGGAGACCTTCTCGCTCTCTACAACTGCCTGAAAGGAGGGTGTAGCGAGGTGGGGGCTGGTCTTTTCTTCAAAGGAACAAGTGACAGGATGAGAGGAACTGGCCTCAAGTTGTGCCAGGGGAGGTTTAGATTGGAGATCAGGGACAATTTCTTCCCCGAAAGGGCTGTCAAGCACTGGAACAGGCTGCCCAGGGCAGTGGTGGAGTCCCCATCCCTGGGGGGATTTAAAAGCCGTGTAGATGTGGTGCTGAGGGACATGGGTTAGTGGTGGGCTTGGCAGTTGCTGGGTTAACGGTTGGACTCAATGATCTTAAAGGTCCTTTCCAACCAATATGATTCTGTGATTCTATTTGATGATTCTGTATATAAAAAGATTTATTCATGACCCAGAGCAGCTATTGATTACACAACACCACACTCCTGCACGGCCAATGTAATTTCCAAGCGTTTACCAGTATCTACGAACGAGACTTGGGATACGTTTCCGTTTGCTTCTAACGGAAATCTGCATTCTGAAGACTAAAAGGCAAATCTTCCCGACCAGCTCCGGGATTTTGCGGAGATGCGTGTATCAGTCTATCAAAATGCCCAGCTTTATGGGCCCGTATGATGCCCTTACATAAGGCGCAGCACAGTTAGTCCGAGGCAGCCTGGGCTCCTTTAATCCTGCTTTATGACTTTCGAAACGGGGCCGGGCCCCACCTCACCTTTGAAAGCGTCCGTTGCCCCGGGAGCGCCGTTCTTGTCCGGGTGGAATTTCAGAGCCTGTTTGCGGTAGGCTTTCTTCAGCTCCTCCTCGCTGGCGTCCCTCCCCACCCCCAGGATTTCATAGTAGTTCCGGCACCTCTTTATTCTGCGAGCGCACACAAGGTTACCTCGTACCGGCCCGTCCCCCCCTCACCCCGCCGCACACCCCACCGCAGACCCCCGGCCGCCTGTCTCGGAGCCGCAGCTCCCCGCCCGCCGGCCCCGCGCCGCGCTCACCGCCGCACGCCGTCCAGCTGCTCCGCCGTGTAGGTCATGGCGGCCGCGGCCGCCGCCGGGGCAGCCCCGCCGCCCGCGCCCCTCACCGCCGCCGCCACGGCCGCCCGCGCGGACTGCAGTACCCGGCGGGCACCGCGCGGGGGCGGGGCTTAAGGGGGGCGGTGCGCCTGCAGGAGTGACGTCATAGCGAGGCTTGGTGACGTCACAGGCAGCTTCCGGGCGGCGGGGAGGCGGCAGGAGCCCCGCGGGTGGTGGCTCCTGTGGGCCTGGCCTCAGCGTGTCCCGGGCCGAAGGGGTGTGAGGCCAATGCCGTGACCGTGGCGATAGCTGTGGGAGCGGCGTCATGGTGTGAGGGAGTTGGTATTGATACCAGACGGTTTAGTAGAAGTAGGCCTCAAAGTAGGCCCTCAAAGGCCGACTCTGTGTACCCTTTAGACAGAATCAACTTTCCTGTCAGTAATTTCCTTTCAGCTAAAATAACTGCGCTTTCTGAAGCTAACGGCGTGTTTTGCAGACAGCGTCTGCTTCTGGGACTGGTAACACTTAGAATTACAGTCGTCACTGATTCTTGCTTGCGCTTAGTCTTAGAGAATCCGAGGTCTCTGTTAAATTCCTCACTAATTACAAAGAAGGGCCAAAGATAAACAAGGCTGTGAACAACATCTTTGTAGGTCTTAAATGACTTGATTCACAGCTCTGGGGTCAGGAGTAGAGATAAATCCTGTAAGAACCAGAACAGGATCTTCTCCTTGGAGCCACCTGCATGTGTCAACAGAAAGACCTCAACCACGCCTGCGCAGAAGCACGGTTATACATCAGACAGCGTAACTATGGGGGGATTGCGACCCCCAGAGCCCACCCAAGAACCCCTTCCCCAGTTTAGTACGTGTGTGCAAAGACATTACATAATATATTAGCATATGCATAAGGTTTCTTGGAATAGGCGGGCTTTTCTCAGGAATTGTATGAATATTCATTTTTCTATAATATATATAATGAGTGTGCTTTTGTCCCTCGGTGAGCATGTTAGGTGGAGCAATCCCCCGTGTCCCTCGGCTGAATAAAGTAATGCCTTCTCATTAATGCTAAAACCCAGGGTTAAGGAGTTTTATTCCCGATTTTGGGGACAGTATCTTCCACCAGTGTGCTTTGTAGGAGCACAGCAGCTTGGAGAAGTTCTGTCCTTTCACGTGGGCAGCAGCGACTGGAAGTTAGGGGTTATGTCACTTCTATTGCTTATTTTTTATTCATTCTTTGTTTGAACAAGTTCAAAGTTGGAATTTTTGCCTTTGGATGTGGGTCAGTTTTAGAGCGGAGCAGGTTCAGGTTATTTGTCAAGACCTTCAAGATTCTGTGGGAAGAAGGAGCACAAAGGAAGGAAAATTAACCATGGGACATCTTTTGGAGATCATTGTGGAGGGGAGGTTAGTTAAAGCTTGACAATTACTGCAGTGTCTGATATCACAGGTACTGACCAGCTGCCTTTGTAGTGCCTTCCTGCTTCTGAGGCTCCATGCACCGAGTCTGAGATCTGGAGCTATCTGGATCCACCTACTTGGGAATCACCTGGGATCTCGTGCTTAAGCAAACTCACCAGTCTGGTGGAGGGCTGGATGAGTGAAGTGATGTCATTTTACTTTTCAGGAATTTTACCAGAACGGCTTAATTTCTTTAAAAGAACAGCTTATCAAACTACCTGGTGTGTGTGTTAGAGATAGAAACTGTGCTGGATCTTAGCAGGAGCTGTGCAAACATTGCATTTATTTTGCTGAACATGTAATTGCCAGCTGCAAAGCACAGCTACCTCTAGCACTGCACGTTCCAGTAAATACCTCTTACCCAACCTATAAAATTAAATTATTATGTTTCGTCAAACTGTGCAGGGGAATGTGTGCAGTGGCACCTATTTTGAGTGCTTGGCTAAGTCTTTTTTTCCTTAACTTCACCTCCGGGGTTGATGGATGCTGATGCTCATGTTCGGAGAAGGCAGTATCTCAGTGTACTGCTGCTGGGTAGACGAGGTGCTTTGGAGGTCTGTGTTGACGGTGGAGCTGGTGAAGCTTGCAAGCAGGAGTCATGGTGAAGATGGGCAGAGGCAAAGGTGGTTGCAGAGTTAGTGCTTTCGTGCGTTATGCTACTGAGACCTCCAGAAATACCCAACAGTGCATCGTTTCTCTTATGGTCATTGGAGGCTGGGTATTGACATCTCCATCATCCTTGGTTGCTCGGCTTATAAGGCTGTATTTTGCTGTAGGCAGTGGAAGTGAGTGGCAGCTGGCTCTGAGCCAGCTCTGGTGGTGACCCAGCTGGCTCCAGACGTGAGCTGTTGCCCTGTGGAGCCTAATGGACTGTTCTCATTATTGTGGCAACTCGGGTATGCACCGGTGGTGCTTGGGGCTGCCGTAAGGTGGGTGCTCTGGCTGAACTGGAAGGGGCATCTGCTTTTCTGGTCTATCAGGAAACTCTGGGAAAGTGGTGGTACGGAAGATGGAAGCTCTCCCAGCAGACTCGGGCTACCAAACTTCAGGAGCTGAAGTAGCTCAGCATTTTGCTTGTGGCCACTCCTTTTTACACTGGGATAAAACCCTGTCTATGCAGAGACCTTGTTCTTTATGCTTAAGATGAGGCTTCTTTGAGCATGTTGGACCTGTGGGAAGACAGCAACCTGCCTGCCTGAAGCTCAGTTATTAATAATAAAGTATTTAAGATGGCAATTTGCATTTCAGCAGCACCTTTAATTCATGGCTCTCCAAATGCTTTACAGACATTGATTAACATAGCCTCACAACAACCCTGTGAGGTAGGTGGATATGATCATCCCCACTGCTGCGGGGACGACGAGGGCACCAAGGATAAGGGGCTTGGAGCAATCGTGCTGGGATTTGACCTAGAACTTGGCCATTTACATCCCATTAGGCCTTCAGCTGCAGATCATGCTTTTCTAAGGCACGGGTTTGACTCAGTGTGGGGCTATATTGAGTAACGAGCCTGTGGCTGGCTGGCACAGGCTATAAAGGCCATTAATCTAAGGCAGCAGTTTATTAGCAAAGTAGATGGTTCCTTGGTACTTCTTGCTGCTGGAATAATCTGAGGATTTGAAGGCATATGAAAAAATAGAGTTAGATATCAACCCTTGAGCATGGCAGGCTGTAACTGGAGAAAGCCCTTAGACCCCAGGCGAGGAAGCTATGTGGGATGCTACTGTAAATGTATTGATTAGAAAGGACACAATAATTTATATATATAAAGTCCACCCTTGCTTTATTCCCAAGGGAAAAAAAAAAAAGAGAACCTAGAATGTCACTGCTGGTTGTCACGAGTCAGCTTCCAGCTCCGGGTCCTTGGCTTCATAGCAGGAATGTGGTAAGCTTGGACTAGATGCTGTTGTCCTTCTGCCTTGTGCCTGCCGAGCAGGTGCCAAGAAGAGAAAGCAGTATTAACCACTCTGGAAAATGAGAGAAGGGAGTTTCTTTGCACACAAGTGGAGGCAAACAGGCACGGCTGCGGCTGGCTGGTACACGGGACCGGGGGCTGATTTGCACTGCCCTGTGAGCTGCTGTCCTGATTCAGGCCCAGGCCTGCCATACAAAGGGAGCCCTGGATGTTTTTACATCCAATGCTGCTGCTCATGTATTGCCAGCATCTCTCTTAAGAGTGAGAGTTACAAGTATTAGGAAGGTGGAATTGCCCTTTCTCCCTACTCTGAGGGCTGGGATATGCATTTGGTGCCAGTGGAGACTGGATGACTTTGAGGACTAAGGTGCCTTGGGGGCACAGTCCTCTATTCAGTGGCTGCAGATCACTTAGATCATGACCATTAAGGGTATTTGGGAACCATTGGTGCAAATTTGGCACCTAAATACTTAGGGACTTTGTTCCCTGTGTCCCTTGCCTCTTTCCAAAGCAGCATTTATTACTTTGGTAGGAAAACTATCAGATGGAAAAGTAGGAGCAACATGTTTTGGTCCCTTCAGCTCTTGTTTCCTGCTGCTTTCCCACGTGCAGACTCTCTTCTTGGGTAGCAGTGATGGACTGGGGGGTTCAGATGGACCATCCTGTGCTTGGTGCTTCTCTTCCAAAGGTCCTCTGGATTGGGGCCTCCTTATCCTGCTCTTGCTAGATAACAGTAATAGGCGTCTTGGAAGATATTTTTGGAGACCTGATCTCATCTCACTGAGGCTGCTTTGAGATCCAGAAACCCAAGTTTAGACCTCAACTCTGTATCTAGGCAAAGACAGACAAGCAAACTGCTTTTGGAAGGTGATGAGTCTTCACAGATATCAGTGCAGCTTTGACATGAGGCCCCTAAATATTGAACTTCTACCTTTGACTCAATCAGGCAGAGGATGAGGTGCTATGAGAACTCATTTTGTTTTTTTACCTGTCTCAAAGATGTCTTGAAATGGTTCCACCTGAAATAACCAAAACAGCCTCTTTTCCTTGATAAAATTAGTTCTGGGATAAAATTGGCATTTGCAATAGGATGTGAACAGTGTGAGCAGCCTTACCTCTCTGACACCTTGGAGGTCTCCTTGGTTTCTATTTGTCTGGAGGGAGAAAGGCAGTTGGTGATGTACGGGTGAGAAAACATCACAGCTATAAGTCAGCTATATTCAGAATTACATTGTACAGGGTTATAAATGAAATCCAAATGAGATTAGAGACACCACGGGGGATACTTCAGGGCTGATTAGAGAAAATTCTCCAATGAATGCGATGTACAGGCAGGACTGAATGCTGCCTCTTCAGCCACTGGCATCCTTGGGTCTTTTGGCAGTTACTGTCTTGCTGTAGAGCAGCCCTGCCCTCGAGTGGGCACTGCTTTGTGGGAAGTGGAATTCTGAGGGAAAAGGAGTGTCAAACTCCAGGACTTTTGCTGGAAGAGCTGCCCACCTCTGGAAATCTGCACATTTAACTGCAGCAAACTTGAGAGTGTTTCCTTGTGCAGGTGGGTCTGGGCTGGGGGCTCTAAAGAGGTGGTCACACTACCTTCCTAACTGCTGAATCCAGTTGGGCTTCAAACCTCCCCACCGTGTAAGCTTTTTAAAAGCATCTTTCAGGAATTGCCAGATCCATGTAGAAACTGATGGCTTTTTGATTAGGGAAAGACAGATCACCCCAGGCAAATACCTTCTGAGTCCTTTGAGCAGTTACACTTGTTCCTCAGGTGGCCCACGCCGACCACAATGACCACAAGCAGTATCAGGATAACGCAGAAGATGCTGACACCTGGGGACGGAGGAAAGAACTGTCTGAGATTGATATAACAGTGTGCCTGTCCTCGGCTCGTGGGGTAGCAGAGAGACTTTGACTGTCATCAAAACTTGGGTCAGAAAACAATATTTTTATTAAAATGAGCATGATACATAACAGGCAGAGAAGTAAGTAGTCACTAGAGCGAATGGCTTTAGCCTCTTGTGTTTTAGCCTCAAAGGGCTTCTGATGACAGCAAGGTGTCACAAAACAAAAACCAGCACAACGCTGCAGCTTGGCACAAACTTCAGCTTACACACACAAGTCCTCCTTAACATGACAACAGTTTAAAAAATGTTCTCTTTGTATCAACTATCTGGACGCCCTCTTACTAGTCATTCTCTTGCTAAGTCGACGCTGTGTCGACTTTGCCTACTTGGAAAACTACTGAACAAACTAGTTTCCATAATTTAAAACTCACTTTTAGATTAGGAAAATGTACAGAAATTCAGACCCAAACGCTTTTTTTGGCAGGGGAACTATTGTTTACTACCAACACCATAATTTCATAATGAAATTATCTTTTTATTTTCTTATCCTTTGCCACTTCGATAAAAATTGCCATTTACTTCTTCATGCCTGCTAAACCTGCCATGCCCAGTACCCAAATTCCTCCCGCAGCTCCTCAATTTCTTGTCAACTCCAAGCATCCCTGTCGCCCGCAGCTACACAGCAGTCATGTTAGACGAGGGCAACGTTTCACTGGTGGCTGAGGCAAAAGCACACCCAGGTGCAATTTCTTGCAAAGGCAGAAATCTTGCAGACTCTGTGGAATTATGTCACACTGTGTTTGGCTCACTTTGCACATCTACCGATGAAATTCTGAAAACGATCTGAGGTCCCCTGAGCTGCAAGATGGTACTACCCAGACTAAAGTTACAGGGAGCTTGTAAGTAATTACCCGTATCTGTGACTTTAGGCTGTAGTAATTGGTGTGTATGTTGCTTTATACCACGCCTTGGAGGTGAGAAAGTTTACACGACTGCTAAAGCAATTCGTTAGATACTGCCAGGAAGAGCCTTGAGCTCACCATACCTTTCACATTTACTTTTAACCCAAACCCGTACTCCACTGATCTTGCAGGATCTTTCTATCTTTACCATAAATACAAAAGCCAAGGCTGGACTGAGACATGCACGGAGCTGCTCCAGGTACGGTATACGCAGTAACAGCCAGCCTCTCCTGGCAGGCATCACTTTCTAAGTTAAGAAGTTTTAATTTCTTTACAGTGTGCAAGCTGCAGCAAGCCAAATGCACTCCTATATTTCCCTAGTTATAGGGGCACTGAGACCACAACAGCAGGAGCTGCTGCCATGCTGTACTGGAACGCAGTAAGGTGTTTCAAGTACAGCACCATCAGCAGAGATACCTCTGATCCCTCCCTTCACACCTTGTTTTACCTCTCATACTATTTCTGGCCTCAGACAACGGAGGGAATAAAAGCAACGACAAAAAGAAGGGTCTTCAGCTGCAGCTGGTATTAAAATGCTGCCTACCCAAGAATCAAACAGCCTAATCCCTTGCTAGACTAAAATATTCTTACCCCTAACTACAACTGTCAGAAATGTTCAAGAGAGGCTGGGAGGTTCGGAATTTGCCCTGGCAGCAACAGCCATTACCCCACTGGGTGCTCTCTCTTCTAGGAGTGTTCCTGGACAGCAAGGCTGGGCTTTGACAACATTTTTTGGGGAACAGAGTAGCTAAAATCTGAAGTTTAAACCGTGCATTAAGGGAGCTTTTCCAGGCATAAAAAGCTAGGAAGGGGGAAAAGTGCAAATCCAAACAAGTTTTTGCTCTTTTCAGATGTATCATCAACTCCCTGAGCAGTACCAAGAGAAGCTGAACTTCCTTTATGGTCTAGTGTCAGTTCATTGCATTTCAAAAACACCGCAGACAGATACTGACCTGTAGGAAAGCGCCCACCAAAAAGCATGTTGAGTATTTCTTCTGGTATAATTTCTGTTTCAAAGTCTGTGTAGTAATCGTAGTGCCTGGCCTGGCCAGTGCTGACGTGCTTGTGGTCACTTCTGAATTCTTTGTATCGTAATCGTTTTTCAGGGTTGCTCAGAACTGCAAAAGCATTGCCTATTTCTGGAGAGTGAATTAAAAGAAGTGTTACTCAGGCATATCACGCAGTATTTCCAGATCTAAGACTCTTCTAAGCAGTGTAGCAAAAAAGCCCAAACAGGCATAAAAAATTGGTGCTTGACCAAAGCTTGAGTTACTTTTGAAAGAACTGCCTTTGTGTTACAACACTGGCATTACCTGTGATGGAACAATTTCCTGCCATCACTGATACCAGGAGAAAGACAACAGTGTTAAGGTCTATGGAGAGAGCTTAAATATTTGTAAAACTGAGGTGAGAGAGTCCACTTCAGTCAAGAGACCGAGTGAGAACGTAACATTTTATCAGATCAAACTAAGCACCGATACAGAAGTGCACCTCCACATACCATACACAGTTAATACAAAATTAGTAACTGCAGGGACTAATTAATATGCAGAACCATATTCCAAGTTTTTCTGTTGGCAGAGATGCTTGTGAAGCTGTACAGCGTATCTGTTTCACACTTCACGTCAAACCACTCAGAAGTATTTCTTTGGTTCATGTTCTTCCTTGATCTTTGACAGAACACAGCTGTAAACAAGTTCATAGAGAAATACGACCCCAACACAAAAAAATAAAGAAAAGCCCTTCAAAACCTCCTTATTCTAACACACTATGAATGAGTATCTTACTTTCCTCACGCTGCCTTACAGAGCTGTTGCAGACAGCTGCAGCACAGCATGGAAAAGGCAAAAGATGTGAGAGTTTAGATGCCAACATTGTTGATACAGGTTGAGATTCCAACATTGCTGACAAGTCCAGACACACACTATTGGACTCAAATTTCATACGCTTGCATATATATACGTGCCAGGCTGGGCCCAAAGAGTTGTGCTGAATGGAGTTAAATCCAGTTAGCAGCTGGTCACAAGTGGTGTTCCCCAGGGCTCAGTACTGGGATGAGTTCTCTTTAATATCTGTACCAACGAGGGGATCGAGTGCACCCTCAGTCAGCTCGCAGACAACACCAAGTTGGGTGGGAGCGTTGATGTGCTGGAGGGCAGGAGGCTCTGCAGAGGGGTCTGGACAGGCTGGATCGATGAGCCAAGGCCACTGTGTGAGGGTCAACAAGGCCAAGTGTCGGGTCCTGCACTTGGGGCACAACAACACCCCGCACCGCTACAGGCTGGGGGAAGAGTGGCTGGAAAGTGCCTGGGGGAAAAGGACCTGGGGGTGTTGGTCAATGGTGGCTGAATATGAGTCAGCAGTGTGCCCAGGTGGCCAAGAAGGCCACCAGCATCCTGGCTTGTATCAGCACTAGTGAGGCCAGCAGGACTAGGGCAGGGATCTTCCCACTGTACTCGGCACTGGTGAGGCCGCACCTCGAATCCTGTGTTCAGTGTTGGGCCCCTCACGACAAGAAAGACCTTGAGGTGCTGGAGCGAGTCCAGAGAAGGGCAACGGAGCTGGTGAAGGGTCTGGAGCACAAGTGTGATGAGGAGCGGCTGAGGGACCTGGGGGTGTTTAGCCTGGAGAAAAGGAGGCTGAGGGGAGACCTTCTCGCTCTCTACAACTGCCTGAAAGGAGGGTGTAGCGAGGTGGGGGCTGGTCTTTTCTTCAAAGGAACAAGTGACAGGATGAGAGGAACTGGCCTCAAGTTGTGCCAGGGGAGGTTTAGATTGGAGATCAGGGACAATTTCTTCCCCGAAAGGGCTGTCAAGCACTGGAACAGGCTGCCCAGGGCAGTGGTGGAGTCCCCATCCCTGGGGGGATTTAAAAGCCGTGTAGATGTGGTGCTGAGGGACATGGGTTAGTGGTGGGCTTGGCAGTTGCTGGGTTAACGGTTGGACTCAATGATCTTAAAGGTCCTTTCCAACCAATATGATTCTGTGATTCTATTTGATGATTCTGTATATAAAAAGATTTATTCATGACCCAGAGCAGCTATTGATTACACAACACCACACTCCTGCACGGCCAATGTAATTTCCAAGCGTTGTTCTGAACCTTTACCAGTATCTACGAACGAGACTTGGGATACGTTTCCGTTTGCTTCTAACGGAAATCTGCATTCTGAAGACTAAAAGGCAAATCTTCCCGACCAGCTCCGGGATTTTGCGGAGATGCGTGTATCAGTCTATCAAAATGCCCAGCTTTATGGGCCCGTATGATGCCCTTACATAAGGCGCAGCACAGTTAGTCCGAGGCAGCCTGGGCTCCTTTAATCCTGCTTTATGACTTTCGAAACGGGGCCGGGCCCCACCTCACCTTTGAAAGCGTCCGTTGCCCCGGGAGCGCCGTTCTTGTCCGGGTGGAATTTCAGAGCCTGTTTGCGGTAGGCTTTCTTCAGCTCCTCCTCGCTGGCGTCCCTCCCCACCCCCAGGATTTCATAGTAGTTCCGGCACCTCTTTATTCTGCGAGCGCACACAAGGTTACCTCGTACCGGCCCGTCCCCCCTCACCCCGCCGCACACCCCACCGCAGACCCCCGGCCGCCTGTCTCGGAGCCGCAGCTCCCCGCCCGCCGGCCCCGCGCCGCGCTCACCGCCGCACGCCGTCCAGCTGCTCCGCCGTGTAGGTCATGGCGGCCGCGGCCGCCGCCGGGGCAGCCCCGCCGCCCGCGCCCCTCACCGCCGCCGCCACGGCCGCCCGCGCGGACTGCAGTACCCGGCGGGCACCGCGCGGGGGCGGGGCTTAAGGGGGGCGGTGCGCCTGCAGGAGTGACGTCATAGCGAGGCTTGGTGACGTCACAGGCAGCTTCCGGGCGGCGGGGAGGCGGCAGGAGCCCCGCGGGTGGTGGCTCCTGTGG
The DNA here is from genome assembly GCF_013368605.1 of Nyctibius grandis. Taxonomy (NCBI): domain Eukaryota; kingdom Metazoa; phylum Chordata; class Aves; order Nyctibiiformes; family Nyctibiidae; genus Nyctibius; species Nyctibius grandis. The sequence goes on from NC_090679.1 coordinate 6,462,574, forward strand.
GCCTGGCCTCAGCGTGTCCCGGGCCGAAGGGGTGTGAGGCCAATGCCGTGACCGTGGCGATAGCTGTGGGAGCGGCGTCATGGTGTGAGGGAGTTGGTATTGATACCAGACGGTTTAGTAGAAGTAGGCCTCAAAGTAGGCCCTCAAAGGCCGACTCTGTGTACCCTTTAGACAGAATCAACTTTCCTGTCAGTAATTTTCCTTTCAGCTAAAATAACTGCGCTTTCTGAAGCTAACGGCGTGTTTTGCAGACAGCGTCTGCTTCTGGGACTGGTAACACTTAGAATTACAGTCGTCACTGATTCTTGCTTGCGCTTAGTCTTAGAGAATCCGAGGTCTCTGTTAAATTCCTCACTAATTACAAAGAAGGGCCAAAGATAAACAAGACTGTGAACAACATCTTTGTAGGGTCTTAAATGACTTGATTCACAGCTCTGGGGTCAGGAGTAGAGATAAATCCTGTAAGAACCAGAACAGGATCTTCTCCTTGGAGCCACCTGCATGTGTCAACAGAAAGACCTCAACCACGCCTGCGCAGAAGCACGGTTATACATCAGACAGCGTAACTATGGGGGGATTGCGACCCCCAGAGCCCACCCAAGACCCCTTCCCCAGTTTAGTACGTGTGTGCAAAGACATTACATAATATATTAGCATATGCATAAGGTTTCTTGGAATAGGCGGGCTTTTCTCAGGAATTGTATGAATATTCATTTTTCTATAATATATATAATGAGTGTGCTTTTGTCCCTCGGTGAGCATGTTAGGTGGAGCAATCCCCGTGTCCCTCGGCTGAATAAAGTAATGCCTTCTCATTAATGCTAAAACCCAGGGTTAAGGAGTTTTATTCCCGATTTTGGGGACAGTATCTTCCACCAGTGTGCTTTGTAGGAGCACAGCAGCTTGGAGAAGTTCTGTCCTTTCACGTGGGCAGCAGCGACTGGAAGTTAGGGGTTATGTCACTTCTATTGCTTATTTTTTATTCATTCTTTGTTTGAACAAGTTCAAAGTTGGAATTTTTGCCTTTGGATGTGGGTCAGTTTTAGAGCGGAGCAGGTTCAGGTTATTTGTCAAGACCTTCAAGAGTCTATGGGAAGAAGGAGCACAAAGGAAGGAAAATTAACCATGGGACCATCTTTTGGAGGTCATTGTGGAGGGGAGGTTAGTTAAAGCTTGACAATTACTGCAGTGTCTGATATCACAGGTACTGACCAGCTGCCTTTGTAGTGCCTTCCTGCTTCTGAGGCTCCATGCACCGAGTCTGAGATCTGGAGCTATCTGGATCCACCTACTTGGGAATCACCTGGGATCTCGTGCTTAAGCAAACTCACCAGTCTGGTGGAGGGCGGATGAGCGAAGTGATGTCATTTTACTTTTCAGGAATTTTACCAGAACGGCTTAATTTCTTTAAAAGAACAGCTTATCAAAACTACCTGGTGTGTGTGTTAGAGATAGAAACTGTGCTGGATCTAGCAGGAGCTGTGCAAACATTGCATTTATTTTGCTGAACATGTAATTGCCAGCTGCAAAGCACAGCTACCTCTAGCACTGCACGTTCCAGTAAATACCTCTTACCCAACCTATAAAATTAAATTATTATGTTTCGTCAAACTGTGCAGGGGAATGTGTGCAGTGGCACCTATTTTGAGTGCTTGGCTAAGTCTTTTTTTTCCTTAAACTTCACCTCCGGGGTTGATGGATGCTGATGCTCATGTTCGGAGAAGGCAGTATCTCAGTGTACTGCTGCTGGGTAGACGAGGTGCTTTGGAGGTCTGTGTTGACGGTGGAGCTGGTGAAGCTTGCAAGCAGGAGTCACGGTGAAGATGGGCAGAGGCAAAGGTGGTTGCAGAGTTAGTGCTTTCGTGCGTTATGCTACTGAGACCTCCAGAAATACCCCAACAGTGCATCGTTTCTCTTATGGTCATTGGAGGCTGGGTATTGACGTCTCCATCATCCTTGGTTGCTCGGCTTATAAGGCTGTATTTTGCTGTAGGCAGTGGAAGTGAGTGGCAGCTGGCTCTGAGCCAGCTCTGGTGGTGACCCAGCTGGCTCCAGACGTGAGCTGTTGCCCTGTGGAGCCTAATGGACTGTTCTCATTATTGTGGCAACTCGGGTATGCACCGGTGGTGCTTGGGGCTGCCGTAAGGTGGGTGCTCTGGCTGAACTGAAGGGGCATCTGCTTTTCTGGTCTATCAGGAAACTCTGGGAAAGTGGTGGTACGGAAGATGGAAGCTCTCCCAGCAGACTCGGGCTACCAAACTTCAGGAGCTGAAGTAGCTCAGCATTTTGCTTGTGGCCACTCCTTTTTACACTGGGATAAAACCCTGTCTATGCAGAGACCTTGTTCTTTATGCTTAAGATGAGGCTTCTTTGAGCATGTTGGACCTGTGGGAAGACAGCGACCTGCCTGCCTGAAGCTCAGTTATTAATAATAAAGTATTTAAGATGGCAATTTGCATTTCAGCAGCACCTTTAATTCATGGCTCTCCAAATGCTTTACAGACATTGATTAACATAGCCTCACAACAACCCTGTGAGGTAGGTGGATATGATCATCCCCACTGCTGCGGGGACGACGAGGGCACCAAGGATAAGGGGCTTGGAGCAATCGTGCTGGGATTTGACCTAGAACTTGGCCATTTACATCCCATTAGGCCTTCAGCTGCAGATCATGCTTTTCTAAGGCACGGGTTTGACTCAGTGTGGGGCTATACTGAGTAACGAGCCTGTGGCTGGCTGGCACAGGCTATAAAGGCCATTAATCTAAGGCAGCAGTTTATTAGCAAAGTAGATGGTTCCTTGGTACTTCTTGCTGCTGGAATAATCTGAGGATTTGAAGGCATATAAAAAAATAAGAGTTAGATATCAACCCTTGAGCATGGCAGGCTGTAACTGGAGAAAGCCCTTAGACCCCAGGCGAGGAAGCTATGTGGGATGCTACTGTAAATGTATTGATTAGAAAGGACACAATAATTTATATATATAAAGTCCACCCTTGCTTTTTTCCCAAGGAAAAAAAAAAGAGAACCTAGAATGTCACTGCTGGTTGTCATGAGTCAGCTTCCAGCTCTGGGTCCTTGGCTTCATAGCACCTGCAAGAGGAACAAAACAGCCTATTAGGGCTGGCAAAAGAAGTTAAGCAATGTGTTCACTCCAACCCAGTCCCAGGGCTAGTTTAGCTTTAAAACAACTTGAAATTTTGTGAATTACTTGCATGGAATGGATCTGAGAGTACTGATGGGAATGTGCTCCAACATCACCTGTGGAGCAGGAGTGTGGTGAGCTTGGACTAGAGGGTGAGGCCTTGACGTCGCTAAGGCTAGCTTATCTACCTCTTCATTTAATGACTAACTGCTCAAGCTCTTATGGCTGGCCTTGGGTGATGGCACCTGTATATGTGAGGTGTGCTCGACACCTTGAGTTCAGGCAGCTTGGATAAACCTGAGACGGGGACCCAAATGTTCACCAGGCTCACTGGAACCAGTTTGGACCTTTAGGAGTTTGGTGGCAGCTGTTTTTTTATTACCTTTCTGAAGGAATAAGAGAGCAAAGAAATACCTCAAAGGCATGCTCTTATCCAACAAGAGAAATAATCCCCGTCTAACTCTCTAAAAAGCAAGTCTTAAAAGGGAAACCTTTTCTGATGGCGGGTAACTCATGCTGTTGTTCATGTTGATGTTCTTCATGGAGATCAGAGTGATGCTGTTGTCCTTGTGCCTTGTGCCTGCCGAGCTGTCAAGAAGAGAAAGCAGTATTAACCACTCTGGAAAATGAGAGAAGGGAGTTTCTTTGCACACAAGTGGAGGCAAACAGGCACGGCTGCGGCTGGCTGGTACACGGGACCGGGGCTGATTTGCACTGCCCTGTGAGCTGCTGTCCTGATTCAGGCCCAGCCTGCCATACAAAGGGAGCCCTGGATGTTTTTACATCCAATGCTGCTGCTCATGTATTGCCAGCATCTCTCTTAAGAGTGAGAGTTACAAGTATTAGGAAGGTGGAATTGCCCTTTCTCCCTACTCTGAGGGCTGGGATATGCATTTGGTGCCAGTGGAGACTGGATGACTTTGAGGACTAAGGTGCCTTGGGGGCACAGTCCTCTATTCAGTGGCTGCAGATCACTTAGATCATGACCATTAAGGGTATTTGGGAACCATTGGTGCAAATTTGGCACCTAAATACTTAGGGACTTTGTTCCCTGTGTCCCTTGCCTCTTTCCAAAGCAGCATTTATTACTTTGGTAGGAAATGATCAGATGGAAAAGTAGGAGCAACATGTTTTGGTCCCTTCAGCTCTTGTTTCCTGCTGCGTTCCCACGTGCAGCCTCTCTTCTTGGGTAGCAGTGATGGACTGGGGGGTTCAGATGGACCGTCTTGTGCTTGGTGCTTCTCTTCCAAAGGTCTCTGGATTGGGGCCTCCTTATCCTGCTCTTGCTAGATAACAGTAATAGGTGTCTTGGAAGATATTTTTGGAGACCTGATCTCATCTCACTGAGGCTGCTTTGAGATCCAGAAACCCAAGTTTAGACCTCAACTCTGTATCTAGGCAAAGACAGACAAGCAAACTGCTTTTGGAAGGTGATGAGTCTTCACAGATATCAGTGCAGCTTTGACATGAGGCCCCTAAATATTGAACTTCTACCTTTAACTCAATCAGGCAGAGGATGAGGTGCTATGAGAACTCATTTCGTTTTTTTACCTGTCTCAAAGATGTCTTGAAATGCTTCCACCTGAAATAACCAAAACAGCCTCTTTTCCTTGATAAAATTAGTTCTGGGATAAAATTGGCATTTGCAATAGGATGTGAGTAGTGTGAGCAGCCTTACCTCTCTGATACCATGGAGGTCCCTGGTTTCTGTTTGTCTGGAGGGAGAAAGGCAGTTGGTGATGTACGGGTGAGAAAACATCACAGCTATAAGTCAGCTATATTCAGAATTACATTGTACAGGGTTATAAATGAAATCCAAATGAGATTAGAGACACCACAGGGGATACTTCAGGGCTGATTAGAGAAAATTCTCCAATGAATGTGACGTACAGGCAGGACTGAATGCTGCCTCTTCAGCCACTGGCATCCTTGGGTCTTTTGGCAGTTACTGTCTTGCTGTAGAGCAGCCCTGCCCTCGAGTGGGCACTGCTTTGTGGGAAGTGGAATTCTGAGGGAAAAGGAGTGTCAAACTCCAGGACTTTTACTGGAAGAGCTGCCCACCTCTGGAAATCTGCACATTTAACTGCAGCAAACTTGGGAGTGTTTCCTTGTGCAGATGGGTCTGGGCTGGGGGGCTCTAAAGAGGTGGTCACACTACCTTCCTAACTGCTGAATCCAGTTGGGCTTCAAAACCTCCCCACCGTGTAAGCTTTTTAAAAGCATCTTTCAGGAATTGCCAGATCCATGTAGAAACTGATGGCTTTTTGATTAGGGAAAGACAGATCACCCCAGGCAAATACCTTCTGAGTCCTTTGAGCGGTTACACTTGAACCTCAGGCTGACCACGCTGACCAGAATGATCACAACCACTATCAGAATAACGATGAAGCTGATGACACCTGGGGATGGAGGAAAGAACTGTCTGCAATTGAGATAACAGTGTGCCTGTCCTCAGCTTCTGGGGTAGTGGAGGGACTTTGACTGTCATCAAAACTTGGGTCAGAAATCAATATTTTTATTATAATGATCATGATACATAATAGGCAGAGAAGTAAGTAGTCACTAGAGCGAATGGCTTTAGCCTCTTGTGTTTTAGCCTCAAAGGGCTTCTGATGAATACTTAATTGGTAAGGCAGTGTTGGGAGGGCAGAAGTCAGCTGATTACACTGTGGATTAATTGGAGTCAGTATGTCCCTACTGCAGTTGGTAAATCTTATCCTAAAGGAGTATAAAGTGAGATAAATACATAATGTAATGGGGAGAGACAAGCTAAAGACTGTGAACAATGTCATCTGTCTCATAAACCAGTGGCCAAATGCAGATTTGATTCTGTCATCGGGCCTCAATAAATCAAACTATTCTTTGCACAGGAATCTTGTCCTGTTAAAACTGCTTGAGGGCTTCTCGTGGTTTCCCTTGGAGGAGATAAGCAAATGATGCTTATGAAGTCAACACTTACAAAACCACTTCTGAAATAACACTTCTTCCTATAAAGTGATAGAAATGAGTAAATTGGGTTTTTTGCTCATCTTCATAGAAGAAGAGGACAGCGTAGCCCAAGGCAGAGTGGGTCTCTTAAATCTACCCCATGCCTATCTTCAAATCTATTGCCAGGTTAAGGTATGGCATCTCTTGCTCCATCCTTCCACAGTCTGAAGGATGTGGAGGACTTGTCTGCTTCCTGCCAAGCAGGATGCAAATGTACAGGGGAAGGCAATAAGGTGGGGTAGGAATGAAGTCCCAACAGGTTTGCAGGGAAAAAAGATTATGTAAGCTTCCAGGTGGGTAGCGTGTTTATTCTAGACCCTGTCAGGGAAACCAAGGCATAGCATGCAATCATTTGTGCCCAGCTCTTGTCCTAACAAGAGCTTTTGTCCTAACATGGAGCTGGGGCAAGCACTGGTGCTGGGAGCAAGATCCCAAGCTCAGGTGTAGCCATAATGGACTTTCAAATTGTCTGTCCCTTGTATACCTGGGCATGGCTGGGAGTATTTATTAGGTGCTTTATTGCCTGCTGGTGCCAAGTCTTTTTCTCAAGGGTTTTCCCTTGCACTCTGAAAACTCCAGAATCAGGCATGCTGAAGAATAAAACTGTGGTGCTGTCTCCAGGGAAGCATCTTTGAAGCTGGGTGTCCAAACCAGCATGGCCTGGCTAAACAGATCCCCCTCCTCTCCCCACATTGCACAAGACCTTACCAAAAGCTGCCACTGTCAGTGGTGATTTATCATCTGTCGGAGTGGGCACAGGCAAGTAGCCAGAGGACTTCGGTGTTGGGGTGACTGGATTGGAGGTGCCTACAAGAGGGGAAAAAGGTAGCTTTATATAAAAGTCTGTCTTCCAAGGTTGGGAAGGGGATTTCTAGCAATGCTACAGGACCTAACTCTCACTTTATTGAAGAGAATAACGTTGGATCATGGCCAACCCCATCAATGTTAACAGCAAAGTGACCAAGACCTATGTGGGAATCGGATTGCCTTGGTGTGGACCCATTTATGGACAATCTGAGAACACCCGCAGGGTTTTCTGCTGGGGCCCTAGTGAGGAAGCTGAGCGTGGCAGGTGAAGGACTGATCTGACAGTGTGTTTGAGGGGGAGGCTTGTCTTGTCTCCCTCATTTTACAACCTTTTGCCATAGTGGCACCTTTCCTGCTGTGGCTCACAACCACTGTTCCCAGGCTGAACAGGTTGCCCCAAAGTGCTGCTTCTCTGGAGCTTTACAGGCTTTTCAAGGACTAGATGAGATGGCCAGCATCCCTCAGGTACTCGTTGGCTGTTCACCATGCTGCCTTGAAGACAGCAGCATGATGGCCTTGCTGTTGGCTGTGAAAAGGGCTATAAAATATCTAGTGGTAATCACCTCTCTGCGAGAGAAAGGAGGAAGCACCTTGAGTTGCTGATGCTGTGGTTCTCTCGCTGCTCTTGGGCTCTTGACCTGAACAGAGAAACACAGGATGTGAGTCTTGTCCTTGAGTGTCTTCTAATAACCAAAAGAACTAATGGGCATGCTGGAGAGGAGAATGGATTCACAGTAATGCTGGTGATACCTGGGAAAACACGGAGTTCATACTCAAGCTAAAACCTTCCCAGCAAACATACTTTGTACTATTTTCCATGTCCAAATAGAAACTCAGGGAACCAAAATTCAAATACCTGGGAAGGTAATAGATTTGCTATTGCTTATAAATGTTGAGACTTTTAAAAAAAATCTGCTTAGGGGAAGAAATTCTGCAGGATATGGGTGTGGATTGACTGTTCGGCTTGTCCTTAGTGGGTATGCTGTCCTGGGTTATCTAGAAGTAATTAAGCTAGTTGGAGTTGGGCTAACTTGTACCACCATATGTGGCAATGTAGAGGTTTGTTCGAGCAAGGACTCCAGTTCTCAGTGGGATGAACTGGCTTATACAAGGCTGTTTGGTTTGTGACAGCTGCTTCCAATGCCTGTGCAAGCAAATTTAAAGCTAGCCTGTGTTTCAGCTTGTACAGAGAAAAAAACCCTTTGCGGCCTCCTGGATGTGTGTCGGACGGCCAGATTATCTGCATTGACATTAATGAAGAGCTACAGGCCCTGTCAGGAGACTAAAAATGACGTTTCAGAGCTTCAGAAGATCATCTGTAGGTCAAGTAGGATCTTCTTTCCTGCTTTCCCATCCCCACCTTCCCAATAGCAGCGTTGGCCAAAAGTATGTGCTGCCTGGAGAAGTGTGAAACAGCTCCTGGCACTCTGCAGTGGAGCGCAGGGCGTGCAGTTGAAACTGGGGTTCCTGTCTTGCAGAAAACATCGCTGCTTCAGGATGTAATTTTGCCAAAAGTCAGAAGAAAAAAGGAGAAACAGTATGAAAAGGGGAAAAGGTATGAAATAACCAACATAACCGGTTCATACAGAGCAGAACAGTCCTGAGAAGCAGGGACTACTGCTCTACAATTCTTTCACCAGTCATCAAACCCTTTGTTTCATTCTGAAACTGTTTTTCTAGCCATGGGAGGCAGGCAGAAGCTGCGGTTTGCTGAATCTGGCATGGATACCCCATCCCTGGGAAATGCTGGGTCTCACACGACAGGAGACCTCGCTTTTGGAAGCATCAGCAACATTTCTATAGTCAAAGATGTATGGAGCTTTTCAGATATAAAGCAAGGTTATAATTTATAGCAGTCTGCTCTGAGGCAAAGGGCTCTTGGCTTAGCTGGGCACAGGCATGCTGGTTGGACATCTGTGCAGGCAGAGCTGACCATGGGTTTTTAACTTTGCTGGTGTTAGAGAAGATCTGAGAGGTACTTGGAGAGGCAGGGCGCTTTGTCTTGACTATTGCAGGTTTTTGAGGCTGAATGTTTAACGGGGAATCAGCTGAGCTGTCAGATTCAGTCTTCCCACTCACTTGGATTCTGCCCTTATTCTGAGAAAGCTCTTACTGAATTCTCTAATTTTTGCTTACAGGCTGGGTTAAGCAAACTGTCAAAAGCAAAATGATATTTTTTTTTTAAAAAGGATGTTAAAAGGGCTGCCTTTCCCTAAACATAGATCAGTCTTTCAACTGTTCAAGTTCATCCCAGGCAGAGGATGTTAAGTGCATTCAGTCTCATGTTTTATCACGGCTTGTAAGGATACCAGACATGATTTTGGGTGTTACTGATGGCTCAACCCCAAGATGAAGACTAGTGCATAGATAACCTGCACCATGTGAACCAAGTAAGCTAATTGCCATGAAATTATCTAAGCTTATTGTTACTTTATAAAAGGACAAAGTACCTTGAGGTGGTGAAGCTGCTGTGCTTCTGCTTCCACTAGATTTTTCATCTGGATAAAGAAAACATGGGAAAGGAGAATTAACTCTTGAAACTGCTACGAAGTGTGTGATGGAGAGCTGTTGGGTTTCCATTGGGTAAAAAACATTGTTCTCATGAGAATTCCCCTCCAAACAAACATCAGGATGTCCAGCTAGCAAGCTGTGCAGTCAATTTAGAGAGTGTACATGAGTGATGAGTTTGGGAGACGTCTCCTGGGGTGCCATAGCTCCTCCACAAAACATTACCTGGTAAAGCATGATCTGGCTTTTCTGATACTGGCTTGCTGTGCAGCTGCCACATCTAGGTCATGGCTGTGTCCAGCCCTGTGCTTTTGGGGAGCTGAAATGAGCTGCTTTTTTAGCAAAGACTCAAAGAGATTCAAAAGTTGCTGCTACTGAATAAGTAGGATGGCTCGGGCTAGCCCAGTCTTTCTGATGCCCCCAGTTTTGCTTGGATAAGGAGGGATGCATAAACAGGTCCTGCCTGAGCAAAAAATTGAGTTTTCCATACTTACCTCGCGCAGTCAACGCCAGCAGTGTGGTAGCGACGGGAGAGGGTTTGGCTGTAGTAGTTTGACCCACAGAGGTGAGGTTCAAGTGGGTTGGTGGTGTTGATTTTACTGAAGGCTCTGTAGAGGAAGCATAGCGTTACTTCAGAGAGCTCTGCTCACCACAAGTCTGCTCAGAAACAGCTTGCAGGAGGGCATGGCTATCGCAAAGAGTCCTCCAGCTCCTTGGGAGTTGTGGATAATCTGCTAGGGAAAGCACGGGCATGAGTAGACAAGGGAATAGGCTTTGTCCTGCTCAGGGAGCTCATACTTCAGTGTTAGCTTTTGCTTTTTTTAATGTATGGAGGTGCTGAGCTGGCAGAGCTCAGGAGACACATGGAGAAAGTCTGCTTTTTGCCACCGCTTTTTTCCTCACTTTGAAAATGAAGGTATTTCTATCACTGGACACTTTAACTGGCTAGAGCTGCCTGGCATCCATGTGTGTGTTTGCTTGTTATCTGTAATGCTAACTTTCATGTTTCCCTTCACTGAGAGTCTCTAAGCACAAATAATTCAGTTCTTGCCATGGTCTGGAGGCTCTGTCATCTTCCTCAACCTGCTACTCAAAGCTGCACAGCAAGAACATGATCCAGAGCAAAATGTGGGGGAAAAAGCTTTCAGTCAGCATTCTGCAAGGAAGAGTGGATCACCAGCTTGGAATTTACAGGCAAGTTCTTTGTCTAGACTTCTCTTGGCTTTCCGATAAAAAATGAGAAGAGAGTGAAAATGGTTTTAAGGTTGTTTGTGGTTTTTTTTTCCTTTTATTCACATCCTTCACCACAATATTTGAATTTAGGAATAAGTTTCTTTTTTCTACAAGGCATGGAAGCACACTCTGAGATGTTTTTGAGATCTTTTTCCTTTATATTTTTGGGATCCCTTTGGAAGGGTAGCTACGCTTAGAAAGGATTCCCCCCCTACAACACGCCAAACATAGCAGGAAGAGATCTGTCTTCAAAGATCCAGGCGGACTAACAGATGTGGATCTGGAGTTGGAGAGACCCCTTCTTGTGTATTTGGTTTTGTGTATTTTCAGACTGAAACATGTAACTTTCTGCTAACACCTCCCTACGCTCACTTCAGGAGGCGAGGCCAGACCTGGCGAGCAAGGTGCTGTGCTCACACATGCTGCACACACCCGGCCGTCCTTGCACGGAAGAGCTGCTAAGCAAAGCGGGTGATGCCAGGGAGGAGGATGCAGCAACGCGGACACCGCCCAGCCTGGCTCCTTGCAGGGGCTCTGGGCAGTCACATCCTTCGTGCACACAAGATTCAAAGCTCAGGGTTTTCCCTGGGTTGTGACCTGCCGACCCTGCTTCTCCCTGTTCAATTTAGGGATTTTTTCCTGTTCTTGCTCACACCTGTGCCCTGATCCCTCTGGGGTGAGCTGACTGGATCAGAAGGCCTTACACCACAAAATTTCCTTCTTCCCCACCACTGTTCTTATCCAACCTGCTGCTGCGTAGCCCCATTTATTGCTGGATGGCCCAGCTGGACTGAAGGTCAGACCAGTTACAAGCCAGGATGCCCCCGAGCTGCACTCTTAGGTCTCCAGATGAGCATTACCTGAGGTCTGGTTCTTTACTTCAGGGCTGTGTGTTGTTGATTGGGATTGACCTGTAACACAAGCAGAGAGACACGGAGGTGACGTCTCCTACACGTGCTCCTTGTTGGCGGGATCCCCATAGGGAGGGTTGAAGGATGGGCTGGAAAGGGGCCATTATAGCCAATAAGAGCTGAAAGGGTGACAGGGGCAAGAGATGCTAAGGAGGGAGTTTGTCACTGGTATGGCTATAGGGACCCGTGGGCCAAGGGACCTTTGAGGATCCATGGAGAAGAGCATGCTAACTGCTAGGAAACAGCTGGGGGAAACGGGGAGCAAAGATGAGGCAGGATCCCTCTGCTCTCACAAGGCTTCCTGGAACACCACATCGCTCTCTTCCAGACAAAAAGAGGAGCCAGGCAAGGTCATTCTCTGGGGTGCAGTGCCCTCCATGGCCCCTGAAGATCTGGGGGTGAATAGATGGGGCAGGGAGAGGTGGGCAATGCAGGGTCCTGGGAGAAGGTGCTTCATCGGGTGGGAGTTTTTAATCTGGTTCTCATTTGTGGACTCTCCATTTGCATCCCCACATGGGCACATGCATCCACATCCAAACAGGCGTATAAAGCAGATCGCAGCCCAGGAGGTACCTGTTACAGCGTGGACGGAGGAGTCTGTGGAGGCTGTAGTACCTGAAATGAAAGAATAAAAGTATTAGCCATGCTAATCTGTTACTGTTGCTAATGCATTAGTGTTCGTGCTGGTTGTGTGGTTTGGGTTTTCCTCATCTTCTGTAGGAATGACTTTGAAATACATGATTTCCCCCCAAGGATTAGCAAAGAAGCAGTAGCAAACACTGAGTGCAAAACTATCAGGTTCTGACTAAATTAGTACTGGAGTTTATTCAGCCAGGATAAATGCCCCCCTCCCCAGAGGGAGACAAACCCTTCAGGGAGTTGTCTTCCTCTGTTACAGGGAAAATGCAGACCCATATGAATCAGTGGGGTCATTCCCTCCCCGTGAGCTGTTTGCCTCCAGCTCAGCCTTGGCAGAGGAAGGCTGACATGTACTCTGGAGCTGTTTAAAGAGTTCAGACACACATTTGAACGCTTTGTTCCCTTGAGACCTTAATGAGCGGATGGATGAGGTTCATAAAGGCTTCCAGGGCTGATGGGACTGTTTTCCTTCCTGGCTCCTACCTCTGATCCTTCTGTCCCATGTATTTGTGTCCCTGGAGGCTGGCTGAAGCCTTGTGGCCATGTAAGTCTGGACACAACGAGGGGGCTGCGTCTTGGGGACTGACTCAGAGCTGCCTTCCCTGGTAGTGGTGGGTTGTCCTCTAGGTCTCTCAACTGAAAGGTGTTTTTGTTTGTGTTTTTTTGGGTTTTGTTTTGTATTTCTGACAAAGCATCCCTGCACCAACCCTCCGTGTTGCCTACTCTCAGGACCTCTGGTGTTTTTCTTTAAGCCCCAGCTCCTGGAGTGCTATGATTGGATGAGATGCCAACTAAAAATGCTGCCATTTAAAATGGGAAAAAGAAATGTCCAGTTCCCATTCTTGGGGACAAGAACTGGAAAACGTAAATGCACTTTAAATGCTCAAATCAAACCCAACTGGTTTAACTTTGAAAAGGTGACTGACTTTGAGTCTGTTATTTTTGAAATGCATATCCTAATTGGTATTTTTAAATGGTTATTGCTGGTGATCCTGCTGCTGCCTCTAGTTGAGATTCATGAAAGAAACTATATTACAGTTACAGAAACCATTTGAATCTGATCCCACCAGTGATCCGTCTCACTGGAGTCCCACGAGAGCTAAAGGTTTTGGACAAAAATGTACAGCAGTCTCTGGAATGAGATCTTTAGCATCCAGTGTGTGTGGGTTACTGGGGCTTGGCTCAGAGCCCACCCCTCAGGACCATCTGGGTGTAGCGAGCTCCTGATTGATCTCATTTTTCTTATCTAATGGTGTTGGAGCCCTAATTGTTTTTTTTGTCTGAGGCTTTATGACAATGATCCCAGCCAAACAGGAACCAAAACAGCGTGTAAACCGTGGTGAATACACAATAAAACATGGTCTCTTTATAGATAGGATTTGGCTGTGAAAATCAGACTTGACTTTTCAGATCTTTTCCATGCTTTTCTAGCTTACGGGGCAGCAGGCTGGCAAAACTGTCATGTTTAAGTCCATAAAAGAGCAGACATGATCAGTTCTTTAATTACGTAGCGAGGAAGGGACTAATTGGTTTTCTAAATCCATTGGGAACAGGACCAGAAAACAAGGACTTTAACTGCAGCAAGGAAAGGGGACGCTGGGCAATAGGAAACTGTTGACATAAGGAAAGTGAATTTCTAGGAGTGATTGTGTAGGAGAATTATGGGTTATCCTTCTCTGCAGGTTTTGAAGAGCAGGTTAAATGAACATCAGTCTAGAAACGTAGACAGGATTATGGAGAGGTGTAACATCACTTACTAAATCAACTAATATAATGGGAAAAAAAAGATCTTTGGGGCACACGGTTGCCCTTCTTAAAGAGGTAGAGATGCTTCTTTAGTGGAAGGGGGGTGCACCCCTTTGCAGCCCTGTCTCCTGGGATACTGTGGGGCACTGCCTGCTGCCCAGGGGCCCAGCTGACTCCATGGAGAACATGTGGTGATTTGGGCTGTTTCCATGGATCCCAAGAGTTCGCCAAGTTTTCTCTTTGTCACTGGGCTTCTTAAACAGCTTAACAACACAATTTCTGGATGTTGGCTTGCAAATGCCTTAAGGTACTCTGTATACATTCAGCACAAAAAATAACATGCTGAGATCATCATGGCGGCCAATATCCTCTAGCAGCTGCCAAACTCAAACAGCTCCCCTTTCTCCAAAATTCCCTTGCAGGGGCCATTGTCTTGTTCCTCTGTAGGCAGAAGTAGCTGCTTGTAACACATTTTCTTTTTTAAATGATCAGAGGTGCTTTGTAGTGTACATGGCATGTGAAAGCATCAAGAATCACTGAAGAAAGATCTATTGTCTACACTTAGTCTTTGTCGAAGGAAAAGGGGAATACAGGTGCTGAGCTGGCCATTTATTCCAGCATTTTTAGTGCAGCTGAGGAGAAATTTAAGAGCTTGAACAGAGCCTCTAGGGATGGGAGGAAGCTGAGGGCAAGGGAGGTGACATTGCCCTGCACTGTCATCCCTGATGGGACCGTCCCATGGGCCAGCTCCAGCATCCCCAGCGCTAGGGCAAGAGGAAGAGGATCGTACTCAACGCTTTCTTCCACCACAGCTCAGCCCTTGGCTGAAGGTCACACCAGAGCACTGCCTCATAAGGAGCTCTCCGTTTGCGAAACTAACCCTTGGGGTTATTGTAAATAAGATGAATGAGCAGGGTTTTTTCCAGTGCTCAGTCCCTGCAGTTCACCTGGCCAACTAGATGCTCGCTTTGGTCTGCCGTGTTTGAGTTTTGCTGCGGAGAAGTGGCAGGTCTTGCTGTGAGGAGGCCAAGGGATGGAGATCCCCTTTTGGCACTTTACTCGTGAATAAATGGCGCTGGCTTCTCTAAACACAGCCACATGTTATTGCAGAGCGGAGCAGGTCTGGCTCTGACTTCTGGCCACTGCTGCTTGTTATGCCTTCCCTGCCAACTCAAACAATCAAAAGTCCTCTTATATTAGGTGTTTTCTTTTGGTGAAGGTGCTTAGCATCCCGGATGAATTACAGCAGAGAGGGATGGACGTGCGCAAAGCAGGAAGAGACCCAAGTCACGTCATGGGGCCGGGCAGCAGGATGGGTATGAACAAAAAAGTGCCACGCGTCGCGGCTCCCTGCAGACGTCCTCGGGGGACTGTCGTGCAAACGGTGCTGGAAACCGTTTCCTCCCGGTGCCGCTGCCAGCACGGCCCTGCTCCCCTCCATGAGGGCCCTGGCTGTATAAACAGCTAACAATAATAATCAGGACGCAGCCAGCGCAGCTGTAATTGCAATAAACATCAAAGCCATTCAAATGACTCGCCATTGAGCGTAAGCGCTGCCAAGATATTTGTTGCGTGTTTGGGTGCAAGTGATTTATAGCCAGATTGTGCAGCTCTAGGTGGAGACGGGGAGCTTGTTGAGGGATTTACGAGGGGAAATATGGCTTTCTGCTCTCGCTGTAATGGGAAGCTCCTGATTACCCACCAGAGCCATAGTGCTGCAGAGGAGCTGCAGGTGCATTCCGGCTCTGACTCAGCGCTAGCTGCTTTTCGGTTATTTTTTCCAGAGGATGAGCAGGGTAATTTGGGGTTTCTGTTATTTGCAGTAGTTCTTCTGTGAGGTTAGACGTGAGTGTTAGACTGAGAGCAGAGGGGTCTTTCTGTGCAGCCTTTTCTCATGGCAGACGAGATGTTCCCAGAGCCAGTGGCTCGCCCTGCTCACTCCTCAGCACAAAAAGAGAATGATGTAAACCAAAAAAAAAGGTGAATTTTAGGTATTTCTGCTTTGGTGTTATTTTTGGCAATTGTAGACATTTAAATAGTGGTTTCTGCAGCTGAAGAACTGGCATTTTTTAAACTGACATTTAAAAAACCCAAACTTTACATCAGAGTATAGCAGCACTGCTGTAGCAGAGAGCTGGGCCAGCTGTTGGAAACACGGCAGCAGGGTTTAGATGAGGCTCAGGAAGGGCTCGTGCTGCCCATCTGTGTTCATAGTGGGATGGAGTCACAGGGGGAGGATCTCTGGCACTAGTATGAAGGCACTGGGACTGGGACTGGGACTGGGACTGGTCCTGTCCACTGGTGATGGAAAGGAACCATCTATCCCCGATGACATGTAACCCTGGACTCGCTGGACTCTTCTGCTTCCCTGGCAGTTTTGGGGGGAGATGTGGTGATGTCCTACGTGTCCCCAGGTAGCGCATTGCGTGGCAGGGAGCTGCGGAGCCCGTGTGGCATTTGCTGTCCCAACCTCGCCATCACCCTCTGCTTGCAGGGTGCATAAACAAATGCTTTCAGAAAAGAGACCTGGCAACCTAAAATTAGACTTTTCAGTTCAAATATTGGTACTTCTGTCCAACAACAGCCCATGACAAAAATATACCGACCGCTTAATGCAAGTGCAGCTGTTTCCTGGGTGAAACACAGCGGCTGTTGAAGCAGCAGAGAGCAACAACACCCAATTCTTAGGACTTGACCATGGAAAAAAAATCCTGTATTAGGAAACCTGGAAAGCAGAGAGCTCTGCCAAAGCCTAGGTCCTATTTTATTAAGCGCCTAAAAAAGGTGCCTCTGCTTTGAGGGTCTCAGAGCAGAACAGGTAAGGTGGAAATTGTGCAGGAGAGAGAGGAAAAGTGTCGTTACACAGGCTGGATAACTGACAGCCTAAATCAGGTCCCAGATCCACAGAAGTATTTAAGCATCTCATTCCCAAATGAGAATGGGAATTCGGCTCACTGCCAAGTTGTTCTGAATTGTAATGACTTGGCCAAAGTGTTATGGAAAGTTTAGAGAGCCAGGAACTAACCCCGGACCTCATCAGCAATTAAAATTAATCTTAGCCTTCCTCTGCCCCTCCTCAAGGGCTGCACCCAGGCCTGGGCATCCTCTCTGAGCATCACGCTCTGCGCTCCTCTCTGGTGAGCTGTTCTGGAGGCAGATCCTAGCGGAAGTCGATTAAAAAACCACTTGACTGTAGAAAACAAGCTGGGAGACAAACAATGTGGGGAAACCGCGTGCGTGGAGCGGGCTCTGCCCCGTCACCGTGTGGGCTGAGGTCTGTTTTCTCAACAAAAAGTGGTTGCTCCTGCAAGAGGAAAGCAGCGTGGCTTTTCTCCTGGCTGCACCACCACTGCTCCATGGTGTTTGGGGAGTAACCACCTGCTCCATCAGGCTGCTGCGCCATCACCCTCCCAGCTGCTTACTGGTTCCAGTTTCCTCCACGAACCTCTGTGTTCACCCCTTGTCTTTGTAGTGCTGGTGAAGGGGGTCCTGCCCTTCTGGCTGTGCTGCTCCTAGGGTTTGACACTGGGTCTGGGGTTTTGGAGGAGGAAATCACTCCATGCCCAGTTCAAATGAAAGATGGGGGGACCACCTTTCCAGGCTTGATAGGAGCCAGAGCCCAGCGTGTTCTTTTTCCCTGCCTGCACTTTTTTTGATATAATATTATTCATCAGCAGATCTCAAAGCACTTTACAGAGGAGAGGGGTAGTGTTAGCTCTGCTTTGTTTTCTGTAGATGGGGAAACTGAGGCGCGGAGGAGGTGTGACAAGTTGCAGGCGAGTTCAGCAGCGCTGCTTTCACACCACGATGAGGCTCCCAGCCGAGGTCCTGCCATTGTACAGGCCCCCTCGCAGGTGGTCCTCTACAGGTTGTATGATTTTGTTCCAAACATTGTGTGCTCCAGCTGCTGTAGGAGATCAGCTCCTACTTACGAGATTTGCTCGTATGCAACACCTCCGGACAGGTGTCCGCAGAGCCCCAAGTTCATGGAGGGTCTTTGCTACCGTTTCCAAGTTTATTCATGAATTTATTGTTCTTTCCAGCAATTCCAAGATTCCCCAGGTTTATTTGGGCGGTGCTGGTAGCAGCCAGGCTGTGCAGTGTTCGTGAACCACCATGCAGGAACGTGATCTGCTGGGATCGGTTCAGCTCCCACCTAGTGACCCGGGCGACAAGGTGTGTACGGGGCTGGTGGCAAAGAGATTTCTCATAATTCCCGTTCTTTCCACTTTCTTTTCTTAATTCTCCTGGCCTGAGCCCCAGGGGAGCAGCTGAAGGATGTCCCTGCCTGGATGCAGGCATCTCAGTGCATCAGTGGTGGGGAGGCACCGCGCAGCTGCTGCCTGAAGTGCTAAGTCCTGCAGAAGCAGCAGCTAAATCACAGAATCAACCAGGTTGGAAGAGCCCTCTGGCATCATTGAGTTCAACCATTGCCCTGACACCACCATGGCAACTAGACCAGGGCACTAAGTGCCATGTCCAGTCTTTTCTTAAACACCTCCAGAGATGGTGACTCTACCACCTCCCTGGGCATCCCCTTCCAATGGCTAATGACCCTTGCTGAAAAGAAATTCTTCCTAATGTCCAACCTGAACCTCCCCTGGTGAAGCTTGAGGCTGTGTCCTCTTGTCCTGTCGCTAGTTGCCTGGGAGAAGAGGACAACTCCCACTCCACTACAACCTCCCTTCAGGTAGTTGTAGACTGCAAATGCTGTAAAGAGCAGGTAAAGCATCCTGGCCTGACAAGCTTCATCTGAGATTTTAGGTGAGTGACCCTGGTGATATCACCTAGGGTTTATTCCCAGATTTCAAAGCACTTTACAGAAGGGGTAATTGTATTATCCCTATTTCCTATCTGGGGAAAACAAGGCACAAGAGCGTTACGATAAGTGGCAGACACAGAACTCAGTGGTCGTGTATCTCCACCCGGTGCATCGTCCACTGTGACATGTTTCTCCCTCATTTCTAATCATGCTAATTTCAATGTGATTCCAAGATTTTTAGCAACTCCAGCACCACTTCTAGCTAACGTACGAGAGGAGCTTATTGAATCGAATGTCTGGAGCTGCTCGCTCAGAGCTGTGCTGCCCTTGGAAGCACGCAGAGTCTGCAGTTGTACCTGATGATGGTGGGACAGGTGGGGGACACCCACCTTGGGTCCCCTCTTTTGCCCAGAACCAGTGGTGGCTGTCCCCAGTGGTTGTCCCCAGTGCCAGAAGGGTTTGCCTGGCTCCGGAGGGTGGATAGATGTGCTCCACACCTCCACAGCTCCCTCTTCCACATTTCTGCAACAAACGGCTCCACGTGAGCTCTCTGCCTCCTCTTTCTGTAGCGTGGCGAGCCCAAGCCGCTAGCTTTCCTTCTATACTATGATGTCCCTGTCCCATCACTGTGTCCTGGATCAGCAACCTTGATCTCAGGGAACTGGGCCCAAAAAAACAGTGGTTTCTCACCAGCCAGTGGTGAGAAGATTCTCCCTAACCTGTGAAATCCAGCTGCTAGGAAGGCAGTGCCATTGAACTGCATCCCGGGTGTTTCACCACATTTGTAGGAAGTTTCACGAGCTACTGGTGTTAGGGGCAGAGTCTCCTTGAAACTTTTATATCTTCAGCCAGAGTTGCTAGAGAGGACTTTGCTCCTTTCTGCTGTGCTGGGATGATTCAGCTGAAAGGTGAAAACAGCCCCCCCCAGCCCATAAGTCTACAAAAAAATACCGAATGGGAGGTTCCTCCTCGTTACAGTGGTTGGGTCATGCTGAGTGGGCTCCTCAGGGCAGAGCAGTAATGAGACCTTCTAGCCAAGGCTTGGCACTGCTGCCTTTTGCTGGTGCCATGCAAGGCTCAGATCTCCCTTTTCCATCCCCGGGCTTAAGCCCATGGCTGGGCTTTCCCAGCAGGAGCGTTCCCGGCGCTGGGTTACCGGCACCGTCCCCTCCAAGGGACACCTGTTGTTGACTCACCTATTGTAAATGGGACATAATTCCTGGAAACCATCTCTGGCCTCTTTGGTCAGATTTGCAGAGTCATCTGCGGGGTTTCACGTTACTAGAAGGGAGCAGTTTGTTTTGTGAACAAACAATTCTCCTAACCACCACCTGCTTTCTCTTCCTTCTTCATCAGGTCAGGGTTGCGCTGGCCACTCCCCTTTAGCCAATGAATCAGTTTTAGGATGCACCAGATGCCCTGGTTTTAGGGTGCAAGCACTGTGTCTGGAAGGTCTCCTGGTAGCTCAATCTCTGTCCTCTAGCTGCACCCCATTTTTTTGATTATATCAAATATATATATCAAGATATTTATATCTTTTTAATATACTGTGCTTCTCGTGGCATTATCCATCCACTGGCTGTGGTGCAGATAAGGAGAGCAGTGGATGGAGAGCAGTGGGAAAATCCTGCTGGGTTCTCATCAGCTTTGAGGAGGAATTTTTCAGTGGAAATCTTTTGTCTGGAAAATGCCTGCCCATTGTAATGGAAACCATTCATAGGAAGAGGTTTGTTTGGACAAATTTGCTGTTAAGTGTTTCTAGGGGAGGAAAAATAGGTTGGAAATGCTCCAAACCTTCCCACTTCGGTGATTTCAAAATAACAGTATTTGAGCCTTCCTTTAGAAATAACTTTGAGAGCTTAGGAGTTTAAATTAAGAAATAATGAATTCATTAATAAATTAATGAACTTGCATGAAGTTTAAAAAATAAAAAACCTATGTGGAAACAGGCAGGTGTTAGTTTCCAGCCAAAGGAAATTCTGTCTCTCCTGCAAGGTTACTTCCACCTCCTCAGGTGCAGGGAGACCTCTGAGCTCTTCCGTCTCATTCAAGAGCCTCTAATTCCCTCTCCAGTGGCCTGTGTGTCCCTGCCCCGTGGTTTTAAGCAGACTGCAGAGGACAAAGTGATGTGCTCAGGACCAAAGGACGGAGGGTGGCATCCCTCCCACCTGATGCTGCAGCAGCTGGGTCCACCCGGGGGGTGACTCTCTGGGGGCAGTGCAGCCAGTGGTCCCGCACCTACCGTGATGCAGCTGAGCAGAGAGGGGCTGTGACAACCTCTGTGGTGTTCCTGGCCCGTGCAAACCACACCAAGTAGTTTTAAGGGAGGAACACCATTCTGGCCAGGCATTAAGGAGCACGGCAGTATGGCCAAGGGGCCTCAAAGCCCTTTGTATGATACTGGGCATAATTTGCCCCTCTGCTGAAGCCAGCAGTGTTGCCCTCTAATGAAGAGAGAAATTTTCCAATCCACGTGCTCTTACTTCCCAGAATTACACAGCTACTAATTGAACCGGTGTCTATATTCTCTGCCCTTTACAAATCCCATTATTGCCAGCACAGTGGCTGTAACCCACAGGCAACTTCTATGGTTTAATGATAAAAACTTTGGAGACACGTTATTTTTAGGTGGTTGTCTATTCGAAGCAGCAATGATGTTGCAGTCTATATTCCTTTGCTTTTCAGCTCCTAGCTACTACGGCTGTCAGCAACACCAAAGGTGCCTGACGATGCAGGAAAACACAACCTGTCACCCTTCAGAGCAGGAAACCTTCATCCCACACCGCGACTCACGTGGGAAAGAGAAGTTAAAGCAGAATTATCACAGAGGAGCTGAATTATTACAATAAGGATGAGCCATAGAATCATTTAGGTTGGAAAAGACCTCTAAGATCATCAAGTCCAACTGTAAACCCGACACTGCCAAGTCCACCATGAAACCATGTCCCCAAGCATGATCTGCATGAGTCTTGCACATGGTCTTTGTATTTATATCAATGAGAGGAAAAATTAAAAACAGCCAAGGAAAAAATACCTTTGAGGAAAATAGTGTCCTGGGCATTTAAATGTTTTACCTTTATGTTTATTCGACAAAAGTCACTACAAACCGCCTCAGCATCGCAGCCCTCAGCAGAAACACTCCTTTTGTTAACTGGGAAACAGGCTCTTTCATTCCAGCGCCATCAAATAAATCCTGTAAACCTGGTATGGCCACATTTTTCCCAGCAACCTGACTCCTGCCACCCCTGAATTTAAAGGCTGAGCTTTCTGATGGCAGCTACTACCTGTTTGAACACCTGGCTGGTTCCCTTTGGTGCCCCCCGTGAAGTCGGGCTCCCCAAATCCCCCCACGGAGCATCTCACCTCGGAAGAGCACGCAGCCGAACAGCCAGAGGAGCGGATGGACGGACGGAGCCAGCATCTTCTCGGTGGCTTGTGGCTCTGCAGCCCCGCTAAGGCTCTGTCCATCCCGGGAGGGACAAGAGGGTGAGGAGCGATTTGCCTGCCTGGGCTGACTCTCACAGAGCTTCCTGTTAAAGAATAGAAGGAAACGGGCTGAATCCACAGGGGAACTGTGTTTTTTAGCCCATTATGGTTGGAGAGGATGTGAGACATTGCTTACCGACGGCAAAGGAAACCTCGCCATCAGGCTGTTGGGGGATTGGGCTCTCACAGCGGGGGAGAGCGGCGGCACGGCGGGCCTGCCCTGCTTTGGGCCTCAGTAGCTTCTTTATGGTGCTGGAGTTTTTTGGGAGATGCTTTGTTTGCGGTGAGGTTGTGCACCCCAGGTCCAACCTGCTCCGCATCAGCCATGAGGGCTGCGTTGGTCCTTCCTGGGCGAGGAGCTGCTGGAGGAGCCCGTCCTCCCCTCCCACCTGAGAGGGGATTTCTTAACATCTCTGGGAGGGATTTGGAAATATTTGCTCCTTATGGGGCCGGGGTAACTCAGCAGCCGGTGCTGCCCTGTGCAGCTCCAGTGGGTCTGGGCACCAGGATGTGCTGGTTTTGGGATGCTGGCTTTGGGATGCTGTTTTTCAGGTAGCAGCAGCATCCTTCCCTGCAGGACACAGAGCACATGGCAGGCTTTGACTTACCCTAACCCCAGTTCCTGTCAAGGGGAGGAATTGGAAAATTGGGCTAGTTCTGCCCCTCATCCAACCCAAGGGATTCAGGGCGTCTGGTTTCCTGGCCCCGACCTTGTGATGTACTTGTCTGTGTGTGCCCTGTCTGTCTGTCCATCCCCTGCTGATGTAGTTTGAACTACAGAGGTACCAAATTGCCCTGTGTTGGATGTGAATGGGTGTTTGGAGGGAGGAGAAGGGTCCTAGTGTCCCCACATGTGAGGCTGCTGTGTCCGCCTATCTCAGAGGGTCTGTGTGGCCGTTCAGGATGCAAATCCCCAGGGTTGTGTCTCCTGACTTGAGGGTCTGATCCAGCCCCCTCCCGCAGATCCCTGGAGAGCCGCAGAGCCTTGGCTGAGGGCGACGGAGCTAGGGGGGGGCATCAAGGGGGTGTCTTAGGCTGCCAGCAAGGCTTTCCACGACCAGGAGACGGCGGCAGGAACGGAGGGAGAGATCTCCCGTGCACTGCGCAGCTCCTTGCATTTCAGGGGGTCTCTTCAGACACCTCGGAAAACCCAAGCAAACCAGAAGCAGCAGCATCCCACAGCAGCCTTAGCCTCTGGTAACAGCCTCCCCCATCATGTTTTCTCTCGCTCGCACAGATGTGATGCTCAGAGATTACTCCGTAGATTAAGGTTTTACTGAATCCTGAAATGAGTGCAAATTCCCAGAAGCTCTAATGAGCAGCCAGATCTCTTCTGGATGCTCGGCTGGATGGGGGAAGAGGCATTTCCCACCCTGTCCTCCCCATGTGCAGGAAAGACAGAGCCCAAATATTTAGCCCAGCTTGTCTGCTGAGAGCCTCCAGGTAAGAGCAGTGTTATTTTGGGATGGAAAGATGGGGAGACGTGTTTTGGAATGGCTAAAACTCTGGAGGATCCATCCTTTCTGTTCTGAGATGTGCTCGGGGTTACTCCAGGTGCAGAGGTTCTGACCGCACGGCATCCCTGGACCAGGGGGATGGTACCTGCCTGCGTGCAGGGGTAAATGCTGCCGGACTCGATGGCATCCCTGCATCTGAGGGGAGAGATGTGTGAGCGCTGACCTGGCGCTGGCTCCTGCCTGCAACCCCGGGCGGGTCCCAGGGTCCAGGGCTTCGCCGTGGGCTCACACCGCTGCTGGCCATAGCGGTGCTGACCAGTGGTCCTTCCGCAGCAGCGGGACCCCCCGCCAGAGAAAACCAACCCCGGGACTGCATCACCTCTCGGGGCGCGGGTCCCTCCAGCCCGGGGCGTTGTGTGGATACGCTTTGCCGGGCTGTGCGAAGGGCTCGTATGTGGAAGGGTGATTTTTTACACCGATTTCTTAACCGCATTAAACTTTAACGCCGAGCCGGTGGAAGGAGGGAGGTTTCCTGCAGTTAGGCGGCCGGCGGTTGCGTGTGTGCAGCCGAAGGGGAGGTAGGTGCTTTCTCCCCGAACAAAAGGGCCCTTGTCTTGCAGCAGGGGAGAGGAGGGTTTTTTTTTCCGACCAGGGTGCGTGACAGCGAGGGAGGGGGCGGCGGCGCTGATGTGGCACTGGGTAGGTAAGGGAGCAGCTCTGCTGCCCGTGGGATGAGCAGGCGCTTCCTCCTCTGCCCCGGGGCGTGACGTGGCAGCCTCCGAGGTGAGTCTGGCTGCACCTACACTGGAGAACCATCCCGGAGGTTTTTCTGCTGGTCCTGCCATCAGCTTCCCAGCCTCACCGCTGGAGATGATGATTCCCACGCAGTGGGGATGCCGAGGTACCCTGCGGGGCTGGGGAGGGCTCTCCCTCCCTCCTCTTCCCCCTGCTCCCATGGGAATCTGCGGCTGTGGTGTGGGATGCCTTGCGGTGTGTTTTGGAGGGGTTGGGTCTCCCAGGGAGGTCCCCGTGGGGTTTGGTCTTGGATTAGCACCATGGAGCTGGGGGTGAAGAGGGGAGGGTGGAGGGCTCCCCACCAGGGAGCAAGGTGTACTGGGGAGGGAAGAGCCCTATGCCAAAGGTGTCCAGGACAAGGGGATGCAGGGCATCGCCTCCCCAGCTGAACATGTCCAGGGCACTGTCCTATAACCCCAGATATAACCACCAAAATTTATCCTGTCCCACGAGCCCGAGGGAGGGAGCACTTACGGGACCACCCCGTTCCCCGGCAGCTGCAAGTGCAGGCAGGAGATAAGGACATCAGACGGCCTCTGCTCCGTGGTCACCCCTTTCCACCCTGCGTTTCTCTGTCCCAGGTCAGCCTGCTCAGCCATGAACACCTCCGCGCCCAGCAGCCAACTGAGGCAGCCCGAGCCCCAGGACGCAGCCGCCTTCACTCCCGTCTCCATTGTCAAGAGCGTGACGAAGAAAGCCGATGCCCTGCCCATGATCTCAGCGATCGTCGTTGCCTTCGTCCTCCTGGCTGTCTTCATCATCATCGTGGTGCACTACGGCCCTCACCTCCGCACCGTCCAGATCACCCTCTACCACGAGCCCATGCCGCAGGACCTGGACAATGGGGTGCATCTCACGGACTGGAAGAAGCTGGGCTCCCAGAAGAAGCTGCCTGCCCAGCCCTGCCCGTGGGAGCCGGCCGGCGTGAGCTGCCAGTGCTCCTGCAAGCATCACCTTCCCTGCGGGAGCGCTGAGCCCAATGTCATCGAGATCACGTACCTGTGACAAGGCTGTGGGCCACCTGGGCAGGACTCAAGGGACCATGGCCCACCGGAAAAATAGTGACTGGGATGTCAGCTTAGCCCGAGACACACCGGTTCCCACACACAGAGGTGGTAGCTCCCCGGGATTGTGTCTCTCCCCAGGTAGGCTCAGCCAGGAGGTTGAGTGTCACTGCGGTGACCCATCATCAGCCCCCAAAAGTCCAGCCTGGGGGGTGCCACTGTCCCCAGGTAAGAGCTGGGTCCCCAGCCCAGGCTCTGGGGCTGGGTCAGCCTATGTGGGACAGCATTAGCATCTCTTCTGTTTTTTTTCACCCTGGTTTTACCTGTCCCACGCTGTCTGGGAGTAGCCAGGAGAGCTGCCTTGGTCCTTGCCCCAGCTGGGGAGCTCTGGGCGTATGCTCGGCCCCTTGGCAGGAGCTGGAAGTTACATCATCTGGAATTGCTTTCCAGATTAAAGATGTTTCCACATGCACAGTGTCCTCATTATGCCATTTATATGGAACAGAAAGGCTTCCAGCCCCTCTTTTCCTCCATGCCACAGCCCCTTTCCTCCGAGGGAGGGCTTTCAGCCACTGTCCTCCTTCCTGCCGGCCCTGGCAGCAGGCTCAGCCCATCATGGCAAACAGCCAGAGGAGAGGAGGCAGCACCTGAACCCGTGTTGGTGTTTCAGCGGTGGAGCCAACAGCAGAGGACAACGTGTCCGGTCCACCAGTGTAGGTGGGTGAGACGAGAGAGTTGACATGGCAGAGGTGATAACGGCACATCAGCCACCCCTTGCAGCTGGCTGAACATCTCAAGGTGTTGGAACTGGTGGAGAAACATGTGCAACTCTGGGCAGAGCCTGCAGCATCTCTGCACAATAGCAGGGATGGGGAGACCAGAGGTCATCTTCATTGTGGTCATCTTCATTGTCCCCATTGCTGTCTGCTGTCCCTGTGCCAAGGGAAGCTCTGCTCGGGGACCTGGGTACTCGGGTGGTTTCAGCGTTGGAAGCAGCAGGGCATGTCCCAGCTGAGGAGGGAGCAATGGTGAGGTTGGTGCGGCCAGCCACGGTGGGTTGGATGTTGATGTGGCTTGGTCATCCTGGGCAGAAGCTTGTTGAGGTGGCACAGAGGGAGCAGATGGAGAGGTGAAACATCCTGAGCCCCGTAAGGCTCCTGGTGGTAGAAGACCGTGGTGACCTGCTCAGCCCTGGGAGTCTTTCTGCTGCTGGAGGCACCAGGCATCTCTTCGGACAAGAAATTGGTCTTCGTTTCTCCTCACTCGGTGGAAGCTGGACATCGAAGCCTGTCTTCAGTCCCTCCCTGGGGAGGGAGTGCAGCCTCTGGCATCACCCTCAAGGATTTATTCTGCTGAATAGTCCCAGAAGTCAAAATACGGTTCCTACCTCTCCTTTCCCCACCCCAGAACAGAAAAGCCAGATCTGTGTCTGTCCTAAACCGCATCCCCGGCACAGATCCCTCTGTGCACAGTTGGACAAGAAATGGAATCTTTTACCTGTTCCTCTGGGTGCTGGAGGTATTTCTGGCATGGCAGATGCTCCAGCATCCTTCCTCTCACTTACTTGAAAGCTAAGTAGTGGTTGGACTTGCTGGAAAATTTTGGTCTTTACAATAAATGTAATTTATATTACTTTTCTTTGAGGGGGGTGTTTTCTGTTTTGGTATTTTCCCCCTTTTGTTTTCCAGAGGTGACAGTGCAGGTGAGTGTTAGTCTGTTCTCCCAGGTAATGAGTGATAGGACAAGAGGAAACGGCCTCAAGTTGTGCCGGGGAGGTTTAGATTGGAGATCGGGGAAAATGTCTTCACGGAAAGGGCTGTCAAACACTGGAACAGGCTGCCCAGGGCAGTGGTGGAGTCACCATCCCTGGAGGGATTTAAAAGCTGTGTAGATGTGGTGCTGAGGGACATGGGTTAGTGGTGGGCTTGGCAGTGCTGGGTTAACGGTTGGACTCAATGATCTTAAAGGTCCTTTCCAACCAAAACTATTCCATGATTCCATGACTGTCAGCTTTCCCACACCTGTGTTAGGGGAGGTAAGGTCTATCATTTCCATTGAAAATAACTGAGAGTCCCACCTCCCTCTGCACGTCAACACAGGGCTTATTTTTTAATTTATCCATCCCGAACTAGCAGCACCAACTGAAGAGCTCACCACGTGCCAGGGACATCTCTTTAAACGATGGCTGTAGGTTGTGACAATCCAGGTGGTCACCCACGGTGAGGGCTCAGTCTAAGAGCTTAAGAACACCCCTTAGAACCATCACAAGATCTTCATTGTGGTATCTAGACAGGCTACACGTCATCTGGAGGACACCGGCTGTGCGCTGAGATGGTGTCACCCATCCAGGATGAATTGGCGGAGTCATCACCTGGCTTTTGTGGTTGTGTCGCTTCAGCTCAGGGAGCAGCTTGGCTCAAGGCAAAGCCTTTAATGAGAGACACAGGAGCTTCCATGGCAGCTCCCACTGAAGGACAACCGCAGCAGGGAAATGTCATGTTTGCAACAAAAAGATTAAAAATGTCTAACTATTAATAAAGAGGAAGATAAAATGGGTAATTATTACTAGAACTCACTGGTTTGCAGCCGCTGGGGACTCACAAAGGTCTGATGTACGTTCCAGAGCGCTGTGGCCTCGATCTGTCCCTTACACAGTGAAGGGGCTGGGGAAACCCCACCCTTGCAAAGCGCTTTGCCATCGTTCAGGTATTTCGGGTTGTGAAACTAAAAGCAAAGAAAACCAGCAGCAAACGGTGGTGCTGATTTCCCCCACACTTGTCCTGTGCCCTGATCCCTCCGACCCAGGAGCTGTGAGCGGCCCCGTCTTCTGTATGACCTTTTCTGGAAAGTCTAGTGTTGAAGTTCTGGCCTTCAGGATTTTTGCCATGTATTTCATTTGCAAACAGACCTTTAGATATAACCTTTTGAAATACAGGAAATAAAAAAAAGTTTAAAATTGCTGTAAGACTCATAATAGCAAACTCGATGGTATAAACGGGTGACAATCTTTTTGCCAGCTTTCTCCTCCAGAAGGACACCAAGGGTTATATCGCAGCTCAGCTTCTCATTGCTTTTTTCCACCCAATCAAATGTCATTTTTACAGATTCCCCTCTCTTCTATTTCACCATCTCTACCACTATCTGCTTATAGGATTGCTCTGTGCAGCACAAGACTTTATAGAATACATCAGGGTTCAGGGGTGGCAGAGGCTGGGCATGCAAATTATCATAACATTATTACTCTCTATTCAACCACGGAGCTTGTTCCAATTTATTTCACTTATGACTTTCTTCCCCTCCTTAACAATAATCTTTTTATGAATGCAGAGCAATAGTAGCTCTCCTTATCCCACCCCCTGCCCAGGGGAGCTCCTGGAGCACAGCAAGCAGGAGCTCCAGCTCTCCTCAAGGCCAGATTGCTGCCTTAGGGAGCTTCTAAAAGCCACTGCATCACCTATTGATTCTGCCCTGATTAGGGATAGTTTGCATCTCCTTTAATTTCCCTCCTAATTAGGGTGTTCACCTGCTGCAGGGGGGAGCGCCTATATAACCCCTGCACAGGCACATCGCTCCCAGGAGCATTTAGTAGGGGTTTTACAGCTGGGGTTGCAAGAAACTCTTGCTCATGGTGCTGCAGGGTTGCCTAAAAATGTGCAAAATGGAGGGAGGCACCCAGAGCATCAGCAGATGGAGGGAGCTGCAGCATCACCCGGTGCCTCTCTGTAGAGCTGGCAGCCAGCTGAGCCCCACCAGGACCTCTGCATTGGGGTGAGGGGGCTCAGGGACCCTCATTGGAGGGTTGCTGAGAACTTGGTGGCTCTCTGCACCTCACTGCCCATCGGCCTGGAGGCTGGGGAGAGGCTGGGGACTGGCTGAGCGCGGAGCAGCAGTGGGCTCTTGTGGTGGAGGCAGCCAAGTGCAGGCAGCAAGCTGGGGTGGTCATTGCTCCTGCCTCTCTCCAGCATCGGTGAGAGGGCAGCTGGGGTAAGGTTGTGTTTGGAGGGATGTGCCTGGTTTTGGGCTCCCTGGTGTGAGGAGATACAGAGAAGCCTTCACTGTGATGAAGGATGATTATTGCTCTCTACAACTGCCTGAAAGGAGGGTGTAGCAAGGCGGGGTCGGTCTCTTGTCCCAGGTAACAAGTAACAGGATGAGAGGAAACAGCCTCAGGTTGTGCCAGGGGAGGTTTAGATTGGAGATCAGGGAAAATGTCTTCATGAAAGGGTTGTCAAGCACTGGAACAGGCTGCCCAGGGCAGTGGTGGAGTCCCCATCCCTGGAGGGATTTAAAAGCCGTGTAGATGTGGTGCTGAAGGACATGGGTTAGTGGTGGGGTTGGCAGTGCTGGGTTAATGGTTGGACTTGATGGTCTTAAAGGTCCTCTCCAACCAAAACGATTCTGTGATTCTGTGAGGTCCTGAGCAACCCAGCCCAAAAGGGACTTGACTGGGGTGGGAGGCTGGACCAGGTGGCATGTGGAGGTCACTGCCAGACAGTGTCACCTCCTGATTTTATGGACAAGATGAGCACAGGGAGAGCCAGGACCCCCTGGGAGAAGGTCCATCCACCTCTTGCAGGTTTCTGTATTTGCTGTTTGGTGTGAGAGGGTGAAATGTTTCCTTCCTTCTGAGAAAGGTCCCTCAAGAGCTTCCCCAATCCCTGCAGGCGGCTGAAGATGGGGCAGGTCCTGAGCCATCTTGCGCATCTGTACCGAGATCCTAAAACATTTAACGCACAGATGGATTAAGAAAACATATATTTTTACTGCTGAAAAGGGAGTGATGCTTCTAGGGAAGCAAAGCCTGTCTTTGAAGGGCTAAAAATTGGGACAGTTGAGGAAAAAAGCATGATCCCTGCACAGCTCATGGTTCGCAGAGGCACGGAGCCAACCCCAAACGACAAACAAAATTTGAACACCTCCAGCTGTGCAGCAGAGCTTGGAATAATGTGGTCGGGCTGCTCTCTGCCATGTGATGGATGGCGGGTGTGTGGTGCCTCGAGTACAGCTCTGCACCCCTGGGAGGTTGGGGTGTCCTCAGGAGCCTGGAGAGCAGCTGAGCTCCAGAGGAGCCAGATTTTCACACCAGTAAATAGCATTTACGTCTGCTTTGGGCACTAATGGCACCACGCAGAAGCTGCAGAAT
Source organism: Nyctibius grandis (assembly GCF_013368605.1). NCBI lineage: Eukaryota > Metazoa > Chordata > Aves > Nyctibiiformes > Nyctibiidae > Nyctibius > Nyctibius grandis. The sequence continues at coordinate 6,493,197 of NC_090679.1, forward strand.
ACTGCTGCAATAATTGAATGTAACTGATGCTCTTTCTGAGCTTTAAATGAAACGTTTCAGGTGCAGCCAACCTCCTCAGGGGCAAATTTTATGTTCAGAGACACAATGTTGTCTGTGGAGGTCTCAAAGCACCTGCAGATTGGAAACCTGCCTGTGTGTGAGCAGGAAACGGGAGGAGACATGTTTTGTTTTTAGCACCAGATCTTACTTTACTGTCCGTGCTTCTGGCAAGTCTCAGCTCAGCCCCAATTTCTTTTCTATACTCCAGCATTACTTTGCCCATCTCCCACCGAGGTGCTGCCGGCGTGGTCTGCAGCTCAGCAAGGCTTTTGCGGCGTCCCGCAGCCATCCTCCCTGCCAGCTGCTGATGTCCTGACGGCGTGGGGTCACGGGTCCAGCCTCCAGGGATTTATTCCTGAAGCATCGTAATAATTAACGCCTTGGCTCCTCCAGCTCCTTTTCTCCTGGGCAGTCCAGGTCTGTCACCAGTGCTGGTATCTGTACAGCCAGACTGGGGACGGCCCATCTGGTGGGGGGGACGGTGCTCAGGAGGGGGTCACAGCCCTCGTCTCAGTCACTGTGACTTCTCCTCGCAGCACTGGGACTGTCACGTCGGCCTTTCCCTAGGGTGGCTGAGCAAGCTGGTGCTCAAAATCCCATCTGCCTCCTTGCCTTTGGGGAGCAAAAGGAGCGGTTTGGGGCTGCAGAAGCCTAAAGGGGCGTCACTCCCTCCAGCTGGTGGGGCAGGGGCTGCACCAAGTGGGGTCCACCACACGTGGGTGCTGGTGTCGGGGGGAATATATCTCCTGGCACATCAGTGGTGGGTTAGATGTGGGGCACTGGGTGAGGTTGGCTTGTTCTGCAGATGGCTTGGCAGGAGATGGGGAGAAGGATTGCTCTTGCAGGGCTCTTCTGGGGGACCCCCACGGTTCTCAGGCATAATATTTATTTCCTTTCCTTGGTGATACTTCAGTGCGGTTCTTCTGTCCCTCACCATCCCTGAAAAGCAAAGGCATAAAAAAAGGGAGGTGGAAGGATGAGACTCCCCCCAGCCTTCCCACCACCCCGCCCGAAAGCAGGGCACGGGCTGGGAGACATCCGCTCCTCCATCCGCAGCTCGGCGGGCAGGGGAGCATCCCTCCGGGAGAGCCCTGGGCTGGCTTCGCTCGGCTGAGGAGGAAGCAAGAGCACAAAGCAGGGAAATGACTTGGCAAAGGTCACCTGGAGCTGGGGCCAAGCCCAGGAATAGCACCGGGTCTCCTGGCTCCCCCCGCCATGGCCGAGCTGCCCTGTCCCTTCCTCCCAGTGTGCTGAGAGGTGGCACTAACCTACCCGGGGTGAGGTGGCTGGTTGGGACCGGGGTGGTTTTGATTTTGCTGTTCCTTGTGGCATTAAAATTTACCATAATAGAAGACAAGTGATGAGAGCAGGGAACTGGGAGGGGAGACAGGCAATGAGGTGCCTCAACTGGGAAAATCAGAGCTGTGAGGGGAGGGATGGGGGTATGGGGGTGTCCAGCAAGGCTGGAACAGCAGGAGGAGAGGGGCAAGGCGGGCACGGGACGCCAATGGCAGCCGCAGGGCTGCTGGAGGCTGCCCACAGACGTGGGGGCCAAGACAAAGATGATGTGGCTGGTGCGACTCAAACCACACCACGAGGATGCTTGGCTCTCCGTAACGGCCAAGGAAGCTTCTGCAGTGACCTTCCCTGTCCCGAATGCCTCCAGTCACCTTGAGACCCAGAGTACAGCCCAGCTTGGGGTGACTGGGCTCTGCAGGCAGCCAGCTGTACCTGGAACAGCTTTGGGCTGTGCTCCCCCTGCGTGGGCACGAGCGTGCAGAGCCGGGGGGCGAGTGAGGGGTTCGGCTGTGCGGCCTCACGTGGGGGGCTCGAAGGCGGGGGCTGAAATAAGGCAAGGAAAGGATTTGGTGGTGCAAGATCAGTGCTGGGTGAGGAGTGACGCTGGGGAAATCAAAGAGCTGAGTCAGAGATAGAGCATGTGCCAAGATGGGGGGAGCTGGCCAGGACAGACGGACGTAGGGGATGGGGAGAGGCCTGGCAGGACACAGCTGGCATCTGCCAGAGCCTCCTCTCTTCCCTCGTGCACGCCTGCCTGTGCTTGCCGTGGCAACTCTCCCAGTCATTCCTGAGCTCATTTTGGTGTGTCCAGATGAAAATGAAGCAGTGACATAATCAAAAGACGTTCATTGGAAAAGGTGACGTGGGCGCATCACCCTCAAAACCGGCAGCACAAGGCAGGGCAAGGAGCAGGGGTTACATGATGGATCTAGACAAAAATGAAAATAAATCAGAGGAAGTCAGAAACCTAAGAGCGTGGGAGCAAGCCTTCGGGTAACGCAAGAGCAGAAGTCCATCATCATCGCTGGCCCTTGCAGGCATCTTCCCACAGCATGGGTGAGGTTTTGCAGGTGGGTGAGGGACTGTGTGTAGAATCACACCTTCTGTAAAATGCATTTTGCAGGTGACAGCAGGCAGCAGCGATGGTCCCTGCAGGTTGGAAACCGAGGACACTTCCACACCTCTCTCCCAGATGGGAAGCGTGCAGTCCCACAAGCCCCCACCCCGCCGAGGCATCACACCAGCCCGGTCCTCCCTTTTCCTGTAGGTGGGGTTTCCATAGGAAGCACGGCTGGTCCACCTCCCGCCCCACCGGCCGGACGCTGCTCCCGGCTGCAGCCGCGGCGGTGGCAGTCCCCTCTGCTCGGGCTGAGCGTTTCAGCCCGGGGAGCAGCTGGCTCTCCCGGCCTCCCCCGGTGATGGCAGGGCAGGGGACAACCACTGGACTCACCCACCATTCATCCTCCGTTCCAACTGTTGGCTGGCGCCTGTGGGACTTGGAGATGGGAGAGGATGCCGAGGAGTTGTGCTCGCCGTAAGGACCACTTGGGCATGCAGCGGCAGGCGGGCAGGCCCGCGGCGGCATGCCGGGGCAGCGGGGTGGTGGGCTTCGCCAGCAGCATGCTGCTGCTGAGCCGCTCCGCTCTCCACCTCCCAGCCTTGTGGTGGTACCTCTGCCTCTGCGCCGATGCCCAGGAGGTGGCCACATTCACAGTGCAGTACCGGGTGTTCGAAGAAGTGCCGCCGGGAACAGTGATAGGGACCCTGGCCGAGCACCTCGAGGGGGGCGAGAGCGGCGAAACGGCGGATACCTTCCAGCTGATGGAGACCCCTGGGAGGTTCCCGCTGCGCGTGGGGAGCGGGGATGGGGCGCTCAGCACGGCCGGGCGGGTGGACAGGGAGCAGCTGTGCCGGCACAGCGATCCCTGCTGGGTTTCATTCGACGTGCTGGCTGCCCGAAACCTGGCTCTCATTCACGTGGAGGTCCAAGTGCTGGATGTCAACGACAACGCGCCGCGGTTCCCCACACCCGAGCTGGAGCTGGAGATGTCGGAGAGCGCATCCCTGCGGACACGGATCCCGCTGGACCGAGCCCTGGACGCTGACACTGGCCCCAACGCCCACTGCTCCTACACCCTCTCCCGCAGCGAGCACTTTGCTCTGGAGGTCGTTTCCAGCTCCGATGGGACGAGGCACGCAGAGCTCGTTGTGGTTAAAGAAGTGGACCGGGAGCTGCACTCCTCCTTCGACCTCGTGCTGACGGCCACGGATCATGGGGAGCCACCAAAATCAGGTACCGCTTTAATTAAAGTCATCGTCCTTGACTCCAATGATAACAGCCCCATCTTTGCAGAGAGCTCTTTGACGGTAGAGGTTCGGGAGGATGCTCTGCCCGGGACCCTCCTTGTGACGGTCACGGCCACCGACCCCGACCAGGGCCCCAACGGGGAGATCGAGTACAGCCTGAGCAAGCACGCACCCCCGGAGGTGCTGAGCGCTTTCGGCATCAATGCCCGCACAGGCAGCGTCATCCTGAAGCACCCGCTGGACTACGAGGAAACACACGCCTACGAGCTGGACGTGCAAGCCCGGGACCTGGGTGCCAACCCCATCCCAGCGCACTGCAAGATCCTGGTCAAAGTCCTGGACGTTAATGACAACGCTCCTGACGTCCATGTCACCTGGGCTGCGCGGGCACCTGTGCTCTCCGAAGCCCTCCCCAAAGACAGCTTCGTGGCCCTGGTGACAGCCAGTGACCCTGATTCAGGAAGCAACGGGCAAGTGCATTGCTCCCTTAGTCAAGGGTACGAGCACTTCAGGCTGAAGAGGACCAACAGCCACAGCTACGTGCTGATGACCAACGCCACGCTGGACAGGGAGCTGCGTGCCGAGTACAACCTGACGCTGGTGGTACGGGACCATGGAGACCTCTCCTTGGCTGTGCTGAAGCACCTCACTATCTGCATCAGCGACGTCAACGACAATGCCCCCTCCTTCGAGAAGGCCACCTACGAGGTTGCCGTTGCTGAGAACAGCCAAGCACCTGCCTTCTTGCTCACTGTCCGTGCCACTGACCCTGACCTGGGTTTCAACGGGAAAATCACCTACAGCATCCCTGACTCCTCCACTTTGGGTCTGGTCTCGATCGACCCCATCACCGGGGATGTTTTTGCCCTCCAAGTGTTTGACCATGAGCAGGTGAGGAGCCTGGAGTTCCTGGTGACTGCGGAGGATGGTGGTCACCCGAAGCTGGCATCCAATGTCTCCATCAGGCTGGTCGTGCTCGACCAGAACGACAACGCACCCATCATCACTGTGCCGGCGCTGGTGGGAGGCACAGCCACACTCTCTGTCCTGGTCAATGCAGAGACAGGGTGCTCCTGGGTGGCCCCCGGGAACGGGAGCGCCCAAGGGACTGCAGCAGTGACCAACGCAACACTCGTGTTGTGTGCCAGTGCTCCCTTCCTCTTCACCATCGCAGCCAGGGACGCGGACTCTGGCATCAACGGGGCTCTCCGGTATGATCTGGTGGGTGGGGATGACACTGGGCTCTTCATCCTGGACCCTCTCCTGGGGCAGGTCTTCCTCAATGCCAGCAATGCCACCAGCCTCGCTGGCAGTGAGCGGGAGCTGGTGGTCCGGGTGAGCGACGGGGGGGACATCCCCCTGCACACCCTGGCCCGGCTCCGCTTAGTTTTCCGGCATCATGGGGCATTCTCCAAAATCTCATCCTGGGAACCTGGATGGCCAAGCCCCTCTGTGGTGGCCGTTATCTGCCTGGCCGCTCTCCTGGGCGGGTGCCTCCTCCTTTTGGCTTTAACCCTGTCTTTGCGTAAGAAGGAGCAGAAGGACGGCATGGCCTACAACTGCAGGGAGGCCGAGGATGCCCGCAGGCAGCAGCAGCTCAAGAAGCCGCACAGGCAGATCCAGAAGACAGACATCCACCTTGTCCCACTGCTCCGGGGCCGGCCCCGGGAGGCTGAGCCCCCCCGTCCCTGCCAGGAGGATCTGCCCGGCACAGAGTCCCCCGTACCGGGGGACTCCCCACAGGCTCCCCTCCACCTCACCCCCACTCTCTACAGGACCCTGAGAAATCAGAGGACCCAAAAAGACTCAGATGAGCAGCAGGGGACCTTCAACCCACCCATCCTGCAGCGCCGGCCCTGCCAGCCCCACAGACCGAAAAATCTGGTGAAAGAGGCTGTGAGCCCCCCCGATGCACCACTGCACTACAAGAGCCTGGTGAAGCCACCGCAGGGGCCTGTGGGAGAGCCCCCGCTGCCACCCAGCCAGCCCGTGGGTGCCGGGGAACCTGAGCAGCCCCAGCCCCACCAGAACATCCTCAGGAGCCTGGTCCGGCTGTCGCTGGTGGCACTGGCGGAGCAGAGCCCCACTGGGGAGTTCGCCATGGAGTCGCCCCCGGTGCAGGTAGGAGCTGCCCCGCGCGTTGCTGGAGGTGTGGACCCCGCAAATCCTTCCTCACCCAGGTCTTGCACACTGGGGTGGTGGGAACGTGCAACCTGATGGTCTTTGGTTGGTCAGTTCTCCCAGCCCTGGGCAGAGGTGCCCCAGGAGTCAAGGCTGGGTAGGATGAACGGCCACCCCACCACGGGCAGGGTCTGCCCACGCCCACCAGGACACCCTGGGAGCTGGGGTGGAGGACGGCTGTCACACAGGGAAGGGGTCCACCCCATGCTCACTTTCCCAGGGGAGCATGCGGGCAGAGCCGGCGTAGGGGAAGTTCTGGGGCCAGGTGGGCTGCCCGGCGCTTGTTTCCCCCCCACATGGGGCTGCTGAACCATCTGCAGGAGGAGGAAACGCTATAAAAAGGCCAGGGGGGCTGGAGGGGACGTCCTGGCAGGAAGCAGCTTGAGTGGCCACCGCCGGGGCTCAACAGGCTTTTCCTGCCTTACAGCAAATCTCCCAGCTGCTCTCGCTGCTGCACCAGGGCCAGTTCCAGCCCAAAACAAACCACAGGGGAAACAAGTACACAGCCAAGAACGGCAGCAGGTAAGTCTGGCTCTCAGCCCATCCCTCCCCCACGCCCCCTTCCCCTGTGTCTCGGCTGCCTCTGCTTCAGCCCCGCTGGCCCCGAGAGCCTCCAAGGGCAGGGGACACCAGGGTGGCAGACACACACAGCAAAACCTCACCCTGGTTTTGCAGACCTGAAATTGGGGAGGTAGGTCCTCCCTTCAGGGGATGGCTGTGTTGCTCTGGTCCTGTCTCCCTGTTGGTATCCAGCTACCTCCTAGGGCTGCCCTTTGCCTCCTTCCTGGGGGACCTTTGGTAGCTCCTTCCGTACCTACCTGAGCTTCCCCGCAGCCATGAACCACCTGCCCGTCCTTGCTAGGAGAACACCAATGTGTTCAAGGGCAACGGAAAGGTGCATTCATGAGCACAGAGGGTCCCAGCTTTGGAGGCAGCAGCACAAGGATGAGTTTTCTCATGGCTCTGGGTACCTTCTTAGAGAAGCTGTTGCCTGTTGACATGAGTCAGGGCCCCTGTCCCCAGGCCAGGAGGTTAGCGAGGCAGACCCTGCTAGCAGGGATGGGAAGGGCGGAGCTATCCCAGATGTGTGCTGAAGATTTCCCAGAGACAAACTTTATGGTGTTCCCATTAAATTATGCTGTGACATTTCTGGGTGAACGCTCCTGAGGATGCCAGGGCTTCATCACTGCCTTGCCGTGTCCCCCCTGTCCCCACCTGTCCAGGCCATGAGCAGACACAGCTTTCTCTGCCTTTCTCATCATCATTATCTCCATCTGCTGAGGATGGAGAGGGAGGGAGAGCCGCTCTGGGGCTGGGCTGGGCTGTGATGCTTCTGACCTGGTTCTGCACATGGGCAGCTCCTCTGTATTCATAGGGAAGAGCCAGCAGCTCCCTGTTTGCTCAGCATCTCACAGAATCAGGTTGGAAGAGATCTCTGGGATCATCGAGTCCAACCATTGCCCTGACACCACCAGGTCAACTAGACCATGGCACTAAGTGCCATGTCCATGTCCCATCTCCCTGCAGAAGGGTAAAAACCCTCTTGGGCAAGAAATGTGGAGCAGCCCCGTGGGTAGCCCAGCACTCAGCCAGGGCCCAGTTTTCAGAGGGTCCGTGGCACTCCTGGTCCCAGTGCTTTTGTTCATGTGTGTGTTTGGTTTTTTAAACATAAAACTCATTAATTGGTGGGGACTAAAATGATTATGCCTTTGGTGCTGTGAATGATGTGCTGGGAGGATGCCCATACCCCACCTCTGGGTCACTTTATGGGGGATGAAGACAACCACCTTCAAAGTCATCGGCGGGGCAGGGTTGTGCTGAGGGTTGAAGCCTGACTCGAGCATTTTGGCCCCCTCGCAGGGCTGCGGGGCTGGATGCTGACTGCCTGAGCACGAAGGACAGCGGGCATGGAGAGAGCGAGGCGGAGGACCGTGATTCGGAGAGCGGGTTCGAGCTCTCCGTGCAGCAGCTGGTGGGAGAAGAGCTGGAGACCCTCCTGGAGCCGCAGGCAGGTGAGGTGGCCTTGCTACTGGGAACATGCTGGGGCTGGTGGGGGGCTCCAGCAGCGGGATCTCCTCAAATAACACACTAACCCCAATCAGAAGTTAAAACTGTCTGGCCTGCAGCAAGCCAGGGGACATCTCCTCTCCTAGGGTGGCTCTGACAGTGGCAGGTGCTTGGGACAGCATGTATGGACCATCCTACGCAGGCAGTTACAGCAAAGGGACTTGCTGAGCTTCACGTTGGATTTTTTCATGTGTTTAATCACTCTTGGTAGCTCTTTCCTCCCATGGATGTATCTGCTGTTGAGCTGATTTGCGAGGCTGACCTCTGTTGTTGCGTAGGGGTGAAGTCCAGTTTAACTATGCACCATGGGAACTGCTTCCCATGCTGAACTGAGCCCCTTCATTTCATGGTCTCCTAGTCCACGCAGAGTGAGAAAGGTGAAGAGTTGTCCTTGTCGAGCCCCTGATGATGCCATAGACCCTTTGAGCCCCATCAGGCACCTCTTTCCTACCAGGCTGAACTAGTCCAGTCTCATCTCCTGTGACCAACTTGTTACTAATTTTAGCATATCTTTATTGAGATGTGGTGACCAGAGTTGTGCACAGTGTTTAGGATACATCTACACTGTTGGTATAAGGAGGTCTTCTGGTGGTATAAGGAGGACTTCTGGGTTGTTCTTCATTCCTGTCCTGCCCAAGCTCCATGCTGAGCTGTTACCAAACTGTTCGTGGTGACTCCCAAATCCATCCTCTGTGTGGTGGGAGAGTCATCAATACATGCTGTGTCATTCCCTGTGACAATTATCCAACAGTTGATGACACAGAAATCCACCAGCTACTTTTTCCTCACAGCCCTCAGTATTATTAGGTCCTTCAGCAACCCTCTGCTCTTATCCTGTTGGGTGTTTTAGTGGAGTCAACACCAATGCCATCCACTTCTCTACGTCATTTCTCACTATGTTGAATGGATACTCTGGGACTCCACTAATGACCTCCCTTTGTGGGGAAGATTATTTAGTCCTACCCTCACTTCCCAGCTTTTAACACATATTGGTCCCTGACAGAACCTGGCTGTTAATTCAGGGACAGCTCAGGTCCCCTGTGAGCCTGGATGGTGCCCTTCTGCAAGCTCAAGACTCCTCTGTCCACCAGGACTCTTCATCTACCTCTTCCAAAGACAGCAACAAATTTGCAAAACGCAATTCCCTGCCCTGCAAACGTCACATCAGTTCTTGTCCAAAGAGCAGGCACTCAGCTCTCTGCCGAGCCTCGTGTATAATGATTTCTATGAATCTGCCTGCACTAGATTCACCCTCACATGCTTAAAAACTCATGTCACAACTTCTGCCTTCCCTTCCTCCGATACCGTATTCATTTGAAGCAGTAGTTAATGAACAGCAGTTAATAAACCAAGCAATTTCATATCTGAGTTCCTCTAGCACTCCGGGGTGAATACCATCTGGGCCTGACATTTTCTACATGTTCCTTTTATTGACTTGTTCTAAAAAATCTCTTCTACTGGCATTTCAATTTGAAAGAGTTGAGCTGAGTCACGTCCTGTAGCAGAAATTGCATTGTGGAGCCTCCGCGCTCCTCCGCAGCAAGACGAATTCATTGGGGTTGGCTGCTGTGGTCGTTTTAATTCCAGAGTTGGGCATTTTCTGGGCTCTTAGAGGGAGAACCACGCTGCTGCTCTCCATTTGCCTTCCTGCCCTTTTATTCTAGTAAGGAGCAAACGAAGGAAAGGCTGGGTGAAACGAGAGCTGCAAGCTTCCTCAGATTTAAAGGTCCTGCAGCCAAGAGCAGGGAGCAAACAGGCTGCCCAGCTCCATCCCATGGGTGTACTGACATGCACCAGTCCCAGTGAAGGGGACTGGTGGACCTGCTCAGCAGATCTGTCTGGATCTGGTCCTGCCCAGACAGGTACCATCCTAGAAAATATGTGTTATGGCCAGGCATACCCATGACGTGCCATCTCCCATGCTTCTTGCATTTGATAGTGAAGTGGGAGTTGGCCTCTTCTCCCGGGCAACTAGCGATAGGACAAGAGGACACAGCCTCAAGCTTCGCCAGGGGAGGGTCAGGTTGGACATTAGGAAGCATTTCTTTTCAGAAAGGGTCATTAGCCATTGGAAGGGGCTGCCCAAGGAGGTGGTGGAGTCACCATCTCACGAGGTGTTTAAGAAAAGACTGGACATGGCACTTAGTGCCATGGTCTAGTTGACATGGTGGTGTCAGGGCAATGGTTGGACTCGATGATCCCAGAGGGCTCTTCCAACCTGGTTGATTCTGTGATAGAAAAAAAACCCCTCTTTGGCCAAGTTACTGGGATTTCACAGTGAACACCAGTGGTGCATGCTGAGGCTACGCCAGCGTGGGTTCCTGCCCATGCTGTAGTGCTGGACATGACAAGGCTGCCCCGCTTCAGCGGTGAAAAACAATCTTAACCATGAGCCCAGACCTTCCCAAAAAGGCAATGGAGTGCAGACGCCGGAGCTGCCGGACTCCTTCCTCCTCTCCCAAACACAAACAGAGACGTGGACTTGCATCCTGAGAGAGGGAGGAAGGAAGCATGGTTTGTGCTCAGGAGTATCACAACAGCTGGCTGAGGCTGGCTGGGCCTTTGTGCTATTTGCAGCGGGGGGAACTGTGTGAATAACCTGTCCCAGTGAGCTCTCGATGTGGTTGTTTATGCCATCAGCATTGAGCCGCGGGCTGAACTCCCGGCGCTCAGCACCACCCGTTAACACCTATCCCCCCCCAGTGAAACAGAGCGCTCGCAGCAGCAGAGGGATGTAACTTTATTGAGTATAAAACCACCCCCCCTCAAAACACCATTACAATAAGGCAGCAAAGAGTTAGCGGTCAAATTAAACATACATACCTAATTATAAGGTTTCATGGTCACAGGACCATCAGCCCACTGAGTCTTGGCTCTCCCCACAGCGAGCACACTACTGTTGTGCTCTGCTCTAGAGCTGAAGCATCAGAATATTCAGGGAATGCAGTGGCTTCTTGCAGATTGAGGAGGAGAGAACTGTGGATGTCTTAGAGCAAAAACATGGGACTTAGCATGCTTGGGAGATCTCTTAAGGAACAGTCACTGTGACTGAAAGAAAATACTGAGATTGCAGAAATAAATTCTGGAAGTTAAGGAACACAAAGAATTTGGGGCTTCAGCTGAAACACAATTTAAGTGATGTATGTGCCCTTCTCCCCCTACCAGGTTTGAATCCCAGCCCTCACTCCCATCCCACCCCAGGACACAGCTGTTTTCCAAAGAAAAAGGACTAATTACTTAGTTGGCTGAGGAAAGAGACTTGTCTCAGTGATTGACTAGCCCCTGACTGGGGACCACGTGTCCCAGGCTGTGGCAGGGTATCGATTATCTTCTGGAAGCAGCATAAATGCATGAGTGTGGGGACTCCCAGAGGTCACTTTGTAAGTCAGAGCCACATAACAGTTATGACACTGGCTCTTGCCATCTGATTGGGACTGTTGTGGCATTGGGTGGTGTGTTACCAGACACCAGTTATTTGTTTTGCAGCTCACTCAAAGTGTTTCACAAACCTGGCGGTGGCTTCAAACCTCCCGGCGGTTCTCGGTCATGCTTTGGAAATGAAGCAATGCGGGGCTGGAAGGCAGCGCCTGTGCACCACATCACGGAGCCTTGTTTACCAACTGCAAAGCTCTACCTTAAAAACAAGAGCCCCCGTTTCCTTCCCCGCTGTCTGATGAGGAAGCTATTCCAGGCTCACTCTGCCATAGGCTCCTTCCTTTAATTTCCAGTGTATGTTTATTCACGGACAGTTATAATCACTTCTTCTTTTGCCAACACTATTTTAAGCATAAAGATTTCCTTTGGTGCTTATCTCATCAAAATAATGACAGGTTGCAGTGAGATCCCCAGTGAGCACTTGTCCTTAGGCTAAGCAACCCCTACCTCTTGAGGTCTCCACCACGTAAGCCTGGGCTCACTCTTGCTTTCATCTCAGTAGTTTTCTCTGCACTTCTGTCATTTCAGATCCTCTTTCCTACAGATGGATAATCAGATTTGTATGTAACACTCCTAATCAGGTCTTGCCAAACCTAGTAACAATACCACGAATATGTCTTCCTGCCAACAGGGAATACCTTGACCAACACGTCATATGATTTCATTTGCCCATTTCAGGGCAGAATCACGTTACTGGTACATTAGGGAGCCTGCAACCAATACCCACACCAGGCTCCCACTGCTCCTCAGCTGTTTCCAGTTGATGAACAACTACTTTATAGCTCAATTTTTTATTACTAGTCTTCAACAATCCAGCTGTGCATTTTATAATCCAGAATTTCATTCTACTTCTGTTATTATTGCTTTCACAATAACCCATTTCTTTTTGGTATCAATATGCCTACTTAGCAGCAAATTCCCACCCTAGAGTGACCCTTAAGGGAAGTCCACTAGTGACCTTTTTTTCTGATACTTCCCCCTTGAAAGCTTTCTATTGTCACTGCCCCTTTAGCCAGTCCTAAACCCTCACTTTCTTTGGCTTTGCTAACGATTTAGTGAAGTGCCACTTGAGGCTGCAACAAATGAGAAAGCAAAGTAAGCCTAATGGTTATTATATTTAAAAAAAAAAAACAAAACAGAAACAAAAACCCCCAGTACTTTTAAACTAGATCTCTTTTTTTTGGTTTAAGCTGCTGGTTTGAATGATGCTGCTGATAGCTTATCTCTAGACCTGTTTACAATCAGTCCTCTCACACCTGATTTCAGGAAGTCTCCTCATTTCTTAATACTTTATTTTTCTTCCCCCCCACCCCCCCCCGCCTCCTCTTCTCTCCTCTGCTCTCCTCTACTCCACGTCTCACCAACAGTTCTTGTTTTCACTCCCTCCAGAGCTGGCCCTCAAGAGGCTGACGGCTGCTGACCCTGCATGGGTGGCTCGGCTCTCCTTGCCACTCAGTGGTAGCTACAAGGACAACGTCTTCTCCCCCGACTCTCTGCATTCACCTCAGGACGAGGAAGCTGCAAGGCAGGAGAAACCAAGGACCTTTGAGACCTTCGGCAAAGGTGCTGGGGCTGACTCGAATGCCACTGGGACAAGACTGGCCAGCACTTTCCTTTCAGAAATGAGCACCCTCTTTGAAATGATTTTGTCCCAGAAGGTCCAAGTCCACAATGAAACAGGCTCGGGGCTTCTGCGGCAGCTGTCGGCGCGTGGGAAGAGCCTTGGGCTGGAAGACAGTGCTCCTGTTCTGTAGGCAGCTTGACGGCTGTGATAAGGAGATAAGAATCAGAGCTTATTTCTGCATTTGGGGTGCACACATGTGCTTTAACAGGGTTCTGTATCATCCACATCCAGACCGATCACGACAGGCATTATTTCTTCCTTTGCCTCACCCCATCACATTTCTCCATGACTGATTTCACCTTGTTTAGTTCTCTTCTACCTGCCTGTTCTTGCCTTCCTAGCTTTCCTCCTCTTCTACCCTCAGCTTTCACCTTACCATCACACTCAAGTCACACAACAGCAGGAGGGTCCCTTCCTCCCAGGGCAGGCTGATGGAGGGAGGGGTTGTTAGATGAACCACAAGCACAACACGGTCAGCTACATCCCCATGATCACAGACTGTGCACCATGGACGATAAAATATCACAGTCACAGACTTGGCAACATGCTGCAGAGTTGGGCTCCAGGATCTCAGCTGTTATTTAAATAAAATTGTTTTTTTCTAACACTACCATCTCTGGAACAAGGTGCATTATAGGTGACATAATGATGTACCTGCAGAAAGCCTGAAATGGCAACTCAGAAAGGGAGATGTGCCTGTTGTCACCCACTGATCCTTTCAGCTTTGGTGGTTCTACCACTGAGAACTTGGCATTTTGTAAAATGCCCCAAAAATCAGCACTTCTGCTCTGGCATCTCTGCTACGGCTGCACTAGGCGCCCACAATTTCCTTCTCCATGCTCTCTTTTGAGGCCATTGGATTTTGGAGCGTAGTCTTTGCCCAGAAGCAGACAACAGATGGCTGGAGTCTGCCAAAGGTAATCTGGGAAAAGGGAAGCGTGAAAACACTGTTTTGAAATATTCAGTCACGAGCTTCAACCGTGTTATGAGTTTTCACTTTGACCTGTATGTATGTGAGCTATAGGAGTTTCAGGATAACAGCATGTGTAGGAAAACTCAGATACAGGTATCAGAAACAGGAGGAAGCACACAGGTGTTTGCTGTTAACCACGGGGGGTTGTGCTCACAGAGAATGGAAAGACAACAGTGGCATAAGCATCTGGAGTGCGTTTGTAGGCTTACGCAGCGGTGCGTGGATGGCAGGTGAGCGCTTCTGCATCATGCACACGTGAAGACTCCCTTCTGTACCATAGTTTGTGCCTTCCAACTACGATACAGAACAAATTTTGGCATGCTGGCAAAGAGGCTGTACAGGTAAGGAAGAGGAGAGTCATGCCATGGGAATGAGGGTAAGCCATCACCTCTGCTGCTAGCAATGCACAACGCCGTTGCTTGCTGAGTGACTACAAAAGCGAGGCTGAGGACACTGCCAGCCTCCCCTCCGTCACAGCGCAGGGCTGTACACACACTGCTTGCTCTCCTGCACCGTCTTTACATGAAAAATACTGCACTGACGACTCCACCGATAATGCAGTTCACAACACGGGTTTCTCCAAAGCTAATTTGCTCACGGTGGGGCTGTCGCATCAGGTGTCTTTGGGTGATATTTTTGGCTTTCATTTTACTGTTAAGTTGAAAAAGAATAGGCAGCACGGCCCAGCAGACGTGATCCTGGAGCATCTCAAGAGTGTCCTACCTGTGTTCCTTTTCCATGCACCTAGAGGTGACAGTGCCCTGCTTTTAGTGTGTACACACACGAGCCACAGCAGCAGACAATCAGACAGATAATTTAAAGCAGAGTAAATGAGAAAGTTATCTCTTTCTGTTGCTCTTGGGACCAAATGGCAAAAGCAAGAGAGTAAGATCTCCTCAGGTAGACTCTTTAATATCCAAAATATCCACTGTTGTATTTGGAGTCTCCAAAGTGCTTTACAGATGATCCCATCTCTGTCAATAAACTACACTGATGGGTTTGCCCCAGTTTGCTTATACTGCTGCACTGCTAATAGAAATGTCTCGCTGTTTTGTTTCACAAACAAAACAGGTTCTTGCACCAAAACAATGACAGTGAGCCAAATTCTAACTGAGATGCAGCTGTGCAAACCACAAGGGACGCACATCTGTGACTGTGAGGAGATGCAGCCCTGTGGGATTCCTCTGCATCTTGGGAATGCACACAGAGGACAAACACACAGCACAACCTCACGTCTTCCTCTGGGAAGTTACTTTGATGTGACAGTCAAAGGACAATCTTTACACAAAATTACATTATAACAAGCAGATTAAAAAGGAGACAAATTCCTCTCTCTTGGTTCAATTTCCTGATCCTGCAAACTGCTTGCAACCCCCCCAACCCTCACCCCGACCTGTCCTGACCAATGCGTAAGCATGCTGTGGATTATCACAGAGTAGGAAATCCACCCGAGGAATTTCCTGCTAATTGTATCCTGCTTGATAGAGGAAATGGTCTAAGAAAGTTTGGTCTGAGCAGAAAGAGAGACCAGACTAGAAGAACAATCAGATGTGTTGAGCTCTGGCTGCGCCCCTCCCTTGCTGAATGGAGACCACAGCAAGTTCAGGATGGGGCCATTGCCTTTGTTTTTCCAGAGCCTGATCTACACAAAGCACCAGAGCACCATGGCTACAGGAAGCTGGACAGTTTGTACAGATGCCCTTGAACCAGTTTAAACTGGTGTGGACAAATGTCTTTTTCCGGATTCAGCTGCCCTAGTGGAAGAAATTATCATACCAGCTGCTTGCTGCTGTCTGCCTGACAGTGGTTACTGCCCGCTGGGAACACCCCTTATCAACCTCAGTGAAAATGAGCTGGCGTGCTTAGCAAACACGTACAATATAAATTTTGAAGCAAACCTTGCTCATTGTGACTCAAAACGGGTGTACCCATGGGAGCAGCTCACTGCTAGAGCTGAAGAAATAATGACACTGATAGTGGTGCAGGATGGCTGAGGACAGCCGTTACTCTCACCAGTACAGGTGGATCCCTAAGCCATACCCCACAAAAACCTGCGCCCTAATAATCAGAATTCACTCTCTTGCTTGCACAGGTTTGAAAGTAGATTAAACTGCCACAATGGCAATGTAGAGACAAGCCCAGATTGTGCTGGTAGCAGAACCACTATCAGAACAGCTGGCCTTGAAGTGAGATCAAATTGCCTCAGAGGGTGCAGGCCAGGCCCATTCCAGAGTTAGCTGCCAACATCACCATATGGTGGCTTGTAAACCTCACTGGGGGACCACGTGCAAGATGTGCATGGCTATGGAAATTACAGCCCCAAATCATATCACCGTGGCATGGTGGGAGTCTATATATAGCTCTATATGGAAACGTAGGAGCATAAGAAAGGTTCTTGTACTGGAAGGCAGAGGACCAGATGACATGGTGGCGTAGGAGATATCACAAGGTCCGTTCTCAAAACCCCTGTATTTAAAAATGGCTCCTGCTCTCTTAACAGACAGCTTTCTCTTTCCACTCACTGCGAGCCTGCTTCCAGCCCCACGCAGACTAAGAAGGGCTGCCTTCCCTCCTGCCTGCTTGCTTCACTTACCGACTGCTCTAGGAACAGCAGCGGTGGGGCTCCAAGCGCTGCAGTTCCAGTGGCGTTGCCCTGCTTCTGAGGGCATGGCTCCATCCTGCGCCGCCGAGCGTCATCATGTGCAGTCCGTCTGCGCTCCAAGAGTGGGACAGGGTGAGGGCAGGTTGGCTTGGCTGGGTGACATGGAAGCCTGCAGGCACACGCTCAACAGCCCAGAAACAGGGGCTAGAGGAAGAGGCTCTTATTCTGGAAGGGAACGGACGCTTTGTTCGCACATCTGAAAGTACATTAAAACAAGGTATAAATGATGCATCAGACTATGGGAACGGCTTCTCCACTTCAGCCCGACTGGAAATAGCTGGTAAGAAGTGGAACGAACTGAGAAAGAAAAGTGCTCCCTTCAGTAAAAAGGACGACTTCCTGCCATGGCCCTGGGCTACTTTTCCTCTGGCAATACAGGCCCCGCTTTTATGGGGTCACCACGCCATGCAGTCCCACACCCTCTTCCCCGTCTGCCCGTGGTACCTTCCACCTCCTCTTCTAACACTCGCAGTCTCTCCCGAGCGTCCCTGTTCCCCGCAGCAGCTGACTGTCGGTAGTGTCTCATCGCTTCTGCCACGTTCTGCTGCACTCCAAGGCCTTTCTCATAGCAAACGCCCACGTGATACCTGCTTTGGGCATCCTAGCCACAGGAGAAAGCACAGCAATGAGCCCCACACGATGGAGAAGTGACGACAGAAGGAGAACAGAGAGTCTTTAACACCTTCTTTACAGTTTACTGCTCTGTCTTTGGTCACCTTCTTTAAAGTTTACTCTATATTTGGGGTCACTCAGACCATATCTTCAGGAATTTAGTCCCTTCTCCAAGCACACAGTGAAACAGAATGTCTTACCAGCTATCTCTGACTCCGCTCCTTCTTATCCCTTTCCAATTAAATTCACTGATTTCCCTTCAACATCCAGGTCTGCGTCAGGGGAACAAAGGAACTGCTGTCTCTGCAGAGCATCCCAATTGTCTCAGGGGTCAGAGCTAAGAGGACATGGGCAGCCTTGATTGCACCCACATCCTGATCACACCCAAGCTCTGAGCACGCCCTGTGGCCTGCCCTACTACAGTTCACGCAGAAGTCTTGTAAAAACACAGCAAATGCCAGAGAAGTACTTGCTGCCAAGGGCTGGAAGATTCCCCTTGGCAGCATCAGGCCTTCAACACAAGCAGTGCACCACTATCTTGCTCAGCCCCACCTAATTATATTCCAGAAGAAATCTCAAGCAGCAGAAATGAAGTCAAGCAAATAAGTGCTAGAGAAAAAGCACCTGAACTACTCAGACGTACGTAACTGCTGAGAATGAACTAGAAAGTAGAGGATGTCACTGCAGATGAGCCAGTGAAGCCAAATCCAAACCCGTGATACGTTTACATGCTAGCTGTGCACTTTATCTTTGAGATCCAATAGGAGGAACTGGGTCTCACAGATAGCAAGAAAGCAAGTCGACAGTCCTGAAGACATTGAAAAGACTGCATGGGCTAGTGGTCACACAGACCTTTTTCAGTGAAGAAGCTGGCAACATAACTTGAAGAGTATGACTGCCAGAAACATGATCTAAACAAGGCTTTGCAAAAAAGAAAAGAAGAAAAAAGAAAACAGGAAGCAAGTAGCAAGTTTTAATAAAGCCATGAGAAAAGAACATATTGCAGTGCTGCTGTCTGGGTTGTAGCTAGTAGAGGAAAGCGAAGGACTCAATGAGTGGGTGCTTTGCAAAATGTTGCAAGTCTCAGTTTATGACAGCAATAAACTTCTTTAGAGATGAGATAAACACGTTGAAGGATTAGCACTTCAGATGCGACAAGAGACAGGGTTAAAGAAGTATGAAGTACTCCACTAGCCGTCTCTTATATGATGAACACCTCAAAGACAAGGCCACAAGGAGAAGTGAACCCCAAATTAGCATGGCATAAGTGACTATGATATACTTTGAAATCTGAAGTTCAGACTCAGTTCTCCAACACTCTTTAAATATGGTTTTTATATTCTATGGTTGCACGCATAAAATAAGGGAGGATAAAAAGCGGTAACTGAAGTAAAACACAGTTCTCTGAAGCGTCATCGTGTTTGGAGGAACACTTGTCAGCGTTCCCCCCTCAGGTCTAGCACAGAGCAACAACCTGAGAGAGAAACACTGAACTTATGGCTTTTTGTGCCTGTTTTCCTTTTCTGGAGTTGCAGCTAAATGGTGCCATCCTTGCTTCACCCATATCCAGTATTCTTTTAACCAACTAAACATAAATTCATACTCCAGGGTAATGGGAAAAGAAGATACTCACGGAGCCCTTCTCCCAGCAGAACGTGTGGGGTTACATCCCAGGGAGCCTATGCACAAGGCTGCCACCAAAGGTGAGGCTGTGGTACCTCCGCAGCCAGCATCCATTGGGAAGCAGAGATGGGGAAAGATGACTGAGTTCTGAAAACCGTCATGGCTGTGAGCAAAACATGCAAAACACTGATCTACTGGGGGGTACCCCTGGGACCTGCTAGATTTTCCGTTGTTAAGGGCTTACAAGGCATTCAGTAAACGACAATCATCTATTTAATGAGATAGTTCATTGTTATATTGTGCAGCATACGCATCTGGCATCAGGCTGGAAGAATGGAGTCAAAGATGCAGCTTATCAGAGATCTTCAGCAGATTTGGAATTAAATATTTTATCACGATGTCTGAGCTGCTGTGGCTAGTCAGGTCAAGTCCCACCAGCGATCTGACAGCATCTGCATTCTTAAAAGTGGGTGAAAACTCAAGTGGCAAAGTTTGCAAGTGATGTAATGTCATTTGGAGTGATCAAACTTACTGTAAAGAATTAATTAGAGAAGATCTCACAACACTAAGAGTGGGCAACACAATCACAAAGAAAACAGTGTTGACAATGCAAAATAGTGCTTATAGAAAGAAATTTGTGAGCCACTGTGATAGTTCCCTGAAACCATCAAGGCACTGCTCAGTGGCAGGCAAAAGGGCAACCAATATTAGGAATTTTTGGAAGGAAATACAGAAGAAAGCAGAGGATCTCATTATGTCACATCCCTGGCATACCTCCATCCTGAGTCCAGTTTTAGTCCAAGCACCTTCAGATGGTCAAAGGAGAATTAGAAAAATAGAGAGAAGACTGACAAGCAAAATGGAACAGCTTAACTACATGGAGAGACAAACTAAACTGGTGCTCTGCAGTCTGCAAAAGAAATGACTCGGAGACGACATACTAAAGGGGACCAGAATCAGAAATATTGGCCAGAAGAAGAGGGAATAGCTATTCATGATTTTCCATTACACAAAAGCTGTGGGAACTGAAGTTAAAATGAACAAGTTCTTCAGAAAAAACCTAGCTATTACAATGCAGTGCAAGCTGAAAACAAGGGAACAATGTCACAGTGCTGTAAAGAAACAGAACTGTGGGATGCAGAAACCTGGCTGCAAGACATGGGATATCATACTTTACTACTCTAAGTGCTCGTAAAGGTTCAGGAGCAGTACTATGCTGAGATTGTGGCACTGCCCTTCAAAAAAAATAAGCCTGGGTCACTTGGAGAAAGTTCAACAGTAAGCAAGAAAATTGTTGGGGATCTAGACAACGTGACGTGTGAGGATAAACTCAAACAATGGGGGAAGGCTGAACGGGGATTCAAGTATTTAAGTACATTAAAGGTCCCTGCAAAGAAACAGAAATAGTCTTTTCACCCTCTCTACAGAAGGCAAGAAGTAATGGGCCAATTTTAAAGAATAGATTCAAGACAGAAACAACAAAGTTCTCAAAATGATACAGCAGTGAAAGTTTGACTGAAGAGGGTGTAGATGCTCTATAATGGGAAACTTGTAAAATTATGCTAGATGAATACAAGCACTGGTGCTGTAAGAACTACTCCAACTCAATAGGGCTGTTTCTACCTTCATGTTTTGTAGGGTCTGCACCCCAGCGCCTGTTTCCTCTCCAAGATGCACCACGGCTCCACTCTGTCCTTTCAGACTGTGTGGTAAAATCCTGACACTTACTCCCATTTCCAGGAAGCCCTGAAATCTGCCACCTGTAACCTGCAATGACCCTAAACTGAGAACAATCATAGCTTGCAAAGGGATTACTTACGCCACTCTTCGCTGCCAGCTGCAGGTACTTCAGACCTCTCTTTTCCTTAGGTTGCAGCCCCTTCATGTAGAACACTCCAAGATAAGCTTGTGCCTGCAACAAAACCACGCGGTACAAATCAGCCAGGATTTCCTCCTTAATTACTCTAGTTCTTTTACTGATTTTGCAAGTTGCTCAAATGCTGGGGTTACTGCGGCAAGACGAGTGTGCTAAGTACCCTGCATGCTGCAGAGCCTGCTGAGAGAAGGGGTTGGTCTGGGAAAAAATCAGTCTGACATGGTAAACACAAAAAAATCACATTTGATCTACAGAACTCCACGATAGGTGCAGTTAACGTCACCATACTAACACTGTAAGACACAGAATATTGTTTCAAACTGCACTGTGGAAATCAGAGCCAGAGAACAGCTCCTACTCGTAAGATACAGCAGATGCGCTTCCTGGAACAGGGTGCTACATGAGATACACTCACTGCCAGAACGACTGGCACTCGCAACACAAGATGGCACATGCCTAAATGTATCTCCTGAAGAGTAGGAAAGGAGGGCAGGGTACACAGATCCGTGCGGATGAATCATCTTGAAAAGTCACAGATACAATATGAGGATATGATCTTACTTCAAGCATCTCGTGGAAGTTCTTCCACCCAAGCAACCCGTACTCTCAGAACTGAGAGGAGATGAAACACAGAGCTACATTTTCAACTGTAGGTCAGTTTTTCTAAGCCAACAGTCTAATCCAGGTGTCTGATCTAAGAGCCACATTAAAAAGCCCAACAGCAAAACAGACGACCCATGCCTGTTGACACAGTGGGTAACCAGTTGCCTCCCATGTGCAGGCAGGGCTGGCTCCCATACACTGTCAGGAATATAAATATGTAGGAAGAATTTTGCTTCCAGTCCCACAAATGCTGCTTTCTAGGATGTCTTGTGGTTCACATCCTTTAGACAGGGTTCTCTGCTGGCTCTCTCCTTTGAACTCCTATGCTGTGGACACTAACCTCTGTAATCCCAGCCATTGCTGCTTGCTCCAGGAAAGTCACTGCCTTCTGATGCCTGTCCCATTCATTTTCAGGTCTGTGGCTTAAGAGATACCTCGCGTAGCGGTACTGTGCCATGGGGTGACAGCTGCTGGCTGCGCGGAAATAATAAAAAGCTGCCTGGAAAAAGAGAAACACACTTGTGTAGGATTCAGGTAACACATGCCCTCAACCATGACATGACTCCCCTCTGGCCAGAACAAGCTTAACTTCTCTGTCTAGATCTATAATAAGCTGCACACGCTTACCCCAGCAGCTCTCCCGCACCTCCCCACTGAAGAACATGAGATTGTTTAAGTGAGACAGTGGACTGCAACTGTAGGAGAGCCCTCTAACCACTCTGCCTTCTCTAGTCAAAACTAGTGAAAGGGGTGGCACTGGGCCAACAATACCAAAGCTTGCTCTGTGCCAACGGGGATCTGCACGATTACTCAAAACAAGGCGCCTTTGCAGATCTTTCCAGCTACAGAAGATGCTGCCTACGGCCAGCACGCACTAGGTGGCAGGCTGTGGTTAAGGTACTGAAACTGGATGGCTCAGACGTAAAGAAGCCCTCGGATGTGGTGTTTTAAATACAGTAACATGACAGGTTTCTCCTCGGTGCTCTCCTGGGTGCTAGTGGCACAGCCCATGTACCTATGAGAAGCCCTCAGAAGCTACGAAAAAGGGGATTTCAGGAGCACAGCTCTGAGGGGATCTATGACACTGAAGCCAGCACTGCAAACCCACAGTTTATATATTTCCAGCATTTTCTAACGAGACTTCAGAGACTGTCACACCCATCCAAAAGGAGAAAAGCGCCTGTGCACCCAACAAAGACCACTCTCCTGGTCTGTGCTGCACACACACAACCCTACAAGCCGTGGATACCTTTTCCAAGTCTTTTTCCGTGCCTCTGCCGTGCTCGTAACACAGACCCACGTTGAACTGGGCTTTGCTGTAGCCTCGATCTGCTGCCAGTTTGAAGCAGGTATAGGCTATCCTGTGATGGCCCGCTCTCATACTTTCAATCCCTGAGAAGAATACAATGTAAAAACAGGGGAAAAGAAAATAAGACATAATGCAGCCTCAAATGCAGCAACCCCCCCACAGCTACTGGGCCTTCCTTGGCCCACGCCAAGCGCTCTGCTCCACTTTTGGCTGGCTCACCAACCCTCACTCCACAGGACCAAAGTTTCCATAGGTAAAATGACAACACTGCGTTTTAGGAATTTTTCTAGTCTCACTGCAAAGAAGGATCACAGGCTAACACAACGTATGGTTCGCACAGAAGCGGTTCGCTTTTTTAGTGCTGCAACTAGCAGTGTATATAGGGCAGGGATTTTTTTTCTTAGATCATTGCATCTTCCTTCAGCTTTTCTTAGAGCTGCAATTCTGCAATTGCTTTTTCAGCTTGCCAGGAAGACTGAGATCTCAGACAATGAAAAAGGATACAAGGGTACGACAGCTCGTGTTGCAAAAAAGACAAGAGATGGCTTAATTTCCAACTACAGATGTCAGAACAACAGTGCAGGCTTCAACCATGCCTGGATTTAAGTATGCTGATATAAATCAGGTGGCAGGATGGGACAAAGGGCAATAAATCTCTCAAAGCACAGTTGAAATCGCTGAAAGGAGGTTTCAGCTTGGGTATATGCCATCTCTGCCTTCACACAAGACCTGCAACAATTTGGAGGTCCTTCAAAAAGAGAAATGTGTGGGTTAAGGACAAAACAAATCCGAGTCCACATTACCGAGGATATTCAATGCAATGGAAATGTCAATCCGGAAAATCTGCTGCAATTGGAAAGCAGCTTCCTCTAAATGCCCTCGCTGAGCTGGGTCACCCTGAGGAGTTAAAGAAGAAAGCTATTAAGACAGCAAAAACATAAAAACCCTACAGGAGATTCTTTCTTGGAAACTGAGCAGTGAGACACATTTGTACTGTACTATAGTTATCAAGAGGGTGATGTAATCTGGTGTCACGTGTCCACAAAAAAATCTCCCTCTTCTATGCAGCCGTCTAGTTAGGGAAGCTGTGTGGACATGGCTCGCTTCCCCTCTGTCCAGGGAGCTTGGTGTAGCCTCTCAGACATCATCAGACCTTTCAGAATTTAGCAAATACCTGGTATCACTCATAACTCCCTCCTCCAAAGGTAACGTTAGCCCTTGTTCGCCCTCCCAGAGCACGTCAACAGCACAGTCTCTGCCAAACATGCACTGGCATATTTGTACATGCTTTACTCAATTTAAGTGGAGCCCACACTGGCAGCTTACTGAACACTGCACACTCCTAATAAAATCCTGCACAGCAGAGACAATGTCTTTTCTTCCTCGGTAATGAACAGTATTTTTTACTTTACCACAGCTCCGGGAGGTGGGAGGCAGATTAGCCTGGCCTGCAGCTTTAGCTTCCCCGCTTGCATACAAATTTAGTGCCATCGAGTGGCAGCAGTGCACACTGCACAGGAGCTGAGGTGCCTCCGCACTCGGGGAAGTCACCCAGCAAAAACACCCCTGGCCACCCAACAGCTTTATTGCTCAGCCAGCACTCAGAGCCGCTCACAAGAGGACAAGACCTGGACCGACTCCCCTCCTTTCCTGAGACCTGCCCCACGACCTACGAATGAGCTAGAGACTCTTTCCACGGGCCCAGGACGGGGAGCTCGACACTCATCCCCTCAGCAGGTCAAGCAAATGCCTTTCTGGTGGGGGAGCTGAGGTCACTTCCGTGCCAGAGAGAAGA
This sequence comes from Nyctibius grandis, assembly GCF_013368605.1. Classification (NCBI taxonomy): domain Eukaryota; kingdom Metazoa; phylum Chordata; class Aves; order Nyctibiiformes; family Nyctibiidae; genus Nyctibius; species Nyctibius grandis. Next base: position 6,517,623 of record NC_090679.1, read on the forward strand.
TCTCACTCCATTAAATACTGAATTTATCTCCACTCTGTTCACAGTGTCCTTGAGGAATTGCTCAGCTGACTGATTTTTAAAACGGGGACTTGTCTGCACCTAAGGCTGTGAATTGCAAGGAATTAGCAGGTTTAATCACAACAAGAACAATAATATAATTTACGGCCTTGTGACTCTCAAGCTGATGCACCCTCTTCAAGCCAGAAGTGTCCTCCTCTCCATAACAGACAAGAGCCAGTCCTGATTTGCAGCTTTAGGAAAAGTGATACCACCTTCTCCAGTCATGGGTTGTCTGGTAACAACCAAAATAGCAACAGCATGTAATCACCTAGTGAAAGATTGCATCAATATGCAAATACACAAGAACAGACAAGAGCTCCTGGATAGGGTTTTGGTTTTTGTTTGTTTGGGTTTTTTTTCCTTGCCATTTTCTTTCAGTGCTTGTTTACTAGCACCCCTGTTACAGACACCTTAAAGGATGGGGATGCCAGTTCACAGTTCCTGGAACTTTGCTCTGGCTAAAGCAGAGGACAGCACATCACCTCTCTCTTTCTCCTGGCCTCCAGCTGTGCAGGACAGAAAACAGTCTTGCGCGTGAGTGGATTGCTCAGGCTGTGCTTGGGGTGGCACTGTGATGTCTGCCTGTAGGGAAGAGGCCTCAGGTGCAGACGAAGGGTGCGAAAAATGAAAGTGTACCTTTGCACTGCGGAGAACTGGCCCCAAGCTGGAGCTCTCAGGGATTTGGAACTCCCCTATATTAAAAAAAAAAGAACAAAAAAAGCAAGGTTAAGCAATGCTGTATCTACACCTCTTCCTCCTCTACCCATCTTCTCTACTCCATAGCTCTTTCCTAGAGGACCAATCACCCACCCAGTCAGGGATATTAAGAACAGAAGGAACACCGACCAATCTGACCTTTGTATCAAAAGCAACCAAGTGTCACAAGAAAACACTCCTGTAATCTGCAGCTGGCTAACACACCTCCTCCAGAAAGGCCCCCAGTCTTGATCTGTAGACACCAGAAGGTAGAGAATCTCCTGCTTCCTCTCAAAGTTTGTTCCAGCAACTCATAATTGCTGCTTTAAACCTCTGTGCTTCATTTCAAATTAAAATACATCTGGTTTCTTCTCCCAGGCGCTGGCTCTTCTAGGCTTTTTTTCCTCTTTACTAAAAAGCCCATTCTCCTTTTGAAAGTCCTGATACGACTAATCAACCCCTCTTGATTCTTGTCTGTGATTCTAAACAGACCGCGCTGTTCATGTCTTTCAACTGAAGTACTTTTCTGCCTGAGTTGATTAATTTTATGACTTTTTGCCACTATTCCTGAATTTTCAACATTGTCATTGAAGTGCGGACCCTCTCACCAGTGTCACGGGAAGGGTAAAATTGCCTCCTTATTCGAATTCATAACTGCCTACTTTGCATGTATCAGAAGAACTGTGCTCCAATTCCCATTGCCCAAGGCATCACACCGAGATCTCAGCGCTTAGGTGCTTGCCTCCCTAGCTCCTTTTCCAGATAATTCCTTTCCAGGGTACAGTTCTGCTTTTGCAAGGGGATGATCAGATGTGCTATTCTGGCTGCATCGGATGCAGGCTTAGGTTATCACCCCAGGGTACCCCACTTGCTCATCGCTGCCCTCTTAGATATGCTGGACTCTGTGTTCAGCCACTATCCGACCAGTTTCAATCAGAATTATCTAACACATCTACAGCAAAAGCTAAGCCACCTTGCTCTTAACAGAACTGTGCTGGAAGTGATTACACAGGCATTTACACCAGCTACTCTAAGAGGATGGTGACCTCCAGCAAAGAGGACAAACAGGCCAGGGCTGACTGAGGCCAATTATTTTTAACCTGAATCATCATAAGCAGCTGGATCCCACCGGGCACCTAAGACCAGGTGCTGAGGCCTGGATGACTTCGACCCAGTGCTGCTAACGCAAGGATTAGCTGTGCCCTCCCCATGTCTCCCCATCCCACCCACAAGCTGTGTGGCTGCAGAGCAGGGAGCTAATAGGAGTGAAAAATCAGTCCCTGATTCCTTGATTCCTGGCACTATACGGCTACACAAGCACTTGTGCCAGCACAGTGGCAGAAACGAGTGTGCAACAGGCAGGATTGCTTCTTGCAGTGCCTGCACCGTCTTACAATGCACACGAAGCCCTGGCCTGTGTCCCGGCTGCAGCCTCATTATTCCCAGATAAACCATTCCCCTCTGGCTGTATTAAAATGTATTTTATCTGAACAAGCCCCAGTGACCCAACAAGCACGATCGCTATGGCAAACACGATTTCTATTCATCTTTCCATCGAAAGTAATGTACTCTGTGAATTTATTAGTTGTGCTTTACATTTAATTTTATGCCTGATCTGAGAATATCTGATCTTTCTCACCGTAACTCTCTCTTGTTCAGGTATCTCCCTCATGATGTAATTCGGTTTTCTGCCATACATACAACAGCAAATCTCATGAAAAAAAATTGTCTGTATTAAAAATTCTCCCAACTGTTTGTTTAAACAACATTAGTACATTCATGCTTTCAAGAAACTTTACGTTTAGCATAGACATCTACTCCTAAATCAGAGATTGGTCATTTACTGAGAAAACATGTTGTAATTTGGACAAACGATTACCCCATGAAAAATAAACAGAAACTAATTCTGAATTTTATCAGCTTGCAAAACTGTCTCATGCCCCTCTCCCACTAGAAACCCCTCCTCACCCAAATCCCAGTAATTTCCCCAGATTAGTTACCACTCCTGGAGAGCACAAGGTCATTTGGAAGAAAACACAGGGACAAACTGATCCTGACACCCCATCCCATCTCCTGAAGGACTAGACGAATGAATTCTCTCAGAATTCACCTTTGAGGCTGGGCAAACCTCAAATCAAAATTCTCCACAGATATCATGATCTTCATGACTTGCCTGTTTCAGAGCAGCTGCCTTAATATCAGGCACACAATCTAAAAACAATGCTTAGGTTCCTTCAGCACTAACCAGAGAAATAAAAGCACCCCTGGCAGCAGAACCCCATCCCACTTCAGCAGAATGGGACGACCAGCTTAGATTAACCTTCAACCTCACACTAGTTAATACAAGTTCACCCCAACTGTTTGTTTCTTATTTCCCAAAGTACGGTCAAGCTTCAGCAGCACTTCATAGGATCTAGGCTTTGAACAAATTCAATGCTGTATTGCACACACAGAACCACGTTAAATTATTCTTAAGGTTGTATGCTGGAATACACAAAAGCTGGGAATATCACAGTTGGAATTTTCTGTGCAACTTTATTTCTACTTCTTCAAACATGTGCTATGATGTAACATGACTACGCATCCTTTTTTCCATGCAGTCTTGCTGCTGTCAGTGTACTGGGTGCTCACATATTCAGCAGCTAATAAATATTTTGTATTTCCCCTCTGTTCATCCTGTACTAATCAAGTGTTGCTCAAAGCTAGCTCCAAATGAGGAATTAATAATCTTCTCATAGACAGTCGCGATTGCTCATCCCAAAACATCCAAACGCTTCACAAGAATGAATTCACAACAAGAGCTGGACAAAATCCAGGATTTCTGCCTCATGGAAAATTTTAGTGTTTCCAATTGGTTTCATTGTGCTTTGAAATGAAAACACACTTTTGAAATGTCTGTAATCTCAGAATTGAAATAACGAATTTTACAGTTCTGCCAGGGGTAAAATACAACTCCCCAGGGCAGCATTCGGCTGCTATAACACTGAGACTGGCTGTAATCACCTGCTCGTTCACTATGTGCCTTTAACTTTCAGCAAAAAAGCTTCGAGTGAGGCACGAATTGCCTGAAAAAAATAGGATGCCATCATGCAGCTGAGGACTCGCTGGTAGTAATATCCAGAATGCTATTTATAGCAACTTTTAAATGAATTTCCTAAAGTTTTCTTTTTAAACACACTAAAAGTAATAGATTCTATCACATTGTGTTCTGTGAAAACTGGTATGGCTCATCTGCAAAGCCGGGATGTTTGGATCCATCACAAAGATCTTTGCCACTTGAGGTAACGAAGTAGCTGACAGCAACAGCAGATTGTCAGCGTACACGCAGACCAGCACAAGCAAGTCTGGAAATTAACTGAAACACTGAAAGAAAGGGTGAGGACGTGGAATTCTCTCCAGAAGATTCTTTGCCATTGCTGGCAACAGCAAATTGGAGAAGTGAAGGTACATTCTGCTCCACTCCAAGTTCTGGAGGTCTGCTCTCTAATGGCAAGACTTTACTACCACATTCCCCTGCATCCTCTGCCAGGCATCTGTCTTTCCCTTCCTTGTGCTCTCTCCAGCTTCTTGCTGTGTTCTGATTTAGCCAGCCTCATCCTCTTTCAGTAGCTAAACACCAGAAAAAAAAAATCCTAAACCTTAGGCAGCTTTTTCTGTAGAAAGCAAAGCGTACTCTGAGGCATCATCAAGGCATCACCAAGCTTCACTTTAAAACTTTCCACAGAAAGATTCACAGGACTTCCCACATTTTACAAAACTATGCATTTTTTCAGACTCTTCAGTGAAAATCACTGAATCTCTTCACCCTGACTTTTCTCAGTAAAATCCCACAAAATGGATGCACAGCATAATGTGAGAATGTAACCTGAGGACTTATGTACTGAGCAAAATCAAATTATTTCTGACATATATTATCTCTGACAACTGACAGTTGTAGATGCTTGGGCAGAAAGTGTAAGGAATAGGGATTATAAAGTCATGCTTCTCCTGGCAGAAGTTTCCAGCAATCAGCTGTTCTGGTTCTATGATCTTCTGGGCAGGAGGTTTCGGCTGGACCAATTAAGTTTAATTTGAATGTGTAATTTTACCTAATCACTTCTTGGAACCCATTTATACTTCTGGTCTGTAGCAATGAGTTCCACAATTTACCTGTGCCCCAGCCAAATGTATACTGGCTTTTACCTTTTTTCAAACCCACTACTTGAGTATTTCTGTGCTGCCTATTAATACGTGTATTATGAAAAATATTGTCCCTATTCAACTTCTCTCAACACTTTTAGCTTCACAGAGCACTAGCACACCCTCTGCCACTTCTTTCTTAAGTTGAAGAGTCTCTATTTGTATGTAATTGTCTCCTTGTCATCCTTTTCTATGTCATTTTTGTTACTGTTTTTAAGACAGTGTCTTTTCCTTAAGTGTTCAAGATGTGGCTGCATCACACTTACACAAACCTATGATGCTGTCTTGTCCTCAGCTCCTTCCTTTACAGTAATTAACATCTAATTGGCCTCACTGCTGCTGAGCACTGACTTAACCTTATCAAAAACATATCCATGGTGACTTTAACTGTTCCCTCTGCAGTATAATTATTAATTCGACACTCCTCATTCCATGTGTGTATTTACAGCTCCATTCCCCTGTGTATACTAATTTAACCTACCTTGGGATTACCCTGGGTTTAGTTCTTGTGCAATCTTTTGCTGTGACTTTCACAGTTGACTGTCCTGAATAATTTTGTACCATTTGCTTCTTCTGTCACCTCACTTGTCATCTCTTTTTTTCCAAATCACTGCTGACTCTGCTGAACAGAACAAGTTTCAACAAAGGACTTAGAGGAATCCACCAGTAACAGCTCTCTATTGTGAAAACTATTTCTTGTATTTTAAGGACTTACTAGCGCAAGAGCAGCCCCTCCATCTTCCTTCACATCAGCTACATTTCTCCAGGTAGCTTTGTTTTAGGTCGTGGCTGAAAGATTTTGAGAAAGCTAGAAGCTGGATAATCTTGCTCCACATGCCTATTGACTTCTCCAAAGAACTCTTAATGGACTTCTTAAGTCTCTGCAATGGAGCAAGCTGGCCTGAGGAATGGCTTCCTAAATCCTTCCAAGACCTTTGATTCTTTGATATAGCACACTCATCCAGGTATCTAACATCTCTGTTCTATAACATAGTTTCTATCAACTTAGAATTACCCTTTTTGCAGTTCTGCGGCTCAAACAACCCCCTGTTTTTAAAAGCCAGTGTCCAATTTGTCGGTGTTCATTCTTCTGGTCATACAGCAGATTTAAGCACTGGATTACAGACCATCATTAGAGGCTCAGCGATTTCACAGCTTCTGAAGAACATCTGAACAAAGAGCATGTGGCCTTAGTGACTTGTCACTGTTCAATTTACCAGTTTGCCTAAAAGCTCTTCCTACTGACTCTCAGCAGGAAACTGTTTGTCAGACATAGATACACGTTCGCTCTGGAATGTTCAGCTGTGCCAACTGAAGGCATCACTGTCTCCACTTATTCCCCACCACTTACTCCCCACCACTTCTCCCAGAGGTCCGTGTCCAACAATCTGCCAGTGAGGCAGTTTGTTTGAGTCCTTCTTAACACGCTCCAGGCAAAAGCAGATGGGTCAAACAGTCTAACTGGCAGTTTAGGTAAATTAACCTGGCTGTGTTCCTGGAGCTAATTAGGAGACATGGAAACAAAACTGCTCCATTTGCCAACTGATGGGAATGGTAACCTCTGGCAGGAGATGGGTTTGATAAGCAGTGATGGGCAGTAGCTTAAATCAGCACAGAAGAAAGCCAAAAATCTGGAAGAAAGCAAAGAATGGGGAACCCCTCTGACCTTTTCTGCAGCACCTTACATCATCTATTCAGCAACTGTGGGATGGCTTTTTTATGTGCCTCTTCTACAATGTGATCATATGATGTCCCCCTTTCTATCTGCTCCAGGCTTCCTGCTTGTAACAATTTTCCTAAAGCCATTGTTAGTGTTTATACACCTAGTGAGCAGCCCTGTTGTAGGCCTTATCTGATCTTCCTTGGTATGACTTTAAATTTAACACGTTAAGACATGCTTTCCTGGATGAGACTTCAATTTTTTTGAAGTATATCCTCCTGTTTTTATAAAACTCATTTTAATAAGAATATCTTTGATACCTGCTTCCACTGTCTTATCTACAGCACAAGTGCTTGCAAATACATCCTCATCTTCCTGGAAGAAATTAATTCCTTCAGTTTCACACCATGTACACAAGTCTCCCAGATCAATGGTGCACTACTCACCCGAATCCTTCTGACTGCACACAACTGTCCACAATAAAAGAACAGAAACTGGATGCTGTAATCAGGTCGCTAATGCAGATCAGTATTGGTAAAGCCAATGTCACCTCCACAGTTACAGCACAGGCTCCTCCCTGCCTTCAGGAGCTTTTTTCCTCCTGTCTCTGAAATCCTGATTCACCTCTCCCAAGTTGTGTCTTTCCACTCTACGCTATCTCCTCAAGTCTCAATAAATGGCTACACACTTCTCAGCTCCTAGCTTTGCCTTGGGGAAACTCAGAGACTCAGAAGTCCTTCTGCCACAAGTATCCTACCCCGCAGCACATTGCACATACCTACTTCTGCCCTGGGCTGGCTCTCTCCTTGCCCTGAGGGGATGCCTGAGGATGAATTCTCTGGTACAACCTCTGGACTTCCTTGCTGCAGGAAGTGGGATCCCAGCTGCGTGCTGGGACTGCTGGTGGAAGCTTCAGTCACTGCTGAAATATAGAGTGCAAAACAGTTCCCGTTAGCTGCGCAGTGTCTGCTTTAGGAGACAACACCGAACTGTATGTCTACCCAGCATCCTTCTCTGCTCTGACCACAAAGCCAAGCAGGAAGGAAGTTCAGGGAGCAGAGTTCAGAACAGAAAACAAAGGTAAGGGCATGCGGGATGCAAAGTGGGATTGCACCAAATCATTAAGAAACAGCGAGATTCCCCTGACAGACACCAGCCCTCACTCTCCCCAGACAGCTTGAAAGCTGGTTGTCAGCTCACAAAAGCTCTCTTCCAGCCTTAGTTAACACATCACGAGGCAGAAATCCTGTCCAACAGCCTGGCCCTCCCACAACCCCTCCTCACAAGGCAGAGCTGCTAACCTGTCTGCTGAGAGGGCAATGAAGCAAGCCAGAGAGACCTGTGCTCTCTCCTGCCATCCGGCAGCGATCTCAGCCATGAGATCTGTCTGACCAGCTGCAGAAGCAGCGCACCGAGTGCTCCCTGGAGAAAAGCAGACACAAGTCAAGGAAAACAGCCCCACTCCCTCTTTCTGTCCCATTTCCATTCGGCAGCTTGGCCACAGCTCCGTTTTGGGGAGCCCTCCCACCACGGCTCCCCTCCCTGGGGGCTCCCGCAGCACCCATCCCCTTCCACACCCCCCCAGGTCTTCTGGCGACATCCCTCTCGCCCACCCTGCTGCTCCTCACCCAGGTGACTGCCTCCAGCACGGAGCAGCGGGGCACCACGCCGGGCAGCGGCTGCTGCCTTCCTCCTCGCTCCCGGCCATCCCGGGCCCGTCCATCCCGACAGCCGGGCGCTCTAAAACAACCAGAAAACACCAACACCGTGAAGCCAGAAATCAGCCCCTCAGACTCCCCCCCCGGCCCCAAGCAGCGCCCTGAGGGCAGGGGGACACCCCACGCTCTCTGCAGGCCAGCGCCGCGGCCCGGCGGGGCTGTTGGCCCCCGGGCCGGGCCGTACTCACCGCTCGGGGCTGGGGCCGCGGCCGTCGGGCGGCTCGGCGGCGGGGCCGGCGGCGCAGGCGGACCGGGCGGGGGGCAGCCAGCAGCGGCCCAGGCCGCGGCCCAGCAGCAGCCGCCACATCGCGCCCGCGGGACCACAGAGAGGGCGCGTTGCCCAGCGACGGCGGCCTGAACCATAGAGAGGACGGAGCTGGCGAAGGGATCGGTTAGTCGCGGCGGGGCTTCCCTCGGGGCGGCGGCCGCCCCCACACCGGGTTACGGGGGGAGAGCGGAGCCCGCATGGGCAAAGCGCCGAGGAGGGGTTTCAGGCGGCGTGAGCCCACCGGGCGGGTAGGGCTAGAGCGGCGCCGTACCATAGAGAGGAGCTAGAGCGGCGCGCGGCGGAGCGCGGGAAAGGCGCGGGGGGCGCTGCGGCCCGGAAGGGCCGAGCTGTGGGGAGGGGGGCGTCGTGCCGCCGCGGCTGGGGCGGGCCGTGTCGGCCCTGGGGGTCCCCTTGTAGGCCCAGCGGGTGCTGGGGGGTCCCCTCAAGGCCCGGGGGGGTCCCTTGTACTTCTTTGTGTCCTGGGAAGAGTCCCTGTAGCTCGGGGGGATAAATCCCCCTTGGAGAGCGCAAGCGGCTGGGGGCAGCCGGCTGTGGTTTTTCTCTGAGGAGTCCCTGAGCCCAGAGGTGAGCCCTGGGGGAGAGGACTTAAATGTAGGAACCAAATGGGTAGTGGGGAGTGCTAAAGTATGCCCGAGCCTGTGACTACCTGATAAATGGTGCCTTCTCCTGACCCAGAATGGCCTGCAACAGTGGGGCAGATGGATGTTGGGTTGTGCTGCAGTTGGGTTAGACAAGAAATTGCATACTGCAAAGTAGTTTTTTTATAACAAAAAAAGTAATTCCAGGTGTGATCAGAAACTCTGTTAATCTTCCTCTAATCAGTGAGGTGATTAATTATATTTGGGAAATGGGTATAAAAGCAAAACATTTGTGAATGGCAATGTGTAAAAAAATGCATTACGATGTGGTTACAGTTTGGGTTGTAAAAACGTCTTGTCGGCAGTCGGCCTGATTTTGTGATTGAACGTGCTTGCGGAGGGTTTCCTTGGCTGTGTGTCTGTGTGTTTGTTTGAACCGTGTTGCAACAGGAGATGGCAGAGTTCCCAACTGAGAGCGTGGCATGCCAGTGTGAGGAAAAGATAGGCTTTATGTTCTCCTTGCCCTAGTGGGTTCCTTCAGAAGTGTGAATATTGCCGCCCCTGAGCTCGTTCCAGCTGAACAGTGTACTTTCATGTTTATTTCTTTGTTCCATAGGCACAGAAATTCTTGGTCATTTTGGCAGTTTGTCTCTCTCTCCAGAATATGGTTTTCTCTTTGCTGGTAATTCTTGTTATGGACTCGTAGTTCTTGTTCAGTATTATCTGTGTTTTATGCTTGGCCGGCTGCAAGTTTAGCTCCAAGTGTGGCTTTCCAGGATATACGTAATCACTCTCTTTCATCAGCCTAAACGCTTGCTTTAACCTATTGAATTTCTTTTGGTTTTCCATAGCTTTTATTTTTTTTGTAGTGTCATATGGATACAAATCCTTTATCCTTTTCACCCCAGATTTGGCTTAATACCTTAATTACAAAGTCATTTAGTTGTCTGTTTTAGTAAATGTGTCTGTAATTGTCTTGTGTTAGTAGGCTGGTATTTCCTAAGCTACTACAGTTTATTTGGGGATGAAAATTACATGCAAAATAGAAATATCAGCATCTCCACTCTATAATCTTGCCTTAATTTTCTCGCTCATCAAGTTGATATCAGTAATTAATGCTCCAAAAACTTGAACTGCATTTGTTGGTATTAGTTCATCCAAGATCTTCTCAGCTAATCACTGTATTTTTACTGCCGTTAGTCCTAGTTTTCTTTCAAGTCCCCAGCCATCTGGTGTGCGATACTCTCTGTCTTTTCTGCAACCGGCAAGTCAATAGCAGAGCTGATCTGTTTTGATTCATATCGTGAGGATGCCACAGGAGTTGAACAACATCAGTTGTGCAGTTGCTGTGCGCTTGTGTCTTACCCTGGAGAAGGAAAATCACAGCATGAAGACGAGACGAGAGGGGGATTCTGAGAGATGAGGAAGGGGATGGTCCAGAGCAAGAACAAAGTTGAGGTAGCAAAGATCAGAGCTGTAGGCTGGCGTGGAGTAACGTGGCTGAAGTAGTAAATGTTGTAGAGAGAAACGCCTCGAGCTATGCAGGCAGGAGGACAGCGTGTTCTGCTGCTTCGGTCTTTCCAGCTCAGCTAGTTTGTGTCCTTGCAACTTGCAGTCAGAGAGTGGAAAGGACGTTGAGAAGGAAGAGGCGAGAAGCCATGAGGAATTGCTGCATGTGCAGTGTCTTGCTACAGCTTTTTTTACCATTGTTGGTATTTTGTTCCATGCACCCAAGGGTGCTGAGGGAAGCAGCCAATGTCTTTGCAGGGCCACTTTGAAAGGTCACAGTAATTGGGAGAGGATTCTGATGACTGAAAAAGGGCAAACATGATACACTCATTCGAGAAGGGTAAGAAGAAGGGTTGGGCAACTCTAAACCACTCTATTTAGCCTGGGTCTCTGGGAGGTGATGGCACACCTTCTCTTGGAAACTTTGTTTTAAGGCTGTGAAGGACAAGAAGGTGATTAGGAACAGCCAGCATGGATCTGACTAGGGCAATCATGCCTAACCCACCTGATTGCCTTCTGTGGTAGGACTGGCTCAGAGAACAAGGGGAGAGCAGTGGCTGTTGTTTACCTTGACTTTAGCAAGGTCTTCGACACAGTCTCCCATAGTATCATCTTAGCAAACTGGTGAGGTATGGATTGGGTAAATGGACAATAAATGGGATGGAAAAGTGCCTGGACTGTTGGGCTCAGATGATGGTGATCAGTGGGCTAGCACACAGAGTGTACGAGAAGAGGCTGAGAAAACTGTGTTTGTTATCACACAATAATTTTAGGAAAATAAATACTTTGCTCCTTAGGGAAATAAATATTGTGCTCCTTAAAAAATATATTTATTTTGGTGGAAAGAGGAAACCAGGCTGGTTGTAGAAAGCAAGTTAAAAACATACTTCGAAGTTCTAGGAGGTTGTACACATTCTGAGGTCTTTTAAAAACCTTGTAATTGAAAGCACTCTTTTATTCACTGCTTTAAACACTCATTAGTGCCAGTGCCCCCTTAAAGTCCAGGCAAAATCAACATATCTCCAAGTGCTTCATTATTTCTTTGAGGCACATTTGCCACTGGAACTTTATTCCCTGGGTGCTGGAGCTGTTTGTGCTTCTAGGTTTTCATCTGCATTTCTCTTTTTCTACATCTTGAGCGAAGTAACTTAGTGGAACATGTTAGCTTGGATACACAACAGGTTTTTTTTCCCTCTAGCCAGAAATTTATGGCTAAAAAAACCCACCATGCGATTTTGACCAAGTATACTTGGAACACTGTAATTACAGATGATCTAGTTTCACAGCTCGCAGACAAAAGAAAATGTGTTTGTTTTACTTTATTAGATTTCTTCTAATATGTTCATACAAAACCAAATGTGCATATACACACTCTGTCAATACTGCCAGCTGCAATTTATTAAGTTTTAGAAATTTTTTCCACTAGGTCACTGTATTGTTAAACAGAGATTGAATGCAGGATCAATGCTAAAGATGGGAAGGCTAAATTTCAAAGTAAACAATCTCATCTTTCTCTTAGTAAGTTTATAAGGGGCATTTTTGAGGAAGTCTTAATTAATCAAGGGCCTAAATCCTCTCTTAATGCGGTTGTATTTTTGTAGCAAGAAAATAAGAAAGCGAAGGTATTTGGGCATAAGCTGTAGGTTGCACTGAGGTTTCACTCTTCCCTGACTGCTGCAAAGCCCCTCAGTCAGTCCTTGTAATCCAGAGCTGGAACTGGGAGCGCGTTTTGGGGATATATCTTGTTGCTTTGTGATGAACTCGGAGGCCCTGGGAGAATCTTGGTGTTGACAGCCCCTGACAGTAAATGTCACATGAATTCGGAGGGAGCTCGGAGCCTTCTGGTGACTGCTATGAGAAGAGACGTGGTGACAGAAAACCTGATTGATGAGCCATGCCGCAAGTAGAGGGATTGCGTATAATTGAATGGTCCGCGGAAGTTATTTCTGGGTTTGCTGTGAACGGTGACATACACTCCAGAGGTGTCCTCACGGGGGAGGCCTGCAGATTTTAACCCTGGTACTCAGCAACTCCCTGTTAACGCAGCGTTAACAGACTTTACAACTTAACGGGCTGGTTTAGCTTCATGCCTAGCATAATAATTAAACAAAATGACAACTGGAGATGGTCAGTCATGCAATTACCTTTAGAAACATTCGTTTGTCAGCTTTTGCCTCCTTTTTAGTGCTTGTGGCTCGGCTCTGTGATCTGACAACGTGGAGACGTTGATTATCAAGGTTCTTCCGGATTCTGACGATGCGCCTCTCTGACATGGGCTTGTCGCAGCCATGGTAAGCACAGCGGTGATGCTCCTGGCATTAAACGGGAACGTGAGACGTTATAGCCGACTCGCCCAGCAAAGCATCTGCTCACACTGACCCATTAAATTGGTTTCTCTCTCATTAAAACCCTTGTGGAGTCTCTGGTATGTCACAGATCTTTAAAATCTCCATTATGAATTCCACTTTCTTCTGGGTATTTTTAGCTTATACTTGCAGAAATGATTGTTGTCTCTTGCATTTAAACGTATCAATTTTGGCTTCACAGACATCTCCTCTGGGCCATATTCAAAGCCCTGAGCTGACTTGAACTGCTGAATCCGTAGGGAGGATTTCAACACAACTCTAAGCACTTGGACGTTGGAGCTGTGCAAGAAGGAAGAGGGAGAGAAATTCAAGCCCTCCCCCCTTCCCTTTGGTAAGTCAGGAGCACAGCCCTTACAGATTTACTTGGTTGTGCCAATTTAATGTGATTTCTTCTGAGCGCCAGGAACCACTCAAGGAAGGCTGACAGGTTTTATCAACGGAATGGAAACTGGAGTGATAAGGTGAGAGTTATTGACCTGATAACTAACAAACAGAAAACTTCAGTGTCCCTCAAGCTAAATATTGCACTTAGAAGGTAAGTAGAAGATAGCAACAGCTGTGGTCTTGCCGCTGAGTGAGAGTATGTTTTAGTGTAGAGGAGCAGGAGGTGAACTGTGAAACAAACACATTCAGTTTGCCACAGACTATTTCCCTCTATTACTTTTAATGAGAGCTAAACTCCGAAGTGCTCAATGGGACAATAATGTTTGAGATGGAAGGAACTCTTCGTACACTCCTAAATTCTAGACACCCGGTTGCAATTAAAATAATTGCTTGCAGATTATTAATAGCTCGCCAGTAGTTTAAGGCCGTTATCAGGAATGGGACCAATTGGTACTAGCCACTGCACAACTGAATGAAAAGTAGTGCTGTCCTTGAAGGAGCTGAATTAACAACCCGAACCCACAATGCTCAAAGGAGTTTGAAAAATGAGAGAAACGTAAAAAGGTGAGAGGAGCTGGGTTAAAATGCATCGCTATAGAGACTGGCAAGGAACATGGCTGGAGTGCCATAGTCAGGTGTTAGTAAATGCTGCCTAAGTGTTTTTTAATTTATTTTAGTTCTGAAATTGTACCTTGGGGAGGGCAGATGGGAAAGGAAGTGGAGACCTCTAATGAATTATGATTTAGAAGTGATGGAAACAAAAAGTACTGCAAGTACAGCAGTCTTTTGTTCCTCCTTTTTCCCATTGTATTTTTCCCTGAGAACATGCTGGGATTGTGTATGAAACCTAGCTGTCGCAGTTCTCACCCATCCCTTGACATTCTTGTCTGACAGAATATGAAGGCTTCAGCAGCTGAACAAAAAGGCACATGACAGAGCTCTTGCACGTTGTCCGTCTCCCCTTTCTGGCACCTGGCCTGCTCAGTACAATTGGGAGAGACAAATGGTAAGTGATCACTTCCTATTCAACTCCTGCATGCTAACTTCGTTTTTCACATGGAAGCAGTTTCATACTTGCCATGTTTGTCATTCTGCCATGTCTCTTTTCTGTTTCCTCTTACAGTTTGGGTTTTTTTTGAGGTGAGGGTACCAGAACTGCACTGGGTATTCGAGAAGCAGATGCACCATGAATTCATACAGTGGCAAAGTCCTACTTTTCTCTCCTAATAATTCTGAACTTTTGATTTTCTTTTTTTGACTGCTATTGAGCAATGAGGTGATATATTCATAGAGCTAGCTATTATAATGTCAAGATGCATTTCCTAAATTGTGCAAGCTATTTCAGAGCCCATCACTCTGGCTGTAAAGTTAGTGTTGCTTTTTGTGGATAGCCAGATTATAGTTGTCAGGGCTGAAATTTTTCTTCCACTTTATCATGAGGCTGCTCAGCGTCATGAGATCTGTGAGGTTTTGTAGTAAATATTCTCCTAATTAATTTAGTTTTTATCAGAAATCTTCACTATTCCGCCTACTTTCTGGATCACTTCTGAACACATTGAACACCATGGACCTTAATCCCCATGGGACTCCACTGATGATCATCTTCCACTGTGGAAAACTCATCTTTTAGTCTTATCTTCTTTTTCCAATATTAAACTATTATTTAACTCTGTGAGGTCCTTACCTGTAGTCTCTGGCTGTTTAGTTTATTTAAGAGCCTTTGATGAGACCTTCAGTTTTTGAGGTTTCTGGAAGCTTGGGGTGAGTTGGAAATATAGAGAAAATTTCTCAGCTGGATCTCTGTTATTTACATGCTTTTGACTCCTTCAGAGAATTCCAGCAGATTTAGGAGGCTCAGATTCCTTTTACAAAAGGCATGTTTACTTTTCCTTAATGTGTTACTTTTATTCATGTATTCACTAATTCTGTTCTTTACTAGAGCTTCAGCCCATATAACCAATATGGACATTAGACTTAGCGATCTGTGGTTTTTTGAATTGCCACTGAATTCATTTTTAAAAACTGATTTCTTATTAGTTACCTTCCAGTCCTTTGATAATCACAGCTATTTTCAGCAAAAGGTTATGTACTAAGGGTATTAGCTCAGATGATTCATATTTAACATTCTGTAAAAATCCTGTATGAATATCATCTGCGCCCAGTGACATGTTGTTATTCATTTTATCTGGCTTGTAATCTACTCTTAACAACCTTAAATTAAGACAAGCCTTCTGTGAATGCTTTATAAACAAGATGCTGGTTTCAGAGTTTCTCTGAGATTCTCCAGGTGAACAGAGATTTGAAAAAAAAAAAAATGTGTTTGGGATTTTTTTGTGATGGCATGATCTTTCCTGAGTGCTTCTTTCATACCTGTGTACTCATGGGCTCTTGCAAGCTGCTTGCTCTTGATGTGTTCAAGAAGGATTTATTATCTTTTTTTTTTTATTTCTTTAGCAAACTGCTTCTAAACTCTTTCTACAGTCTATGTTATTGTGCTTTTACATTTAGTCTGCCAGAATTTATGTTCTTTTTAGTTTTCCTTTTTCAGACACAACTTCAGCTTTTTGCAGGATACCTTTTAACTTCCAACAGCCTCCCTGATCCTGCTGTTTTATGATGCTAGCTTTTTGTTTTTCTCTCAAGTCTTTTTTGACAGGCTATATGCATTTGCTTTGAGCCTCCAGTGTAGAATCCTAAAATAGTCTACCTGCCATCTGAAAACATTTTACCTTTCTGACTGCCACCCTGAGCATTTTTTTTAAACAAATTTCCTCATTTTTGGATTCCCTTTCTCTGGAATCAAGCACAACCACTGCATTTGCCAACATTTCTTCATTTCAGAGTATGCAGTCATGAAATAGATAAAAGGATGAAGGGTTTTGGCCTAGCCTGGTCTCTAGGAAGGCTAGAAATACCAGCCATTAACATTTCACTAATGTTAATGTGACTAATTTCATTAACTGAGAAACAGGGAAGGAAGTGACTTGCCAGTGCTGGAGATGGTGGGAATTCCTACCCCGGAACATCAGCTTCTCTCTCCAACCTACAACAGATAAAATGACAGGTACTTGGGAAAAAAAGCAATCTGGGCTGATTTGTCACCACATCACTGAGGTTCAGTACTAACTAGCTTGAGTGTTTTTGGGCAGAGCCCATCTACACCGTGCTGGTGGGAACCAGGGTGAGGTAGCAGAGTTGTGCTGACAGTGTCCAGTTCTCACATTAGCAGACACGGGAGTGATCCTGTATACCAAGAAGTCTGGAAGGACAGCGTGTGAATGCAAGTAGTTCTTCACTAGTGATAGTACTAGAGAAGGAGAGCTCAGACTACTTCATGACTTCAGTTTGCATATAACAAAATCTTGGATAAGGTCTGACCACAGAAGGACTAAGACTGTAGGTGGTAGAGGCTGGTTTGTGAGCTGGTTCTTTTCAGCTCCCTCCAGTTCTGGACTGCTCCTTGCAGTAAGCGGTAGTTGCTTCCTAACAGCTCCAAAGCTGCTCTGAAACTGGTGGGGTTAAGCAGTCTTTGTCAAGCAGGTGCTGCACTTCAGCATGTGACTAAAGCTTGCTTACTAGCAAAAAACATTTACTCTGAGGTTGAAAGGCACCACCACTCAGCTACTGCAAAATACACTTAAAGCCAGGGTGAACCAAATACCACCAGTTACAGTGCAACTGCTGACTAGCAGTGACTGCTTAGCAACAGTGAGAGTGATATGGATACAGATGAATTGACTGTTTTCTGAGCAAGCTGGGTAGGAACAGAAGTAATTAGCTGCTAGCTGATGAAAAGGCATGCTTAATTATTAGTATAATTATAGATATAATAGATCAGGAATTATTCAGTAAGAGTAAGAAAGCCAGTGTGTTACAAAGAAGGTAGTCAGAGTGGAAGAGAAAATGACAGCAGTGTGAATTCCTGAGAAAAAAATGTAAAGAATTAAGATGATAAATCTGGAATCTTTCGGGTTTCCACTCACTGACATATCACCTCAATTTAACAATGGTGTGAGGGCATGCAGAGCTAACAAGCTCTGGGGCTTGTATTATTTCTGGTTTTATGTGATGGTGATTTAACCGATTGTGTGCCAGTGAAGTTGAACTGTATTTTCATAAATCTCGGAACCTGCACAACTTCACAAGGGTCTTTGTTCTCCTTCCGGCAGTACTACAGCACAACGGTTTAATTTGATGGATCCTGTGGGAAGCTGAGCTATAGCTGGTTCTGATCAATGTTGGTAATTGATTATAATTATTTGATAAGGCAGCAATGCTTTCCCTTGGCACCCTGAGTAAGTAATCGTGACTAAGAAGCAGTAATGTCAGTCAGCTGCCCTGCCTGGCCACTGCACTAACAGAGACCTTAGGAATACATTTTTAATATAGGATGTATAATCACTGAAATGGGTAACCTGGGGAAGATTCTAAGTACATCTTTTCCGATGTCAGAATGGCCATGGGTAGTGCTGATCCTGCTTATGTGGCCAGGGATTGGACCGCATGCTAATGGCAGCAGCAGTGTTCTGGTGTCATCTATAAGAAGCTGGAACTGAGAGGCCCAAGATGGACACAATTTTTTCTAACATTGTACTAGTTTCTAAAATTATGGCAAGGGAATGGGAGACTGGCACCAGCAGCTCTAATCTAGATTCTTTGAGTCTGGTAGTAGTGGTGCCAAATGATTACAAACCCTTTTGCCCATTGCGCTGGATAGAAAGGAAAATTGAGATACAAAGATTTTATTGAATTGCTATTTGAGGACTAATTATTAAAATGGCTTTTGATTAATGAGTTGCGAGTCAAGCTGGTTTGGCAAATAGTGTTTTGATAAGGTATTTGTAAGACAGATAGTCTTAAGATGGTAAGATGAATGTAAAACACTGTAACCTTAATGATGATGTTAATGCAGAAATGATGTAAATGTGCATGAGCAATTGCTGTATGAAGTCACTGGGGTACATCAGGACAAATTGAGTACAGACAAACTCTGATCAGCATCAGCTGAGCACAGAATCATTGAAAAGTGAAGCTGGAAGAAATCTCAGCTGATCACTTGGTCCATCTCCTTCTTCCACAACAGGATCAGATCTGCTTATGACATTCTTGGCATATGCAGAGCTGTTGTTTCTCTTCCATTTTGTGGCAGACTTTTATCTGCTACAAGACTGTTACTGCAGCGATCCTGACTCTGTCAGGACTGTTACTGCATCTCTCCGTGGTCTTCTCTCTTTTGAGCACCTCCTGTTCTCAGTCTCTTGATTCAGGTCATGTTTTCCAGACCTCTAACCATTATTGTTATTCTTGCTGCTCAGCCTGTCAGCCTTTCTCGAGGAGCAGTACCCAAGACTGGACGTGCCTCTGCACTGAGGCATTACTAATACTGAGTACAGCCAAAGGACCTACAAGATGTCTTGCAGGTAATTCTTTTGTTAATATATCTGTGTAGTGTTTTCTCTTTGCTCAGGACAATAACCTCTGTTCAGCTTGTGATCTATCAGAACCTTCAGATCTTTATTTTTTTCCAGTCTGCTTTCTGCCCAGCTGATGTCTGTCCTGTATTTGTGCACTTTACTCCTGCCTAAGTTAAAATACTATGTTTTTTACAAGTGAGATGACTGCTATATTTATAGACAACTTGTCCAAGTTGTCAAAAGTTTTTAATACTGCTATCCCCCATGTATTTGTAGCCACTCTTCGCAGATTTAATCTTGGCAGATTTAATAAACACACAGTCCATTCCCTCATCCAGGCTATCAATAAAATATTGAATGGAACTTATGAACAGCTGAGTAACCATTCAATTTGTCCTTCAAATTTCACAGTGAACCCTTGGAAACTACTCTCAGGGTGTAGATTCCAACCAGATTTGTGTTGTGACTTCAAGCCAGGGCATTCTTGCACTCACAAATATTGAGTGGGACAATGTCAGGCCTCTCAGTGACATTGAGGTATGTGGTATCTGCTGCTTCTTCCCTGTCCACAAAGTCTCATCCATCAGAGAGGGTAATTAGTTTGAGTCACCTTGTTTTGTTCATGAGGAATTAATGTTGACAAATACTCACCTCCTTATTAGTTTCTATGCACATAGAAATAATTCAGATTATTCTGGTGTTTTTCTTTTCCTGGACATTAAATCTTCTGGTATCTTAGTTATTCTGTTTGACTTGTAGAAGGTGACCACTAGTGGTTCCAGTTGTTTGAAAGTGTACGAACATTGGGGACAGTTGTGAAGGCAACAGATTCAACCCTCTCACCAGGAGAAACCCTGTGCCAAATGTGAAATTCCTGTGATAAAGCACAGAGACACAAAAGGTTCTCAGGAGAGTGGTGGAAGGAACGTTTTCACAAAAAGAAGTTATTTCAGTCTGAAAAATTGTGAGGCAAATCAACTTAATTTAAAAAAGAAATTTCAGGCTAGCTTGAGAGAATTCTGAACAGTTTGAACTACAAGTCTGAACAGTCTTGTAGAAATATAGCTAGGGTCATGTAAAAGAAGAAGTTGGGAAACCTTAATTCTGGGCTGCACTGACTTCTTTGCCTATAATAGATTGGTAGTGAATATCTAAGAAAATAGAAATAGAGATTAGACTGAATTTCATAACCTTTTAACCCAGAAAGCCTGGATCTCCTCAGCAAAGTGTTTTCTGAACTCTAATATATGCTCACTGTTGACACGGGCTTATTCACAGAACAGAATGACCTTTGCACAGCTCGACGAGAAGCGCGTGTGTGATAAGTTTTAGTCTGTCCTGTTCAGTGTGCCCATGTGACTGTAAGTTTGATCTTACCAAACCAAGGTGTTATACTTTGTCTTAGAGCACTTCTGCTGGAGTGTTTGATACTGTGTGTAGGAAGTGTACGTGTATTTATATGAACACTCCAGTATATGAGTCAAGGAAGAAAGAATATGCATTGCATTGGTATGAACGATTTGCTGTTTTTCAGAAACTTTGTTTTTGCCTGAATTCAATACTCTAAAGGGCAAGAAAATACCACCCAAGAAACTCCTATCTATGCTGTGCATTAACAAGCCTTTGGGTCAGTACCATTTCTGCTGTGCGTTTTGTTATGTAGAGTTATCATCATGGTCGTACCTTAAACTGTTTGGAAGATGGGACTGCTGGCAGAGGAGGGAAGTCAAAAGTGTCATCAGGCTCCCAGAACAGAGGCAGGTGTATTCCATGCTGGCTGCAGGAATTTTGAAGTGTGTGTGGTGGGTCCTCTTATGACTCTTTCTTCTTTCATCCCTTTTTTCACCATCTTCTGCAATATAGATCCCCTTCTACTTCCTGGTCCTTTAAGCTTAAGGAGCTGTAGAGGTACGCTAGAAGCTATTCATGTGTGGAAAAGTGTTGTTGCTTTCTGATATCCTTTGGTTTTGCATATACCCTCCACAGGTAGGTACTCACTGCAAGGTCAGAAATGGTTTTGGTGATGAAGCA
Source organism: Nyctibius grandis (assembly GCF_013368605.1). Taxonomy (NCBI): domain Eukaryota; kingdom Metazoa; phylum Chordata; class Aves; order Nyctibiiformes; family Nyctibiidae; genus Nyctibius; species Nyctibius grandis. Next base: position 6,538,507 of record NC_090679.1, read on the forward strand.
GAGACACGTGAATATACTGAGGACAGGGGTGCAAGGCAATGCAGTACAGGTTTTATAACACAGAGGTGAGTCATTTCTTAACGGTGAGGATTTTTGAGTATCAGCTCTATGTGACTTCCACTACGAGGCAGCTGTTAACGTATTACTATGAATTGGTTTGGAAGAAAAAAAAGATTAAAATTGCATAAGTAGATAAATTTTAAAGAGACAGAAATAATAATGACATTAAAATTGGCTGAAAGAACTGAGCTACAGTAACAATGGAACATTTTAAAAATAAATGGGTAGCTAGGAAAGGATGTAGGGAGACATGCTGCCTGGAGATCACAGAGGCACCTGAGCTTGACAGTTTCTATGGCTGCATGAAACAGAGAAACACAGCCAAGCCCCCACTCTCTCCCAGCGTATTACACTGCACAGCAGTCAGGTTTAGTAACACATTGCTGAGAAAAAGTCTCCCACTATTTAGTATTCATTATAGATGGCATTTTTCAGATTGCAGCGCAGCAGTGTAAAAAAGCCACACTGGAGGAAGAGTGGAGAACGGCATGTCTCCAAGCTCTGATTTATTTCTCGTTTATATTCACCAACGACACAAACCTATGCTAGCACCAATTTTAGGAAGGGAAAGTAACTGTCAAACCACCAGCGTTTTCTAGCATTCTTGCAGGAAGCCAGCACAACAGGAGGCAAAACACAATTCCTGCAGTAGGACAGGCGAGTGGCTCCCTTGTGAGGCTGAAACATCTGGTAGATTTGTTTCTGTGAGGCGTCGTGGATCTGCAGGCCTGCCTGCCTTCTGCCAGCTGCCTGCTTTCTATCCCATTTACATTGCATTTTGTAAACCTTGTCTGCGTGAGGAGGGAGCCTGTCCCCACAGACAGGGTGCTGCTGTGCTGTGACACCTACATCTGTGAGCAGAAAGCTGCCTGGACAGACCAGTATCCTAAGTACCCTGGGGTTGACCAACCGCTGTCACATCAAGTGTGGGATGACACCAGCCTGTGATGTAACACCCAGAGAGCTCTCCTGCCTGCATGCTTGCCCTTGCAGAGAGAGGTGCATGGCCCATGCTGCATCCCGTGGGGGCTGGCCCCTCTTTTTTTTGGTGTGTGATCATTTCTAGGTAAGCTGGATGCCAGTCACCCAGAAAAGCAACACAGCTTTTCCATCATCCGTGAGTCATTAATTCCTGCAAGCCACAAGGGTGCTGAGCACTGCAGCAGAGGTAGGAGCCAGGGTGTAGGGAAATGCACGTGGGCTTTCACCCCAAGCTCCCCGCAGCCTCCCCAAAGCCTGCCTAGCAGAGGAGTGATCCGGCATGCTGAAGAAAGGCCACATATGACAGCTCTGCTCCATGCACACCGCCTGGGTCAGTATAGAGAGCCTGTGATAACAGAGGATCTTTCCAGCTCCCCTCTCTGAACGAGTGAGTTCACATCATTCTGCTGACACAGGCACATTCCCGCTTTTGAACATGAATCCTCCTTCGGGAATTGCTTCTCCACATTCCCTACCTGTCTTTTACCTGGCCATGACACAGCCTCCTCACAGGCCCTTTTGAAAGCTTCGTGCTAGAGGTTCCTTTGCCCGCCTCACCCAGCATCCAGGTCCCTGCTCCCTGCAGTGCTGTGGCAGAGCCCTCCCCATCCTTCCTCTTCCAGCTGGAGGTGTTAGATGACCTCTTTCCTGCAAACCCTCCCTTCTTTGAAAACACTTCAGTGGATACTTAGCTTTTTTTCAGAGGGATTAGTGACAGAATGTCCTAGGAGTATTTGATTTTCCCCCACAACTACCTCACAGTAATACCTAACTTAAAAATGGGACCTACTCAAAAGTACAGGAGCTTCTTAAAAGGAAATTAAAAGCAGCTGCTATAAAGATGCAGAAGATGAGAAACTAGATAAAAACACCCTATCTGAAGCTCAGAGCAATATATCACTAAGTGAAATAATTCTATAAGGGACCAAAAAGGCAATATTGTAACAGCAGAGTGGAAGAGAGTATTCAAAATCTGGGATTTCTGAGCAAATAAAGAAACTATTTTTTGAAAAAAAGCATTAACTGTGAAGATAAATCTGTAGGGCAGGCAAGGGAAAATTTTAAGGTGCAAACTCACTAAAGGAATAATAAAAATACTAGTAAAAATATTTTCAAAATTGCCAGAATCAGGTACTTTTCCTGAGGTTTGCTCAATAGATGACCAGTCTCTAAAAGGTTTACTGTAAGAGAGGAAAACTGCTGTTGAAAAATAAACTGAAGCTTTGTGTTGGGGCTCACTATGGTTGAGGTAGGTTATTTTCCCATGAGAGCCAAACTTATGGGGACAAGTGTAAGGAACTGTCTCAAATTAAATGACATTAAAATGCATTTTAGGACTAATTGATAAGATGAAGAGTCAGAAATTGCCAAGACCATATGGTAATCACTCAAGAGCTCTGGAGGAAAACAAATATGCAATTATGGAGTTACTATAGTGTGTAACCCGTCACTTAAATCAGTTTCCCTGCAGGAGGGATGGAAGATGGTAAATGTGACAACAATCGCTGAGAAGGTCCCCAGGAGCAAAGCAGAGAACTGCAGACCGTCACGCTGGAGTCTGTACTGAGCAAGTGAGTAGAAATTATAAGAATAAAATGATTAAATGGATAAAACCCAACGTATTAGGGAAAGTTCTTTCTAGTGGGAAACCACATTTCACAGGTTTGTTAGAGCTCTTGAAATGGTCCTGAAGATGCAACTAAGATGACCTAGTCATAGTAACACAAGAAATGCTCCAGTGGGTCATGCCAGTGGTCCATCTGCCTGCACTGTCTCCTATTGTTGCTGTGACCATTATTTTATAAGTCTCACTTGTATCCCCCTCGTTACTTTCTCTCCCAACTGAGAAGCCCCTTTAGTGTCTCTTCCAAAGAAACAACTAGAAATCAATTTAATCTGGTTGATGGTTCTTTACAAAACTTATAATTAAGCTGTAAAATCCCTTGCCATAGGAGATTACAGATGCTCAAAGTTTGCTTGTGCTCTGGGGGTAACAGGAAAAGTTAATGGAGAGAAGTTAAAGCATAACCTGTTAAACAGTAAAGCCAAGGGTGGTGGCTCAAAAAGTCCCAAGACACATATTGTTGGAAAATGGAAGAATATTCCAAGAAAGCACCGCTGCATGCCTGGTATGTTCTTAAACTCCTTCCCCAGGCATCTGTATTGAAAACCAGATGCTGCAGTAGAGGAACTTTCGATCTGACCCAGTGCAGTCTTTCTTGTGCTTTGTTATGTTCTGTCAAAAGAAAATGAGACATAGGTATGAATGTAAACACTTCTGATGGTAACGGTGAACACTGAACAGTGAACGCTGAACTCCTCTCCCCACTATACAAGCAAACAATGAATTTTTATTTGAATGCTAATGAAGATCTCGCCACGATGCTGCTAGGTCTCATCTAGCAATATAAAGAGAAAAGCTACGTGGTGGAAATAAAGAAAGGATCTTTATAAAGGGATGAAAATGTATTGCAAATATTGATGTCATTAACCACTCACAGGTCAAAAATGTACTTGAAGCTACTGATGTGATCTGAAGTAGGTAAACAAGTATTAAGAAGAACATTTTCTTCCAATTAGTGCATCTGTTATGATCTGAAAAGGAGAAATTTATATTTCTTGTATCCCTTTAACTCCAAGGGATCCAGGGTTTGTAGTCAAAAAGCACATCTTTCTGTAGCCATCTAATCTATCCTAGATCTCTTTTGGTTTTTGGATCAGAGCTGAGGCAAGCTTCTTTTACAAATTTGTGATGCAGTCTACTAAAAGAGTTGTTCCTTGCCAGGAGAATATTACATGCAGTTCTGAGAAAAATGAACAGAGTCAGCTTGTTTGAGAGCTAACTGATGCTTACTCACAACACTGATAAGCCTGACATTTACTGAGAAGTGCCACAATTATCAGTCCAATGAAGAATCCCAAGAGGATGTTTTTTACAGTGATGCTTCACATTCTATTGACTCAGGGTAATCTGGAGTCTTCTAAAGTATTTTACTCAAAAAAAATTATAATGTGGAGCCCAACTCCTCCACTTGAATTACATACAGATGTACTAGCCTTCCTTGGCACATTTGTTAATGATTGTGGTATATTTAATGATGCTTTACAAGTTGTCAGTGCCTGATGTGTCATATTTCATTCCCATAGTGTATTAAAAGCACTTATGCAAGAGTTCTTGGTGCCTTGATTGCAATTACAAAAATTATACTTGGCATAATGCCACTGAGCACCTCCACATAAAAGCCAAAGCTTGTAGTGAAATACCTGTTTGTGATATTAGGCAGTGTTCTGGCTGTTAGTGTGGGCTTTGCATGCTGGTCTGTGCTTTGGCTTTCTGTAGCATCCACAATATCTGGCCATGCAGGATTCTTCTGGAATAGGCCCTGCCTCAAAAAGACTGTCAGAAGGCTTCTGAATGTTCAAGTAGATTATGTCAAGCAGTTCCATTTTGATCATTATTATAAAAATGTGTTTAAATAATTCTAAAATATTAGTGACACAAAATTTTCATTACAGACACTGTGATAATTAGCTCCTACCATATCGTGCTCCTTATCTCGGAATTCCGTTATTCTGCTTTTAATTATCATTTTGACCAGCTTGCAATGGACAAAGCTGTTTCTCTGGTGCTTTAAAATAGACAAGTAATCCAAACAGTGGCTAAGAATTTTCTGACAAAATTGTTTTTCAGGGGAAAAAAAAATTCTTATTTATCAAAACTTGAACTTTTCACAGGAACATATGTTCCAGATGTCAAGAGTTGCAAAATCCATCACTTCAGGTGGTAGTTTGTTCCCAAATTTAATCATCACTGCTGTTAAAAAATGTGTGTTTCATTGCTGGTTTGAATCACTTTCATTTTTCAGCCCTTAGTCTTTCTTCTGTCTCTGCTAGATTAAAAAGTGTTGGTTGATATTTTCCCCTTGTGAAAGTGTTTATCGAATTGCCCCACAATTGAGCTGTTTAAGTTTGCCAGTTACATGTTCTTCTCTCCTCATATACTTTTTATGGCTCTTTTCTGCCCCCAATCTAATCTTTCAACAGCTCTAAATGTGAACACCAGGATTAGATATACTGGTGGTTTCAATGATGCTGTACCCAGAGGTTGAACAGATTCCATACTTGTAATCACTTCTCCCATTTTATCACGCTTTTACCTTGAGCGTTTGTGGTGAGCTCCTTGCCCATTAAGACCTCCTAAGTCATAACCATTGCACTCCAAGATAGAGTTTTCTGTTCTGTAAGAGCAGCCCATATACTCTGTTCGTTCATTGACTGCCTCTTCTTGAACTCACTCCTCTTGTACCTTGCATAATATTAAGTAGAGAGCAGCCTCTGTTCTTGGATGTTCAGGAGCTAATAGTTCTGAAAAGCAGTCAGACTGTGTTTCTATAAATTGGTTCTCTAACCTTTTTTTCCTTTTTGTCATTATATTGATTTATTTATGAATAATAGAGGTCCCCATGTTTAGTATTTCACCTCTCAACATTAAGCGCTCAGTCTTCTTTCTCTGGTGCCTGATCCGATAACTGCTCATATATTTACATCCTTACTCCAGACAGTTTCAGGGTATAGTCTTTTCCAGTAAGAATTTTAGTCTGACTAGATTCCTTAAAACATTTTCTTTGACATAAAAAAACCCCTTTGACTTTTATGACTCTCTTTTCATAGTTTATGGCCACATACTATGGTATACTATTGGTTTTGTCAGTGGGATTTACTATTTTCTGCTGTGTCAAGATCTGATTATATTACCTGGGTTTTATTTCATCTAGCTTTCTTTTTAAAAAGTTTTAAATTTATATACATGCATTTATAGTTCTTAATTTGGGGGGCACCTTCATTTAGCTTCTTAGTCCAATGTCATCTTGATGTATACAGTTTCACCTATGAACTGTTCCCATCCCTGTCGTAAGCTTTTTCTCTGAACTAGCTGGATACACAGAGTATTTGTGTTTTGCCAACCCTTAGCAATCTGTTTGCCTTAGCTCATGACAGATTTCCCCCAGCTCCCACTTTAATTAAACGCATCATATATGTTTTCCTTGTGAAAAGTCTGATTGCACTTTTGACTTTTGATGGAGACCATCACCTCCAGATAGCGTCTTCTTCCCCTCTGCCTAATTGGAGTTGAGTGTATAACGAAGGATTTCAGAGAAACTGTCAACAGTACCCTGGGGCTAAATCTTCTAGCCAGCAGTCTGACTTTGCCTTCCAGGATCCTTCGCTTGCATTTCCCTGTAAAATTCGTGACATGCAGTAGGACCTCATGCTCCTCCCCAGCCCTTTCTAGCCTACACCTAGGTGTCTCATAAAAGACCCCTTCATATTCTGCCTGCGAGTCAGCAAATCTCTGTCATCACATGCACGGCTGCTGGTGTGCTCCTGGTATTTAAATTCCCATCAGCACAGTAGACCCAAAGTTCTCAACTGAAAATGTATTTTCAGATATAGCCTTCCTGGAGCTGTCAGCTTGCTTTTCCTCAGCTGGAAGGCAGCTTCCTGCTGTGTTGATACTACGCTGTGCTATTCTGTGCTATGCTAAACAATCCATTGTGAGAGGAGTCTGAGCCTCCTCCAAGGGGAGAGGAGAGCAAACAGTCTGAGCTTGGCCTGGTCCCTCATGCCCTTTTACGCTCTTTTTGTGCCTTGTATTTGTTCTCGCTTTGTTCCTCCAGATTAGAAGCTCTGGCCTCAAACTGTTCTGAGTATGTGCGGTGAGAGCAGTGCGGGCAATGAAGACAGTAGCTGAAGCAATTATTGAAGCATTAGTGACTGCTCTGGAAGCTCTTGGAAGGCAGGTGATATCACTGAGCATTATAGAAAGGCAAACACAGTTTACTATTTTGAAAAAGAGAAATCAGGGGATTAGAGACCACTCTTCCCAGAAATAAGTCTGAAAAAATATTACACGATCAATTTAAAGCAAATAGAAGATAAAAAGAAAAAAAAAGACATAGATTTACCAAGAATAAATCATGCTGTCTTACTCTAATTTCCTTCTTTGAGAAAATAATGTCTAGTAGATGAAGAGGAGGCAGCAGATGGGACATATTTTGCTTTAGGAAAGCTTTTGAAACTGTTCCACATGATTCTCTCAGAAGCAGACTAAAGAAATATGGTCTATATCAGTGTGCCCAGTATTTCTGGCTGGGTGAGACACTTACCTTGTTTCTGTATAAGGGAGAGACCATATGTTGCAGCCCTTCCTCTAATGCATAACTGTATTGTGCAAGCGTAGAAAAGCCAGTGCTTCCTGGGGCAATGAGATTTATTGCATAAGTGCAGACAGATTCACATACTGCCATGATCAGAGGCACTAAGTGGGCTCCAAGCAAAGATGGCCTGCAGTGTACTTAAGACAGTCCATCCATCGAGCAGCCCTCCTCCCTCTGGACTTGTCTGGATCCAGAAAGGAGTGAGGGAGACCACAGCCAAATTCATTGTCCTGGCAGGCCCTGTGCAGTTCATAGCTTGAGGTTCATCATTGAGAAGGTACGTGATCTTACTGTAATGTGAGTGACAATGGTGCACTGTCAGATTGGGAGGTTATTTTGACAGGAGTCCTGCTGGCGTATGTCCTGGGCCCAGTCCTATTCTGTTTTTTAGTTGATGACCTATATGATTTAACAAAGAACTCACTCATAAAATTTGTGGATAAACCAAGATGCACTTTGAAGGTTAGGACTAGACTTCTAATGATCTTGAGAAACTGGAGAAAGTGGTCCAGAAATCACCAGTATGAAATAAAAGAAACAAGTGCTGCATGCCACATGTATGAAAGAGGAAAAAAATACCAAAATATAAAACAAGGAATAACTGACTACCTGAAGCGTGCCAGGAAAAGACATGGGAATTAGAGAAAATAAAAAATTAAACATGACTGAGCGATCATGAAAGTCTCATAACTGGGAGGTGTTAATGAAATGTATTATTAAAACATGGGAGGAAGTCTCATTTTCTGCAGTACTGTTGAGGCCTTTGCTGGACTTTTCTGTCCCCACTTAGCGCTGGAGGGAGCTGGTGTTGTGAATGATGTGGGTACTGACGACAGAGGAATGAGTAGGAAAGAAGTTTTGAAAGTGGAATGAGTGTTATAAATTGTCACAGTACCAGACAAGCAGATTCTCGGTCGTTGGTGAGGTAGTTTTTACAAGAGAGATAAGCTATATAAATCAGTGTGAAACTAGATTGCAAAGTTTTAACATTCAAAAGCAACGAGGTATTTTTATAGTTGACAGTTGTGGAAACTCACCAAATAAGCAACAGCACATGGTTCAAGCTCGCAGCTCCTCCTCAGAGAAGTAAGAGAATTCTTGTAATTTAGAGAAATGGAAGGAACTGAAATCAATAACATTAAGGAAGGAAATAGCAAAGAAAGGTTTCAGCAATTAAAGTCCCAGCTAAGCAGCCCCCATGAAAAATGGGCGACTAGATCAATAAAAAAATATAGAAATATATCTATACAAATGCTGCAACTGAAGCCTAAAAGAGGTGAACTAGAATTTCTGATTTTTAAAGGAAGTTATTGACATAATAAATGCCTCAGAAACTTGGCAGAGGGGTGGGAAACTGTAATAATAGGGAACAAATTATAGAGGAAGGCTGGAAAGGGGTACATTAGTGGTGAAGCAGTGGAGAGTATGAGGAATTGTCCCTAAATGAAGTATCAGCAGAGGACATTTTGGAACAGATCAATAAAATGGAGAGTAAGAAAGCACCAAGATAAGATGATACTCAATCAAGAGTTCTGAAAGACCTCAAACACTAGATTATGAGAAAGCTAAATGTAGCATGAAAAGTGTCATTTAAGTTGACCACACTGCAAGAAGGATGGAAAGTGGCAAATGTGTCTTCAGCCTTGAGAAAAAGGACTCCAGGACAAAAGTGGAAAACCACAGATCAGTAAATCTCACTTCCAAACTGAATAAGTTGGTAAAAACTGTGATAATAAAGAAGAGAACCGGTAGACAATTTCATAAATGTGATTTATTTGGAAAAAGTCATTACAGTTCTTGCAGAAGGAGACCATGTCTCATAAATCTATTTGAACTCTTTGAAGATGTCAACAAGCATGTAGGTAAGGCTGATCTAGTTGATAAAGTGTGTATGGACTTCCAAACAAATGTCAGTAAGTCTTTCTGCAAAGACTCTGAAAGTAGTTAAGCTGAGATAGTAAGATGTCCTCTTGTAAGTAAATAAGATGGAGACAAAACGGGACAAAAAGTGGGAGAAAAGATCCCTTTTCCCAGTGAAAGGAGCTCTACAGCTTAGTCATGCAACTGTTTGATTTAGGACCTGTGCCTTTCAATATCCTTATAAATGATTTGGAAAGTGGGGTGAATGTTGCGGTGACAAGGTTAGTGGGTGACACAAAATTAGCTGAGATAGTAAAATCCAACCCTTAGAAGAGAGGCAGATGTTTCTCATGCCAGTGAGTGGCTGTGTCAGAAATAGCATGTGAAAGTCAATGCTAATAAATGCAAAGTAGTTTGGGAATATACGTATTCAATTATATATAATACTTATTCAATTACAGATTGAACATTACATTATTATCACTCAGAAAGAGTCGCTGTAGGATAACTCTATGAAAACAGTGGTGCAGTGACCACAGCAATAAAAAATTCAAACTGAATTTGAGAGAAGTATTTAGAAAAGGAAAAAAGGAAAAGAAAAACACAATTAAGTGATTATGTCACTGTATAAATGTTTGGCAAACCCACCTATTGATTAATATGTGCAGTTCTGCTCATCCTGTCTTCATAAAGAATAAAATAGAACTAAAAAGGATGGGTGGGAGTTATTTAGCTCAGAGATTTAGACACCTACATTTAGGTTTCTACCTGTAGGTGTCAATCTATGAGGTAGATATCTAAACTCCAACACTAAATCAAAGCTTTTTAATCTGAATTCCACCCACAGAAAGTGGATGAGAACAGAACGGTTTTCATATCAGGACAGAGAAAATAGTCGGGCATGGGACAGAGATCTTGAGATCTCCTACCTAGCTAGGAAACAATAATGAGGGGATGGCTATTATTTTTAAGAATAGAAGTAGTTGAGGACACACCATGAAATTACTAGGCATCAGGTCTAAACCAGAAAGTCATACATTCTCATATAACATATTATTAAATTGTAGAACTTATTGCCAGAGGCTGTTGTGTAGGTCAAAAGTATAAATGAATTCAGAATTTCTGGAAGGCTGATGGGAAGCCAGCGTCATGCCAAACAGAATTAGGAAGGCCGTTCAACTGTCAAAAGCCAGGTAGAGGTACACGGGAAGGACTCTGAGGCAGCTAAGTAGGACAATAAAGGCAATTTCTAGGCCAGAACAGAGACCATGAGTGAGAAACTGGTGTACAACCCACCAATAGCTCTTCTTGTGGTCAGCGGGACACCACGAAGAGAGAACCACAACTGGGATCTCAGGAGTAGAAAGTGTGGTATACTCCAACGTAGACTTGGGGGAAGGAGAGGGAAAGGGAGGGAAAGAATTCCTGTGCAGAAATTTTAGGAAATGAGGGAGACTGGTAGCCATAAAACAATAGCCATTAGAACAGGTAATGTCCAGAACATGGAAACCAGGAGCAGTGTTCGTAGCTCATGTTATTCAGCACCTCGGAGCTGACTGAATGAAGAAAATCCTAGAAGCCACTAGCAGTACAGCTGTTCCCAGGGCTTGCGGCTGGTTACGCTCCTGCCTGGGGCTTGAAATGCAGGTACTACAATTCACTTGCTAAATGTAGTCTTTACTAGGGCAATGCTCTAGTGGTTTTTGAAGACTTAAATTGCTAACAACCGCATTCAGCCCAACTGATCTCGCTCTGGCCAAACTCCCTGGGTTTCACTGACCAGCGCTATTCCAGTCATTGCTGAAGTTGCAGATGGGATCCTGAATGCAATCAATAATGACCCAAACATGGTCAGTTCGGATGGATCGTCTCAGCAGAGTAGCTAACAAGATACGCAGGGCTGTGGAGAGTAAGGCTGGAGAGCATCTCCAGCTCTCCGGTCTGGGGGAGAACTGAAGTTTAGTTTGGTATAAAGCTGTGTGTAGTCGTCCCAAACTTTCCTCTTTCAATCTGCTTTCATTTTCCATTTTGTTTGGATATATTTTCATTATTCATTTTGTGCTTTAGAAAAATACTTGTTTCTGTTTTGAGTTACTCCGCTGGCTGTCCCCAGGGTATTTCCACCTGGCTCTTAAATGCTTGCAGGTATTTTCTGTGTGCTTAGGCAGCGAGGAATTTGGCTCCACAGACGTCAGAAGGACTCGGAGTACTCTGGAAAGCAATATTGCTCGTCTTCAGGGTGCAAACTCAGAGAATGATGATTTAATTAGATTGGTAGCACTACTTAAAAGCAAGATTGGAATCTAATGCAGCTGTCTTTAAGATACACTTCAGTATTACATAAGCCCATAATAACATCAGAAGTGGAAACCTTTAAATGAGGGTAAATTTGGTGGCAACTTTTATATCCTTTATTGTAAGCATGCTGAGCTGCAACGTGGTAAAATGCGTTAGTACTTTGGTGATCTTTTTTTTTTTTTTTTAAAGTTGGGAACTATTCATTAGCTCAAAGTGAAACTTACTGGAGGAATGTGCAAGTTCTGCCGGGAGTTGTTGTTGCTGATTGAGGAACCATCCTCTCCCAGAGCAACCAAGGGCCTGAGCCTCATGTCCATGAACCTGGTAGAAGACCACCGCAGCCTCCCTCTCTGACATGAAATTCCTGCTTTGTCAACCAAAGACCATGATTACAAGTGCATTTCTTACAGTGCCAATATGAGACTTAAGCATTTTGCACCCCCTTCTGTCCTCAACCCCTTTTGATCATGATGAGGCTGCCCAGAAACCTGGGACGGAGAATGGGGCTGCGTAAAAAATACTTTTCCCAAAACAGGACTATTCTTACCTGGGATCCACCTTGATCCACTTTTATATGTAGCCCCAACACAGTTGTACTGTCACAACCGTGGGGCTGTCACAGGAGCTTCTTATACTGGCGCAGCCTCTGAAAGGAAAAGATTTGTAATTAGAGGCAAAAAAGAGAGTGCTCTGAGTAATCTCCGAGCTTTGGTATGCATATGTATGTTCTTCAGTCTCTGGATAGGGATGATCTGCTTTACATGAGTACTTGTCACCGTAGCAGGACTTTGAGCTTACTGCCTGATGCTCTGTTTGAATTCTGTGACCGCGGGACTGTTCCTGGCATTTCTTGCCTTTTCTGACCTAGAAAATATTTACTTATTTTTTATAAATCAGAACTACTATCCCTGGAAAAAATTTAATAAGGTATTTTGGTGCCTGTCAGGGAGTTGCCAATGGAAATCAGGGTCAAAACGGTAGCATGGTTCTGGACTTAATTAGATAGGCTGCTTTTTTTGGGAGAAGTTATTTTAAAGAGTTGGACACTGGGGAATTTTCTGCATTGAGTTAAGAAGAAAACAGCTTTAAAATTTGTTTCTCCGTTTCCTAGAAAATGAGTTTCCTACACGGTTTTGGATTGTTCAGCCAAATGTCTCTGTTTTTTCACGATATGTTTCACAACATATTTGTTACGTCCAGGCACAGAATGTTAGAATTAATCAAAACTGAAATATTTATGGAGAAAGCCATTTCACGTCCATCTCTGTCATGAGACTGGCTGCTCTGATAGGGATTAGAGGTTGTTACACTAATGACTTAGACTTTTGTCTCATTGCCAGAGCAGTTTCCCAATTTAGAACCTTTTCTTCTGATTAATATTTGTATTCCTCCCACAATTCCTCTTCTTATAGGAACTCGTACTGGGAATTATTCCAGACCTACATAATGTCTCTGAAATCTTTTTATCCCTCTGTTTGCTGATCAGTGGAAAGGATTTTAATGCCAGGTTAGGTAATCGAGATAAATCCTAACTTCATCTAACTTTATCCCTCAACCATGTCTTGGATATTCTAGAAACATTTTTTGTGATCCATAAATAAATTCACATAGGATTGTGATTAATCTTTTTTTTTTTTTTTCTCTTCTTTTTTTCAGTGAAGCCTCATTACATTAAATGGGAGATCAAACAGAGTGTATTACAACTGCCACTATGCACTAGCTTGTTTAGTGCAACACTTTTGGGGCATTGAAAACATCAGTAAATTCCAAAGACAAAGTTTTGTGCACAGCTGGGCATGTCTAATGTGTTTCAGTACTATCCTGAAGCAGTAATGGCTTCTAGTACCTGATAATGTTTTCTAGCCCCACTCAGTTGTTTGAATTAGTTTACGTAGTGGTGCGAAGTACGCACTGATTTAATTCACGTCACTTCTAACTGCAACTTGTTACAAAGAAGAGGGAGTCAAACTTGTTTAAAGTAGGTTTCTTGCTGGCACTTGAAGCCAGCGAAGGTGTGGATGCCTGTGTGGTTTGGGAGAGATAGGGCACCTGGCTTGGAGAGCCACATCACAGCGCTGCACTCCTGAGTGCTGCTCCCTGAGCTTCTCTGTGCCCATTTGGGACATTTCGTGGCCACAAGCCAGCCACTTCTCGTGCATGGTCACTGGGAGAAGTACGCACCTAAGGAAAAGCTTCACAAAAAACTACATCCTGGTTAGAAAGCTATCTGACCTTGCCTGTGGGCAATAAGAGGGAGCAGGGCTTGAGCCCATAGCTCTTTATCCTTTTTCATTTGACTCTTAACTCCAGCAGAAGGTTTGAAGGTAACCCAGAAGTCAAAGTTTTCTTACCAAGAAAACTTTGGTCTGAGTGACTGCCGAGTGACAACTCTGTACCTCAGAGCCATCAGGTTAAATAAGCCTGGGAAAGATGGTGGCTCCAGTTTGTTAGGAGAACTGGACTCCATGTTACCCATAACCATTCTAACGATAGATAGGATGGACCCCCCCCCCCGCCTTGCTTTGACCCAGAATTGCTCTTTCCTCTGATGGTTCATTGATTCCCTTTGCTTCCCTTCACATTTAATAGATTGTTATAAGTTGGGCATTTACAAATCTGCTGCTATTAACATTCAACGTTAGTGGACCCGAGAGCTTCTCTGCCAACTGTGCTGGAGCTTCTGAGCCTGCTGATTTAAAAATGTTCATTGCTGATAGATTCTAACATCCCTCTCCGTTACTAATAGACTGGAAAGTATTTCATCATCTTCAAGCAATGAAAGCAAATCATCCTTCTTTCCAAATACCGAGTAAAAGTCTGTTTGAACACTTCTGCATTTTCTGCATAATCCTTCACAGTTCTCCTGTCTGCACCGAGCAGTGACCCCGTACTGTTGCTAGGATTTCTTTTGCAAACAACTTTCTTGTGCTAAGCTCTGTCAGCCATGGATTTTATTCTGAGGTTTCTTTGTTTCGTGCTTCTGTTCATGTAGGTCAGGAGTTTTCCTGGCTATTGATTTACAACTAGGTATACGCAGTACTAGTGTTTGACATTTCTGTCTTTGTTTTTCTTTGCTGTTATCACTACCACACTTTAACCACATGAGTCAATTGTTTTAAGATTTCGTGTTGAGTGTCTGACTCAGTCTGATATTTTTCACATTTTTTTACAGTGACAGGTAAAATGGCAAAAGGATTAGGAAAAAGATACCATTTTCCCAATGTTTTAAATACATACATATATCTTTGTGATATATGTTTAATATTGAATATATATATAAAACCAACCCGCCCTGATAGCAATGCCGTATAGCCCACTTTGGACAAGCTAGAAGCTTAATATTTGGATTAAGGGATTGAAATTTAGGAAAGGAATAACCCCGGTGAAAGATGTGCATTTTTTCTTTTCATTTGAAATCTGACATGTCCTGAGTCTCTCACCGTGTCAGTCTACGTATGTTCAGCTGAGACTTGCCAGCGTTCAGCTATGTTTTCCACAGAGACCTTGTCCAACAACAAGCACCACTCTTGGCTTCAGGCATGAGCAGGATTTTGCCTCCAGTGCACAGCAGAGGAGCCAGTACATGCCGGCAGACCTCAGAAGCAAGGTGAGTGGAAGGACTTAGAAGGTAAACAGTTGTAAGGTAGGAGGAGAAGCAAAGATAGCTGGACAGGCACGGGTGGGGCCAGGGAATGTCCACAGGATAGAGATGGAAAGATCTGTGCTCATTCAAGTGTGTTGCCTGTTAAGAATGTGGAATGAAGCCCAGCATCACACAGTGCCTCCTGTGCAGGTCTGGCAGCAAATACATGAAACCACGAGCACAGCGTGTGCGTTCAGACTCGGTCTACTTAAGGTCTTTATAAAGAATGACAGCATCTTACTGTTATCAGTAACCTCATTATTTGTAGATACCAGGCCACAGAAGAGAGTGAGGCTACCAGAATGCTGTCATCTTCAGCAGCAGTATCTGGGGAACAGCTTTGTCAAGGAAGGGCTGCCTGTGCTACCTCTGTCTGGAGAGGCATCCTGATAGAACATCAGCAGAGCTGGAGGTAAGGCAAGCAGGAAAAGAGGGCTCACAAGTTATGACACGGTCACTGAAGTTCAGGTGGCAAACCTACCCTCTCTTTCAAAAGCTATTCATGCTCCCCAGACTAGTGTATACCTTGTGCTTCATCACCATGTCAGAGATCCTCCTTTTATCAAAGCTTTTATCTCTTGTTCACACCAGCCTCCTCACACCACTGTCCTGTCCCTGGACAGAGTACATGGGCAGATAAACATGCAGAATACATACGTGTAGAGATACATGCATGCAGCTACTCCTCCATGGACTAACAAAGCCCTGCGTAGTGCTGTATCCTCTCCCTCTGTTCACTTGTGTTTGCTTTGGACTGTAAATTTCTGTGACCACAGGCTATTAACTGACAATCCAGAAAATGATGCAGGAAAAGAGTATTTTTTTATCCTATGCTGTAAGATTTTTCCATAGCAGCCACTACAGGTCACAAGACAGGAGCAGAGAGAGTCCGTGGCCCTTTGATTTGTCTGAGTAGGACAGTTTTTGCGTTCTTTGTACCTTAAAGCCCGGTGTCTTTCTTTCCTTGTAACTACAGTTACAGCGCTTTGAATCTGAAGGGCTTTTCCTTAGTGAACCTTTCTCTTGTACTCGCACCACTGTATCTCTTCATTTTATAGCAGATGGAGCATGAGTCCCAGTTCTTTCCTTCCATCCTTCCAGCCAAGAGATCGCTGGTGTTTAGGCATATTTTGTGGATACTTAATCTTGTGCTACTTTCCTTCCAGTGACTTTGATTAATTTTATCCGTGTACATGAAATTATTTTATGAGTGACACTTTCCATTAAAAAAATTATGTTGAAAATTAGTTTTACTAACCTGATTCCAATGAAAACATTTCATGCTCCCTTTTTTTCAAATTTGAACTTCATTATTATTTTTCTATAATCCGCTTTTAATTGTAAGTACCCAGCATTCTGCTAGTTCACGCGGCACCAAATGACACAAGGTTGCTCTGGAGTGCTCCAGCGAGTGTCTTCTGGGGAATATTGAAATTCCATGGAAACAACATGAGAACCATTATCTGAAACAGCCTCTTCAGGCGAACCATATGGGGTGAAATATTCTGCACCGCTTCGATAATCCGAGCACAGATATGTTCGCTGGTAACTCTGCGGTAAGCATCAGTCATTTGCTTTGTCTGCGCAGTATTAATGAGCCATTTCAATAGACAGCAGGTTTCGACTATATTTGCTGCATATTCGTGTCGCTTCCTTCAAGTTGTTTCAAAACTCTTTCCACTAGATTAACTAGGAAGTCTCAGTTACTCTGTCAAGTGCTGGGATACCAAGGACGTGGACCGTCCTGTCCTTTCCAGTCTTGGCTAGTGTTTGGAAGAGAGACGGTGTACTAGGCACGCTGCCTTTGCTGAGCCTTCCTCCAGCGGGGAGGCTTCGCTGCTGCTTCCAGCACTGTTTGCTGGGGCTACGTCTTTCTGTGCACATAAAACCTCCTTATTGCTTTCTGGTTCATCTGTCGTACAGAGGCTGTGGTTGTTAGCAAGTGATGGAGCCTTAAGACACCTTTTGCAGATGGGCACACGTTATTATGGTGGAGGAGTGAGAATATGCAAAACCCAGAACAGGGAGCACGGAGGGAAGAGTTGTACGTTTTGACTAGGCTGATT
This sequence comes from Nyctibius grandis, assembly GCF_013368605.1. Classification (NCBI taxonomy): domain Eukaryota; kingdom Metazoa; phylum Chordata; class Aves; order Nyctibiiformes; family Nyctibiidae; genus Nyctibius; species Nyctibius grandis. The sequence continues at coordinate 6,555,633 of NC_090679.1, forward strand.
TGTGCTGTGCCCGTAAGCATCTCTCTGTGATGCTGTTGTGATATGGTCAGGGGAGCTGAAACACTCCAGACATCGGTGTAGGTACCTACAGAGCCTCCCCATGCGTGAATAGGGCATTTTCTGTGGGGCAGAAAAATTCAGCAAAATTCATACACGAGTTTTGAAAACCATAATGCACACAGAAGCCTCTGGAGGGGCACTGAAAGTCAAAGAGAGGGCTCTGGTTAGTACTGGAAGCCACATGGAAGGCTTCAGGGGGCACCAAAAGTCACTTGAGATTTAAGAAATGCTTTAAATGACTTCCTTTTCTCTTGGTGAGCATTCAGAAACACAGTCCTTCCTTAATGCTAGTGCCTGGTTCTGATAGCTACATGGAGCTTAACCTGGGCAGCAGCTTAAAAAAGATGATAATAGATTAGTAAGGTTACTTACAGGTCTTTCTACGGAAAGACACTCACACCACAGATCTTGAACTAACCACTTCCCAAGCAAGGGAACTCACACATTTAAACAGAACCACAAGGGTAATTAAAAGAGACTGGAGGTTGCCAGCACCAAACTAGATTGGCAGAGGTGCTGGTAGATGTGGAGGGGGGAAGAAGAGGGTTTTTTAATTTCAGCTCTTTTTTTAATGCTACATCTGTTTTATCAAAAAAGAGTAGAAAGTGAGCACTTGATTTATCCAGCAGGACGGAGGCAGCGGTGCTGTGGTGGAAGGGAGGTGAAGGGCAGCAGCTGATGGCTGGAGGCAGCAGCCACATCGTCGAGCCGTGCTGTGATTGTGCCAGGGCTGCTGGTGGAAGAGTGGGGCTGGCTGAGTACTGCCGTGCCTCTGGAGTTGGTGGAAGAGCTGCAGGTGAGGGGTGTTTTTCCTTCTTTTTTGGGAACAATCTTCTGAAGGGAAAGAGCACGGTCTAATGAATAGCACAGATATCTGTAAGTTTGTCCTGCGCCCTTTCAAGTCCTTGTATTTCTTTTTATATGTCATTAGAAGCAAGTTTTATTGTGTTGCCTTTTCCTTCTCTGTAAGAAATGAACCAATAACATTGCACTGTCTCACCTCCAAAGCCTTGCTGGCTGGCCTCTTTTCTCACATCAATCGATGCCCTACCCTGAGTTCCCACTGCCCCTCCAGGGCAGGTACAACATCAGGTGGCTGTGCTGGTCCTTTTCTTTCTGTCTCTGGAAACTGCAATAATTTTAAGTATCTCTCCTTGGAGCTAGAGCAGCTTCTCTGTTCCCAGGGGCAGATGTCCCTCTGCCTTGGCACAGGCTCTTCCCCAGAGCTACTGGGATGGAGGGCAGCCAAAGGGCTTTTGCATCCTGTACTGTGGTGCTAGGCACACTCTCCCTGGCTGAGGCTCTTTGACCCCCCTCACCTTTTTCTCCAGGGTTCGTCTTCAGGTGCTGCGGAGGTGCCTGATCTCCACTGGTGTGGAGTGTGGGGGCTGTAGTGCCAGGGTTTCGGGAGGGCTGCAAAGAGATCGCTGGTGTGTTACTCTTCCAACTTGACTCAGGAGATGGGGAGTTTCATTCCTCGTGTGTGTGATTGCTTGGCTCCCTGTTACGGTCTGTGGGCATTTTTGGATTGCAGGGATATGTGGCAGAGAGGAGGGTGGATGAGCAGACGTGGGGGATGCCTGTGTCACCAGGAGCGCTTGCACCAGGAGCACAGGCCTCTGCCCCAAAAAGGGCTGTGGGTCTTGTTCCTGAAATGGGAATGGAGCCACGACGGGCAGCATTGCACAGGAGTGGGAGAGCTCCTGGCTGCTGGGACTGAGCCTGCAGCACCTGGGGCCCATCCGCTGCTCTGATGTGCAGAGACCCCATGGAAGGGTGGCTGGAAGAGGGGAACTTGTGGGCACAAGGGTGCTGATAGCTGGGGAGGATCCCTGTGCGAGGGCTGAGACGTGCTGCTGTTGGCCCCTCCATGAAAATCCACCCCCAAGCGTGGCTTCTGGAAGAAAAGGAGAGAGAAAATGCATGCCTGTTCTGTCCTGGTGCGAAATGGCGTCCCTGCACATATCCCCCATGGGTCTGTGGGGCAGGGTGCATGGTGGGCCTGTAGCTCTGCTCGGGGTACAAGAGATGGGCCATCAGATGGGACATGGTGCACGCTATTCCCTCTCAGGCAGGGCATCTTGGGAAGCTGCTGGGATTTTGGGATCTTCCCCAGCAGCAAGTCAGTCCCCAAACAGCATTTGTGAGGTTGGAGTTTGCAGGGCTGGAGACTGACCTGGGACCTGTGGTGTTGGAGAGACTGGTGTTGGTGTGATTTTACCCTCATTTACTCACAAGGAGTTTTCTTTCAGCAGAGACGATGCTGTTTGCTGCAATGAAGTGTCAGAAGTCCCTGTCGAGGAGCACAGCCTTGACGATATGGGGTACAAGGGAGGATGTGGACACGGGAGAAGATGTCAGATAAGTGCCCTGAAGTGGTGAGTGACCAAAGCTAAACCCCAAGGAGGCTTTGGGGGGCCTCTGTACCCCATTTCTGGTGGGTTGGTTGGGCCCAGAACACCCAGGCAGGGGGACCTGGAGGGGACCCCTTGCTGCTAGACAGAGGTGTGGTGATTCCAGGCATTCTGCAAGGCTCCCCTGACTGAGGTGATGGGTGGGGGGCTGTTTTCAGGGCTCTGCAGGGAAAGCACAGCGTGCTGCACTGCAGTGGCAGGAGCTGGACCGTGCTCTCCCCATGGGAAAGGCTGATGGGGGTCAAACAAACAGGAGCACAGTTAAATCTGAGCTGAAAAGTTTGTTTCCCAGTCACTGTTTGAGAGGAACGCCCAGTGGGCCTGGTGCCTCCCTCACAGGGATGCAAGGCTGCAGGAGGGCTGCCCTTCAGGGGGTCAGCTGCTGAGCTGAGGCTGGTTGAAGCAGGTGGTAGTTGGCTTCTGGACTGAGATCGTCTTCGTGGTGCTGGGGTTGCCTGTGGGCATGTCTCGTAGGGCTGGCTGGGACTAAAGGTAGCAGCTGGCTTGGCCTTCCCTTGTCAGATGCACTTCTTTGTAGATAAAAGCTTTTTCTGATCATTCTAGTTCCCATGGCTGGCGAGGGTTTTGTAAATGGCAAAGGCTGACAGTGTGGGTCAGCCCTTTGGGAAGTCTTTCTCATGCATCTGCCCCAGGAGTGTGTTGGCAAACCATCTTCCTTTCCTAAATGTGCTGGCAAGAACAAGCATCTCTCTGCTTGGGCTACAACCTACTCAAGGTGGTAGTTGTGTTCCTGTGGCTGCCCTGTGCTTTTGGATGAGCTTTGGGAGAGCTTATGCCTTGCCCAGCTGTGGCTGAAGCTCTAGATCCTGCTGCGTGTGAAGTGAAGCCCTGGGCTTTGCTGGGGCTGGGGGCTGCTGGAGCAAGGGGGCACAAATCCAGTGTGCACATCTGCACACCTGCCCCTGCTTGGGTGAAAACAGGGGTTTGAGTCCTATTGTTTATAGAGGAATTTCTGTTCCTGCTGTTTCTCTGTTTTCTTTTCCTAGGTGCACATTGCTAAGAATAAGTGCTATTTCACCTCTTGCCTGCCCTGAACCAACTGCTTGGGGCCACCATGTTAGAATTCAATTTGAGCTACAAAGTGTAAGTGACCTTGTTTTCCAGAGACCCTGTTTGAAGGAGCAGGAACGGGATTTTGCCTTCATTTACTCCTTAAGGAGCTGCCACAGGAGGAAGGGGCCTGCATTTGCCACTTCCCTGCAGCCCTCGCTGGGGAGCCGCACTACAGGAACCGCTGAGCAGGAATCAAGCATGCTGGCATCACGCTGCGTTAGTTTTCCTCTTGGAAATGAAAAGTGGAGCAAGCCACAACTGAGACAAGGTGACTTTTGGTTTATTCAGTGCATTGTTTACTTAATCCCTGGTAACAGATCTGTGGAGCAGACCTTGCCCTGTTCCTCATCCTCAGCTTGTCCCACAGCTCCTGCATCAGGAAGAGCTTGTTGCTGTGTTGGTGGAGCTAAAAGGGGGCAGCAAACAGCCATGGCTGTCTTGCTGCAGCAGTTATTATTTCCTTACAGTGGGTAAGTGCCAGAATGGGCTGTTTCTCTGCCTTCACAGATGCTCCCTTCAGCCCAGCTTGCTCTTCACTCCACAGCAAGGGCCCAGCAAACACAGCTCTAGCTGCTGAAGTCCTTGTTCCAATATAGAACCTTGTTCCAATACAGAAAGCGTTTATTCAGGGGAGAATAGTCGGGCACCTGGAAAGACAAGGGCACGCCAGCTTAACTGGAAGATGAACAGTGATCGCTGCAGAGACGGAGCTGTGTGAGGGCAGAAGACCCGAGTGGCTTTTTTTGTGCCCACACTGTTCACATGGGCTGGGGAGCAAAGCCTGGCAGCACTGGCTGCTCCAGTTGGGCCACCTCTGTACTTAAGTCTCATCCTGTTACTCTTTAAGAGAAGTCTCTAAAAAAAGACTTCCTTTGTAAGGAAACCTTTAAGAGAAGTCTATAAAAAGATTTCCTTTATGGGGTAATGAGATGAGATTTAAGTGCAGAGGTGGGTGGGGTCAGGCGAGACCTCACTCTGCAGCCCAAATGAGTTGTGTGAGGATAAAAATGCTGCTCAGGGTTTCTGCCTCCACATAACCCAGGCTCTGCAGTGATCACTGTTCTTTAAGAGCCCTGGGTGCTAAAGCAGAGTGTGTTAACAGACCAAACCTATTTCCCTGTGCAATTTTTGGGGTTGTTTGCAGTTGGTACAGAAACAGGCTAACTGCAGCACGATTCATGGGCAGGACATTGTCCTGCTTGGGGAGCTGGCACCAGGGCAGAACCACCAAGGCTGTGTCCCTCTGGGATGCTGCTACCAACTAATGCAGCTGAGGTCAAAACATGTATCTTCTTCCTACCCAATAAGTCTGTTCAGGCTGAACCACCACTTTGCTCTTGGGAAGAGCTCAAATATAAAACTACAGGAACGAACTTGTGTCTCCTACTACCTAAATCTCCCAAAGAGGCAGCTGCTGCTTTACCTACCTCCTCAGGGACAGGGAATGCCAGCCAGGCAGGACCACAGAAGCTTCTTCCCCAGGTAGGGGCACTGGAGAGGGGGCTGTTCATCCTGTCTCTGTGTGGGGGGGTGTGTGCATGTCCAGGCTGTCTGGAACAATGGATTTCTGCTATCGCTTGCCCAGTGCAGGATATGCTACGAAGAAAAGAAAATGGCTTCATTGCCCCCATCCTGCCTCTCTTCCTCAGGCACCCAGCCCTTGCTCCAGACTGCTCTCAGGACTCAAGCAAGGAGTGTGTCTCCTCTGCCCATTGCCCAGGCTTTGCTGGGAAAATGAGATTTGGTGGGCACCAGCTTCTTCCCAGCAACCCTGCCCTGCTAATAACTACAGGGGAACCAAAGCAATACAAATAACCTGGCTTTGGCTGCTAAACACAGGTAAAGCAAAGAAGTGAAAAGCTGTGATGGAGACTTGGGGGAGCCTTCTCCCCCTCCTTAAGGGCACCAGCAAAGAAACAGAGGGACTCCAGGGGCACTCAAAACCACCCCGAGGGGCACTGTTGGAGCGGAAGGACAAACAGCAGCGCTGGTTTCCCTTTTGCCTCTCCAGCTACCTAGGGAACTGCAAAAGCAAACCAAGAGGTTGAGGGAACCAGAGGGGAGACAGAGGGGTTCAGAGCACTGAAAAGCAGATGGAGGGATTTGAAGGACCCTGGTGGCACCAAAAACCATATGCAGGGATGTGGGGGGGCCACCATAAAAGAACAGAAGCTTCTGGGGACACCAGACAGGCATCAAAACCAAATTAATAGCATGTGTAAGAGACCTGGTTCTTTTTTTTCGGCAGAAGGAGTCCTATATCTGTCCTTTCGCCTCCGTGTGCTGGCATCCAGGTTTCAGATGAATTTCACAGTGTGTGAGCATCCCAGGAGAATTTCCTTCTTGTTCGTGCTACGGAAGAGAAACGCTCCCATTTCCACTCGGATCTTACAATGAATTGTCAATGACAAAACATTCCCAAATCCTCTCATTTATCAAATGGCCAATCCTGTTAACAGCTTAAGAAACATAATTACCTGCAATCTCTTCTGCTATTCATTTTATGCCTACACTTCCTTCTCTCTGGCAGCTTACCAGCAGGCAAGTCAAGAGCTGAAGCACGGCTGCAGCTATGGAGCGCTTCAGCAATGCAATTTCCTCTAATCACCTGCACGATGATCACAGGACTTTTGCCTCCCTATTTGTAGCAGCAAGAAACAGGTGAGTGAGGAAGGTACATGGCCAAAAGCATGGGCTAACGTGCCACCAGTTGTGTGTAGGTTTCCAAGCACAGCTACATTTTAAGTGCTGTTCCATCCATATGGTGGGAACACCATTAATTAGGATCTGCTTTTGGGGCACAACAAATTGCAGCCAGATTTACTTGCATGGGAGATACATGTGCACAGGTGGGCTCTGAGAGAAGCAGCAAGAGGAGCTGATGCAGGCTCGGGTGCTGGAAATGGCTGTGAGAGCTTTGTGAGCAAGGCAGCAGGGCCTGAAACATCAGTGAGCTGGTGAACTAGTGGGGAAATTGGGATCAGCTGGAGACTGTGTGAACTGATTATGGCATTGCTGTAACAGACTGATTTTTATCTTACTTCACTGTGCACCTGTGACTTGTGAGAGACTTCACATTGGCTCATTTGGATCAAATCTCAGGGAGGATTTAGAAGAGCAGTGTTTGCAGCCTGGCTCCCTTAATGTTGGTAACGTATGGGACAGCTTGAGCCCAAGAGAAACCCCTAGGATCACCATAGCTTCCCCTACAGCTTGGGGACTAGAAAATTCCCAGGTCTGTTCTACCCATGCTGGCTGCTGAAGGAGCTGCCTTTTGTGCCTTAAAATCTTGTACTAGCCTGGCATTATCAGTGTACATTTAAATGGCCAAGACATGCTTCTGTCTGCACGCTCTGTTTAGACCTGCCTTCAGTTCTGAAGGATTTTTCTCATGCCTACTCTACTCCTCTTTTCAACCATATCAGCTATTTTGGATCCTTAATGTTTTGGATAAATTATATACATTTCTTCTTACACTTTCGTATGTTATTTTTAAGCAGTTTTTTTATGTTGCTTGCCAACGCTTTATCCTTACAGTTCTTTGAATTTTGTATTAAAAAACCCTATGAACAAACTGTATACAAATCAGAAAGCCTTTTTTTTAAAAAAGTCAGACAGCATCTTAAGGGATTTGTGGCTTTTTGATCCTGCTAAGATACTGAATTCAAGTATATTTTGGTCACTGTCATAGAATAACCCTTTTTTAACAGTGGTTTGAACCTCAAATGTAGAATTTGGCCAGAACTGCCTAAAAACCTGCTTTTCCCATTGAAAAATAGTTTAATGCACTTCTCAAAATTCAGTCACTCTAAAGTGACTGAATTTCAGTACAGCCCAAATGCCCCCCAGACCCAGGCACCAAAGAGCTTCAGGGGCTCTGACAGGTAGCCCAGAGCCATCCAAGTCTTGAGGAGGGACTGAAGCAAGCTCACTTCTCGTGTTTAACAAGGTATAATATATACATAGGGAAATAAAGAACTGCAAATGAATAAACTGTACCTAAAGAAAGTGAAAACTGCCCCACTAAAAAAAAAGTAGGCCAGCTGTGCTTTTATACAAGAACTTGCTATTTCTTTTATGACATTTATTTCAAATTGTGCAAACCCCTCAGAGCAGCTCTAATGCCCAGTGGAGTTCTCCAACCGAAATGTCTCGTTGTCAGTGTAAGAAACAAAGATAATGTAATTTGAATGCTGGATACAACAATGTAAGCTGCTCTTGAGGCTGATTCTCCCTGCTCCAAGTGGGAACGGTAGCTCCAAACAGACTCACCAGAAGAGACTGAAAAGCAGACGTCTCATTTGTGAGGAAATGGCCAATATCTCAGCTTTTTTCCCCCCATTTGTTTCTTCGTGGAAAGAAAAAAAAAAAAAACAAAACAGTTGCATAAAGACACTGCTATTTCAAAGCAAATTTTAAAGCAGTTCTGATTTGCAAATGGCATTTCAGCATTTTCATGAGAATAAAATGCTACTAAGATGCTGTGTTTAAATATTTCATTTGAGCTCCCTGAACAAACTTAAAATCTTATTCTAAAAGTCGTTTTGACATAAAAGTGCACTTCTCTGCGGTGCCCGTAGCTTAGACATCTCCAGCTTCAAGCGCAGCTGCAGGAGCCCTCCCTGCTCGTGGCTGATCAAAGGCAACCCACGCTGCCACTCGCGAGCTGCCGCTCGTCCCTGGCACCCAGCCCAGGAGAAAAAATGGATCCTGAACCTCCTGCGTGCTCCTTCCCTCGGGGTGACGACATCTATGGAAAATACACATTGCTGTCGTAACCCTACTGTGAAAAGGTTGAGCGAGTTTAGCAAACAAAAATACTTTGCCTTGGTTCAAATCGTGCTGAAACAAAACATCAGCCAGCGCTGGCTGCTCAATTAAACAATTTGTCGTGCAGCCTTTGGAGAGGAAAATGCTGAAAAAAGAATTTCAGGGAACATACATCTTGTGTGGAGAAAACATTTCGTGAGAAATTTTCTAAACCTCCCTGCAATTCCCGTGCACTCCCCTTCCCTGGCCCACAATGTGTGCATTGCCCTCAAATTTGGAGGACGGCTTATGGCTGTGTGCAGCTGTGCTGTGACAACTACCAGGGCGTACGTGGGGCTGCAGGGGAGATACATTTTAGTTAATTCCATGTGTAGTCCTGATGTGCGAGTAAGAAGCTATTGTTCCCCTCCTAAAGGCTTGAGCACATCTTTTTTGGGAGATGCTGGCTCTCCTCTTGCTCAGAGTGGGCATTTAACCCCAAAATACCCATGGCCACCCTGCTGATGGGGGGGGGTGCTGCTTTACCTGTCAGCACTGGCACTCCGCTGCAGGATCTGGTCCGTCACGTCCCACTGTTGCAACTGAAATAGCGATGTTGGCCATGCACCAGGACTCCCAGGTTCTCGTGTTTATTCCCTTGCTCCTCTGTACTCGGCACTGGTGAGGCCGCACCTTGAGTACTGTGTCCAGTTCTGGGCCCCACACTTCAAGAAAGATGTTGAGGTGTTGGAGCGAGTCCAGAGGAGGGCGACCAAGCTGGTGAAGGGTCTGGAGGGTCTGTCCTACGAGGAACAGCTGAGGGAGCTGGGGGTGTTTAGCCTAGAGAAGAGGAGACTCAGAGGTGACCTTACTGCAGTCTACAACTACCTGAAGGGAGGTTGTAGCACAGTGGGAGTCGGCCTCTTCTCCCAGGCAACCAGCGACAGGACAAAAGGACACAGCCTCAAGCTTCGCCAGGGGAGGTTCAAGTTGGACATTAGGAAGCATTTCTTCTCAGCAAGGGTCATTAGCCATTGGAAGGGGCTGCCCAGGGAGGTGGTGGAGTCACCATCTCTGGAGGGGTTTAAGACAAGACTGGACATGGCACTTAGTGCCCTGGTCTAGTTGACATGGTGGTGTCAGGGCAGTGGTTGGACTCGATGATCCCAGAGGGCTCTTCCAACCTGACTGATTCTGTGATTCTGTGATTCTTTTATGTACCACACTGGTGTTGCTGGGGCTGAGCTCTGCAATGCCACCGGGGTGGCAGCTCCCCCAGGGTCTCTGAGGACCTGTTTTGGGACTCGGAACATCCTTACTCCATCGCCCAACTGCGTGAGCCCACACCTCTGCTCGATGAGGTGCTTGGATATTTCTTGTGGTGTGTCTGCCTTTGGTAACACCCTGATCCATGGAGCAGGTGTAGGGCTGAGCCTGCAGTGGCCTAAGTCATGGCTGTGGGCGTCCCAGAGCAGGACACATTATAGGACACGTTATAAGAGAGAACAGGATTACTTGCTGTCTCACCACACGGCTCCACCCAGCCACCAAAGAGCCTTACAGAGGCTCATATAAGCACTAGCGTGTTTTGCATCTCCATCGTTCCCACTGAGTAGCTTTGACAGCTCTTGATGCGTGCGAGTGAGGCCCTCTCCAGCACACAGGGAGGGTGCAAGCAAGTGGAAGTCGGGGTTTATGTTTGCCACTGATAAATGTATTAGTCTTTAAAGCGGAATTTAAACTACAACCCTTTTTCAGGCACCTCAGCACTCCGTTATTTCGCAGGCCTTGTAAGGAAATGTGATTTTGCCTTTTAACTGGAGTGTATCTTATGCTAAGCAGCGAGATTAAGCGTAGGGATCCAAAAGAAGTTGCTGAATGGCAGAATTGCCTTTATAAATAACATTAATAATTTATCCGATCCAGGGGTTTTTTGGGTAAATGAAATACCTGCCTCTGTATAAAGCCCACTGAATAGGAACACATCTCTGCTATTATGAGGCTTGGATTAAAGAAGGGAACTGCTAAGGGGCTTATCTTCGCTTCAATTTGCAGCCCTTCCGGCTAATGGCAAAGTCATTTAAGAAGCTCCTGTGTTTGTGCCAGCTCTGCCTTTATTCTCGGTGCTGGAGCTTGGCTGCATTTCTCGCCGCAGCGCTGGAGAAAGCAGAGAGGAAGCAGTTTGTTTTCTTGACCTCAGATTACCAGACAAAAGCGAGCGAGAATAATTTTCCTTGGAGTCCTCCCTATTATGAGTTGCTTAAAGTGTCTGCGTGGTGGCTGCAGAGAAGCTGGCGGTCCGGGGACCGCACGTGTGAAAGAGGACAGGGCTGGTGGCTGAACAGGGATGAGTTGAAAGAGCATCTGTCATCTTTCTGCTGGGACGCTTGCATCCTCCTGCACGGACAGTCGTGAAATGGCAAAATTCATCCTCCGCAAAGCCCATGAGCTGTCACTTCTCAGCTCTTCTTTTATGCCGGTAAAAATCAATTGCTTCAAAGTTCACTGAAGGTGAAGGCAACATTTGCTTTCCATTCAGAGCTAAGCGGGCCATCTTCAAGAGTAAACGCTCTCGAAAGGGAGAAGAGCAAAAATCAGCAGAAAAATTTTCTGAATAATTTGGACTAGGAAAGGAAAAAGCAATTTGCTCCCAGTTATTCCACAGACAAAAGTATGAATAAAAAAATCATGAGCTATTTACCCTGCCTGGACTGCTTGCATGAGTTTTACGCTACTCCAGTTTTGCTTCACCAACCCCCAAACACCTTATCACTGGATCCTCGAGGCACTTAAAGAAAGCACGGGTCCCTGCTGGATCAGCAGGGACCAAAAGCAGAGAAAACAAAAGGGCTCCTAAATCTGAACCATGCTGATGCCTCCATGTGCATTGACCTGGATCAAGACCCAGACTCTGGCCGGCCAACTCTACCAGCACAGAAATTTTGTCCAAAATAAGTATTACAAGCTCGGGTGCTTTGCATTCAGATCGCGAGGCTGTGGCAAAGGCTCTGTGGTTACTTACAATCTGCTTTAGAAAAACCTGATACATGTCGTTAGCTATTCTGTTGTAAAGGCGGTTTGTGTTAGCCACATCTGCTGCTTTAGGTGGCCCAGCCAGACGGCTGGCGCTGCTCAAAATGCCAAAGACTCTGCTGCTGCGGTGAGAGAGGAAAAAGGGAGGATGAGGACTTTGTAAGCTTTATCAAAAACCACCAAAAAGTCAGGAGATTTGGGGATTATGCCATGTAATTACATTACCTTAAGAAAAAAGTTTACTGAAAATTTCCTGTTTTGTGTTGCCAGCGCTTTTCAGCCGTTAGTAACACATAACTTCCCATTGTCTTTTCCCGAGGCACAGATGGGCTAATTTTCAGCTACCTGATAATTACACATTGTTTGAAACTGTATCAAAAGCTTCTGTTCCTGCATTCCTCCAGCAGCCGTTCTTACAGCTCACAAAGTCCCTTGGTGGGGGCTTGCCAGGGTCCCCATCCCTCAGTCTGTCCGTCCATCCGGAGGGCCAGGGGCGGAGCGGCAAAGGCTCCACGTTCACGTGCAGGCTTCGCAGGCTGCTTGTACAGATTTGCACCGTTTCCAAACTGGGTGGAGTGACTGAAGCTCCACCAAAATCATTGTCTCAGCTCGATGCCAGTATCTGGGGTTAATAGGGGATAATGCTGCATCAAAATGTTTCTACTTAAATATGCATGGGGATGCTGATGTCATTGGGAAATGAAGGATAAACCAACACGAGACGCTACAAATCAGCATAACAAAGGTTTAGTCTCAATTTTCCTTGGGCAAGGAGCTGTCCTTGGGCAAAGCTGTGGGCTGCCAAATCAGGGAAAGGCGGCCCATTGGCTGTATGGAGAGGAAGGCTGACAGCCCCTCCTCTAGAACCATGGTGGAGGCTGGAAAAGCCTCCTTCTCCCTTGATCCCTCCTCTTACGCTGCCAGTTGAGCTCTGATTGGTTTTAGAAGGTGTTTTCTCAGCTTGGTCAAGGCTGTCCCATGGGAAAATGCAAAAGGCCTCACTCATGTTTTCTGCTTCGCCATCCAAGTACACCTGGTGCTTTATCAAGGAAATTAAATTAGGTTGACAAGACCGGTTCTTGACAACCCATGTACTTTGATTTTATTCATCATTTTACATCTTACAAGTTGCTCATTTAATACTTTCTTCCAGCCTCTTTCAGGCAATTGAGATTAAGATGATGTGGTTTTTTTTTTTCCTAAAGTATCGTCTTTAATGAGAGGTGCTTCTCTCATCTCCAGGGGCCTCTATGCCTTCATAAATTTTGAAGATAACCACCAAGGGTTCAACGTTCTTGGGTGCATTTCATCAGATCATCTTATTTTGAATAGATTTGATATATCCGAACAGCTTTAAACTTCTTTCCTCATGCTGGCCTTCTCCACAGTTCCCTTCAAAGCCTGTTTCATTAAGTTTCATTCACAATTAACCTTTTTATAAAGAGTGAAACAAGGGAGATGGGGTGAACTCCTGCTTTGAACGGTCCATCCATTCTCCTTCCCCAGACGTGTATGCCCCTACACACCTTGCTGTTCTCCTTTTACATCTAATATATTTGCAGACTCTTGCTGCTTGCCTCCAAACCCCTGTGCGTGCAGACTTAGCTGCTTTCATGCTGTGAACCTGTATTACTCCTCTATTCTCCCCCCCAAGCACGTACCCGTTTCGACTTTCCGTATGATTTTCCAGCTTCCAGATCCTGCTGCTGCCGTAATGCCATCTAATTATGCTTCTTATCTGCTTTCACAGGGGAGCAGTTTGCTGTTGTGCACCATCTTTGGTCTCTTCTGGGAGCTGTCAGTTCTCATATGTTTCCTTACTGCATATTTCCGTCCAAGAGAGCTTCTCCACTGCTTCCCTGATCTCTGTCAGATGCTCATTATTTTGTTATTTCTATTCTTCTGTCTTACTGTGCTGGTGGGAAGAGACACTTAGGTTATACATAGCTTCTCCTGTTCCCAAATCTCTTGGGATGTAAGTTAAGGACTAGCCTGATAAGGCTGCAAAACTGAAGGGGTGGGATCACTGAAAGCTCCTAAAATCCTCCTGGCGGTGGTCCCAGGTGGGACTGACTGGACATGACTGCAGAGAGGGTGTTGCTTAAGATCCAGAATTGGCAGATCGGTCCCAGAATTGGCCAGTCAGTCCCTGTTGGGTGGTCTGTGGGAAGTGGGACTCTGCAGCAGGACCCCCCAGACCCTGGTATCTCCTGGAGTCATTTCTGATGTTCTCCATGCACATGGGGATGGGATGAAAAACAAGCTCTGCTCATGTCCTTGGCTCAAGAGGATGACCCACCTCCCTAACCCTGTTTCTGGGCACATTTGGCTGGAGCCTCCCTGCAGCGGCACCGCTTGCACGCCTGACGTTTACCGCGCTGACCTGAACGTCTTCTCACTTCTCCCATGGCCACTTGGAGTCAAGTGCCACTGGAAACGTGGCTCCTGCAGGCAGGAATTTCAGGCGTCCTCGGTTCAGATCCTAGACATTTCTGAGTGCAGTTGTGTTTCAGGTTTTACAAACGCTCTTCCGCTCGCTCGCTTGCCTCGAGTAATGAAGCAGCGAGATAAAAGACAGGGCCACAGAAGGTTGTTAAAAAATTACTTGCAAATTAAAGTGAGGACAAGGTGTATGAGTTAATATCGTATAAAGACCCTTGAAATCAGCGTACGCGTGTGCACCCTCTGAGCACTGACATTCGCAGGCAGAGCTACACTGGTAAACCAAGCCCAAGGGGCTTGATTAACAGGAAATTTTCAGAATGCCAATTAGAGCAAAGTTTACCGAACAAATTGTTTGCACTTGTACCCTAGAACCATCATGAATTTTAATTCAGCATGGATTTATGTGGCTGAAACAATAATTAAAGATACATGAACGCCTCATGTTCAGGAGACTCCTCCGCTGGCTACGCTGTGGTTTTGGGCAGGGAAGGGGGTGAAGAGCTTGTTTGGGCAGGGTGTGCTCTTGCCTGGGAGGACATGGGGTGCAGGAGGCTTTTCTCCATGGAGATACAAGCAGTTTCCCAAGTACTGAGCTCACCGACTTGTGCAGCGTTTGGTCTTTGATTTCTTTTTTAATCTTTTTTTTTTTTTCTTCTTCATTTATACAACCTGACACAGAATGATCCATGAGGTATTTTCTCAATAAATGCTGGCTTCTCTTTTCCTGCCTTCCACTTTTGGTGGCTGTGAGATGTTAAATCACTCCCCAAGAGTGGAGCCTTGCCCTGTGCTCTCCCTGCAGCCTGGGAAGGGACACAGGGATCCCTTCTCTCCTTACCCCTTCTCCTCCTCGGCCAGTCCCAGGTTTGGACGTGGGGGAAAAGCCTTGCATGCCACCGTAACGCAGGGAGCAGCTTTGCTGGGAGAAGGTGGTGCTACCACGTGGCATCAGTGCAAAGTCACAATGGAGCGGCACAATGTATATGTATGCCTTCATTTGAATTCTTCTCTCCCTCTCCTCGTGCTGGTAAATAAGTTACACATATTTTTAGAAGAAGTTATTTTCTGTCACTGCACTTTTAAATGTCAAGCTCCTGGAGAGGAGTCTTCAAGATAGTTTAAGGTCAGTCAGGCTTCAAGGAAGAAATACGCAAGTGGGGAAGAAAAGCTGCTTTTGGGGCTGTGGTCCAGCCTAAACTGGGGCTGTGGTCTAAATGACGGGCAGGCATGAGCATCCCGTGCAAACACGGCACCCAGGGGCATTGCCCTCCCTGTACTTCTGCAATTGCCCTCGATTATGGAATAACTAAGGACTTCGACAAAAAAGCCAGTGGCTGAAAATGATCTGGCCTGTTAGTTCAGGAGTCCTGATGAATAATGCATGCAACCAAAGGTCGGTTTACAAATGATTAATTAACCTTAAGAGAGGTTATCCTCATTGGCAACATCCCTTGTCCTAAACAGCTTAATCATGTCTGCACAGAGTATTTGAAACACGATTATTTGAGAAAGAGGAATTGAGGAATCATAGAGCAAGTGCTGGACACCCGCACTGCTCGCGGCAGAGATGGGCAAACGCCAGGCACGGGGGACTGCAGCCAGGTCCCCGGCTTCACTGGGCCACGTGTGGTGCAAGGCAGGCTCGGGCATCGCTGGCTGGAGCCCGGCGCCTGCTGGGGTATGGCTGGGCAGGGGCAGGAATCGCACCTTTGCTGTGGTGAACAGCTCAGGCGCTCGTTTCCCCGCTTTGATGTGAGCGTGCGGCTCTCCTGGCAGAGAGCTGCTCCGGGTGCCTCCCGCTGCGACGGACGGCTGCTGCGCTCAGCGGGGATATCGCCTGGGCAAACAGACCTGTAGTCCGAGGGCTTTGTGCATTTATTATCAGCGATTTGTTGTCTGCATCTATTAATAAAGTGCTCCTCAAAAGCACTTGCACTGTCTGGAGTAATTTCTGGCTGATACCTGGGTACCTCCAGCGAGCAGCGTCTCTGCTAGAGCTTGCTCATCTTCAGCAGGCACCTGAGCAGCTGATGCTGCTGGGGACCTGGGGTGGTCCCCCACTCCGGGGAGAGCTTAGCCCCTCTGCCCCCTCATTCAGGCTTCAAGAGAGCCCCCAACTCCAGGCAGCGTCACTTATGATGATCGTTTTTCCGTTTTAAAATAAATGGGTTGGTTTTATTTTGGCAGAGACATGTTTGGCTGAAGGCTGGCCCCTGTCAATACCTCCCGCAGGACAAATGTCCGCGCGTGGAAACCTTCTCTACATCAGAAGGTTGCTGTTCCTCCAGCTCCTTCTTCCTCCTACCCACTCCTCCCCCTCCAAAAACAAGCAGGACACAGAGCTCACCAGGGTCTTCTTGTGTGAAGAACCATTTGCCCCTCTCCCTTGACAAGGCTCCTACATTGGGTGCAGCTAAGTTGATTTCTTACCTTTTTTTAATCCATAAAGTGGCAAAAGCCGCACGCCTTCACATCCAAGCACCCCGTGTTCTGAAATACGTGAGGTTTCTGAAGTGTTTCAGCTCAACTCCAGCGTTTCTGAGAGCAGAAGGATCACTTCTCAGCAGAGAAAGAGAGAACCTGGGCGGGGGGGGGAACAAAAATACGTGTCCTAAGCAGTTGGTTTTTGCTGTGTCCAGGAGGCCCAAACCCCACAAGGGCACAGAGGTGTCTGAAGTAGAGCTCTGGTGGGGTGTGAAGCCCAACATGGAGTTCAGTGACCCATACAAATATCTGCTGGCCTGGATGCCTCTAGGGGAGAATCTCTAGGTGTTGAGGGCTGCCACGCTCATGGGTTCAAGCCAGAAATTATGGGGAGCCCATGTGCAGCTTGGTGCCACCTCTAAGCTGGTGAACCACCAAGTTCTTCCCAGCTGTCTGCTCATCTCCCACGTCCTCGCAAAAATCACTCCGACCTGCTGTAAACGGGAGCAGTGGGGTGATGGAGAGAATCTGAGTGACACCAGAGGAACATCACCCGCCGTGTCTGCTCTGCAGCTCAGGCATCTCCTGGGGCTACAGCTTTAATACACGTTTATGCATTTTTATGGGTTTTTTAGAAGCATGAAAATGATTTACAACATTTCATATTACATTTTTTTAATCCTTTAAAACAAATCTTTTCCCTTCTTTGCCCAATTTTAAAGCATCTCTTTTGTTCAGCTCTTGCAGAAAAAGATGGATGCAAGAAACTCCTAAAATCCCCAACCAGTGGAAACAAAATTGGTATTTTTCCAAGTTAAGTACTATAACAGAGCGAACATACATGTTTAATTTGAAAATGTTGATTCCAAATGGATTTTTCTTTTAAA
Source organism: Nyctibius grandis (assembly GCF_013368605.1). Classification (NCBI taxonomy): domain Eukaryota; kingdom Metazoa; phylum Chordata; class Aves; order Nyctibiiformes; family Nyctibiidae; genus Nyctibius; species Nyctibius grandis. The sequence continues at coordinate 6,572,719 of NC_090679.1, forward strand.
AAAACTTCCCCCCAGCAAGTCAATATTTGTAATCAAATTGAAATTTCCCCTGGGAATTATTTATTTTCATAAGGTCTAATTTTTGCAAGGAAAAATTCTACACAGGAAGGTTTTAAGTTGCTTTAAACAAGCTTTAGGAATCTGGGTGATGGGAGGAGGCTGGGAAATCCCACTCAGGCTGCAGCCCACTTGCCTTTGATGAGGGTGATCTGATGAAAGAGTTTAAACAGACTCTGTCCTCTCTGAAGAGGGGAAAGAGTGAGCAGAAAGGAAGGGGAGCAACTGGAAAGGAGGAGGCATTCAACACCAATTCCCCCTCACACCTTTATATTTCTTGAAAACACAGCAGCATGGCACGGGATTCACCTCCAGCAAAGTCAGACATCCAAGTGAGACATCCGAGCTGGCTGTTACTGGCTTCCTACACAGCCAGAGGGGACACATAGCGCTTGGGGTGGTGTGTAGTTCACCTGCCCTTATCTGACATCTACTGCAGGATGAGATGAGTTGTGCCATCAACTTCATCTGCCTCGAACAGATGAGGAGCTGATGATGACAGGTCCACATCCACCGCAGCCCGAAGAGTCCCATCGGTGCTGCCTGGCCTGCTGTTGGTCTGCTGGTGGAGCAGGAGCATGCCTGGGGGTACTGCAGCCCCTCCATAGGCGGCACAATGCGGCACCCAAGGAGGAACAGGCACCTTACACTGCTGTTAGTGCATTAACAGGGCTCTGAGCCAGCTCTCCAAACCTCAAGAGAAGAGGACACATGGGTCTTCCAGCACCTACAGGGCAGCCCTTAAGAGAAAATTGTCATGGCTTAACCTAAAGATGATTTTCTCGTGGAATTTGTGTCCATTTAGAGCAACAGTTGGGGTTAATGATGTCCATAATTTACATTATTATGCCTTTTATTTTTGTATCATGATAAATCGCCTACCTTCATGTTTCTTTTTATTATGATGTGCTGGAAGCACAGTATAGTGGTAGGAAAACAAAAATATAGTGCTGCACTGTCAGTCTCAAACACAGAACCGGCACACCCATGCTACAGACATTCACAGATGCACAGCACCGTGTCAGATTATCAGCTCCAAGGCAACTGCCAACGTGCAGTTTTATTGGAAATGAAAACAAGGTAATTCAGGATGTATTTTCCCTCTAAGAAAGTGCCAGGAGGCAGGAGCCAGCCCCCAGCACCTCCCATAAAACACCCGACACATGATAACTTGCTGCTCCTCAGCCTGTGCCTGTGGACTGGGGATTTTTGAGTGACCTCTTCAAAAGGAGGAGAATTTTCCTCCGTGTCCCCATACTGTACCCTAAAGGGAGCAATGGAGATTGACTGACTCTGGTTTCACTGTACCCAGAGGGAAATCAGCACACCCCATGCTGTTGTGGCTTCTGGGGAATCATTAGGAAGCATTTCTTCTCAGAAAGGGTCATTAGCCATTGGAAGGGGCTGCCCAGAGAGGTGGTGGAGTCACCATCTCTGGAGGGGTTTAAGAAAAGACTGGACATGGCACTTAGTGCCATGGTCTAGTTGCCATGGTGGTGTCAGGGCAATGGTTGGACTCGATGAGCCCAGAGGGCTCTTCCAACCTCATTGATTCTGTGATTCTGTGAATCTTGGGTGGCTCCTAATCACACATCCTCAAAGCTTCAGAAACATACCCTGATTATTTTCCGACTCAAAGTATTCATTACCTTCAGCATATTGTTGTCTTAGCCCCTTTTCTAATGGATTAAGGTGAACTGATCACCAAACAAAACTCGTTATGAACCGTTACCTACCGTGCCCTGATTTTGTTGCTCTGCCCAAATACAATCAGTGCCCGGGCACTGATACAGGCACATACTGTGGCCAGAGAAGGGCCCCGCTGAAAACATTTAGGAACTGGGAGGAAAGTTATTGGAATAATTTGAGTGATTAATTTAGAGTTGTTGAAGACCATTTAAAAAGATGCCCTAAATGTCTTCCAAAAAGCCATGCTGATTAAAAAAACAATGAAAAAAAATGCACCTTGATTAGATGAAAGGTGAAAGCAGCAATAAAAACAAATAAAACAACCTGTACCTGTGTTGTGAAAGGAGCTGAGATGGCAAGGCCGGTCCCCAGTCCAGGTGTTTGGGTTCGCAGTTCTGTTGGCAGTCCTGCAAAGAGAGCACAGGAGGGCTGCTCCAGAGCGGTCTGTGTCGGTAATTTTAGATAGAGGAGGCTCACTGTCATGTTTTGGACAATACTGAACTCTTTATGAAATATGCCTGCCTCCCCCCAGATACATATTTTTTTTATTTAAATCTGAAAACGAAAGCTTGGAAACCTAACTCTTCAGAAGAAAATGCAAAAACACTTCTGTTGTTAGCTTCTGATCAATCTTTTTTAGCTCTGCTATCACTCTTAAGGACACAGAAGGATCTTGTAAGGTCTTCGTGTCTTCCAGAGGGCTGACATCACTGGCAGGACCCAAACCCTGATGTGTTCAGCATGCTCAGGTTGGACTTACTGCCCATGGACAGTTGGTTAGGAACAAGCCCAGCATTTCCCAGGGCAGGAAACATGCACCTTGCACATGCAAGACCATCGCGGGTGCTGGAAGGCATCCACGCACCAATGCTGAAAGCTCCTGACCCCGATCCCTCCTCCAGGCAACTGGGAGCTTTGGCCACCCTATGAGCACAGATCAGCCAGGTACCATGAGAGGCAGTGGTAGGATAGATGAGAGGTCTGCTCACAAAACGGGTTTTTCCTGCTAGGTTCAAATAGTTTTGCTCCATCTGTGGCTCGGATCCAGGTATTCCAGCCTGGAAGCCATAGATGCTGGAAGAGGCTCAATGTCAGACCTCAGAAGTGGGGCTCAGGATGTTTTCTGGTCCCCAGCCTTAGGGCAGAGTGGTGGTAGAGATCCCCCACACACACCCCCAGGCACCCAGGAAGGCTTCAGCCACTGCTGGCATTGGCAAGAAATGGAGAAGACATTTACTTCCAGGAGCAGATGCAAACACAGGGAACTGCCAGTTGGCCAAAATCAAATAAAACGTGACCTCTGATGAACTGGAGCCTCAATGCTTTCAAACAACCCCGCACTCAATATTGGCGGTGTCATAGTTTACCTTTGAGACATGAAGGCTGAAGGAGAAACAAAACCTGAAGCTCCCCGAGATGTTTCATTACCATCATTTCTATTATTGATAACAAGTCAGCAAAACCCCGCAAGGTCCCTGAGCCAGGCTCTGGGAGAGCCTGCCTGCACCTTTTCCCCAAGGAAAAGTACAAAACCCAAGAGCTGGGTTTTATTAGAGCACCTGGACCTCTTCAATTACAGAAAATACACAATGACACAGAACAGAAATATTCTCCCCAGCAGGCACGTCCTTTCTTTCAGGTTTGTTTTCAATCCTGCAACCCTCCCTGGGTAACCACATGCCCACTCAGCCTTGCTGGCCCCCAGAAAAAGCCCCTTTCTTTCCTTTAAAACGGGGCAGATACCCCCAGGGAACAAACCCTAAATTAGAAATAATGGGAACTCTTTGGGGAAAAAAAAATAAAAATAATCTGGGTTTGATTATAACCACAAGGAAAGAAGTGGAAGCTTATCTGTAATACACACCCCCTCCCTGGGGTATCAAAGGAATATGCCAGACCATAGTCCTGTCCAGAAGCAGGATAAATATCTCAGCAACTTGTTACCCAGATCACTCCAAGCTTTTTGGAACCAATCTGAAGTACAGGCAAATCCATTCAAAAATTGATTTCCTTTATTTCTCTGTAGCTGCCTCTAACCTTAGTTCCTTTTCTATTAAACTCTGGCTACACTAAATTCACCCTTTGTCTTTCCTTTTTCCCAGCGAGGTGTTTCCTACATTTTTAAGATATGTCCCTTTTATTGCTCTCTGGTGTCCTGGAGTCACCAAGGTGGAAGACCCAGCTGCAGCTCCTGGGTACGGGTCTATAAACCTCTTTCTGCCTCTACCCCAGGACAAAACAAGCTGCTGCGAGCAGTTACTGACAGGTACCTTCTCCCTGGCTACACCTGCACCCCAGACCCATGGTCTGTGGGGTGCTGTAGGTTCCACTGGGCTGAAGCCCCTTCTGCCAAAATCTGAGCCTCTGGGGACAGCTCATCTTGCCATGAGGTTTATCCAGAGCTGCTGCAGAAGCTGCAGTTCCCCATCCTGAGAGGTCCCTCTTTTGGGTGCTTCAAAAACCAGCATGGTCACGCAAACAGGAAGCACAGTTGGAGGCATTTGGGCTGCATCATTTCCCCAAAATTTGCAGGCAGAGGAGCCAACAGTCTACGACAATCACTGCTGCCGTACCCCTTACAAACCTTTCAGTAACTCACTTTTCAAGGCATTTAAACACTTGTAACCTGCTGCTTAAGAGGAACAGGGACACCGTATGAGATTGGACGTGGCAGTAGCATACGGGGACCCATACGCTCTACCAGGAGAGGAGCATATGGTGATTAGCAGAGGGGCTGACCCTGGGCAGATATGTCTGGGGTCATGGCCGAGGCTGCCAGAGACATGGGTCCTGCTCCCACCGCTGCAAACCACGGCTCAGCACAGCCCTCCTCATCCCCAAGGGCCAGCAATGCCCTTACTGGCTTTGGTGGAAGGAGGTGAAACTCATACACAGCTCATCCTTTGTGCATAGAGTACCCCAAATTCTATTCCAGCTGTATGGGACGACCATTCTCCTTACCCCATGACAAAAAAAATCACTTTGCACCCTTGTAGCAGCAGCAGCACTGGGCAATGGTACGCACGCCACCTATCCCCAGGCATCCCCAAACTGCCACAAAGCCCCAAAACACATAGCCAGGGCCAGGTGAAAATGCACATCCCTACTGTGATTTGACTCCCTGACTGCAATAAAACCATTTAATGGCCAAGAATAATTTTCTGCATGGTGTATCAGTCGGTGAAGTTGTCAAATAGGCAGGGCCAGGAGGTGGATTAGGATGTAGCAGCGCAGTACACTGTTTTTCCCAGCCACTAAGGTGGTTGGGGAAGTCCTTCACCCCCTTCACTGCTTCTCCGGCAGCACGTGTCTATGTCTGCAGGTCTGTGCTGTGAACTGCATCGCCGGCACAGCTGGAGTTAATGGTGACTTTGAAAGCAGAAAGGAGGATTGTGTTTGTACAGATACACATATAAATATACATACTTTTAAACCCTCCTGCAGACCAGAGCCACTGTGATACTCAGCCTGGGGGGTCTCGCTTTGGGGGCCCTCGCGTGCGTCTGGCACCGCACAGCTGCGTCAAGCCCTGCCCTGGTGGGGCTGCTCAGCTATACAGCAGCCAAGGGCTTCCATCCTGAAGGGACCCCCTAATCCCCCCTGTCCAGGGTTGCCCTTTCTCCTGGGCATGGGGTCTGCACACGTCCTTGCTTGCTGTTTTGTGCCATTTTCAGCTGAGGAGCTGAAAGAACCCAGCCAGGAGCCACCAAACAGGACCACAGGAGACACGTAGCAGGACTTAGAACACCCCAGAGCTGGAGGGGTGCACGTGCTGCACCCACCTCCTCCCACTTACCTTAGCACCTCACTGTCCCCAGTGAGCTAAGCACCTCTCCAGCACCTGGAGAAGAGGAACAGCTGATGGCATCTCCCCCAAACCTGGCATCACCCCTCTCTGTGCCCAGCAGGAGGGCAGCAACACCACAGGCTGGGGCAGCACAGCTCCCTCAGCTGCCTCTTGCCAACCAGTCCTGGCTCCTGCAGCCCCCTCAAATCCAGTTATGTGGAAAAACCTGGGAGATGACAGAGAGGTCTCTTATTCCTGCTGTAATTAGTCCCTTGGGAATTCAATTAACAAGCTCCCTGCTGCAGCTATCAAGCCATCATCAGTTAGGCCAACAGGCGTACAAGCCAGACCAGGTCCTTACGAGTACAATATAAGTATTCCAGCACATCCAAGGGGAGCCTGTCCTTCTACACCCTTTGCCACTTAAAGTGTTGCCCCGCTGGTGGGAATTTAAGGGCTCTGCTGATGACCAGAAGCACCTGTGACCACCCTGCCCACCCTTCTCAGCTGGAGAGCATCTACCCTGCCCAAGCAGTGCCAGGGACAAGCATCATCCCTGGTATGACCACAGTGTCACAGGGCTGACCCTGGTCTGGCAGGGTTGGTGCCGTGCAAGGTGTGAATACGCTGTCAGCTCTGCTGTCCTGGTGTGCTGGGGTGGGGCTGGGCACGTAACCAGGCATTCAGCGTGATCCAAGTGGTCTGTCTCTGGGGTACGTGGTCGGGCTGAGATAGCACCAGTGATGGTTAATAACAACCATTGCTGCAGGGGCTAGGTAACTTTTTTTCTTTTTTTTTATGGTTTTCTGTCTTCTTCTAGAAGCTTGGTCAGGTTGGAAACAGAGAAGCTGAAGTTTTCTGAGCCGTTCTCCTGGGCTTCTGGAAGTGGGGAGATGAGAGCTCAATTCACTCCACTTATTTTCAAATACCAGTGGAGGAGGGTTTGAAATAGGGCTTTAGCTTGGGGAAGCTAAATGCACATCTCCCTCCAGGGGCGAGTTTGAGGCCAGGGAAGTGGGATGCTCGATACCTCGAGAGGCACTCGCTAGAAAATGCTAGAAAAGCGTTGGGGTGTGACACCCTGTGCTACAGGTGACTGAGGAACAGGTTCTCGCACAAAGGTTCACAAGCCTCCTCTGCACCACCAAATGCACTCTCTGCCTTCAGAGCTCTGTGGGTGCCGTGGGTTACAAGGAGAAGCTGCAAAAACAAACAGCAGTTCTTATAGACGCCTGGGAGATCAATTTGATCAGTGCCTGTCCCAGCTGGTGTGGTCCTTGGGGACGAGATGAAGAGCACGCAGTGCTGTGTGGTTTCTTATCAAACACCCAGCCAGTGCCATCTCGATTCCCCAGCCAGGCCTGCTTAAAGAGCCACAGTCTCCCCTTGCTAATCCATCCCCTCCAGCCGCTGGGGATGGGACAGCCCTGCCTACGCATGGGGGCAAGCAGGCAGTGCAGCCGCAGTTTGAGTTCGGGGCTTCAGCCCAGGGTGCAGGAGATAAAATACACCCTCTCCTGTCTTCGGCGTGGGAAAACACACGCGCCTGCTATGAAAGATATTTCAACTCAGCAAACTCTATTCAAAATGAAACCCGTTAAGGCAAAGAAAGAAAAAAAAATCTCTAATGCTTGTACTGCATCAAAATGAGTGATGTCACGTGTCCGGACTGCTTTGGAAAACACTGAATTGCCAGAAGATAGTGAATGTCTTCAATATTAAGTGAGAGGGACCAGAAGGAAGATGCTAAAACCTAGAGAAACTTCCCAGCTAACGCTTCTGTTGATATATTTTTCTTTGAGGAGTATCCTCTGCTTCGATTTAAAGGTGCCCTTACTTCACTGGGGACCTCATAACAGTGCTGGTGGCCACCTGAGATCAACGCATGGATGTTACCATCCTGTCTGCATTTTGGGCAGGTCTCCTGGCCTAGCACTGTGTGCTGAAGCTTTCACTTCAGCACCAGCATCCCTGCTCTGATCTCTCCATCACTCACCCAGGATGAACTTGCAGCTGGGCATGGGCTCAGGCTCACCTATAACCTCAGTGCAGATGTAGCCAAGAGCCTGCTGGCTCTGCATAACCCGAATTACCGAATTTCATGCAATTCCTGGGGGCAGCGGGAGAGGAGCGCATTGTTCTCCAGGCTTAAAGCTCCCCGTGATGCCCTCACACAGCGGTGGCTTTGCTCTGGGGGATGTTTGATGTCCCTCCAGCTATTCCCACCGTTGCTTGGTGTCAGGAGCCAGGACACCGCTGTGCAAAGCCCTGCTGAAACACAGGACAGCTGGCAATGCCAAAAGCCGCGGGTTCCAGGGTGTGGGTGCCAGCGTACCCCAGCGGGTGTTCATTCTTTCTGTAGCAGCACAGGGGCCCTTCCAGGCCAGTTCACTGCCCAGTTAGGCTGAGATTAGACAAAGCTTAAATAACACATGCTACTTTTGGTAGTTTGACTCCAACTAGTCACATTGGAAGTTGTCAAGGGAAGGTCCAGGCTCGGCTGGGCAGAAACAAAGCAGCAGCAGCACAAAACGCTCCTTTCCACCCAAATAACCGTTCTAGCAAAGCAAAGTCCTGCCAGCGACTTATCATCCCTTTGCCATAGCAAAGCCTCCCCAACTTGGCCAAATGAGAGAAGCGGTGTGCCAGAAGGAAGGAGAAGCTCAAGGAAGGCTCGAGGGAGTTATTTCTTAAAGATGCTCTTTTGGAACCCAAATCACCTGATTTTTTTTGTTTGCTGAGGTTTCGCAGTAGGGGTGGAATACGTCATTTCCCTGGTTAAACATCAGTTCACTTGTATTGCTTCAAGTTTTCTAATAAAATTAGGGTCACAGCGACCCTGCAACTATTTTGCTGATACTCTGCCTGAGTTGCAGTGATTGAACTGAGAGCAAACCCCTGAATGTCCAAAATAACCCTTAATCTCACAAATCATGAGTCAAGCCTTCGATGTCACCTTCTACCTGCTGTGACCCAACAAACTAAAATGTCACAAAACTTTTTCCAGAATAACAAGGACAATAAACTTCTGCATCAAAGGCAAAGCGCAGGCTTGCAAGATGCTTTTGGAACACTTTTTTTTCCCCCCAGCTTATAAAAAAATATAGTATGTTTGATGCTGAGGGGAAAACAAAGGAGGGTAGTTTATAGCTTAGACCCAGCCTAAGCATATAGAGGAGTAGGGGTGTATGGAGGGAGGGGAGAAGCCTTAGGGGGACAGTGGCACACCTGAGCTGGTGTTACAGGGGGTTGATGATGCGCCATAGCCCCATTTTTCACCCTCTTCTCAACACCACCGCGACACCAGCTTTAATCTGTCATTCCTTTAAAATATTTAGTGATTTTCTCCACAAATTTAGAAACAAGTTGGTTGATCTTGCAGATGAAAAGTAGTTTAAAAATTAATTGAAAGCTTTTAAAAATTAATAATTATTTCAGTTAATTAAGGTTGCATCTTAACATTATTTAAAGTGTTAACAATTTGGTAGCTGCTACGCAGTCGCTGTTGGAATAGAAAATGATGGGGACCGAGAGCTGGAAATATGTTGTCTTCACTGTCTCACAGAGCAGGGTTTTGGGGTCTTTGTCCGCATTATTATTGACAGCATTACTGCACCTATCAAAAACTGGATCTATAGCACTGTAATTTTGCTAGAATTTCTTTTGTTCCAGATAATTTAAAATGATTTCTTGTTGTCCATAACACATTTGGATATGGATTTTTTTTTAATGGATACCTTTACTTCTTATATTCATTGTTCTTTATTTCACAGCATCTGATTTTTAATCACGACCATTATCTTCCTCCCTTTCCTGATTTGTTACTTATTATCTGTAGCTCAGCTCTCTCTTCTTGCTTCCTTTTTTTGCCAGAATTTGTTGTGATCTTTTCTTTGTGATCATCATAAATACGCCTGTCAAGAAGGAACCAAAACAAAAGGCATTTATTTCTCTGAGAATTTGAGAAATTTCTGTTTTCCAATGAATCGTTGGAGAGCGCTATAAAAAAGTGCTGCGTGTGTCAGAATTGGCCAGCAGATTTTGCTAAGGGCTTCTGCCTAGTTACTGCATCTGAATGGGATGATGGTTAATCCCTGGGGCCTCTCTTGCAGATGTAGAGCCCATCAGCACGAGCTGCTGTGCACCCTGACCTGGTGTCAGCACCAAAAATCACCTTAGTTTCCTAGATCATGATCTACAGTGGTTATAAATACCTAAATCTGAAAAAAAAAATATATATATGTGTGTGTGTATGTTATCCTGCAGAGGTGGGTGTAGAACAACTTGACCCCACATCTCCCTGCCCAGAGCATCCCACGCAGCAGACCACGGCTAAAATGCTGTGGAGTGTACAGAAGGGGGTAAGATTAGAGTGTGAATGTCTTAATGTCCCATGGACCAGAAGGACATACCAGAATCTTTGCCCTGGTGCTCTGTAAGCCCGGCTGCCACGGTCCATAGCTGCTCTGCCATGCCAGCAGCCCATCTTTGCCATTGCTGGCTGCAGCACGCACCAAGGCTGCTCCCCGTGCTGGAGGGCTGCTCTCCTCTGCCATTTGATTTGTTTACATTGATTTTAGAATAATGACTTTTCATGAAATAAATTTCGATTGAGAAAATAAATTATTTTCTCATCGGGGTGCGGGTAGGCAGCCACTGCGCCGGGCACATGCTCCCCAGCCCTGTCGTCGCCGTTGATTCCCCGTTACAAGCACATCATTGGCAGGGCTCTGGCAGTGCAAGAATTTCCATTCAAATGCAAAGTATTCAAAACTTTATGTATTTCCCTTTTCATGCAGAAAATCTGCCTATTTCTACTCAGCACAAGAGGAACTTTTGTTGGGTGGTTTAACCTTGAACAAATGATGGTTTAACCATTTTCAGGACAGCAGAATGAAAAATTACAGCGCTGCCTTTATGCACCGCTGCTCCGTGGCCGATGGTTTAAACCTGAACATGGCAGAACTGCAGTCTGTAAGCAAAATATATATATATATTTATTTTTTTTCCCCAGTGCTGCGGTGGAAACGTGCTTTGGGTTCTGCTTCGTTTTAGAAATGTGCTTTGAAGCTGTGCCCTGTTATTTTCTTTTTCCTGCCTGTTTGATGACCTGCCAGCCCTCAGCTGGCACTGAGCACAACTCTGCAAAGGATCAGATGGGAAGCTGTCACGTGGCCCTCGTCCCAGAGATGCTGCCTTCCTCCATGTGTGCAGTTACACCAATGCTCATCTGCTTGTAGGACTGGAGCTTTCCTGAAGCATGAGATGAATTTTAAAAATGATCTTCCTCAAATGCTGTTCAAGAAATTAAACCATCATCCTGATTATCTCATTACAATAATGGAAGATGAGCATGATGTATGATGGGGAATCCCCTTACAAAAGTGGTTGGATGTCCCCTACAACAAGGAAGAGCCTGTTTCAACCTCAAACCCCATGTGCTGTAGTAAAGGCAGATTCTCAGTTTCCAGTCTGGACTAGACATAACAGAAACATGTGCATGGAGACCCTCCTCATCCTCCTCTGACCTTAAATTAGAGCTTGGCCCAGGTCACCCATTTCAGGAGTTTCCTGATGGATTCTGACATGAAGCTTAAAAACCATAAATAAAATTAAGAGAAGCAAACCATCCCCCTGCGTTGGTGTTGTAAGGCCGATGGGGCCCAAACCACCTTGCTGTATCTCCCAGCAGATGCTCTCCCTTCAGTTGTTCAGGTCTCCTGCAGCCCATGCAAAGCTTACAACATCACCTTGGGTGGAAGAAGTTTAGGCATACAGAATATGAAAAAAGCATTTTCTTCTTGCCTGTTTCGAATGTCCTGATCTGTAGTTTGATACCCCTAGTTTTTGTGCTGTGGGGAACCATGAATAATCTCTCCCGTGCTGCTCCTCACCGCACAGCCCATCACTCACACTTCTTCCAGGGTCAAGAGTCTCAGTCCATGTCATCTCTCCACCCGCAGAGCTGTTCCCCAGCCCTTATCCTTCCCACCTCTCTCTGAATCTTTTCTAGTTTCTAGGGGTTTTTCCTGTCTTTCTGTTTTCCTCCAGTGGAGGGAACGGATTTGCAAACAATATTTAAGTAGCAGGTGAATTATTGATCTGCACAATGACGAATTGATCTCTTCTGTTTTGTTTAACACTTTTCCCGTAAAAATTTCCACACTCAATTTACTTTTTAGGCTATTACAGATCACTGAGGCAATGTTTTCATAACACTACCTGCAACATGAGCATGCAAGGACTAAGTTATCTTTCCTGAGCACTAATAGCTCATTTAAGGCTTATGACTGGTTCAAGTACAAATGGTTTCACTCATGCATGTGATTTTACACGTCTTGCTACTGAATTTCACTCCTGTTTTACTGTCTAATTGCTCAGTTTGAGAGACCTTGCCGTAGCTTTTCACCATCAACTCTGAATATTGAAATATTGTCAGCAACTTCATCCCATAACTTTTTTTCTTTCCCTTCTCCAGGTCATTTCCTGATCTGGAGATGACGCTCCACCGCAGGTCCCTGGGTGCCTCTCTTGGCACCGTTATTCTACTGCAAAATCTGCTAATTTCTTCCTAATTTGTGTTTCAGACTCTTATGCAGTTATTAGACAGAGGAGGATTTTCTCTTTTACACTACAGTGGTTTGATTTCTCTAAGAGCCCCCGATGATGACAATTTTCCAAAGCTTTTGCCGAATGCACCTCCTGCTCCGCAAGCTCACCGGCTCTCCGAGGGCTCACAGTGCAGGAATTCCTTCTGCAAAACCTGCACCGACTCTTCCCTGCTATTTCATATTTATTCTTGTGCCTACTGACATCTTTGTTATATTTTTCTGTTTGCCCAGCGCAGAGATCAGCTGCTCTACAGTCCCCTGGATTCCTGCTGGGGCCCTTTAAAATATCATCGCATTTACCACCTTCAGCTCCTTTGGTACCACAGTTATTTGAAACAGTCCCTTCCACACCACTGCTAAACGGCTGTTTCATACGAGACATCCTTCAGGCTCTGGGGTGAATGCCTTCTACTCCTTTTGATACTCTTATTTTCCCCAGTTTGCTCCCCAACCTCTTCCAACAACAGCTGGTTTTGAGATGGGTCCTCCATGGTGGGAAGAGCCCCAGGCAGCTCCTCAGCTGCCAAGGGGTTTGAGAAAAAGGGTCTATTAGATTTTTACGCCTTAGAAAGCTGCTCATCAAAAACAAAGAGTTTGTCTCCTTTGTCATAGTTTTACGCTTAATTTGTCATCTCGTGCTCTTTTTTTATTTCCTCACTTGGACACGACTTCTACTTTTTGAAGGATCCTGTTTTACCTCTGACAGGCTCCTTTAGGTGGTTCTTTAATGAGAACAGCTAATTTTTTGTCCTTTTAAAGTCTCTTTTGATAATTGTATAGATTTGCTCTCATCATTGAATAGAAGATCTTTAAACAATGTCTGTGTCCCCTGGAAAGATTTTTACCCTTTTGGCGGCTGCTTTTAATTTCTTTTTAACAAGCCTTTCCACTTTTATGTGGATAGCCTTTTTGAAATGAAGTTGCAATGGACTTTTTCGTTTTTATTTTAAAATTCCTACAGTGTTACTGAGTTTAAGTATGTTGCGGGCACTTTTACCAAGGGACTCTTCAATAATAACATTTTAAACCAGCCCTGTGACGTGCTCAGGATTAAATCTAGCATTGCTTCTCCTATCTGTCCTGAGAGCTGGTTATGTTCTGTGTTATCTCCAGAGATCTGTCCATTTCTGTCTGGGAGTATTTGAAGTCCCCGCAGTATTGGGCTGGTTTACACCCCCTTGTCCCCCCCATCTTCCTGATGGCTGATATGGTTCAGAATCATTTGGTTGGGTGGGTGATGTAGCCTCAACCTTTTGCATTGGTGCTGAATTTAAACCCACAGGGGGTCTGTTATTTTCTAACATTTATTGTTTGTTGTCTTATTCTGCACTAATTAATATCCAGCCCACTCCTCCACTTGCCCCACTGGTGCACATGCTTTCTGTCCTGGTCTGATGCGCCTGTTATGCCAACGTTCTCACCATTCAGGGTCTGTGGGCACCGTGAAGGTCACCCTGTCCATCCGCTTTTCACTGAAAACCTATGGGCTGGGATAAAACCTCAGTAGTGTCCTGCACTGACCTTTTTATCTGGACAAAAGGGACATCCAGGATCTCCCTTTCCCAAAGTAAAGGTCTGGGAGAGTTGCCTACTTCAGTTGGAACTGTTGTTCCTAAAGACTGGCATGTCCATGATCATACAACTGTACCTGCATTCATATGAGATGCCAAATAAATCTATATGAGAAAACAATACAAAATAATATAAGTTTCACTCTAGCAATGGAAAGCTTATCTTATTGATTACAAAGTTTATAAGAGGGCTACCAAGCCCCAAAAAACCTGGCAGGTCTTCCTAATGAGGAAGGCTACTTTGACATTTGTGGTGTTTCACTTCAACTCCTGAAGACATGCCGCAGTCCTGAGAACTGGGGAATCCCCCAGTTGGCACGTGTTGAAGACCTCTCCTGCAGCATGGCCCTTCTATCTGATCCCAAATGGTAGGACATGTGCCTGGCTGCGTCTTAGACACCTTTCTTCCCAAGGCATGCACCTGGGCACGATTCAGACAATCTCCTATGCTCATTAAGTCATTCCCATCACTTTCTTTCCAAGCCCTCCTGTCTCCACATCTCCACAGCTGAGTACCCAGCCACCCTAGTCCTTTCCCACCATCCCTCCTGTTGCCGTATGCTAGTCACCCAGGTGCGAAGGTCCTCCTGACCACCACCTCTGACCACCACCTCTGTCCCTTCTCACTGATCCTTGCATAGTCTGGGAGCTCTTGGGGGCAGACCACATTGATCCCTCTGCTCTCGGCACATGCAGAGTGCAAAAAAACCCAGGTATGTTCAGACCTGTCTGTTTTCCTGAGCCCCCTGGCATTTCCACCAGGAATTTCTCCCTATCCTAGTCTGCAGCGGGGTGGTAGCTGGGGGAAGGTGGCAGGGAGCTAGTTAAGCTATCTGGTGCTTTCCCTCCCCCTCCAGCTGCTATCAAGCCCCCCCGATATTAATGGTTCAGTGAAGCTTCCCATCGGTACAAGTGCCAGCCCCTTGTTCAATTACACACCAGCTTTCCAGACAGAAGCGCTGCAAAGGGCAGCATGGAAATCGATGGATCCCTGCGTACCTTTGCCTTTGGGCTGTGTTTTCTTGAAGGACAGAAAACAGGAGCAGGGAACCAGAGTGGGAAGGTGGGGAAACAGGAGGGGATGCGGGGTGCAGGAGGGTGGTATCGGGGGCAGACGTGGTTCCTGCTGCCAGTCCCATTGGTCCTGGTAGCCAGCCCCAGTGGTGAGCTGAGCTGTTGGAAAATTAGCCCAGGTACACAGACATGGACCTAGAGAGCAGCTTCCACAGATGAACCCTGCAGAGCGGTGCTGGTAGCCCCCATTGACACCCTTCCATCATGCAGGGGACAGAAGTAGGGAGCAGAGGGAGCTTGGGAGGACCAGGCACTACCCCAGCCTCTCATGAAACAGCAGCTGTAGGGCACCTATATGACCCATGGAGGTCTCACCTCTCTTTAGGATGTCTATGAAGTTGTCCCGGTGGTGGCCCAGGTCTCTCCACATCTCCAGCCGCCTCCTCAGATGGGTTCTGGGCTGGGACCTCTTTTGTGGCAACTTGAACTTGCACGGATGCCTGCATGCTTCTCCCCTCCTGCCGTCCCTGGGTGCCACTGGCCAGCCAAGTGGTGCCACGTCCTCTTGGGTCTCCTGAGTCACCTCTGAGAGCTGGGGCCACGGCTGAGCACTGCAGAGGAGCAACGTGTCCCAGTCTGGGGATTTTGCTGGGAGCCAGCTCCAGCGGCTCATCCCACCGCACTGGGCAGCTCGAGAGCCCAAGCCTCTTGCCAGACTGACTTTGTATTTTCTGTTGAAATAAGTGTTATTCCAGATAAGTGAGACAACGTTAAAAAGCAATTAAAAGCCTCAGGTTGTCCCTGAAGTAGAAAAATTAATTTAAAATGGTCCAAACATGTTTTTGACATTTTCTAAATTAAAAAACAGACCCCTCCTCCCCAGTTCATAAAATTTAAGCCATGGCTGCTATTTTAAGGGAATATTTAAAAAAAAAAAAAACAAACCAAACCAAAACGCAAATTTTTAAAGGATGTTGAGTGTTTTTCAGGTTTCTTTTAGGATTGCAACTTGCCATCATACTCCATGACCATCCACATTGTCTGCAAAGGCTGCTATGGCCATTCCCATCCCACCTGCCACAGAGGAGCCAGGAGCGTGTGACAGGGGAAGGGAGGGTTCTGGAAAATTCAAGTACCTTTCCCTCTCCCATCTTTTAGGCCGAAAGCAGAATTATTTCCAGGTCTCAGAATTTCCTCTGAGCGTTTTATGACAACTAAAAACTGCCAGCAGCAGAACCCGGGTAGCGCAGGCAGCAGGCGCTTCTCAGAGGACAGCCGGCAGGATCCGCTGTCTACCCTGGCCAGCTCTGCCTGAAAACATTTGTAAAGCAAGTCTGCTCTCTGTTAAGGCAGTGGGGAAATCCTTGTTCATGCCAAAAAAATTTGTCCCAGCAAGGCCTGAAGATGCACTTAGCTTTAAACTGAAAGGCAGCGCTGGCAGGGTTGACTTTGCTTATGTTGCGGGAGCGGTGCGGCTGGCACCGTGGGGAGCCGAGGGGCTGCACAGGCTCCACTGGTTTGTCATGTTTTCTACTTGTTTTGTGGGATCTCTTAGCAAACTGGGAGCAAGCCACACTGCCCCATTTCTAAAAAACCAAACCCCTGCAAATCCTCAACATCACCCCTAAATAAATCCAGGCTCACAAGAACCGGCAAATTTCCCTCCAGGTGAGTGTGGACAACATTTCCCAGGCTTTTCAACTCTCCCTTTGAAATGCACAGCCTGCTTATTCATTCGCAGCTCTCACGGGTTCGTTTCTTCCCCGTTCACGCCTTGAGCATCACTTCTCTTCCTCTGCATCCAGCGCCTCGAACGCCGCCAACCACAGCTCCCTGGACGGCGTACCGGGCTGTCCTGTGCGGTGATGTGCTTGTCCCATACAGCTACAGCCGCGTGTTTGCTTGTCTCCATGCAATCTCCTCCAGGAGGCTCTGGAGGATCCTCTTTGCACTGCACAGGCTCAGACCCTGGGCTTTAGGGATAAGCCAGATTTTCTTCTGATTAAAGACTTCTGAAAGATTAAAGATACACAGTGAGGGCCCAAGTCAAAGCTGCAAAGCAAAGATCGTTTACAGCTTTTCAGTGTGCAATTTGATTTTTTTTTTTTTCAGTCAGTTCTGCATTTTTAAACACATAAGCTGGAAGACACCATCATCTACCACTGAGCATCACAGCACCCCTGGTTGAGAGCAGGACTGAAAACAGAGCCAGAGTCCAGTCAGTCCCTATTCCTAAGGGTTTTCCTCCCGCCCCAGTGTTTTGGCACAGCCAGTTCCGCACTACTGGATGAGTGTCCCACTCCTACGCAGCCCCAGGCTCCTGCTTCGGTCTGGCTGTGTTCTCATCTGCCTCACTTTCTCTTTTTCTCTCATTCCCAGTACTTGTCTCCATCCCACACATACTAACCTCCCCATCCCCCTCCATGTCCTCTTCCTCAGCCTTGATGACAGGAAAGGTCCCTCCATCTCCCCCAAAAGACCTTTTTCCCTCAAGGCCATGGGCAAAACATGCTCTTCTGAGGCACCAGAAGTAGTTACACAGCTGGGCTGGCTGGACAAAGAGGCCAAGTGCAGGGACACATCCACATCCACCATCTCGAAAGCAACGTGCATAGCAGGGAAATGCAGAGTAGTTCCCCTGGGAGCCGGGTACATCTCTCCAGCTCAGGCTCACAGTTCCAGGGATCAAAGCCTTGCGTGTGAGCACCCTCCAGGGCACCCATCTGAACTGGACTAGGCAAACTCTGCCTCTCCTCCCCATCTCGCTTGTGCCCACTGCACATGGCACCATTTGGTATCATCTCCCCAGAGTATGGACTGTGTCATCATCCCCAAAGAGGGTTCTCCAGGAAAAAAAAAAAAACAAAAAAAACCCCAACAAACCAATTGGTGGGCCCAGTAAAACTTCTTGCAATGTCTGCTTCTGTTTCTCTCACTGAACACACCCATCAAGCTACCTTGGCACCCAGCAGCAGATGTCCTTTGTCCTACCAGAGTCGCTGTGAGATCCTTGCATGGCATAGTCTAAGCATCCTCCTCTGCTTGCTTTGTGTTACTGTGTGGTGTTGCTTGAATAGCCAGGAGCCATCTGAGCAACATCAGCCTGTCCCAAGCTGTAAAAAGACAAGCATGGAGCAGTTGAGGCAGGCATGCAGCTCTGTCCCAGCAGACACTTTGGGACCTGTGCGTAGGGGAGGTACCTGTGGGAGCAACTGGTGGCATTGTGTGGCCATGGATCATCCTGCCCTGCTGCCACCACGCTCATCAGTTGGTCCTGAGCAGTGAGCAGGTGCCTATAGCCCTGAGAAAAATCCACCCCATTTCATCTGTGTAGAGAGCATCCCCAAAAGGCTTTTAGAGCAAAAAGGGCCAGTTTTGTTTGACCATATATTAAGGTACTTTCTTCTTTTCTGAAATGAAGATAGCTTCAAGCAACCCAGTCAAACAGAGCAGAAATAAAAAGAGTTATGAATAGAAATAAAAAGGGTTTTATGAACAGCTTCCCCACCCACCATGTCCTTGCCGGCTGGTGCTTCCTCCCAGACCCAGTTCCAGCTGACAATAACTTGCAGAGCTGCAGCAGCCACAGCATCTGGGCTGTTTGTCCTTCCATGGCCCCCTGCTCCCCTCCCAGCTTGGCTTTTCCTCGCCTCCTCCTCCTGTACCCAGGAGGCTGGTGCAGGTCTGGGCTGCCTTCTCCCAAGGAGCAAGGTACACTGGCTCCCTTCAGAGGCATCTGCCTGACTTCATCACTTTTATTAAAAAAACCTGCCACACACACACACTGAGAGTGCACGCAGATCAAACAGATGCTGTCTGTCACAGAGCTTAAAGCCTAATTACAGAAGATTACAGAAACTATTTATAAATATTTATATCCATCTAAATATATTTATAAACATATCAGGATTGGATAAAAGTGTATATTGTTATTTTAGCTTAAGACATAACCAAGTATCATTTCTACAATGCTCAGACAGTAATCATATACCTGTATTAAGCTTCTTTTTGATTAACGTGGACAGCAGCTGTTAATATCTGAATTGCTGTTAATACAGAGTAGGTTGGCACGAATAAGCTAAGGAGAACGGGTGGGTAGATGCTGAGAAGTCTGGAGGCAACAGAGCAGATATACTAGAGTAGAAAACTCTTCCCCTTCTTAGGCAGAAACCCTCCTGATTCACCAAGAAGGATCCTGGAAATATATAGGTACGTTTTGTATCTTCTTTCATCGTTAATCTGCTGATTTACTGTTGCAGCGTCCTGCCTGCCTTCCCCCATCACTCACTCGCATTGCACCCGGCAGCAACCACCTCCCACGGTACGGCTCCCTGGTGCTGCTCATCTCACCTGGGTCCTCTGTGCGTGCAGCAACACTCAAAGTATAACACCTAAATCACAATTTCATGTCACCCAGAGGTTGTCCAGCCTCACAACTCACCGCTTTTGCGGCTCACTTTGGATGCTATAGAGCAACATCCTCCCCCGAGCACCGCTTGATGCACAGCAGAGTTGTACTTTTCACTGTACAGCAGCTTCATTCCTTCATCCAGTGCTTGGGAAAGGCTCCAGCAAAGGCATTTGGAAAGTCACCTGTGATTTCTTCCTTTCTTTTTGTTTGGCTTCCTAAAGGAAACGACTTGTGTGCTATTCAGTGGTCTGCCAGGCATTTTGAGCTGACGGGGCAGTCAAAGCCACAGCTGGGAGGGGTCCACAGACAACACATTTCTAGGAGTTGTGTGAAAGTCAGAAAACACGATAGGAGAAGAACCTTTATTTGTGTTCTCACTGGAAGCATGGTGGGGAAGACTCAAGCCTTACCTGTAGCATTCAGCAGGAGGTCACTAACCAGGAGGACGTGGGCTGACAGGCCACCAACCTGCACAGAGGTCTAGACTGGCCCCCACGCTGGCTGGCAGATGGCTCTGGATGGATGCAGGCATACTGGAGGGCACTGGGGGTAAGGGATGGAGGTGTGGGGGAAGCACCAGGGTGGTGGTCAGTGGCAGCAGACAAGATAAGCTTGGGAAGCACGGAGGGAAAGGCAGCTCAGAGCAAAGCTGGGAGCAGCAGTGGGGAGCCCAGCAAGATGCTCACCACGTGAGCTGGTCCCATGGCCAGACCTCAGTGTTCCCATAGCCAGTGTCCATCCAGAGGAGGGTTCACATGGGCTGTGACAGGCACTGAGCAGGAGAGATGCTGCCTGCCCGTCCCTGCCCTTGGTCTCCATCACAGGCATGCTGCTGTGGTGTGGGCAAGCCAGCCCAACCCTGCCTCCTTCCAAGCACTTTTTTTTTCCTCATCAGGAGAAGACAAAGCAGGAAACTCGCTCCGTGCTCCCGGCGGGGTGGTTTTGAGCAGGACAATCCCTTTGGTCAGGCATCAAATACCAGCATGTGAGCCATCTGCTTCTTCGACTAAAACACCCAGAGAAAAGCTGCTGGATTGGAAAAAGGATATTAATCTGAAAAGTGTACAACAAAGCAACTGCAGGGTGTTTCTCCCCCCGAGCCAGAGCAAGCTGATTACCATGACGCACAGGAGCCCTGATCTAATATTCCACTTCAAGATTTGCAAATAATGTGCCCATTAACATTCATTAGCTCTTTAAATAATACCTGCCAGACCTTCCAGGCAAGGAGGAAAGGCCCCTGCGCCCAGAAATCAATCACATAACAGCCTCTAATTGTGCATTTTCCACATCTATGCAAAGTTTCAATAAAAACAAGCCAGGACAGAATAGCAAAGCTGAAGCTGTCATTGCTGTGTACAGAGCTGCACAGAGACACCCCTTCTGCTCCCAGCTGTGGCACGAGGGTCTTCACTAATTAGTGGGCTTCTGTCTGACAGCTTACCCAAGTTCAACAGGCACTGGGGGAGGCTCTCTGCAGGAATGTGTCAAGCCAGCCTTTCACCACCTAAAATAGCTTCTGTCCTCTAGCTTGTCAGGGCAGCCTGCAGAGATAAGTGCCATGGAAAGAAAGAGGCTGGTGTCATGCCCCAGGAGATGAGACTCACTTGAGCTTTGGGAATCCCACGTTAATACCCAGATATGGAAAGGTTTGAGAGGGCCTCCTGCAGTCCCAGTAGTAATACCCTAAGAGAGGCAGAAAACCAGTGGTCTGATGTCACGGCATGGCTGTGGAGCTGTGATGCTGCCTACAAACCTCTACATTGCTCTCTATCACCCAGTTTTTTTGCCCTCCCACTCCCCTGCCTCCTACCCCTTCAGAAAGGGCAGCTCCTCTGCTGAAAGCAAAGGGGCATCAGGGACAAGGGTCCACACTACTCTTTGGTCATATTGGTCTTGGATGCCCAAACGAGCCAGCACCTTCCTGACATCCTTGATTAAATCAAGTTTCCTAGGTGTTAACTGCAAAACCGCACTAAAAATTGACCCAGCCAAGAGGATCATGTTCAGACTCTGCCGGGGGACCCTGTTGTCCTGTCACCACTGTGATCACATCCCAGACAGACCTGAAGGATGAGAGTTAGAGGGTCTACCAGTGTGAACATAGATGTTCCGGACACTGGTAAAACCACACTGCCACTTTTCTTCTTGGGCTGTGCCCATGTTGTGCAGGGGACTCCAAAACCAAGAGCATGGGGACTGTTTTTTCCTCACTGAATTATGAGCTGAAGATCCCTTGAGGTCATGAGGCAGGTCAGCCAAGGTTTGCCATTGGAAGAAGGCTTTATGTGAATGCTGCTAGGTATAGAGAAAATGCCACTATCACTTTCTCTTCAGTTGATTTATACTAATGGACACAGCTCATTGTGTCACCTACCCAACTACTAGCATGATCTGGTTCCCTCTCCTATACAGCTCCAGCATTGGTTTGAGCCTGTGCTGAGCTGTTTGGACACATTAAGTCTAAAAGAAATGAACCTGCCAAGGAGTGAACAGCTTCTCTGCAAGATAGAAGGTATGGTCTAACCCTTCTGTGAGGCAGTTCTGATAAAAATGGTGAGCAGCGTAGGTGCTGTGGTAAACATGGTGGCTTTCTGGGTTAGTCATCATCATCACCCAACTTCAGCACACTGAAGCACACCCCTAGCACTCAGTAAGCAACTTTAGGCACTATAAACCTCAAACTAGCTGTCCATACAAGCACACTCTGCATCTTGCCTGGTGTATTTTAGTACTTTTAAAAAAAAAAAAGAGCTACAAGACCAGATAAGTAAGTCCTTTGCACAAGGCCACAAGCAAGCCTAGAGGCATCAGGGGTCTGTAGCACATCTTAATGTTTCTTAGAAAATGGCTCTGTGTTGTCACAGATGTTACAGTCAAAGCAAAAACACTCTTTGGGAAAGGCACACTTTCCTTGAGAGAAACTGTGCAGCAGGGAGACGGCTGTTTATAGTTGCACTTAATCAGCGCAAAATTAGTTTGAGTAGTTAATAGGCAACTTAAAGTTACTGGTCTGGTCCAACTAGCCAGGTCAAGCAAGGACAGCAAAAGAAGTGAGAGGTACTGCAAAGGGTCTGGACATCTGCAGGGTTAGGGAAAACTGTTCTCCAAACAAGAATATTCTTGAGCTATGAGAGGACCGAAGAAATTCCTTCAAAGTGTGAAGGTGAAATACCAAGAGAAATGGGGGACAAACGTTGTTAATGTGCAAATGATAACAGTGCAATGGAGAAGCACTCAGGAAAAAGAAATAGTTTTGCCTAAGTACCTCTCTGTAGATATTGCAAAGAAATACAAGAGCAAAATGACTTTATGAGCACATTTAAAGGGCAGTGATCTGATGAAGAAGAGAAATACAGAATTAATATTATCTCCTGGATTTCTTCACAAATTTACCAAGCAAGATTTTGCCAGATTGCTCCACATCCCTGGAAAATTAAAGAAAGAGGGAATTTCTAGTTGCAGAGTGGAGCAGTGGATGTTACTGTCACACTGTGATATGCAAAACATATAGTGACCACACTGCTCATGTAGAAAAGGGAGATCTTTAGACTAGTCCTTCCCCAACCCTAGCCTCAGCTCTTGTCCCATTGAGCCTAGGTCCCCCCAACTTACTGGGTAACTTTTCTCACCTCAGACCTGCTCTATGTTATTGCTAGAAGTGCCCACTAATCCTCCCTGCTATCTCTCACCAGCTCCTATCTAATTTATCCTACCAGCTACCACAAATTTATTTAATCTAAAGCTCCTGTAAAAAGAAGAAAAAAAAAATCTGTTATGCTATGTACTCGCCACTCCTTCATCCAAGACCTGTGTGAGCATGGATAAAAATCACTATTTAATAGTTCTGGTCAAGCCCTGCTGCTTGTTCAGAAACCTTGCTTCCATCCTGTTTGGATCAGGTATTAAAAGTTTGTATAAAGCTTGTGAACATGTTCTTATAGTACGCAAGGTAAGGATTAAAGTGTCTGGCACATACGAAGAGCCCAAGAGCAGTCTGCATCAATCTTATACCTCGGGGACTGAGTGCTGCACATGAGAAAATATGGAGACGGGGATTCACCCAATCAGATGTTGGGATGTTCATCAGAGCAGTCTCCTGCACTCCTGTTATACTTGATGGAGATGAAGCCAAAGGCACTTGAGACATAACCCAGCTCTTTCTAAAGCAGAGAGGGGTTGGGTGTGGATCCTTGGGTGCACCCACCACTCTCAGCTGCCAAGGAGACCAGGGCAACATCATCGCAAGGTGAGCTGCTGCCCAACAGGCTCCCTCATCCTGCAGGTGCTTCCCAGATGCAGGAGCACATTGTAGGACCAGAATGAGGTGAGACACAGAACAGATACTGGCTTAAGACAGCCCTAGGCAGTGTCTCTCTAGAGGTGGGAAAAGCTCAGCCTGGATAAATTTCAGGAAGGTTAAATTTATCCTGGAACAAGTACTTGAGTAGTTTTCAGCTCTTTTTCCCCAGTTTTTTTTTTACTGTTCCCTTTGTAGTACCTTGAATCACCAGCCTCTAATTATTGCCTACAGTTATAAATATGTTCTTCTCCCTGGAAGAAGTTTTTTTTTTTTTTTTTAACCTGAAATTGAGGGCAGTTAGCAGATGCTTGGGTAGTGTCAACTCTTGCAATGTATTATTAAAACAAGCTCTCACCCCTCTGCTTTGAAAGAGCTGCTAGCACTGCTTTCTGTAAGGCTTCTTGGGCTTTTTTGAAAGTTTTTGTAATCCCAAGCAGATAGCAACCCTTCCTCTGGAGAACATAAGACTCTAATTTAATGAGCCTTTCTTGCACCAAAATCAGGGAGTCAATGAAAATTTCTGTGCAGTGCATAGCCATAGCTAAACTCTCTTGCAGCCATTCAAAGCAGGAATGGAAGAGCAGAGTCATAAGGGAGCCCTTTCAGATTTCACAATTACCTCCTATCAGTTGAGCTGGGTCCCCAAGGGAACACCTACTAATGCTGGAAAAATCAAGGCCTAAAGGCAGAAGAACTTCAGACAAAAGCTAGTTCCCACAGTGTCCTTACACCTTTAAAATCTCAGAACCTATCACATTTAAAAGCTAGAACAGGGACTGGATTAAACCATCTGCAACAAATCATCCTGATATAACTTCAGTGTTAAAAAAATCTTTGTGTTACAGTTGTCCATAAATAAAAAGTTATTGTAAAAAACAGTCATTTTGAAACCAAAAGCCATCATCACGGCTTCCTTGATTAAATCCTCATAGCATCTAAAGAGCCCTACTCCAGTTTAAAGCTTCATTCTTGATAGAATAACATTTTGATGGAAAAAAAAAATCTCTTAAAAGCTACCTGGCTCTAATATTTGATAACTCATAAAAGTACAGGAAGATAAAATGTTTATATTAATTTCTCTAATATATACAACCTATTAAATATAAGCAATATAATGTTAAACTGAACTAAAATTAATATTATAATATTATTAACATAAGGAACAATATCCAAATCAGCAATGGATATTCATGAAGCAGTAAAGGGGCTTGTTTACTGCATTGAGTTTTCCGTTAACTATCACTAATACTGTCACTACTGAAATGGCCAAATCCAACATGGTTTTCACTACGCATGGCCCGGGAACGTCTGCTGGCTTTGCACTTGAAGAGCAGGGTGATGGGGCTTGCTGGGCTCGCCTTGGCCCATGAGCTGGTCTTAGCTCATCTTGGCTGCAATCGCCACTGATCAGTGACTTGCCTAACTTGTTTCATCTTAGCTCTACAAATGCTGCATGAGGATGCAGCAAACCTCAGTGGTAATTGCATAACAACCAACTCCTTACATTAATTGGAGCTGAGGGGCTTTTGTGCAACTTGCAAGATTTAGCAGTGACAAGAAAGCAGGCTGCATTGAGAGAAGGTATAAAGGTAACACCAAGCACCCCTGGGAAGGGGCCCTTGCAGCCACCCTGAGCTCATCCTGGTAAAGGGCTTGAGATGCCATTGACCCATTTGACACCCAGACCCATTTTCTGCTCCAGGACGACCAGTGCCATGAGGCTTAGGAAGAGCAGAAGGGTGAGCATAACCTGACACAGACACCATCAGCATTTTTATGACTGTATTAATGATGCTTTTCCATATTAATTCAGAGCATTAGTATTATTGTAACTGGGATAATAACTGTTTGTTATATTTTGATTAGAATGTTCAGACTGTGATCAGACTAACAATAAATCTGTAGCTCCACAGAAGATGTGTTCTCATTTTACCCATAAAGACATTTTGGGTCTAACAGGCAGGGGAGGCAGGGCAAAGGGGCAGTGGGGTGACGCATCTCCCAGCTCCCCACCATCAGTGACATCCCCATGAACAGAGAGAAGCGTTGGGGGACCTTGTTACAGCTTTGAAATGGAGATCTACAGCCCAGTACCAATGTCTGAACATGCTAGAGAAGAATGTCTGAGGACAGCTGGGGGTGGCCTCCCAGTGAGCAGGTCATCCAGTCTGCACCTTGCACAAATCATTATTGGCCAGTGCCTCAATTAACAGACATCCCAGGGTAACTTGCAGCTGTACAATTAATCAGAGGTCAGAGATGACTGGAGCTGTCTTACCCAAACTGGTAGGACATATCTCCTTTTATATTCCCAGAAGGAGGGAGCAGCCAAAATACAGAATATGCTTTACTCCCTTCCTGGGAAGGGCCAAGAGAAGACATGCTCCAGGTGGGCATCTCCTATTTTTTACCCATAGATCTGATCACTTTCTGATTAGCAAGTGCCAGGATTGCCAAGAAGAGGAACGCAACAGGCATTGCCCATAAGAGGCTGAATAAAACACATGTGCTTTGTTCAACACTCCTCTCCCTGGAGCACCAAGCATCCTCATGAAAGCTGAAGGAGGAGGGAGCAGCGAGGGGGTAGCAGCCATCAATCCATCTGGTAATGCCTTAAATCACATCCCAGATGAGCATCCCATTAACTTTGTTTCTTTGAAATCCGATTTAGGGAACCGGCTCATAAGATGAGGAGTAACAACAATGTGACTTTCATATCACTTTGAGAGAAAAGTACTTGAATGCACTCTTACTTTATCTTGAGAAACCAGTCATTGCAACTGCGAGCTGGAGAACTCACTTTCACGCTGGTTCCGATTGATAAGCCCCAAACTGAGCCCGATAGTTGTGTCTTGTTTACCCAAGTGACAAGATGACTGTGCCCAAATACTTCTCTGAAAGCACATACTTAGATGAAGCCTTGCAAGGGACTTCAGCTTTCAATGCTGCCCTTGATTCGCAAGGAGAGGGGCTGCTGCTGTGTGGGAGCAATGCTGATGCAAAGAACAACCTGCAAACATGAAGCCTGGCAATAATATCCTTGGTTTGCCTGGTTTTATCTGTTAATAGTTGTTGCCTGCCCAGCACACGTGATGTTCTCAGTGGCAAAAAACCTGCTTTCACAGGAAGCTGCTGCCTGTCTTGACATGGCAGTCAAGGTATGAAAAAGCTGAAAGACCACAACATGGCCAAGAGGTCCTGGCCCCCCGATGGGTTTTCCCACAAGGACCCCAACCCAGGAGGAAAGCCCTGGAGAGAGGCAACCCTATTCAGTCCTGCCTATCCATCCTGATTTTAGGGGCTTTATTAAGCACTGCTTGAGAACGTGCTGCTAAATAGCTCATCCAGGAAATAACACACTGCCTGGAGGTAGAGGATGTGTCAGGCAAGGATGGGATTTGCCCTGCACCCCAAACAAGTGCTCTGATAACAGGGTTACTGCAGAAAGTGTGGAGGGAAGAGATGGGGGGATTCTTCAGCTGTGGTTTGAGAGCACACAGCTGCTGCTGGGTCTTGTATGGAGTGTTATCTTATGTGTTTCGCAAGACTTGCAGATTAGGTCCCACTGGGGAAGAAACATGGCTTTAAGGGCACTTTGATACAAGCTGGCTGATCAGCCCAGAGTCCCATCAGTGCCAGTCCCACTCCCAGTGCAAGTCTGATGTGGGACAGGGCGTGCAGGCACAGATGGTCTCCTGCAGACAACAAGCAGCCCATACAGTGCTGGTGAGGGCTCTGACACTCTTCCAGAAGTTATCTGCCCTGCCAGCAGATTGCAGATACAGTTTACTCTGGTAATGCAACTGTAGGATGACTTGGATTAACTGATTTAATTAATTATGCTTCATCTGTTTTAACAGCTAGAGTTGAAGTTATCATTTTACATGTTGCAAGCATGATCAGGTGCCCTGTGTTTTGTTCACTGTAACTTCTTGTTTTCCTTGTTAATTCTATTTTGTCTAATAAAGTGCTTTAATTTACTCTAATTTACATATTGTACTGTAGCTAAAGAACAAAGATAAAGAGAACTACAAGAAACTTTGAATAGATAATTGGTTAATTAAAACAGCTTAACTGGTATGTAACTTATAACATTGTTCTCACAGAAGCAACAATATGGTGAACTGCTCTGGATAGGTAATTCCAAGTTCCAGCTGCTTTTTATGAGTGTATACTATGAAAGGACTGGTAATTAAGGAATTCCTCAGATAATTAGGCTCCTTTTATCAAAAAGATCTGAACTGCTATGTATTAAATCCTTATCCAGTCTTGTCCCCCTATCTGCTAAAGACCATTTATGGTTGTCATGGGAATTTACCCAACTGCACACCCACCTACCCTCTGCTGTCACCAGGACCTGTATGAAGCATCTTGGGTGGGGGAGACACTCACAGCTGTCTCCCCTTCCTGAAAGAAGTTTGGATCAAGTCATATACCATGGAGGGATGGCAAATTGCTGCTGAGCCTGCTCCAGGCAGAAGGTGCTGGAGAGGACAGGATGGGTGGTATCAAGGTTGGGCTGGTGGAGCTGGGAACCTGCAACCCAGGCAGTGTCAGAGAGCCCATGGTGAGGGACAGGGATCAAAGAGCCAGGCCTAGGAGAAAGTGGAAAGGGAAGATCTCCTGGGATAAGAAGTGGCTGTGCAGAGTTCGCTGCAATCCTGAAATCCACAAATCACTCACCTGAGTCCGGAAGCAAGGATCTGCCTGAAAAGACATCCTGAGCAGGGGAAGAGCTGCTAAGCCTTTTAAATGTTCTGTCTGATCAGCTTACCTTTAATCACTTTCAGTGTATTTTCTGTCTAATGCTTGGGTTGGGTCTTCTTTGGGCCCTAGCAGTAAGGTGGACGTCTGGGTAGATCGACCTCAAAGCTCTGGGAAACTCAGGGTCTGTGACAACAGCTTGTGGCCAGGCAGCTTGGGGTGGGCAGAGGTGCTCCTCTTTGCTGTGGCTGTCTATATAGCAGTGCCTTTGGGCCACTCTACTAATGCCCTGGCTGTGACCTCCCAAAAGAGCTGGTCTGACAGGTGCCAAGGAAAGCATCCCTCTTTCACTTGGTTTCAGCAGGAGAAATACAGCCCACATGGGAAGGATATGTTTGAGCTGGAGATTAAGGCACTGAAATTTAGCTGCCTGTGGTGTCTGTGTGCCCTGTGGATCCTACTGTGGTCACTTTAACAGCAGTTCAGACACTTAGCTCTCATGTAGATGCCTGCAGTTAGATATCCTAAATTTGAATTGAAGCCCACCTGCAATGGAAGAGTGGGTGGGACTGCACACCTCCACCCAGATGGCAAGACTAGACATTAGGCAAGTGCTCTCTGGAGGAAGAAAAATGGGACTAAAAGCTCCACTCAAAACAAATAGAAAAAAGAAATAACAGGGAACTCTGGTTTAGTTCTCAGTTCCAGGTGATTTAAGTAATTGGAAAATCATAGTTGTGAAACAACTCTTTGCAGAGCATCATAATCAGCCACACAACGCAGCGGGGCCTAAGTGCAGCCGAGTGGCTCTAAAGACCCCTTGAGGAATGTGCTTTTCTGGGGGAGATGTGTCATTTTGAGATGGCATCTCTGGGAACAGCGGTTCCTTCAGAAAAGCAGAAAGTCTTCAGGACCATAAGGATGCAGTGATTCATGTAATACTTATTAAGAGACTTTAGCCAGCTTGCTGACATACACTGTCATTCCAAGGTCTAGCTGCTGCGAGAATACAAATTGTAAATAATGTGCAACTTTTGCACAGTGCAAAGGAAACTCTGAGCATGTAGAAGATCATCGCCTCCAGTCTAGGACACCTGATTTGGGATGGCCTTGTGGACTTTGAGAAGGGAGATGACTGTTCACATGACTAAAGCCAAGCGCATGCTGGCACTCCACACTCAAGTGATACCTACATAAGGGCTGTGTCTTCCCAAGCGATGTATTCAGATCACGCATACTCCCCTCCACATTATTAAGTTTGACTCAGTGCTTTGAATTCTGCTCTGAGCAATCCATAATCTCCAACCAAATAATCATGAAGGCCCTGCTGGCCTTAAAACATATGTCTCTGACAATAGCAATAAACCTATTTATTACTATTGTGACCACTGAAGAGAAGACCATGCACTGTGAGCATCACATCATGCAGATTTACTTGTAAAGCAAGCCATACCCAGCATTTACTAAATGGATGAGATAAAAATCTTACTCTTAGGATCTACTGATCTACTGATCATGTATGTGGGCATTTAAATATCACAGACAGTTACCACTGTAAAGACTGGGAGAGGAAAAAAGGACAAAATGAGATTAAGACAGAAGGATATAAGCTACCATAAAAGAAATTCAATAAACAAGGCACTGAGCTCCAGTCTGTACATCCACAAGCATCCCACCACTATGAACCCAGAGATGCATTAGGATCAGGTCAAAAAGCCCAAGGAAATTAAAATGTTTTAGGTAGATACAGGTTTTGCCAAAATGCCCCAGTGTAGGATGGACCAAGGCACCTATTTCAAAGCTTTAGGGCCAGCAAGTGTCTGCTGTCTCTAGTGCTCACTAGAGCAAAGCCACTACTGCCCCAGAGATTCTGGAGAAATAAATTTATTGAGGGAATAATGATAACATGTTTGCAGTAGAAAATTGCCTATATTCAGGCAGTGTCATGCTATAACTCTGCAGCAATAACAGGCAGTCTCAGAAATAGGAAGAGAGACAGATTTGGAGAGATTTTCAGCTTTTGAAGAGAATTAAACAAAATGGAAATCGCTAGTGATACATGCACTAAAATAGAAATGCACACAAAATAGAGGAACAGTATGGGCTCCGCTGGGGTATCTTTACATATTTAAGAACACAAGTGTCTACAGGACCAAACAAGCTTTATGGCCTTCGCTTCTCTCCACCAATACATAAAAATCAAGATACTTGCAGAAATAGAGTTAATTCACCATTGCATATGCAGAGAGAATAGCTGTAATAAAAACGAATGTGCTCCTTGGCTAGTATTTATTTTTCAAATGTTCCCACTAAAATCCTGGGTACAATAGCAGCAGAAGTGCAAAAGGACATTTCAGACTTTTATGGGTAAAAAAAGTAAATTGTAAGAGAGGGAGAGCAGAGGAAATGAAAGAGATGGCATTCCTCTACATAAAAAATATATGATCAAGGCTAGACTAAGAAAGCTTTTCTGGTCTTACAGATTATAACACCAGTTTTAGGAGCTTTCCGCCTTCCACACAGATTATTTTTGGAGCTCGTAATACGTCTGTGGCTGGAATAGGCTCTTGTGGATGCTCGCAGAGCAGTGGGTGTCAGTGAATATTAGTTGATTGGGAGTACTCAAATCCCTTTTTCCCCCCCCATCCCCACTGACCCTCACTTCATGGGGAAGATGAACACCCTGGCATACAAAAAAATTTTGAATCCTAAAATCAGGGATAGTTCTGACAAACAGAATAACATACCAGACCATAAAAAAATACCTATTCATTGGCTAGCAAGTAGCCTTTACTATACATATATCATTTCATTTGCTCACTTCCTTCCATAAAAAGTTTATTCTGCCTAAACTACTTCCTATGAGTTTATCAAGGGTAATAATATTGATGTAATATGATATGAGTGGGTCTAATACACCTCAAGCCCTACCTGTTGCCACCAATGGCAGAGGGAGAGAGCTTAGATTTTAAAAGGAAGAGCTGAGGAGCCTCTGGCACCAGCAGAAGAGAAGCACAGAAGGGAGGGTACAGCCACATTTACAACAGCGTGTTTGGGATGTTAAGAGTGACTCTTCAGCATCAAAGCTGTCCTACTTCCAGAGCCTTATCATATTTGCCAAAGCACAATTCAGGGAAAAGGACTCCAGCAAATCACATTCCACTGGAAGACTTGGTAATAAATAAATTACATCCCACTTTAGAAACAATTTCCCATGATTAATAATGAATAAAAAAAAAGTCAGGTCCAAAGAAGTATTGTGAGAGCATGACACGTAAGTGAGTGGCAGCAAGGATTTTGCTTCAGTAGCAAAATCAGTGCCTGATAAAACATCACATTTCCCTAGGACTCGAAAGGTACTGCAAAATAGGAAGGAAAAACTCAACAGCCCCATCAAGGGCTCTGTAGCACAGCCCAAAGATCGGTTTTTGAATAAAAAGCTGTCTCCTGGGCTCACAGTTGCTACACTGCACAGACAAAACATTGCATTAGCACACAGGTGCGAGGATGTGGGGGGTAAACTGCTTGCACTAAGGACCAGGGTGGCTTCATCTTTGCACAAAGGCTGCTGAGATAAGGATGACGCACATTTTCATGCAAGTTCATGAGAATTCTCCCAGGTAATCACATGTGTCTCTGGCAGGAGCCTCAGTGGACTGAGTATTAGCAAAACATGGGACTAATGATCATCAGGTGTAGCACTTGGGGGTGAAACCAGAGATCCCTGTGCCTCTCTGGAGACATTAATGCAGAGCTCTGCTGCTGGGGATGAACTGCTGCTTCTCTAGAAGCAGCCCTTTGATTTTCTGAGGATAATCTTGGCTCTTGCTTAGACATAACCAAACCTCGTTTTGAGCAGTAGGAATGTAGAGCTCAGTTGCTGGACCAGCCACATCCGTGAGCCAAGACCTTGCTGTCCTTATCTCTGAGCACTCTCATGCTGCCAGGGCTCAAGGAACCACAGAATTCATAAAGTTATTATGGGCTGGCACTTAATGTAAAGAGTGCCATGTCCAACTGTAGACCAGACATCATCTTCACAGATAAAAACAAAATCACAGAAGCTAACATTTTTTTGTTACCACAGTTTACAGTTCCAATGACTCAGCTACAAGCAGAAGAATAAAGCACAAATCCATCCAGACAAGTATTTACTTAAAAGCCTTGTAAGAACCCATTTTACATAGCTGAGAACACTTGTGCACCAACTATCTGAGAAAAACAACAAATTTTAAAAAAGAAACCACAAAGAGAGTATATTTGGGAACTGTCTCAAGAATAGTTGACATGATGCCAAAATCCCACAACCCCACAACTGAAAAAGGAGCTGTGCTGGTTTAACAGTGTTCCTGATGACTCCGGCAGCAGAGCTGGCTCAGTGTGTGGAGGACTTGGGAGAAGGGCACATGCCCATCAGCTATCACTCCCAGTTTGCACCCACTGGCGAGGTTCAGCTTCTGGCCTTCCTGATAAACTGAGTCCTGATCAAAATCTGAAAATTAAACTGCCAAGTTCACAGTGAGCTTCACTTTCCCACTCAGCAGCAGTGAGTCAGACAGCTTTGCAGAGAGCAGCACCACACTGAAGATCAAGAAGGAAAAGAAAATGGGATGATGAAGAGGCAGCAGCCAGCTTCTCCTCTCCCAAAATGCAGCAATAAGCTTTTCAGGTCCCTCTCTAGTTTCTTGGTAAAACCAGCCATGACATCAGCTGAGTCATCCTGCCTCCCTCTAAGGGCACCATGACTGCAGGTTGGGGCAGTCAGGCATCAACACTGCTCCCACCAGCATGAGCTCACCCCAGGAGTGGTCACTCCCATCTGCCCAGCACTTCTGCAGGACAGGCAGAACACAAACCCACGCCACCACCTCATCCCAAGCAACTCTGTGCATCCTACACCAGACAGGAGATGGTGAGAAATTGCCACTTGTGATATGAGGGGCTGGGTGTAGAGGTTCTTGGTATATCTAAACAGGGGATGCAAGGAGATTTATTTAGTATGCCATGCTTAGGCTATATATAATCCTGTGGTCTTGGGGATCAGGAAGAATTACTATTTCTGCCGCTTGATGAGTAACTTGGATTTTGAGATTGTTTTTTTTATTTCTGAAGCATCAGCAAGCAGCCATAGGTAAAGGTAGATTTGGCATGGGAAGATGCATCTTGCTCCCATGCCCAGGATTAACCTGATCACCAGGTTTCGGATCAAGAAGGAGGTTTTCCTTAAGTCAAGGATCACAGGGATGCCTTTACATTTTTCAGCTGCTTTTGTAAGATGGCATTACACTATCAAAGGCCACCCAGGCATTTTCACTGGGCAAATACCCTGTTGCTGCAGGAGCCCGTGACACTGACAACATTTACAGCCTCTCCTGCTTTCTACCTCTGACACATTGCTTTTTGTAGTGTTTGGTATTTTAGACTTAGAGATAAGTACATTAAGGTATGTTGGAGGATTATCTGTGGCTTTTGAAGCTTCAAGATGTTCCTCTGAACCCCTGAATTTAATTCCTATTCCAGAGTTGCCTGAGCTCCCAGTAGCCCCATGCAGTCCTCTGTCCTCCTGTTTCTCCAGCTACGCAACACCGCACATGACTGACAGAGGGACCCAAGAAAATCACTCCAAGAGTTATCCTTACTGATTTACAGTCATTTACCAGAGACACTCAGAAAAGCCTGCTGAGTGGCCTTAATATAATATTATAACAATATTATATTCTCAATTAATTATAAGCTATATCTTTTACCAGCCCTCCTGCTATTTAATGTAGGATCAGTGTTCAGCAAAATAACTTTAGCAATTTCCTTCTGTTCTTTGCTTTGGCCCAGCATTCCCTTCTCCCCATCCTCTGAAGCTTTCTCAGTATTTCACATTACCACAGTACGTACTATTAAGCCACAAGTTCCCCAGGAGTTTCTCCAAAACACTTGGAAGCCCATTGCACAGCATCTCTAATTTAAATGCATTTGACTCAATAATACATTTTAATAACCACCATAGTTACAGTTTAGAATGAGAAATATCTCATTAGCTCCATAAACTTGCAATATACTATCTTTTTTTTTTTTTAATTATCAAGCAGAAATATTTTTGGAACATATTTGCCTTTTCAGAAACACTACCATCAATTTTATCATGCCCACTCAGTAGTGGGCCTTCTACCAGCATTAGATTCCTTTTAATTCCTAATATCAGATTTCTTTTAGTCCTAACACATTTTTATTTGCTTCTTTTGTTCTTTACTTCCCTAAGCACATACTTTCAAATAACATAATAGCTCAGCTTAAAAGGTAAAACCCAGATAATTGGTGCTATATTAATTATTCTCTCTTCCCTTCTTTATATATGTGCATGCATATATGTCTGCACTAACAACCACTGCCTGTCACCTGCACTTAAAGAAACATCTTTACCTGTAACATGTAACTATATTATGTATGTACATATATCATTCATATACATTTACTGTCAAGACACTGGCAGCCATCCAGCTGCCAACCTTATCAACATAAACAGAGAAATTGGAGAGGGGGCAGACAGCAATTTCAGTGGAGACATGGACTCTCAGACCTAGTTATTGTTCCTTTTTGACAGGACGGGGGTTGGGCTTTCGCATTACCCTAACACCCAACACAATTTGCGTTTATTTATTTATTTTGCACAGCAGAATCATGTCTCTTTGGTATCTAATAGAACATGCAAGAAAAACCTCTCTGGGAACAAGGAATTTCCTCTATGTTTTCCTTCACAACCAGTTTTGCTCAGCACTAATATTGTCATGAGAAAGCAACAGAGCATCTCCCCACCGTGGTCCTTCTCTCCCCCCCCCAGGCCATACCCATTCCTCCCCCAGCAAAAACAAGCGGAACTGCTTGCATCGCCTGTAGCAACCTGGGGTTTGGATCAACATCAGACTAGTACCCACCTATACCCATGCCCTACATCATCCTTTTGCTGGTGTTACCATGACACATCCCTTCCAACCATACCCCCAAGGGTAGCTTCAGCTTACCAGGAGAGGACACTCTGCAACCAGGTGCTATCTTCCCCACTGCAGCCAGAGGAAAGGGGTGCTCCTAGACCAAGCAGTTCTTGGGGGCAAGGACAGCTTTTAAAGGCTGCAGATGTGTCACAGCTGAGGGCACTCAAGATATCAGCCTCATCAGCTCCTCCCTGGCATTTGGGCTCTACCAGCAGCCACCTGGTTCAGCTCAGCATCTGCTGCTCCAGGCAGATCCCTGTGGTATCTGTTCTGCCCCAAACCACCGAGTCTGCCTGCCCCTGTGGCAGTCCCAATGCACAGAGGGAGGGTAGGACGCGTCTGTAGGGGCAGGCAGGGGCTGCTGCTGCCTTGCCAGAGAAGCCAGGTCAGAGTGGAGCAGGTGGGTTTGCACAGAGAAGCTGTGCGAGGAGGCTTCAGAAAAGCAAGAGCATCTTCTGGGATGCATAAGGGCTCCTCTACATTCATCCAAGCACATTGACGCACTGATTTCATAAATGCTGAATTTATCTGGATGAGCTCCCCTGTGATGCTCTCCATCCTGCCCAGCTGCATCACCCTCCCGTGCCTGACTCCCGCAGTGAGGACAGAGAAGCTCAGCGCAGGGAGCTGTGCTGCCGGTCGGAGGGGGATGGAGGCAGGAGCAGAGATGCTCGGGGACAAGCCAGGCAGTAGCCAGGCAAGCTGTGCACCCAGGCAGGCTGTGAGAGCCGTGCTGGAGGCTCGGCCAGACCCGAGAGCTGCTCTCCCCTTCCCCGGTGCCTCCCCCCACCTCCTCTCTCTGCGCTCCCTTCCCTGCCCTCCGGTTCTATGGCTATAATCAAATCATAACTTTTATTAAATTTGAGATTACTTTTTAATGGAATCAATTTCTTGTGCGGTGCTTTTCCCTTCTGCCCCGCGGCTCAGCCACGCTCTGCACTTTTGTGGTTTTACTCTGGCTTTTATCTCTGCTGCTGCCCTAATGATGAACGCTGGCTGCATAGGTGAGCGGCCACAACCCTGTCCTGCCCGACAGACAAGATCCATCCTTCGCTGTGCAGGTTCTGACAACACTCATCCCTTTGCTCAGTGTCACCAGAGCAGACATCCCTGCTGAGGAGCACAGCAGGGGCAGCAGGGTTTGTCCCACCTTGCAGCTGGCAGCGTGGATGGTCTTAACACCTCTGGGTTCAAGAAATTTTCCCCCAGAGGGAAGGGACCCCTCACCTTTCCCCTTGGCTTTGCTGCTGCATTGGAAACCCTATGTCAGATCCAGTTGCTCAGAAGCTTCTGGAGCTTGAACAGGCTGAAGACACCTGACAGGGGCTCACATCCTCTTTATCATCCCCTGTTGGAAGTCAGAAATTCAACCCAACCCGCTCACGGTGCCTGGCCAGGCTCTGTGAGGATGCCCACTCTGGGACAGCCCCATGGGCAGGCTCTCTCTATGTTACCAAGTTGCCACCAAGCACAGCAATTCAAACCCAACCTTCATGGTTTTTATGTTTCCTAATGACGGTGTTGCCCAAAATGGCTTTGACTTTGCAGTTTTATGTAACTTTCCACTCATCTTCCCCGCCTCCCATTCTTCTTATTCTTTTCTCTTTCTTCCTAGAACACCTACAGATTGCATTATATCTTCTGATGCAAAAAGGCCCATTCTGCTTTCACTTGTAATCGTACAATGACAACAAGAAAAATATCAGTGACAGTTTTTATTTGGTCCCCCTCCTGCTGATGTTCTTGAAAAGGAATTTAAGATCCTAACTTTGGATCTCGCATACGAATGTTCTGGGTCTCAAAGCTTTCTTGGTTAGAAGCTATTTTCTAGGTCCTTATTTAGGAACAACAGGTCAGGCTGCCTCCTGGTTGTTTCAAGACCTGGCTCTAATCCAGGCATCTTTCTCACAAAAACTTTCTCCCAGTTTGTAATACCTGAGTTTTGAAAAGATGGATTTTGTTCTGGTCTGAAGGCATGCGGAGCTGGGGCTCGTGGGCTTTGTGCTGTCTATTATGTAGTTTCATTGAATTTCTTTGTGAATTTAAATTTAATTCCTCCAAAACAAATAAAGATGCATTATCTGGAGTGATTCCTTCAGAGGAAGCTGGAGCAGCAGGTAATGAGCAGAGAGATGTGCAGAGGCACCCTGAGGCTGTACTAGCCCCAGAGTTTCCCAACCTGCAGTCTGTGCAGCTCAGCGCCCAGCCTGCACCCAACACGTAGCAGTCAGGGCGTATCATGGGGTACAGACCACACTGGTGATTAATTATTGAAGACAAACACCAAAAAAACTCTCTAACCTGACCCTTTGCTTCCATCAGCCTGTTTGATGCTCATGTCACACCATGAGCCTCCTAAATATTTGTCCTGAACACAATGCCTGCCCCCGTGTTCATACCACAGTGTACCTGCTCTGCTTCTGGAGAAATAAAGCTGAGTTCTACTGTCTGATTTGGTCAGTAAGAAACAATATCAGCTTTTTCCTCCAAGTCTGGCACTTGCTTTAAGTTTAAGAAAGAGCACAAGAGTCCACTTACTGATTTGACTTTTTTGTGTGTCTGCTCTTGCTCTCTACTTGAATGCACTAAAATATCTTCCATGTCAGAGCTTCCATGCAGCCAGAAGCAGGTACTCTGTAATTAACAGATCTCTACAAGTGTTCACAGTATTTAACTACTTCCAAAACAGTATCAAATGCCTCCTTTCATTCAGAATTTGAAGGACATTTTATATTGTTCTTTGTGTCCTTCCTAAGATGGGAACCCAGAGCTCTTTCTACAAACTGGAGAAATATCTCATGCTGTGGCAACAAGATGAGAAGCTCTAAGTCTGTGGTTATTCAGGTAGCTTTCTTCTTTCTCCTTCTTTCAAAGTCTTATTTTATTTTTCAGCCAAGTCCATTCTGTGTGTATCTCTGCCTGTGAACAAAAGGGTGTTATTCTTTGAGATTAGTTTGAAATGCTCTTCCATGGTCATTATGAAAGCGTAAAAATAGATTCAGTCCTGAAGCATGAGACACATCACCACAAGCTATATATGTATATGAACAGATATTTGTGTGTGTTTTTGTGTGTCTCTGTGTGTGTGTAGTCGTTTAAGGACTACATTCCCTTTTTTGGCTATGCACATGGGGTTTATTCCTGCAAAGGGCGAAGTTTTTTCCAGTCTCACACAAATCACCAGGACTGAGGGAACTGCAGTTCTGCCGTCACTCTGCCTGTAATTAATAAATCATCCAAAGAACAGAGAGTAACAGGTCCACTTTGAGGTCCAACAGGAGATTTCCAAGTATAGAAGTCTTTAAAACATTTTTTTTAAAAGTCCATTTTGGTGTCTACTCTCAGCTCCTGTATTTCTGTTGTTAGAATCTATGAGGAAGGTCAAGTTTTGTAAACATGAGCCCTCCTGCAGGTTTAGCAGGTAAGAGTGGGAGCTGGGTACGGCTCCACTTCCACTGAGCTCAGAGACGGACACGTCCCCTTCCCCGAGCACAGGGAAGGATGGGGTTGGTGGTGTGGCCATGGCTTTTTCCGTGCTCTGTTGGAGCAGCCAGGCCAGTGAAAGCAGCATTTCAAATACCAACTTTCTGACTGTTTTTTAAGCCACAGGTTGCAATAAGTAATTAGCTCTCTTTCTGTTACACTCCTCATCAAGCACATAAATGCTGGCTGCTTCTATCCAGTTTTATTAAGTAAAATTTGATCAGAAGATCCTTTCCCACAAAATCAACATTGTCATCATATGGATGGTCATCCACCTTGGTGACCTGTGCAACCTTTTCAGCTGCCCTAGTCTTTTTCTGAGATCTCATGCCTGCCTACCAATACCTGTCTGACAAATAGCTTTCCTGCCCTGCACCCAGGCTCGTTCAGAAATCTGCATTTCATTATGCAAGGCAATGGGGCTACTTGTCCCCAGTGTTCTCTTCCTGGGGCTGATGGCTCCTGTTTTCAGCTGATCCCCCCTGACTGCTCCCACTTTTCCTAGGGCCTGACTGGCACAGTGGTCCCAGCTCCTCCCAGACTGGGACATGCTCAGGAAGGTGATGGGCACCCTTCTGCACCCTCACTGCAGTCCCAGGGCACATGGTGACCTGGTGAACGTCTCACCAAGCAGCCTCTGGGCTGCTTATTTCCACCGAACAAAGAATACGAATGCCGTCCCTTAGTCTCTGAGGGGAGCACATTTTTCAGTGACACTTTCAAGGGGACAGCCTGTCCTTCCTCTAAAGCTATCATAGCGTAACACTCCAATCTGCAGACAAACATTATGCAAATGTCTCTTTTACAGCCATAGTCAGAAATGTGCCTTTTCTTGTGCTTCATTAGGACATTGGCATAAAATGTCATTGCAGCCTCTGAGATTTGCATCCTTTCCATCAGAGAGACAAGATTGTTTTCCCGTTTATGGCTGTTTTCATTTCTGTAGTTTTTAGAAGCCTGGTCTTGCTCCTTGCTGCTCAGAGGACCCCACTGGTGGCCAAGATCTCCACATCTAGGTATTTACCAGGCTGCTCTGTCTCCTTCCCAATAGTCCATGAGCCATCCACAACTCCAGTGAAAAGCTGCATCTGGAAGACGAGAGAGGAAAAATAGTTGCAAAGACTGAATGGAGTCAACCCCAGGCTGGTCCTGGGTGTCACACCATCTTCAAGCCCTTACCTTTGTCCCCACAGTGGTCCCAGCTCACTTCTCCTTAACTGATCTGGGCTCTGCTCACAGATTTCTCCAGGACTCAAAGATGCAGGGATGAGAATGATGCCAATATCTTTCGGTCTGCTCAGGAGAGACCGTGGCCCCTGTGAAAGTGTTCATCTATTTCAAACAATAAATGCACATAGTACACTCCATGTAGCAAAAAAACTGTAAAGTTTTCTTAGCAATGAAGCTGCCCCACCAAAAGTCCTTGAATTTTGGTCTAATGACCCTTGTATCCTGCTGTGTATTGCTATTTTCCATGGGTGCTCACAGGATGGGGGTTTTTATGTGGCTTTCCCTGTTGTTTGTTGCTTAGGGACATGCTGTTACGTGGTGTTTCTGCACATGTCCTGTAGCCACTGCCATTTTCTGTGTGGCTTTCCTAGCGCTCTGCTCCTGCCCTGCCTGCTACTCCTCCCAGCCTGCCCAGTCCAGACCAGACCAGCCACAGCTGTCTGTGCTGTGTCCCCATACTCCTCCATTTTTTACTGTGCTGGTCACCCTCTAGCTCCAGCTCACAAGATCTCTTCCCTGAACCTTCATCCAAGCCGTTTGCACCCTCAACCCATCACTGAGCAGAAGGGTGAGGACTTTCAGCACTTTCTGACAGAAGGTGTCACTTGGAAGGAACATGGCACCTCTCATCCTATTTCTCTCTCTTTGAGAGTAATTCTCTCCCATTCCAGTACAGGGAAGAAGAATAGCAACAACAATAAATTGACTTTTCAATGGTTTGTAAGAAGAACTTGCCAGTTCCTTTTCCTATGCCTGAAAAACCTCTCCTCTCTACTCACTGTGTGAATCTTCTAATATGTTAAGGTAGGGAAGCCGACCCAAACACTTGGCTGTCCCTAGCATGGCCATGCCCAGCTGTGTGCCTGAGTTGCTCAGACCAAAGGACCATGCTTGGGCAGGAGAGCCTCACCGTGTGCTCCCAGGATAATGGGAACAGGCATCGCAGAGCAGATCTGATCATGGGTTGACTTACGTGTTCTGGCTAAAGCTCCTCCATCCCCTGATGTAATGTACCTGTAACACCATTTCTTTGAAATATGAAAAGTGGAGGAAATATATAAGTAAATACAGTGCCTATCTAGTAATTTATAAGTAAATATAGTGCTTACTTGGAAGAAAGCGCTGGAGGAATACTAAAAATGAGTTGTTTGGTTTGACAGAGTACAGTGTGTACCTGACTTCATTACTCTGTCGGAATATATACTGCTCGAAGGCATTTTGATAATTGTGTCATTTATTTATTTATTTACTTACTCTTACTTTAAACAGGACTAGGTATGCTACGTATTTTGTAGAGAGATACTCACAATATGGTATTTGTGTAGGAAGCTGCAACGGTTTTCTAATTGATTGCGAAATGAAAATAGTCATAAGAACCTGGTTTTATTTTTAATCCTGAAAATGAACATTAGTAATCACTGTTCTGCTGAGAAGCATCTTAACACATTCCTGCAAACTCTGCTGAAAACAACCACAAGAAATTTCACCCTCAAAACTATTATTTTGCAAAAAATGATGAATGAACTTGAACACACTAAATCAATTTTTTTGCATCCTTGGCAGCAAGAGCCTTACTCAAATTTCTGTTAAGCTCTGGAAAGGTTGTTCTGCGTCAAGAAAGAAAAAGTCAGCGCCTTGGATTTGCTTTAACAGATGCCAGCCTTCTAATGAAAAGCCCAGACAGTAGCAAACCCTCGCTGAACTAGTGGTTTTCAAAGGGCTCCTTCTGTACAAATTTGGTAATTAAAAATTTGGAAAAAAACCCCCCAAAAACCTAAAAACAGATGTAGGCCAAAAATTTTGTTGAAAATCGACAATCACCCCAGCCCATGGCTTTTTAATAGCCAGCTTGCCCAGGAGGTCACTGAGCCATGTCCCTGCAGTGATTTCTCCGTAGACGGTGTGAGCCCCACACATGGGGAGCGCTTCCCCACGGCTCCGGCTTGCAATTTCCAGTGTGGGTGCAACAGAGGTTGTAGGATGGCTATGGAAATTAGCAGTATTGGCTCAGGCTTCCTTGCCCACAGATCCTGGATCGGCAGAGGATATCGGTACAGGGAATTAGGGCTAATACAGGTTCTGAATCAAAGCTACATGTCAGCAGCAGGATTGCATTTCCCAGGTGTTGAGGCAGTGTGGGATACAGCCAGCGCTGCCATGTATGTCTGCACCTTTTATTCTAAAAATACCTGTGATTTTCTTTTATCTTTTGGCTAGTGGAAGCTATTTCTTTAAGGCAGGATAGAGCAGGAGGGGATGCATTGGCCAGCAGTGCCAGGCTGTGTGTGTGTATATATGTGGTGTGTTTTTGTGTATACGTGTGTGCGCATGTGTGTTTGTGCATGCACAGTGTGTGTGAGTGTGCTGGGAAAGCAACAAAAGCCTTTGAAACTCAGGTTCATCATGGATAACATCCACAGTGGGACACAGGAACCTGGTGGGGTCCAAGTGCAAAGCTCCCAAAGCCTATGGGGGGGCTGCAGATGGGTCCCTCCAGGAGCTGCAGGTCCACTGAACTCAGCAGCTGCCCTCAGACCATCGTTCATGGCTGGGGTACCACTGCTGGGGTGCCAGCATCCCCATACTTAGTGCTCCTGCTGCTCTGAGTGTTTTCACTGGGAGAGACCAGGTGGTGGGAGCCTTCCCCTCCATCAGCTCCCATGCACATCCAGGTTGGTGGACTGCGGAGTGGCAGGGCCCATGCTGGCATGGTGGCAGCGGGTCTGGCTCCACCAGCTGTGCTGCTCCGGGGCTCAAGGGCATGCTGGTATTGCCTGTCAGGGAGATTGGTGGGATCTGAGCTGCCAAACTTCCCGAGTCATTTACAAAGCGCTGTTTGCCCACCCCTGCTCAGCGGTGATGAATGGAGTTATTATATCTGCACAATCTTATCCTGCCCCCCAGCAAAACTCGGTGGTGAATTGAATGTTGCTGAGGAAGGCTAGTGAAGCATACGGAGTAGTGATCACATTTGTCTTGCAGGGAGAGGAAGGATTGAGGGCTGCAATAAGCAGCATTAAATAGCCAAGCGCACTGGATTACAGCTCACCAGCTCCCTGCCTGCTGCAGTCTTCCAGCGGGTTTCCATCGCCTTCCCATTGGTTTGGGCATCCCAGCGACTGGGAGCAGTCAATGGGGCTCTCCTCCCATCTTCTCTCACACCTCTGGCGCATCTCAGGTGGGAAAATCATCTGGTCTGCCATGGAGTCACCTCATCTCTCAGGAAGGACTCTCTCCTTGTTGGGTTGACCAGTGGACACCATTCACAGGCTCTTTTCCCTTCACCCCAGCACTTTCCTGCTTTGGGAGTGTTGTGTCCAAAGGAAAGACAGGGTGTACAGGTACCTGGTAGAAGTGACCTTTCCTGCAAGCATACTATACACTCAGTCGAATGCTGACCAGATGGGGCTAATTAATGAGTATGAATTAGATAATACTACTAAAGCACTTGGAAACTGTGAATCATCACTTGCTGAACCATTACACCCGGTATTCCCTCTGCAGCTGTAGTCAGGACGGACATTCCTGGGGCAGAGGAGTCACCCCCAGTTAGCATGAGAGTGCATGTCTGGACAAGGGCTTGCAGAAACGGGTCTTGACCCCCAAATGATGGTGCATGAACTCCTGGCATCTGCATGGATGGACTGCACTGTGGTGCGTGTGGCAGTACGGGTGCTGCGCAGGTCAGGACTGCGACTGAGGTTGTGTTTATGGACAGAGGAATGTTAATCAGGGCGTGATTTGTTTGGCAGAGGAGCAATCAGCCAGAGGCACTGATCCCCCAGGGGTGTGCGCACTCGTGTGCACCAGCGAGCAATGCTGTGCGTGCCGAACACTGGTGCATGCTGGTGTCGAGATG
Source organism: Nyctibius grandis (assembly GCF_013368605.1). NCBI lineage: Eukaryota > Metazoa > Chordata > Aves > Nyctibiiformes > Nyctibiidae > Nyctibius > Nyctibius grandis. The sequence goes on from NC_090679.1 coordinate 6,616,421, forward strand.
ATAATAAGGCGGGTGGGCAGAGTTCCATCAACATGGGGCTGTTTTGGGGAGGATGGGCACTAGGGGGTATATTGAATAGGAACGTGGACACTCTTGCTGGAAAGCACATGTGCTCTGCATGCATCTAATCCCACAGGCACCCCAAGAGAGCGTGGGGTTGGCTCAGGGGTACGGCTGCTAGCGCAGCATCCACAATCTGGGCGCGCACCGTGCTGGGGCCAGCGGGGAGCGGCGGCAGGGGGCTGTCATGATTTGTGGTTCCCAGGGGCTACGTTGGATGGGCTGCGCCTCCTCCCTCCCCGGCGTGGGCTGTGGGAACCACCGGCCTCCCTGTCTGCGGGGGCGGCGAGCGGGGGCGGCGTGCAGCGGCAGCCCGGGCCCCGCGCATGGGGTCATGGGTCGGTGCGATGCTCTGTGGAGCAACTCGGTCCCAACGGAGGGCGAGTGTGGGAAGAACTGCTGGGAAAGTCACAGCCGCGTCCCCCCAGAGCCGGGAGCAGAGCGGCAGCTAAAGCATGAGCCCCCCGGGAATACCAGCGTGGGGCTTAACTCTGTGCACGCTGCCTGAGGCTGGGATTGGTGGTGCAGGACGTGCCTCTGCGCCTGCCCCTACCCGTGCAAGGGGCACCTTGGTCACCCCTGCCCACAGGAGCATCCTCGCAGCGATACCACCAGCATCGGCTTTGTCCACTCATTAAAACCTCTAGTCCCAGAGAGGGGTGGAAGAGGCCTTCACTATCACGTTGAGGCGGGATCAGAGGCTGGAAAATGAACAAGGCAGTTTCTCATCATGTAAAACCACCACAGGCCCCTGTTCCCTTCCTGGCGGTGCAGAGGTGGTGCAGACTGACAGCCCTGCCAAGGCACTGTCACAGATTTCCTATGCAGTATTAGAGGAGCAGGGAGAGATCTCGGAGAATTTGCATTAAAAATGGTCACGTTGGCTTTTGCTTCTTGCTGAACATTTTTTCTCTTCAAAGAACCACGTATTTTCTCAGGAAAAAGGAGAGTAAGGAGCAGAGTGTCCCAGGTATCAGTCCGATGCTTTTGTCCCAAGCAATTTTCATCTTAAGAATAAAAGAACTGCATAAAGGAAAATACTGCTGAGCACACTTGGTTTGCAATTTTCCAGCCTTTAAAGGCTGGTCCCATCACTTTCCTCCCAGAGCGGCTTGTTCTCTGGCCCCTGAGGACACTGTTTCCTTGCCAGATACTAATTTTCAAACCTCAGCTCTTTCAGCCCGTTCCAATAAACATCACAAGAATGTTTCTAAATAGGGTATGTGCTTTTTTTTTTGTTCTCCTTAAGCCTTAAGAAGGAGGGAAAGATTTTGCAAAATGTTAAAAAGATTATTGGGCAATGAGGCACCATCTGTTCAAGCAGTGGAGGTTTGGACAGGTAACGAAGGGTTAAACCTATTGAGGCTGGGTAGGTGACCCTGGCCGAGGCTGTAGAGTCAAGGATTGCTGCCCTGGTAGTGGGGGTGAAATTAGAGGGCTACCTGCCTGTGTGGGGGCACGGGTCGTGGGTACTGTGCCCCCCCGTACCGGCTTCATCCGGGTCTTTGCAAGGATGGGCATGTGATGGGGATGCTGAAGCTTGGCTCTGAAAAATTAACATTATCGTCAGGTTGTTTCAGGCTGGTACCAGGCAGTCTGAAGTCGTGTCTCTTGCTTGTCCTTTCCTTCATTCCAACATCCCTGGTAAATCACAACTCAGCCAAGGAAATGGCTTTAGACACTGGGAGCAGACAATCCTCTGTGACCGCAGGAAGAATGCAGGCTGCTTCTGTTAAGATGTCAGGCTTATTAGTGATTATTTTAATTAAGTTGAAGCTTATAAATGGCTCTGTAAGCAAAGAAGCTGCTGGAAGGCTCACTGCCTCCCAGCTGCACTGTGCTGGGCTCTTTTGGGCTTGCTGAGGTGACTGTCTGTGGCATCACCTGCCACATCCATGATGTTTAGGGGAAGCCCAGCTTCATCAGCCACATCTCAGCAACTCTAGAATGGCCCATCGGCAAGCTGGGGAGCAGTGTGGATGCTATGGCAGCTCCATGGGTGAGAAAACTGCCCAAAAGATCCACTAAATAGTTCAGTGTGCCACCCAAAAAGGAAACAGAAACAAAAAAGCCTTGAGCAGAAGATGCTGCAGGATCATAGTCCATTACCTTTTCAATGGGGCGATGGCGAGGTGAGTTGATTGCAATGAGTAAATGCCCTGACATCTGCAAGTCAAAGGCAGACAAATGAATTGTACAAGATCGATGCTTTTCTGGGTGATGTACTTTAGCCAGGTATAAATTACCATCTCGGTTTCAGGATGTGGAAATTCAGGTTTTGCTATCTGATCTGATGAGATTTCCTGGCTTGAAATCTGTCCTCTGAATCCCTAGAAATGATGGGAAGGGAGAAGTGCTAATCTACAGATAACACCTGCGCGGAGGGTTACGATACCTGCCAGACTTCGTGTAATGCCATATGTAACAGAGTGAATGATTTAATGTGCTCGCATACCTAATGCAGGTACCCATAGGCTGCCTGAATAAAATAATACGAATTTAATGCAAAAATGAAGAAGAGAGATGTGGGCATTTTGATCATTAATATATCTGCCCATTCCAGCAGATTCCAGAGCCTGGAAAATGTTCCTGCTCCTAACTTCCCCATAACAATGTTGAACCTCATTTAACTCACTTGGGGTTTTCTTTTTTTTTTCCCCTGGTGATCCTCTATTTGCAATTTTAGTCAGCCAGCACTTGCCACGCATAGAGACATCCCGTTAACTCCCTTTCCTGGATGTAATTTCTTAGAATTTTTGTGAAATCCATCTGCATGGATCCCAGCGCATACAAATCCAATGACACTATTATAATCAGGCTTAAATGCTGCAGCAGCCCGCTACCATTTAAGCTAATAGCTCCCAGCAGGCAAAGGTTGTTATCCTTTATGGACCAGCCCTCTGGGGAGCCACATGGAACAGCTTGTAACAACGGGTTATGCATTTGGAAGTTGCCAAACTTTACTTACCGCCTCACAGGGCCCTGGGATTTGGTGATTTTTATTTTTTTATATGGATTTTTTTTTCTTCTCTACTTGTGGAGAAAAACTTTCTGAGCCTTGGTGTGCTTTTGTAATACGGACCTTTCACTTGGTAATTGCTTTCTAAAATTCCCTGGATTACTGGTAGTCACCTGTGTGTGCATCTGGAAGTGCGTGCGCTGAAAAAAAAAAGAGATCTTTGATTTTTTTATCAGGCAACAAGCAAGAGGAGTGAACCCAAGGGACTTCCAGCCCCTCCAGTGTGAGAAATCCGGGCAAGTCCTGGGGATAAACACATGGGCCTCCAGGCAGGGAGGTTTGAGGCAAAAATCATTGGGAAATGCCAAAGGTTTGCTAACACGTTTGCAAATGGAGATGCTTTTGTTTAAAAGAGGTGATATTTATTAGGCATGCCAGTAGAATAAAAACAAGCACAGATGGAGAATAAATCTTCCTGAACAGCTAGTGCAGTACTCCTTGATCATTCGATAAACATCATATTTTAGCACCTTTAGTCCTTCCCAGGCAGCTCTGTACCTGTTACAAGTGGGGCTCACTGAAGATAAGATTAGTTGCCAGCTCCTGTTCAGCCACTGCCTTTTCCATTTGCTTTTAATTTTTTCAGGCTGCCTGTCTGCACTGAGATTTTTCCACATCAGTGTCTGCTAAAAGGGCAAGCTAGTAACTAGTAGAGGTATTCTGAATTAAATGAAAGTATTTCTTTATATCATCGGAAGTCTTGTCCATCAACACCTTGGAGACTGTCAGAAACTGATATTTCAGGTTACATTTATTATATACAACACACCAAATTCAAAAGCTGATTGGTGCAGCAATTGGTGCATGTTTAAAACTAATAGATTAAAAAGTGGGTGGTAAGTTAGTTGCTCTTTTGTGGAGCCCTGAGCATATCTGGGCACATCACTTGGACAGCTTGTGTGGAGATGTCTTTCCACGTTGCCTTGTATGTCCTGGACACGCAGAGGCTGCACTTTGACTACCTCTGCTTGAAGAAAAACTCTGGTAGATACAGTTAGAAGCCCAAAGAGTTTACATGCTCTGCAGAGGATTTGAAATCTGGCTGTGGCTCAGCATATAAGCCCAGCTGTTGAAGCCTACATTTACCCCAGCTCTTTCCAGAGCTGAGGGGGGAAAGGAAAGAAAATGGGGTATTTTAACCAAAATCTTTCCTGACTACAGACTAATGCAGGACAGAGAAGAAGAAATCTAAGCATTCCATCTTTAAAACCAAGTCTTGATGCCATGGATTTTGTTGGCATCTGATTTTACTGATGGGAGCGTACAAGGAGCCGTGCAAAGCAACCAAGCTCCCTCAGGAGCCAGGAGAAGCATCAGAAAACCTGTCCCCTTCACTGAATGAACTTGTCCTCTTTCAAATTCCCCTCCTGCTCTGCGTTTGTGTTGGAAAGCAGGTGCTGGCCATGCAGCAGATGCTCCTGTCACCCACCTGGATGCTCAAAGGGTCCCCTTCTCAAGGACCTCAATGCCTTGTTAGGAGCAGAGGGCTCTGGGCTCAGCTGTTCACAACGGCTAGAGGACCACTACAGCGAAGAGCTGCCTGGGTGCCTGAGATGGACATGTTTGGGTCCCCTTGCAGTCTGCTGGCAGCATCCACCCTTACTCAAGCAGATTTGTGTCTTTGAGGAGGGATGCAGCTCCAAGCTCATGCATTCTTCACGAGCTCCAACACTTAAGTGGCCTCCAGATGCAGCCTTGGTAAGAAGGGGTTACACTTCAGATGACAAAGGTGGGTGATAATGGTGAGATCTCTGAGTGCTGGAAGCAAACTGCTTTGGTGGGATCGGTGTGCAGCTGCACTCGCCCCCACCGTGGCTCTGCGTTGCCTCAGCTATTCCAGAAACAGCTCATCTGCAGTGAGGATGGCTGGTCCCCACGAGCTTGTTCCCTTGCTCCCTGGTTAATGGCTGTCGCCTAACAAGGCTTAGAGCTCTTGAAGTTATCACACAGAAAAACACAGCATTAAAAACCCCCACAACAATACGTAGGTTGCAAATCGATCACCAGCAAGGTGGGACACATCCCAATTAGGGTGTTTTGCAAAGCTTTAACGCAGCCCCTGTGTGCGTACACCACACCGCAGCCTCTGCTTATAAACACGTACTGCTTCTGTAAGACACAGCCTGACCCTGTGCTGCGATGAATGGCATACACTTAACGAACCATTTCTCAATACCTCGCTTTAGCTTCATTGTTTGGTATGGCCCCTTGTCTTATATGCCGCTCACTATACAAATCTTCTTCTGGGGACAGAATTATTCATCTCCTTGGCCTAGATAACATTAATGGGACACAAACTAATGGACTGATTTTTCACAACACTCTCTGAGATGAATGGGCTTCTTAATCCTCATTTTATCAGTGAAGACTTGAAGCATAGAGCATTTAAGGTCCAAAGATTCCTCTATATATGGTTGTGCAATCTGAGACTCCAAAGACCTGCTTTAGGTGGTGCTTAATATTCGATGGACAGGTTACTTAGCACTAGATGAGCTAATTCCCCCACTTGCAGTAGCGGCTGCGGCACATGAGATCTCCAGGGGTGCAGCCGGAGCATCTCAGAAGAGCCCACAGATGGTGCCAGCGGCTTCTTCGTGAGCTCTGGACATCACTGCCACCTTCCGCACCAACGGCCGGGATAGAGCCCACCTCTGAGATCAGGAGAGGATGGAAGAGCAGAATATTCCCTAATTATCGATTGCAGTTACTACTGGTTGTTTGTTGTGTCCCTCTCCCCCAGGTTCCACATATATGGGCTGCTCCAACCTCAGCAACGAATCTCAGTTGCTCGGTGAAGGAGATCTAGCTGTGGAGCTGTGTATGTCACAGAAATAGGAAAATGTTCATCATAGGAAGAGGAGGACAGTGCTGGTGGCTTCTTACACCATGGCATGGATGTTGTTGCACAGCGGTAAGGTGCCTGCTTGGTCCTGAAAGGAGGCAGATGTAGATCTACAAATGTTACCATGTTCCTGGGTGGTGTTTAATGGTCAGCGTACAAATTTCCCACAGGGACCAGTGAGGTTTTGGCATGTGACGGGGTTATATACCGCCTCTGAGAGCAGCTGGCTATCCACTGTGTGCCCCGGCAGATCTTCTTCCATAAAAACAATGGTGATCTACAGGATGCTGAACCTGAACCTGCTGAACCAGAGCGTCTATCCCCCATGATCGACTCTGTTTGCTCCTCTGCTTATCTGGAGGTCCCTGAGGTGGCGAAAACTCTCCTGGGGGTACTTTTCCCCTAAAAGCCACTTACTAAGGTACTGTTATTCACCTGGTCCTGGTGTCCCTTCTACATCTGACCCAATGCATTGGTCACCTACACCTTGACATCTGCCTGCTCCCAAGGCTGGCCCACTTTGCCCCCAAATTTCTACTTCAAAATCCCTGGCTCCAAACCTCTACTGTAGAAGAGGCTCTTCTTCTACACATGCATAGATGCTTTCTCATTCTATCCCATCTAGTTCTGGATTTCAGTCTCCTAGACCACGGGTGAACTTTTCTTTTGCCATCAGCTGCTTCTCCCAACAGCTACAGTCATAGGCAGGTAGTATCAGAGACTGCAGGAGATAATTAGAACAGGATAAAATGTTCGTCTCCTCATTGTACATCACAGCTCCCTGAAGTGGCCTGCGAAGCAGGGAAGTATTTTCAAAAGAGCCGATACTTCAGTCCTCCTGCTTCAGCTCTTCTCAAAACACATGGTTTGCCCTCTTCTCTGCAACCAGTCTGTACACACACAGACCTATTTCTTCATCGTTGCCTTGTCATATCATGCTCTACAAACCAACCGTATTCACTTCTGTGCCCACCTGAACTCTGTTTATTTTCACCAAATGCCCTTTGTCCTTGGATGCTCTGGAAAGGGAAATAGTGCATAATGCTCATATGTAACCCCATGCTTTGCACATCATCATTCTTTCCCTTGTTCCTAACATCTTCCCTTTTGTGACTAGTCTGTGAGCTGAACTGGTGTCTTCTCTGAACTGTCTTCCAGGATCCTGGAAGGTTTTTCCCTCCCTCCCTGGCAGATTACAACTAATTCAGTGCCCATCCATGCGTGCAAAAATTTAAATAATAAATAATGTTTCCCTGCCAGCAGACACCCATGCACACGAATGCAAAGCCCCACTTGCTTCTGGCAAAGTGGGGCTCTGTCTCAGTCTGAGATAGCCTTACCATTATTTTCGTGAAATTACTGGGAATTGTGGACTGCGGGTGCTTCCCACCTGCCTGCACAAAGCCCCCCACAGCCCTGCTTGTTTTGGCTCTGCTAAGAAGGAAACGATTGCTTTGGGATACTCAAAATGACAGGGAAGGGGAAAAGGAAAACACAGAGGAGCCAATATGGGGTAAGGGCTGAAGGGAACACACCACAAAGAAATGGGAGTAGAGAAGAAAATATGGGGTGCGGGAAACTAAAAGAGTTGTTGTGTGACCCACGTGCACAGAGCCAGTGTGCTAAATTCTCTTCTACAGCAACGTAAAAGGTTTTTATCCTTTAACTAACACAGTGGTGAGAGATTATTCAAGTAGAAAATTTTTAATTGCATTCTCTTGTAGTCAAATATTAATGGAAGGACCTTGTACAAATAAAAGTGAATAATGCAACAGCTTAGCTGACAACATTGTTTCACATTCATTGCAGATTGTGAACCTTCATTAAAATGGATTATTTTTGCTTTGGAGATTTAACCAGCAACATGACTTTCCCCTCTCACTGGCCCTGTTATGCCTAAGCCCACAGAGAGCTCGGTCCAAGGAGGAGCTTGCAAAATTAATTCAAAATAAGAGGCTGAAACTTCCAGGATGTGAATTCTCATCCCTTAGGCTCAGAGGAAATCGTTAGGCAACGAGTTTAAGCAGACCCCTACGATGGAGGAGGGCTCGGAGGAGATGGGCATGGCAATGTGCGTGGGAAGCGCAGGGAGGAATACAGGCAGTGACCTGTTGTAAAGAGAGCTGAGCTTATCCCAACACCAAGGGGGCTGGAGGGTGGCCTTCGCTTTACGTCAACGGCTTCACCAGTTGGGTGGATCAACTGATCTTTCTGATACAGCCAGACCAGCATGGAGCAGGGGACATCTATGTGGCTCAGCTCAGCACAGAGCAACCAGCAAAATGAACTTTGAAGAGAGTGACGGGTTGGAGCTGGTTCCAAGCCACATGCCCTTTCCTGGTGAGTGGGGACAGTGACCACAGGGAGACCAGTGATAGGCACTAGGTCAGTGATGGGTTTGCCTTCCCAAACCACCTCAGCTCCCCTCAGGACCCTGAGCAGGGTTGCATGGGGACGTGCTGATGCTCCTCTGCAGGTGCCCTGTCCATGGCCCCAACATGCTCTCGACCACCCTCTGCCCTGCTTTTAGATGTTTGAAAGCATCCTTAGAGCAGGATTGCCAGCCCCGTGCCCAGTTCCTGTGCCACCACGAGGGTCTGCCCCACTTCCAACTCTCCAGACTGCCTTACTTGTGATTCCCTGAAGTTTCGGTGTCTCCATGCATGCAATGGCCGTGCTCCCCATGCAACCTTAAGTCCATTCTCAAGCCCAGCTGCATGGCTCCATTGCTGTCAACACTGAATGAGCCCAGGCAGCTCCAGCAAGGAGATCAGAGCCCATCTGCAGGAGGGGATCCAAGAACCTCAGTAGCTTATCCAAGAACCGCAGTAGCTTGTCCAAGTGATGGGGACAGCCTCACATGGGAAGCATATGGCAGGAGCAGGAGTGCAGCTCCGATGCCCCAAAGCATCACTTCTCTACTGAGAAATGCACAGGCTAAACTACAGGGATGCAACACAGGCGCTCAGGTGGCCATGTGGTTAGGATCACAGCGTTTCGCTGTTTGTGGTTACAAACGAGCTCAAACTAATTTTCAAAGAAGTTTCTCATCACTATCTGCATATTGCTTGGATGGAAAGTTAAAGCTGGTTCAGAGCATTCAGTGCAAATCTCTCCAGCTGCACGTTTTCATTCTGCCTAACCCAGGATTAATTGGGTTTGTAGTTGCGGCTGTGGGAAAGCTCTGATGTCCTCTGCTACAGTTTTGCTCTCAAGTTTTTTTGCAGCTCTAATTCCTCGCTTACATTTTGAACAGCAATTTGTTGTTATTTTTAGTCCTAAAACTTTACAAACATACAGGAAATAAGACACCTACAGAAGTTGCCCCTGTGCAAAACTATGAATGATTCAAAAGTGCTGTTGCAATTGCCAGCCTCTCCTTTTCTAAAAAGCTTTGTAGTATTGACAGTGTGGGACTGGCTTGCTCCTGAGCGGTGCAAAACACCTCAGATGATAGATAAATTAATTGTTGGACCCTGAATTTACCCCCAGTGAATGGGAGAGAAAAGCACTGGGAGTGGGGTATGATAAGGGAAACCCATGCTGTGCTTCATGCTCTTCTTCCAAAGGGCCATCCTGCGCTTCTGCCTCAGTTTGCCCCACAGCATCACTCCGGGGCTTGGGACAGCAGAAATCGTTGCATCAGGGGAGCCCTATGTCTTCTGATGCTCAGCCTAGCAGCTTTAAAGTATTGGATCAATTAATTTGCTGCTAGTTATACAGGTATTCAACTTCCCGTGTGCATCTAAGTCAGTGCGAGGACACTCGCTGTAGTTGTTGCGCGGAGGAGCCTCCGAAGAGCTATTCGGTGACTGGGGGATTTATATTTGTACAATGGCCTCACTGTAGAGTTAGACGAGCTACTGACATGGCAATACTTATAGTCTATAAAACAGCAATTATGCTTGTTATTAGATCATCTCATTTACAGCCTGAATCCTTTGCCTATGGTGCATGCAAAGCAACCCAGTGACTCTCCGAATGCTGGGCTAATCTGTACTAATCCATTATGTAAATCACCAGAACAATAACCAGAGACAAATGTTAAATGTCTTAGAAGCACCCGGCCTTCCTTAATGAAATTTGACCCACAAAAATTATGGTTTGGTCTGCAGATTGCTGGGAGGACTGTGTGTGGTGGGAGGAACATCTGCACTTTACAATTTGTAGATGCAGTTTGAACCCCTGGGGCACCTCCTAATCTCAGCCTTTTCACGGGGCTGCTGCGGTATTGGTCCCTGTCCATACAGCAAAGTGCCTGGACTCTTTGGAACAGGACCCCTGTCCCCAAAGAAGGTCATTTTGAAGCAGCTGTTGTCATCTTGGGGTCACGCCCTACACATTGAGACCTTCCAAAATGTGGTCTCTGTGACCAAGACCTTAGGGAAATCTCAGGGAGAATAAAACTTGACGAGTCCTGTTGTAGGTTACAAGAGCATGCATGTATTTTTCTTACTTAAAGCCATTCATGACTTCTCTGGGTAGCAGCAGCAAGTGGAGGCAGTGAGCAAGATCCCGAAAGGCAAGCAGAGCACACAGGGGATCAGAGCAAGCCACCTGACCGCAGGAAGAGAGGGTTTGATGGTCCGTGCTGGAGGGTCATGCCTGTATGTCCATCCTGCCCCTGGACACAGCACACCCGGCTTGGCCGTCTCTAAAGGTGCCCAGGTGACTCTGAGGGTATCACTACAGGAGTCTGCCCACACTGCCTGGCTATTGCTCCTTGCTGCAGCTCTTGATAGGAGCAAGGATATTCCTTAAGGATCCCTTATTGTGGATTCCTCATTATTCTTGATCCCAGATGTTGCAGATATCGAAGAGATAACTACTGGAGGACACTCTCTTCTCTGCCATGAGGTCTGACTGTGATCCACGGAGATCTGGGGTGTCCTTTGGTTTTACAACTCGTTCTCCCATTGCAGCAAGGAGAAGCAAAGCCACAAGGGGATGCCAGATAGATTCTCGTCTCTGCCTGGATTTCTGCTCCTCGGGATAGAATCTGGGCTGTGGCAATGAATATTTTAAAATGTGGGGCTTAGGAATCTCAATGGCAACATGTTTCAGCAGCACGCTTCAAAGCAAATACAGCTATGGCTGTGTGTCTGTGCTCTTAACTGTCTATCGGTGTTCCCAAGCTCTGCTAGCAGAGCTGCTAGACTCCGCATGATCTGCAAGATTTAGATGGGCTCTTCCTCCCCCCCATCATCTTTTTATTCAAATAAACCTTAGGATAATTACATGCAAAAATCCTGTGCTACTGCAATGTTGATATTGCACATTTAGAAATCACTGCAGAGGGGATGCATGTAGGCAGAGCCATAAGGACGGTGGCAGCTGGCTGCCAGGCTGGCACATAGCGATTCGCCGCCAGTCACAGCGGAGCCTCATCGGGTCCAGACGCTTCCCACAGTCTCACACTTTGCTCGAACACCAAATTTGCCTCCGTGCTTGAGGTACCCATGTGTGCTTAGCCCCTCCACCCATCTTAGAGGAGAGGCATCCGTGAGTGGCTCAGCGACAGCGCTGGGAGTTATTTCAAGCAAACCTGCTTGACTTTGCTCTGGAGCAGATGAGAAGTGCTCAGGCAGCCAGCGGCAGGGGCTGGGATGCTGTTCAGGACTAAACCACCTGCACTGTGCAGTCCAGCCGTAGGTGTCCGGGCGTGCTGGCAGCCTCTGAGCCCTGTCACAGGGTTGGCCAGCACACTTCTGCTTTCAGGTGAGCTGTCCCCTGACTTTGCAGGCTGGCATTACTGAAATGGAGGGGTTTAGAGACGGATAAAAAAAGTCCCTGGCACCCATGATGTTTGCATGGAGGCAGAGAAAGGAGAGACCCTGCCTCCTGAAGCTGTAGCTGGAGATCAGGAGGTGCCCTAGGGCATATGCCCCAACATCAGAAGGACATGGGGCTGTTGGAGCGAGTCCAGAGGAGGCCACGAAGATGCTCAGAGGGCTGGAGCCCCTCTGCTATGGAGACAGGCTGAGAGAGTTGGGGCTGTTCAGCCTGGAGAAGAGAAGGCTCCGGGGAGACCTTCTAGCACCTTCCAGCACCTGAAGGGGCTACAGGAAAGCTGCAGAGGGACTTTTTATAAGGGCATGTAGGGATAGGATGATAGGGAACGGTTTTAAACTGAAAGAGGGGAGATTGAGATGAGATATAAGGAAGAAATTATTCCCTGTGAATGTGATGAGACCCTGGCCCAGGTTGCCCAGAGAAGCTGTGGCTGCCCCCTCCCTGGCAGTGTCCAAGGCCAGGCTGGAAGGGGCTTGGAGCAACCTGGTCTAGTGGAAGGTGTCCCTGCCCATGGCAGGGGGGTTGGAACTAGATGGTCTTTAAGGTCCCTTCTGACCCAAACCTTTCTGTCATTCTGTGATATCCAACAGCTCCAGCCATACTTGTGAAAGCACTTGTGTGCAGCCCTGGACCACCGCTGACCATCAGGAGACTCCAGACCCCCAGCTCACAGTGAGGACACTGACGTTTAGGTGCCTGTGAACACCCGTCACAGGCTGGGAACCGACAGTGGTAAGGACACCTTTCCTCAGCTGCATCAGTGGCCCATGTCCACTCCTCCTCATCCTCATGCCATCAGCGTGCACATCCCTCTGCAGCCCAGAGCACCCACGACTGAGTGAACACCTTTATTTATGCTCTGTGGGTGTGATGTGGAAGGAGGTAGGCAGGCAATCTCACCTTCAGCCCCACTTTCAGCTCCACAGAGGGTGGTTTGAGGGAAATACAGCCAGGCTAAACCTTGGTGGGGGGGAATCAGGGGAAGGATGTGATGGATTCAAGAGAAGAGCCCCAGGGTGGTAGGCTGGGGGAGGCAGGAGAGCAACTTGCAAAAACACAGAACATTTTCATAGGGAACAGTGGCTCCGCTATTTACACCACTCATCAAAAAGCAATGGAGCTGTAGGAAACCTGCTGTGCCATAGAAGTGGTAATGGACCAGCCTCCAGTCCCTACCTTCAGCAATCCTGCTGGGCTGAGGCTGCTTCCCTTCTGCACTGCCAAGGGTATGTTGCTGTCATCATATCTGGGTTTGATTTTGCCAGTAAAAGTAACTTTCATGCCAGATAGGGCTTCTGTGACTTATTTATTTTCACCTTGTCCAAATTTTCAAATAGTTCTCTTAAAAAAATAAAAAAGAATAGAACAAAACATGAAGACCTCTTAGAAATAATGCTGGAGGCTTTGTAGTTTTGCATAAACCAGATTTTATTCAAAAAAACACACAAAACAAGCAAACAACCTAGAACTCAGTTTTGAAACCTGTACATAGTTTCTTGCAGAACCCTGCAATTTTGTGCCCAAATAATCCTTCCTGAAAAATGAAACCTGTATCTTTTTTTTTTTTCCCCCTCACAAAAGAAACGAAAGGTGCAAAGGAAATCGTGACAAATTATCCTCTCAAATTCCTGGAAACAGGTTGCCCGGCGAAGCCACTGGCACTCCCTGGCAGTGTTCAAGGCCAAGTTGGATGGGGCTTGGAGCAACCTGGTCTGGTGGAAGGTGTCCCTGCCCATGGCAGGGGGGTTGGAACTGGATGGGCTTTAAGGTCCCTTTCAACCCAAACCAGTCTGTGATTCTATGATTTGCTGACTGGTTCTGTAGTATCTTCCACCAGGCCACAGGCAGATCTTCCCAGGACATCTGCATGGACCCAGCTCCACGCAGCTTGCAGCCGATCCAGGTTGTGCTGTCTGTGGGTGATGAAATCATTAGGAAGCCCCCAAAAATGCCATTCAGACGAGGGCGGTTGCTGTATGCAGCTGCACTGACATCGCCTCAACTCCCTTCCCTTCATGGGATGTTTTCCTGCTTTACTAGCTCTGTTTTCTTGCTTGTGCCTTAATCAAAAGAATGTGAAATTGCTTTCAGAAAAAAAAAAACAAACACAACAAATGCTACCTGGAGTGTTTTAATAGCAAAATGAATGCAGGAGTGATTTTTTGGGTATCTTGAAGACTTTCTTCCTCCACAAACAACCCATAGGTAGGGGATGGGAGAAGGAATAAGCAGAAAGTGACACAGGCTATGGGATACATCATTCCTGTTGCAATAACTGGAGCTGGTACGTGCCTGTAGTCTTGTCCTAGCCCATTTCCCTAACCTCTCTCCCTGTGGGTCAGGAATTTGCAGTATTTGCACTATTATTTCAGTGACCACTGCTAGGTGCAGGCTGGAAACCCAGTGGTGCCATCCTGCCCATCTCTGTGGCTCCCTGCCCTTCTCTACACCCCACTCTCAACAGTTGTTCCCAAAGGCTGGATGGCACCTTATAGCTCCTTGTTCTGTATTAATCTCTCAGTTTATAGCACAGCTATACGGTTGGAGAAATCACACTGTGAAGGTGCTCTTGGAAGGCAAGCTCTAGATTTGGGGTATTGTACAGTTGTGGGAGGAAGAGGTGGGATAAATACGGGGGAAACCAAGGAAGGGGATGTGGGGATGAATCTGCCAAGCATGGGTTCAGCATGATAATCAGCCAGGAGCTCATGCCTGGTGCTCCAGGCTCCTGCAAACAGCCTCTGGGTATCTCTGCTCCGTGCACAGAGCAAGGTCTGGGGTGGGAGCCTAGGCTGCGGCGTATGCTGTCTCGGTGCCTTTAGATAACACCTCCTGATGCTGAATAGCTGAATATGGGTTTGGGACTTGGATGGCTTGAGCTTTGATCAATGCTTATAAGTGTGTGTGCACACATACATAATTATTATGATCACTTTGCAGCTGTTCTGGGCTGATTTTTAAGAGTTTCATCATACCTGCTTGTGACTTAAAGTTCTGCATGTGGTTACATATTTGTTGCTGTTTAATTGAAGCTATAAGGAGATAAGACAGGTATCACTAACATTTAAACGGAGTAGAAGAAAACAGCAATTTGCATAAATTAATTAAGAGACTGACCTTGTTCCCCAGTACTCCTCAGAGAGCAAGCGAAAAAAACCCAGTTTATTAAGTCAATACTTAGTTTGACACCTGAATCAAGCTTTACCCAAATCAAGTGACAAAATTAATCCGCAGCAAAATGCACCATAAGTCCCTCCACTTCAGTCATTTATTTTTTAAGCTATCCCAGCAATTTATTTTTAAACATATCAGTACGCTATGTTCCATGACATTTCACATCTACAAAAACACCATATGTATTGGCAAGTGATTACTCATTGGAAGTGCCATATCATGGATGCAAGTATATCTGGCAGCCTGGGTTTTCCCCACCTCTTTTGGGTCTATGCCCTTATTGTTTCATGGACACTTTCTTATCAGGCAAATTAGCATCCTTCTAGCACCTTCCAGTACCTGAAGGGGCTACAGGAAAGCTGGAGAGGGGCTTTTTACAAGGGCATGGAGTGATAGGACGAGGGGGAATGGTTTTAAACTGAAAGTGGGGAGATTGAGGTGAGATCTTAGGAAGAAATTCTTTGCTGTGAGGGTGGTGAGACCCTGTCCCAGGTTGCCCAGAGAAGCTGTGGCTGCCCCCTCCCTGGCAGTGTTCAAGGCCAGGTTGGATAGGGCTTGGAGCAACCTTGTCTGGTGGAAGGTGTCCCTGCCCATTACAGGGGGTTGGAACTAGATGGTCTTTAAGGTCCCTTCCAACCCAAACCGTTCTATGAAATTGGCTGAGTGTCTATTTTATCCCACGCTAAAGACACATTTGAATTTTCTGTGGACATTGTGAGACCACACCTTCATTCTGTGGGCAGTGGAGAGTGTGGGCATAGTCTACTAAAATTCAGAGCTGCACTTTGTTTCTGGAGAAGTCACTGGAAGGTGATGCCCCAACATGCAAACAGCAGGTCCTCTCCAACCCATGACATACCCCTGCCGTACTTTCCGTAGCAGCATTACAGCTACTCCACCGAGCACAGCTTCTCTGCATCAAAGGCTTTAGTGCGGCTTGAAGACATTATTCACTGTAACTTAGCGATTATTTCAGAGCCATCCCTCGATGCTCACAACCCACAGGCAGTAACTTTAATAACAGAGCTGCAAACCTCCACCAGTAGCTGTCTCGTGGCTGAGTTGACAAGAGCAAATTGGTCTGAAATATCCAGGTTGTAGGGAGACAGAAAGCAAGCAGCTTTGCTACTAGTGGGAGCTGGCTAGCTGCGTGTAGGATTACCAGAGCTGGGCTAAATTTCTTCTACATCGAGATCTCCTCCCTATTCGGGAAGCTGCTGTGAAACATTTTCTCTCTGCAAATCATTTATCCAAGTAAGTCCCCATGCTAATTATTTCAAAGGTGAATCTGGAAATGGTCATGGAATTGGCCCCCACCCTGGGAAGTGCTTGAGCAAGAAACATCCCCACATATTGAACACCTTTGACACCTTCCCATTTGTATTGCTGGCCCAGCAGTTGAAAGGGAATAGCAGCAAACAGAAGTGAGGCACTGTTTAGCAGATCATCATGAATAATAGACAGAATGAAAAAATGAATCCAGGTGCTTGAAGACAGAGTATAAACCATAATTAAAACCTACCAGTGCTGCTATGACAGATGGTACAATACGTACCCTGAAAATTGTCCATGAACATTTATTTAATATCTGAGAACACTAACTGCTAGCAGGCTGTGGTGCCATTACGGGATCACCACTTTATCGGTGATATCCAGGGAGAAATTCTCTGGATTGCCTCATGGTTCCCATAAAACCCACAGACCATCATGTAATCTGATGCAAGCAAGGCCAAGTTCATCACAGGTATACTGATGTGGATGCAAACAGAATACCCAAGGCAACATACTTTGCAAAGATATTAAAAGTTAGCATGTAAATGTGTCCGGAAAAATAACCATGAGGTGTTTTGTTTTGTTGTAGGAACACGTTCTGGTATTTTGAAGTGGGATTTGCAGTCCTGGAGCGGGACAGCTTGTTCTGCAGCACTCACATGAAAAGGTTGCTTAACCTGCTCCTCGTTCCAGCTCTAAAAAGGCAGCACAAGAATAACTTCTGCACGTCCATCATTCCGCCTTTGTGCAGGCTACAGCAGGAACTGAATTCTTCTGCTTTCCTGCTAATATTGCTTCTGCTTTCAGAATCCATTTTCTGCTGTGTATTTCTCCCTGGTCCATTTGTGCCACCCTGCTCACACCTTTCATGTTATTTTTCCTGGCTTTGGTGAGTCAGAGCAGCCCTGTAGCTCGTGGGTAGCAGTGCCGAGAGCCGGACCGTCCCTGGGGAGCACCTGGGCTCCGCTTCGGCGGCAGACGGAGCGGCCTCTCGCGTGGGACCAGCTCTGCAGAGCAGGGCTCTGCAAATGTTCCTGCTATTTGTAATCAGCTGCGGTTGTCACACTTTGATATTTGTTCTTTATAAGCACTCCTGCAGAGCTTGCCAACAGGAATGTTTTCCACACAAAGATGCAGCAGCATGTGTTTCAGACATGAATTTTGAACTTATGAGTATTCACGCTGGAAACCTGAGGAGTCTGATGTGATTAAGAAGCAGATCCACATCACACGGCTTGTTTACAGGCCAAACAGTTCCAATTCTGAATTATGAAAATCGTTAAGCCCAAGTGTGGTCAGCTAGCAGCTCCTGGCAGAGGCGCATGTCCCCATACCCAAATTCACCTCGGCGTTAATCTATTCACCAAACAGGGCCAGCCGAGCAGGCAGCGCGATGCACGGAGCAGAAAGTTATTCAGCACAGCGAGGTGAGGTGAATAAAACCCCAGTCTGAGGAGAGGAAAGCTTTAAAGTCTCCGCCTGCAGAATAGATGATCAGAGCACTGTGGGATGCTGTGCCTGGAGGAAATGCTGGGAAAGGCCCAAGGAGGTGGTGATGGTTGCCCATAATCATGCCTGGGTTTACAAGTAGGATGAAGATTTCTTGTCATAGCCCACCCTGGCAGCTGTCATGTAAGCTCCCTGACCAACCCTGGACCCCAGGGTGACCCTTCTCAGAGCTTTTCTCAGCGTGTCTTGGCTATGCTACAGCAAAGGCACCATTATCTGGGTGTGAAAGCCCTCAAAGCAGAAAAAGATACACCGTGTTGTCAATAGATGGTGGAGAGAAAGAGAAGCAATTTTTAGTAGCACAGTGCTGGGTGAGCCAACATGGAAAATGACCCCACCATGCCAGTACTGTTCAGGGAGGAAAAGAACCGTGGTCCCTCTCCCAGTCACTTTGATCATCTGGCAACACCTAGGCATTTCGGCAGAGAAGGGTGTCCTTGCGAAGAATACAATACCCAGTTAGCAACTGGAAGAAGGGTCAACCAAGAGGAATAAGGAACTCCTCCATGCCCGGTGCCCGTCTCCAGGCAGTGCACGCAGCCACACAACCTGCCGTGATGCCTCTGCAGGGATTTGCTCTGGGGTTTTTCCAGGGAGCTCTGCCAAAAGGACACATGGTGGTTCTTACAAATACTGCTGAAAACGATCCAGGTGAAACAGTGACCGGGGAGATCAGGCCAGTACCTTTGTGTCTGTAACTTAAAACCACGGCAGAACCTTGATGTCAGCTAAAGCCATTGGAGGTGCCTGGGAAGTCCCCAGTCAGTGAAGCTGGTGTGTGCTCCCTGATCCCCAGTGGATCCAGGTTACAGCTGGGTGGTAGCTCCCATCAACCTGCAGCTTTCTGGCACCATGGGCCAGAGCCAGGGTAGAATCCCCAGATGCTTCAGCAATGCTATCACACGTTCCTGTGCCTGGTATCCAAAATCTGTGTAGATGGAATTGTCCCAGGTGCTGTTTTCTCTGGCTGTCCCCTGCATTTAGGTGTCTGCAGGGTGTGTGTACTTTCTGCTGCTGTGCAGTGCTTGCAGCTCAGTGACAACTCTGGCACAGGATGCTTTGGAGCAGGAGCAAGGTGATGGATTGCCAGGGGAAGCGTGCCGGCGTTCAGCCTCTGTTCCCCCTGCATGGATGCATGGGGACAGGAGCAAGGAATTAATCTGGACTCTTACCAGTAAGCAGCAGTTTAGGAAGCTGCTCCATTTCGCTTGTCATAGATCACAGCTCCCAGCTGAGACACAGCTGCTGTACAGGTGTTGCTTTTCTGCCCCGTTTCACTGCAAGGCACCAGTGGAAAAGGGTGAAGTAAGAGCTCTCTCACAGCCAGATCCCTGGCTCGGCTCGGCGCTGGCACTTAGCAGCTGTAGCTATGGTTTTGAGGACCTGCTGCCTCCCAGTTGCACATCCCTGGCACTGAGCAGAGGGGTCCTAGCTTGGCCACAATATCTGGCCACCCTTAGCCCATGCCAAGCCTTCAGCCATGTGGGAGACATCACCAGGAATGGGGGGCTTGTTACTGAGTCAGCAGGTGGGATGCTGGGGCTATCCTCACATTTTCCTGTCTCATTATTCTTAAGTTGGCCACAATGAATGATGGGCTCTTTACCCCTGCCCATGAGTCCTCAAGTCCTCTCCAGCCCCAAACCGACCACAGAGGGAGCTCAGAGCAGCCATGTAAGGGTTGCTGCAGTTGATGAGCTTGCTGCGCCTTGGCCAACACAAACCAGCCACCTCTTCATGCACATCCCTGCTCCACATAAGTCTGCTGCTCTCTCATGAGCTCTAGAAATGCTGAGATGGACACGGGACAAATCACGGACTGTCATGTAGTTATTTCTCTTCTCTTGACTACTCAACAAATGCTGCCTTCTGTTGTCTACCACCCATGCAGGACCTGTGAAGCTCCAGAGACCTAAGCATCAGCACTCATCTGCTCAGCTGTGGTAGCTAGAAGACAGGTTGACTGTAAGCAGAGCTGATGGGACAGTCTTGGAAATGGCATCACATACTCTCAGCCAACCTTGTTCTGCATTTCAGCCCCTGGAAATACCTGTAGGAAGGGAAATGTGTGGGAAAATCTGACAGAGTTGCTCTGTTTGGTCGCTGGCACATACTTCTAATTAATTTCTTCGCTGCTCTACCAAAGCAAAGCTCCTGTCCAGCATCAGTGCTGCTTTCTGCTGAAACTGCTCAGATCTGGGATGCATGCCATGCTTTCGCTTGGCCTGAGGACCCCAACCTCTCCTGCGTCACTGACCTGGAGCTCCCGGCGGGGATCTGAAGGCATGCCTGGCTCTGCACTGGTATGGGCCAAGCCTGCGTGCTGCTTTCTGGGCCAAACGATCTGGGAGCAAGCAGTGTACGTGCAAAGGCTGTAGGACAGCTGGCCCCTCGCAGGCGAGAGCAGAGCCAGCTGCGGGCTGGTGGTCCAGCTCAGATGCCAGCCCCTTCATTCGAGGTAGGATTGGACATTGCACATCTTTTGCACTGAGGATGAGTCGAAGAGTAATGGGGTCAGTGCTGTCCTTGATAGCAAATGAACAGGCACGGTTGTGAGAGCGGGTGTGAGAACAGCTTGTGACACTCTGTTTTCCCCATCTTGGAGGTGAAGTGGTAGCTGGCTGTCAGGAAACCCACTTATTGAAGAACAAACTGATTGCAGAACAGCTTGCTTGACCCAAACTCGCAGAGAAGCTCACTGCCTCGCTGAGGTTTTGTGGCCCCCCCACAGACACTGCGTTAGGAAAGCAGGGACAGCCTGGCATCTTTTCTGTGCAGAGGGAGCAGGCACAAGACCTTCCTTTGGTTCAAATGTGGCCCCTGCCATTTGGACTTCTGCATGTACAGATATGACAGAGGCGTTGAGGAAGCTACCCAGACCGGAGCGGAACTGCATGAAGCATATCTCAGCATCATCATGAGCAAAAGCCTTATCCTACTCCAGGAACAGTCACAGTCGCTGTGTAGGAGGTACCAGTTGCTGAGAAACCACCTCCTCACCATGTAGTCTGCAAATGAGAGTTATTCTGAGATACTTTACCTAATGGTCTTCATCGCACAAGTGAATACCTACTAGAAAAAATTACTGTCCTGGATACAAAGCTTCTGGCTACTCCGACTATTACTTCTTTTCCCAATAGAGGAACTCCACGGCTGGAACTCAGCAATCAAAACCAATTTTCCTTCCCCATCTTGCTTTTCTTGCTTCTTCAAATTAGTGGAGTGGCTGTGTGCTTTCAATGGAGTTGCTCAGAGAAAAAGTCAACCCATTTTTCCCATTAGCTTTGCAGCGCATAGGTGCCAGCCCTGGAGGGAGGTATCACCTCGGCTTCCCCCTAGCTAGGACTATGGGAATGTATGGAGAGGGTAAAGCTGGAGTTTTGTTTCCACATGCTAATACTTCATTTTGTATGCTCCTTCACGAAGGCAGCAGGGCAAAGCAAATGAGCCTTGATAGCCTTACCCAAATGAGTTATCATCTTGGCAGTTCATCCCCCGTTCCCCTTCATGGGTAGCTGCTTTCCTCAGAGGGAGGGATGAGAAGTTTTGATTCATGCAGGCAGGCAATGCTTGGTGAAACATCAGACCGTGGTGGCACAGACAGGACACTCCTGGCCTTCTGTGCCACAACCTCCTACAGCCATGACTGGGAGGGAAAACTGCTTGGATGCTGTGGCAAGACACCCATTTAGTCACAGCACGGAGGTGGATCTGCCCAGACATTTTCCCTCCCTAAAGAGAGGTAAAAGGACATTTAAACTACTAAA
The DNA here is from genome assembly GCF_013368605.1 of Nyctibius grandis. Classification (NCBI taxonomy): domain Eukaryota; kingdom Metazoa; phylum Chordata; class Aves; order Nyctibiiformes; family Nyctibiidae; genus Nyctibius; species Nyctibius grandis. Next base: position 6,637,857 of record NC_090679.1, read on the forward strand.
CCTGGCTTTTGAAGAACTAAAAGAATTAGCTGTTTCAACGGAAAAGATTCAAAATTACTGGGCCAGACAGAATAGAAATTAAATAGGGTTTGCACGAACCACTCCCTGCCCATAGAGGGGTAGTTGCTCCAGCTAGCACTGCCCAGTCCCTTCCCCGTGCCTGGTGTTTGCAGACCAGAAACATGACTCTGGTCTGATCCAAACTCTTTCCAGCCATGCTCCCTGCTCTCACAACAACGGGCCACAGGCTGTATCCTGCACATATCTTTCCCTGAGCAGACCTGCTCCCTCCCCAGGGACAAGGCATGCTCTCCCCTCCTCCCTGCACACTCAGCCGGAGGAGCTGTCTCGAGGAGCAGGGCACATGGGATGCACAGACAGACACTGCCCGTTATCCACGTCTTAATGGCACGAGGCAGCTGTTGCTGATGCAAAGCCTCCGGTTTGCATCCTACAGAGGCTGGCCCCAGTCAGATATGATTGGAGCTGAAGGGAAGGTGGAAGCATTGCAGAAAGCTTAAGCAGCTAAATCTGGTTAGCTGGTTACACACTGAGGGCTGGCAATACCGTAACTCTGCCAGGATCACGGCAGAAGCTTTAGGGTAATGAAAGAGAGGGGGTCTGAGCAGCATATTGCTTCTCAGCGTGCGTTGTGTAAGGGCTGCTCTTGTCCTCCTTATGGTGGGAGAGAGGGTGGGTCTCTCCTGCCTCAAATTTAGGACTTTACCCAGCAAACTCTTTGTGGGTCTGTAGATACCCACACCTCAGACACACCAGCTTTTCAGTCTTGGCCTAGGACTGGGTATGCTGTCAAAGTCAGGGCACTGGTGTGCCCGTGCCCCATGCCCACGGGGTGTCCATGTGTCAGGCACCGGTGGGAGAGGGCTGAATCTCAGTAGGAAGACGAGCACGTGAGGACGGAGCAGCACATCCTCCTGTGCAGGCAGAGGGGCCAAGGGGCTAGCCTGACCCTACCAACTTGCCTGCAGCCTGGCAAAACCTCCAAGAGCACAAGCAGGAACAGAGCCATATGGGTCCTGGGGACTATGAAACACTTCTGACTCCAGCACAGAGTGACTCTGGGGTCGAAATCTTGAATTGGGATTGAAAGCCTGAATTAAAGCCTGTCCTTGGGGCTGACCAGGCTTCACAGATACCAATGCCTAGGTTATAACATCCATCCATCTCACCCCACAACCTTTCTCCTGTTTCCCCTCTGCTGCTCTTTCCCTCCTTATACGTTTTCCTCCTCTCCTTCCCTCTCTGTCTTTCCCTTCCCCAGCCCGGGCTGCAGCAGTAGAGACAGAAGTGAGGAGGAATCAGCCGCCCGAATCGCGGAGCAGCAGGGAGCTGACACATCAATCACAGCTCTGCTGTTGGAATTAATGAGAGCGCCACAGGTTCGGGCTGTCACTCACTACCCTCACTTTGCTGCTTCCATATGGCTGCCAGCCGACAGCCTCACGCTTCCCAATCTCTGCCAATTACAGCCTCAGTACTCCCAACCTCCTCCTATTAGGCTCACAGCTTCATTATTCTAATTAAGCCAAACAAGCTGAGCCCTCCTTTTTTCACTGTGGATGCATGTCCCTTGCATGCATCAGAGCTACACTGCAGCAAACCCCCCCACTGGGGCACCTTTGGAGGAAAAAAGCAGCTAAACAGCATGGGAGCATCAGGACATCTTCTCTCCTGACCACTTTCCCTGGTCCTTGCTCCCTTAGCTGGGCAGTGGGGGGAAATGCCCCCGTTTGGCAGCAAGTCTCAAAGGGGTCCTTTCTTGTCAGAGTAATTGCAGGCAAGGCTGGCTGAGATCAGCCTGGCCTCCAAAACTAATTAGTCAGGGGATCCTTCAGAGCTACGTTGCATTTCCACCTTTTTTTTTTTTTTTGTTGAGGTCTGCCTTCTGCCCCAAAGGGTTGGGAAGCGGCACTATATGGGCAGGAGCCCATTGGGAAGGAAGGAAAGTCACGTCTCTCCTGGTCTGCTGAAGGAAGTCGTGGTTAGGAGGGGTTTGCACTCCCCTGGGGCACAGGCATGCCACTGTATCCCTAGGTACCCCCCCAATTTTGCTCTGCATCCCACAGCCCTGTTGCTGGCTTGCAGTTACTTGATGCTCTGAACAAGAAGTGGTCATGACTCCAAAGGAGGGTTTGAGCAGAAACCTCAGCCATTGATGGGGTGGTGGAGCAGAGCATGCCACACTGATAACTGAGGCATTTTATAACAGCTGGGGTTTCTCTGCCCTCAAGTTGCATTGCTTGACACAGAATGAGCGGGTTATTCTGTCTTGCTGCTGGCAGGGATGATGGGCTGCAGGGAGCACAGGCAGCCTCCCTGGAAACAGAGTGGGGACAGGTCCTTGCGCCATGGCACAGGACCTCACTCCTTCACCAGCATTTCCTGCTTCATGTCTGGGGTGAACTGGCACACACGGCCATTCCCAGGACTGTCTGAGCCAAAAATGAGGACTGCTGTGTCTGCTGGAAGGGATGACATAGAGGATGTGCTACGCAGCCCATGGGTGTAATTGGCCATAAGCAATCCTGGATCGCTGACCTGGTGGCAAATTGAGGTGGCAACAGGACTTTTCAGGTCTATCTCCACCTGTGCTGGGGCTTTTGCTACTGAAGAGATGTTGGTAGACACAGCCCTGGATGCATCCCTCACCTGGCGCAGGGATGTCTTGGTTTAAGCACATGCAGTGACAAGAAGCTGGTCCCTGCTGGGAGGGGAAGGGCTCCTCTGGGGATGTCTCGCTGGTGCCGCAGCCCCGCTCTCCTGCAGCTGGCATTTAGGATTTGCTGACCTTTGAATCCCTTAAATCTGTTGCTCTCAGCGTTACTCCAACCAGCGCAGCCAAGAGATGCAACTGCTGGGTGGGTGCCAAAGCAGAGCCTGAGCTCCAGCCGAGGTAGGGAAATGCCTCTGGCTGCTCGTGCTTGGGGGTGGAGAAACAGCAGTGATATTTCTCCATCTCTCCTCCCCCTCCGTGCTCCGTGACACCAAGCAGCGTTCAGAAAAGCCTTTGTAAACAAGGTGATGATGTCTGCCTTAAGACAGGCTTTACTTTTTTTTTCCTAAATTTTGATTTACGTTTTTGAAAAGCTTGATCGCTAATTTCACTTCTCATTTTCTAAACAACCTTGATTTTTTTGTAACTTCCTTGTTGTCTCATCTCCCACCACAGCCAGAATTAGCATCAGGAGTCTTCCTAGGCAAATTGAGAATGGTTCATGTCACTAAAATCCAGAATATTTCAAAAAAAGCAATAATAAAAAACCCACCAAATTACTTGCTGTCATGTTCTCTCGGATGCCCCTGCTGACCGCTCTGAGCCCAAGCTCAGTCCCACCTCCAACTCCATGAGCACCCCACAGCCCAGCCCTTCCCCGTCCCCTGCTGTGTGTCACCACTACGGGTTCACCCCTGCACATCTCCTGTCCCTGCCCAACAAAACTGTGCCCACAACCCCAAAGGATATCCTGGTGCCATGTCCCCGACCAGGCACGGGGCACTGTGGGGCTGTGGACGGGACCTGACACCTGCGTGCGTGGCACAGCTGATGACCCCGCGGTGGCCCTGCTGCCTCTGCCAGACCGGCAGGTAGGGGGGGGTGTAAGCAGCACAGACATGTTGGCTATGACACCGTTAGCGTTTTCCCAATGAGTTATTACCAGGTTAAAGGGTTGTGATAGTGCCAATATCCAAAGCTGGGTTATTGTGTTATTAATGTGCGGCTGTCGCTGGCTATTAGCACTGTGATCAATCCCCAGTGACAAGGGCTGCTTAGCCTGTCACACTTTGTTTTATCTTCCATTTTTAGACTTTTACTAACTCACAAATTGCTAATCCAATCTCCTATAACCCAGTTAGGGGAGGACATTGTCTCTGAGCTGCTCAGACGCAGGAGCTGGGGCCCTGGGAGAGGACGTGCTGGTGGTAGGGTAGGCACACGTTTCTCAGGGGTGAGAGAAGCATGTGTTGGCTGCAATAAATATAAGCATTCTACTGTCACCATCTCTTCAAGGAAACTCTCCCTAAAGTGCTGGCTAAACCAGTTACATGAAGCCAGCTTGATGGTGTTCCTCAGGAGAACATCTTTCCTCAGCCTTTGGTGCCGACTTACCTCCAGGTCACGTCCATGTCCTTGTCACCCCATGCTGACCTGGGGGTGTCATCTCCATCTCTACATGGCCCACCCCAGTGACATGAGGACAGCATTAGCAATCTGTCCAAATGCCTCCATCAGACATTCAGAAGCCTCAAGAACTTTGGCATCTCTACCCTGGTGCCTTCAATGGGCAGAAATGACCTTAAAACTTCAGTCCCAAGGACGAATCTGCACTTTTGAGCAACCCATTAGAAAGAGTTGGCAGCTTCTCTTTGACCTCAAGCTTGTTTCATTGCCCATTTATTGGAAATATTGCATTTCTCTGAGTCACTCCATTTCTGATAACTGACTACTGCAATATCTTCTTATAGGAGAACTCAAGGCAATCTGAGAAGGAAGGTGGTTGCATTTCTGCTCCAACCATCAAACACGAATACCATGCTGCCTTAATACTGGGGCCACAAACTGCCCAGCAAACCTGCTCAAAATGCACCACAGCCCATAGTCCTTCTCTTGAGGTAGAGACCTGAGGAATTTGGATTATATTTGGATTATTGGGGTAACGGTTTTAAACTGAAAGAGGGGAGATTTAGATTAGATATTAGGAAGAAATTCTTTACTGTGGGGGTGGTGAGACACTGGCCCAGGTTGCCCAGAGAAGCTGTGGCTGCCCCCTCCCTGGCAGTGTTCAAGGCCAGGCTGGACGGGGCTTGGAGCAACCTGGTCTAGTGGAAGGTGTCCCTGCCCATGGCAGGGGGTTGGAACTAGATGATCTTTAAGGTCCCTTCCAACCCAAACCATTCTGTAATTCTATGATTCTGTAAAATGAGTTTCTCTCATTCTGGCCATGGCAGTAGTTGAGAGCAGAAAGAAGACAGACAAAGCTAGTGGAGATGCTCCATTAGGGACACTTGGGGTTGTGTGGGGAGTGTGGGATAGGACTGGTGTGGCTGGCCTGGGGGTAAGTGCACAGGGTAAGTGTGGGTGGGCTGGGGTGGGGGTGTCCAGGAGTTGGAGATGGCATCGATGAGGTTGGAATAGTGCTGTTGGAATAGTGCTCCACACGGTGCACCCTGTGCAGAGAGCAGCCCAGGCTGTTTCCAAAGAGCCCTGCTCCCAGCCCTGGGAACATGTGTCGTTCCTGCACACATTGTTCAGGCTGGCAAGACAGCAATTCTGCTGCGGTTGCTGCGCACACACTGACAAACTGCTTTTTGCTTCCTGGCCAAGACAGTTTTGTAACATCTCCGCATGCAGCAACTCCTTCTCTGCGATGGGTGAATTCGTATGTGCACAGCCTGAAAGTCTGCAATAGTGCCCTGAGGCTTGAGAAAGGCATCCTATCAATAAATGATAATGATTCCTGAGAAAGCCAACCAGCAAGTTCACAAGTCCCAGAAGCTCCCCGCACACAAGGGAGAGCTCCCAGAGGACACGCAGGTGAAGGATCCATCCGTGCTGAGCACTGGGGCTCCGGTGCTCAGCTCAGGGTCTGGCAGCTGGTGTCTCAGTGGGCAGGAAAGCTACGGGAGGAAGGCATTTCCTACAGGGCATGACCTCCCTCTGCGCAAACAGAGGTGTTTGACGTGAGCACTGAATTCTGCCAGGAGCGCGGAAGGATGCCGTGCTGAGCTCTAATCCGTGGTGAGCTTGTCAGCAGGACCAGGGACACTCATGGCCTTTTCGCTAGTACCTTCAGGCCCCTCCACAGATCGTGAGTCCTATTTTTAGATTTTCATATCTCAACAAGACCCTATGAAATATCTTCAGATGTTACCAGAGACAGGCCTGGACTTCCAGCCCATTGCAAGAGCTGGATAAGGACATGGACAATGGGACACTTTCCCAGAGCCCTGCGGCATTTCACAACCTTTACTGTGTTGGGGAATTGTTCTTAGTAGTGATGACCCCTCCGTGTGTGTGTGTGTGTCAACACATGATGTGCAAGCACCGTACCGTGGTGCTGCTGAGCATACTGTAGCCGGTTATTAGGAAGCAATGCCACAAAAGCACTAGAAGACCATTCAGGCCAGTTAGATGGCACCAGCATGAGGAACAGGACTGCACAAGTCTTGGTATAACATGCATTAGGAAAACAAAACAACGGGCACATTCAATTTAAACTCCCTGAGTGATAAATAAGTCCAAATGGTTATAAATCGTGCACTTGCATGTTGTAAACACTGTACATGGAGAAAAAGATGCAAATCCCTTTGCAACTTCTACAGTCTCTACTATCAATATCCACATACATGACTATGAAGGTTTAATATTCCAGAGAGCAAAAATTACAACACAAGTTTTCCATGAGTGCTTGGCACAGCTGGGCAGGTAATGCTTTGTTTTCTGAATATCATGATGATATGAAAACTGAGAATATCACATGGCAGACCAAAATCACCACCAACTTGTCTCTTACCAAGGGATTTAATCCACTAGGCAATGTTTCCGCTGAGTCTAACATAATTTGTACTTCAGGCACCACATTTACCTGTTTTCTTATACCTGGGCAGGCTGTCCAGACAGACTTCAGGCACATTGGAGATTTACTCCTTTTTCACAAGCCAATGCACATATTGCACAAGTCCTTGGCTGCATTCGTGGGTGTTAAAAAAAGAGAAAAAAAACAAAGAAATTGGAAAAACAAAGTTTAATGAAAAAATCCCTAGGCTTTCTCTGTGGGAACAGGAAAAAATGGCCTTGGGGGAGAGATTCACAGGACTGGGCTGACCCAATGGCAAACAAGGTGTTGGTTTAGGTGTGGCTTTATCTTGCCCAGGGATGGAGCATTGTCCTCTGTCCTCATAGCCAGAGATTCCAGCAATTACTTATTTTAGAGAAAGATGATAACCAACATTCACTCCTGCTGGGCTGCAGAAGAAAGCACTGTTAATAATCCAAATAGTGAGTACCTTTCCCTGCAAAACTCTGATTGCAAAAAGACTAACAGCGTCCATCAAAAAAATAAAAGGTGACAATTCCCACTGTGCTGTGCAGCACCAGTGCCCTCCATAGCTGAGGACATCATGCCTGGAGACCTTCCCCTCCCTGGGGAGCTGGTGCAGCTTGTGGTGTGAAGGGGAAGGATGAGCACACCTGGAGCTGTGCCTGGTGCTGGGAAGGGATAATACAAGGTCTTTTTTCTCCCCCACGCTCCGCAAAGTCTATTTATGAAAACAGCTTATATGTCAGCCCCAGTGTCACATTGGGTGTGACAGGGCCAGTGCCGTGCTTCAGCCAACAAACAGGGCTAAGCACAGTTCAAGCACTCCGTGTTCCTGCGAGCTTTTAGATCAGCTTGAACTGTTTAAGCAGCTGCACTGCAGTTTAAGATTAAGCTGGTCTTTTGAGCAATCTAAGCAGTTTAAAATACTCTAAAGGCTTAACATTATAGCCAGTTTAAGTTGCTGTAGGGGCTTAAAGCAGCGATGTGCGGCCAGTATCTTAACAGGGTTTTCCACAAAATGTGTCTTTATAGCCTGCGATAAGCCCTATGGATCAGGGTATGTGTGTTTGCATAGGGCATGCTCATCTGCCTGCCTCGCAGGCGTTTCTTTCTGACCTTGCATGTTGCTGCTCAGATGCGTGTTCCTGCCTCTTCGCTTGGACCGCTGTGTCTGTGCCAGTTGGAGGATGATCTTGCTTTATCTTGCAGCATCCTCTTCCTCTCCAAGACACACCAGATGCACCAGAAGGACTTGTTTCTTCAAACCCACAACCAAGGAAAGAGGAAAAAACCAGCTCAATTTGACAAGCTCCAGAAGCGCCTTTTGTCTTAATGAGGCATCCAAACCTGGTGAAGGAAGGAGAAGAGATCTCCTGCATGCACAGAGCCTGATGGAGCCCGGGTCAAACGGGAGCCTTCAGAGCAGCCTAGCAGAAGGGACAGCTCTTTGAAAGCCTGGTTTTGTGGTGCCTTCAAAACAGGAGCCCTTGGGATGCCATGAGACTGCCCTTCAAGGAGGCTAAAAGAGGCTTATGTTGCTTTAACTCTGTCTTATGACACACTACAATCTTAAGGCATTTAAGTCCTTAAGGGTTTAAGGTCTTACGCAGCTTTAAAAGTGGCTTAAATGCTCTCTCACCTTTCACGTGGGACACAGAGCGCTCCTGGCACAAGTCGGAGGGATGGCAGTGAATCGCTCACACAGTGAGGGCTTTGCTCCAGCAGTGCCGCCCGGGAGAGTCCCCGCAGGTGCAGCCTTTGGGGTCTTGCTCCCGTGACCATACCATTCCCATCTCGGCCACTAGCACACAGCCTTGCAGGTAGCAGCAGCACGGGAGCAAAATGGCATATCCACCTCCTCAAAGCCTTTTCCCTAAAGGCAACATCATGAGCTCTGAACATGAAGTGCCTGTTAAGAGATGAGGATGGTGGTCTTAGCTGGGGGACCTACACCTCACTGCCACTGGTGATGGAGAACATCACTCGAGGTTTTCTGAATCAAACACATCCCCAGGGGTTCCTCTACTCCATCCCTGGCAGGATCAGTGCTGGGCTACCCCCATGTTACTGACAATAACCTGTCTCTAATGCTTTTCAGGTGGTAGGATGCTTCCCCACAGAGATGTCTACTGTGCAGGTGCAGGTTTAGTTTATGCGGTGCTGTGCTTGGCACTGTCCATGCTCAGACAGGAGGGAAATAACGCTCAGACAGGAGGGAAATAACACTCAGAAAGTTTTTACCAAGTGTTACCAACATCTGGTGGGATGGATGCATCCCATCTACGGGGAAGGGGATCCAGTGCTCAGGAGCCCACCATCACCTGGTTGTACTTTCCATTCTCCCACCCGAGGCTGGTACTGCTGGCTGCAGAAAAGCTGTTGCTCAAGGCTCGGTGGGTGGTGTTCGTGTGACCTGCCTGTCACCATACAGCAGTTAACCCCGTGTCTGCATGGGATCCCATAACCAGGAGACAGACAGATGTTTCCAGAGCACTTTCCCTCCGCTGCACTGGAGGTATCGAAGGCAAGCCTGACGAAATTCCTCTCTGGAGTCCTCTAAATTTCACCTTCAATTATGGAGACAGCCCAGATGACTGTGATCTCTGTAGATGCTCATGGGCCTCTGTGCTTGTCTTGCTACGGAGCAGACACTCAGATGAATTGGGTTTCCCTCCTTCTGTCCCACCTTAGTCCTTAAATGGACATTCCAGCTGAGCTTGAATGCCCCCTCCCAGGACTGCAGCACCTAAACATTACTCGTATCCTTCTCTTTGGAAAACCAAATCGCCCTCTGAAGACAACCAGTCATGGCTTTAGAAACCTGGTGTTGGGGGAGGTTTCACCCACTGTCCAGTCCCTGCTCAGGTCACGACAGGGGCAGGCGCTGGCTCCATCAGTGGGAATGCATGGGCAGAGCGAGCTCCAAGGCCAAGCTGGGAGCCGATGCCAACGTCATCCTCAGGGCTCTGCACTGTCTCGCCGGACATTGGAGGTGACAGGTGTCAGCTTCAATACAGCAGCCCGTGAGCTGATCCCTGGATGCGTGAGCTCGGGAGGAAGCACATCTCCTGGGCCAGGCCACAAGTGAGGGTGTCAGCGGTCAGGCTGGCTGATCTACCTGCAGCTCAGGGACTTCTTGCACTCTGTGATGTCTCCTGCAATTTTTCTTTCATTGATGTACAACCCTCTCCAGACTCTTCTAAGTTGCTGCATTAATGCTGGGAGGCTGCTTCAGGATGCAGCATCTTGTAAAGATGGATCAATGCAACCGATGTCATTGCGCACACTAAGATCTCTAAGCTTGAACATCTTCAAGCAGCCTGAGGAGCAGTGGGACCCAAGAAGTTCCTTTTGTTTAGGTGACATATATTGGTTCCCATGCACTGCTGAGGCTGCTTGGCAGAGGCTGACGACGTGAGGATTACTCACTGGTTTGGTTCCTCCTCTCTTAAAAAAAGTCAGATGAGAAGTTGAGGCTAAGATGCAAATTGACTGCTTGATGGGTCTGGGTCCAAAGCTCGGTGATATCCATCAGATATCCACAGTTCCCACCTCACTTCCCTTCCGCAAAGCACACTAAGTGGCAAGTCTGTTGTATTTAGTATAACCGAGTCGAGCCTGTAGCCATCACGTGCCTGGCCCTAGTTCACTGGTGTCTTGCACAGATTACATCCATGCCAGTTTGGCAAGCTCAGATGAACGGCTGCCAGCTCTCCCACGTGCCTGTGTGTCCACGCCCTTGCAGCAATCGTGCCCCGCTCCCCTCGTCTGAACCACGCAGCCCCAGGACTCATGCATGAGCTGTATTTGTGTCACAGCAAACAGGGCCGTTACAGCTGCTCCACTCTCTTGGACTTCATGGACAGATGCTTGTGCCAGAAGCTGGTGTCTGCCCCACACTGACAGCACACTGGGGGCCCGGAGGAGTGACCACGTGCTGGGACACCATCAGACATCCTCTGTCCGTTTTGTGGCTTTCCCAGAGTATCTGTGTCTACCCTTGGCATGTCCACTCGATGCTTTCAGACAGTTAATGACATTCGTGTACCCACTTGCCAGTCACCGCAGGGAGCATCTGGGTTTGCAAGTGGACAGAGCTCCCTCCGCTGTAACGCTGGGCTTGAAGGACTGCAAACACTACAATGAGCTATTTGGGGTGTGGCCGTGGGACACTGCAGCCTGGACAGCCCTCGGAGTGGAAACTCCGCTGGCAAAAATGCCCGTGCCTCTCCTCAGTGCCCGTACGAGTGTGGGTTAGCCGCTGCACGGGATGGATGTTGCTTTCCTTCATTTTTCCCTCTTCTGAACCCTGCAGAGGGTGCAACATTTTTATAAATCCAGGAGGCCTGCTAATCTTCCTGTTTTTTCCAAAGGCAGTGCACGAGTTTGTTAATTTTGCATCCCTGTGTCCTTCCTACCAAAAGAGAAGAGACCAAGGTATAAAACTAGAGCAGCTGCAAAACAAAATTGCTTAAAATGCATTCCCAAGTCCCTATTTTTCAGATGAGATCACAGAAACTGGGGCTTGCAAAATTAACACCTGGCAAAAGCATTGTTTGCTTTTATAGCAGGTGAAGCAGGCGGACGCCTCTGACAAAAGCCACGTCGTATTTTTTCCTACGTGTCTATTTATCCTGTCTGTGGAATTTGAGGACGCGGAGCTCTTGACCCAGGCAGCCCAGCTGTGCTATCACAGTCCTGAGAGGGATAGCTGAGTCAGGTCCAGATTGGTTAGAGCTGGCTTTAAATTAATTGAACTGTGAGGTGCATACCCATGATGCATGGAGCACCTCATACTCATATATAATCACAGATTTTGCATTTTTCATGCTGGGATTCTGCTGTCGATGTCACTATCTAAACAGCTACATTTGAAAGTGCCCATAACACAAAAAATTCTTTGTTATCTAAACAAAAGGCTGCATTTCAGGCGAAAAGGTGTGTTGAATAACCATCATTTTCCCTTCACTCTGAAAATTTGGCCACTTGAAGTGAGCAGGTTCTCTGCCTTGAGCAGTGGCAGAGCCTGCACAGGAATATTAGGAGCACCTGGCTCGTTCAAAAGTCCTGCAAACCAGATTACTCGTTCAGGTGCCTCAGTGCGGATGGAGTTTGGGCTCCTGTGATTTTAATTCTTGTACCTTTAGTGGGTCTAGCTGCACCCCGTGGATTTGCAGGACAGGATACTGCTTTCCATGATGTTTCTCAGCAGGATCTGGCCACATATGTGCCATTCACATCTCTGAAAACTCCCTTGGTGGGCCAATGGGGTGTCTCTGACACAATGGTGGCAAACCCTGCTTAACAAAGAGACTTTCTTTGTGTTTGAATTCTTTAAAACATCTCTCCTGTTACATTATGTTAGCACCAATTTAAGCCAAATCCTCAAGAAATACTTGGAAAAACTATATCTGTTAAAGATTTTGCACCAACTGCTATGAGCAGTGGGCAGAGAAAGCTCGTTATCCACTCCCTAATGAGCCACCCAGGAGGACAAGGAAACCTGAGACTAATAAGATACCAAAACTGAGCAGAATGAAACACTCCAAATTTCAAAGAGGAAAAATTTGGAAAGACTCAACAGAACAGACACAGATGGGCTTTGTGTGGTCAGCTCTACAAAACTTTCCTCTGCTTTCCAGGCATCTAACTGTACATCGCTTCTCACCAAGAGCTGCCACAAGCCCAGCTTCTCCCTCTCTTGCCAAGCAGGAGGTGTGGACCTGGAGGTCTGGGATAGGAGTAGGGGGTAGATTAGATGGTGTGGCTTCCCAAGATACTTTCATCCTGGGGAGGAGAGCAAGATGGATGGTGCTGCATGGGGGTCCCCATTAAGTCACAACGATCCTGGTGAGATGCTTTTCCAAGTGCCTGTGTTTTTCCGTAGATATTTCACCCCAGACACTGCTTGCTGCACAGAGGTACCTTTAGGGACCAGCTGGAGCTTGAGAGACCTGCAGGAGGATTCAGCCCTGGGAAGTCTCTGGGATTTGCCTCGCAGGCACAACACCATGCGAGAGACTTTGCTGGACCTTTCTCCCACTCTGGTCTGCTCTGCATCCTTCCTGATGCCTCCAGCCCCCTATTTCACACCCCTCACCCAGCCCCACTCCTCTTTCCCCTCTCGTGAACCTCACCTGGCACTGGGGGACCTGCTCTACATGCAGGATTCACCAAGGTGAGTTTCCCTAACTGGAAAGGTTTACCTCTGCAGTTGTAAAGACAGAAATACACACAGGCACATGTGCAAATGCAGAATTTGTGTGTCTCTGTGGGACACCTCTTTGCCGGGCAGCCCAGCATTCAGTGTCTGCCTCCGGACCAGAGGCATGTCCCCAGCTCCCATATCCTCTTCCTCAGAGATGATTCGCGCAAACGTGCTACAACATTTTTCAGATGAAAGCTGCGTGTTACTCTGTTCGCCGCTGTGTTTACGGCTAGCTGTGAGCAGATAAAGTGCAGCAGTCAGCTGTGGGAAGCTCTGCTGTCCTTCCACTTACAAGAAGCTTTGCCCCCAAAGCTTTTCACTTCCTCGCGCATCTACCCAACCGTCACCCCTGTGTGTACAGCCACAGGCTTCCCGTGACCCTGTGTGCTGGACAAGAGACCTTGTCAGAGGAAGAGGATGATGTTTAGATGTACAGCCACTCTAATGATGCCTTAGCCACCGACTGCAGTTCAGCCTCACCGTCAGCAGAGAAAGATCCTTTGCAGCTATACTTCACCTCCTAGGTGCTCTCTGACCCAGCAGGAAGTGATTTTTCTGGGTTCTCAACCTACTCACTGCACAGCCTCCCTTCATTCAGCATTAGCCTTGAGGATAAGCAGGGCCAAGAGCTGTAAAATGCTGTTTTAACCCATCCCTACTTGTTTTGTGGTGCTGAGGCTTTATGCTGATGCTATCTGCAGAGCTGAACATTGTGCTGAGGAGCGCAGGGGTGCAGGATGTGACCGGGCAGCTGAAGCTTGTGCATGCAGCCAAATGCAGCACAGACCCTCCTGGGTGGACACCTTGTATGATGAGGACCTGGTCATCGCAGAGCAGCTATTGTGGCCAAGAGAAACAGATAAACAAAGGGGCTTGCAGAAGGGGGGGAGCTGCCTTGGTTAGGTGCATTGGGGCATCCCCAGCAGCCATGGTTCCCTCACATCGCTGCTTTCCCCCAACCCCTGCCACAGGGTTTCATCCCTTTGGAAACCCAGGGACAGGGAGAGCTGATGCGCCTCAGCATGTTGGTCCAGTACAGGGATGAGATATAGCCAGGATGCACACCTTGGACCGCAGGTGTCTCCCAGACCCATGACGCTTGGTCCAGCCACATCCCACGGGTGAGCAGCAGCTTTACGTGTTCAGCTCTGCTAAACTGTGGAGGGCAGGTGGGGGATGCTGCCACTCTCTCTATGCTTTGGCTTCTCAAAAGCACACCCACTCTTCCACAGCTGGACAGACATTTTCATGCCCTGGCTGTGGGTATGAGGCTTCTCCATATCCCTGCAGGTGCTGGCACCCACCGCCCCACTTGCAGACACGGGTCAGTGTTCAGCTAGGAAATGCAGAAACGAAGTGTGAAACAGCCAAGCGCGAGCCTGTCCCTCTACGATGATGCCCTGTGCTATGCTTGCAGCATTGGCAGCCTTTCCCCACTGACAATGAAAGGAATATATCTGTTACATTTTTTTTTAACATAAACACATGCACTTGAGCACCCTCTGGCTAGGCAGAACACAGGCATGACTGTGACACCCCCTGACCTCCCCACAGACATATGTCAGTGTACAGCCAGGCACCCTGAAAGGCATGCAGAAGTGTGGGAGTGCATATACACAGAGATTCATTCCTGGCTGTGCCCCTGTGTGCACAGGTATGTGTGTGCATGCATGTATGCACACATGCACCCACATGCACACATGCACCCACACAGATGCATGTGCACACAGACAGATGCGCACGTGCACACGTACACATGCACAAACACATGCACATGCATGCACTCTGCTCTCGTGAGACCCCCCTGCAGTGCTGCGTCCAGCTCTGGGGCCCCCAACATAAAAAGGACATGGGGCTGTTGGAGCGAGTCCAGAGGAGGCCACGAAGATGCTCAGAGGGCTGGAGCCCCTCTGCTCTGGAGACAAGCTGAGAGAGTTGGGGCTGTTCAGCCTGGAGAAGAGAAGGCTCCGGGGAGACCTTCTAGCACCTTCCAGTGCCTGAAGGGGCTACAGGAAAGCTGGAGAGGGGCTTTTTACACGGGCATGGAGTGATGGGACGAGGGGGAACAGTTTTAGACTGAAAGAGGGGAGATTTAGATGTGATATGAGGAAGAAATTCTTTGCTGTGAGGGTGGTGAGACCCTGGCCCAGGCTGCCCAGAGCAGCTGTGGCTGCCCCCTCCCTGGCAGTGTTCAAGGCCAGGTTGGATGGGGCTTGGAGCAACCTGGTCTAGTGGAAGGTGTCCCTGCCCGTGCCAGGGGGCTTGGAACTAGATGATCTTTAAAGTCCCTTCCAACCCAAACCATTCTATGATTCCATGATTCTATGCATGTACACACACACATATGTACACATGCATACATGCACACACATGCACATGTGCACACACACACACACAGGCTCCCCTGTGGCCAGTTCTGCTCTTGTTCACCCCTGGCTCCAACCACAACCACCCCATGTGCCGACAGCCACCGCCACCCCCAAGTGCACAGTCCCTCCCAGACTCCTCTGGGTGGAAATCCACCTTCCTCCACCCAAGACCAGGCTGCTGGGTCTCCCTTCCCACCCTGGCCATGGCAGCAGGCCCTGCTGCATGCCCAGCCTGTGCCAGGTTTGGTGTGAGCTGAGCCTTTCCGTGCTGCCGGCCTGGTGCTGGGTGTTCTCACCATCTCTGCTGCCCCGGCGGATGCGGTTGCCATGGCAATGTGTGAGCCGAGGGCCTGGACCGCCCGGCAGCCGCCCTGCGGAGGATAACGCTCCCCAGCTCCTTCCCCACCTGCGATGGACAACTCTGTGCATCCCTGGCTGAAGGAGAAGCCGCAGGGTTTTGCACCGATGCAATGTCTTGTGCTTTTGTCACTCAGCTGTTTCACACTCAGACTCTGGCCTGCTGCAAATTAGGCTGCAAGTCAGACTGCAAAGCAAAAGCACAGGGTGAGCTAAGGATGGTCATTTTTGCTTCCCAGATATGTTATTGAGATATTATCTGACAACACTGCAAAAAAAACCCCTGTGCAAGTTACTCGTTTAAAGTACTTCTGAACCCATTACTTAATTGCTCTCTGTCATTAAGAAGGATCAAAGTTAGCCTGAACCATTTGAAAATGTGTCTGGAGACGTAGCCCGTAAGCTCTGTCACATCACAGACATTTAATAGTTAGGTGATTAATATGAAAGTGCTTCTTCGTTCAAATATCAATATTAACTTGAACTTTGCCTTAAGTAGGCTTGAGCCTATATTTGAAAAAGTATATTGGTTAATGTGTTAAATAAAAATCAGTCATTTAATACTGTAATCTTTCTGCTACAATCTATTCCTTTGACTCCTTTTCATTTCGGTCCCTCAAGTAATGATTCAAGACCATTTTTCTGCACACGACTATACAAAGGAAACTGCAAGTGACCTGCAGCCTGGAAAGCTGAATTCCCAACTCTTGAGGCAACAGAGCAAACAGTGGGTAAGAACACATAGGCTGAAGTCGTTTGACACGGATGATTAACAGAGCTGGTTCATCAACACATACGTGTGGATCAAAATGCAGACTGCAAATATTTCATAAGAAGAGAAAGGGCTAAATGAATCAAATAAAGTGTTTGCTGTGACTTGCTTGGCTGCCTGTAACGGGAAGGCTGCATTTCTGTGGCCCAATGTGCCTTTTTTTGTTTCTTTTTCCTCTCAGCAAAAACGCCAGCATCCCGAGGAACCTAGCTGTGTGCCGCTGATTGCTTGGTGTGACATTTTCCTCTGTAACAGTGGGCTGTTATTAATGAACTGCCAAATCTGGAAAAAAAAAATGGAACCGGGTGTATCTGCATAGCTAAATAGCTTCTTTTAATTTGCCGTAGGTCCACAGGTTACTCGGTTTATTTGTGAGAACAAACTTCAAGACCGTTGCTCTCCAGTGTGAGCCGTGGCCAAGAAAAATAGATGCTGCAGCAGAGAATCTGGGTGAAATACAGCAAACGGAGATTAAAACAAAAGTTTTGCCCATTTCAAGCAAATTATTGAAGTGGGTAAAATTAATCCCTTCTGCATCTGCCCTGGCTCCGGAGGGATGGCTGCGGGGCTGGATTCGGCTCTCGGTGGCTGTGGCGTGTGTTTGCAGAGGGGAGGCTGGGCAGGTTTGTGCAGGAGGGAGGAAGGGCAACCGAAGTGAAGGGCTGGCACCTCGCAGGGCTTGTGGCACCCTGAGGGACCGGGGCAGCTCGGCAGTGGTGGTTTGTAGGAGGACACAGACTGCATTTCCAGAATAAATAACACCGCAGCCCCTGTTCCTGGGAAGCCCCCACTGATGGGGAAGGACAGGATGGGTCATGCAGCCTCTCAGGAGCATTTTAGGAGATTATCCCCCCCTGCCAAACCGTACATCAGCTTAATTTATGAAGGAAATGGGGTGCTCCACTTTAATGATCTGAGTGGAAAGAAGAAGATAATGTTATTCCACTTCCCTGTATGCTTCCGCAGCAAAGCAAGGAGGAGTACAGCTGGGGAGGGGACACTCTGAGCAACCCCCCTCTGCTTCACCTGGGGCTCCTGGTCTCAGCATGGAGGGCAAGGTCAGCCCCATTCTACCCCGCTTGATACAGGGCAACAGATCCACATTCTCACTCCAAATTTCCTGCAATTCAGTACCTGGGGTGCTGAGATGGCTGGTAGTGTTTGCTCAAGTGCAGGGTAGCTGGGGAAAGCTTTTCTCCCTGCAAAGATCTGGGGAGACAAGAGGGCAGCCACGTGCGAGGGCAGCCCAGATGGCACCTTGCTGGGGCCATGCTTTGCCCAGGGGGTTGTCAGAGGGCCCTCAGAAGCCCAGAGTCCCCAAATCCCAGAATAGCTGAGGTTAGAAGGCACCTCTGGACATCATCTAGTCCAACCCCTGCACAAGCAGGGTCACCCAGACCAGGTTGCCCAGGGCCATGTCCAGGTAGATTTTGAATATCTCCAAGGATGGAGACATCACAACCTCTTGGGGCAACCTGTGAAATCCACCCTCACAGCAAAAATATGTTTTCTTACATTCAGAAAAAAATTCCTGTATTTCAGTTTGTGCCTGTTGCCTCTTGTCCTGTCACTGGGCACCACTGCAAACATTTACTGAACTCCACGTGGCTCCCATCAGCCCATTTCTCCAGCCTGTGGAGGTCCCTCTGAAGGGCAGCACACCCATTGGGTGTATCAACCACTCCCCTCAGTTTTGTATCATCTGCAGATTTGTTGAGGGTGCATCTGTTCCATCTTCCAGGTGGATGCACTTGGTCCCATCATCCAGCTTCAACACTCCTGACTTTGAGAGGGCAGCAGGATCCTCACAGTGATAGGAAGGGCTGAGACACAAATTCTCCTGGTGGGGCGGGGGGGAGGCAGTCAAAGCACCTCTCCATCTGAGCTGGACCAGGCAGGAGGTGAGAAATGACTTCCTGACTATGAGAGGAAAGATGATGCCTCATTTCCACAGAGCACACACTAGAGATGGGGAACAGGCAGCTTCTGCTTACACCCACTGGACCTATTCTTCCTAGTCATGAATGCAACAGTTCACATACTAAGGAGACAGTGACCATACTGGAGATGTTTTCTGCCTGTATGGCTACAGCTTGGCTTCAAATGGTGGGTGCCTGATGGGGCATGAGCTGGTGTGATCTGTTTCAAAGAAGGTATGATGTTTATCTGGGTTTACTAGATTAAAGACTACAAGGAGCAGCTGCCTTAAGCTTGAAGCTGCTGAGCACTGGGCAGCCTGGCATGCGCAAGGGCTGTGATTCCAACAGGTCCAGGGCATTTTGGGACAAAACCAGACAGGCTCGATATAAACCAGTCTGGTGACAACCTTACTGGGCAATGTGGGATTCCCAAAGCATGAGAGATCACACGGCTGAAATGCAAAGGCAGAAGATGCAAATCCGTTGCCAGAGGGGCATGAGATGGGAGTCAAATGAATGACTCCCATACCTGGAGAAGAAACTCAACAGGTCTGGGTACCTCTCCTTAAGCAGGGCTCAGCACATACACTGGCTGAGTTGAGCCCTCATATCTCTCATGGTGTCCAACGTGGTCCTAGGAGAGGACCTGACCTCATCATGTGGATGGTCCTGGATGAACCCAAGAGGGTACAGGAGTCTGGAGAGCTTCCCCAGAGAGGGACTTCTGCACCCAGGATGTGTCAAGACAGGCCAGATGAATCCTTCCAGCCTGGCCTGGAGTCCAGCCATTGAATCTATGAGGACACAAAAGACTGTCTGGAGGACAAGAGGAATGTGCCCTGGGTGCTGTTTGTCTGGCACATTGCTACTGCGAGTGTGAGTGCAGTAATTGAACCGTGTCAATAATATACTAACAGAGCATTTCCACCAGAAAATGGCATTTGAATGGCATTTTGTTGTAATAAAGAATTTCCATGGGAATACATTGATTTCAAGGAAATTTAATTTTGAAAAAAAGGAGAAGACATTTTGTAAGCTTTGAAAGCTCGAGCACCTCTATTGCAGTGAATACATCATTTGTTACTCTACAATTGACTTTATTTCTCCTCTTATTCAACACCATGTAGTTATGTAATTTGATTGAAGTAGTTAGCTAATATTCAGACCTGACTTTTGGCAGCTATTTCTAATATGGAGGGAACTTGCAAGAGCGCCAGGTATTTCTGGTGCAATTCATTTCATATGCAAAAACATTGCTGTAAATAACACTTTCCTTGAGATGAGTACTGGTGCAGCAGGAGATACCGATGCCACCAGACTTCCCAAGCCTCTTTCCCCAGCCAACACGCTGCCCAAAATCTCAGTCTTTGCTTTCTCTGAACATAAAGCTGCAAAGCGTTGCTTTGGCCACCCTTGGCTTTCCAATGATTGCTTCTGATTATTTCTGTTGTGCCTCCCCCCCCTCAGACAGGCAGGCCCATAGACCTCTCTAACAAAGCAAAATCCGTTTAGCTCTTTCAGGCACATTGCTCAGCTCTTAATTAGTCTTACACGAGGCCTGTGCTTCGGGCAATAGCTCCTGTTGGTTGCATAAGAGAAATTAATTCTTTCCCTGCTCGCTCTGACTGAAGGATGGCAGCAACACCCAGCTTTTGCAGTGCTCTCCCTGACCGCTTACGGAGCAAGGGGGTCCTCGTGCCTCTGCATGCTCCAGTCTGCAGCCCACCCGCTCCCACCTGCGCGAGTCCATCTGCTTGCAGGGTTGGATCAAGCCTTTCTCCTCCTTCAGCAAAATCAGCCTGATACAAGCACAGCTGGAAGAATAAGGTGCACAACCACTGTCCTCCTGGGTGCTCACCTGAGTTTTTTAGGAAGATATAAATAAGCCACAGCTGTGCATAAACACATTAGCGAGGTGCTTGGTCCACCCAAGGTGAAGACAGGCCAGCACGGTTCCGAAAGTCTCATCTGAGGAAAGCAGACAAAGACTTTGGCTTTTAAACTGCCTGAGTCCCACTAGACCATGAGAAAGGCCAGCCAACATATCTTGGTCATCAGGATTAGAATAAGGGGATTACTGCACCTGCTAAAGTCTCTCTGAACTTCAAAGGCTCATGGCACATCGTATTTTTAAACATGTCCCAGAGTAATTAAGCAAAGTAACTTTAAAAGAAAGGCATTTTGCCGGTCTGAGGAGCTCCCCTGGGGGCTTCCTTGCTGTGGAGAAGGTTAGCCTGATTACGGCAGGAAGACAGGCATTTTACAAGCTCCTTGCCACAGCCACGTCCTAGCTGCGATGCCATCTGCCAAGGCCAGGCTCCAGGTCCTGGAAAAGCCCCTGCAGCAGCCACTGAACCCACTGTCCTTGGTAGGAGAGTTAGGCTCCTGCAGCAGCTTGATGCCTCCTCCTGCAAAGGGCCTTATCGCTCCTCTCCATCGGCTGTGGCAGTGTGGGGGTGAGGAAGGGGGCCAGGATTCACGCAGGGCTGTCAGGCTGATGGGCGGATACTGCTGGAGCCCAGCCCTGCTCAGTCGTGCATACATCTGCGGTGTGCCTCTGCATGGAGCAAACGGCTGTGTGCAGCATTGCTGCTGAAAGGGGCAGGACCGGTCATGTACGATGGACACATGTCACAAGCACATTTTGAAAGGCCCAGAGATCAGGATGGGCTCCCCATCACTTGTGATCCTGTCCCTGCCGCTGGTGTTGGGCACTGTCAGGACCTCCAAGACCTGCTGCCCAGCAAGACTCCTCAAGTCTCTCCAGTCTAGCACCGAGATTCAGCCCTAGGCTGAGAAAACAGCTTTTCTGGATGATTTCTGATTTCAAGCCTGGCTTCAGCATTGCATCAGGTAGAAGCGGCATCCTGCTGAGCTTTCTGTGACTCACTGTGCCACCCACTTCTGGAGGAAAGGGAACGTTAGGTCTTTAACAAACGAGCCGAGCACTGGAAATTTCTTGTGGAGTATTGATTGGTGTCCAGACTGCAGGGAGAAGGGATTTTCAGCCATTGTCTGGAAGATGTCAGGGCCGTGAGACTGATCTTAAAACTGATCAAAAATAGAAATTATTCCCTTGTTTTATTTCCTTCACATTGGATTATTGTTTAACATTTACAGGAGTCGAACCTGGATGCTGCTGCAGAGGGGGAGGTACAAAAATTCAGAGCATCAGCACTACACCAAGAGCACACGGCCAGAGAAAGGGCTGGGGAGCAGAAAGACCCCAATGTGGGTCCAAATGACATGTGTGGGTGCAATGAGATAAGGGGGTGCTGCTTCTGACTCTAGACCTAGTAAGAGCAGACTGGTGCAACTGGTACCCCAGGGAAGAAGCAATCCCTCCCTCCTGCAGGAATGAGTCACAGAGAGCTCCTGTCCAGTTCCCCAGCCTCTCACAACTCCTACACGACTGCTCACCTGGCTCCAATTAGGCAAGAAAAATGTGTGGAAATGAAAGGAGCCACTTGCAATTTCCAGCAGCTGTTAACTTCTTTGCTGTGCTCCCAGGATGGCTGAATTTGAATCGATCTGGCTGTGGAGCCCACGCTAAAATCTGCACATCTTCACTTAATGCTTTACACAACATTTTGGCCAAACCCCAGAGGCCAAGGACCACTGCCCATGCAAGTGATGGGGGGACTGTCAGTGTCAGAAGAGGGAGATGGGGACTTGGTGGCAGCTCCTGGGCAAGTGTCCCAGGAGGAAACATTTCCAGCTCCTGTTGGCAGAGGTGAGCCTTTCCAACCAAGCATTTCCACCTCTGCCTGGTCATTTTGCTTGAAACATACCACTTTTTCAAAATTTATTTCTGATTTCCACCAGCAGCCTGCTCAGATATTGACTGGTGGCTGGCATTTTATCCCAGAGGCTGTGTTTTGTGTGACTAAATAGGGAAACACAGGAATGCAGAGCCTTGTCAGAGGTCCCTGGTCTTCAGGAGAGACCCAAATCAGCCACGAGTAACAGGAAATTTCCAATCCCATAGCCAGCATCTTTTGAGATCCCAGTGTTTCCTTATAATCTGAATTAGGAAGCTAAGGCAGAGCCAGACAGCTTTCCCCTGCCTCCAACCCTTTCCCCCCATAGCTGTCCTGCAGGGTTTCAGGGTCCCTTCAGAGCTCCCCAGCTCTGAGCCAGCTCTGTGGCTGCTGCCTGTGTCACTTGGCTCAACTCACACATGGAGGCTACGAGCAGCACTGGGTTGCACGTACCCCTGGGGTCCCAGACCAGCTTTTCTGCTGCAGTTCCCGTTTGTTCACAGCATCCTCAGGATGTCTGAGCTCTCTGAAGCTCCTTGAGTCCTGGTCTGCAGATCCCACACCTCAGCTCATGTTTCTCAGTGTTTCTCCCCAAATACCCAGTTCACCATCCTGGAGGAGTGACTCGCGGTAGGCGACCCTCACGGCTCTTCACGCATCTCCCTGAGCCTCCATCTAAACGTACCATTTCCCAAAAGCACCATGGGTTGCTTCGGGAGGCGATGTGATTTCTATTTCTCAGCTATTTTGTTGCTCACGCCTTGGGGCAGGCGGATTTCAAGCCTCGCCTGCGCTGCAGTTCACAGAGCCCTGCCTGCACAAAGGAAACACAGCTTTGATGGTCCTGGCATTTCTGCAGCACCCAAGCTCTCTTCCCAAGGGGCAGCCAGGCATTTCAGCTCCCCATCAGCTGGGAGAGGCTCCCTCGGATGAATGGAGAACCTGCCTGAGGCAGGCAGGGCACAGCCCTCCCTCCCCGAGCCACACTGCTCATCACCCTGCAGGGGTAGCCTTCAGTGTAATAGCAATAATGCTTCACTATAAAAAAAATAAATACAGTATAAATGTACCAATTCCTGCCCTGCACGTGCATGCACACCAACTCACACTCACCCACACAATCGATCTCTGTTTAATTAAATACTGGCAATGAGCGTCACGTGGGGGCAATTCTGCTGACTTGGGCACTTTGGGATTTTTATGCATCTATTTCTGCTTTGCTTTTCCATTAACTTATTTTTCCCTTTGTAATAAGGGGTTGTCAGTGTAATTTATACAGCAGTACAGGAGGCACGGGCAGCCCGGGGAGCCATTCACAGCTTGCCAGGGATAAACACAATTACACATTTTTAAATGTCAGACTTCAGGAGAAGAAATGAAAAAGGTAAACTATATAAATCTCAGAGAGAGCGAGCTGCTCTCTCTTTGAAGAGCAGCTTCCCAGCCAAGCTACCATGCCCCCACATCCATGGCGCAGTCCTTCTACATCTCTGGGATGCAGAGGCGCAAAGGAAAGGCTGCAAGAAATACACAGAAAGTGACAGTAGCACTTGTGCTTCCCATATTGCTATTGAGTATTTAAAAAAAAAACAAAACTAAACAAAACAAACTGAAGGAGCATCATGGCCTAGCATGTGTTCCCACAACTTGTCCCCTCCTTACCCACTGCAGGCCAGCTTGCACAGTGGAGAGCCTGTGCTGCTCCCTACTCATTTCACAGTCAGCTGCTTTGATCTCATATGTGATTAAAAGAGGATAGTTCAGATGGATTAAATGAGAGCCACTTACATAATCTGTTTAAAATTCCAGTAGCACATATTCAGAGAAGAGGGGAAGGAGAACAGCCACCAACTCCCCATTTATTTTACAAGCCAAGTAGTACCTTCATTGCTGCTTCCCCACTCCTGGTGGGCTTGGGGCAGTGTGGGAAACCACCTACAGCTGACAGCAACCTTGTCATTATAGAACCATAATGGGTGCCTGCTAGAGAGGGGAGGCTTATAATGCCCAGGCCCTAATAACAAGCAGCTGTTCGACCTCTATAAAAGTTGATGGCGTGATTGAGGTCTGGTGTTATGATCTAGGGTACTTGTAGGTGGACTTGTTGGCTATGGTATGTTTCTTGCCCTAAACCAGGGGCAGGGGGTAAAGCTTAGGTGGGAGGAGGTAGTGGGTTAGCAGGGTCTCCTCATCTGGCTTCTCTTAGGCTTGTAGCCTGGAGGAAGGAATGGGGGATGAGGAAGGATATGCAAGCAAAAGGATGGAGCTGAAAGTCTTTGAAGAGTGCTTGCAGGGGTAGGAGAGAAACTGGAGTTTCTTGTTACCTGTATGCCAGATGAAGGGAGCCTGTCCCACCATTATGTAAGATCAAAGGGCTTAGGCTGTGAAGGAAGGCAGTACAGCTGGTGGGCTTGTAGAGCCCCAGAAAAATGCTATTTGATCATAGAGGTACTTTTCTTGATGGACTGGAAGTGTGCTGCAGCAAAACAAGGTAAGGAGGTAGAAAGGGAGCATCTCTTGATGCAGGGAGAGGGAGGGAGCCTTGAGAAAGCAGTAAGTTGGATGTCTCTGTTCAACACTTGGCTGGCACTGCTAACGGAAAGCCACCAAAACAGGCATAGCCACTGTTGAAAGATTGGTGGGTGGTTATGGAAGTAACTAATTCGAGGAACTGTATGGGAGTGCTGGAGGGATGGGGGAAGGTAGGAGATCAGATTTGGGGCTGGCAGTGATAACTGGTAAAGCCAGTGCATACTGGAGCTGGAGTGGGCAGAGATCAGCACAAGGAGGAGGAGCTCAGCCCCTGCAGGAGTGTGTTATTGACCTTGGACCCCATGGACAGACACTTACTGATGTGGCAAACATAGAGTAGCCATTTGGCCAGCAGCTGTAAGATGAAGGTGTGAGCAGGGAGTGCTGGGGATAGGTATAGTATAGAGAGATGGGGTCCAACGTCCTTTCTATAAGGCCACCATAAGAAACGAGGTGCAGTTCTTTGCAGAAGGGAGGAAATGCCTTGCAGTGGGCCTGGGGGCATGGTGCTGCACAAAGTGCAGTGCAAAGCTGGTCTGGAGAATAAAGTACACAGCAAATGAATAGGTGAGGTGGCTTTTTGGCCTTTCTAGAGGTTGTGAAACCTTTTTATAGGAATGCTGCTAGGAGTATCAAAAAGGATGAACTTGTATCTATTTGAACTTGAAGGACACTGGTGTGTTACATGGTATTGACCTTAGGAGCATAAAGGCCTGATCTCTAACCTGGCTTTGAAAATGGGATGTCAAGGGTGTTTCAGCTGCTGCTGTTACATCCCTGTAATATTAATCTGGGTTGCAATTTCCAGAGTAGTGTTTCTCCACTAAGGCCATGCTAATGAGTTCCTCAGAGCCTGCATGGCATCCAAGTGTTTCAAAGTGTAAGGGCCATGAAGGAATAAAAGCATCTCCCACTAGCTGGCTGTAAACCATTAGTTTGATGGCTTTGTGCAAGGGCAGGAAGATGAAATAGGACTGCAGCAACATTACACAGTGAAATCAACTTATTTACTAAGTGATAAAGGGTTTAACATAGCTTCTGATGTTGTCAAACTTCAATTTAAATGCTAGTTATGCATAGGACAGCTCATGCTTAGGCAAAGGCAGCTGTGAATGATACCCAGCCCATTGCAGGCACTACTGAGAAGCTGCACTGAGGGTGAGAGAACATGGTCTTCATTGAAGGTGACAACAAGGCTCTCCAGGGAGTGGAAAAGCCTTTCTGAGGTGCCAAGAAGTATCAGGCAAGACCTGGAGGGATGGGACTTCTCATAGAAGAATTGCAATGAGTTTTCCTGTAACAGAGGCTGGTATGATAACCGGGCTCTGCTGTAGATTTTAAAAACAGTCTCCAAAGGTGTTTAAAGTGGCATGGAAAGTCTAGCAGTTCTTGTTCCAGGTGGACGATTTACAAGCCTTGGTAATGACCTAGCAGATGTTTATCTTCCTTTCAGGCTAGCAGGAGGTTTAAGGTGTTGCTTGCATAGCAATGGGAATTTGGCTGGGGATGAGGCTGATGAAAATGAGACCTCTGCCATCAGACAGCACAAAAATCCTCCCTAGAGAGGATTTGAGGTTCAAGAACAGGGAGGACTGGAGGAGACAATTTTTCCCACACTGTCTAAAGACCAGCAGTGTGTTGTATAGACCAGCTTGTCAGCTGGGGGATGGGTGGCACCCATAGCTGCATTGAGCTGACAGTGGTTGCTGCTTGGTGAGATCTGATTGGCTTTCAAAGCATGAAAGCTAGATCACATCTGCTAGGATAGCACCCACATCTGATGCCCTTTACCAGTGGTGTTTGAGTGCAGGTGAAAGTCCTCTCTGCTTGGTAGCTTCAGGAAAGACACAGTAATGCTGGTAGTGTTTTTGATTACTTTAGGGTGTTTCGATCTAGCTTATTCTAGAACTGAGAGGTAGTCACAGGAGGAGCCCACTGTGGGCACATGTGCAATGGAAACTGCTTCACCAGTCTGGTGATGGGTGAAATGGTAGGTGTCATGGAGCCCAGTGCAGTGTCTTGGCTGATTTTGGCACTGGTGGTGGTGTGGTCCTCTGCCCAAGCCAATGTGGCCCCATGCTTCCAGCTCTGGGACTGACCCCTCAAAAGGGTAGCAGTTACCCCTCTAAAGCAAGGGAAGCTGCCAAGGTGGGTTTTTCCTACAGTTAGATCTAGGCATAAGAAAATATAAGAGAGAGGGAGTACCAGTTGCTGTTGAAGGATTATATATGGAAAGCAAAGGCCCTCTGGGGAAGGGCCATTCTGGAAGGGATGCTGCCCATTAATCAGAGGTGGCTAGGGGGGGTTGTGGAGGAGGACTTGGGATGGAGGCTGGTGTCTTCATGGGATGGCTCCTCTACATATCCCTAATGGAGAGTCTCCTATGGTAGATCAGACCAACTTTCAGAGGTGAAGGATGATGGGGGAGGTATTTGAATGGCGTTAGGGGACACCTGGGGTCCCTGAAAACTAAACTGAGTAGCTGTAGGCTGAACTGCTGTGGGTGATTCCCACCCTCTTACTGTTGTTGATGCTCTTTGCCTCTAACATAACCTGATGGTGTCCCTTGAGCCTAGATGCCGAAGGCTAAAAACACTGAACATAAAGACCAGCACAAGATTATTTTTTTTAAGCAGAGCTGAGAGAAGTGGTATAAGGAACACAAGCTGGGACAGTGGCTCTTAGAGAAAACTGAGTTGGCCATCACTGAGAGTAAAAAAAAAAAAAAAGAAATTATTTATCATTTGGCCCTTCAGTGTTGCCTGAACAGCCAGCTATGCACTCCTGAATGCCTCTCCAGCTACAAGCACCTCTTGAGATGGATGCTTTTCACGAGTCTGCTGTTCAGCCTTCAGAGAAAACTCCCCAGTCATTAAGATTAGGACCCTGCTAGCAAAGAAGAAAGCGAGGTAGGATCACAGCAAAGAGTGGTGTGTCATTAATGAACAAACAAAGCAGCAACTACAACCAGAGAAAACAAAATGCTGGTCCCAGACAGCTGAGGCTTCTAGACAAAGAGTTTACTTGAGTAGGAAGCAAGGAGTCTGTTTACAGAGCTAATGCAAGGATGAAAGGGAGAAAATGAAACTAGAGCTTTTTATGGTATTGTTTGAGGAAAAAGACAAGGAAACAATGCTGGCAGAAATAGTTTGAACCACAAACAGCTGGTACTACAGTCATCATAGCTGGACATAAAGCAAATGAGACTGCGGAGATATTTGGAATTGGGTTTTCTGTTTGAAAACTCTGGCATCTATGTAAACACAGAAGGTTTCACAGTCACTTGGTCTATCCATTGGACTTTAGCTATGATAAGCAAAAACACAGCTAGGCTGAGGAAAATTATCTGAAAAGCAAGATCAGCTGAGGTGTCCAGGGAAGAATTAAAAACACTGGGTCACCAAGGCCAGGTAAGTGCATGCATTCCAGGCAGTGGGAGATGGGTTGGAAACACAGATATTATCTGCTGGGTGCAGGGGAGGGAGAAAGCTCACAAAGCAGACATACATCCTGTGTGGTGGAACAGAGTGACCTGGGAAGGGAAAACCTCAAGTCCTGTTACTTCAGCAGCGCCAGCAAGTAGAGGGGCTGTGGTGCAGCTTCCTGAAAAGCTGTCTGCTACATCATGATGCACCTGAGTTTCTGATGGTCAGCCACTGGACTTCACACAGGCTAAACCTCAGGACTGTTGGCTCCCTTTGAGGGTGCTGTTGATTTGGGCTTGCCAGATAGTTTCACTGGATTGAGTTGCTTTATCTTTCCCTTTTACCAGTAGCACGGCAAAAAGCACTCTTGCTCCAGTGACTGGCCATTGGCTTGGGCTGACAGTAAGAAAAACTAGTCTGGCATCTCCTTTAGACCTAAGGAAGCTATCAGTTACTCCAAGAAAGATATTCCTCCTTTTAGCTCCTCTGTAGCTGTCAAACACATCTAACTTTCTGTACTCTTTCATCTGAAATCTCAAGAAAACCTAAACTGCATCCTGGTTGTTGGGAGTTTTCTCTCTTCCAGCTCCTGTGCCTCAGTTAAAATGACAGAAGGTATAGTTCTGTTTAAAAGGTGCTTGTTGTTCTGTGACTGATGTGACTACACAATCATGAGAGGCTCTATTACACCGAGGAAAGTAATCAATAGTTGAGATCATACCAAAATACTTTCTGAATTCAACAGGCAAGTGCAGCCTGTCCTTTCAGAGCCTTAGAGATTTTACTGCTTATCCCCATGAGGAGAATTGGGGAATAACTTTTTCTAAAAATAATTCTGAGAGCAACTCAGACCTCACCACCTAAACCCAATAAATGCCTCTGGTTTGATCGGGAAAGGTCTTTGTGTGCTTAAACATGCTGCACCTCTGAAAAGAGGCAAAGGAGTTGTGTCTGGAGACTGCCTTCAGGTCTCTTATTGAACTGTTACATGTACATAAGACTGATCTCTGCCCCAGAGGCCTTCAGATGTCTTCTGGAAGCTGTGCCTGCTTGTGTACCTGCCAGGATGATTGACTTGTCAGGGCAAGCACTCCATCCTCATGTCCTAGTGCTCGTCTCTGCAATGTGTGCTGCAGTTTCTTGGCTGCTTCCTCGTGGTGCTTTCCAAGGGTTTATGGCAGCTTCACCTTTGAACCCAAAGTTAATGTGCATGGCTCTGCAGCTCCAGCTGTTTCGTGGCATGCTGAGTCCCTGTGCCTCAATGGTATTTTGTATTATTTCAAATGCCTGGTCCTGGATTTGAACATTTTCACTGATTGTCTCAAGAGCTGGCAGGCTTAGGAACTGTCTCAAGCTGATTAGCTTTCCCTGTCTGTTTCTTGCATGTCCTTTTTTCTTTATGGCCACCAGGTTCTCAAGGTCTGCTGGAAATCAACAGATGTTTGCTGAAATGGACTTCAGATCCCACTTGTACTGCCATTATTCAGCACTTGCTTAGGAGCTAGTGTAACCTAATACTCTGCAAGTATAATAGAGAATCTTTTACTTATCCTGGTGAATAGTGTCATTTTAATAAAAAAAAGAAATCCCTTTCAGACTTATTCTGGGCTCTAATCCTGTCCTCCAATGTGTATGCAGCTCCTCCTGGCCTTTTTACCAGCCAGTTTAATAAGCATCCTCTACAGGGCAGCATCCAGGTCACTAATGAAAAATTGAATAATATTAGACAGATGTGCTTTGGAAAAGCCTCCTTGATGTCTTTCCTTCTGACAATGAGTCATTCACAGCTCCTCTACAAACCCAAGTTTCCAGCAAGTTTTGCACTGGTGTAATACTAAATTCTTCCTAAATGTTTCATTCATGTGTATATATTTGTTTGCAAGAGTTTATTGAAAGATGGTCAAAAACCACACTAAACTTGGTGTACAAGGTATCATCTGCTGGTACTGCTTACCTTGCTGCTTTTAACAGCTGTGGTAATCAGTAAAAATGAGATACAAAGACTTCAATGTGGAAAAAGTCTGTAGTAGACTCTTTTGCCTGAACAGCACCTGCATCAAACTGTTAGAAAAATAAGTATAACTTTGGAAAAAAGATAATTCCTACAGAATGCCTCATTTTATTTGACCAAGAAATCTCAAGAGACCTCTCCTAAGATGCCTTCAAATATCTATACTGGGCATTTACTAGCTATACATCCTCTCAGCACTCACACCAAAGTAATTTTCTTTTCTCCAAATTTCGTCTTAATGGTGGTTTATAGCATATGTTCACAACGTTATTCATTAGCTCTGGGTAAATAAACCTAAAAATGAGGAAAAAACCTACAATAAATATGAACAGCAAAAGACTGGCTAAAGAAAGATTGAAAGAGAAGTGAAGCAGGAGATTTTTTTTTCTACTTTGGCCATTAGTGTGTTGTTTGGAAATCACTCAGCCATTCTTGTTTACTTTTACTGACAGGAATTACGTGATTACAGCACATTACTATCCCAATTTATGGCAGGAAGGCTGGCTAGAGGACACTTAGGTGGGGTTATGATCAGAAAGCTGACTGTACTTATGAAAGATAAGATGATACCTGAGCATGGTGCATTGTGAGGGCTGAGCCATGGTGCACTGCAGCAAGAGGGTCCTCACACACGTGCCCTCTTTCCTTGAGTGCCCAACGTGTGGGCAGATATGTATCATCTGTGGGTATGGCAGAGCAGAAAGGAGACAGGAATCTGAAGTCGTTGTAGGCAGGCAAGTGAATCCCAACCCAACGTCAAGCAGACTGTGCAAAGGTAGCGGTTAAAGCTGTGTCCGGATTTGATGTGGTCCAGTATCCTGCTGTGGTGGAGGTGATCTGAAGACAGCTCTGGAGCAGTTCAGAGCTGTCAAAACAAGGTGTGTTGTATCAAGCTCAGAGCCTGATGTGACTCTCCCAAGCATTGGCATGATGAATTCTAAATATGCAGTTGATACAAAAGGTGAATGTAGTACCAGACAGAAAATAAAGGAGGGAACAGACAGGAAGGTGTCCTTCCATCCTTGTCCTTCCATCCTTATGTTGTTGCTTTGGATAGGGAGACTGCAAGGGCTTTCAGAGGAGGACTTCTGAAAGCAGGAAACAGTGGACCTTGATTTGGAAAATTTCTCTTGCAAAACTGGGAGCGTGCACTTGCAAAGGCTGTATGCCAAACACTGCAGGAGGAGTGGGGAGAGAAGAACTTGGACAGACCTGAGTTTCCTGGTGCGAAAAGGCCTGAGTGCAGTTTATTTTGGAGATGTGATTAAGCTTTAAGAATGAAATGGAGCATAAATGTACATGGCAGAGGGGCAGCAGAAGTAACAGTACAAAGCATGAGCTGCTGCAGTGGGGATCTTCTGTTGTCATTCAGCAATGCCCTTCTCAGGAAGCAGTCATGATTTGCACCCCATTTTTGGAGCATGAGGGAGAAAAAGGGCTTGCTTAGATCCTCTTCTAAGGATAAACATTTAAAACATAGCATCACCTTGGACTGATCTGTGCTCATGTGCACATACTGCCTAAATTTTCTCCCACATGCAACAAAGGGGCATGATTTTTCCCTGTAATGTCACTTAGCTCTCAAACTGGGAGACTGAGCTCTGTCCTCCTGAGATTAATAGCCCAGCTCTTCAGTCTATGTGGCTGTAAATGGGGCTAGGCCTTGAACCTGGGTGATAGAATTTCCTAATTGTGCATTGTTCTCAAGAAATAACCTTTTCTGTTCACTTTTTCACATGAGGGGACTCAAATTACCCTCAAAGAGCTTCTTCCAATTTTCTTATCCTTCAGAGATTCCCAGGCACAGGATCAGCACAGGCAATGAGTGAAATTGCTTGCAAATAGCTCGTTTCTCAATAATTAAACCCATTGTTCTGTAACAATGCTGTAGATTTTTCTAAGATATTATTATTTTTAAATGATTACTCACAAACATATAATTTGATCTCTCCTATTTAAAAGCGCGTCAGGAGATCCTGTCAGTGATTTATTGTGGAAGAAAGAGTGGGAGAGGTGGGTTATCGCTGGAATATCATCTCCCGTCTCAACAGAATTAATTTGTGGAAGGATGCAAAGTTACAGCCCTAATTTGCAGTATTTATTCCCAGAGGTCAAAACATCACTGTGAAGAGTAGCTGCAAGGTGGGATTTCGGAAAGTTCAGGTTTGGCATAGGCAATCCCTTGGACACCTGCAGCGGCACACCCACTCACCTCTTGCAAAGCTATGGGGTGCGTAGTTCTGTTCTTGCCATGAAATCCCCCAAGGAGGCTGTTGAAGGCATTCCTTTTTTTCTAATTACACCTTATTTTAGATGACCATATGGTGAAGACAATCCACTTTTTTCTGATCCCAGTGTAATGAGTACCTCTTAGCCATGAGAACTAAGACACAGAGATGGGAAGTTGAAGGCGTAAAAGAGGAAAGAGTGGGGGCCTGATGGCCACGTAGACAGTGTTGTAACCATTAGAAAGGTATATTGTATTTCAGCCAAGAAATTCTTGGGTTCTGTGGAAGTCCAGGGAAATAGTAAAGTAAGGTTTTGTAAGCAATAACTTGAATTTAATCTCCCCTGAGTTCTAAGGCTTTTTTCCCCGTAGCTAATTACTTCAAAGTGTGAGTAGGTGGTAAAATCTGGTGTATCTATGGGCATATGATTTGTGACAAAAGAAATTGTTGATACTTGAAGAAAGTTTTGTAATGAGATTAGAAAGCTGATAGGTGTTCTGATTATCTCCTCGGGCTAGTGCTGGAAGAAAACTTTATTCACAGAATGAAATGATGCCATATTTCTGTGGCTGGATGAGGAGCTAACAAAAGCCTAGAAGTAAAATTCACATATCTAGCACAGTAAATCAGTGGAGTAACTTAGATTGGGAAGTATGGTATCTCTCTTATTTGCCTCTAATTTTAGATTAATGTGTCTTTCTAGAATGTCTACCACTCTCCTGCAACCAGGAGCTCTTGTGATAAGGTAGGGGATTGTAGGGCTCAGGTTTACAAGTGAATTGGATCATCAATATTATCTTCTGAACACTTCTGAGTATATGTTACCTTTTTGGAAAAACTCAGAAATTTAAACTTTAACTGAATAGTTGTGGAGATGTTGGTACCACTCATGCTGCTCATGCCAGATCAGGTTGTGGTGTTGTCCAGCCAAGTCTTGGAAACCTCTAGAGGGAGTTCCCACTGCCTGTCTGAGGAGCCTGCTCTGGAGGCCACCACCTTCCCAGGGGCTGAACTTGTCTAAGGTCCAGCCTGAGCCTCCAATGCTGCTACGTGTGGCTGTCATAATATCATCTGACACCAATGAGAAGAGTGTCTCCATCTTCCTGCCTGTCCTTCAGGTAGATGAAAGCTACAGTTAGATCACCCCCGAACCTACTTTTGGCTAGACTAGATTGGCCTGTCTCGCCCAGCCTTTCCTCATGGCCCATAGTCACAGACCCCAATCATCTTGATAGCCTCTGCTGGCTCATCTCTGCTTTTCCCATGTTACTCTTGAACTTGGCGGCCCAAAACTGGACATGGCACTGAGGTGTGGCCTCCCCAGCACTGAGCAGAGGGGATGGTAACTTCTTGCAGTCTACTGGCCTTGTTCATCATAGTGCAGCCCAGGATGAGGTTTATATTATTCAGGATGAGAATGTTTTGGAGGCTTGTTTGCCCTGGCAGCCCATCGGCTCCCAGCCTCAACTGATGCCAGGTGTGATGATGTCCCACATGCATAATTTTGCACTTCTTATTGAACTCTGTGAGTTTCTGTTGGCCCCATCCTCAAGTTTCTCAAGGTCCCTCCGGGCTGGAGCTCTACTGTTTGCTGTGTCAATCATCTTCTCTAATTTAGTACTGTCCACAAATTTGCTGAGCGTGTGCTCTGTCTCATCACCCAGGTAGCTGATGAAGATATTGAACAATATCAGTCCCAGTATTGACCCCTGAGGCACTCTGCTTATTACTGGCTGCCAACCAGATGTTGAGCCATTGATTACCACGCTTTGAGCCCAGCGGCCCAGCCAATTTTCAAGCCATCTAATAGTCCTTTCATTCAGCCCGTACTTCCTCAGCTTCCAAATGAGAATGCTGAGGGAGGCAGTGTCAAGAGCTTGATCAACCTGGCTGTGTTGAATTAAGGCCAAGTCTGAGGTTATTAACTGAAACAGCAGACATGCCTACACAACCAAATGAAGGAGTGATTGCAGTGTCTGCTGCTGTAACCGTGCTGGCTCTAGGGCACAGTAACAATAGCATTAACATGGGTATTAGATCCTGCTAACAAGCAGAGTAAAAGCTCCTGAGGAATTGCACTTAGGAGTGCTGCTTTCTAGCAGAAACTGAAGTCCATGCTCCTGCATCTTTGCTGCTGCTATTGCCTCTGCCAGTTTGATGGAACAAGGATAGGCGCGCTAGCACATGCAGCAACAGTATTTGCTTTTGCTGTGTAATCACACCTAATAATTTTGTGCTGACAGAGCTGGCTTCTCAGGGGCACAAAGCAGCAATTAAAAACTGCATTTGAAATTGTTATATGAAGACAAACCTTGCACCTAATGCTGCTGCAAGGCCCTTAGAGGGGCGAGCAAATAACTGGGGAGATGAAGTATTCAGATGGGGAAGCGAGGCCTTTTGGTATTTATCCACTTGTTTGTGATTTGCAAGTTCACAAACATTATGGATGCTGTGTCCTCCTATTCAGATGGACTAATGCTGCCAGATATATTATAAAGACTTATGGTGATAAGCGAAGAAGAAAACATTTAATTGACCCAAAATGACTATTGCTATTGGTGTCAAATATATGACAACAAAGCTGGTCAACTTGAATCACAAATCCTCAGCTGGTAGAGACATTTTACTAAAGACCTGAGACAGCTGCGCAGTGCAATTTCTCTCACTAATGATTCTTAAATTAAGAAATTAACCCTCATCCACAAGCATTTGGATTGCACTGGAGTGGGAGACAGTAACAAAAATTGGACTGGAGTCCATGGTAATAGCAACCATGAATGCTGCCAACAATACTTATAATTTTTGAGCCCCAGTGCTTACAGAAATAAGGCACTCTAGACTGAGAGATACGGCCCTTGTAAGGGAAGGGACAGTTCCCAAAGGCACTGGTGAGCCCTATAGTACTCCTATGCTGCAGCATGTTTGCCAGGCATGCCGGTCTTGTCCAGAGGTCATGCATTGTGTTAGCATTGAGCTTAATGCAACTTTCTTTTCAACAGTGTTCAACCATCTTATGTCGTCAATCAGATCAAATCTCTGCATTGCTGGAGCACCTCAGTGTGCAAATTTCAGCTGGATCGGCTGATGGAGCCAGCAGGCATAGTACAGGCCTTGTACCAGCATCAGGACTTCATGATGGCTTTATGGCACCCATGTCCAGCGTGGAGTGCCACAGTCAGAGGAGACCTGACCAGCCTGTAACCTGTCAGTACTTTTTTTTTGTCAAGCCATCAAAAACTCTTGAATGAATTTGGAATGGTAGAGTGAGTTTGTGTCAGATCAGTTGTCTGTATCATAAAGCTGCGGTGTTTTTCAGCTGGTATTAGAAGCCCTAATGCTGGGTTTATTGTATTGTCAAATGGTGGCCTGGCCAAGCTGTTTGCAATGCGTGGACTGATTCAAATGAATGAAGCTTCTGTTAGGGAGGCATCAAAGCAGCAGCAGGGCTTGGATGAAGTCCCTTAGTGGATGAAGGGCCCTGTGCAGCCATGCATCTGTTCCCCTTTATATGAAAAATCCGTGCTGTGCACTGGGAGGTGCGGTAGGTGTGAAGGGATTTCTTTAGCCCTCTCCTGAGTAAGTCCATTCCTTGTGGCTTCACGTGCTAAGCCCAGCTGAGCTTCGGGCAGACTTGATCACTGAACCCTGCGATTCAAATAATTGCTACTAGTCATGTCGCAGTCTCATTGAGTGTTGTCATTGCCTTTGATTTGACTACCTTTGAATGTGAGCGTGAGATCAGTGAGGTCAAGAAAACTTCAAAGCTCTTCAAGAATCTGTAAATTCTGATGGATCTTGGATTGTGTCCTTAGACTGCCTGTAAAAGTGCTTCCTTTTTTACCATTTCATCTTCATGTTCTTTCTAAAGGCATTCTGAAATGGGTGATGCCTGGAGATATTTTCTTTAGCTTTTGCTAGATGCTCATTCCCAATGAACAAGAAATGTCTGATGTGTTTATTTTTGTGTGTGTGATCTTCTAATAGATTGCTTTTACCCCTTTGAAGGAAAAGTCATTGACTTCCTTGAGAGTTCATGTTCCTTCCTTCCATCCTCTTGCAGGATCTTTGTTTTTATCTTCTGCAGTGATCTGAAGATCGGCATAATTTCTTTCCTTCATGCCTTTTCCAAGAACTCTCACTTATTCACCAATTTTAAGAGTGTTGTAGTACTTTGAGAGATTCAGAAAGAACAAAAGTTCACTAAACACAAAACCTTTGATATTTCCAGCCATTTCCTCATTTCTATCTAGGTCAACACCTGTTTGGGGCATAATACTCAGTGCATGGTGAGCTGCCTTTCTGGTCACCCCATGCAACTGTTTCAGTTCTCCTGGAGTCCAGCATATTATCTGCTGTGTCAGACATGACTGAGATGCCAAAACATATTAATTACCTTAAAAAAAGCTTACACAGGGCTTCGATTTCATAAACGTACAGATTTGCTTGTGTACTGTGATTTCTTCTTTAACGTGATAGTTGTTACAGTGCCTTGTGCTAAGGTAAGTGTTCAGTTAGCTTTGGAGCCTTGGATCTATCCTTCACAGTAGCACTAAGATTGAACTGTTGCCACTGAATAATGCTCACAGAGGCACCTTTCTATAATCCGTATTGCACGCAGGTTTCGTTTGAAACACTGAAAGGTGCTGACTATTTTACTCATTTTCACTAGGGACAACTGGCTCATCGCTTCTCCCTGCAAATGTGCCTCTGCTCCACATATGTGAGCTTCCCTCGGGTTAACGATAAAGTCATGCTGATTAGTTCTCTGAAAGTGGCTAATGAAAACATTGGAGGATGGGGCACTTCAGAGATGCCTGGCAAATGGTAATAGTGGCTCCACTATGTACTCAGACTTCTTTTCCACATGATCCTGATAAACTTATAAGTGAGGATGTTTGGTGATTTGCATCCTCATGGCTTTTCACACCTGGGAGCCCAGGGTGGATCTGAAGTTCCCTTTGTCATCTGCTGAAACCAGGAGTCTCAAGTGTTTTCTTAGACTTGGAAAACTGCTTACACTGCTTCCCCATTAGCAGTTTTTCTGCAGAATGCTTCTTGCTGCATCTACAGACTGTTCTTGCAGGAGATGGCCCTACATAGATCTCAGGTTTTCTTGTGTGTTCAAGATTTGCCACCAGACGCACCTGCATCACCTGTGCAGCAATTCCCTTGGAAGCCTTTTGGCTTTCTGTCCCTTTCCTTTCCTAAGGGTCATTCCACCTATTTCTGGAATTATGCTTAGATTGTTCTGTTCCTGAAACTTTTTCGTCATCTGTCAGGTTTTACGCCACTATTGCTGAGCTAGACCATGCAACCACAGGCTTTTCGTCAAAACTTCAATCTCTCCTCAGTCTGGAGAGGTGAGCCCATTTTGATTGACTGAGGCTTCTCTTGACGCAGCTCCCTTCAGTCAGCAATGAACAGTCTGCTTTGACTGCTTACATTTTATCTTTTTTAAATTATTATTCTGGATAGGAATGATATGTTGTCTTAAATCCTTGCTGACTGCTTAAAATTCTCCCACATCTTTGGAGTGTTTAATTATTCCCCTTCAGGAATGGGTTTAAATTGACTGACTTCCTTTAAGGCTGTGATTTCACATGTAATAGCAGTACTGCTTAAATTATTATAGGCTGGCTCCCTCCCTCATACAGCTGACTGACCTGGGAAAAGCAACACTTCAAAACTAACTTTTTCTCCTCCAGCTGGGTTTACTCCGATGGGCTCCTTTGCCCTGGTCACTCCCGAGCCACACGGATGCGGCAGGGCAGGGGCATGGAGTGTCCTCCTGCAGTAGAGGTGCCATTTTATGGTGGCACAAAGCGTGGGTGGTATTTTGGTCTTAGTTTTGTCTCAAGCTCCCTTCACCAGGGGGATTGCTGATGTTCATTAGCAGCTAATTGGTGCTGGCTAGCTGTGACTTTTACCCCACAGTTTCACAGCTACTCTGGCAGCAGCAGCTGATGCTTAATTGCTAAGTCTGAGTGAAGCTGTGGGTTCACAGAGATTGCTGGAGTTCTGTTATCTGCCTTTGCTTGACAATTACATGTAGTTTTGATTAGTAAAATTTTGATGGGTTTTACTGTTCTGTTTCTTTGATGTTTTGAGAGAGATTTAGCTGTGCTGCTGAGCTGCTCCCGTAAAGCATACCAGAACATTATTTAGGCACGGGAAAATGGAAACTGCATCTGGGCCAGTGCTGCTTGGAGAGGATGTTTGCAAACCAGATTTTTGTTCCTGATGGTTGCCATCCGAGGCAGAAATTATGGCTGACATATTTTGCCTAATAACTAGTTTTAATTTGTTGATTTGCCTGATTGAATCAAATTTGACAGTAAAATGGTGCATTTTTGACTTCCTAATCCATTTCCATGTGTATCTTTGTGGATAAATGTGGAAAATAGAATGAGTTCATGCTGTCTGCCTGCTAGTTAGCATAGCTCGAATGGGAGGAGCAGACTCATGTTTTTCCATGGTCCGTTTTGACCTGGTAGCTCTCCCTGTCCCAGTGCCTGAGATGTTATCCAGCCAGTTTAACAGACCCAAAACTGCTGTGCAAGGATCCAGCAACTCAAATCCAGAAGCTCTGGTCATGTGAAAATGTATTTTTTTAGGACATAGAGATTGGCAAGTTCAAGACCGTACTCTTGTGACCTTACACCTTACATTATTCTCTAGTCTGAAACACACACAGGTGTTAATTCTGCCAGCTTCACCTCTGGGTCCAAGCACTTCTGTTTAGGTAATTACAGTAAATGAGCCAAAGTCTCAGCCGAGGTCTGGCTGAATCTTCTCTGTCTCAAAGCAGCCCTGAAATGGGAAACCCAGCATGTCAGCTGGCTGCCTCTTCTCGTGCCAAGTCATACCATGTTGGTTGAGATGCTGATGTGTTGTGCTTCCCCCA
The DNA here is from genome assembly GCF_013368605.1 of Nyctibius grandis. NCBI lineage: Eukaryota > Metazoa > Chordata > Aves > Nyctibiiformes > Nyctibiidae > Nyctibius > Nyctibius grandis. The sequence continues at coordinate 6,676,903 of NC_090679.1, forward strand.
AGCAGACACATGCCTGACGTGGGACAGAAAGGCATATCCGATGCTGCAGAACTAAAGTCATGTGAAATGTCTCCTGGTATGAAGGGTGTGGGTGGTCCCTCCTCCCTGCTCGTCGTGGTCCCCTTTCCCTCTCTCCTAGGGTGACAGCCTGGTTGGGCAGTTGTCCCTTGTTTGTGGGAGACTCTGCAGGTTCCTCAGCACGGGGCTGAGGGCATCAGTGCTGCAGGGGTGCAGTTTACACAGCAGCGTAATGCTGCTGTGTTTTCTTCTCAGTGCCTCCCCTGGTACTTCCTAGTATTTCACTTGTTTGGGTTTTTCTTGACTGCGCACTGAACTGATACTTTCAAAGAGCTTACTATCACAACCCCAAAACAGTAATGTTCCTCAGCAGTGATGGTCAGCCTACAGATCATTAGTAGCTGTAAAGTTCAACTCTCTGCATGCATTGCCTTCCCCTTGATATTTCTGGTTATTGTGTCTTATTTCCCAGATTTACAGTGTTTCTGCAGAAGCTCTGTCTCTTTCTGCACCCTGTTCGAAGAGGAAAGTTCAGTCTAAATATTTGCTTTTTCCATATAACTATTGTCACCTTCTGTTCTACCCTCTAGGTGATGATGCTGAGGTCCTGTGACTTCATCTTGCTCTTCCACACCTCCTGGCTTTTTCCCTCACTGTCTTTCCAACTGCCGCTTGCTGTGGCTTGTCTTGATTTGGGTGAAATTTGTCCCCCAGCTACTGAATCACCTGTCCTCAGGATAACTGATGCTGTAGACCCCAGGCACTATGGGATCCTCGTGCTGTTGCGGGGCAGATGTCTGCTCTGCCTTGCCTCAGCACTCAGCCTTGCTGACCCCTCTGCAGGGCTGGACACTTTGCTGGATGCCCTGGCTGAGCCTCCCATGCTCCGTGATGCCAGGCTCCCCTGCAGCACCTGGGGCCAGGTGGCTTCCCTGGCCAAGCAAACATGGATGGTATGGCAGGAGCCATTGGCCTCAGAGCCCACAGCTATGTAGAGCTTGGATTTTTGTGCTTGTTTTCTTTATAAGAGATTCCCTGGTTGCTATGTTATAAGAAAATTCATGATTGTTTTTCCTGCGCTCCCAGCACCTTTGTGCAAGGCCAGGACTTGCACATGTAGCTTCTCCTCTGCCAACTGTCATAACATAAGCCTTGAGACTAGCTTAGCCCAGCTTCTTAAACTTAAAGCTTTGCTTTATTTCGTGTTAAATTTGTGAACTTCAGCTGTCAGGCACTAAACTTTTTGAACTAGAGAAGGGATTTTTTTGATAATTGTGATTTTTCTCCATGACTTGCAAGTTTTGTCAGCTTCTTGCTGCACCATTATGGCCAAAACCATTACAAAACTGGCTGAGCTAAGACATGAGAGAAGTCTGAATTCTCTCAAGCAAATGCTACTTGAGATCAGCAAATTTCAAAGGAACCAGCTTGAAAGTGTCCTACAAGATGCAGTTGCACTACAAGTAAAGATAGACTATGATATTTTAGAGAAAATCAATAAATGAGTTGAAAGGCTTTCTTACCTGCAGCTCTGTCTGTAGCCAGATGTCTGTGGCTCTTGCTGCACTCCCCACCGGTGCTCCCCGTGCTTGGGAAACAGCTCTGACCTGCTCTTCTGTATATGCACATGGCTGTCCTGCTTTACAGAAACCTGTCTGATTCCTCCCTGTGTCCTACTATCCCGTAATGTGTTTCTGATGGTGTGCTTGCCCAGGGGACTTCATATACATTAAATAACTGGGGAGAAAATGGAGACAGGCCAGGCAATGTCCCTGCTGCTCTCCAAACCCAGATCAAATGCGGAGCTGGGATTCAGCTGCATGTGGCACAGGGTGGGAGAAGGACATGAGAACCAAAGGGGGGTTCAGGACAGGTCCTCAGACGAGGGTTGAGGAAAACAATTTTTAAAAGGAAAAGAACTCAACATTTTCTTGACCTTGATTTTTGCCCTTGAAGGTACTGCACCACTGGTTGGCCTGTGATACTTGGATATCAAAAATTGTCCTGGTCCCAGAGCAGGTGTGCTCACCCAAACTTTTGGAGAGGAGTCTGGTACTTAATGCAGAGAGGAGGTGCACCGGTGTGTCCTCTCAGAGCAGCTCCTTCACCTTCCTCAAGCCTGGACCACATCTGTGACGAGGGAACTCAGCAAGCTGGGAAAGGAAGAGTAACGTTGCTGAGACAGGTCTGATTCCCCTCTCCCTTCTGGGACAGGGGGGATTATTTGGAGAATACATTAATAAATCCTTTCCCTGGTGCCAGCAACTTCAACTGGCAGCCAGTTTGCTTGAGGGTTAACCTGGCAGAAGATCCCAAAGATGTTAATGCTCATGAATAGTGGTAAGATCTTCACCCTGAGGAAATAATGTGTTTCCTTTCCAGTGAGGCTGAGGAATCTAATTGCACTGTTCTTCCTAACTGAAATGAAAAATGCTGCCATATCAACCTATTGAAAATATTGCAAGCTTATGTCTTATTAATTTACTGTGGAAGCTGTACCCCAAAATGTGAATAAAATTCTGAATAAGATTGTTTGAGGTAATTCACAGGTTTTGATTTGAAATACTTTACCTCTTTGTTTAAGTTTGTTGTTGCTGGGCAGGGTGACAGTTTGAAGATGGTACCTCATGTTAGATTTTACAGATCCTATAAGTGTGAAAATGAATGAAACATAAGAGTGTAATGTTGCATATTATTCCATTATTGTCTTTCAGCTGGGTCCAGAGAGCTTCTGTAACACTAAATCTGGGATGGAGAAGCAGGAGGTAGCACAGAGACTCAGAGGAACCACAGAGTGAAACTCTAGCGAGGAAACTACTGACCCTGCAAAGGATAGAGCTTCTCGAGTGTCAAATGGTGTAAGCCCAAGGGCCCAGTCTAAGGTTTGAAAAGTAAATGCAGTTTCCATTGACTTCAGTGTGCATTTGGCCCTCAGGCTTGCTGCTGAAGAAAAGCCTGGTGGATTCGTGCATACTTTTCTCCGTACATAGCAAAGTCGTAGCCTGATCAACTCATCAGAATGCGGCCTTGCTTTCCATCAGGGTAGGAAATGCATGGAGGCAGCCTCCAGACCCGTTGATGCTGGATGGATGCGATTGCCCCTGGTCATTGCCAGGGAGGCATTGTCAGAAGGGAGACTGGTTTGTGGCTTCATATTTCAAGATGCAGACTTTCATTTCAATATCAGCTCGTGTCACCGTCTCGGTGTTTCTCCTGGGGCTGATGAGGATGTTTATTGGTGGTGGGTGCATCTCCCTTGCTTGCAGAGCAGGCTCCTTCCCCTGGCCCTGCACCCATCACAGCCCACCTTTGCTGCTGGAGGGACCCTCCCCGTGTAGACATGGAGCCTCAGCAACACCAGCTCCAGCAGTGGCTCAGGAAAGATGGCAGCGCAGGTGCAGAGTGGTGTGGTTCAGGTTTCAGGAGGTGGAAGGGTGGATGTTTTTTTAATGTCTTATTTTTTTTTTCCAAATGCTATTCTGCTTTTTGTTCAAAATCATACTTTGCCTTAAGGAAGCTGTTTGTCACCGGGTATCCCTGATGCTGCTCCCTGAGGAACCAGAACTGCAGGCAGTGGAGATGAATCAAGTCTGCCAGGATAATTGTGGCAGATAAGAGAATTGAAGCCTCCAGCCCAGTCTGAGAGAGAGAAGACTGCTGAGGAAAGAGAGGCTAGCTCACGGCGCTGGGAGATGTGGCATGCAGCCAGCCTGGAGAGCAAGAACCAGCATGCCCAGCCTGAATCAGGGAGGCTCTTTCCATACGCCAGCCACGCACACACCTCAGTTGACAGCACTTGCTTTCCAATGTCAGGACAGAGAGGAAGAAAATGAGAGCTGGCTGGAGCATGGACTTCATAGCGAGAGCTCAGAAACAGCACGAAAACCATCAGGAACGTGAGAGCGGAGGAAAAAACACTACCTATAGCTCCCAGTGTGACTGAGCAGGTCTTTGTGCCTCTAATAGTTTCTCCATCAATCTGCCAGAGCTGTTATTTGCCGCACAGAGCTGCCTCAGCCGGGCGGCTATTGCTGGGTCGCCTTTTGCAAAGGATTTGTGTCAACGTAAGCCATGGTTGTAGGGTCACACTGGAAGTGCAGAAAGCAGCAAAATGTTGCTGGTTTTTTTTTCTCTTCCCAGCATTTGTTGCCAGATATGGATTGCCACGCTATCACTGCAGCCACGCTGTCTCTTGGGCCAGTTATCGTGGTAAAACTTCACAAATGTGTGTATCTGCTGCTTTTTGTCTGGGCTAGGGGGAAGGATGTGCTGCTGTTGTCTTCTGCATTGCGCAGCAGATGCCCACCTGACCACCAGGCAGGAGCTGCCCCAGATTTTGGACTCAGGCAACCCCTTTTTTCCTTTGCAGCCTGGCACAGCAGCCCATTTGTGCTAATTGCTGGATGGATGTGATTGCCTGAGGTGATGATTCACCTCAAAATTACCTCCTTGATGCCCAGCAGGTATCAAAGACTCTGTATGCAGACCCTCCCCAGCAGGGACCAGGGGTGTGCACCCCATCCTCTGCCCCTCCCCGACTAGATATAGCTCTTTGTCACTCTGCATGTGCTTCATGCTGTGTCTTCACGTCTGCCTTCAGCACTGGCTGGTGTTACGGCAGCATGGCTTGGTGCAGCCCATGGCTCCATCTGTGCTCCCCACCAGCCAACCCTGCCTAACTGCTCTGCTGCTCTGCCTCCTGAAAGCATTTGCACCCAGTGAGCACCCTTGGGTGCAATGCTGTGCACCCAAGTATTGCTGCTGCAGCAGCTGCCACAGGGCAGGGGGAGGCAGAGAGGGCTGTTTCCCACTGTGGGTGGAGGTGCTTTGCAGCAGGATGCAGTTGTGAAGACAGGCTGAAAGAGTTGGGGCTGGAGAAGAGAAGGCTCTGGGGAGACCTTCTAGCACCTTCCAGTACCTGAAGGGGCTACAGGAAAGCTGCAGAGGGACTTTTTATAAGGGCATGTAGGGATAGGATGATAGGGAACAGTTTTAAACTGAAAGAGGGGAGATTGAGATGAGATATAAGGAAGAAATTATTCCCTGTGAATGTGATGAGACACTGGCCCAGGTTGCCCAGAGAAGCTGTGGCTGTCCCCTCCCTGACAGTGTTCAAGGCCAGGTTGGATGGGGTTTGGAGCAACCTGGTCTGGTGGAAGGTGTCCCTGACCGTGACAGAGGGGTTGGACTAGATGGTCTTTAAGGTCCCTTCCAACCCAAACCAGTCTGTGATTCTATGACCCTGTTTTCTTGCCTTACGCTCCCCTTTCTGTGGGCAGGAGAAGAAGGATTGTAAGGTACCTCAAAGAGGGACTCAGTGACCTGAGGTTTAAGCAAGGATCATGCACTCACGAAAAAAAAAGAAAGTATTAGAGAAGCTCCAGCACTGCTTTTCTTCATCTTCCACCTAGATACAAATTGTCATTGTGCATGAAGAGGGACGTGCAATGAAGGTATTCTGTGCATTTCCTCCTCAGAAGGTTGGCCTGCAGCCCCTTCTCTGGTGATGTTTTCTAATGCAAAGGTTTCCTGAGATCAAAGTCCTGCTTAAGCATGAAGTGCAAACCCAGAAAATGTGAACTGTAAGCCTGAGGCTGCAGGAGAAGGAGGGGGACAGCTGGGTGAAGTGCTGTGCTGCTGTGCAAGGTCCTGGGATCTCAGTGATCCCATCAGCCAAGGATGTAGGGAGTGTGGGATGCAGGGGGATGGTCAGCAGCCTGACCAGGGCGGACAAGGTGCCTGGAAGAAGGGGTGGTGGGTGCAGGGGGATGTGGTGTGGGTGTGGGGCAGAGGCAGCAGTGCTGGCAGCTGGAGAGTACTGGATTTTGCAGCGCACTCAGCTATTTCCCGGTCCCCTTCTGAGCTCTTGCCACCTGGCTCTGATGCACAGCAGCTGTGGTACAACCCCTTTACAGCTGTTTGCCTAAGACCTGCTCATCACTGCTGTGCTCCTCTCCCTGCCCCTGCCACTTTGTCACTGCAAAATAGCTCTCTTGGTGGTGACGTGTGCCCGTCTCCTCAGCTGTGTGGATTTGCTCATAGCTGCTGATGCTTTTCAGGCAAGAAAAACTGCTTCGAGGAAGCCTGGCTCTGCTGCCGGTGCCTTGCTGTTTCTTCGGATGACAAACAATGGGGTCTGGTGATGGCGTGATGCAAGGCAGAAAATGTTAATCCCAGGATAAATGTCCAAGACAAAGTCATTGTGCTCAGAGATCTGATGCAAGCCCGTTGCAAAGAGTTAAAAAACCAAGACCCTGCGAGCATCTGAGGAGAAAGCCCGAGTACAGGGTGCCCAGGGTATGTCAAGAGGAGGATGGAGACATCAAGCATGGTGTACCCAGTGGGCAAGAAGAGGCTAGTTGAGAAGCTTATGAGATAACTAGGAGATTAAAGAGCACTCTGGTGTGGACACAGTGCTTGGCATAGCATGCGGTTAACCCATCCACGTCTTTAAAGCAAATTTAAACCAGCAGTGCGTTTCTACTCTGCATAAGCAATTAGCTTCACAAGGCCACGGTGATTTCCATCTGGCACCTGCATCCCAAAGCAATTTAGCATGAAAATGCTCAGTGTGTAAACACAATGTGAATAGCCTCTTAGCTCCTGGGCCCTCTGTCCTTGATGGGACATTCAGTATTTACAAAGGTTGGGGTTTTTTTATACCCCAGCAGGGAACCACGCAGATTTCTCTGAAATCAAAGCATGATGACTGTTTTGATGCCCGAAATGACTGCTTCCACTCTGCTAATATCGGACAAATATTGACTTGTGGCTACTATGAGTCTGTTCCTTCACTGATGAATGCTCAAGGCTACTTGGATAAACAAATGATTTCTCATGAATATTCTTATTTTAACACATTCCTAAAATAATATGTCCTGTATATATTCTCATTATGCTTTTTCTTCTGTTGACAGTTTGAGGTGACATTGTGTGGCACTTCATTAGCACAAAAAAGGAGTGTCCCGTTGTGGAGGGTCACTTGGCCAGGGCAGAGTTCAGCTGTACAATTCTTGGTCTCTGCTTGACCATGAGCAATAGAAAAACAAATCAGAATTACTACTCTTGCATGAGGGAGGGGATGAGCATCCAGCACAGTCCTGTCCATGCATTGTTTACTCTAACTGCTAGATCATTTATCTAATGCCAGATCGTACTGGTGGCCACAGCCCAGATGTTGCAGGTGATTAGCACCTGGACTGCTCCCAAAAATACAGTCTTCCATTAGTGAGGATGGATGCTTATTGCTCAGCCCATGACATCTCCTTCAGTTCCAGGAGCCCTGTGACTGCTTGCTGCCTGTGTACCACTTGCCAAGGACCAAGGAGTGACTGTCACATGCAACCACGGTGTGGCAGTCCCACTTTTCCTGCTGAAGTGGGACACAACAGGAGTTTCCTCGTAGGAGAGGTGATGGGAGATGATGGGAAAACACCATCCTGGTTTCCAGACATCGGTCCTTGAGCTGTAACCCTAAATGGTCTTGGTGTACTTACACTTTGGGTTAAGACAGACCTTACTGGTTTCATTTGCTAATCCCAGCAGCAAGGCTTCCTGATGCCCATTTCTGCTTCCCACTGTTGAAACAGTGATGCAGCTCATGGTTGGTCAGCTTTGAGGCAAATGGCTCACCTTAATGTGAAGTTACTGAGCACCTGGGGACATCTCCTGCTCCTCCTGATGACAGCAGGACCATTACCTTCATTTTGCTGCAATCAGTTACTCCACTTCAAAGTGGCTGGAAACATCAGCATCCTGCATTGGCATTGCTTTACAGGCACTTTGCATTGATATGAATGGCTCCACAATGGTGAACTGATACGTAGGTGAGGCTGTTAAAATTATTTAGTGTAAGCTAGTAAGCAGAGCTACCAGAGAATGAAGTCTTCCAGAATAGCTCTTCCAGAATAGCTCCCCACATGAACATTTAGGTCCAGAATAAAGCACCACTTGATTCTGGAATAATTCCTCTAATTATTTTCAATGACTCCTTTCTTAAATTTTGTGAAGTGTCTAAAAATTGTACATGTCCCTGTCACTCCAATGAGATCACACTGTTTCACAAAATTCAGAGTAGATGAAGTTACTGACTCCCCCAGGCAGCCTGCTTATTTTTTAATCCATTTACAGTGTTTTGATTCCATGGTGATAAGGACTTTATAAATGCTAATTGATAAATGAGATAGAGTTTATATTGGCTCATACAGGGCAGAAATAGTCAAATGCATACAAAATTGCTATTATTTAAAAACTCGACAAGACTTTCCATTCCGAAGTCGACGCAGTGAATAAACTCGGGGAAAATATGTCCTTCGACGTGTCATCAGCGAATGCTGTGAGCATCTGGGTTTGCAGGCTCACACCAGCCTGGCGAGGGTGGATGGCCGGGAAACCACTGAGGAATCGAGAAACAGCTGTCAGATGTCTCATAGTTAGTATGGGCAGCATCACACGCTTTAATCTTTCCTTCTCCTTTCTTTCCTCCCTTCCCCTGCGAGGATCAGGCCAGCCCAGCAGCCATCCAGGCAAAGCTCTGCTTCAACTCACCGTATGGACAAGTTGCCTTCGAAGGAGGTGTCTGGGGCTTTGGCTTCAGTCACTCAAAGATGCTTCGTTTACTGCAGTAAGACAAACATTATTCTGGGACTTTTAAACTATTTTTACTTCTCTGCTGTTATTTTTTTCTTGAACACATTGCCTGCTTTAACTCCCTCTAAGTTCATAGGCACCCTAGAAGTAAGCCAGCCTGCCCACGAGAGATGTGCACTGTTCCTGAAGTAAATGGGTGGCTTATATTGCTGGCTCACCAGAAACCATGTTTATAGTCAGAAAAATATGCAAAATTTATATAAACTATTGCAGGCTTGCTCAGTGCTTTAACAGAAAAGCCTGTAAAGTTTATGAAACAAATTTGCAAAATGAAAAAAACATCTCTGTCATACCTGGAGGCTCTGGCTCCACGTTTTACAGGTTTTGATGGTCTTTTCTCCAAATCCCTCCAGCCAGCAGCAGCACTGAGCAGAGATTACAATCACCTGATCCTTGCTCAGGGAGGAGTGTGATCGCTGTGACCTGGGGTGGGTGGCATTGCAGAGCCCGGGCATTGCAGAGCCCCAGCATTGCAGAGATGCTCCCAGCACTGGAGCCCCCAGTCCCTGGGAAGCACCAGCATCAAGAATCAAGCACCCTGCGAGCCTGGGAGGCGAGCAGCCTGCAGAGCCTTTATAAGGCTTCCTTCCTTTTCCCTTTCATTGTCTAGCCAAGCCTTGCTGTCTCTTAAGCCCATGTGAACAAAGACTCTCTGATGCTGGAGCATGTCAGCAGAAGTATACATCAGTCCATTTTTTCCTATCTGTGGGGAATGCAGTGCTCTCTGCCTTGTTTTCTCTCTTGTTCTGGTCCTGCACCAGGCGACAGACATTGGTAATTAATTGCCTTGGTCACTTTTTAGCTGCAGTCTCTTGCTGGAGCCACAACATAAAAAATAGAAGTTAAATTCATGTCTTTTAGTCCCGCCGTACAATTCTCTTTCTCTGCAAGATAACAGTCTGAGCACAACGTGCATAGCAGCCTCCAGACGTCGGGCTGGGGAGCCAGAATGGCGCTGCTGCTATTTTTGCCGAATGCTGACATTAGTCACACTAAAAAGGAAAAGCTCCTTCTCACCTCACTGTAAAATCTAGCAGGAGGCTCAGGACCCAGAGCTGACCCAGCACCCCCAGGAGGGTGCTCCCTGCCTTTGGCTGGCGGCAGCAGAGGTCTGACCACAGCACAACCAAGGTGGACCAGGGTGTCCACTGTAAAAAAATATTCCCTGCTCAGTGGGTGTGGGTCTGCGCTTCCCAATGCTCCACTTGCCCCACTGAAAAAAGGGAGTGACAGCAGCCCCACGGCAAGGGCACAGCATCGCCTACGGGGCCACGCGGAGCAGCAGTGTGGGAATGGCACACCGAGGGCCAATGCTGAGACCAAAAGGCAGGAAGATGGACAGAAGACCTTATATTTCCAAAAATTAAGGGTGAAACTTTTGGTTTCACCTCCCAGTGAGTCCCTGAAGAGTTAGTCTATGGTGAAGTATGTTGCAGACATTTTATACATAACTGTAAGCATGGTAATAAAACATGTTATATGAGTTACAAGACACAGTAATAAACAACCTCTGGTGATCTATCAGCCTAAAAGACCCCATCAGGATTTATTAAAACTTCTGTTAATCATTTATACTTGCCTTTCTGTACCTAAAAGCCTGTGAGCAGAAAGCTTCGAACAAAAAGCCAGCACACAAAGCCACGTTGGGAATACAGTTTATTACAAGCCCTGTAGTCACTAGCAGCAAAGATACACGTGCATTTTAGGGGGCATGAGTGTGCTGCAAAGTTTTCTGCAGTGTCCGTGTTGGTCAGAAGGGAGAAGCAGCCACGGTCAGCATGCAGGGAGGGTGTCAATGCACACCCACCGCAAATGTAGCCCACCTCCTGCCTGCAGACACGACATCCTCCAACACCTGCTGATGCTCCAGTGGCTGCATCCAAAGAAGCAGAACCGATCATTTTTACCTTGTTTGTTTATAGAAATTGCTGAAATTACTGCTGTTAATAGGATCTGGGCAAGAGCCCCATGCAGCAATTATCCAGGCTTACTGCAATTGACTGAAGTTGTCCAAAAATCACTAAGACAAAGAAAATCTCCCCCTGCCATTAATCCTCTTGTAGTCTAGACAAGATCTGACAAAGTATATTCCCATGACCGTGTGACTCTGCGCTGTCGCTCAAAGACTGAATAATTGTAAACAGTCCAGCAGATTCCAGATTATATCCCCTTTGCCATTTTCAGAGGTCTTTGTGCTGTTTACATTGCTGAAAGTAGAGACGCGCCAGGAGAAAAAAAAACCAGCTAGGAACAGACTTTGGCCTGGAGTCCTTCCAGTGGCACCTGAAAGGTGTGGTTTGGAGTCTCCACGCAAGCGTTGTTTCTTGCATAAAGCTGTGCACTTTGGTACCTGCAGACCGAGCAGGTAAGTGGGCGATTGCTCACCCCAAAATGCAGCGAGACAACACCAACAGAACCAGCAGAATTGTACTAGCAGCTGTGTGAGAAAACATATTTGATCAAGGGTTATTCTTTGGCCAGGTCTCGACTCAAATATCGAGCTGGGAATGGGAGACTGATGCAGCTACCAAGAAACTTCTTCATGGCGTCTACTGAAATGAGCTGCCAAAGTCTGGCAAAGACTGCTCAGACCAAGCAAATGCACTTTCTCAGCAGAAAATGCCAGCCCATATGTTTTGCCTGGAAAGTACGCATGAGGTAGATGCATGGTCAGTCTGATACAAGAGCACTCTTTAGCAAAGAGACATTGTAACTCAAGTTGAAGACAGTGATAAAACAAAACTTTATACTTTTGAAGGGCCTGAAAATATAGTAAAATATTACTCAAGAAATAAATGTTAGCCTGACAAAGGAAACACCAAATGCCCTTTCTGGCAGGAGTTTTGGTCATGATATAATGACGATCTCCCAGAAACCTCAAAATATGAAATATTTGTTTTGAGGAACAGATAACATCCAAAGCAACATTAGCGAAAAATCAGACCCTCCGCTGATTTTCTCTCTTGCCATCCCAGGTGGAGAGCAGCAGGCATTGCCAATATTGATTTAGCAGGAAGGACCTCAGATGTGTTTTAGGGTTTGCTTGGCAAAGATTTTTTCCCTCTGATCTGGACATAATATGCACTCAAGTACAAGCAATCTGCATTAGGTAGTGGTCTAGCATCTTCCCTCTGCTTCTACGCTGGCAAAAGCTGATTTTTACAAGTATCTGCTGGTAACCAGAGCTGATGGCTTGTAGGTGAGAACAGATGCTGTTCTGCGATACCCACAGGATCCGCCTCTGCCCACAGCATTGCATGAAGGCTAAATCCCATCACAAATGCCACGTAAGGTTTACTTCTTCCCCAGGGCTGCCGGGTTTGGAAGTTCATTGAATGATCAGCTGCACCCCACTGCATGGTGGGCAGTGGGTCCTTTGTGGTCGTGGTGAGTCCCACCAGCATGTGGGAGACTGCAAGAACATGCATGCCATTGTTTATATAGGTCTTGCTCTGAACAGGGGATCCTCAGTCCGTGACTCAGCCCAGGGCTGCCACTGTGAACAGGGGAGCATTGGTGGGGCTGAATCCAGCAAAGTGCCCCATGGCACGAGGAGTGAGGAGACATCCTGCACCAACTGCAGACCAGGAAGAACTGGATACAAGGGTGGTGATGTCCCTCCTTGGTTCAGTCTGCACGGAGGTGCCAGTCACGTTGGAGGGAGTGTGCTGCTTCTTACAGGGAGTGCAGCGAGTGCCTTCTTGGGACGAAGGACCCCGTGATGTCTTCCCAAGTGCCCAGGTGTCTCCATCACCACTGGAGCAGAGAAAGGGTGATCTCCACCTGATGGGAAGGACCAGATTTGTAGCCAAAGCAACTTGGAAACACGACCCTTTGAGCTCTCAAGATCCTTATCCCAAACAACTTTGCAATACCTACTGCCCTGTCTGAGGAAACTCATGAAAAGCTCCTTGCTTTTCTCTTCCCCATGGGAACTGCCTTCTTGCCTGGGGTGAGTGGGCTGCTGCATCTGGCCAGATGTGCAGGTGTGTGCTGTTTCTCTGCAGTTCATGCCTGCCCCTGTAGATCCCAGGGATTTCTTGGCCTGGTGCTGCGTTGCAAATCTGCATTAGAAGCATGGCATTAGCGCTGCAGCTCTGTGGGAAGTGCAAGTGCTCCAATTCCCCCAGCGATTAGTGGGTGACAGTTCTGATAAATCAACTGTTTTATCACAAACATGTGCACTCAGCATTAACTCTACATGTGCCCGGCTCTGGGTGAAGAGATTATTATTCACCAGGAAAGAGACAGCCTACAACAGGGAGATCCTCAGCAAATACCTCTGAGGGGCTGCCACGTCCCTGCCCTGGCTCATGCACGTGCACACACATGTGTGCCCGGCCATATGATGACACCAACATGTACATAACCTGCATGTGCCTGCGCACACCCGCACACCACAAAAGAGACGCACACACACCCCCACATGGGCTTCATGTACGGCCAGGCACCCAATGCATCCATGCACATACACACAGTGATGCCTGGCCAAGGGACTAATCCCAGCTCTTCCCTGCTGCGTTTCCAATTGCGTGGTCCTTAGAGCTGCTGTGTTACTTGCCAGGCCCCAGAGCAGCCAACTGAGAGGGCAGCAAGCACCCAGCAGCCCCAATACAGATCCTTGTGCATGTGTGTGCTTGGTGCCTTCTTCATGCCACCATCCCTGGGAGTGGTGGGCACCATTTTCTTCTGCAAGGTGGGGCGGAGAGTGTGCATAACCCTTCTTGGTTTCCAACCTATCTATCTGCCTGCACCCAGCTTGTAGGGCCGATTGTCAACCAGCTTTTTTCAGAGCCACAGCTGCACGCCGAGCCTTGTAAAATGGGAAAGCCCAATCCCTTGCAGCTGGGAGCAAAGCTGGGGACAGGGAGCAAGCTCTGGCCTTTACCTGCTCTGCTTCATCATGATGGCTTGGGACACATGCTCATGCAGAGCAAGAGGACTCCCTGTGGTCCCAAAGCTGTGCTCACCCTGTGCTGCCATCGCTGATGGGGACACTTCCACACATCACTGCTGAGTTTGCAGAGCAGAGCATTGCTGCAGCCTGGGCAGTTTGGGATACTCGACCCAGGCTTGGGCCAGGAACAAAGAGCGATGGAGAAAGGGGCACCAAAGGCAGGGGATGAGGCAGAGCCTGCAGCCAAGCAGGAGCTTCAGATAATGGATGTGTGGAGCCGCGGTACCCAGGTACCAGTTACCCAGCAGCCTGCCTCTAGGCTGAGGGCCACGGCGGGCATCTCCCCTGACTTCCCTGCACTCAGCCTCCTCTGTCTGGGGCAGGGGACCACTGCCACACCACAGGAGGAACCAAGGTGGCAGCCCAGGGGCCCATAAATCACCACGTCTCTCTGTGCATTGTGGCAACTCCTCGTTTAGCATATGTATGTATTTGTGTATTCCTTCTGACATTTTTATTATTATGAGATAGTTCCCCTGAAGGGGGATGAATAATGAAAATGCAGCCTTCGGATGTAGGAAAGTAGGGAGACAGAGAGTAAGTGCTCTGCCTAAAGACACCTCACTGCAGTGCACGTCCCCTTCCCACACACTGCTGTCCCCAGCGCCAGCTCCTGAGGCCTCACTGCCCAGAGCCAGCACCACATCCACCCTCCTCTGCTTCCACGAAATGCCGGCACATCACATCTGCCCTTCCCTTGCTATCCCTTCAGCGAGCTCTGGTGTCTCTTCTCCTGCCTCCAGGCCCTGCTACCAGCACCTCTTCCAGAAAGGTGCTCATGGGCTTTTGGTCTCCTCTGCTGACCCTCCTGCCTGAGCACCTGATGTTGCATTGAGGACATGGAGCAAGGAGGGGAACTGCTTTGCAGGCTGCTGGAGGTGATGTTTGCCAAGGGGGTGTTTTTGAGGGTGAGGAGTTGAGATGTGATGTGACATCCCACCACAGTATCTCGTGTGGATTGCTGGGAAGCCTTGGAAAGCTGCAAGCAAGTGAGAGCAGTGTGGCTGTACTCACACTCAGGGCTAGGGTAGGCTCTGCTGTGGGCAGATGCGGGGTTGTAGGGTGAGCGGGGGGAGTAACTGCCCCCCATCGGCTGCTAGGGGGGAAATCTCTCCCTGGGCACTGTGGATGGGAGCACTGATGCCACGGGCTCAGTTTGGAGATCAGAAAAAATCAACAGTATCAGTTTCCATGGCAACCCTGCCACGGAGTTGGAAGCGAGAGCCATGGCCCCCATCACTGCAGACATGTGGGAAGGCCCTGCCTGGGTGATGGTTTGTAGACAAAATGATGTCCCCACCATTGCATGGTGAGAGGCTGGAGACCCATGGGCTGGAGCCAGCTCTGCAGAGGAAGGGACATGGAGCTGGAGCCAGGCATCCCATCCCATCCCCTCCCATCCTATCCTATCTACCAAACCCACAGCCCACACCCCCCTAAGGGAGGGGATGCTGCTCTTTTTTTTTTACTGGGGCCCCCCTTTCCCCACCTTCCACCCCAGGGGCAAATGACTTGCAGAGGGATTCAAAGGCTGTGGACCTTCCCAGGGTAGCTGGGATGGATGGAGGAGTGTGCTGCGAAATCCTGCAGCCACAGAGATCAATAGCACAATGTAAAGCCATTTATATCACTATAAAGGGAGCACACAGACTAGAATTAGTTACACTAAAATGTCTGTTGCAGAGTATTAATTGGGTTACTAAATACATCACTGCAAATGTGTTTTATAGGCAGCATAAATTTCTGTATTAATAAGGAGCATTTCTGGTCCTCTCTGTATCTGTCCATCATGGTGTAAGCTCTGCCAGCACCGGGGCTCCCCTGGCCCAACGTACATGGGGCATCTGGCAGGTGATGCTGCCGGGCTCCTTTGGTGCCACATCCCTGGCAAGCCTGCAGCGTTGCTTGCCAGAGGTGTGCTGATGAAAACACCTTCTGTCCTCCCACAGGCAGCAGAGGCACAGCTCAGCCCCAGGGCTGGGAATGGTGTCAGGTCAGAATCTGTCCCCCGCCATTGTTGGGACGAGGGAAGAAGGTCTCGGGGTGATAAGCCAAGTCCCCTTTGCAGGGGAAAGTGAGGATGCACGAGGGATCTGGAGGGGGTTTGGGGTTTCCCCACAGGACTCTGCTGCTGTGCAGCAGGGTGGACAGCCCAGGATGCTGTGCACTGCCTGCATGTGCCGGGTACACCAGTGCAATGGGACTGGGCAGGGGTTGTGGCCCCCGAACATCTGGTTTGGGCTCTGGGCTGCTGGGCTGGGCCCTTCAGGGACAGTGGCTGGAAGTCAAGTACCACCAAAGATCCAGCCATCCTTTTAGATGCAGATACACAAGCATGGGGTGTAGTTCTGGACCTCACGCGGTTGCTTTGCTCTGTTTGGCCCATTTCAGCGCTGCTCCCCCTTTCCTTGTATGTCTGCTGCTATCAAGTGCTTCTTTAAACAGAGAAATTCAGCTTTCTGGTTGCTTCAAATTATTTTTGGTTCTTGCAGTCAAAAAAATTAAAAAAAAAAAAAAAAAGAGGTGAGCCTTCCCAGAAATGTGAGCTCCTGCCTCCGTGCTGCCCAAGGGGCTCCTGCCGGCACTTGCACCGGCAGTTGGAGAGGTGAATCTCATCTGTAAGTCACCCTGCCCCTGGCTGTTGTGGGGCGGTCACAGAAGGGAAGCAATCCTGGTTTTACATGAAATATTTAACTGTATTTAAGTTACAGCTGGCATACATCCACTGCAAACAAACATCCGTGGAAGATCTGAACTGTCAGTAAATGCCTATGAAATGCCTATGAAAAGAACGGAGAAAAACACAGCTTTCAACATTAAAAATATCACTGCAACTTGCTCCTTTTAGTTTGAAGAGTCTCTAAGGGCAAGTCTTTGACCCTGCAGCCCTGTTGCTCGGAGCCATCTTGGACAAGCACGTATTGAAAGGGCAGTTATTGAATTGGTGACGTTTGGTTTTGATTTTTTTCTTTTTTTTTTTTGGTGAGGCAAACGAAGACAGAAGCAAATAGACATGAGGAAAGAAAAGGGCACAGAGAAAAAGGTAAAAATATCATTTCCCATATACTTTGGCTTAGTTGCTGAAAAATGTCAAGCCTACAACCTGCTCTTGTTTCAGATTTGAGAGGAAAGCTTTGGCAGAGGGCTGGCAGCAGCCAGCGAGTTTACTGTGGGATGCAAGCCAGACACTTCTTAGGGAGGCAAGTGAGATGACAGGAGGAAGCACAGGAGATAATCTTGGGTTGAAGAGGTGCACACAACGTGGGGCTGGCAGCGGGGACTCCAAGTTTACAACGCTTACCTTGTGCCAAGTCGGTCACCCCAGTAAAGGAGGGTATGTCACTGGGACACCAGTCTCGACCCAGAGGCTGGACTGTTCCCCATCCAGAAGTCCCTGCTCCCGAGCCATGTGCATGTCTATATAGAGGATTCCTCCTTTTTCTTCAATGCTAGTGACTCACACAGAGCTTGAGAAGAAAAAGAAATGTATTCCTAAACATTGTTATTTTGGGTTCATGAAAAACAGATTGTTCACTAGGTAACAAGAGAAGAACTTGCCAGACACATGTAGAGGTCACGATGACTGTGATTCATCTTACTAATCTAGCAGGTATCTAGAGCCATTTTAAATGTCTTTATGCTTGGCAGTGATTCACATCAACTGCTCCCAAGCACCTTTCCAAAAATGCAAGATTTCTTCACTCCTCTGCGATTGTCAGAGTTGTTCACACAAGGTAAGGAGAAAGCAGTCAAGCACTTGCCAGATAACCATGTGCCTCACCTGAAGACAAGAGGATTCAGCCAAATCTGCATTTAATATCTGCACTGAGGTAGCAAAATACGAACACATTGTCTCCCTGT
The DNA here is from genome assembly GCF_013368605.1 of Nyctibius grandis. Taxonomy (NCBI): domain Eukaryota; kingdom Metazoa; phylum Chordata; class Aves; order Nyctibiiformes; family Nyctibiidae; genus Nyctibius; species Nyctibius grandis. The sequence goes on from NC_090679.1 coordinate 6,694,388, forward strand.
ACACGTACATGCTGCAGAGCTCCATGATGGATCTCATATTTGCATCTGAGTGACTACCTTCGAACTTCAACATCTCTGCAGCCTTCATGCATAGCTGGGCCAGAAGCATCCCCAGGAGGCTTCTGTGGAAGGCACCTCTGGAACAAGACTCCAGGAGAACAACATGCACTGACCGTATACGTGCAGGTCTTCGTCTTGTGAGTGGTTCCAGGACGTTGGGAGACAGCAGGAGAAATGCTCAGGGAGTCTGTGGGAACCTGAGGCTGGATAAGCATAGGATAAAATGAGATCCTTTAGAGAGGGACTGGTGTGCAGTTTAAATCTGGGAACTTAAGATTCAGTCTACAGTCAGTGGGAGTGGGTAGATGGGGCATGGGTGGGAGATCAGTTAGTGCGTGGACTGCAGAGCAGGGAGAGAGTGAAAGGGGGCCGGTGAGATTATGTAGGCTGCTTGGAGAGGTGGAGAAAAGACCCTTCCATATCACATGTGGTGCTTGGAGGAGTGGAGGAACAGGAGAAAGCTGCCCACACACCACCAGCTTCCTTGGCATCACCAACATGTCCCACATCGCAGGTTATGGCCTCAGCATAGAAGCAGTGAAGTGCCTGTGGGACCATCTTCAGGACCATACTCTCTCACCACTTGCCCCGGTGTGCACATGAGGTTGAAGGGTGCAGGGTACTGTCATCATTCGCTTCTTCACACAGGTAGAGGGAGCCTGGCCTCCTCCCATCCTCCCCTCTCCAGCAGATGATAAAGAGATCCTTCCAAGAGAAGGTCCACCAGCAGATCAGATGCTGAAAATAGAGGTCGGATTGGGTCTTGGTAGGCAGGGTCTTTTGCAGCTGGGAGATGTATGCAAGAGCAGGGAAAGGGAGATTGTTGGCAGGACTAAATGTACTGCTCTGTGCCTGCCCAGGGAGCATGTTTCAACAGAAAGGCATGTAGGTGTCCTGGTAAAGTCTTGGAGAGCTGCACTGTGCCAGCCAAGCCTCTGCCAGCTCAGTAGGCTGGGATTTAGTCATCTGTATTGGCAAGACAACGTTTGGGACAGATCTGCCCTGAATAGGGACATCTGATTTTAGTCAGAGAAATCATACCCTCTCTGCTATTTTATTATTAAGGAAACCAATACAGGTTAAATCCACAGGAAAAAATGAACAAGTCCTTTCAAACTATCTTTATCTGGAAAAGCATGGGTCCCATCTCCATTTGTATTCCAGGGGAGAGATCTTCAGCCTGAGCTTTAATGTCAACACATTGAATTAAAGGGTTTTTCATTAGTTACAAGGAAGGTGAAAATCATCTTCCGCTGAAATGTGATTTGCAGCCGTAAGCTGCAGGGAGATGATTGTGCCATCTTATGCAACAGGTTTCTGCTCTTCCCCCACGAGCGTAAACAGGCAGGTCCTGACACAGGAGATGGGGAGCTCAGAGCCAGGGCTTGCTTGAGCAGATGTAGTAGCAGGTGGGAGGGCTTTCAGGTCTCCATTATTGCCAATCTCTGTCCCTCTCAAAAAAACGGAGCATGAGAGTGCTCCATGTTCTTGGGTGCAGGGCTTGGCCATGTCTTGAGACTGGGGACCAGATGTTTTAACATGACTTTGGAGTTGGGAAGCAGCTGGATAGCATCCCAGGGGCAGGACCCAGGGGCTAGCTGGGTCCAGGATATGTTGCTCATCGTGTATCCCACACCATGCACATGGGGCATCAAAGGGTTGAGAAGAGGAGATGCATGACCACAACAAGTTGATTTTGGGGTTTTGTTGTTTTGTTTTTTTTTTTTTGTGGACAGGCATTTGAAGAGCTCAGCCAGTCAAAGTGGATTTAGGCAGTCAGGGTCAGCCAGGATGGAGCTGAGGTTCAAGGACCAGCGCATAGCTGATGGCTTTCTTGCCCTGCTGCAGCACAGTTAGGGCTCTTTGCAGCACTGCAACAAGGAGGAAGAGCAGCGTGGGCTGAGGATGCAGGGATGTGTGCATGCATTCATTCAGCAAGCAAACACAGGTATGTGGTGCTGCATACACTCTATTTACACAATTTTACTAGCTTTTTTATTTTTATTACACTATAAAACAAGAATAAGTGATCAGAAACAAAAGAATTTAGTTATCATCTGCGAAAAACAAGACACAGAGAGAAGCATTGCAATAAATTGCACAGTCCATAAAAAATTCCAGCGTATTAACAAAAGTGCTGTAGTGCATACAACAGGTAATGACAAAGCTGAACATAATTGCTAAAGAAAAAATTTATTTTAAAATACTGATATATTCTCAGTTGAGAAATGTTGCTGATCTACAGCTGGCTGGATGAAATAATATCTGCATTAAAGTGAGGAAAAGCAGAAGCAAGCCTGAATTTGGCAACAGATCTTGCCCAGGTCATGGTTAGGAAGCAGGAACGCCAAGGCCTTTCTTTTCCACCGGATCGCTCCGCAGTTTTACCATACCCTCTGAATATGTGGCTGACACCTCGTCCAGTCCAATTAAAGTGACACACTAAATCTCTGCAAATAGGCTGCCTGCTGCAGCCCTTCTCCACAATCTCAGCACACCAAGTAATATGTTCCTTCTTTCTGACACAGGCTATGAACCCGCAACTATACGCCGGAGACACAAATTCTCAAAGCCTAAATGCAAAACCCTATAGGCTGCTCGGCTTAGCGCTTTGTTAACAAAACCCAGATCAAAACTCTCTCAGATTGTCCCTTTTATCAGTTTTCCCAGCTGATACGAGACGTGGAGGCTGACATCGAAACAACGTGCTAGTTAGAGGATTCAGAGTGCATTGACCGAGTCATTTTAGTTAATCAATTACCCATTCCATGGTCCTAATAGCTCTTAGATCTCATTTCGCTTAGCAGAACTGCGAACTCCAGCGCTCGCATATACAATTTATTAATGAAAATTCGCTTTATAGTAATTTCAGAAATTACAAAATGGAAAATAAAGATGATTCACAGTGCCTGCAAAGATTCGACAAATGTATATAAGGTTTTAGAAATTCGTTGTGAATCAGTAAATCTAATCTGTGAATAAATGTTGTATCAGAATTAATATTAACATAGTGGTAACTTATTCTAATTATTGCATAACCTATTTTGGAGGGGTAATTTTTATAGCAGCAAGAGCTGTTGGTCTTTAATCTTTCATTAATTTCATTCATAGCCTTTTATTAATTTGCCAATCAAGCTTTATATTTGAATTAAAAGCTCTGGGACTTGGACATGTCAGATCAACCAAACGATTTCAAAATCAGGATTTAGGAATTTAGACAGTTACTTAATTACTGCAAACACTAAGTTGATTCACAATCGCCTTCTCCTCATCATGATGCTCATGGTCACACTCTTCTCCTCATCAGTTTTGCTCCTTCTGCAGCCTTCATTTTTTCTAATAATAGGTGCATAGGGAAAAAAAGAGAATATAGACTGTGAAATAACGGACTGGTTTGCATTGCACATGTTCTGCAAGTCACATAAAATTTGTAGTGCATCTCTAATTGGTGCACTAATTATCAAGGTATATCTTTGCCATCTTAATTATCAAGGTATATCTTTGCCAGTTTGTCTTTCAGATACGCAGAGGGACAGGCAGATCCTCTCATGATGCAGCTGCGAAGTGCTGCTGAACTGTCTTGAGTTTGCTTTTCCTCTATCATCGTCCGTCACCAGCACTTGTGCACCTTCCCTGGCCCTGACCGCAGCCATCCAGCACATGCACGGTGGGACACGCACCCAGGAGGCTCACGGGTGCCATACACTGCGGCACTGCTGTCTTTCAGGACCTCTTCTCTGCACGCCAATTCACACACAGCCATATTTGTCACATGTATAAGTGCAAGACAGTGTTCAGGCTACGTGTGGGACAAGGAAGATGAAGACAGAGTTATCACACCAGGCAGGAATGCATGTGGGCATAGCCGGGTCACTCCTATCTGCATTCGGGGGTTTCGAGCCCATGCATCTTTGTGATGTGCTACTTGTAATGCTACTATCAGGTGACCTTAATGCCCAGCTACTGCCTTGTGGATATGAATATCATTAATATCAAAGTTACCATGGTGTTTACATTGAGTTAGAAAATTGATCCCAACCCTCCCACAGGCACTAGCTTGTTTTCCAAGGTACATATCCTTGTGATTAGCAATTATAGGCAGCATTTGATATTGCAGACAAGGTGGGGCAAGGAGCAGTGGCAGGAATTGCTGTCAGCATGGTAAGATGCATACATAAATGAGAGGTCTTAAGATGCTGTTACCTGGTCAACTCATACCGTGTAAAACCAAAATGCTACCTTTCCTCTTGCTTGCAGCCTTGTCTTTCTTGTGTTGGCTACAGCAATCCTGCAGAGTCAAAACAACCTGCTGCTCAATCTGCAAACTATCACCAAAAAACCATTTCACTTTCTGTTGAAGGCCAGCTGTGAAATGGCACCCTTGATCCGGGCAACCTGCTGCCTCAAATGGCTTTCTCAGTCATAGATGAGAGAGCAAATGACTTCTTTTGCAATAAGAGATCTCAAGCAGGAGTGAGGGCCACTGACACAATGGAGTTGGAGGCACAGGAGTCCAACAGTGAGCAAATCTTGTTGAGACTTTGCCCATCCTAGCAGGGCTCTATTTGGCTCCTAGTTGCCATGTAGCTCAGGTACAACCCGTGCAGTTCAACCCCATGCCATCCAGCAAGGGAAACAGTCAACCAAAACCAAAGCCACTCAGCATATACCCAAGTCCTTCAGTGCTTCATAAAGAGGCAGGGAGCCCAGGAAAGGGTCAGGGACTTGGGGTGGAGGGGAGTAGGCACGGAGATAGGGCTGGAAGGAATTGAGCAGCCTCAAATTTTCCTCTATAAATGGTGAGTTCAACATTGGACCCTGAGAAAACCCACATACTTTCCCTGTCCAGGGTCTGCTGAGCACCAGCTGGGACCCGAGTTCAGACAGGCCTTGTCCTCCATCTAAACCCCATTGCTCCCTTATCTCCCAAGGTGGGAGCTCTGAGGAGAAGAAGCAGCAGGAGATATTCCTCTGGAGTCACACTGACATTTTAGCATCCCTGTGTGCCTGTGATGAGCTTCTGACCAGAATCAAGACAAATTGAATCTTCAAAATTCCCCATCTTTTGCAAAACACAGTTGGAGGGGTGAGAGGAGCTGGTGGCTCCCAGTCCCATGAGATGGACGCGCAGACATGACCAGTTTTCAGGTGCTTCTGCTCTGCATATGTGGAGCCGGTGCCGTGGCACTCTCCTGCTTTCATCTTTGGGGTGTAAGTGTTGCAGTTCTGGCAGTAGCCTGAGGGTAAATTGTTCTGGAAAGTTTGAGCAAAGCAGGTTCAACTGCTTCAAAGTAGGAAGTGGATGACAAAAATACATAATTGCCTTCTTAAGAAAATAAAAAGCAACTATTTTTTTGGCAGATTGGCAAGTATACACCTCCTACGCACTTTCCCTTCTACCCAAAACATGATTCCAGCCTTATTTTTATTTCAGGAACTGTGAATTATGAAAGGGCTCTCCCCTCCCTCTTCCTCTGCCTTTTTCTCTCTCCCTCCAACTCTTTCTCTCCCTCCCCATTCCTAACCAGTATTATGTTAGTTTATAACCTTCACATGCAGACCTTGTTCTAATTTACTTTATACACACGTTGCAGTGCCCGCAGGACAAGGATTGGTTTGCTGCTGCTGTGGCTTTATGAATAAATCCTTTTACAAAAAAAAAAATCCCCCTGCAGTGCCACGGCCGGATGGTGTGTTTTATTAAATCCCAGTGCCCCTTGTCCCACGCTTTGCCGGGTGCAAGGTGCTTGTGCATGCCTGGAGCCAAGAGCAAGCTGCCACATCCCCTCGGCTGCCCCCCAGCCCTTGGGATGCCCCTTGGTCTTGCTGTCCACACGCCCTGGGGCACCTGCTGCTGCCGGTACCCACTCGCTGCCTGCACACCGGGGAGCTCTGTGGTGGGTCAGGCTGCTCACCCTTGCACGGGTGTTTACAAACCCCCTTCCTCCGGAGAGGGGAGATGCTAGCCATGAAGATGTGTTTGCTGTTAGCTGCCATGTGTGCCCTTTGTAGACATCCAGAGTTTCTCTGGTTAAACCTGCTCAGAGGAAGATGTAGCTGTCAGCTGGAGCTGCTGCCTTTACACAAATGCCAACCTGTGCTGACAAACCAAGCCCACGCAGGCAGGTGGCACGCACCAGCACCGGGAGGCTTTCCTGCCTCTTACACGCTGGTACCCGTGGGTTTGGTTACGCATGTGTGCAGGCAGCATCATCACTGCTCTCTCCTTGACAAGCCTCGATCCTCGCAGATGGACCACTGCAAAGGGCAGCCCAAGGAACTCTAAAGCCATGGGGAAGAACCCACTCTCCCCATGGCCAATGCCTGGGGGCACACCTCAACCCGCAAGGCAGGGGAGGGAGGTGGGATGGTTTTGTGGGGATTTGCAGAGCATCCATCCCTCGGAGGAAGAGCTGTGGGAGAGAGATGCAAAGCCAGGTGTGGAGCAATGTACAGGTAAAGGCTGATCCTGATCAACTTCATTCCTTGGCTGCATCTGCTATGGTTTATGCCAATGCACTGGAAAGGCTGACAGCGAGCATAAAGGACCTGGATGGTGGAGTTGTGTCCCTTGGAACTTCTGGCATCAGGGCAGGCTAGAAGAAAAGGGTTGGGCAGTCTCTATCATGCAAAAGGCACTTGACCCCACAACCCTCCTCCCATTAAGTGCCCCATACATGGCTGTGATGTTGTGAAGACCAGGCTAGACTGGCTCAAAAGTGAGCTGAGAGCTGCAGGCAGAGCGTGGCAAGTGCTGAGAGCTTCCTGCAGCCCTCCTTTGGGATCCTGATGCTGGGCAGGAGGCATTGCCTGAGCACCGAGCACGGGGACTAGTAATGCACCTGGGCACGATGGGTGAAATGCCATGGGAACATCAGCCACACGTCCCCATCTCCAGGCATGCCGAGGAGTGCTTCTGTCCTGCATGTCCCCCATGGACTTTTTGCAAAGTGAAGACTAATGCATCTTTCCTGCTATGCCCAAGAAAAGATCAAACTTCCCCAAACCAAACCCTTCCAGGACAAGTAATGTAAGCAGGAAAACAGCTGTCCATTTAACTCTTCCTTGCAGGAGAGAGACAGGCAGGGGACTAATTTTTAATCTCCCTCCCTTATCTCTGTCCCACCAGTAATCTGTGGTGAAGGCTCTCTTGCTTTGCTCTTGTCCCCTTTGTCCACCCTCAGGCACCTCACACTGCTGAGGAACCCTGCTCCAAAAAGCAACTGACAGCATCTGCTGAGCATGTCAGCCCACGCCAGGTAGCATGCTGGCTCTCGTCTCGCCTCGCCAGCCGCCCATCGGGAGCCCTGCAGCACTCACTGTGCAGCGGCTGCCATCAGAGGGCACGGACCTGGGCTGCGGGGGGCTTGGGGCTCAGGGCAGGGAGCCCAGATGTGCCAAAAGCTGTGACAGCTGCTGATGGTCCCAGATGACAGGAGTTCATGGTGCTTGTAATAGGTGACCTGCAGACAGTAAGATGGGATGCAGCTCTGAAGGAGCCTATGGAGAAGCAGCATGAGTGTGACCAGCCCTACCACCCCCAGGGGCTTCTCCTCCTGCCTGAGCTGGGCAGCGATTTCCAGCACACTGGTGCAGAGCCACGGTTCCTAGCGCTGTGCTGGACTCCTGCCTGCACCCCTTGCTCTGGAGCTATTTCCACCTCTATTACAACCAGCACTGTGCTGTGGCTGTCACAGTATCTCTCTCTAGCACCTCATCCCTGGCTCCAGCCCCTCAAGACACCTGTGGTCTTGGCAGAAAGAGAAGTCACCAGAGAACATGCATGGTCCTTGTGGCTCCCCAGGTAGTGAGAGGGTCCCAAGCCTGGGCTTTGGCAGAGGAAGTCGTGCTGCTGGCATCCAGCATGCAGCATTTTGGAGACCAGGGACCCACCCTCCCCGGAGTGGTCCCCCACTGGTGGTCAGAGTCTTCCCAGGCTTCCTGTCCCTGCACCAGACCTATGTGTGCATTTAACATCGACAAGGATCCAGGGAGCAGGGATGGGATTGTGGGTGGCTGTGCTCCCTGCTTAGTCCCCTCCAGAAGCAGGTCCCTGCTAATTGCTCTCCCTCCAGTGGGACGAGGCAGAAATATCTCCCTGTGCAGGACCAGGCTGCTGCTTGGAGAATAAATCCCCTTCCTAAAAGCTGAGCCCGGCCACGTGCACCCAACCCACCCCCCCAAGCTCTTGGCGCAGAGCGAGCTTCCCAGGCCCATAACCCATCCATCTCCTGGCACGCTCATCTCCGCAGCGCCTCTGGCAGAGCGGTAAGCTCCTGAATATTTTATGTGGTTATTAGTCGACAACACAATCTATCTGAGGGGAAGTCAGAACTGCTGACCGAGGCGTTTGGCACGGCGGCGGGGAACGCTGACTCCCGCAGCACCCTGCCCCATCCTCGCAGCATCACCCGGCACGGCGCAGGTGCCGCCCGCTGCCGTGGGCTGGTGGCTGGCCCTCGCATGTGCTGCACGCCCACGGCCAAGTGTGGGCACATGCTGCACTTACAGGCAGCCAGATGGAATGCCTCCTTGTTTGAAGGGCTCGTGTATACATCCCTTCCCGCCCTAATTTGTCACATATGGTGTAGGCATGGTGCGTCCATGTGTCTTCGCGCGGGGGCATATGCTCTGCACACAGCAGCGCCACGATTAGTAACACATTAGCCACAAATATGCCGGTGATGCACACAAGTACAATGCCTATACTAGTACGTGCAAACATGATGTGAGCATGCAGAAACTATGCACCCAGGCCTCTCCTTCACGTGCAACCCGTCCAAGATCTGCGAGCCTGCAGCCATCTGCACCCCGGCTACAGGCAAGCACTCACATGCACGGTGGAGGATTGAAGAGATGTCTTCAGGTGCAAAAGTTTTCAGAGCTCAGGAATGGATAAGGGCAGTGCTGTGCAGACACTCACTGTGCAAGCAGCCTGGGAAAGCAGAGTCTGGAGTGGCAGGATGGCACAGAGGCTGCAGGTGTTTGCACTGCAGAGCTGCACAGGGCCGGGGAGAAGCAACAGCAACGCCTGCGAAAGGGCTGGCAGAGAGAAAGCTGAGCCATCTCCTTGGTGCGCCTGCCATCCAAAGGAGGTGATTTCCAGTGCAAACAGGTAGCAGTTGTGGAAGATCTACGTCCATGATGAAAGTCTGGCCATGAATGGGGGAGGCTGAGAGGAAAATACCCAAGGAACTCTGCCCTTTTCAAATCTTGGTCCCCAGTGAGTGACTTGAAATGGACTCTCAGATTATGGTATAAGCCAGGTTACTGCTGAACTTCTTGTTCCCGCTCCCTCCCCTGTGTTGGCACTGGTGTTCACATGGGGAGCTGGGTCATGTTTGGTTGTTTTGTTTTGTTTTTTCCAACCAGATCAGCTTCCCAGCCTGGTTTCTTGCACAGCCACAAATTTGCCTGCTGCGGTCAGAGGGCCCTGCTGGGGATGGCAGATGGCTGGCAGCAGCACCCAGTAGCTCGTCACAACCAGGAGCCAGGCTGAGGTGGGAGAGGTGGGATGGGTTAGCAGGCTGGGGGGCTGCAGCAGACCATCCTGGGGGGCTGCAAGTGCTTGCAGATGCAGACAGAGCGGGGTACAGCTCTGGGCTGCCTGTGGGGAAGCAGAAGCACCCGGCAGTGCTGCCAGCCCTGGGGTGCTGCAGAGCATCCCAGCGGAGGCCCAGCCTGTGCTGCTGCTGCTGCTGAGCCACCCTGCGCCGAGGAAGACTGCCGAGCGGGTTCATTTTTATGTAAATCACATTCACTTCAGCTGGCTTCCAGGATAATCAGTATTAAAGGGAAACTATTTTCTAGTTCATTAGAGGAAAGCTGTGTCCCTGCGGCTGCTGCTGTCGGCACCTCCTTCTCCTTCCAGGAGAAATGATCTTCGTGAGCACCAAACACGGAGACATTCACACTCTAAATGTCAAGCGGGGGAAGGGGGAGAAGAAAGGTCTGTGGCTCCAAGGGCAGCCCTTCTTCCTCTTCCTCCACCCTCCAGAAGGGTTTCAGTGAACAGTGGTCCTTCCCCTTGGGCTCCGTTCCACCAACCCTCACCCTCATATGGGCTCTGCCATCTCCCCCAGCCCTACTTGTCATGGCCCTGGGATCCTTCCCTCCATCCCTTGCTACAGGACTGCCCTGGTCCTGATGAGCCCTCGTGCTCACCTTCTCCCTGGGCTCCCTGCTGCTTGGTAGCAACCCCGAGAGCCCAGGTCCCCCTGTGCACAAGTACACTGATGGTTGTGCCAATGCTTCTGCCAGAGCCTCTTCCTCTCAGCAAGATGCTCTGAAGTTACCCTAGGGCTGGGACTGTTCTCCTCCCCATCTCCTAGACAAAAAGCAGGTCCTTCTTGTATGGGTTATGCTTTCCCTGATCCCCCATGATACAGTTGCCTCTCCAGTGGTTTCTTTGCCCCATTTCTTCTTTGAGTTTTCCTTGGTCATAACATCCCTGTGCTCATCTCATAGCTTCTTTCTTTCTCCCTCTCTCCCCATTTCTTCTCTGTGGTTTAGTCCTGTCTCCATTTTATCTGGGTAGAGATGCTGCTTTCCCATTCCACCACCCCAGACGTGTTTGTGGCCAGAGGTACCAGCACAGACTCAGCAGGCAGTGGTGTTTTGAGGCTTGTAGAGGATGTCCCCTTACTGATAGACCTTGGTGTTGAGATATTCTCGCTGTTCCAGAACAAGGCTCTGTTCAGCCTGTGTTTGCCTGAAACCACAGGCTGTCAAACTCACAGAGCTCAATATTAATCCAGCTCCCAAGAAACACCAAGATGATGCTAGAAGAAGTGATACCAGGTCTGTTAGGAGTGAAGCTTTTTACTTGCCAGGTCTCTAGGAAGCTGTCTTCAGCCCTGCCCAGGCAGGCAGCCTCCCAGACACTGGGTGCTGCTGGTGCTTGGGCTCTCTGCTAGTCTCCTTGCTTTGGAAATAATTCACTCTGGCTCACAGAAAGCCTTCCCTGTACAGAAAAAGGACATGGCATGAGAGGACCTCAGCATTGCCCATGTCCTTTGGGATTTCAGAAAGAGACAGGGTATCTTTCCACTTACCCATGACAACTAGGAGTGACTGGTGGAGTGGACTGCCAGTAAGCCCCAGACATTTTCACCCTGGAGGTTGTGAGACAGGTTGATTTGGGGCTAAAAATGGATCATAGAGGCCATCCAGACCAAGTTCCAGCAGAGGATGGTAAAAGACCCTCACTCAAGAAAGCCTTCAGGTCAGAATCTTCTTGGCAAACAGCTCTCCCATCCACCATGGAAAGAGGCCAAGACCACCCTCAAGATGCATGGAGAATCTCAATGCAAGAGGATATGCAGTTACCTCTACCTCTGAGTGACCCCAGAACTGGGATTGCTGTGGAGAAGGACAACACGCATAGGAGCTCCTGGCAGGGCAGGGAGACTGAGTTGGGATCCTTTCCCTAAAGGTTTTGCTAGGCTGGTGTGCTGGGGATTCAATCAGGAGAGGGCAGGCTGTGTTTTCACTGCGTGGTGGATGGGGACAGGGTTTGCATACACAGGGCAGAGTGCAGAGAGGTGGCAGTTCTGCACACCTCCAAGATGATGATGTTGAATTTCCTAAGGATGATAGCACGAGCACTGAGTGCATCAGCCCAGGCACAGCCCCCAGCACTTGGGAAAATGGCTGGGCTTTGCTCACTCTTCCTCCTGCCTGCAGGGTCTGGGAAGGGTCCGTGGTGTGCTGGCCCTGCAGCTGCAACACACATTTCTGTCTGTCCACCTGCATGCCCACACACTCCCAAAGCATCTGCCGGCACAGCTCTGTGCTAGACAACCTGCAGTGGGTCCTTTCCCCTCCAGCTTGTGCCTCCTCTCCTTGCCAGCCCCTCATCCTCGATGGAGCCAGACCTGGGTGACTCAGACATCACGCTGGCATGCATCAGCACCCAAGCTCATCAGCAGCAGACAGGGCAGTGACAGGAGGACACTAATGCAGAATTATTAGTGGCCTCTGAGGATGACTTCAATGCATATCCCTTAGGAGCAGGTGCCCTGACCGTGGCTTCTGCCTGGTGCAAGGGAAGGGCAGAGGCACACTAAAAGCACTGAGGGATTTGGTGTCCCTCTGGTGGGGTCCTGGTGAGAAGAGACAAGAGGAGGCCTGTGCTGGGGCATGGGGCGGAAGGGCAAGCTGGATGTGAGTGGTGTGCGCTCATTAGACAGTAATGACTGTGTGCACCAATCATGGCTTTTTTTACTTTGCTCTGCAAGAAGGGGTCCTGGAGCTGTTGTCCCCAGGAAGGTGGAGCTCCAGCAGGATAATGGTAAAAGTGAGATTGGAAAGAACTGAAATGAGTGTCCTGGCAGGAAAGATGACAATTTCATGGAAAGAAGTGCAAAAAAACCCCAGCCTTGGTAGCTCCTTCCTGGTAGTTCCAAGGATGCAAATGCCCTGGCTGGTCCTTCACATGGAGCCAGAGAGCCAGTGTGAACTCTCCATTCTTGCAGAGGGATGCCAAGCCTTGGCCTTTCAGAGCTGTTCTTTTCTCTGGCTAGTAGCCGTGGCTGGGGGATTGCTTCGAGGAGAGGCCAAGACTGACAGATGATCCCCTAATCAGCTGTATAAGCAGAGCCCAAAGTCCCTGTTCCCACCTCCGCCAGCTAATTGCTTTTGTTACCAGCCCAACGGGGCAGAACTGGCTTTTGTGCTCTAGTGCCCTTTTTAAGCATTCACACTGTGTTTCCCAGATAGGCTGTGCAGATGTTGATGAGCTCTGATGAGCTGTTTACCCATCCTCCCAGGCACCAGGCCTGATCTCTCTGCACTCGGCAGAAAGCAGCTTGGAGAACGCTCCTGTGCAAGGCAGCGAGTCTGTATTTGAGTTTATACCCTTTGTTCATGCTCTCATGAAGAAAGCCCTACTGTCAATCAAGAAAAAAGCTTTTTTTAGGCTGATCCCATCCTCAGACAAAACCCAAAGGTGTTTTGGGACCTGTGGTCTTGGGCAGGAGTGGTGTGTGCATGGAAAGATGGGACAAACCTGCTGCAGTCTGAGCCCACAGATGAAGCTGGTAAGACACTGCTGATGCTGGCAACGGGGCTATCACCTGCAGACTAGTTGTCTAGACAGTCTGTGAATGAACGGGGAGACAAAATCACCTCTGGAGTGGGATTCTTCTGACCTACCCTGGACGCTACTACAGCAAGAGATAAAAATGCTCTGGCCCATGTGGGATACTCAGCCATGCCTGGCTTGTGGGCCAGGCTTGTACCCGTGTTCCTCACCAAAAAGGGACTGAGGTCTGCTCCAGGGAAGCACTCACAGCATCCTGTGTTCCTCACCTTCATCCCTCATCGTCATCATCGAACAGTTGCTTTGGTGACATGCAGCATAATCCAGGTGTGAGAAAGCTTCTTTGCAGTCTGCTGCAGCAGCGTGTCCTGCCCTGAGTGATGGAGGTGCAGAAAAGAGTAGAGGTACAGAGTGAGTCTGATGGCAACCTGGCCTGAAGGAGCAGAGCTGTTTTTGCAAATAAGTCCAGCATAAATTCAAAATTACCTTTGTATGGACCCCCAAATGGATCCAGAAGCAAAGAGAAACTTGGAAGATGGGAAGAAGGAGCCATCTGAAGTCCCCTCAGCAGTCAGAGCTGAAATTCCCTGGAAATGTGATAAAAAGCTGGAGAAGTTCAAAAACAGAGGCTGGCCAAAAGAAGCAAAAAGTAGCCTCTGGATTGATAATAGTGGGGCTTGAAGTACTTGATGGTTTAACACTCTTTGGTTAACTCAGGAAGAGACGAAGAATTTTGAAGCCCTATTGAAAAAATCTGAGGAGTGCTACGCTCGACAGGAAAATGATGCATATGAGAGAGAGCTTCTTAACTGGAGTGTATGAAACAAGGTGAAACCACAGAGGAATCTGCAGCTCATCAAGGTCTGAAGACTCCATTTTGCAATCATGGGTGCTGAAACTTCAGTAAGAGACCGAAATCTGATTGTGATCTGGAACAAAAATTTTAGGCAGACATGACAGGAAGACCCTAAATTAACCCTCTGCAAAGCAAGTAGAGCTTGCTAATCTAAGAAAACCACTCAGTCTGGTCTGAAGGTTGTAGAGGACTGGAATGGTTTTGGTACGGTAGGCATGGCAGAGAATCCAAAGTGGCACAAGAGAAGCAGCGAGACAGAAATACATGCAGAGCCAGTGCTGGAGACCAGCAGAAACACCGTGCAGCGATGCACAAACCAGGGCTTGTGCCTAGAATACAGAAAAGGTGCAAGACCTCAGTACATCTCCTCGCTTGGCAAATATTTTCTTGCACCGGGAAAGAGTGCCTAGCCCTGTCAGCCTGGACAGAAGAGGTGACAGAAGTACACGAGTTCACAGTAATTTGTAGGAGCAAAGGACAGTGCTGCTGTGGACAATGAGGCCATCCATCTGAAAGCACGGAGGATAGTAAACACATGTAAGTAGGATCCTGATGCTCAAACGAGGATGGTGCCACAGTTAAGGTTATCTGTAAGCAATAGGCAGCTCTCCAGCCCACCCAAACCTCTGTCTGGTGGCACACAGCAGCACACATCTACTTTCTCCATCCATGACTGTCCTTCTGGACCAGGCAAAACCATGCCCCCTGCTATGAGAGAGGCTGCTGCAAAGCCCTCTGCTCTGCCCTTGAGTGATGGCTGCCCAGCAATCTCCAATACAGCTTAATTTGATAATAACCCTGAGCCAGTTTAAATACTTCAATCATGCCACCTCTTAATCATCTTCTCTCAGAACAAAATAATCCCACTTTGGTTAATCTCTTCTCCTGTGGAAATCCTGTCACTCCTTTATTGTCTAAATGACTTTACACTGCGCTCCCTCCAACGCAAAAATATCTCCTTTCACACAAATTGACAAAAACAGGACATTACTCCCAGTGTGGTCCAAGTAGCTTCATGGCACTGTGTTTGCAACCCCAAAGAGCATCTTGTGAAGGGCCGTCACCTCTACTGCATCCCTGAAAGCATGTAGATCCAGGGCAATATTATTTTATCCAGTTGTCTGCCTGAATGTCTTCACTGGTGCTCAAGCCTGGACTGGGGGGAGGCCATCTCCGGGCTCACCTGCATCCTTGGTATCCGAGGCATATGGGCAGGCTGTGGCACGGGGGGAGCCAGCTGGAATATGGATGGTTGCAAATAACTTAGGAAGCTGCTTTTTTTTTTTTTTTGAGATCTGTGTGCACAGACATGTGGGATTTGACCAGGCAGGATAGACTCAACTGAAGACAGGAGACCAGCAGTGTCTGCATAGGAGGACAGGACATCGCAGGTGTGAAGAGGGAGAGGAATTCAAAAGGTGCTGCAATAAAATCACGTGCTGCAGGGAAAGCTCCCCATAAGGGACCAGCAAGTCCTGGTGCTTCCCTCTCTGACCCATGAAATGCTCTGTATAGCCAATACTGTCACCTGGAGAGCTGCTGTCAGGAGAAATCGAGACAGAAGATTTCAAATCAAGGCCCCTGCAGAAGATTGTCAGGATGTCCTGGCTGCACTTAAAAAAAATTTTCTGCAACTGTGATAGCCAGAAATGTAATTAAAAATTAAAAAAAAAATTATGAGGATGAGGTTTTTGTACATTCACTTTGTCAACAGGATGTAGGGTTTGAGGAGGAGCAGCAAATGGCTCACCAAAAATTCATGAGAGCTGATGTAGGCGGCATTTCATCAAAACCTGGAAAAGGCTTTTGCCTGGAGAAGGGACACAGGTGAATCCACCCATAGGAAATCTGTTACTGTTAAGCCTGTGCCAACTTTGCAGAACTAAAATATGCCCCCCCAAATCTTTGTTTTTTAGGAAATTTTAAACAGTAGTAAGAATGGTGTTAGCTGTTTTACTCCCACACAAGCAATAAACAGAGAAAGGAGTTTTTCTCCCCAGCTCCAGGGTGTTTGTTGCATTTTGTGTCACAATTCCTTATGCCTAAAATGAAACAAATACAGTGTGTCCGTATTTAATGCAATTTGCAGAGGCACTAAAGAAAAAGATGCTGATATTTAGGTGTGAAACATTGTCTCCAGAAGCATGAGGTTGTGATTGAGAAGCACTCAGGCCCTGGGACCCGCAGCACGGCTGATGTCTCCCATCATAACACCCTGTGCAGGGTGGACAATTCTTTTCCCCAGCCACTGTCTTGTAGTTATCATTATCAGACAGGTTTTTGTTCCGCTGGTGCAATGAGGCCAAGCTTGAGCTCAAATAATGAATAGGTACCTTTTAGTTGAGTTCATTGATTTGGGAGAGACAGCATTTCATAGCCCTGATTGATGTCCTGAATAACCATAGGCACTGCAAACTGAGAGACGCTTTGATTCTGTGTCTGCTCTGAGATTTATTTTCCCGACACACTGAAGTGTGACTGAATTGTGTACACTGGCTCAGATCACATCGCAGGCGCCTCAGCTGGCTTCATACAGACCCTCAAGAGTCACGAAGCAGAAACCACCCATTTACCATGTTAAATATGTGACCTCGGCAAGGTGGACGTGCAGCTGGGTTTTTCTGGTAGGGTAAAGGATGGGTCTCCCTGGGTACCACCACGGGCGATGTATTCCCGCTCTTCTGGCCAAAGGTCTCTCCAGCAAGTGTGCATTCTAAATGAGTGGAGTTCAATTAAAATATCACATGAGTAATAGCCTGATCCTAATGATGATGGGGCTGTCAGACCTGGGCAACTCAATATTAGCAAATCCTGGAGGACCCCAGGAGGGAGCTGTGATGTGGGGTGAGTTGGGCACAAGGCAGAGGCTGTCGGGCAGGCTGTCGGGAGGCAAGAGGAGTATTTCTCCTCTCTGCAGAGGGCTGATGGCTCCTGACTGGTGTCCTGCTGGGCCACCAGTGCTGTTGACCGCATTGGCCGAGTGTGCTTCCCCAACCACTGAGCAGTGCCCAGCAAAGGGGTTGATGTGAGGGCAGAATGTCCTCCATCGGTGTTTTCATCTATTTATTTCTCTGCTTTAAAATAAATATTTGATAACTTTTCTGGGATTAAGCCCTCTGATCGGGGCTCTGATGATTTATTTATACACGCACTTATTCTGCTGCAGCGCTCTGCCGCAGGAGATGGAGACATCCTGATGGCCGAGGCACCAGCACAATCATGCATGTCTCATCTGGGGGCACTGGTGTGACTGCTGGCAGCTCCAATGACATTCCCGCACCACTAAGTTACCTCTGCTCTTACGCCTGCAGCTCTTGAGGAGACAAGAAAAGCAGCTGCAAGCAGCTGGGCAAGGGGTGATGGGACAAATGCTGCCCTGATGCCTGAGGAGACACAACTTGCTGGAGCTCTTGCTCTCCAAATCTCCACTTTCAGCAGCGAGGAGTGAAAGGAAACCCGGATAGGGAAATTGTTTAAAAAAGGAGCAGAAGGTGGAAGGAGGAAAATTGTTATAATTTACTAAGGAGACTGTACACACTGAAGCCAGATACTTCGTGCAGTGTGCTCACAGAGGGTGACCTGCGCTTTTGCCTCCTGCAATCCAGATGACCGACAGACACTGGTTTTGAAAAGCTGCCTTGACAGGCTGGCTGGGATTCATCGCCGGGTACCTGACTGCGGGATGCCTTGAAAGGATGAGTCCTCCTTTGGAGCTGATTTAGGTCTCTGTGTTATGCTGTGGAAATGAAGACAGCTGTGGCCCTCTCTTCTGAGTCAAAGGAGGCTCATCCGTATGCACAGGCCACTCAGGGACTCCTAGGCAAGATTATAAAGGCAGGTACGGGGGCTCTGACAAATGTTCAGGTTATCGGGATCAGACATGGAGAGAAGTCCTCTGACTGCAGCCAGGGGAGCACCACACAAAAGGCTGTGCCAGCGATGAACGTTAGGAAGGGCAAACAAATTTTCATGAAGTGCGGAATTACCTGTTGGAAAGAGCCGTTTCAAGAAATGTCAGGTTCCCATACATGTAAGGATTGTAAATTAGGACTGTGCTGCATCTGAAAAAAACCCTGTGCTAGCTGACCCGTGAGACATGGGCTGGATGCAAAGCGCTTTGGTTAAGCTGCCTGGCCCGTGCCCCGCAGGCAGGCTGGTGGGAGGAAGGCAGTGATCCCTCTGCCCTCGGCATCTCTGAACTGATGAGAAACTACAGCGTGGTGCTTGTTAACACCTCCTTGCTCAGTGGTGGTTGTGCACGGACAGAGCAGCCATTCCTCTCCATCCGACCCTCTGCCCTCAGGGTCCCAGCCGGAGCTGCTGCCCCACTGCCGATGAGCCAGGCCAGGGGTTTGGTTTCCCCCGCTGCTCCATGCACGGCAGAGCTGAGCCCAGCTGCTCGCACCCACGTGTGGCAGCAGGATCCAGGGGTCTCGGGTGCTGCTAATGCTGCGTTTTGGGTGGGAGCAGCCTCATGCCATGGTACCACAGCTGGCCAGGTGCAAAAAGGATCGGGGTTGTGCTGAGCAGCCGGGAGGCCGGCACACCGCAACATCGCAGGCAGGTGCCTGGCAGCACCCAGGGGCTCCCGCTCCCCACCACAGGAAGGCAACAGGGCTTCTGCCCACCCCAGGGACACTGTTCACCCCTTTGAGCCCACCGGGCAGAGCCCCACGTGCAGCAGCATGGGGCCAGGCTGGTTCCTCTGGGCTGGTTCACTCCCATGTCCCACCGCGGGGGCTGCCAGCTCGCTGGTGCTCGTGCTGAAGCAGCAGACGATGCCGGCTCTTCCACCCCTCGCCCTGCTCCCTTCCTTCCCGCCTGACGTGAGAGCACTCACTGGGGGCCTGCGTTCATTTATTCCTCTCATTTGCGATTCAGGCTCTGTGTGAGAGCATGGGGGAGCTTTACTGACGCTCTGAGCCGAATAACGAGCTCCCGGCGTTTTGTTCGGCGCTGGCAGGCAGGCAGCAGGGCCTTGGAGGGTGCTTGCGAAGAGCAGCGCCCTGGGTGCAGCGAGGCTTTGTAGCAGCTCCGCTGGGCTTTTGGGTTCAAACAAAACAATTTTCAAACTCTCTCGCATCAGCACAGAGAGGAGAGTGGCTCCACGAAGCCTGGGGATGGGCAGGAATGCCCAGCCTCCTGCAGCTGCTGACCACCGAAATCCAGCTGAGCTCCTGCTCTGGCCTGGAGGATGCTTCACCCCCAACCTGGGTCCAAGGTGGCATTTTTATCTGATGGTTTTGGGGAGCACAGGGCAGCTGGACACCACAGCAGAGCACTAGCGTGCATTGAAAGAGAGCCTCAGCATGGGCAACTATTTTTCCCGAGATGGGAAAAGGTGAGTGGCCATGCAGGAGCATCTCTGCAGAGGTGGATGCCACTTGGGCAAGCAGTGTCCGTCGGGGAAGGAGGGAGCAGCCCCCCCGGGACAGACAGACAGCTGCTGGCTGTCAGCAGCCCAGCCCTCAGGCACAGCAAACAGGAGGGGAAAGGTAGATTGGGGGCAGCTCTGATCACATGTCCTCAAGGGAAATAATTTATCCTGAATTTCCACCTTTTGTTCGATTCTTGAATACACCCTGATTTCTTTGGTGCGCGAGTGTGTTTGCCTGATACTTTGGAGGAACACATTTCAGCCTCCCCCCTGAGCTCGCTGCCTGCTCCCTTCCAGCACATGCTATTTGCTATTCATGCCTTCTCATCGGGTGCCTTTCACAGCGATTTCGAGAGGGGAAGGATGACTAATGCATGCCAAACAGTAGGTAAGACATTTGGAGCCCAGTTTCTGACCTATAATCCTTGATGATGAAGCAGATGAAACACTCGGGATGGCAAACCTCTTCATGCAAACCTTGTATTTCGCTGGCTCCTACAATTGTCAGTCAAAAAACCAAGATGGTCTCACAAACAGCAGCTAAGAAAACTGTTCTGCTTTGGGGCTTTTTTTGGTTTGTGAAGGAGTTTTTAGAGGCAGACAGGCTAACAATGGGTTAATGGCATGGCTGTAATGGAAAATATTGCTGTATGCTAGAGTATGTACGAGGGACACATCTGACTCTTCAGAGCTAATGACAAAAAAAAAATTACGAGTGAAATAGCCCTCGCCTCTGTGCCAGATTGCCTTTGTGTTGTACATAGCTGCTGCAGAAAGTGCTACATAACGGCGTAATTGCCCTGTTGTAACTTTTAGCCTCTTATTACTTTAGTTGTGTGATCACATGGGGTTTTGTCAAGGCGATGTCTGAAAGGATATATAGGGAGGCTCTTTCTGCAGCTCTGGGCAGCAGCAAATTTCTGTTGTCCTCAATTGGACACATACCCGTGAAGAATAGATTTCATCCTACCCAAGCGTACAACACTTACTTTTTGAATACAGAGCAGGCTTCTGACTTTGTACAATAGAAGTGGCTTATGATTAATGTTAGTTAATGGCACATCCACTAACAAATCTAGCATTATGTATGGGTTATTTCATGTGTCTCGTGCCCTCACCAGAGAATAAAACAGATGCTTCAAAGTTCCTGTAATACGAACTCTCTAAAACCATGCTTGAATTTAAGTTAGAAATGAAATAAAATAAATAATGGTCATTTTCTTTGGCTGGTCTTCATTACTGAACATTTTTTCTTTGGCCGAAACCAAGGAATGTTTTTATTGGGCCACATCCATAAAGAGCTGCACTTCCAGAAAATGACTGATGTTGATGTTATTAAGGGGACCCAAGCCACGGACTGTGGCAAGTAAAGCAGTCTTGTCAAAATGGTCTGCTCAACAGGTACAGTTAAAGCGGTGGAGCCAGGAGAGCTCCCAGGTTTTCATGTGCTGGGGGTGGGCTTGGAGAGGGTCTTGGGTAGGGAAGACAAATGATTTGTGAAATGGTGAGGTCTTGCATTCACGCCGTATACTGCCCTGCTCTTGGGAATGTCTATAAACCCAGTAACTTCTGGGGCTGCGTGGGAGGCTTTGGCCAGTCAGCTCCTGCTGCTTGAAGGGTAAAGTATCACCACAAGCAAAAAAAATCTCAAAAGAGCTGGCACATCTGTTAAAACAATTGTATCCTAATCTGAAACCAGAGAATACATAATCAATTAATTATATTTCAATTGAATTTTATAATCGATTATTGCATGGTATGGCTGCAATTTGTGAGTGTTTGGTTAACGACAACATATGTCCTTAATATTTTTAATTTGAATTATTACTGAAATGCACTCTCAGATCTGACTGCACTTCAGCATATTTCTATAGCTTTTTTTTTTTTTGGAGAAACAGTTATCATAATCATCAGCGCCATCATAATTTTTGCAATTGGAAACTCTTTTAGACAGGGAAGATAATTTTCCAGAGGGGTGCCCTGCAGGAATAAGCCAGGCCAGTACATATCCACTGCTTCAGCGTACATAATGATAGCTAGAATACATTCACAAAACATTTGGGAGACATTTCAATTTAGGTAAAAAAAAAAATGTAAGAATTATTTTGTTATGCGTTATTGTTATCATTATTATTATAAATAGACAGAAAATGCGAAACATCTGGAATCTAAACTCTCTCTGCTGCAACATCATAACAGCAAAGCTCCACTAATGTCGTGAAGCTCAGCACAAGTCCACGTAGGAGCTGAAGATTTTATTTTAAATTGAAACTGATTTCTCTCACATGCATTCTTTTATGTCCACATATTCACAAGTTCCAGGACACATGTATCCACGTAATCTATCCACAGTACTTGCTGTGACACAAGAGACATTAGAGATGCTGGCTGTGAAATCCCCTTTGTGCCTTCTGGCTGCTTCTTAGGATGGGCCATGTGCTTCATTTTTGGGTGAGCCTTTGGTACCTTTCATGTGCTAACAGCGATGTTGATCTCTTGTGCGTCCATCCTGTGCCACCTCTGTGAGTTGCTGGACATCAGAGCTGGTTTATTCCTCGCATTTTGCCTACCTGTGGGTATCTTATGGCTCCAGTCTTTTTATTTTCCTGCTCTTGCTTCTTCCATGGCTTCTGCCTGGCCCTTGTTTTAATCTTGCTCTCGTCTGAGACTGGCCCTTTTTTCTGGCGAAGTGCATGGAGATGTGCTGTGGTCTTGGTGGCCTGCTCATATGCGGACCATCACCTCTGCCATTCCCTCTGGTCCTTCCACACCCAAGCACTGCCACTCAAACACCACACATGCCAGTCTCCATATTTCCTACTAAAATATTTACACCTTGGTACATGCTTCTAGTGGGATGCCCATCAGTCCCACGGGAATTCCCAGGCCTTTAACGCTAGCTGACAGGACAGACTAGGGAACAGACACAAGAGACTGCAGAGCCTCGGGTCTTGGATAACTCTGGTCATCCAAGTGATTCAGAACTTTTTTGTTTTTCCTGCTGCATTTCAGGAAATGGCTGCCGTGCTGAATCTCCCATTTCTGCAGGCAGGCAGAGCTGGTTGGCTGGCTGACCTGACGCGTACACAGGTTATTATCGTTACAATAAAAAGAAGTGGCATCTAAAGTCAGCTGTGAGGGCCTGGTGTAGGCACAGGGATAATGGCCTCTGAATGCCAGAGAAGAGGCAGAGTGGTTATAAATTGAAGGAGATTACATTTAGGGAATAGGAAGGTTTGGAAGTGGGTCACCGAGATGCACAGACCGAGCGTACTTTCTGACATCCCTGTTGGGAATCCATCTAATGACGTATTCCTGTTAATTCTTTAGTTGTGCATCCTCACAGCCCAGCTCATCCTCAGGCACTCCACCCCAGATAGACCCGCCACAGCTGCCTCTCGCTCCCAGTTCCCCAGGACACCTGGAGCCAGAGCGTACACATGTGGCGTGACAGGACCAAAGGCAGTACCACTAATTACCTTCCACAAAGCTGCCATCTCCTCTGCGTTGAGTTGGACCAGCAACGGTGGCCTTGGAAAGGAGACGGAAGAAGTGATTTCATGCACTGGTTGTGTGTCCTAGATAGCGGCTTGCTGGGGGGGGGAGCTGAGGAGAAAGAAAGCAGCTGGAAAAGCCTTGAAAACTGCTTGTTTTCCTTTTAATTTTTTGTTAAGTGTTTAGTGCTGCAGTGCAAGGTTGTATGAATTTGTGGTGGGACCACAAGCATGGCCGTAGTCATGCCCTATCATTTAACCCAGGCTGAATCAGAGTGCTGGGATAAACAAATTAACTGCAGCATTTCCCAGTGAAGCGTATCTCTGCCAGCAGCTGGCAAGTCCATAGTGGTGCTGGCTGTGTTTTCATGTTGCATTTCCAGACATAAGTCATGAACTTACTGGGGCTGAGGAGGCAACGCACCAACACTGAAGACCAACTCAGTGCAGTAGGAGAGTTTTCAATCCACAATTTATATCTACATCAGATGTGAAGCAGTAATAGTGGGAGAAAATCACTGTTCACACAAATGAAGTTGTGAACTAGTTTGTTAGGTGGGATACAAACAAGCCATGTGCCTTTTAGGGATGCAAGACACAGTGCTGTAGCTCTTACAGCAAAGAATATCATCCATATGCGGAGGTTTGGGAGTGTTTCAGCAAAACCAGTGCCGCAGAAGGGGGCTTAGGAAGCCAGATAAGCAGGACACCAGTCCAATTTATAATTAATGTGCCTGCATGTGACAGTTACATATTTTGAGGGGATATTAGGTAGGATGGAAAAGCGATATAAATTGTAGGGAGAGCATTACTGAATATTGTATCAAATCCTGGCATCCACGCTTTTATCTTTATCATAGATTAAAAAAAAATTAGAGAGAGCTCAGAGAAGAGCGGCAAGAATGAGAAAAGGTCTGAAAAACCTGCTGTGTGATGATAGGCTTAAGGACTTCAACCTATTTAGCTCATCAGAGAGCAAGTTGAGAGGTGACTTGATCATGGTCTCTAAGTACTTCCAGGGAGGAGATTTCTGATAGCAGAGGGTCTTTAATCCAGCAGACAAAGACAAGACTCAGTGGTTGACAGGTGGAGCTGAAGTAAGAAAAATTCAAATTGGAATTAAGACACAAATGTTTCACAGGAAAGGTAATTAACTTCTGAAACTGCTCACCTAGGGATGTGCTGAATCCATCTTTAAATGATAATTGAAGAGATTTGCTATCATCTAAACACAAGTTATATGCTCAACAGCATTCATCCACGTGGAAGTGGAGGGAAATACCCTCCACTGTGTCTACACACTTTGCTCTGCTTGCTCAGACCTGGCCAGTTCCTCGATCTCAAGGTGAGGAGGTGCCTTGAGCTTGGGGAACATGTCCTTCCCCTCCTGGGGGCACTGCACTCTCGGGTGTGAGGATGGGGATTTCCTTCCCTGGGGACATTCACGGGGTGCTTGTGGGTTTCCTTTAAGAGTCAGGTGTTCATCACACAGAGTTTCTGCAGTGCTTCCAGTCTGGAAACTTGAGTTTTTAGACTACATGCGTCTGTGAGCAGTTTATACCCTTATTTTTGCTGCAATGTTCTTTACTTCAGTCCTCTGGTTCACCTTGGTTTTAGATAATGTTGGTTTTGGCATCAGGGTTGTTTGACCTCTCTTCTGACTCGATCACTGAACTCATCATGATATTGTCTCCTGCTGCCAAAGGTGCATCTTCAAACTGAAATTGGCTCAGATGCTCATCATTAGAAGAAAACTCTTAAGAAAAAAACTAATCTCAGAGGATCTCCAATTGCATTGGCAATAAAATCACAAAGAGCCATTGGTCCTGATAAGTGTCAGGCCCCTAACTGCACCAATAGACCTTAATGGCCCTGATCAGCCTCACCTGTGCCCTCACCCACACCTTGTCCATGGCTCAGGAGTCCTATTTAAAAGCAGCCCTGGGCTTGTTTGCTTTCTCTGAGCTATGTTGTAGGTGTGCTTCTCTGTAGCTCTTCTAGCTCTGCCTCCTGGATGGACCTTGAACCTTTGCTGGACCTCAGTCCTGGCTGGCTCCATCTCCTTCTGCACCTGTGGATGGACCCTGGACTCAAATCACTGCTGAGTATATCTGGGACTGCTTTTGAACCCTGTTGCCAGCAGCTAGCTCTACATGCTCTGTTCAGATGCTGTGGGACTATGCCTGTTGGTAAGGATACTGCCTGTGCTGGGGTCACCCTCAGCTCCTGACTCCCCTTCCCTTAGGGAGCAGCTGGCCCTTGCTGATCCCTGATAGTAAAAACCCATGTAGTAAGCAAGGCTGAGACAGGAAAATTTATTTTCCAAGAGTAGGTTGCAGCTATTCCTGTTGCAGTTGTAAATTAATGCCCTAAGATTGTCAGTGGTCAACATATGTCATGAGGTGTTGAACAGGGCATGTGGTGCTTCCTACTAGACTGCAAAGCACAGTTTAATGGCTGGTTATCACTGAATAACACATCCAAAGAGAAAAATCTCCTTCAGCAGGAGACTTCTGGAAGCTTGCTGGCTGTAAAGGTGAGAATGCCTGTGCTTGTGACACCACTGTCATGGTATGATTGATGAAGATGTCAGCAGAAATGAGAAGAGCTTTTGGGACACCTAGAAGAGATCTTGCAAGTGCAAACAGAATGCCCACATCATCCACCCACAGGGACCTTCCACTGACCCGTGTCACCAACTGGAAATGCTTGGGTCTTGGGGGTGATATCTATGTTGTATTTGGGCCCTCAAAGCTGATTGCATGAGCAGCGTGCCAAGGGTTTCAGAGGGCTCAGAACTGTGTTCCTCCACCCTCACTGGGCAATGCTTGCATTGAGCTTTTTGATCATGCCTTATCCCCCATCTAAAGCTCCACAAGCAGTGCTGCTGGGCACCATGAGGAGCTGCTTGGTTATCGAGCAACTTGGCAGCTCCTTAATTTCTCTCCTGCTGCAGTCCCAATGGGGAGCAGGGCTGCTCTGCGTGCTCCTGTGTCTGCTGCCCTGGGAGGGCAGGAGCAATACCCAGCACCAGAAAGATGCTTGTCTCCATACTTCAAACCAGAGCATTTCAAAGCAGGGAGGAAAGATAAGGAAACAGGAGCAAATTTGGTGCCCTGGCTTTTGTCCTTTGTTTCTCTGAACTTGCTGATGGAGCCAGGCCCCAGGGACCATTGCCTGCCAGGCATGCAGGCAAAGTGTGGACCACTTGTGTGGGAGCCAGTTATGACTGAAGATGGATATTGCTGGTGCGTGACAGCTTTTCAGGCAGACGTCTTTTCTTGTGTTTTAGTGGAAAAACTGGAATATTTTGAGTGAAACAAGGAAAAGTCTGTTTTGAGACAAATTCATTTTTTGTTGAATGAAATGAAAGCTCCCTAGCGGAATTGTTCGCCCACCCACCAGCCCCACAGGCTCTGCTCAGAGTAAAACCTCAGCTGCCTCAGGTAGGAAGGGGGTTTCAGACAGCTCTTACTCCAGTGAGTTACTCCCCACAGAAAAACCAACAAATTTCTTCCAGAGCAAAGGTTGCCCAACTGTTTTAGCCAACAGAATATATTCCTGTAGTGTTTTCCGGAGGGATCACACTCCTGCACAGAATAATCTACTGAACTTGCAACAGAGATTTGGTGTAACAGATGTAAACCTGACTACGCTGAATAACTACTGGGTATGTAGAGGGTTGTGCTGGGAGGTGCAACCAAGAAACCTGTAAAAATTATGTCTTTCAGGGTGATTGCTGCTGCTTCTAGGATGACAGAATAGCCTTGGCCAGTTTGTACTTAGGGGAAGGGTATATGCCTTGGTCCAGGAGGCTGCGTGTAGCCCATAACATCATTAAAGTCATACACACACTAGTAAGGATCTGAGTGTTACGAGCCAATGAAAAGGAAAAAATTAAAAAAACACACACCAGCAGACCAGACTCATTCTGACACTATAAATGAAAAGCCAAATGAAGTCTAGAAAGTCATTCATCCACATCACTCATGTCAAGCCTTACTTATGTTCATACTAGCCAATGAAAATCATTAAAGAAGTGACAGCTAGGTTCTCTAGAGGAGAAAGAGTCAGAGTAGTAGATACGGGGTATGCTTTAGCAAGAAAAATTAGATGAGCTAACCTCTAAGTTAGTGATTTCTATGACTTCATCTGGACATTAAAAATGCAAGTGAATGCCATTTGGTGTTAGCTCTGCTCCTAAGATATTAGATGGAGTCAATTCACAGTTCTTCAGTGGATAATACTTTTTGTTTTTAGCAAAGGGTGTTGAAACAGAATGGAAAATTAAAGCAATTTTTCTGACAGCAATGCATAAATGTTGACCATGAAACAGAAAAGCAAAAAACAAAACAAAAAAGCAAGTACGTATCTAACCAAGTGCGTCTGTACTAGGCAGCAGCGATTTCATTACTGCTTTCATTTGAATAAAGGCAGAAGATGATGTGCCCTTTCTGTAATGGAAATGCTCTTCAAGTCCAAACTACCCACAGTCATTACAATCTGAAGAGGATTGTTTAGGAAATAGCTATATGGAGTCAGATGCGCATCTGGGGCACAGCACTGCTTCCACAGCTGGACGCATTTTGCCTAAGTGTGTGGGGCTGGATGCAGATGGGTGCTGCTTTCCTGTAAATATCCATGTCTATGGGTATGTTGTTCTGCTCTGGAGTGTCTTAGACCTTTGCCTGCTTGTCCAACTGTTCACTGGTGGGGTCTGAGCAGTGTGCCTCATCAGTCCTACTTGCCAGATTTCTAGAAGTGTTTTTAAGCACCGAAAAACTTGAGAGAGACTAGAACTCTGACTAGAGGAAAAGCTGCACGGGGGATAACAGGTAGCAGCATTGCTGTGGTCACCTCTCTTGTCCCAGCTCCCTGCACACCTAATGCAGGAGCACCTGAGGTGTTGCTGCTGAAACTTATGTTTGTCTCCAGTAGGTCCCTGCAAGTTTTTCCTTCCCATTTGTGCAGGAGTCAAGGGCTTCCCCACCTTTCCCTTCATCCCTCCTCCAGTAATCTGGCTGCACAAGAGCTGGTGCAAAGGAGAATAGGGCTATTCTGTCCCATGGCACAATGAGATCTCCTGTGCTGTCCTGGTGTGTGCTGCCGCTGTCCCAGCAGGACACCCTACACCAGTACCATCCCACCCTGCTCTCTGGCTACCTGGGATCTGCTTTTTCCCCAACAGACCTAGGGTTTGCATGCACACATCTCTGCAAGGGGACAGGAGCCTTCCAAGCTCTCTCATGTCACTTTGCACCCTTTTGCAGCAGCTCAACCTAGCACTGGACATGTCTTGCTCCTGGAGATGTCCTCATCTCAGTGACCAGCCATGTCCCAAGGGTCTCCTGGGGCACCATTGGTGGGATCCTGGCTTCCACCCACCTCAGCTGTGCCCTTGCCCTGAACTAAGTAGAGTGTGGATGGGCAGCAAGAGCTAATGGGAGAGGTTAGGAGGGTCCAGGGGAAAAAGGAGATGCAGAGTGGCCAAGGTTAAGTGTGCTGTCTGTCATGGTGCCACTAGATGTCCTTATGAGAAAGGGCTTGGTGCTGGCCACGGCCAGGTAACCACAGAGACAAAGCTGGGACTGGAGCTGGGGACACCTCTGCTTCTCTCACCTCCACCCAGCAGTTTGGCTCTTCCATAGCCAAATTAGCCTGGGCAGCGATTCCTGGCTGCAGGGATGAGGTCCAACGGAGCCGTGGGGAGGGCAGAGAGGCATCCTGGCAGTCGCCTGGGGATGCTGCAGCACGGAGGTGTTCACAGTCTGCACTGAGTTAGTCCTCGCTCCTCCTAAGCTCCAAGCATTAAGAAAATAAAGGGCTGCGCTGTACAGCTCTGAGAGGAGCTGTGTGGGAGGACGAGGCGGTGTGGAGGGCTCTCACATGGCTCAGACCCTCTTTGCGGAGCTCCTTGAAGCTGGCCAGGAGTTGCTAAAGCGTGGGAATCACCGGGCAGTGGTCCGCACTGAGCCCAACTCACATGTGCTTCGGTGCACAGGAGCTGCACCACATCTTGGTTCAGCCTTCGCTGTAACGGCCTTTGTGGTCCCGGCGCAGGGAGCCAGCCCTGCCTGTGATGCCAGCCCTGTCCCCTGCCCTGCTGCCATGCTGGTAGTGCCAAGCAGGCCAGCACCGTGCTCCCCCTCCTGCCAGCTTCCTCGGTGCTGGCAGTGTGTTGGGAGAAGGACTGAGAAGCAGGAGGTGGAACTCTGCAGCGAGGAGATTAGAGCTCTTGTGTTGTTTTTCTTTCTTTTTTTTTTCTTCAAAGGAATGACTTTGTATTTTTGGAAATAATAGCTGCTCCGAAAATCCTGGTACAAACTCTCCCAGACTCCAGCCTTGCTTATCACGCGCTGTGCTACGGGCCCTGGTGGGAACGCAGAATTTTAACTCTTTGCTGCCTGCTTGCCTTGCAGAGCTTTAGTAACTGACCCTCTCACCCCGACATGGTCTAGTGGCTTAAATTAGTGCTAGGTAACGCTTGGAGTTGAGGGCAAATCTCAGCAGGAAAGGTGAGTGGGATCCCTCGGGAAACCAGACTCAGCCTGGTGCAAAGATGCTGGAGACGAAAGCTGGGGGTGTTGGATGCTGAGCAGCCGTGTTTCAGCCGTGCTCAAGGTGCGACTGACACACAGTCTGCAGCCTGGCAACCAGCAGGCGCATCTTTGGTGAAGAAAGTTACCCAAAATAGGAAGAATGGAAATAAATAATTTCTGTGGCTTGGTTTATGGGTTAACCTTCTCATACGTGTACAGATCTCGGCAGGCTTTTGACGTCTCTTGATAGTCAGGAGTAGTGGAGGGCGTGTGCTGGGAAGAGATGTTAAATTCAAACTGGTGGAGCAGTAATGATGTAAAGGAGGGGAGTTAGCAGCTCACTAATTACATTTGCAGATAAATCCTGACTGGAAGAAGATGCAAACTCCAGTGTGAAGTGAAACACAACGGAACCAAGAGAAACTGGAGCTGTGGGTAGGAAGCGACAATGCAAACCAGCCCTGATGAACGCAGTTCCTGTATTGTGGGGAAAATAACCCCGGAGCCAAATTCAATGGGAGTGAAACACCTGGACGGCAATAGCCTTGGGCAGAAAGCACTCGGTGTACCAGGTAGGAGCTTGTAGTCGCTGCTATTGTGAGTTGCAGACCCAGAGGAATTGCATGGTAGGGGCAGGAAGAGGCCCCTGTTTCTTGCCTGAATCCCAAGAAGGATGCGGTTCAGACAATATGTGCAGTGCCAGGTCCCAGAGACCTTGAGAAACTCAACTGAAAGCAACGGGCCCAGCAGAGAGATAAGGACAGGACTCATGCAGGGACTGCCCAGTCCTGGGTACGGTGTGGGGAGGTGGGAACCGAGAAAGCAAAAGGAAGAGCGGGAGGGAGTAAGTAGGACAGGACGGCAGGGGTGACAAACCAGGAGGCTGGAGGAAGGGAGCGAAAAGGAAATGCCTCACAACAGACATTGTGCTTTGCTATTTTTAGGTGATCCTTGCAGCCGCAGTGTGCTGTGCAGTGGTCAACCGAAGAAGTGGGGTGGGTTTCGGGAGCAGCCCTCTGAGCCTGCTCCTGCCATGATTCTGCCAAGGGACAGGGAGCGTGGGAGCCCAGCACAGATGGGACCCCCAGCATACAGATCCCGTGCCTGCTCAACCTCAGGCCTCCCCGCTCCTTGTGACAGTGGGAACTTGCTGAGGGACATGGCCAGGATACGAGGGACACCGCTTACAGCAAAAGAAGGGGGCACCAGCTTGACGGCATAGGGGACAGCCTGATTTTGGGAACTCATGTTCTGTCAGAGCCATAACCTCCAGCCTTGACACCCTGGCACGGGCTGTGTCAGCTTGGAGAGAGGCCACCAACTTTGTTGCTGCCCAGGATGTGAAGTCAGGTGGCTGTCCTGCCCCTGTGCTGTTTTCTAGGCTCATGTGTTTTTCACGTGTTAGACCCACCCTGTGAAAATCCAGTATGGCCTTCTGCTTCCCACTGAACTGGTGCCGTGAGTGCAGCACTCTTTGGAAGTGCCTCTGGGCTGGTCCACCCAAACTTGTCCTCCTGGGATTCTGTCCCCACTGCTCTGACATGTTGTCTTAACACCCTGTCCTTCCAAAGGGACCAGAGACTCCTTGTGTGTATCACGTTTCTTGGTGAAGAAGCTGGTGAGCACCGGGATGCTTGGCAGCCCTGACCTTGCTGGCATGTGGCATGAGATCAGCCATCTCCATCTCCTGCTGTGGCCCCATCACACCAGGGATGGATGGATCCTCAGTCCGGGTGTGACAGGGCAATGCATATGTATGGAGCTGGGGCACAGGATCTTGTGCAGCGCTGGAGGAGCAGATATCCTACTTATACGGGGTAAATGGCCAAGGAAGAGAGGTGTGCTGCCTGTCAGCTCATTATAGCAGAAGCACAAGCCTGTGTTTCAGGAGCCCTCAGCTCCCTCTTCTGCTCCTGTAATTGTGAAATCCGTTTGCCAGCAGTCCTCCTGGGATGAAGCTGCAGGGATAGCAAGGGCTTAACGTGCAGTAATGTGCTTGCTGAAACCGCTCCCCTCCTGAGGCTGCACCACGTACTTTAGCCTGCCATTACCTGAAGCCTTGGCCGGCTGGAGTTAACAGCAATCGTAGTTCAAGTTTTGCTGCAGAAATAAATGGGATCCCAAGGGGTTTCTCATGACAGAGCCCTCCAGGTCATGAGCTGCCCCGAGCAAACTAGGACAACGGGTGGAAAAGTCTCCCATGCCTACGTGGGGAAGAGCTCCCCCAGGCCTGCCCCGGGCAGCACGGGCACGGCGCAGTGCAGGAGCTGTGGTGCGGGCTCTGAACGCAGCAGAGAAATACTGTACCAGTCCCACCAAAACCAGACAGACTGGCTGCAGAGAGAGGGGTGGGCAGGTGTGTTTATTGAGAGGTTACAAGATGGCTAGCCCATGTAAGCCAGTGTATTTAGAAAGGGTTTAGCAGCAATAAGGACACAGCAAGAAGCAAGCAGCAAGCATGGACCAGACAGAAGGGTGGCCCTGAAGAGACAGTGCCCTGCAGGTCTCCTGTTTTCTGTCCAGCGCTTACTGGAGGAGCCCAGGTTCCCCTGAGGCAGCATGTTCAGGGCATCCATCAGTGAAAAGAGTGCTGGTGGCTCCAAACGTCTGCGCAGTGGGGCACAAGTGGTGAGGGTGGGTCCCCTTCTACCCCAGGAGCCTGCTTGCTGTGCAGGATTCGCAATCAGCTTCAGCCACCTCTAGACCCTTGGTGACCTCCAGTTGTACAGAGGTCCCTGGGACCTGCCAACCAAGTCCAAGTGGGGTTTCTCTCTCCACCCTGTGCCAGGTCTCTCTACTTAGTGCATGAAGAGCTGTGTATTTGAGGACAGATCTCGCCTGGCTTGGAGCATGAAACAGCTGGGCTTTGTCCCCAGGGCCTTTGCACTGTGCTGGATGCAAGGGCTGCACCCATCTGCACAAGCCTTGGGAGACCCTATGTGTGAAAGACTCATGCCTCAACCAGGACCCCATCTTTCACCAAGCACCTCCTCATGTCAGCAAGGAGTACCATTTCATCTCCTTTTCCCTCTTTTTTTTAACCTGCTGGGGATTCGGTGATGTACTATGCATCTGCTGTGCTGTGTTGGAGGAGGTCTCAGTTTTCTTCAGAGCTTATGTCAGGAGCTCCAGCACCCACTTGAAGCTTTCTGAGGATTTTGTCATTTGCAGCCATGGTAGCTTGAAACGAGTGCTGGAGTTATAAGCTCCCTGTGCTGCTGGTGAACCCCAATGCAATCTCAAAGCTAGCTGAGCTCTGGTGAGCAGCCCATGTCCCGCAGCCAAAATAATTCAGGCTCTGCAACTTGAAGCACGGAGCAATTCACAGGGTAACCCACTTGTAGGGCAAAGGATGAAGCGCTACATCCTGAATATGAGCAGTGAAATTACCAGTGCCACCTCTGTCAATGCCACTGAATCCCTCTGAAATGAATTCTTGAGAAGAAATGAGCCTGTTATACGAAGAGATTTGCTGAACACCGTGGATTTGCCTTTCCTAGCTATGTGCAGGGGCAACACAGGCTGACCTTGCTCCAAGGTCAAATAACATCAGTGTGGGTTTAGCAGCAAGTGCTTCCCAGTGTGCTTGCTCTCTCCACTCACAGAACGGGGGCAAACTCCGTTCCTGGGGAAAGAACACGAGGTTACAGCAGGTCCACTTTGCTTTCTGCAGGGCAAAAGCTAATCAGTCCCACTGTGCCTCCAGAAGGCGTGGGTGTTAATGTGTGCAGGTAGGAAGATGCTGCCCCCCGAAAAGGCAGCTGGGATCAGGGCCAGGGTGGCTGCCTGAGTGCAGAAGAGCTGTTCGGTCAGCCTGGAAGCTGGGTGGGAGAAGACAGCTACCCTTTGCAATTGCAGCGCAAGACCAAGAGGGTCTTCCATGGGGGTCACCTCTCCAGCAAAGTCTGTTTCCATCCATCCACCCTGGAGAGCAGCTGGTCTCCACCCACTGCCCCCCACAAAGGGGAGCAGGAGGGGGTTTGCCCGTTGCAGCCCACCTTCCTCGAGTGGTCTGGCTTTTGGGGAGGCTCAGAGCAGCTCCAGAGTGCCTGCAATGGGGCATGCATGTCCTGCATGGGGCTTTTGGGTGGCTTAGCTGCAAGGGGGCATCCCTAAACCCCTTGGGAAGATTTGGTCCCTATCTGAAAGAGGCACCAAGCCAGACCCATCATGGGCTGATAATGTCTGTATTGAGGTAGCAAAGCTACGTTTCTTTCTTCTGGAGGGTTTCTTCCCTTGAGAAGAGGACATAAAGTATGAGACATATCACAGGATCCAGACATTTCATGCCTGCTGTCACCTAGCTGCTCTTCAGGCTGGTGCCCGTGTCCCCACATGGCTTGTTTCCCAGTTACATTTTTCTAAATGTGTTTTATGGAAACTGGTCAGGCATGACCAGCCTTGGAGTCCCATACCCTTGTGTGTTGGTATCTCCCAGGAGGACCTGGTAAGGAAGGTAACCTGTCGTGCACCCCTTGCATTGCACGGCTCTCAGTGCATGCTGTGCTCAAGGAGGTGGTGGTCCCCTCTGTGGTGGGGACAGATGGGTGGGGGGATGCCCAGAGAGACCCCCAAAGCCTGCAGCCCTTGGGGACCACAAGGAGGAGCAGGGCACAGGCAGCTCCCTCGAGGTTTGGGGTAGGAGCCCAATGCCCCCCTATTGGCTGTGAGCAGAGCAGGACAGGAGGATCCGCTTCTGAGGGCACAGTGGCCAAGGGGAGAGCCGAGCAGAAAGGCTTTTTGTTTCCCCGCTGTCAGACTCTGCGACTTTGGGTGTCCTCTGCTTACAAAGCGAAGCCTTCCCCTTGATATTTAAATAAACCCCAGCTTTTGAGTTTAGAAATCCCTCAGAAGGGACAAGGGGGAGGGGTGTATGGAAGTTGTCTGGGGAGACCCACTGCAAAGCAGATCTCTGAGCTGTTGAGATCTCAGTGCCTGTGCCAGGAGATGAGAGGCAGGGAGCTCAGCAAAATCTTCAGATCGTGCTGATTCTGGGGAAGGGAGCACATAGTAACAATTTGGTCGGGTTCCCCACTGCTGGGAGTGCTCTTAGATGTTATGATTTCTTAATATACTCCCTACGCATAAACACATCAGGTGCTGGAATTTCATAAATTTGCATCTTCGCAATAGCTGCTTGATTCCCCAACAGGATCAAAGCTGATCTTTCCTGGAGAGGCAGCCTGTCTATTCAAAGCATTTTCATGTGACAACTTAAAATGGGCTCTGTGACAGTGCTGTAGATCCGCAGTGGCCACCACCCAGAAATCTGTGCTGCTGTTTGCACTGCTTTTGAGTATTCTTCACAATTTTGTGCTCCAGGGCTTCCCCCTCTACTGGCTACCTACCTGCATGCTTCCAGTGCCAAGCGACCTGGAGAGGGGCATGAGCACACCAGGCTTGAAAGGAAAGCCTTTTAGCTGGCTCTTTATTCACAGAACTTTTCACCCCAGGCTGACTCTCAAAATCTATTAGAAAAGACATTTTTCTCAGGTGAATAAAAATATCTCGATGCCTTAATGAGAACATTAAACTCAGTTTCACCTGCTTTGACTGGTGCCATGAGGTCTCATAGTAGAACAAACATCTTTTGTCCAATTACTGAAAAAAAAAAAGAACCATCTCTTTCCCTGACTCGTTCTGTATTACCTTGTTCTTGAAATTCCCTTCATTGTTTGTCATGTCAAGCAGGGACATCGTTGACGGAGCAGTTCCCAGCTCTTACGCTGTGGAGCTGGGACAATCCTTTATATCACTGGTTGTACACAATCCTTCTCATGGATACCTAAGAGTAATCACAGAAATAGAGGATTCTCACCTTTCGGTAATTAAACATTACTCTTTCCACATACGACTTATACAGTTCTGGTGTCCAGGGGCAAGATCTGATCTATTCTACCTACCTTTGTGACTTCTTTCAACCCTGAGTTCAAGACACTCAGCAAGTTCTCAAGGTCAGCGAGCACAAAGCAGCACCAAACACACTGCTGTACAGACTAAGGACTTCACCAGGATAAGAGCACCTGAATAACAAAAGAGAGTGTATGTGGATTTCTGCTCTGGTCTTTATTTCAGATGGCTGTTCGTCAGCTGTGGCTGGGATTGCTGTATCAGCATCCCTCTCCCTTCTACTGGTCATGGTGGGATTTGCTCACTTCCCACGTACCTGTAGCTTCCTCTGCCTTTGGTATGACCCTTCTCCATAGGAATCACCCTCTGGGGGTGATGGTCCTCTCCCACTGCCTTCCAGTTCACCCTGCAACTCTCTGCACCTTCAGTACAGCCTGCTGAGTCTGTGTGCCAGGGTATCCTGAGAGCAGGAGTCAGGGAGCAACCTGCCAATTAACATCTCTTAATTGAAGATCACATAACAAACATTTCTCCTCAGGCTAGCTGGAAGTTATGGCTGTGATCAGAAGCTAAGGGCAACCCAAAAGCAAACATGAGCAGAAGTGTATCTCGACATGACTCCGTGCTGCCAAGCTAGGGGACATGATATTTAGGTAAATCTGCAGTTTCCCAGACGGGCTGAGTTTGAGCAAAAGCTGAGTGGTGAAGGTGCTAGAAAATCAGAGAGTAATTTGTAAGCTAGCTGTATTTACTCCAAACACCTCTGTTTCTCAGCTTTTCTTAGGGTGGTGTTTCTAGGTGTAGGAACTGGTGGTCTTGGCTGGGTCTGCACCTGTCCTGTTTTTTTCCTCAGATGAAGTAGCTCGCTGGGAACATGGGAGTCCCAATATGCCTGGGAAAGTCACCTTCCAGAGATGTTGGAAACAGCATCTACCAGATGTGACGATGCTAAAGACAAAAACCATCTGGGTGAGTGGAAATCTGTAGAGACAAAGGCACTTTGCGAAGTCCCAAAATGGCAGCATCGAGGGCTTTGCTGAGCTGGCTTCCTGACTGAGAGTCAGCTGCTGTTTCCAGAGGACCTCTAAACGCTGGTTTGCTTTGGCAGGAATATCTGCAGAGCTGTTACTGACAGTGACTTGGCCAATGTCCCCAGGGACTTCATCCTACTCGGGGTCAACGCAGCTTTCTCTCTCCAAGCTGCGATGTTCAAGCCCATCTTGCAAAGCTGGTGGTCTGCGGGAGCCGTGCATGGGCTGCCACCGCGGGTTATTCATGGGAGATGTGTTAGAAACCAACTGAAGAGCAAAAAGCCCTTTGCTGGGGAGGGGGCCGAGCACACTGGGGCCAAAACTGCTTGGTAGAGAGGAGGGCTCCTGCTTGTGACTCCCCGCTGCCAGGGTGGGTGCGGCGGGGTTCTGCTGGCCGCTCCTCGCCTCTCCCATGGACTGTCTCCAGAGGAGCTCGTGAAGGATTGATAGCACCGGGTGCCTTTCCAAGACCAAATCCCCATCGCTCAGAAGACGTTAGAAATCGTCTGGCGTGGCACTCTGCTCTCTGGCACTGACCGGGGCAGCCTGCTGACTGCAAATCTGCTGGGTCCACAGGCAAATTATCCGAACATCAGCACATTTAAGAGAAATTAATTTCCCTGCAGGAGTGAGGAAGAAAGTATCTTCCAAATCAGAGTCCGGGTCATGGTGGCTGTTATGAAACGTGGTGACAATCTCCCTGGTGCCACGCAGAGAGGGAGCAGCATCTCGCCTGGATCTGCAGACAAGCCAGCAGGCAGGAAAGTCACAACAAGCAACAGAAAGAGAGACCCTGGTAGACAGCTTTTAAAGTTAGTTACAGCGGCCTGGAAGCCCCGAGGCGTTTGAGCTTTCCCTCTGCAGTCAGTGCAGGGACACAGAAGCACTGCAGAGGAGCAGCAATGGGGAGAATGAGGTCACAGGTGCATGGATGAGGAGGGAAGTATTTTTAATAAGTCTGATATAATCTAATTAGCGACATCTGACTGAAGAACTAATGCCTCACTGCTAAGAAAGAAGTAAAATTTAACCCCAAAGTCCTGCTAGCCTTTGTGCTGGCCTAAAATAATACGTAGAGTTTAGGACAGAGGAAACAGTAACAAAAAAAGGAAGGAAGGTACATGAATGTAAATACGAATTGGAATAAAATGTAATGTGGCTTTACCAGCAGAAGATCAAGTGAGATAAACCCGCTGTCTCTTCTTGGGAAGATAAGAAGATTTATTTATTTATTTATTTTTAAGATGGAAGGAAAATGCAATAGATTTCATCTACCTGAATTTCAGCACAGCACTTGACATGGCTCTGTGTGAAAGCTTTCTTGTGCCTCTGGAGAAGATGAGCTCAGTCAGGTGGAAACGACCCCAGGAAGGCATGCTGGGCAGTTACCAATCCCCTGCTCCACAGTTTGACTGTGAGTGCAGATTCAGGGCAGCAAAAAGCACCCAAAAATTAGAGGAACAGATCTATTGCTGCGGTGGGCAGCTCTGGGAAAGACAGCCACGGCAGCACAGAGGTGCCACCCTTGTCCCTTGGTGTGGCAGAGCCCCAGCTGACGGGACGGGGGAGGCAGACATGGGAAATACTCTTTCCATCAGCTGTACTCCTGCTCTCTGCCAGCTCAGGTTAGGAGTCTCTCCCAGTGTCTCTCTGGGGCCAGAGCTCTGCGGGTGTTTCTCCTGCTCCTTCTGCCTCCCCAAGAGCTGGTGCTGATGGGCTGGAGGGGGTGCACAGCAGCAGGCAGCAAACCACCTCCTGCCCCGTCGTTTTTCTTCAAGAAAGCCCATAGAGACCTGCCAAGAAATGCCATGAAAACCACTTTTGAGGGGCAGAGAAATCACCTGGAAAGGAGAGCAGCACCTGCTCCCACCTCCCTGCAGCAAGGCAGGGAACGTCACGCACCAACCCCGTCCCTGCCCGCAAGATGTTCCCCCCCAGTGCCATCCCCAGGCTGCCTCAGCCCCGGGCACTCTTTGCTCATACTTGCGTCTGAATGCACATTTCTCCAGCTGACTGAGTCAGCTGGGGCTGGACCAGAGCTGGGAAGTGTTTTATGTGTGCAGAAATGGAAAGGAAATGAATGCTGCTTCTCCTCTCAAGTCTGAGATGGGGAAATGATTTGCCGGGGATTTGTAATAGTGGTTTTTTTTTTTTAAATCTGCCTGAATAGGCTTTCTGTGGAGAGAAAAGAGAAAGACTCTGAAAGCAGAAAATATGGTTATGTCCTAATAGGATAATTTATTAGTAGGGACAGGAAAATTTAAAAAAGGGAAAAGAAAAACCAAGATTCCCTGGCAGCCAGGAGCTGCTCCTGCCATCGGGGGCCACATAGCTGTCAGGGCAGGAATTTATCCCACACCAGTATCCTTTGTATCTCTGCAGAGTAAGTCTTGGGCAGCGTTGAAGAAACCTGGGAACTGGTCCCTCTGCAGATACCCTCCTGAGTGAGAGCCTGTCTCTGATATGTACTCTGTAAACATTTATGCAAGCCCACCTGCTCCAAACCTTCCTGGATAAGCCCTGGGCTTTTGCCAGGATGCTGATGGCACTGTGGGTCTTGGGAGCCAGATTTGCTTCCCGTTGTCACACTCTGCCCTGTGATACTGTTGATTTTCTCACAGTCTGAGTGAGCTTTAGATCCAGCTGAGTTCAGGGTCAGAAAATACAGGGTGCCACCCCCTTAACTGCAAACCTTTCTGGTTTTGATGATGACTGAGGACCTTGTCTGCCTGTTTCCCTGGCTTGTTTCTTCTTACCCAAGGGTTTGGAGCCATGAGCGATTGCAGGCAGCAGCCTGACTCCTGAAGCAAACACCACCCCAAAGGCTGACCTGCCAACATGCTGGGACCCAGGCCCAGGGGGGTTATCTTCCAGAAATGGCACCTGCCTGGAGCAGGCATCAGAGGAGTCACTGCTGAAGCAGTAGGTGTGGAGCAGGGAGGAGAGCAGGCACTGTGCTGGGGAGAAAACTCAGTCTGTTGCCTCCCCATCACTGGCAGGACTCTGCAAAGTTTGGTGTGACCGATGTCTTCAAAATGGGCATTTCTGATGGCTGTCACCTGTGTCCTGTTTTGATTTTCTGTTTGCTGAGTTGGGAACAGGTTGCAGGTTACAACTCAAACGACGCTTGCATGAGCTTCACTGAGCTGCAACCACAGGAAGATGTCCTGCTGTCATCCTCCCCCATGAGCTGCCTTGGACACTGCTCTGGCCGTGCAATAAGGTGCTGTCACTGCTGACCTGGTGAAAAGACAAACCTTGCTTTGCCCGTTACCCATGCAAATGTTGCCTGCCTGGCTCTCCTGAGCATGCCGAGAGGCACAAGAGAGGAGCAGGGCTGGAAGGAGCACGAGACTTCTCCTTTCTGGAGCAGCGAGCTGTGAGGCTGGCGCAGCCACCTGTGGTGGGGAAACTTTCAGCTTTTGTGTCACGGGTCTGGTAAGATGCTGTAACGAACAAGCCACAAAGGCAATTAATTGCTAATGACCAGCCTTGACCGCCCAACAGCGGGGTTGTGGGCAGGAAGTTGAGCAAAGGCTCTGCAGGTTGCTGGTCTCACTGGAATCCCCTCACTTCCCCCGAGGTATTTCTACAGGAGCCCAGCAAGGGCTTGGGGCCCCGGGACTGACAAAATAGCCCCTGATGGCACCGGACTGTCTGGGAACATGCTCAGTCCTCTTCTGCATCACTGCCGTGCCAGGTCACCATCAGGTCAGCAGAGGAGTTTTGGGGAAGGAGCATCAGCCAGCAGGAACTACAAGAGGCAGCGTGGTCCGGTAGCATGAGAAAGATGTTGCACTGTTTCCGTCCTGCATCCTTGTTGGACAAACTCACCAGCTGTGTTTGATGAGATGCCGTTACTCATCTCCTGGCTAGCAGGAGGGTTTCCAGGGATGCTGACTCACTCCTGGAGCAGCGGATCAGGACAAACCCCCGGATGCTCCTGCAATGCCTGTCATCCCAGGAACTCCCCACCGCCCACGGGTGCCGTTCCTCTTCCCCAGAAGCAGCCTCAGCAGTTTCATTTCCCTTATAAATACCAGAACTGGCTTTCACTTGTGGCATTTGCCCTGGGCTTTCTGCCTCTCCTCTCATGAGATCCCCAGCAAATTCTGGCTGATTTTGAAGAGCTTTCTGCTCAGCTGGAATTTGCTGACCGTCACCCACCTTTCCAGAAAGGTATGTCCCAGACCAGAGCTGATGCAAGTCATTCTTATCATAGAAATCCTGGGGTTCAGCTTCAGAGAGAAGGAGCTTTGGGGTTCACCCTCACTCTGACTCCATGCAAAAATCTCTGGAAGAGGTAATGCACACTCGCTTATCGTCTTTTCTCCTGGATGCAGGTTGGCTGGTGGGAGCATGAACATGGTGAGAGCTGTTGTCCTGGCATTGCTTGGACCATTAGCAGATGGTGGGTGAGGAGACGTGTCTGTGTGCAGGCGGAGGAAATTTCCCTGTACACAGAGGTGGTACCCAAGGCCAGGAGAGATGCTGAGCGGGAGCAGAAACAGAGCTCAGCCTGGCAGGGCACTGCCCAGAAATAGTGTTCTCCCCAACAAGGACCCTTTTCCCTGCAGCTAGGACTGAGCCAGAGGGCAGGTTTGATTTGTTTGCTCTCAGAGCCCCTGCTCTGGGCATGAAGAGGCCCCTGCAAGGTGGGTGGCAGTTTCCTCTGGGGCTGTCCCACTGCAGCAGGATGGTCCAGCCTGGTGCGGGATGCCTGGGGGGACCCCCAAAGCCTGCAGGTCCCAGGGGTTGGCCGGAGTGCTGGGATGGGAACCCAATGCCCAGGTAACCCTCTGTTTTGGCTGTGAGCAGCCCAGGACAGGAGGACACTGCGGGTGAAGGCAGAGCGTAGACCTTTTTCTTTCCCTGCTGCCAGAGCCTGCAACTTCTGGGGCATTCTGCTTAAAAATTGATGCTTTTGTCTTGATATGCAATTGAAACTCAGCTTTTGAGTTTAGAAATCCCTTGGGTATGGCAGAACTCTGCAAATGCCATGGGGCTGGCCAGGCAGCGGAGCAGCTGGTGGGGTGACCCATCCAGGGCATTACAGAGCAGATCTCAGCATGTATGCTGGGAGAGCTGCTCTGCTGACAGGCACAGCAGCTCCTCTGAGTTTTCATGGAGCTGTGAGGTCATACCTCTCACTTTCCAGCAAAGAAACACAGGTTTGCATCCCTCTCTGTGCTTGGAAGACTTCACACCCTGGGGGAGACCAGGATTATAACTGGAGCACCTGCTTTTTCAAGGGGGGGCACTGTTTATTTTTTTCTGGTCACTTTAGTCCAGGGCAGGGTTGGTTTTTCTGAGGAAGGTCTGTCCTACTGCACTTAAAAAATGAATCGTCTCTCATCTGAGCAATCCTGGGAGATCATACATGGGAAAGCTCATTGCGTGGGTGCTTCCTTTTGCCCCGTGTGATGCTAGGAGGAAGCCTGTGGGCTGTGGGAGCTTTCTATAGGGACCGAATCTTTGCCTGGCTCTGGTGGTCAGGATGGAGAAGATGTGGATGCAGGGATGCTGTCAAGGGTGGAGGTGCTTTGCAGTCAGGAGCTGCCATCTCCTTTCTCCCACATCAAAAGCAAAAATGACCAGTCCCCCCACCTCATTCCTAATGCAGGAAAAGCCTCTCCGATATTAATAAGAATCTAATTATACATTTATTGTTCCATGAATTAATTACATCGCGAGTAGAGTTACCTTTTACACAGCCATTAAACTTCAGGAAGGCCTCTTTATACCACTCCATGGATAATTTAATTAGCATACTAATGTCTTATTAGCTATAAACCCAAAGCTGGTTTAGAATCACTTAAATTAAAACTCAAAAGCATTCAGCCACCCTGTAACCCCTCTGCCTGAATGGTGGGCAGAGGACGGGAGCATGCGCAAGCTTTGCCCCACCACAGGCAGACCCTCCTGGGCAGCTTCCCCGGCTGACACCAGTGGGATGCAGCTCTGCTTGCCCCTGCCTGCACAGTGTCCACGGTGCTGAGATCGTGGGTGAGAAGCCCCTCAGCTCGCCTCCCAATTCTCATTTTATTTTCTGTTAGCTATCATCCGTATTTGCATTAATTGTGCTAGTCTAGAAGAGCTGTGATAATCCGTTATGGATGGACAATTAAAGCCACAGAAGGGAAGTTAGGAGCTGGGACAGGATCATCTGTGGCACTTTGAGGGGACCCTGTCCCCAGCCCATGCCTCCCTGGGAGTGCAGGGTTGGTGCCACCTTCTCCATATCTTTCAGCAAAGGACACCCCAGAGCTGATGATGGAGCTGGTTTCCAAAGCATCCACCCAAGGCAAGCAGGAGCAGGGGGCATCTGTCCCCCCGTGATCCCAGTGCAGCATGGCCCCTCGGCCCCTGCTGTCCCCTCTGTCCCTCACCTCCCAGCAGCATCGTGACTCTCTGTTAAAGCACTGCAACTTCAATGTTGGGGCTGCACTGAGATTTGTGCATGCAGCCAGGATTATGTTGCTGTGTTCTACATGATCCCAAACATCCCACTCATGCTGGGGTCAGGACTGGCACTTCTGTACATTCTTAAATATTGCAGTTTATGTGTTAAACCCTTCTTAAAATGACCCCTTCTGACATTTTTTTTTTTCCAGATCTTCTTAGCTAATAAATAGCTTAATCTGGAGGTTTGGAAATTGACTCAGAGGCAGAGTTTAACTAAATCGAAGAGCAAGACTACTGCTTGAATGTAATAATCTGAAAATAATTGATTAATTTGCATGATCCTTCATAATTGCTTCAATTTACACCCAAGAGGCCACTGTCATCAATAGATGAATAAGACATAATTTTTAAAGTCCCAATAATGCATGGAATAGAATTTAGAAAATTCACTCATTCTGAAGTGCTGGGCAGGCTCCTGCGCATGATCAGCTCAGCGACGCTTCCAGCGCATCGCGGGGAGAACGCTCATTGTTAGAGAAATCGTGCTGTAATTTAATTCACTTGTTAAGAATGTAATTATGTTCATCATCCTCGGGAAAGAAGAGGATCAAACCCTGTCACAGTGATGCTAACCTTTAGACAGAGAGATTTCAACAAAATGAGGAAGCCGGCTGACAGCATCAAGAGTCAAAAGTAAAGAGATTAAAATTCTAAAATTTGGCATGGATGGTCTTTAAGGAGTGACATAGCAAAACAGCTACCTTCTGCAAGGTACTTAACCACTTGCTCAACTTTAATTGCCATTAATGAGATTTCAGCGTATGCTTAGCTATACCAGGACCTGACAACACCAAAGAGGCTCAAACTGCCTGCATGGGTCTGATCAGCGAGCACAGGAGGAAGGCAGGAGTGAAGGCAGGTAAATGGCAGGGTTCAGGAAGGTGTTTGGGCCACACAATGGTCCTTCAAAAAATGGAAATCCAACCTTCA
Organism: Nyctibius grandis; assembly: GCF_013368605.1. Lineage (NCBI taxonomy): Eukaryota > Metazoa > Chordata > Aves > Nyctibiiformes > Nyctibiidae > Nyctibius > Nyctibius grandis. The sequence goes on from NC_090679.1 coordinate 6,738,032, forward strand.
CGAGGTCAATAAACAGGGGCAGAAAATACAGCATGAAAGAGGGGAAACAGGAAGCTTGCAAGAAATAGCAAGACTTGGTAGGAATGAAAACAAACAATAGATAATTCAAGTCTGCCAGGAACAGGAAAGCCTGCAAAGGAACGAGACAAGTCTGCTGGCTCCCCAGGAGTTAAAGGGAACAATTAAGGAAGATGAGGACACAGCTGAGAAGTGAAATGATTTCATTTCATAAGTTCTCACCTCAGGGGATGTTGGGAGAAATCTGCTCTTGACTTGCTCTTTTCTGGTAATAAAGGTGAGTGGCTATTAAGGATTAAGGTATCAAATGAAGAGGCACTGGTGCAAATAGGTAATTTAAAAAATATTAAGTCACTGGGTCTAGATGGGACATTCAGGGGTTTTGAAGAAATGTAATAATACAGTGGCTGAGCTGCTGGGTGAGCTGCAACAGTATTCATCTGCCTGCCAAAGCAAGTGCGGGATTGGAGGGCTGGAGGGCAGCAGCAATTGCTGTATTTTGTAAAGAAACACTGAGAAATCCAGAGACTGCTGCCTGGTGAGCCTTGTGTGGGTACCAGAGACACGGGTGAAGCGGTCAGTGCATGCAGGATGGTAAAGCTCCCGCTGGCTGTGGTCCATCCTTGTGATGCTGAGGGTACATGGGCACGGGGGGATCCATCTCACCTTGGGCTGCTCTTCTTTTATCCTATATCTGTCCCTTTTCATTTGCAGGACTTCAGGATCATGGAGATCAGGTGGCAGCAGCTTAGGAGATGTCTCGGTCTTGCACCTTCTGCCTGGCACTCCTCTAGAAACTTCCCCAGAGGAGAAGGAAGACTAGCTAAAGTGGAAATATCAAAAACGTATTGAGGCAGAAAAATTATTCAGATTCAAGGCTGCCTGCTCAACCCTTTGTGCACATATATTATGGCACAGTACATGGTATGATTCAATTCCCCTCCAGTTTGCTTCCTAAAAGATAGCTTGCTGTGCCTTCAAATAACATTTCCTTCCACCCTAACACAAGCATCTAAGAAAGGTGGGATGGGGTCAGGCTAAGTGACACCCAGAGGTCCCTTCCAGCCTGAACTACCCCATGACCATAGGAGTATTTCTCCAGTGGAAGCTCCAGAGGAAGCCCAGATGTCCAGACACACAGCCAGATAGTGAGATGGTTGTAAACATACTCCAGATGATTGCTTCCCCCAGGACCATTGCCTCTTTCCAGCTCGTGACAATTCACTGCAGCAGTGCTGCCACCATCCTAACCCTGAACCTAGAGATACAGACCTTTGAGGAGTTAGAAGAAAGTTTATTTGGTGGTATGTCATCTCTAAACAACTAACTTTAGAGGTCCTGCACATTTCCCTGAAGCATTTGATGCCAGCAAGAGTTTTCTGGCTCAGAGGGATCCCTCAGCTGATGCAGCCCCACGGTGCCTGTGCTCCAGTTTAGACAACGCCTTTCATGAGACACGACCAGAGTGGAAACTCTCCGCCCAAACATGAAACCTTGTTATAAAATCACAGCACTGAAAAAAGGATATTTTATAAATCCTGGGCGTCTCTTTCCCTCAAACTGTCCTTTGCACTACTGTGGCATTTAATGTTGAGTTTTACAGCCTGAGGGCATTACAGTTATCTCCAGCAATGTACTAAGGTATGGAAATGCAAACATGGTACCTGGGAAACCCTAACTCTGATTTGTGGTGATGATATGCCATAGAGGCATGATCGGGGCTGGAGCACTACGGTGACTTTTTAAAATCCGTGTTCAGCTACACTGGTATTTAGAGGCGTGATAAATTTGTCTGATGCTTTTCTCCTTGCTAAGGCAGGGAAGGGGTACGGCGCTTGGGAGTCGTAAAGTCTCTTTGCTGCAAGGACTCCTGCCTTAGGTCTGCTGCCTATTCTGTACCTGAGGAGAAAAGCTGGCTTGCTGCTGCGCCTGCCTCCATTTCCTTTAGGTGCTGCAGCCATGAGGCATATAAAAAATTAAAAATCAAGAGGAAAACAAACAGTATGTGTGACTGTATGCAGTGTCAGTAAAAGCCCGTCTTCGGAAAAAAACATCCGAGATGATTCCAGGATCTTTCAAAGCATTGCAGTGCCTCTAGGTATTTTTCGCTCTTCCTGTGTTTTTCTTGTTAAATGTGTAGTTTATAATATTTCTATCTTAGTGCTTTACTGGGGACCATAAATACCTGCTGAAAAGCACTTTCAGACTGCCTGGGATGCTCTGAAAAGCATGTGAGCAGTAATAGTCCACAGGAACATCTGCATCCTGACAGTCTGTGAGTTTATCTGGGTAGAGCTGCATCCATGTAGTGCTTCCAATTTAATTTCCATGTTTTTCCAAAGAAGAAAAATGTCTTATGTTTCCTGGGTGACTGGAGGAAGGTTTTACTGTGCCAGGCATCTCTAATCTCCCCGTGCAAGATTTCCTTAGTGGCAGACAGAGAGCAGCAGTCTGACTAGACGCGGAAAAGTGGATGAGGTCTGGAAATGACTTTATAGAGGTGTGGGTTTTCAGCACATTCTGCCAAAATATCATCTCACCTTCGATAAAAATCACATGATCTATGATCATGAAAGCAAATGGTGGGCTTGGGGTCTCAGTGAGCTCAGCCCTGCTCCTGCACAGCTACGAATAAGCAACGTCCCCAAATCCCTCTCCACTTCCGCAGAGCCACAAATCTCTGCCCTTCCCTCCTGGAGAAGCCCCAGCCGCTCTGTGTTGACGGCACGATGATGCCTTTCACGGGAGTTAATTAACGGGAGGTTGGCTGCTGCTTGGAGGACAGCCTTGCGAAAGCACGGAGCAGCGAGCTGGAGCGATCAATGGCGCAGAGGGCACCGTCGTTGGGTGCCAAGGAGGAAGGAGCAGGTGGAGCGAGCAGCCATGCAGAGTGAGGTGCTGCAAACCCACCCGACACAGGCATAAACTGGTTGAGCTCAAGACCTGCCTGTCAACACATGCAAACGATGTAGATAGCAGTGACATCCCGTGTGTGGCTGCTTCAAGAAATTAAAATTGGATTGCCAAACTTTTCACCCTTACAGGAGTCTACCAGCTTACAGCTGCCCCCTCCACAGCAGGAAGCTGCTTCCATTTAGAGCTGAATGAAGAGTGGAGGGGGAAAAAAATTCATGAATATTAATTTGAATTCAACTGAATTTCAATTAGGCTGTGCTCAGTCTCCACAAATATTTGAGCAGTGCTATTGCAAATATGGTGAAAAAGCAAATCTGTAACTTTTAACACACAAATATTCACAAAAGATAAATTCTGAGCTGCGTGCTCACAATGCACGTTGTCTTGACTTGAATTCTGCAGTCATGTGCTATTGTTTCCACATTGCTCAGGTGGTGTATAAGGAGCCAGCAAACGAAACAAATATACCAATTTAATGTAGCCCGTTAGGTGTGGGTGAGAGCATTAAATCACGACACAAGTTCTGGCACATGCAAGCCGGGATGCTGAGGCTGGTGAGCCGTGCTCCTGACATGGTGAGCTGCTCTGTCTTTCCTGAGCATGTAACAGGCTGCCAGGCCAAAGGGGGCAAGGTCACAGGGCAGAAATGGGATGGATCCAACAGTGATGAAATTCGTGTGTGGGATTGCAAGGGCTGGGGAGGAGCCAGCAACAAGAAATAAGGCACGGGAACACTAGGTCATGGCAAATCAGAAATACACAACTCAGTGTACGTCACACCACTGAGCGTTTCAGTATCCTTGATGTTGGGTCACACAGCATCAAGATGCGGAGGCCCAGGTGATTTTTCTCTACACTTCTACTGTGTACACTGGCTGCACATCCCCATAGCAAATAGCTTGCGTGAAACCAGAAGTGGGCTAAGCGCAGGCAATCAGAGGAAGGTCTACCTGACTTTGTGAGGAGCATAGTTAGATCAGGACCTATGGATGGGGAAATACTACCCCCTAAGCAACATGAGCATTCCCAAGTGGAGGGTGCCTCACTAACAGGAACCTCATGCTTGTCACAGGTGGTTTGGAGGCCTCACACTGCACAGCTGTTGACAGTTTGGAAGAATTTCAGAAGAAAAAGGGAGAAATGAGGAGGGTCTGGAGTCTGCTGCTTGTGCATTACAAGAGCATTGGTGGTGGAGAGGTGGGGACAGGGAAAAGCCACCCAAGGACTGAACATGTGAACACCACAGTGGTAGGGGAACTCATCAGCAGTACAAAGGGCTTAAGTGAAGAACGACAGTATGAAGGATGATGAGTATGAAGTTAAAGAAGGGAAGATGGAGAGGAACTGACTACCCACCAGCAACACTGATTTGTTTGGCACCATGGGCTCTCACAGCCAAACAGGAGGTAGGCAAAAAAGAAATCATATAAATCTGCTGTAAAAGGGGTTGTATGGGTCTCAGATGCTCCACCTAGTCCAGTGCTCTTCCCTACCACTGGTTACGCTCAGTTGGCATACAAAGCTTGGAGCACCCAGGCATTGGGGCAGTAGGATTTACCTGCCATCTGGGAAAACCTTTTCCTTGGGGATCTGATCATGGCACTCCCTACAGAGCAGGGAGTATGTTTTCCCTAACTTTGGAGGTCTACACTGTACCCTACACAAATGTTCAGGCTATTTTTAGGGGATGCTGGAGGGAAATGGGCACTTCACAGCATGGCTGGTTCATTTTGTCCTAAGGTTGATATTTCAAATGCGTCAGATGGGTTGCACCCTACGTTTCAATGTCTTTTCATCAGCTGTGAAAGGAGACCAGATGAGTAGCTCAAGTGTAAACATCTCTAATGTAAAAATTTCCACTTAGAAATCCCCCTCTGTGTCCTTCACCTACCTCTTTTTCCTGTGAATAACTGCTTTTTCTGTACATTGGCCAAGCCTTTCGGGCGAGTGATATTCAAACAACAGGCAGCTGCCCTGCTGCTCCCGTTGAGTCCCATTGTGAAGCTGGTGAACTGATTGATTGTTTGGTTTCTTGAGAACCTGATGTTGTTTCTGCCTTTTCACTGGGTGGCTGAAATGTTTAAGCAGGAGAAAGGAACAATAGCAACAGAAAATAAAGAGGGGAGAATTGTGAGAAATTAAGTCTATACAACAAATGATTAATAGTGCATTTCCTGAGACACGCAGCAAACAATAACCATTGGTGCTGGGATTTGTGGAGATTTGGAGGCTGGTGATGCTTTTACTGACTCCTTAAATGAAATAAACAATGTATAGGGGGGATCCCTTTCATGGCACATTGAACGTGGGGCCCTGGTGCACAAGTGCAGTCTGAGGGACCTAGTGAAGAGTTTCAAGATGCCCATTAAAAGACCAGGCTAACAGAGGCAGCCTTCACAGGGTAACGGGGTGCATGAAAAAGCGATGTTTCATGCAAAGAGCTTCACGCTTCTACATATGTAGAAGACAACTGATTTTCCTGATCCTGCAAATTTACGCCTATGAATGGCACATGCCTTTGCATCCTTCTCCCTCTTCTTCCTCTCCTTTTTCAACAGCAGTTGGGGTGGATTCTACCATTTCTGTCACACGGTCCGACGCTGCCCGTGGAATTCATTTCCATTCCCCCAGTAGACTCAAAAAATTTGCAATAAGTCAAAGAAATTAAATTTTAAGCTCACTATTGAAGGGTAATGAATCTGAAATATGTGATCTTTTGTAAAATTATATTATTTCAAATGCTTAGATTCGGGGAATGCTATCTCATAAGGGAAGTACACAAAAAACTGCAATCAAAATGACCTATACAAAACATAAAGAAGAGTTAATAGGATTGCTCTGAATTCTAAAGGGGGTGGTGCAGAACAGCACAAGTGGGCCTTGCAGTGGGGCATTTATAATCTCCAATTCCATTAACAAATTTTAATATAGTCTTTGAGGGTAGAAAGTGGTCGTTAATAAAACTTTAAATTAAAGCATGCTAGCTGTCGGATTAGATCATTAAAATTGCAGGGTACTGGTGGCTGACTGGCTCTGCAGAAGAGACAGCATTGCTAAACCTACATTGTCAAGACCATGAAATAATTCCAAAACAAACAGGAAAAAGGAATAAAACAATTTTATATGTGTGAATTATGATTCTATATCATGTTTAATGAAGAGAAAAATGTAATCATATTTCATCAGCTCTCAGTGTTACCAGTGTTTCTGAACACTGGGGACTAGACATGGAGGGAGAAGTATAGGAACAGTGTGTCAGCAGCCGGTCGTGGAGATGGACAGCAGGACCAGTGCAGCTTTTGGACTGGTGAAGATCATTGCCCTGGGTCAGGGCAAGGGGTGTATTTTTCTCCTGCAGTCCGAGGGTAGGATTGGGTCTGAAATGTTCTAAATGGGGCTTACGTCTCTCCCTGAGAGAGTTTCCTTAGCAGAAAGGCAGTTTTGATTTCTAGAAGTGGTTGTTGCCTGGGGATCTGGGCAGCTGCAGGATGAACACACTTCTCCTGGTAATACTTTCTCAAAAGATTTAGGAATGATCCTGGAAGTGGGTCCTGGAAAACAGAATTGGTAGCTGAGTGTGCAGTATTACTTGAGGCTGAACAGCAAATTTTTTTGAGGACAGATATATATCTTTAGGAAACCTTTTGCTCCTACTTATATTTTTGCATCTCATGCAAGACTAAAGAGAACTGGGCCAGTTCTGCTGTGCGTGACACTGGAAAATACAAACAAAACAGTTTTCCCCAAAAAGATGTGACTAAAGCTATCAAGGGTGCCTGAGAGCACATGGGTTCCTGGCTGGCTGGTGTTCCCTGTCATTTCCCTCCTAAAGGCTGTTTCTCTAGATGAGAGGATGCTGATAGAGTCCTCTTACCTCTGCTGGAGGTGCTGGAGGTAAGGGCTTGGGGCAGAAGAAGGTAGAGCCAGCACTGCAGGGAGCACATCTGCCTGTTTGTTCCAGCACTATCTCACCACCTTTAGGTTCAAATAGGACTGGGGGTAAGAAGTAGAGCCTGGCTGATATAAAGCCCATGTTCCACCCAGATATCAAAAAACTTCACAGTTGCTCAGTATCTTCCTCACCATTTCACAGCTGGAGAACCAGAGAAATCGTAGGGCAGAGCATGGACATTGTCTGGACATGGACAGACGCAAGTCTCTGTGGGCTGTACAGCTCAAGCAAACCAGTTCTGTGCCTCCATCACCAGCCTCAAGAAACAAGAAATGAAGAAAGAAGAAATGAAATTAGTCTCATTAAGTACCTTAGATGAGTCATTCTAACTAGTATCACCACTTGTGGGAGACACTGCGGTTTTCATCTGTTGGGACAGGCGCAGGGAGTGGACAAGCAGCTCAGCATGGGTGACAACCAGTGACATTTTGAGGGATGGAGCTTCAGAATCGCTCCAGGTTCATGAAAGTCAGGAGTCAAGGAAAAACATGTTCAGGCTCACAGAGAGAGCAAACAGCAAATCCACTCCGTGAACATAGCTCCTAGCTCTTCATATGAATTGCTTGTGAACACATTTGCCTTTCTATGAATTATTCATTCTCTTAAATGATTGGGCAGATGATTTATGCGAACGCTTCTTGGCCTATTGGGAGAGCTTTGCTTGCACAAACAGCCATGCTGGATGTGTCCGATTGGTGCACATGCAGGCTTACATGAGCATTTGTGACATTTTCCCTTCCTTCAAGCTTTTAAGTAAACAAAGCGTGCTCGTATGAAAGTCTAACTGGTGTCAGTGTGAATCTGTGCATGTATGAAAAATGAATACTTCTATTTAGTCCATGCAAAACATTCTTTTGATGTCGAACCTCACTGGTGAGCGTTTTCTTCACATGCAATCTTCTTTCTTCTTGAAACAGACTTTTAGACAGAATGTGAGTTTTGGTTCTTTTGCTCTGACGGGTTATTTCTAATTGTGTCTCTCTGGAAAAAAAGAAGAAAGGCAGGAATTAAACGCTGCATACAGGAGAGCCAAACATAGGGGAGCTGAGTGCTACCTCGGCATCCTGAAGAGAAATGAGCACTTTGCAATTCAGCGGTGTGCAGGAGTGGCAGCGATCCCTCCTGCCTGGCCTCCAGAGATGGGGCAGCAAAGGTGGCCTCTCATTGTGCATCCTTTCAGCACTCTACAGCACACGCTTTCAACTGTTCCTCTGAGTTTTTGTCTATAGACCTAGCTCCTGTAGCACATTTATGTTTGAATAATTCTGGTCTTTATAAAAAATATTTTTTTTTTTCCTCTTTGCCTTATGTGCAGGGGGAAAGTAAAGATTTCCTTTGCTCTGCTCCTCAGCCGCGTTCTCCCACATTGCATTAGATTCGAACTTGAAGCAGATGATTGTTACAGCACTTCTGCTGAGGCCAGACGGGCTACAGCTCTTCTTTGGGTGACAAACACAGAAGAGCATTTGAGCTGCACTCTCTGAGCCTGAAGACCCCTCATTTTAGACACAGTGACCAGCGAGTGGATTCTGCTGTGGCTTCACCTTGGACACCCATCAAAGGGTCCTGGGTTCATCACCATGAGGACAGTGGAACAGCCATACTGGGACGGACCACATATCTGCAAAGCCTGGTATTCTGCCTGAAACAGCGGCCAGCAACACGCACTGCAGCAAAGTGTATGAAAACCAGTCCAGCACTGAGTGCTTCTGGCACGGGAGCATCCAGCAGTTCATGGAGCGTCGTGAGCTGCTGGTTGCAGCCGGATTGCTGTGTCTGTGCCACTGACAGACCCATATGCCTTGAACATACCACATGTCTTTTGACATGCATGAATCCCTGTGCAGAAAAGGTGCTTCCAGGTCATCATTTCAAATCTGCTTCCTGATACTTCCATTTCTTGTTCTAATGCCAGAAAGAGGGAGTCACCAACTCCAATTTTATTTCTCCAAAACACTTGGGATAGACTTCCGTGGTCTATCCAAGCTGAATAACCTTGGTCTGTTCAGTCTCCCAGCATCAGGAACATCACTGGGTCAGTCTTTTCACCTTTTTTTTTTTGTTTTTCCTACTGTGTCCTTCATGAGATGCAGGATCAGACATACACTCAGTATTCAAAATAAAGATGGACAGTGGATCTTCATGCTGGTTATGATGATAATTCCTGTACTGTTATCTCTCTCTCGAGCGATGCCTAACATCCTCCTTGCTTTTTGACCAGGCACAGGTCTGAGCAGCTTTCCCAGGATGCCTTCCATGGTGCTCTATGAATTCTTTGATGAGCAGTGGTAGCTAAGTCAGAGCTAATCGTTGTCTGTTTAAACTTGGTTGCCATTCTGGATTTTTTTCACCTTCACTGACATTACCTTACATTTATTTACACTGAATTTCATTTTCTGTTTTATTGTCAGTAACTCAGTCTCGGAAGATCCTCCAGAGCTTTTCACTGTCAGTGTTAGATTTCATGATCCTGAATAATTTTGTCGCATAGGCAAACACTGTCACTTCATTATTCGCCACTTTTCCAGATCATTGATGAGCGTCGCACAGTACAGATCCCAGGACAGGCCTCCAAGGGACCTGCTGACTTTGGCCAACATGCACACGGATCAGCTATCCTTGCCTTGATTTCATGTTTTTAACCACTTATAAATCTGTGGAGGGACTTCCTCTCATGTTCCATAACATCATAATGTCTCCAAGTGCCTTTTGTGAGAGACCTTGTACGTAGCTTGTGGAAAATGCAATTCAACTACGGCAGCCAACTAATCCTTGCCTGGACCTGTGTTGACATCTTCAAAGAAATCTAATAGATTTATGAGATATGACTTCCCTGGAGAAGCCATGTTGACTCTTCCCCAGTACATCCAGATCTACCTAGGCTCCTGTTAATTCTGTTGTATATTACAGTTTCTTCTGATTTGCCTGTCACAGAAAGCACACTTACTTGTCTCCAGTTCCTTGTGCCCTTTTTAAAGAAAAATGATGTCATATTTTCTGCCTCCCACACCACTTAGTGCCATGTCAAAGAAGAGTGGAGGAAAGCTGGAATATGAAGTGATATTTTCTCTTCTGTCCTCATGAGAAATGAGAGCTACCTCAGCAGCCCCTCAATCAGGTTATGCAAGTGAATCAGTGCAATTTGCTAAACCCCAAGTTAGCACCTGCATAGACACAGATTTACACCTTTACATTCATCTGAGCAGGTCAGGATGCAGCAAGGGCAAGGACAGGATTCACTCTGATCAGCTTAAAGGGACCAGTCCACATCTGTACTTGGGAACAAATGTAAGAGAAGTGCATTGGCACCACCTGTCTCAGACTTGACCGTTTGCCCTGATCAAGACAAGTCTGTCGCTGGGATGCCAGGCACACGGTCATGTGGACAGTCTCACCACTTACTAAACAGGATTTATGAAGAACTGTGCCCAAGAAGCTGTAGGAGGTCCTTAAAGGTTTCTTCTCGTACCCAGAATATGCCACTATGGTTTTTATTATCAATATCTCAACATGTCTTCCCCATGTCCCAACAGTGTAGCATAAGGATGATCACGGTGGTCCAGACCACTGGTCCTTCTATACTGAAGTCCTGTCTTTAGTAGTTGTCATAACTCTGGTAAACTCCCTTGTGTCAGGAGAACGTCCTCTCTCTCTCAACAGCTCTTTTTCAATGTCAGAGATCTTTAGTCTAAGGCATAGTGCTCTGGACTTCTGGCCTAGCTAATGGGAGGGTTGCATAGATGCTCATTAGCCTTTAGGCTGCTCAGTGTCCCCAGGTATGCTGCAGAAGATAATTCCTGAAGCACATTGCACCCATCCTGGGCTGGCTTCTAATATACCCCATGCACAATTTGAAACACTCATTTGAGTAAGACTTTGAAGGCTTTGGTACAGGGTAAATGAGATCTGGCCTGCTCCTTGCAACCTGCCTCTGCTTTTATCCTGAGGTCCTGGCATAGACATAGCATGCCACAGAAGACCTTGATCACCCCTTCTTTGAAGTGGGAAGACTGGGACTGTCTGGCCTCAGGACCTGCACTCGTGGAGGCAGCACTGGTGTGATCTTGGGAGAAGGGGGGTACCTCCTAAATGCACCCCCTTCATACATCCCTGCCTCTCCACATCAGGTTTGACAGCTGCAGTGTCAGCTCCCTGGCTCCAGCCATAATGAACTTCTCCATCACTATTTACCCATCATAAACTTACTTTCAGATCATCCTTATAACATTTTTCAGCTTTTTCAGCTGCTTCTGTCTGTGTTGGTTGTTATACTTTTTACATAATCCCTATCAGCAAAACAAATGCTCTCAGCTGAGCTGACCCATTAGCAGATCAAGGTTAATGACTTGTGGTTTCTTTTCCAAAGCCACCAGTCTCTAAGTAATGTTGAGTTAAAGTGTACATCAGTAGTGACCTATGGAGCTTGCTTTTGGTCCCAGCTCTCCACTCTCACTCCAGGTCTGCTTTCCCTCTGCTGCCTGTTCCAAGCTCCTGCTCTTTTCCTTTTTCTCAGGCTCTAGGGGAACTCATGTTTTCCTTTCTTCCTTTTTTTTAGGCTTGGATACCTTCCCTGGAGTTGCCCCCTCTTTACTGTGGTGGCCACAGGGCCCATCTACAGCTTCCTATGGGTACCCATCCACCACACAGGCACTGCTGAATAACCAGACGGGAGGCACATCCCCTTGGCATGCCAAAACAACCTCCTGCTCCAAGCAAGAGGGTCCTGAAACCAGGCAGGTACTGCTTACTCAAAGTGCTGTGGCCAAACCATGCCTGGTAGGAAAGACTGGGAAAAGAAGAAGCTGTTATTTTAATGTCTTATCCCAGCCTGATTTTCCCTAAACAATGAGGCTGGCGCTTTAAGCACAATTATTTTTCCTGGTGCTGTTTTATTTTATTATATCTGTATTGAGATTTCTACCCAGCTGCTGCCCCCACACAGAGCACCTCAGACATGAGAAAAAAGATTTGCCAACAGCAGGCTGTTCCCGTGACAAAGCACAGTGTGTTTTGCAGCTGGGATGAGAGGCAGAGGAGAAGCCGGGATGAGAGGCTGCTGTGAGTTTGCAAGTGACTGTCATTGTCTGTTTTGTAATCCTGGGTCATTGCGAGTAGCTTCTAAATTGATTTGTCCCTATGTAAGCATCATTGCCCGATTCAGAAAAGCTCCGTTCTCCTCTGTGCCTCTTATGCAAGTGTAACTCTCTACCACGCAGAAGTCGAATTGTGTAATCTTTGTCAAGCCTCTTTTTCCTCTGGGTTACACACATTGGGATCTGTTTTGAGAAGCAGAGATTGCTCATATGTCAAGGGAAAAAGTTTCCTGCCTTTAGCATGGCTATCTTGGCTGTAGCAACCTAGAAACTCTCCTGTGCTGGTTTGATTTTAACTGCTACATCAATAAATCAGCAAGAGCAGCCCTGTTGGGGAGGGACACTGGTCATCCCTGATACGTGCCCAGAGACACTGACTTCTGGGCCTAACCACCCAGCTGTCCCAGGAGGCTGCGGGGTGCCACATTTTCCCTTTTCTCAGCAGATGCTGAAGAAATTGAGCTGGCAGGACCAACCCCAAATCTAACTCCACTCCAGCTATACACTGGCTTGAGCATCCAGTGCTTCAAGTTATTACATCTCCTGAGGAAGACGTGGAATGTAAAATAGGTGCCACAGCTCCTTCTTGGAATAAAATAGATAAAAAAATCAATGCATTTGAAAGAGAAATAAAAAATAATGTCTAGTAGCACTAATATTCCTCCATGCGAGACTGCAAGTGCTGAGCCTCTCATGGCAACCTTGATTAAGGAAAACATCTTACTTTAGAGGGAGATTGAAGATCTAGAAAACACATCTGAAAGCATGACCTCAAGGTGATAATCATAATTACTGATGCTCCCATGGAGTTTTATGTATGTGACTTAAAGCAGAAAAATAAGGACCTGGCGTGGGATCATAAATTCAAATCTAATCTGAGAAGTAAAAAAATGTCTTGGACGCAGGCAGAAGGTGTGAATCTGCCTTAGCTCGGGTGTCACGCTGGCTGCACTCCTCTGTTGAAAGACATACTTGGTGAGTTTTTCCCATTGATTTTAGTGGAAACGAGATCAATTATCTCTTTGGATTCCTGTGTGGGAATGAGATTATGTTGAATATTAATTTGGCTTGCAATGGGCCCTGACTGTAATTTTCTATCAGCAAAGGAGAATTCATGTATTTCCATAAATTCAGATATTTCCATCTATTCATTCCACATATTCATAGACATTATCTCAATTCCCAGCTCTAGTTCAAACAAAAGTTAGTTCCTTTTACAAATAAATTATTTTTCACTGTTGATGATATTTCTAATTTTCGTAGGCAAATTTATACATTTGAACAAAGGAGACAAAAAATATCTTTGAAGTAGCAAAGCCTTTCTGAGAGCTGTACATAAAGTAAAAGAGAAAAGATAGTCTGGAAAATTTAAGGAACGGATGGGAAAGATTCCAAGTTACCTTGTACTTAATTGAAGTTCTCAGAAATGTTCTTTTTTTGTTTTCTATATTGGAGCTATTCCTTGAAGTACGTATGAACGCCTCTTCAAAATGGCATTTAATCTTTGACTGCATATATTTTTTTTTCACTTGTAGAAATGGAAGGGCTCTTTATGGAATTTGTTATTCTTTAGCACCTCTTCACCTTGGTTCCTAATTTTTGGCGAATGTTGCTGGGAGATATGATAGTACCGTCCATATTGTTCAGAACAGGATTTTCCCCAGTTTCTGCTGCTGAAAATCCCCCTTCTGCGGTAGTGATTTCTGTTATAGGGTGACAGCCTCAGACAGTATAAATCTGCTTTGCTTCACTGCTCTCAAATTACCCCACATGAGGATTTCCTTGAACATCTTCACCTCAACAGAACTATTGTCCAGTAAAAAAGAAATTTGGCTATTTTCCCAGGATTTCTGGATGTTCCACAGCTTGAAGGGGGCAGCAGCTGAATGGTGAGTACAGGTCTGGAAACCCAAAATGTATTCCCATAGAGCTGATGCTTTTTGGCCCCTCCGTGCACAGCAAGCTCCAACGGGCTCCTCTGGCAGCTACCATGGTACACTGAGGCAGCACGGGGCACACACACATATCCCTCTGCCTCCAGCCTAGATCACCCTGGGTGAGTGTGGAGATTAATATGCAGCCCACAGAGGTGGGTTTTGACTTTTTATTTTTGCAGAGCTCATAGACCAAAAAGCTGGGTCACTCTGGGCCCCTCACTACAAGAAAGACCTTGAGGTGCTGGAGAGAGTCCAGAGAAGGGCAATGGAGCTGGTGAAGGGTCTGGAGCACAAGTGTGATGAGAAGCCACTGAGGGACCTGGGGGTGTTTAGTGTGGAGAAAAGGAGGCTGAGGGGAGACCGTCTCGCTCTCTACAACTGCCTGAAAGGGGGGTGTAATGAGGTGGGGGTCGGTCTGTTCTCCCAGGTAACAAGCAATAGGATGAGAGGAAATGGCCTCATGTTATGCCAGGGGAGGTTTAGATTGGAGATCAGGGAAAAACTTCTTCACGGAAAGGGCTGTCAAGCACTGGAACAGGCTGCCCAGGGCAGTGGTGGAGTCCCCATCCCTGGGGGGATTTAAAAGCCGTGTAGATGTGGTGCTGAGGGACATGGGTTAGTGGTGGCCTTGGCTGTGCTGGGTTAACAGTTGGACTCGATGATCTTGAAGGTCCTTTTCAACCAAAACGATTCTGTGATTCTATGAATGCTTTAAGGTGCCCAAGTGCTACCCAGAGCAGCAGCTTTCTTTCACTGGGGCTGGTGGAGGTGCAGTGCCAGAGCGAGACAGGAGAAGTGGCCTGGCAACATTGTGAATGTTTTTATTCCCTGAAAGCCATTTGGCCACCTCTGCTGTCTAAAATGAGTTAGGTAAAGCAGCACCCAGGTTACGTGCAGCATGTATGACCGAAGCTCCCTTGCTGCAAGGTGCTTCTGCCGACCCAGCTACGAGCGCAGGGCAACACCATTTGACATGGGAAAATCACACTGGTTGAAATACACTCTTTAAAACTCAACCCTAAGGCACTCAGCAGTCCCAAGCAGTGGCTGGGCACGGTGGCTCTGCCGCCCCGTACCCCACTGGAACATCCTCCTGCAGCAGCCCCAGCTCCTCGTTTTCCTCCCAGACCTGCTCCTCCCCAGCAGCATCCGAGTCAGCAGGAGCGCTGCTTCGAACCACGTTACAATTTATTAATGACAAACATGCTTCCTGTTCCAGCATGCAGGCATAGCATCTCTGTCTTCAATTATTGCCTGCGTTTGATTTCTTCGCTTAAACTGCTTGAATCAGGGATGTGCCTGACCTGTATGGAGCCACTCGTTCTGCCCGTAGTAATCATAGTAGTAAAAGTAATAATACTAATGACAATGTTGTCATGGGTGGGATATTAAAATCCACTAGTGCCACAGCTCCCGGAGGAATCTTAAAAGGCACTATAATTAAGTCACAACACACTACAGCCCTGCTGCGAATGAGAGATGCAAGAAGAAAAGACACAGACAGTATGACTTCGGTACGGCCACTTAAGGAGCCACGGTTTACAAAACTTCTATGGAAAATGGAATAGCAGGAGGTGACTTGGAAATTCTCAAGACTTGTAGGAAAAAATAATGGGCAAAGCAGCTGTGTAAGCTAATGGTACAGCCACGGGTGTGTAGCATAAAAAAAAGGGGCCTTCTGCAAAAGTATCTCGGAGAAAAGAAAACCATTACAGTATAACAGGGAGGGGTGTGAAATCAATGTCAGCTCAAAGTCATTGGGGTACTTCATTCCAAGGGAAGGAAAGGGGAGAAGGGAAAAAAAATGGGTGACTAGGAAAAGACTAAGTTCTTTAAAAAAAGCTTTCTTCATAAGCAGTATACAAATGAATGTGTGAAAAATTAAATTTGTATAAAGGGATGTGAGTAGCAGGGAAGGGAATTAGCGGTGATTTATTGCCACACTGGCAATTCCCCGGGGAAAGATACGTGCAATGAAGAAGAATAAAACACTGGAAAAAGTCAAGTGTGGGTATTAAAATGTATACAGAGAAAGAAACATGATTTTGGCAACTCTCATAAGTTAATATGACCTTAGTCACTGGTAAAATAACAGCACAGATAGAAAAAAACTGTATCTCCGCACAGCTGAGAGATAATGGAGCAAGAAGCAATAAACAATATAATTTAAAAAGAAAAATCACTTCAGAGTGAAAAATGCCTTTGAAAATAATAATTAAAATAGATGATTTGATCAAAATACACCTAATACTTCTACACAAGAATAATGTTATTTACAGGCAGTCCTCCTGAGTTCAGTATAACTTTCTGCAGCTGGGAAGATGTTTGCATCTGTAAATGTTTGTGGGATCAGGGTACTTGTGGGTAATGGGAATACAGCTCCCGGGATATAAAACGTGAGTCCGGAGCCTCAACACCAGTTTGTGGGGCCATGGTGGGCTGCGGCAGTTGGGGGAGAGAAGAGCTCACCTATTTAGATTCCCTGAGAGATGCTCAAAACAGAAGAAAAAAATATCACCATCTGTGTGCGTCTCGATAGTGTAAACAGGGGAAGGAGGGGGGGAATGTTTTGTATGGCACCGGGAGACGGAATTTGCACTACCGTGATGGGAAACATAAAAAAATCCTGCATACCAGCAGGGAAAGGTGAATTTGAGAGAGTATCAAAAGCTTCCCCCAGCATCTGGGGTAGGCTGCATAGGGCCACGCTGGCGCTGCAGCCTGGGGACACTGAAAACTCGGTTAAACAAATCATTAGAAAACATTGAGCGGGATTCATTAGAAAATATGGAGTGGGATATGGTCTTATTCTTGCAAAGCGAACGGCTGTGAGAACCTAATTAGTTATTTCAATCAGGCTCCCCAGAGTCAGTCATGTCTGGATTTGCCTTTCCGGCTCTGCAACCAGTTTCTTCCCCAATTTTGGGTGGGCTGGGCAAGCTCGGCGAGTGCCTGGTGGTGGGGGGAACCTGGGGGGCTGCGGCAGCACCCGGCACATGGAGGGTGCAGGGCAGCATGTCAGGGCAGCAGTGCTACCCAGCCTTAATGGGAACGAGGAACAAGCAAAGAGGAAAAAAATGGAGATGGCAGCAATGGCGTGAAAAGGTGGGCAGGGGAGAGGTTTAGAAGGAATAAAGGATACCTAGCTGCAGATACCTACAGCTTCTCCAGACTAACGCCCTGTGTGCACCCCCTTTTCCAGCCCCTGTGACCCATGTGGGTGCCTGTGCTCCTATCTCAGTCACCCCTGGGCTTGGGCAGCTCACGTGCTCTTATTTCCACTTGTGTGCATGCAGAAAGCATAGAAAATCACACTGTGGCTATGCTCAGGCATTCACTGAGCTGGCTGTCCTGAGTTACATGAGGCCCTGAACTGCTCTGGTTTGTGTCACAGGGTCAGGCTTGGCACTCGCAGACAATCAGAGACCAAAGCACCCAGGAGTCTTTCTCCCTGCTCTCTGCAGGGAACACGTCCTGGGGCAATGAGGTCCCGAGCCAGAAACTGCTAGACAGTCACAGCTCCAATGATGCCACTTGATGTTCCTTTGCAACTGAAGCAATTGTGCATTTTTTCAGTCTTATTTCAGCCACTTACCTGCCTAGGACACATGCCTGTGTATTGTAAAATCAGCTCCAGAGACACACAGGCACACGATCACATTTCTGGTGTACCTGTGGGATACGGAGCATGTAACACAGGTATGGTTTTATGCCAGGTTTATGCTGCCTGTGGGAGGACAGGTGATATGCGATCTGTCACAACTCCTGGTGGTGTCAAGTTTGCACATCAATACTTTCTGGCTCGTATGAGCCAGCATTTTGAGTTTATACTGACATGATGCTCTACCATCAGGTGAACATGACTATTTTGATCCAATAGCCCCGGTGTCTGAGTTACTACAGAAGTATGTCTGTGAGGAACCAAAGCCTGGAAAATGCTTGGTAGGATGGCAGCTCTGCTAATGGTTTTACTCCTCCAGTTTCAGGCTGAGCACCTTGCTAGCCATAAGTTAGAATCACAGAATCATTTTGGTTGGAAAGGACCTTTAGGATCATCGAGTCCAACATTAACCCAGCACTGCCAAGGCCACCACTAACCCATGTCCTTCAGCACCACATCTACTCATCTTTTAAATCCCTCTAGGGATGGTGACTCCACCACTTCCCTGGGCAGCCTGTTCCAGTGCTTGACAGCCCTTTCCGTGAAGAACTGAATTTGACAAGGTTTCTGCAAGTCAAACCAGTCCTGGTGCTTCTATAGAAAATACAATTGTGGGAAATGCACTGATTTTGTGTAACAAAATCTTCTGGGCCATCTTTATCCATATGACAAGGGAGGTATGGAGCAGGAGAGAGTCTTCAGTAGCATCCCATCTCTGAGCTGGAGGGAGCATCCCACCATACAGATGCCACATATCCGACTGCAGCCATCACACTCTCAGTAGTGTGGCACTGTCCCCATCCAAGAAAAATACAGAGCCAGGATTGTCTTTCTGCAGGGAAAATCCACTCTGACACCAGGGCAGCCTTAGGGATATTAACAGCTCACAGATATTAAGTGATCCAGCTCCAGTTTTGTCTGTGGCTTTGCAGATTGACTTGGCCATGTGAAATGTTGTTTGCGTAGCCATCAGCAGGGCCGGTGGAGGACAAGCAGAGGGCAGGACAGCCCGGGGAGACCTCAGCCTGGCTGGAGACCTCGTTGTGCCTGTGCCAGCAGCGAGAGAAGCTGCATGTGCTCCGTGTTTGCTAACGGAGAGGTAGAAAGGCGCCCGGCTGGCTTCGCCCCGGCCGCTTGATTACCGTATTGATTGGCTCTGCCACTGCGCCCACGAAGAGGGAGCGAGCAGCCACAGTTCATTACTGTGTGCAGCGGGAAGGAGGGGTGGGAAGGGGAGGCCGGGGAAAGCAGCAGCACGGGGAACTGCTGAAGCACAGCCACGGGCCAGCCTTACTCACGGGACTCCTGCGAGTCCCTGTTTTTTCACACAAAACATGTGTCTGTACCAGCACATCCTTTAAATCTCTTCCCAGAGCACTACATCAGGAGCAGTTTGTAATAGGATGATGATATGACTGTGAGCAAGGCACGGGTGGTTTTCAGCCCATAGCTTAGTGGCTGGTGAGGTTTTCTGAGCTGTTCGGGCTATGCTGGGCTGGCCCCATGTGGTGGATGAGTTCCCCTCCACAGGCGGTTTGGGACCCCGCAGCCCCTGTGTAGTCCCACCACGGGAGTTCTGCAGCCCTAGAGATGGTGGATTTGCAGCTCGTGGTCGTGCTGCAGGACGGTCCCAGCAGCAGCGTGCTCTGGCTGAGCCCTGCTGCCCCCTCCAATGCTTTGAGCACAGGCTCTGTCTCCACCCATCCCAAAAAGGCCACTTGACCCAGGTGCCCTTTTCCTAATTCAACTTAGCACAATAACGCAAAACAAGGAAGCAAAAAAAAAAACCTGTCACAAGCAGAGCACGATCTTTTTTGGGGCTGCCAAGATTTTCCCCAGCTTTCTGCTCTGGGTAAAGGAGCCACAAGCAATGATGGGGAGCCTCAGACGTGTGTCCTTTCTATCACACCCCACATGCATACAATGGCAAAACAGTATGTGGACACCGGGGAAGATTTCATGCCGTGTCCTGTGTCTCAGCACAGTCAGGGTAGTTTTGCAGAGGTGGGTGCAAATGCTCCTTTTGCCCAGGCCACGAGGCTGGAGCTGGCTGGGGTCCCAGGGAGCAGACAGCCGCACAAGAGAGTGCTAAGGGTTGGAGCCACGCTCTTTAGATGGATTTCTTTTCTTAAATTATGCTTTAATTTCCTCTCCTTCTGGTACCAATGCCTATGTTTTAATGAGCTCGCTCCCCTAGCATATCAAACAAGTCTGATCCCTGGTGCTCCCTGTTTGCAATTCCCAGTGGCTCCTAACCAAGAATTGTGCTGTTTAATTTTGCCAGTCTTCTAGTTTACATTGAAGCATTAAAAAAAAAACATAGGCGAAAGGACCATATTTCTCCCGGCCTATTGATAGAGCGTGATAGGTATTAAATTCTATAATTCTTTCACTGGCCTTTAAGCAGCCTTGGTGTTAATATTTAATGATGAAAGATGCTAGTAATCAGCCCTGTATCCCAAGTGTCTGAATGCTTTATGATCTTGCCTTTGGGAGCCTAATTGTGAACCCAGCCTGCCAGAGCTTCCCACCCCAACTTAATAAACTTTGCTGTTTCTGCCCAGCACATCATCTGTCTCCAGGCAGGATCCAGCTCAGAGATGATCAGGTAGCACGAGGAGGAAGGACAGAGAAGAGCGTGATAGTAAGGGTGAGCATGGAGGCTGCTGAGACAGAGATGGGTGTGAAGCAGGCAGCGTGCCCTGCCTGCTGCAGGGAAAGCACAGCCCAGCTAGGGGCATCCACTGTTGACTTGGCACTGCTTTGGGAACAGCTCTAACTCCAGCCTTGCAGCACAGATGTCTGCAGGCTACACTGCAGTCCAGCCCAGAAGCAGCTGACAACAGTGCATTGACCATGTTGTCCCCCCGAGCAGCCAGGTAGTGTGGGCTGTGAGCCTGGGGTCTGCATATGCCAGTCCCTGCCAGTCCCACCTGACTGGTGGGATGCCTTCCTTCACCCTCCTGCCCAGCGATGGTGTCTCTCCCATCTCCCAGTCAGCCTGAACTCCTACACCAACACCCCTCAGCCCAGATAAAGCCAGGCACTAGATTCTGGACTTGCAGCTCCATCTCCAGCTGGTTTCCAGAGCATCATGGGGTGTGCTCGCTGACGTGGAGGTCTGCCACAGCGCAGGTAGTGCTGCTGAGGGTGATGCTTCACTGGGTTGGAATGGCCTCAGGCAAAGTCAGCAGAGCCCCGTACCGAAGGAGAACTGCTGTTAGTTGCTAATAGTACTTAGCACTTACACATTGCAGAGACATTTGTGTTCAAAGCCGTGTACAAACATGATCTCATTAACTGCTGGCATGGGAGCAAGCGCTGTCATTCAAAGCCAGCTGTTGGGAAACTGAGGCAGACACAGGACTGTGCAGCTGAGGCAACTGAAGCAGACATCACCCATCTGCCGTGACCATGTCTCACTGCCACCGTAGGTCACACTGCTCCTGCCTCCCTGGTGCAGGGTTGCAGCCTCTGGCTCTTCTGATGCCAGTGCTGGGCTGGCTGGTCCTTGTCCCTGCTGGTACCATCGCAGTGGGAGCCCTTCCCATACCACTGTGAGCACTGTTGTAATAGTAGCGACATATTTTACCTGTAGATATTTTATTCCAATTTAGGAGGTGCAATAAGCTTTCTCCAGAAGGCATAAACCTTATTTTGCTGTATATTTGTCTGCCTAGTGTTTATGCTTGTATAATGAGATGAGTAAGTAACCTTGCAAGCTGATTGTGTTATATGGCCACATATAACCATGGTGGAGTCTGGGAGCAAGTCTTCCCTCCCGAGCATGACCCTGAGGAAAGCTTGTCAGGGAGGCCAAAGAGAAACGTGGTCCTAGACCAAGGGAACATGAAATTCATTAGAGTGAGGGGCTCATATGCAGCAGCTGCAGACCCACATTATCCAACAGAAGCTTCACAAGGGCCAGGAGGTGCCAGTGGGATGGAGATAGAGCCTCTCTTCTCCAGCTCACCCAGGTCACTCAATATATCCCACTCACTTTCTTGCAGTGTTGCTTAATCTCATATATTCCTTGAGACAGCTGCAGCAGAGTCCCCACTCTGACAGGCAGTTTTATTACTGGAAGAAGAGGTAGGAGTGTCTTTTGCTGGTGCCACAGCCTCCAATAAACACCCTTGCCTTCCCTGGTAGCAGACTGGCACCCCTGAGCTATTTCAGAAAGGCTTTTCATACACCAGGGAGCCACAGAGCAGCCAGCAGGACTTGGTTGCTGGAGCTGGGTGCACTGGGAGGCCCCATCAGGAGAAGAGCCCCACAGAGCTGCTGTGCAATGACTGCAGACCCCCGTGCAAACTGCACCCGCTGGGCAGCCCCAGCTGCACCAGAGCAGGGGTCAGTCCCGCCAGAGCCCAGAGATTTATTTGATGATGTTAGTAAGCTTTTCATTGCCTGGCATAGAGAGATACCAGGGCTCCTGGGCAAGGAGCAGAGAAGTCATCTTCATGCTGATGGGATGGTAAGAGTTGCTTCAATCACTTGCTCCACTCCTGCCCCCGGTAAGAAGGGCTCAGCTTCCCAGGGCGAGGACTTGGCATCTGGGTCCATCCCAGAGCTTCTTTCATGCAAGCTGTGTGAGCCACAGCCCAATCAGAACCCTTTCAAGGGTGGGCAACTGCCGTTGGGTGACGCTCATTCACTGCAGTGTCCTCAGGTCTGAACTCCCACTGGTTTTGAGAACCTGCAGGGGCCAGAACTATTTCTAAGTGCTGGAAAACCATCAAATTCCTGCCCAGGCATCCAGGTTTGAACAAAAGAGTAGAAGAAATGTTGTGTCACAGAGCCAGCTCCTGGGACAGTGAGTCCTGCTGCTCCTGCAGCTGGAGACAAGCTCCTGTCTGCTGCCGCAGTTGTGACTGGCACAGGCAGGCAGCTCCCACCTCGTGCTTCAAAGCAGAATGAGAAATGGGGAAGGCAGTGGTGTGCTGGGAGAGCACCAAGCCAGAGTCTGACAGAGGCAGATAAGGCTTCCCTGTGGCAGGTGGTGGGTGCTGATGTGCAGGCAGAGCTGCCTACCTGCCTCGGAGCTGCCACGGCTAGTGTGGAGAGCGGAAGGCTGGGATGCAGCACAGCCTGCCCTCACTCCCCAGCCAGGGCTTGGCACAGTCTGGTCCTGCAGAGCCAAAGCTCTCCCCATCCCACCTCTCTCAGCCCTGGTGCCATCTGAAGCCTCACCTTTGGGTGCCCTTAGGGGGGTCCACTCTCCAGCATCCATCACACACATCCTTCTCTGCAACAACGAGTTTACCCAGCGCCGCCTTGACCAGGAGTCAAGCCTTAACAAGAACCTTTTTTAAAAAAAAACCATGGAAAGGATCAAATGTTGCTAAGAATCTTTGACTTCTCCCTGCTCTTTCTGACTCAAAATATCAAAGGCAAAATAAGATTTTCAGCGTATCAGAGAGCAGAGCAGGAAGGCATACTGTAAACAAACTAATGAGTTTAGTGCCAGTGAGAATAGCCCACGCTATTACATCTCTCTTCCCAAAATGAGAGAATCCTTCTGATACAATTTACTGACATCATTAGCAGGGCTTCCTGCACTGCTGCAGAGTCTGCCCTCACCACTGCTTCAGATTTTAAGCTTGCAGGCTTAAAATGTTATTGTTTTAATCTTTACATAGCGAGAACATTTTAGAATTGTGAACCAGGTTTGTCTGGGGGGTTGCCTTGAAATGCTCATACTCACCTAAAGGGATGTAGACTCTGAAGTAGAACAATGACAAATTAACTTTCACCGCTAGCAGCCATTTGGGGAAAATCATCAGCTTCTGGGCTTTTTTTTTTTATTTTCTTGTTGCAAACTGCTTCCTGTACTTCCTTAGGGGAGCTCAGCTGCTCCAGCCATTTTGGGCAATGCCGAAGTGATCCAGCAACATTTAGCTGAGAGTTTTGGAGTGGCAACAAGATTGATCTAATACAAAATCAGAAATGTAGACGTCAGAATTTTGTATCTGGAAATAAAAAATTTCTGCATCAAATTCAGTGGGTGTTTGCATTTTTTAATGCAGCTGAGCTCTTCACAGTGCAAGCTGACTGTGCTTCAGAGCGCCCAGTTTGGAGTAACAGCTGCAGGACAGGAGAATCAGGCGGTGTCAGGATGCTTTGGAGTCCACCAATAAGTCTATTTTCTATGGTAGTGCAGGATCTTAGTTTGCCTAAGAGAACATGTAATAAATATCCAGAGTAATGCAGGAGCAATCCAGTTTGCCCTTCAGTACACTGCCGACCTGCATAGTGCCGCTGCTGTAAAGACTACTGAAAAAGCTGCTCCTGAAACTGTTGTAGAATCACAAAATTATTTAGTTTGAAAGAGATCTCCAGCCCAACCTTCCGCTCAAAACTTCGAAACAAAGTCAGGTTGCTCAGGGCATTGCCCTGTTGGATTTTGAACATCTGCAAGGATGAAGATCCCTCAATTTCTTTGGGCTGTTGGCCTAGTGCTTGACCTGCCTCACAGGGAAGAACCTTTTCCTCATGTTCAGACAGGATTTCCCTTGCAACTTGTGCCTGTTGCCTCTTGAACTTTGGTATGCACCTCCAGAAGAGTCTTCCTCCATCTTCTCCATAACCCCCTGGAGATTTCAGTGATACTGTAGGATTGCATCTTGTTTCCGCTACTGCCTCCTAACTTGCAGCAAGATTTGTTGTGATTGCTGCTTTAACTGTGGAATAACAGAATAATTAAAGAGGAACTTTTCCAGATAAATAATCTCCCATCTTCCTTACCATGCTGGAGGAATCCCAAAATGTAACACCAAACAGGTGGGAGGATTGGCCCCTCCAGAAACCACACAGGTTTCCTGGTTACTTTAACAGACAGAGATTGTCTCTGCAGATCTAATTCTCCACTGTTGGGATTTCCCACTGCAGCCCCACCTCTGGACCTGCCCCTGGAGGAGCCCTCCTTGCTGCTGGCTGCAGACAGAGCCTTTGGATGTCTAACCCTGCGTCGGGCTGGCACTCCTTACAGTCCTCTTCCTCCTGCCAGCACAACACATACACTCACTGCACACCCACTTTCCCCAGCTTTGCATTTATATTTAACTTAGGAACATCTAACTCAGATTGAGCTGTTTCTTTTCCAGACAAACTTGTCAGACCTTATTTGTATGCCTCTCTTGTCCTTCTTTAGAGCCTCTACCTTTTGCTTTCCTGAATCGTAATTAAAAACCGACATCTGTCCTACAGACCCTGGGAGAAATTTCCAGGTCCAAGGCAAACCACAGCCACATTTCAGATTCCTGCTAGTGCAGGACTTGTGCACACACATCCACCCCTGTCTGTCCAAACTCTGGTTTCCATTCAATCAACCAGCCCAGTTCTTTGTCCATGGAGAAGCTGTGGGATGTTCTGGCAGGTGAAAGTATTGATCATGAGTGAACCATAAGTCCAAAGGTACTGTATAAGTGGTAGGGAATGCACTGTCCCTTGAGGACTGTGGAGACCACCCTCAGTGGTTCCCATGGCAAATCATCAGATGAGCACTAGGTCTTCCTGAAGAGAGCCAACAGGCAAGTATTTACCGATGACCTGGAAGAGAGTGTACAGTCTTCAGAGACAAGAATTAAAGGGGGTATAAAACCCAGCAGGAAGACAAATGTCACCAAGGCATCATCAATCACTTGGTAGGCTGAATTTGTTCCAGAAGTCTGAGTTTTGTACAATGAAATGGAGATCCACGCATCTAGGAACAAAAATATATACACAAGTTGGGACTGTTGTACAGAGTAATGATTCGAAAAGTGTAGTGGGATCAGGTGGAAGCCTTCTGAACTTGAAGTCCATAAAGAGGAGAACAACAAAGAGCAACATTCACTGTCTTCACATTCATATGGGACTGTGCATTGCTTTAACAAGAGTACCCATGTGCTCAACGTCCAGTTCCAGGGTCACACATAATGAAAACATGGAAAGAATCCAAGAACGAGATACAAAAGTTAGTGAAACTCTGAAAAAAAACCCAAACCTTTGTTTTATAATGAAAGGTTTAATTAAAAGCACTTTAAATAGTTACTTGACACAAGCCTGAAAGTACCCAGCAGAAAAGAATATGTTTGAGACCAGAGAGCACTTTAATCTGGCGATCAAAGATGTGACAAGATCTGGTAGCTGGAAGCTGAAATTAGACAAATTCGACCTGAAAAGAAGACACATTCCAAGAGTGAAGGGAATTAGGCTTTAAACAATGTAAGGAGGAGATGGTTGATTCTTCCTCACCTGGAGTATTTTACTTGAAATTGGATGTCTTTCTAAAAGAGCTGCCCTAACTCAAGCAGAAATTATAGGTTTGAAACAGGAATCACTTGGTAAAACTATCTGGCCTTGGTGATGAAGGAGGACAGAGTAGCCTTTCTGGCCTCAGCATCAATAATCCATAACATCCTGTCACAGAGACATTTGATCGTCTTGATCTACACGTCTTTAAAAGCCACATGAACATGTCTAGTTGCACTTGAGTTACCTTGAGTTATTTACAGATTACTCCACTGCATGCAATAACTCTGCATCAGGTTCTTCAATTCCATGCATGTGTGCGTGATCCAGACAGATCTCCCGCTTCTCATTGTTCATCTCTTCTCCAGGATTTCACCTTCCTGCTTGCCTCTCTGGCGCCTCTGGTACAAAATCACAATATCACCCACCTCAAAATGGAGTTAATCCAGCTCCCCAGCCAGCTCCCCCTTCTTCAAGGGGACAGTGCAGTGTGAGGCAGCCATCCTAAGTCATCACTGCGCTGAGCACAGCTGCGTTCATTGTACACTTCCAGAAGGACCGTTGAGCATCCAGATCTTTGGGAAGCAGCAGCAGGACAGAGATGAGTACGCCGGCCCTGCAACAGGATGCTTGTGATCGGGACTATGCATCCTGCTTTGGCTGGTTTTGGGGTGCAGAGTCAGTGCTGGTAGGAAGCTGGATCACTCCCGGGAGAGAAGTGGAACAAACCCACCCCTGCATCAAGGGTGCTACTGGAAAGACACTGAGGTGCTGGAGAGAGTCCAAAGAAGGGCAATAAAGCTGGTGAAGGGTCTAGAGCACAAGTGTGATGGGAGCGGCTGAGGGACCTGGGGGTGTTTAGTCTGGAGAAAAGGAGGCTGAGGGGAGACCCTCTCACTCTCTACAACTGCCTGAAAGGAGGGTGTAGCGAGGGGGGGGTCGGTCTCTTCTCCCAGCTAACAAGTGATGGGAAGAGACGACACAGCCTCAAGTTATGCCAGGGGAGGTTTAGATTTGAGATCAGGAACAATTTCTTCGCCAAAAGGGTTGTCAAGCACTGGAACAGGCTGCCCAGGGAAATGGTGGAGTCACCGTCCCTGGAGGGATTTAAAAGCCGTGTAGATGTGGTGCTGAGGGACATGGGTTAGTGGTGGCCTTGGCAGTGCTGGGTTAATGGTTGGACTCGATGATCTTAAAGGTTCTTTCCAACCAAAATGATTCCATGATTCTATGATCACGCTCAGTAGCTGCACAGAGGTGACTCAGTCCTGACATGGTGGGAGCCTGCACTCCTGTCCTTGACATGGTGCAGAAGAGTGGGCACAAGTTTTGTTTACCTTCCTGTTTTCAATATTGGTTATATTTTGATTTGCATAATCCAGTACAGTAAACAATACAGTCAGATGAGACTAAACGAGGGGTAAAAAGAGGAAAACACAAACATATTTACCTAGTCTAATGAGCAGCACGCTGATCAGACACGAGCTGCCACCTGGACTCCTGAAGGGCACAGCCTGGTGCTTGGTGTGAAAGCTGGGAGGTGAAATGCGGGGGAAGAGAAACAATGTGGTGTGGGAGAAAAGCAAAATCATTTTCTCGGGCATGAGGAATGCTGTATCTTCCCATCTCCAAAGGTTCATCTGTCCTAGTAATGCCTCCTGGTTGCTCACGCGGCCGGTCACGTTGGGGTGAGGAATACCCGACCGCTGTGCAGTTGCAGGAGGGCTGCTTCACTGCTCCTTGTGCTGCCTGGTGGCATTCGCTTCTCCAGCAGAAGCTGAGCGCGGATGGTGTGAGCTACATGGAGGGTGTGGGTATGGGATGGGGGGATCAGAGAGGCTTGAACCTGCAAAGCAACCTGGTCGAGTACTTCATCAGCATCCCCACATCTCTCTCCTCTTTTCCTGCTTCCCCAGCTCAAGAAGCTGCTACAAGCACATCCAGGCAACAGTGCTGGGAACAGAAATTACTCTCTGAAATGAAGACTGAAACAATGTGTGTTTGCAAGCAGAGAGCATGTCTGAAAGGAGAGATCAGGAAATTGGCATGCATTGTTGAAATCACAGGTTACATTTTTTAAAGAGATTTTGAGAGTAAAATTATTTTAATTAAGTGACTTTAAACAAAACACGATGTTTCATTTCAGATTTAATGTAACATCACGTTCCACCCCAAATCCATTTTTTGAGGCTTTATGTCAGAAAGAGACCTGAAAAACAGACTGGCTTTAGCGAATGGGGTGCATTTTCTTTTGTCTTGGCTTACTAAGCAAATTAAAAAAAAAGGATGACTGTAGAAAGCCCTCCCCACACCTGAAGCTCCTGACATGTGCCAGTCAGGAGGTGCAGGCGCTGTGCCAGCCCCACGCTTTCAGCGGGGACTCACCTGTTTGCACGCTCTCCTCATACCTCCCTTGCACAGGTAATAAGAGCCCTGGCAGAAGACAACCTGCTGCCCGCTGCTGAAGTGCATAATAAGGTGTATGTTTTATAAGGGAGACGGTTTTAATGGGGTTTAGTGGATCTAAGAGTCTCCACTGTGTCATAAATTCCTGAGACAAGCTTTTGGTGTCATATTGCTTCTTGTTATAATGAAGGGGATTTGAATAGGATGTAATGTAGTTGGGAGCTAAGATATGGCAGCAATTTATCACGAGAATCTGCTGCAGCGCTCGGGAAAATGAAAGCTTTTTTAGACATAGATACAGATGGATTGGAAATGGACTTGCTGCTCACACAGGAGGCCCCTTTATCACCAATAATACCAGGACAAATACTGCTTTGCACTTGGCGCTGTCTCTAATTGCATTAACATATCAGTTGTGAGTGGTAACGCTCCTAGCCAGAAACTCATCACCAGTAGAGCCTCTGGCATACGAAGAAGGGTGCCAGCTGCTTGTAGGTGTGAATATTGTCATAAATGGGATTTCATAAGCAGAAGTAAAAGATCCACTCATGTCTCCTACAGTAAATGAAGCAGCTCCTTGCTTTGTAGCTCATTGCTTTACAGCTCCTTGCTCTCCATCCCTAGCTGGGAGTGTGCACCCAGATGCGGACACGGAAGGTAAGGCAAACTTTCAGGGGAATAAAGGAAAGGTTTACCCTCGGGGCAACGTCTTGTGTGAGTTCTCAGAGAATAAGCATTTTGCTTTTGTATTGGCCCACTGTCCTCCTGCACTGGGACAATGTGTGTCTAATCTCGGCACAATAAAGAATATAGGACACAGGGGAACTAAGTCAGGGAAAGAATCTAAAAAGAGCCTTAAAATAAAGTATGGGGCCAAGTATGGTACTACTGCTCTCTCAGCTGTGTGACCCTCCCTGCCCAGGGCGGCTGGAAGGGATCTGCACAAGGAAATGCTTACAGAAAATGTAGAAAGACCACCTAATGCCCCACCACCCCAGGTAGCAGGTGCCTGGCCTTGCCTGCAGCCAGATGTTTTGCAGGACACATTATATGGGCTGGCCTTGTGCAGCGATGCCTGTGCAACAGGGGACAACCCTACAGACAACCCCACTGCTGTGCTGTTGCATGGACCACATGGGGCTGATAGTGCCATAACCCGGAGAAAAGAGGGCACAGCTCCAACCAAGCTGGGCCCACGTGAGTGTGCACAGCAGGGGACAGAGCCAACAGCTGGTGCCAGCACTGGAAGGGATGCCTGGGGACATGGTACAACCCATCAGCAGTGCTCCTCTCCTAGACCCAGGAGCACCCCTACTCCTCCAGGGAAAAAGCAGTTTCTGCAGCTGACATAGCCTGAGTGTCATGGACCTGGGGGCACTAATAAGCTTTAATTGCCTAACTGGCCCCACCTGGGCTCCCCGCCCACACATCCAGCATCTCCATTTAAGTTCAGGCCTGAGCCTCTAGTCCTTGTCTCAGCTGTTTTGTGGGTTTTTCTGTTCCCAGCTCTGACTGGTCTTCCTGGGATGAACCCTGGACCTGACTTGTCACCTTGTCTTCTCTAGGGCTGCTGATGGACTTGTCTTTGTCACCAGCCTCAGTAGCCTAACCCCCTTCAGTTATTGTTGGATGTGCCAGTCCCTGGATGCTGCCCTGCCACTGGCTTCCCACTCACTCAGGACCAGCCCTGTTCTTGCAGCTTCTTCACACTGAGGGCCACCTCCAAGGCGATCAAGGAAGATCCTGCATCACTGGAGTGCCTGACCAGAGCACTGGTGAGTGTCTTCCATCTCCTTTAGGAAGAAGGCAGGGTATAGCCCCAAGGGGCAATGAGACATGTGAGGCAAACAGATGTGCCTCCAGGGCAGGTCTTCTCACCCTTCTTGCCTTTAGTCCCTGGTTTAGCCATGCAGTACATCTCCTAGCATGCAGGACTGATATATGTGACAACCATGGGGATGTCTATAGCTTATGGGTGCACTAACTTTTCTGCCTGCTGAACCCCCAGAAAAAGCACTGCCCAAGCATAGACATCAGTGACTTCTGAGGAGGAGCAGTCCCTCACCTGGAGGGGCTTTGTGCCCATGCTTATGACCTCCATTTGCCTGATGGTTTTTCTTTCTTTGAATGCAAATCTGCAGCATGAGAGCTGGGAATATGGCACTGGGAGACCATGATGGTGAGGGGAACTTCTGGGCTTGCTTTATCACCCAGTTTCAGGGCTCTCTGCAGCGTTCTGGCAATATCTGCAGGCATTGCTGTAGCTGTCAAGGGGAGTTCAACATCATGTAGGAAAGACCACCTTGCTGTATAGAAAGGGTCTGTAGGCGAGAGCCAAGATCCTTCAGGATCAGACAAAGGAAGTAACCTCAAGCTGTGTACATGGGGGGTACTGAATCCTGGAAACACAGTGTGACCAAAAACAGTCCTGTAGGTGCCTGCTGTACACCTGGCCAAGCTTGTGGGGATCCTGCCTGTGCTGATCACAGACCCTGCAAGTGAGAGGTCCAGGCGCTGCACGGACTGTCACCAGTGCTTTCACATGGAGGGCAAAATGATTCTGGCTTTCTGGAAGAAAGTTTTCCCTAGCACAAACCCTTAACCAGTAAGCATTTCTCTTGCACCTGCCCTCATTGCAGGTTAAATATGATTGACCTTCTCCCAGTTTTTGGAGGTATGAGAGGGTTATCTTCAGTATTTGGGCTGTGCTCCTGGTGGGAGGGGGAAGGACCCAGATCTGTTCTGTCGCTGCCTGTGGGGCTTCTTAAGTGTCAGCCGCTCAGGGATGTAAATGTTGCATACATCAGGTTATTCAGAATTTGGTTCATCCTCTTTTGATCTCATATTTGTGTCTTTTTGGGCTCTGGATCTATTTATGCACCCCACCCTCTTCATTTCTTTCTTCCTTTCTCCTTATAACTCTAATCATCCCTTTTAGTTTCTAAAGATAGGACAATGTTGTGATAAGGAAAAAGTAATTTTGCAACTTGACCTAAAAATGGGCATGTTTGGATCCAGTCAGTTCATGGAATGCAGCTTCAGAATTAGGCACAACTTCCGAAAGTCCAAATCTGGACTTTTCTTGTGCTGTGCAGAGGGCTAGGTAACCCTTGAGATGGTTGGTGCCTGTCCCATGAACGCTTGGCACTGGGACTTTGTCTGAGTCCAGGAGCAAATAGGAAGGGTGGGGTGGGGGTCTGATATGCTTAGGTTGGCTTTGATGGCTTTAAGGAGTGTCATGGCAACAGTGTTAGCTGGGTAATTAATATTGCACACAGGATTATAGTGCAGGCATAGAAGACAGTGCTTTAAATACCTAAAATAGCCTCTCTGTGCTAGCTTGCTTTCCCAGTTGGGTGGGGACTGCTATATTTCAGGATCGGTAGAGCCATGGGAAAGGTCAGAGGACCTATATGCAGTGCTCTAGCTGACCCTATTTCTAGCACAAGGTTTGGCTTGTGGACACAGACATCAAGCCCATTGGAAAGGAGCAGGGCACTGCTGTGTGCAGTGGGTCCTGAGCTCCCAGCCAGCAGGCAGGAGGAAAAGTGGGGAGTCAAAGCAAACCAGCTCTCTGGGATGTGTCCTGCAAGCCAGGAGCTGCAGGTGATGATGATGAAAGCAAGTGCTGCTGATTGAAGCAAGCCTGACATATTTTTGCCTTGCTCACAATCTGATGGTAGATCTCTAGGAGTGGGGGGAAACTGGTAGATGGCAGGATGGGAACATGCTGAAGAGCCCCTCCAACAACTGTTCATTCCCCAGTGGTCTATGTGGGAATCCTGCTCCATTCTTGCATACTGAATCCAGGAGCAGCTTCACAACTCCTGCACCTCATGGCAACATTTTAGAGTCTGCAGACTCAGCCTGGCTGGGCCAGACACTGAAGAAGCACACCAGGGGTGGGGAAGGCAATCTTGCAGGACTGGGGACAAGCACCTCACATCCTTCTTCTCTGGGTCCTCCTTCCCAGGCTGGATGCAGCAAGAGAGACAAGCCAGCTGAGTACAGGTCTGCATGCAGGTAGCTGCCCAAGGTCAGCACCTTGCTGGTCCAGCTCCTCACTAGCAGAAGGTTGCCTGGGTTGAGTGGGCTGCCTGTCCATGGTCCCTGGTTGGGGCACAGCCCAGAAGACTTAAGCCACCCTTGGCAGCACATTCATCTCCCAGGCTCACCTTGTTCTCTCCCCAGCATGGTCCTGTGCCAAGCCATGGTCTGGATGTCCAAGTCCTTCTGTCCTTCTCATCATGCATGTGCATTGTGCTTGCTGTCACAGTTAGTGTGACTGTGGCAGTCAGAGCAGACCTGCAGAAGAGTCTGGAGAAGAGCAGACTGAGGGGGGATCTTATCAATGCTTACAAATACCTTAAGGGCGGGTGTCAAGAGGATGGGGCCAGACTCTTCTCTGTGGTGCCCAGTGACAGGACAAGGGGCAACGGGAGCAAACTGAAACATAGGACGTTCCATCTGAATATGAGGAAAAACTTTACTTTGAGGGTGCCAGAGCCCTGGCACAGGCTGCCCAGGGAGGCTGGGGAGTCTCCTTCTCTGGAGATATTCAAAACCCACCTGGATGCGACCCTGTGTAACCTGCTCTAGGGGAACCTACTTTGGCAGGGGGTTGGGCTGGATGATCTCCAGAGGTCCCTTCCAATCCCAACCACTCTGGGATTCTGTGAGATGAGTGCTGGCCTCTGGTCCCAAGGGAAGATGCTTGGCTATCAGACTGGTCCTCCCTCCTGTGCTGGCACCTCTGACAGGTCAAAGTCCCCTTTGCTGTCCTTGCCTCTCACCTGGACAACCTTGGAGACAGGGTTTGGATGCTTTCTGTGGGCTGGCATGACACTTGGTGCGCTACTGCCTGTGAAATTCAGTCAGTACCAATAGCATGAGGAGCACTGGGGCTGACCTCAGTGCTGGACAGTACTTCTGGAGCAGGTCTCTTGTGCAGGCAGGACATTTTACAATTTGTTTTCTGATCTAGGACCAAAGGGGTCCTTGTACCTTTTCCCCTACCTCTGACAGCACACTTATGCCACGGCGCTTGCATTGGGAACCTGTGCAGCCATGAACTCAGGGAGGCGAATACTGTAGAAGTAAAAAGGCATCTTCAGTCAGATCTCACTCAGCCCTGTGATGCAAGATGGGAATAAATGCACAATGAGATCGCACCCACTAGTATGGCAGCACTGAACATGTCAGAAGGCAGTGGAAGATCAGCACGACTTCCCCACCCTCCCTGGAATAAGACGGTTCTTCCAGGGGGGAGAAGAGCTGGGGGAGGCAGGTGGCATAAAAGAGCCAAAACTAAGTCAGCCCTGGGCCACAGTGTCTGTGTAGGCAGCCTCTGCTGCTCCAACAGCCTCCCAATTTGCCCTTATATTTTAGGGTCCCTGTTGCTCATCCTTGCTGCTGATCAGCCCATCCTGACCTCTAGAAGCTTCTTCCAGATGAAGGTGCTCAGTTGCTCTGGAGAAAGCAGCAATTTCAATTCTTTTTCAAACTAAGCAGAGCCCAGCAGCAGGGATGAGGAAAGAGTTGGATTTCCTCCCTGGGGCCCAGCCAGAGCCTTTAACCGAAGATATGACACACAATACCCATAGTGAAGTGTGAACAAACAAAATGAACCGCTCTGCTGTTCATTAATGCAGTGTAGGTGTTGGCTTATATAGGAAAGTCAACCTACTATTGCTGTGGGGAGCTGTTAACTTGAATAGCTGTGGTCTGTTACAAGCGAAGTGGTACTACGTGGGCCTGAGAGGAGGAATGTTAGCTATTGTAATTGCAACTGCAGTAATGAGGAGCTTGGGAGTGGGGCTGATAAGCAGCTAGATAATAGACTAATGAGCAGGATGGCTACAGTCTGTCAAAGGACTAGCTAAGGTATCTGCAGGACCCCTATGGTATTGTATGAGAAGGAAGCGTGCACCAGGAAACAGCCAAATATAGCATTTAAAAGATGTATAGGATGAACTGAGCACTTAATGCTGATAATAATTGGAGCTTGAGGGTGTGCTTAGTGTATGAATAAAGTAATTAACCAATTAAAAATGCACAAGAGACACATGATAGAAAATGATAACCAACAGGAAAATGATTGATGCCCTGTACAGGGAGCTGGAACACTCTATGTATGTTATTAGGAACACTCTATGTATGTTATGTATGCCTGGGCTCTTCAGATACTGGTGTGTGTAGACCCACTGGGTGCTCTTTGATCACTGGTCTACAGTGTTGTACTTGCCACCTGCTGTGCTGCCTGTGTGATAAATTGCCTGGAATTAATTCAACCCCCCTGTTAGCAAGAAGCAGGCTCTGGAAAATGTGTGGTATCCACACTGGCTGGCTTGGAAATGGCCAAGCGTGCGGCAGGGCCCTGGGGGGCATCTGCTTTCCAGAGGGAGGTGCTGCCTGAAAGGAGAAAGGGCCAGCACCATGTGGCACATCTAGAAGTCCCCATATGAGCAAGGGGGTTTAATCTGGTGATGCATGATTGAATTCTCCTTTGCTAGTTTCTTTTTTAAGACCCCAGAAAAATGTCCATAACAAAGATGTAGATTTCAAGATAAGACATTGAAAGTTAGTGAATGCAACAGCGAAGGTGATCTGCACCACTTAAATTCATGTGCCTTCTGGACGAGCACTGTGACGAAGTGTTTGTTGTACATTCATAATTTTCTTTCTTCTGTAGATCCAGCACACTGGAAACCCAGCTGCTGTGGTGTGAGGATAAGTCAGGGCTTGTCCTGTGGGCCGTAGGACCCTTCATTTGTTGTAAAACTGGGAAAGTGTTCGGGAGGAAGGCAAGTTGTTGTGGGAAGGGAAAGATTTAAGCAACTGAATGCCACCCTGGAGAGCCACATATTATTCTTGCCTTTGCTACAGCACTCCCATCTGACAGTTAGCAAGTCCTGTACACCAGATATTTCACTGGTGATTTCTAATGTGTTTCTTATTTCCTGGCATCTGGCTAGAGACCCTACTACTTGAAATGCTTAAGGCTGAGCGGCTGTGCTACAACTGAAGTCAGTGGGAACTTTGCTCTGAACATACAAGCCATCCTTGTAATAACTTTTCTGAAAAAAAGGAAAGAAAAAACCACCCACAAAAAAAAAATAAAAAACACAAAACAGGGACCAGGTGTCTCAGGCTGGGTATCTAAAACTAATAGATCTATTTAATCTTCATAAACCTCTTCACAGTACAGAATCTTGTGCAAATGAATTCTTGAATGTCTGTGAAGCACTCGGATATGAGAATGATAAGTTTCATAGGAAAGAAG
Source organism: Nyctibius grandis (assembly GCF_013368605.1). Lineage (NCBI taxonomy): Eukaryota > Metazoa > Chordata > Aves > Nyctibiiformes > Nyctibiidae > Nyctibius > Nyctibius grandis. The sequence goes on from NC_090679.1 coordinate 6,773,532, forward strand.
ATGAGGACATTAATATTTCTGTGTTTGTTGCATGACTAGGACAGTGGGCAATAAGGTAGTAAGCTACGTACTGAAAAATGAGGAGAAAACAAAATATGAGGCAGGTGCTCACTTGGGAAGTGCCGTTCATGCGCAGGCAGCTTCACTTTGAGCTGTTGGTTTGGTAACCTCGCTGCTGTTTACATGTGGATTTTGCTCCATACTTAGGGCGTTTATTTGCCTTGATGACCAGCAGCCAAATCCTCGTTGGTCCTATGTTACATCCCTGCCACAGAGCTTTTAGACCAGAGACAAGTCTCATATCCCCATAAGGCATCGGTGAGAGCAGAGGCTGGGACTGTGGGGGTAGTGTAACCAAGGATCACCAGCTGATGGATGCTTGGCCAGTCTGGAGCCATCATCACCTTCATTGGTGCTCTCAGGTGCTCCTCTGCAGCTAAGGTGAGTTTTGAGGTGACTCAGCAGAGGATGGAGGGGGCTGTAAGTTCTTGAGAAACCTTGGGCCAGAGAAACTCATAAAATCACTTTCCAGTTCAGGGTGAAAATTGCAGGGCAAAGAAACCTGAGCTCTAATGACTTTAGCTTGTCCATACAAAGCATTGCAAGTCTTCAGCATCTCACCTGCTCTGCTGCAATCCAGCCAGTGATTCCCCTTCCTAGACAGGAGATGCTGCCAGGCTTCCTCTGCCTGGAGAAGCATAAGCTCCTGACAGGAGGATTGAGCAGATGAGTCTGTCATGTCATCTCTGCTGCTGCTGAAAGCACAGTTGCAATGGCTGAGGTACCATGCCTACTTTGCACAAACACAGTCTCCAGGGGCGTAGGATCAAAGTACATGTACTGCACTGCTTCAGTAAACGACGAGGTTTAGCCAGGAGTCCAGATTCTGCTTTTTCTTACATCCCATAGCCTCTTTTAAATGTCTTGGTATATACAAGAAATGTGTATGTTATGCTGCAATAATATATAGATGTATCCTTTCCACCAGGTCTTTTACAGGCCTAATCAATGGCAAGTCCCAATATCTGTTTCTCCTTGAATGTGAGCCTTTTCTTTTTTTTGAACTGCTGGAGCTGAGCAGCAGACCTTGTATCCCAGGAGGGCAACAGTTAGCATGCAAACGGAGCAAGCCTTCCCCTGAAGCCCCGCCAACCTGCCTGGAGAGCAAGGAACAGCCAAGTTGCAATTCCCTCCATGTCTGCATCCACAGGGGAATCGGAGAAACCATCCATCTCCTTATTTTGTTTTTACTCTGCTGTCTTGCCCTGCCCGTCATCTTACTGCGTCTCCTTTCATCTTTCTTTTTCCCTTTACCTGTTTCACCATGGAGATGGCCAAATTATCGAGTCAAGGCTGTTTATATGAATGTTTTGACCCCCCGAGTCTTCTCACAACATGACTTGAACTATTAAATCATTTTTATGAGTTTATTTCTAATGGCTTATTAATCAGTTTTCCTCTGCACAGCAGAGCCTGTAGGGTGACCTCAGACCATGCGGAACAGCAAAGGACTGAGTTAAAGGACACTCTACCTTGGGGTATGACATACCAGCTAAAGAATGGAATTCTTTTTGCCTGCATGATTAAATGCTGTAAGTACATCTGCAGCTACTGAAAACACACTTCCTTACTCTGTCATTGAATGAGTTTGGTGCCCTGAATAAATGAGCCTAAGCTCTGGACTTGAAATCCACAGCTTATGAGCATGCTGCAGATATTAGTCACATTGTTTAATGCAATACTGGAAAGCTCTTGGATGCTACAGTGACAAGCACAGTGTGAGCACTTGTACAAACTAGAACAAAAAAGCTTCTTCCTGCAAGCAGTCATGAGCAGGCTTAATGTAATTCGGTTTCTAGCAGAGAGGAAGTCTGCCCGACCCACTCATTTTCTCTCCCTCTCTGTTGAATGAGTTTGATATCTATGTTATTGAAGAAAAGTCAAGTCAATGAGAAGAGGTTTGCATTTACATCCTGATTCAGAAAATTGCTTGAGAACATACTTAACTTTAAACCTATCGTCAGAGATGAGCATTTGCACAAGTGCTTTGTTTTACAGGGATTGAGGCCCAGATCCAAGGAAAAAAAGAACTCTTAGGTACCTGGAGTGGGACTGGAAGAAATCTTGCACATCTAATACAAAATAAGGTCTTTCTCAAAATCCTATTCAAGTTGCCCCAACCAGGAAGGTACCTCTACCAACTTCAGTTGATGACAAAATTTCTCTTTTTGCCCTAGCAAAGCCCCAAAGCTCCTCAATCCTGTTGAGCTGAGCGCCCTGGCAGCACCCTGGGCCAAGCAGCAGGGCATCCTTTGGGTCCCCTTTGGAGCCTGCCCAGGGTATCAGCAGCCCCACAAAATGTTCCCTTGGTGGCAAGGGATGCAGGTAGCTGTCTTGTCTGGAGGAGACTGAGGTGTGCTGCCAGGGGAGGTGGATCCTTCTCGGCATGCCGGCCGGTGAGTGTAGGACAAGGGCAGAGGGACAGTGCTCTGGGGCATCCACTGCAGTTATGGGCTATGGCTTCATAATGAGTCATGTTGTATAATTATATCAGATAATACAATTGCACTGTTAACATTAAGAATAACCATAAATGTTCTTGAAAAAGATAATGAGGTCTGAAAGACTTTAAAACATTTTGTGGGCACCCTGGGGTGGGGTGCTCCACTGCCCATATTGTCTCCCTGCATTGGCTTCCCCTGACTTGGGGTCAGACACCGTGTGGCAAGACAGGCACGTTAGCAGCATCCTCATGCTTACAGGCAGCTGTTTCGATAGTTGAAACTGAGCCTTTCCATTTAAAACAACCCCCATCCGTGCTGCTTTCCCATTTTCTGTCCCTTGCCTGGTGCATTCAGCTGGTTCTGCCCAAAGATAGGGCATGTAAGGGATATTTGCCAGGGTGCACCTTGTTTGGCATGTCCTGAGGCACCTCCCAGTCTGGTACTGCTGTGGACCACCCAGCCCTCCTGCCCTTGCTCCTCTGCTGCCCGTCATGAGGGGGTCCCAGATCCTGAGCATCTCCTTCTGTGGCTGCATCCCACCCATATAGAGACAGTGTCCAAGTAGTTCCCACAGTGGCCAACTCTGAGAAAAGGAACAGATTAAAAATCTCCATTGTGAAAAATGTCAATATTTACATTCTCTAAGTTAAGTTGTTCTTTTTACGACTTTCTCCCATAAGTGCCTGTTACACTGTTTTGAAAAGAGTCGGACCTAAGAGCAGCACAACCAGGAACTGACAGAATTAATAAAGGAGAGGCTGGGACTTATGAAAATAAGATGATATTAACAAGATAATTATCTCTCATCAAATTAGTCCAGAGGGAGCCAAGCCAAGCTCCACTCAGTAGCCTGGAAGGAAAGGAACTGGCAGGGGAAGCTATTTGTATAACAACAATAGAAACACTCTGCCCTTCTCCAGGAAAGGGCTCGGAGCAGCGAGACACCACTGTGATAAGCACTTTATAAATGCAGATAGAGCGAACCTTTTGTCTGAGGAGCTCGGAGCAGTTTCCACTGAAGAACAGCAGCTCTGCTGCTGCTGCTGCGGGAGGCTGGGACCTGGGGAAGGACCTCAGCTCCCAAAGGCAGCCGCAGCACGAGCGCTTCACCAGTCAGCAGCACAGCCCATCCACCCTCACCCATTTTTCCCCATGCTGTTGTCTTTCTCTTCTCCTACCTCATATTTTTTTTTCCTCTGCTCTTCTGAGGCCCACAGAATTTGTTTCCATCCTGTGCCTATCTGGATTTAACCTGGATTTAGCCTCACTGGAGATCTCACATTGATCTAATAGCTTTTATCTTCCCCTTTTAACAAAACAAAATGACTTGGTGTAAAAACCTGTGCTAAGACACCCCATCTGATCACGGCGGGGCCAAGCATGCTGTGGGTGATTCTGGGGAAAGCTCTCCCGGTAAATACAGCAGCGAGAGTGTGTCCTGCTGCGCTGGCTCTGCGTGCCTCTGCTCTGAGCCGCTCTGCCTCCCTGGCAGCAGCGCCAGCCTCAGCATAGAAGGCAAGGGGGAGATCTCAGGAGACAGTTCAGAAGGTTTTATATTCCTGCATCAAGTATTTCCCAGTATTGGACCCTAATTCCAGTCCTATCCCGGGGGAAAGCCCTGCACAGACCATCCTCCTCTCACCTTCAAACAAGCCGTGTAGGAGCTCATAAAGCATGCGTTTCCCTGTGCTTTCTCAGGCTTTCAAAACAAAGGCATGTGTTTGTAATTATGCTGCTGTGCTATATTTTAGGCATTTTAAGTACCTTCGTTTTCATTCTTTGTCGCTGTTTATGTGGTAGCAGTTTCCCTCGAAATGTAAAAGCACCTCGAGACTTTTGGTCTACTCTGTTTCATAACCTACCTCAAAGCAACTGACTTTTTCTGCTCCCCTAGATGGCAACTTAAGACAAGTATTTATCCATCCGAGAGCGGCGTGTCTCAGGGAACACTAGCTGGGCAGAAAGGCATCGGAGCAGATGATGGACTGAATTTTGATTAGTGCAATATGATGCTGTTGCAAACCAGACAAATGCCAGGTTGGGCCATGTCGTGGGTGAGCCTTCTGCAAGGTTTTCTCATCGCTTCCCTCTCAAATGGGAAGGTTAAGTCTCTGCCCGTTTCGCTTTGCTAGAAATGTCATGGAGCCACAAACCCAATTAGTCTCTTTGCTGTGTCTAAACAGGGACTGGGAAATACTTCTGAGGTCCAGACCTGGGCTGTGCTCCTGCTCTGCATCTCCGAGAGGTGGCCAGGCACCCAACCCTTGGCTCCTGCAGGCAGGGGGAGGTGTTTGGACCAGGGGCTGAGATGTCCCACAGCATGTCCCAGCAGGCTTTCTAGCTGCATCTCTGCTGGCAAAACCTCCCTTTGCTCTACCCACCATTTCCTTCATCTCCTGCTCATCCTTGTCCTGCTGTTGCCTGCCCTTCCCTGAGCTGGTAAGCATCACACAGGGAAGTGCAGGGGTGAGTTGTGGGGCTCTGCCTTCAGAGTAGATACCCTGAAAGGTCTTTGAGAATGGGGTGCAGCCAGTTCTTCTAGGTAGATCCTGGACTTACCGAGCAAGAGCCTCGAGGCAGCAAGCTCTGGTTAAATGCTTGAAATGGTGAGGTTTGTGTAGGTCCTCACAGGAACACCAGGGGCCAGAGGGATCTACATACGAGCTGAGCAGCAGAAGAGGGTGACAGATGGTGGGAAGCCACCTCCATGGGGATGCACAGGCATCACAGTGGGGACAGTGCTATGGTGCTGTCCTACAAGACATTGTATAGATGCAGAAAGGCAGTCCCAGCTCCAAAGATCTTGCTCCCTGGGTGCCCAGCACTTGCCATGCTGGCTTGGAGAGGCCACCTCGGTGTGGGGGACTCAGTGGCTGTGCCACTAGCTGTTGTGACCGCAACGGCTGGTGCCAGATGGCTGCTCCTTCTCTGCTTGCCCTGGCTGAGCACATCATAGCATCCTTTGCTGCGGAGTGCCGGCCCTAGTAAATAAATGTATGTTGTGGAGTGAATGAATGAGTAAATGAGTGAATGAAGACTTTTGGCTTCTTCTGGCTGCGGAGAAAGCCGCACTCTCCCCATGCGCCAGGCTGCTGAGGTCTGCCAAGTGCAAAGCCATCTGAAAAAAAAGGGAAAACGACTCAGTGAGCTAGAAAATGCCTGGACTGTTGTGCGAAATTCCTCTGCACCAGCCCTGTCACTCCTCCTCAGCCTTGCACCCAGCTCTGCCTTTGATGGGCATCTCTCGTATTAATTAAAGGTGACAGGGTGCTGGGAAAACAATAGGGTGGGTCTCTTGGAGTTGCATCCCAGCCACCTCTCTGGTCTCGGCTATCCCTTTGCTCCGTCTCCTGGCAAGCTGCCAGACACTTGCCACTGAGATCACAGAAGGGGCAAGAGGCAAAATGTTTGGTGCCACTTCCAATTAGTAAATTATTTTATCTTCTGGTTCCTAGCTCTAAATCTGTTATGGCGGCTGTAAAATGCCTCCCTTGGCTGACTAGATGGATGCACAGGATATTTTTTTAATTTGAAGGAGGAGAAAACATCCTTTTTCTAACCCAAAGTGTCCTCAAATCTGTTCCCTGTGCGATCTCTAGCCCCCAGCTCTGCCGGCGCGCAGGCAGCAGAGAGCACTGGGAAACCTGCCTGCCGAGGCACGGTTTCTGTGTTAGTGTTACAGCGCGGGTAATGATCCCCTGCAATAACAACTGCCTGCTGGCTCCCCACGGAGAAATACGACCTGACGTGGGGAGGCAGCCTCCCGCGCCGGGGGACCCCCCCAGAGAGCTGGGCTGCGGGAGACGCGTCCCGGCTCCCTCCTCGGGGGAGCGGCAGCCTGTCACCCTGCATGGGTCATGCACGTCCTGATGGGACACGGGGCTCAGCCCCACGGCACTATCAGCTTGTACCTCCCCTTCGGACCCCTGGGCAGCACTGATCCCAGTCCTCAGGAGAAGAGAGCAGGAGCAGACAGATTGCGAAGACTAAAGGGGTTGTTTGCAACCAGAGGCTTTGATGTGCACGGATGTGGACTGAGCTGGGAGATGGATGTTGTGTGACCGGGCGGGGAGCAGAGCCAGACCCAGCATTTTAGCTGCAGCCTGCCTGAGGGGCTGCAGGTAGGTTTGGCCACCTCCTTCCCTCCACACCAGCCTTCCCAACAAAGCTGGACCCCTCCAACCCCTGCCTTCCTGCATACAGCACTGAATTTCACTCTGCTGCTATTGCAAGCACTACTCTGGCACCCTGGCCCTGCATATGCCTTGAGCTGAGCCCCATTCCCCCTCAAAATACTCATTTCCCAACAACCGAGACCGCCACCAGTGTCTGAGCACCACGGCCCATGCCTGGATCCAGGAATGCTAAGTGCCTGCAAACCTCAGCTTGCCAGAGCCTGGAGAGCAAATGGCTGAGGAAGAGTCCCAGAGGGAAGGATCGAGACTATCACCCATTTTATAAAGAAAGTAAGTTGCTGAAGGTCTCAGAGCAGGTCCCAGGTGGGTAACATAGCGTGCCAGAGACATGGCACCTTGGAGAGGCTGCTGAGACCCTGCCACGGGCCCAGAGCCAAGAGTGCTCACTGGAGTTGTACAGAGGAACCAGGTTTTCTGGAGAAGAGACAAGACTCTGCTCAGAACCTTAACCACATTTAAATGAGTGGCAAAGATAAAAGAATACAGATAAGCGATAAGAACTCGTATATGACAGTAGTGCAATCTTCATAGCTGCAGTAGACAAGCAGGAAAAATAGCCATATTCAAACACTCGGAGTATTATCTTGAAAAACAAGAAGTAATTAGCCTGTCAGGAGATAACTCTCACTTTTCCTTGCCTCAGTTTAGACACTCGGTTGCAAAGGGAGTTTGGGTCACCTGCGAATGGTCTCTCCCCACAAAATGGGGTTTGGTGCATTACGAATGCCGTTGTGCTGTTGGGACTGTTTTCTCTTTAATTACTAATGTAAAATTGCCTTGATCTGTATGAGGCAAGGTGGTATTATTAGCACAAACTATTTAACGCTGAGGAAGGCAAACATACATCTACTGATAGTGTGCAAAGAAACTGGCTTCCTTACTGTGGTCTCATTTTGCATTACTGGGTCTTCTCAGCACCAGTGTTTGCTGGTCATCTCCTTCTCCATTAACAAAACTAAAGCCAGGAGGGCTCTGCGCTCCCTCTAAGCCTTGTTTTTTTCTGAGCTTCTAGCTGTGTTGATCAAAGATATTTCTAGCATTGTTTTCTGCTATCTAAGATACCGCGCCCTAAACGAGTTAGGGTTAGAGCACTATCCTATCTACACCTCGATCTCCCATTAGGAAGCCTGCTCGTGGGAATGTGAGACTAGCTGCACTGAATATGCACGAGGGTGCATCCTGTCTCTTGGCTTTGACACAGGCTGGTACCGGAAAGTGCTGAGGAAGGGTTTATGAACAGGGTAAGCCAACAGTTATGGCTTCCCTGATTACACCCTCCAGCAGCGACAAGCGAGCTTCTGTTTAAAGGCTTCCCAAGCCAGAGATTGCACCTGTTTCTTTGTTTTCCATTCCCCAATGGATCTGCGTGCTGTTAATTTATGTAACTGCTTTTTGGGCTCACCTGTGCAGGACTGCAAGGTCCTGTAATCCCCAAAGCCACACGTCAGTGGTATTCTGGGGGCTGCGGAAAAGGCTTTTGCATGCATTAGTCCTGCTGCTCCATCACTTCATTTGATGTCTCTAGTTCTTCCTTTAACAACTTCTTCTTCTTCTTCTCTTCCTCTTCCTCTTCTTCCTCTTCCTCTTCCTCTTCCTCTTCTTCCTCTTCTTCTTCTTCTTCTTTTCCTCTTCCTCTTTTTCCTCTTCTTCTTCTTCTTCCTCCTTCTTCTTCTTCCTCCTTCTCCTCCTCCTCCTCTTCTTTAACAGGTAAAACCCATTCCCAAGTCATCTTCCACCTCACTTTTAGACAGATCTCATTTGCTCAGGTTCTTCCCTGCAAAGGCCATTTCGTGTCCCCGATCGCTGCCATCTTTCTCCTCTGCACCGCTTCTGCTGCTGACAAGTGCTTTGGAGAACAGATTGCCGAGACTGCAAGGACTGTTTGGGACATGAGTGCTGCACGGATTTACACTAGGGCTTTTTTAATTAACCAGACCCAGAAATACAGCCTTGGCTCGACCTCTGCTGCCACCGAACCTGCTGAAGGAGCTTGCTCCACTGTTCTTTTGAGGCCAAATCATAAGGAGCACAATGACCTGCTGTTAGTCATTTCTTCTTCTTGATGCAACAGTGGAAGCCTCAGGAGTGGTTTGGGAGGTCCTGGACCCAACCCTGTGGCCCATCCCGTCAGGAACACGCAACAGAGAGATGAAAAGCAGCACAGTATATAAGGAGGCAAATCACAATCCTGCCAGTGCACACAGTCACTGTGCTCCACTGTCTCCTAATGTTTGACTTTGAAATGCTAATGTTCTTTTAAAGTAGGTAATTTTCATGTAACTTCTATCTACAGGACTCAAAGAAGGTGTTTATTACAATCCTGCCTGTCCTGGGGCACAGGTAATGAATTACAGAGCCTTTCCCTGACCAAAATCCAGCCTGGCTCCTCTGCATTAAAGCTGTTCCCAGCCTTAGTGGGAGCAGGGATGGCTGACGTTGGTGCCATGCCTGACCTGGGGAGGTGTCAGCTGCAGCTCCCACATCGTCATTTCTCCCTGGGACCCTCCACTGCACCACGAGCATCTCCAACATCTGTGGGCAGCTGGACAGCTGAGCGCTGGCACGGGGAAGGAGGCTGCCTGCTCTGCCCTGGGTACCGTCGATCAGAGCATCCCCAGAACAGCTTGCACAAGCCCAGGTAATATTTTTAACTGGCGTCCTAAAAGCCATGTAAGCAGCACGCAGCAGCCTCATCTGAATATTGTTCTTCCTGGGGGTGTTGGGCATGCCAGGAATGTGTCAGAGCCAGGCCTCGGAGCACGCCGGGTAATGTTTGTCTGTGAGCATCTGGAGTCAGTTGGTCTAAGAGCTGCTCAGCAAGGCTCTTAGTCACCCGGAGAGCACTTTAAAAGGAGCTTCGGTAGCCAGGGTGGAGCGCAGCTCCGTCGGGCTTGGCTGGCTGGGGAGGCACCGGTGAGGCTTGGGACGTGCAAAGAGCCAGCCGCAGGCTCCCCGGCAGCGTGGGGGATCAAAAAGAGGGGGAACATGAGATTTGTAAAGCCTGTGTCCTGCGAGCACCCTGCTTTGAAGGGCCACTCCCAAACCTATGGGAGCAGTGATGAAAGCCTGTCTGTATGGGGGAGCCCAGCAGCAGTCTCCACAGCGGGCACCAAGGCTTGGGGAAGGCAAACACTGATGTGCTTTTGATTGGAGCTGAGGTTTGCACTCCCAGTCCAGCCATGCAGGGCCAATCCCATGGCATTTCCCACCCTGCGCATCGTGGGGCTTCGAGGGGCGGCGCAGGGGAGAAGCACGGGGCTGTGGGGTTGGGGCCGCCCTCCCCTCCCTGCAGCAGAGCCGATCCCCTGCCCTGTGTCACCGGCAGCTCAAGGAGAGCTTTCTAGATGACTTGGCACGCTGTCCCGTTAATAACAGAAAGCGAGGCTGCCTGGATTCCGCGTTCTGGTGTGAATTATGCGCACAAAATACAATTTGCTTTGCTAATGGTTTTTTGCCGTTTTGGTGCTGGGGAACTTTTCAGAAATCATTACCATGCGCTCGGCTCTTTATATTTTTCTCTCTCTTCTCAGGCAATTTGTCAGAAGGGATTTTTTGACAATTTCACTGAACCATGCTTGAGAGCAGGTTAACCCCTCAAGAGCTTAGCGCACATCCCTCTTCTTTCCATTGGCTCGGGTGGTTTGTTACCGCTGCCTTTGTTAGGGGCAGTGGGAATGTGGATGGATAGGTGGCTGGGTGGGTAGCTATCTATTCACAGGGCTCTACATTCAAAATTCACTTTGACATCCCCTGCACATCCAAATTCTCAGTCCGCCAGATAATGAGAATCTCTCCGTTCCTCAGGGACACCTAAACAACAGGATAATTGCAGCAATACTGTTAGGGATGTCTCCAAAAGCACTGAACCGTGGAGCATCCCTGAGCTAGGTATGCACAGCCAGTGCTTCCCAGGCAGGGGCTGGGCTCCTGAGCACCAGTTGCCCCCCAGCTCCTTGGGGAGGTTGGCCATGGGCCACATGGAGGAGAAGAGCTCCTCAGTTCTCATCCCCAAAACACTCTTATGGGCCATGAGTTTATCTCTTCCCAAGAGATTTTTAGGAGATGTGGAAATGCCAGAGTGGAAATGGACCTTCAGACAGCTGAAATGGAAAAGGCTTTTGGGCTATCCCAACCATTCTGTTTTTCCTAACAGCCTTTTATCCCTTTGGATGACTCCCACTGCTGGGAAGCAGACTTGCAAACCTTGCTCAGCCTCTGTCCTACAGCCTCAGACATGTGCAGGGTCTTCACTGCTCCATGCGGGAGCAGGCTGTTCTCCTTGGGAACATACAGGCCACTCCACGATGCTGAAGGGTCTGATGGGGATTGAGGTGGCAGGGGAGGGAAGGGGCTGCTGCAAGCCTTACGGAGCCTAGGAGGTCCATCCATGGGATATTGTGTCTGCTCTTTGGAGAGCCCAGGGCAGAGCAGCTGGGAATGATGGTACCCTGTGTGTCACAGGTGATTTTTCTATCATGGAGGGAAGTGAGGATTTCACCTGTATTAATTTGCCTGATGATTAAATGGTTCTCTTAGCAAACTCTTCTGTCACCCATTGTACACTGCTGAGGATGCTTTTCCAGAGCTGCGGCTGGTGCTGGGCTCTTGCAGCCATGACACTGTCGGTTTAGAAGAACTCGGTCTGTGCCACCACCTCCTTTTGTTTACTGAGAGTGTGTTGCAGGGAAATGTGTTAGAAATCTTCCTCGGGCCCTGGCCTATGTCTGTGGGAGCCATGTTCAAACACGAATTCCCTTCGAGCACACACGGACACGAAAGCCTATATACCCTGCCAAATTTATTTGCATCCATACTACCATTGTCAAATTTTGCAAGCCAAGCAGCAGGGCTCAAACAGGTTTTGAATGCCAAGAGAAGATCCCTGGGAGGATGTGGATCCTGGAGCAGGCAGTGGTCTGCAATAGGGATGCATCCAGCCTCAGAGCTGCTACGTCTTTGGTTGTGCTATTTTTAGGCAAGGGTATGCCTTACCTGAGCAGGGCTATTAGCTACTGTGTGGTGGCCAGAGGTCGGGTTGGCATATTCTTTCCTGCTGCCTGAAATTCCCCTATCGTGCTAGCTAGCCGTAGCATCCCTTTTGTCCCTAAGGCTGTTGCAGAGCCTCTGTAGAAAGAGCTGCTACACCCTGCCCCACCACTCCTGTGCCTGTCTATGAAGGGCTCCTCCAAGATGAAAGCAATCTTTTGTTATTACTCATTATTTGGGTTATTTCTGTCACCTAGTAAGCTTATTTTCAAATAAGAAATGAATTAGGTTAGTTTGGATATTGATTGCTGAAGTCTTCCCGTTGAGCAATGTTTATCATCTCCAGTGGGTGCTGCCAGGCACAAGGTCTATTAATTGTTTCAATGATTTCTGCACTGTTGGGAGCTGGACTGAGACGTGCTGGTGTGTGTGTTCAACCACTGGGTCTGCTGCAAGGTGAAGCACTTGTGTTTGTCCTTGTCAGTCCTTGAAATGCTGTGTCCTGCATGGCTCCTCATGTGTAATTGCTAATGGATCCACCTCGGCCACCACCTTCATGGTGGGTTAATTGCCTGGTTTTCTGCTGAGCTGAATACACTCCACTTACCTGAAGATGATAAGTATTTATTTTACAATATCTTTTTCCTATTACCTATTATTGTATCAAGTGTCCTTCTCATTTGTGTACTCCATAATCTCAGTCTTGTTGGAGATTTAGCCCTTGAAAGCCCCTCTGGTACCTCAGAAGCTGTGCAAAGCCAGGCATATCTAAGGAAGCGCCTGCTGGACTGCAGAGTGATGGCGAGGTACCCGATATAACGTCAGATAAGACTGCCGCCAGTATCACAGCATCTGCAGCTCCCTCAGCTATCTCTATCCTGCCCTAACATCTCACCGGCTTCCCACTACAAATTAATCAGTTGAACTCTCTGTGATCACAGCTACATTTATGAAAGCCAACCCACAACACACAAATTTCAATCTGTAACCCTATCAGAGCAGTTTTTCTGATACTGCTAAGGACATGAAGCCGGGCGGTTAAATGAGCTGTGAAGCCTATCACTTCGTGAAAGCATCTAAATATCTGTAATGTCACTTTGCTAGAGCGTCACTTTCTGAAGTGAACTGAATCTCTGCCATGTCAGCTCTTGGACGACAAATTCTGTGTTTCCTCTTCTCTTAAGAACACAGAAGAGGAAACCATTTCTTAGAGGTGGCTGATGCTTATTTTTCATCATTTGCTGTGGCCTGATGAACCTACCACCCTCATGTGTGATCCCTCCCATGAAATGACAACAGCCTTGTCCAGTTCATGAGCCCCGATGGGCTGAGCTGCCCCAAATGGCCTTTGGGAGGTCAGGGACTTGCCTCTTCCAATGGATACTTTGCACCCCAGCCAGGTCAGCATCAATTAGGGCATCCAGCTTGTGGAAAGATTTACCCAAATCAATCAATCAATCAATCAATTCAGAGGTTTCAAACACACAGTTAAAGGCTAAGCATCTCTTCAAATCCTAAGTGAAATAAGCTGGATTGAATACTTGAAAAACCACCTGGGCTAAAGGAAGTTATGAAGCCGGTCAGCACTAGATTTGCTGTGCAGCTCATAATGCCAAAAATATTGATTTTTTTTTTTTAAACTTGGAAAGGCAAAATAATTTCAAATGTACTAAATCTTTACATTAAACCAAAGGAATTCAAAGGTATTTCTGGAGCCAGAGCATTACAGTCGTCTATGGCCTGTAACTAAACCCTCAAAAGAGAAGTGGAGGAGGTTACTGTCAAAGTCATAAATACTTACCGCAGGTATCCCTTTGCCATGTCTGCCCTGGAGGACACAAAGCACCACAACATGCTCCAGCCTGGCTTCAAACAAAAAGTAATCTCCTGACCCATTTTCACATCCTTTTGGGTCAGTCCATCTCTGGATTATGCTGCCACAACACAAGTGTGTGGGTGGGAGAAAGGCACAAAGATTCTGCTTTTTTCCCTGCAAAACGCAGATCTCATTTTTCACCCTGCGAAGACATATTTGCGGTTGCATCCTCAGTCTGCAGAACAGTTTCTACAGCTCAGTGCAGAGCTGAGGTGATGCTCATATTCCTGGAAAGTAGACTGCATGTTTTCCTTAGCACGTATGGTTGGGGCACAGGGTTAAGAGACCCTCTTTGTCTGCAGCTCCTATTTTGACAGCTCTTCAGCTGATGTTAATGACAGCACCTCTGCCTCCACCTTCTTGAATTCCTCCTTATTCCTTTCTACCTGTCTTCTCAACCTCTTTTTTAAACATGTGTCCATCTCCTATGTCACTTAACTTTGAACATCAAATCTGTGTTGCTGAGCATCCCTTATTGCTCCTCCTTTAAATCTGCTGCTCCTTGGTACCTGGCTGTCCAGCCTGCTCCAGAAACCTAGCCTGGGGGCTCCTCATTAACTTGCTGGAGCAAGCACTGGAAAGAGGAGCACTTTCTGTCCACCCACCCTTCTCCCTCTCAGCAGCCCTTTTCCTTTCACCTGCTGGAAGCTCCTCCAGCCCCAGCTCCCCAAGGTAGCTGTGAGTGTCAGCCCACTTCCCTGTGCCAAGCAGCTGCTTCCACCCATGCTGACCCTCTGCACACAAGCTGCTGAGTTGCACAGTCAGGCGTTTGTCACTGAACATCTTGATTACTGTCACTTCTGCGATCTTGAGGGTTGCTCCTAGCCGCGTCCCACTCCATTTGGTTTCTGTTGCATGCTTCACGACCTGCGCGCGCAGAGATAATCATGTCAGCAAGCACGGGGATGGCCCTGTGGACTCAGAGCAAAGGTTTCTCTGGCCAGACGGCAGCCAGGAGTGGGTGATTAGGGAAGAATGTGAGAAATTGGGGTGATCCCTCCTCTGGCTGTCTCAGCCCAGCTGTCACAGGTTTCCCACACTGAAGGCTATTCCAGAGAACCGTATTTAATAGCTGGGGGTAGAGCTGCCCTCCGTGGGTTTCTGAGCGCATCCGATAGCAACGAGTTCCTCAATGCGATAATGCATCCTAGGAGAAAGTACTGCCTGTTGTTTGCCTTAAACAAGTAGCAGGATAATTTCGTTTTGTTCGTACGTAATGAGAAGTCGTGAATAATCACTCAGGAATCACTTTCTCTGTGCTAGTCATGGCTTCACAAAACTCTAATCACATCCCTCTTTAGTCATCTCTGTTCAAGGCCAGAGCTCTTATTATTTAGTTTCCTTACAAGAAAATGTCTATTCTTCCAGCTGGGGATGGTGCCTCTTTTATTCCCTTGCTCTCTGATGCTGCCACAGCTGCTGCACCCTCAGGGTGCACCCAGCCACAGTGCTTCTTCCCTTTCACCCCAGGCCTGGCCCCACCAGCCACCCCAGAGATGTCCTAGGACCAGCTGGGCTCTGCTCAGTTCCTTTGTTGAGAGAGTCAGAGCAGAGCCTGAGGTGTTCACCCTCGTCCTGCACCCTGTTACCAGGAAGGACCTGTGCCCAGGCAGACATGCAGAACTTGATCCTGGGAAGCCGTGTCTCAGAAGGAACGTGAGGATGGAGCAGGGCATGGCGTGTCCCCAGGCATTGTCAGCAATGACATGCCCAAGGATGTTGCCTTCACAGCTACTTCTGATGGGAGAATTTGCCCCCCCCTTCACCCAGACACTGCCAACTCCCATAACCAGACAAGGAGGCACAGGAGGGCATCTCTCCAGTCATCCTTGGCTCTCCAAACACAGCAGAGGGAGGGTGATTCCCAGTCCAGCTCCACAGGGCACTGCCGGAGCAGGTGTCAGGAAGGGGAGGAAGACTAGCAGCCCCTCCATCCAGCATGGGCTGTGGGCCCCAGGCCCAGCCCCTTGCACAGAAGCAGTGGGGAAGCCTGGAGCCAGCTGCCTGCTGCTCCAGCAGGAGTGAGGAGCTGCGTACCCCGTGGCTATGGCCAGTGCATTCAGACAGGCAGGACAATGGCTTGGAAACGTTTTAAGTGGTTAATAAAAGAGCATTTGCTCCACTGAAAGTGAGCACTATATCTCCCCTTGGGGGAATTTTCTTTTCCTCTCCTATGGGGCAGATGTTTGCCCCAGTGACATTCCTCTGTGGAAGGATGGCACTGGAGCCTGCAGACAGTCCAGCCTGCACAAGGGAACAAGTCTGGGAGAGGAGAGTACCACAGGAATTGCAACTTTCACACCAGGGAAAGTTTGCTGGGAATATTCATAGTGGCTGCCGTTGTATTGCCTGGGCCGTGGGGTTTTTGCAAAGCAACCTCACGGGCGTTGGAGGGGAGCAGGACTGGAGAGGATGCTGAAGGGAGGGTGGTATTGCATGTGCGTGGTAGAGAGGCGCTTGCACGGGAGAGAGGCGTTTCTGCGATGTGGGTGTGAGGGGAAGTGCTCACTTTGCCCGTGTGGGAGGAGGAATGGCTCATGTCCCCTATTTGTGTGCAGGGGAGGGTTTACTGGGCCAGAGCAGGGGAGGATTTGGGGAGCTGCTAAGGACTGAGTGGGTCGGAGGCACAGGGACACCAGTGGTGGGGCAGGAGGGGTTGGCAGTGCTGTGGGGAGAAGGTAACTTTGGGGGTGAAGTGCTGTGTGAGTGGGCATGAGGGAAGGGTGAACGTGATGCGCAGGATGTGGGCTGGTGGGGTCAAATCTGGACAGGAGCACACGGCACCCACACAAGCCCACAGGCCCTCCAACAGGAGGGAGGGGGTCAGCAGGCAGCTGCCCTCAGGGCTCAGCCAGAAAGGGGCACTTCAGTGTTAGGGTTTGGGGATGCACAGCACTAAGGTCTGGCCTTAAAGGGGAGATCAGGGCTGGGGGCTGAGGTGAAGGGGGTCTGCCAGCGCAGCTGAGGGGTGGGATGTTCAGATAGCCCCTGCGCAGCCATGCACTTTGTAGCCAGGGGAGTGCCCTGGCAGAAGGGCTCAGCGCTAGTGATGTGATTTTTTGGCAATGGTCAGGGTCCTCAGGCTGCAGTTTTGAGGAGCCGGAGATATCCAGGAAGATGGGCTGAGCCAGGATGATTTATCTGCCTGCCCATCGCAGCAGCGGCTGGAGGCTATCAATGCAGAATCAATAGTGTGCTGCAAAGCCCCAGGCCGACTGTGGGGAATTTCTGGTACTTCTCCTCATGCAGGATAACAACTGCATCTAGGACTGGCTTTTGGCTTGAATTCTTTTTTTTTTTTTTTAATTGAATTGATTTCCTTTGTTAGCTTGGCTGGTAACTGTTAATGAGATGATCAGTGTTGGGCTCTGTTGGGTAAGGGAAGGGAAATGATAGGGCTTGTTTGAACATTGTGTTCTCGGCATGCTCTCGCGATGGAAAAGCAAAACTATAAAGGTCAGACAGCCTCTGAATCCATCTGCCTTGCGTGAAGCCTCTTCCCGCTGCCAGGCAGGCTCCTGACACTCCCTGGGCTCTGTCATCTGCACTGTCCCAAGCGTGCCACTGTCCCCGAAATGGGCTGAGACATTGTCTTCAGCAGAGCTGGGGATGGTCCCTTCTCTCCACCGAGCATTAAATCAGAATAAGGACTGGAGCCAGCACAGGGGGTTGAAGCCAGAACAGATGTGCTTGTGGCAGCTGTAGCTGGTACCAGAGGGGATTGGATGCCACCCCACCAGTCATGTCCTGGAAGCAGAGACATCCTGTAGGGATGGGCAGCAGGGATTTGGGATGCTCTTATCTCTGAACCTCCCCACAGGCAGACAGACTGCTCCATGCAATGATAAAGGCTGTCCACATCAGATTGAGTAGTAGGTGTAAAAGCACCCTGCTTTCCCTGTTTCCCTGGCCAGGACAGTATTTTAACCCTCCCTCTCCCCAGCACAGCGAGCTGTGCATAGTGAATGCAAACCTCTGATCAAATATTCCCTCTTTGTCCCCCCAAGGAAGTCTAAAGTGCACCGTCAGTCAACAGACAACTGAAATTTCGTTTTCATCAACCGACAGGCCAGCGCAGATGAGACCTCAAATGTTAGTCAAAAGCAAACACCAAAGGGCAAAGTCGGAGCTGGGTGGATTTGTTTGCCAAGCTGGCGACTGAAGTTTTCCTGGGAGATTCTGGGTGCAGGGATGCTGCAGCAGCTGAGGTGCTGCCCAGCAGGAGGGTCCCAGTGCTGTGCAAATGCCAGTAAGGGAGGGAAGCATGATGCACAGTCCGTGGAAGGGAAGAGATTGCCGGAGAAGAGGGCAAAATCTGCCATTTTTTGCCAACAGAGGATGTGAGCCGGCAAGCAGGGTGGCTCTGGCTCTGCCGCTCAGGTCCCAGGAGGCCCTGGGAATCCGGGATGCTGCCCCTTTAAAACATGGGGATAAAAAGAGGCAAATGAGGAGCTGGCTGAAAATTAGTAGAGCAGAAAACTCCAAATGATGCAGAGCTAATTCCTTAAGTGTCAGACTGGCTGCCAGACCCTCCGCTTCTCAGCCCCCTGGCCCCACAGCACCCCCAGGCAAGCGCGGGGAGCTCCCGGGGCCGCTTGCTGCCCCTCAGCCCTGGAGCCAGCCCCCTGGGGCCCCAGCAGCCCCCCAGGACCCCAGCAGCCCCCTGGGTCGGTACATGCCACATACGTGGGCTTCTTTCCCCGGCTGCATCGCCCCCTCCCCGGCGAAGGGGCAGGGGAAGTTTTTTAATATACTTTTATTGGTCTGTAAATTTCTTTTCTTTCCCCACCGACTTGGATCGATGTTTGCAGTTTACCGAAGTCCCAGGCACACAGATTAAATCCTCTCCCTCTATTACACTAGATGGGCTTTTATTCTCCCTCTGATCACTTGGAAATAAACACAGCGCAAGCGAGCGGGAGAGGGGGGAGGCAGGAGGAGGGGTGGGGGCTAACCAATTTCAAACCTGTTTATTCCCTACCAGCCTCGGAGCTCACAGATATTAAACAAGTCACTTAGTCTGCAAGCTGCTGTATCCCCTGTCCCTCGCTCCTCCTGCCTTCCCCTTTCCCCTGCCCTCCTGCTCCCTCCCTCCCTCCGCTTCCCTCTTGCCTTCCTCTCTTCTCTTTCCCCCTTCCTCTCCCTCCC
Organism: Nyctibius grandis; assembly: GCF_013368605.1. Lineage (NCBI taxonomy): Eukaryota > Metazoa > Chordata > Aves > Nyctibiiformes > Nyctibiidae > Nyctibius > Nyctibius grandis. The sequence goes on from NC_090679.1 coordinate 6,792,242, forward strand.
CTATTATTTTCAGAAGAACAATAATAATTAGGCAAGAGCAGCCTCTAACACAATTGTTTCAGCCTGAACTGGCAATTAGGACAGGCAGAGTGAGGCTAATGAACGGTGCATTGGTTCCCCCCCCAGCCATGCCGCCTGGCCCCCTCCGTCCGCTCCCCGCGTCCCCGCAGACGTGTGGATCCGCTCCCGAGCTGCCTCTTCTAACGCGGGCAGGAGCTGGCAGCCCTCGCGGCCCCCCAAGGCCACGGGCAGCCCAGCCGTGATGAGCTGGGGAGTGGGGGGGGACAGGAGCCGAGCGCATGAAGCGAAGGGTGATGAATGGGCGCTGGGAGCTGCGAGCTGCGGGCAGGGGGGTGGGGATGGAGATGGGCTGCAGCCGAGCTGCCAAGCTGCGACTTTGGCAAGGGGAACTTGTCTACAGAATAAGAGTGACAAGCCATGCGTGGCCCCGGGCCCTCTCGTGCACAGGGGAGCGAAGGCAGGAGCCAGGCATCTCCCTGGCGCTCGGTGTGGGCTGGGAGCAGGAGTTCCTGGGTCCCGCTGTGAGAAGGATGTGGAGCATGGCCTGTACAGATGGTGTCTCAGAGGGACAGGACACTGGCCTCAGGGTGGCCACACTGCCATGGGGACAGTGCAGTGCCATAATCCCACTGCAGACGATGCCCCGGGAGCAGCTGTCTCCAAGTTAGGATATGCCCACAGCTGACGAGATGATGATGCTTGATGTTGGTGCTGTGATGCAGTGCCAGGGACATAAGTGCCACGGTGATAAGGTAGGAGGTGATGGAGAGGGAGGTGGCAGGGAACGTGGAGGTGTTTGTGGCAGACTTCCCTGGCAGGTGATGCCAGAGGTGTTGATGTGGCGGCTGCAGGGCGAGAGATGGTGGCTTCCAGGGCACTGCTACATGGCTGAGGAGCTGCCTTCTGCGTGGTGCTCAGGAGGTTTGGATACGAGCCCAGTGCTCAGCCCATCTACTTGTAGAGGGTATTGAGAGATGTCCCCAGCACAGAGCTGATGTGTTTGGCCCTGGTGTTCCCCCAGCTCTGTAGCCCAAGCGTGGGGCTGGGGATGTGGGTGTGCAGTGGGGAAGGGGACATCGGGGACTCTGGGTGCTCTCCTGGATCCCATGCACCACTATGGCCCCAAACTGTCTCTGGGCTGCCTCGAACTCAAACATCCCTGGTTTTACTGAAGCAATGGGAACTTTTGGCCCCCCAGCAGTTCAGCCTACAAAGGTAGTATGACACACAGTGGCATCCCGAGCAGGAAAACAGAAAACCTACTCTTCCGCCTAGTTAGAAAAGCCTGAAAGCTGTCTGTGTACAGCCTCCTGATCTGCAGCCCACCGCAATGTATCACAAATCCCAATGTAATTTGCTGTCCCTCAGGCCGCTTGGTATTACTGCTTTCCAAATGTCTCTCTCCCAGTCTCCATGGTGTTAAATTATATTTCCCCAGCTGGATTACTTTGCATTTGTTCAGAATGAATTTCATTTGGCTATTTCCTTCCTATGCCTGACCCTTCTTTCCCAGTGCATTATCTTTTAGCTCTTTGTCCTTACCAGGATTTGCAGCACCTTCCCATTTCATATCCTCTGCAAATTTAATTAACATGCTCTTTACCCTCCCTCTTTCAGATCAAACGAAGATGTTAAAGGAGAGCAGACCTGGCACAGATCTAACCACTAACCACGAACAACAATACAAGTACCTTGCACTTAAATTATGCACTTCCCATCAGAAGATTTCAAGGGCCTTTGCTGAACTGGATAAGTATAATTATTAAAGCTGGGAACTCCGCTACGCTGGGGAATTTAATGTTTGAGGTCTGCCTGAGGGCATATGTCTTGTTGACTGTTGTGTTGCCATAGACCTTGACAGTCCTGGGATGGATGTCCCTGCAGTGTTGCGCCTGTCATGCCAGTCTGGCCCCATAGACAAAGAGGTCCCTGACCAGGGGACCCCCAGCTGGAAACCCCGGGTTTAGAAGAAGCAAAGCAGTGACCTGGCAGTTGGCTCAAAAGTGTCTTCTGGTTTGATTCCAGCAAATGAATCAGTGACACACTGCAATTTTGCTGAATTAGGAAATCCTCACAAGATGCTTCAGCCTTTATCTGTAGTCATGCAATGGGGAAACAGAGGCACAGAGGTAATGGTTAGTGTGTTAGGCACACGGGCTGAGATTCACCTGCCCTTGGGCGACTCAAAGAGGAATATCCAGGGCTTCTGCTGTTGGAGCAAGAGCAGCCGCTGTGGAGGGTCACTGCCCTGTCCTCCCTTGGGCTGGGAGGAATCCCCCCTGGGCAGGGCTGGGTTCTGAGGATGTGTGAATCCCACCTTGTTTTCCCCTAACCACGGTTGGGAGGCTTCCCCCCTCCTCCTGCACCCTGCATGGGGAGGACAAGCTGGTTCTTCCCACGGGGATAGCGGGGGGGCCACCCCCACCAAAGAGCCTCTCTGAAATCCTGCTTGGGCTTCATCTTAATGACGACATGCAACTGTGTGGCAACTTGAGCTGGGTGTAAAAGGGGTTTGTAGGACACGGTTGCCAAGTTCTTTACAATGAAATGGCCTTTTTTTTTTCTATTTTCCAACATTTAACAACTGAATGTTCTCATCTTGTTAGTGTTACCTTGATGATGAATAATGTATACTGCTCCTGCTCTGTGTGATACTGTATTCTTAAATCTCGGTTGCATTATGTGCCCGCACATGCAAGCACACAAGCCTACTATAAAATTTCCTGCCGCGACCTCCTCCAGCTAAAACAAGCACAGGAGCTGCCTCTGTGAGGAACAATGCGTCAGAAGCATCCTGGCGGGTGTGTGCCCTGAAAAGGGGTTTTACTGCACTCACTGCTCAAACTTTCTCACCTTTGTATTGCATGAGGCAATACAAATTGTCCTCAGACCAAAGGAACTGAGAGTACAGGTTGCTGAAACAAAAACCCCATGGATACAGCTTGGGCACAATGAAGAACGCAGCAGCAGAGGATCCAGCATCTCTGCAGAGCCTCTTCCTAAGACTGGACAGCTTGCCCAGGCTGCAGATTGCTCTTGGAAGATGCTTACTTGGCCTTGCCTTTACTTGGCTGGAAGTCGTGCTTTCCTGGTGATGCCCATGGTCTCCCAAGGTCCACCGCTGCCCCAGGCTCCTGCCTTGCAGAAACAGTTCTGTTATTCACTGGCTGTGCAGCTCCTGAGCCAGACATTAGTCCTTCTGGTATTTTTCTCTCCTGATAAGTCGGCTCATACCCTTGATTTTCACAGCAATATTTCAGAGCAGCTAAGCAGGAATTCAACCGCTGTTTATAACATAAGGAAAATAAACCTCGATGCCATTTAAGGAGAATATTGATATGACTCCAAATGGGGGTGAAGGGACCGTGAAATCCCAGCTGGAAATTGGTAGCAACTTTCTAGCACTGGAGCAATGAGCTCCCAAACAGCCTCCTAAGAGGAGTGGGATTAAGAAACCAAATTTCTCTTGTGATAAACCATTATTCATCCAGAAAAGAAATGAGCTGACACCGTTTGCTGTGAATTTCGCAACCTTGGTAGCCCTCTGGCCTGATTTTCCGTGTCAGATCTGCCCCACGTAGTTCCCGTGGCAGTGGACTCCATGCCCTAACACTGCTAACTAATGAGTTAACCATTAACTAGCAACTAGTATTCCCATTTCTCATTCATTTCTAAACGAGTTTCCTTGCTCTACCATAATATGGAGTTGGGAATCCTTGCTATTTTCTCTGCCTGTACTTTCTAAGCCAAATTTTCAGCCCACGTTAGCAGTGGCACCCAGACTTTCGCTCAGGAGTCACAGCAATGAATCAAAGAGTTCCTGATGAGAGCAAGTCCCCCTAATTTTCCACCCAATATGCACCATGCACACATTTCCAGCATAATCAATTTTCTCCGTGTTTGCAATATCCATTCTCATCTACAAGGAGCACGGAGCAGGCTGGCGAGGGCCACTCTGGGATGCGCGCTGTGCTGGAGATGGGAGATACCGTGTACGCCTGCACATCAAAGTCAGGATTTTTTCCCTTTCTTGCTGTTCTCTACACAATCTATTATCAGAGAGTTGTGCCAATCATCTCCTGCGTGGGGCCCATGTTCGTATACACGCGTTCAGCCGCAGCTGCACTCAGCCGTACACGCACACACTGTCAGCGAGCTGAGAAAGTTACTGCTACTGGATTTGATTGACTCAATCCAGGTAAGTCATCTTGGCTGTGAATTGTCCCCTTCTCAGTGCCAAATCTGCTTGGCCACAATATCTTGCCTCGGGAGCAGCAGCGTCCAGCTCCTCCCAAAGCTGGAGGCTGGACAATGCACGTTGCTTGGCCGGCTGTGGGAAAAGGCCACTGCGGTGCGGAGGGTCTGCCTCTGAGAGGAGGGGGGCAAATTGGAAATGGGGGGGCTTGGAGGAATGAGGTGGGGAGCACAAAAATGTCTGACAGCTGTGCGATGGGAACAGCCGCTTGTTGGGTGAAAGTGGGCAACCTCAGCTCTGTACGAATCTCAAATTCTCAGTGCCATGAATTTCGTTTTGTCCTGTTAAATTATTAATCTAAGAATAAAACTACCCCCCCCTTCACCGCGCCTCAAAGCTCCAGTCAGAGTCTCATGTGGCTTTTATCTCCCACTACATCACAAAGGAGCCTGAGTGCAGGCAGGGAACAGAGGTGATGGGATGGTCCCAGGGGAGACAAAAGGAAGTTGCATGCACTCGTGTCCCTGAGCTGGTGGCTTCTGGTGTTCTGCACCCCAGGAAAACGTGCAACAGCTCAGGGACAGATCAGTCCTGGGATGTCCCAGCAGTGAGGACACAGACATGTCTTGGCGCTGGAGGCTCCTGCATGCTGAGACTCTGCAGAGTCACCACCATATGGCAGCTGAGCTTTGGGTGCAGCTGGTACCCGGAAGGCGTCAGAGGATGGCAGTTTGTGCTACAAAGTGCTTGATGGTAACATCAGCTTGGGGGATCTGGTGCTCAGTCCTGCACCTCAGAATGGGACCAAGAAACTTCACTGGCTCTAAGAAACCTATGCTTTTTTGGCAGTGTGCATTTTAAGCCAGCTCAGATCCTTCACCTGGCCCTCAGCGTGTCTCTTGGAGCAGCTCTGCTGGAGCAGGTGAGGGGCCCGTATGTTGTGGTCTGAGTGGGAATGAGCTGAGACAGAGGGAGAGAGTGGGGACACGCTTGTAGCCAGCAGGACGACCAAATGACAGAGCAAACCAGTGGGACTGCCCCACCTGGAGGGCTAGGAGCCTCTGCTCCATAGAAGGTCCTGGATTCTCGGGTGCCTCCACCCAGCCTTGGACTTTCCTACATTATCCCAGGATTAAGTGGAGCAGATCTCTCTGGGAAACACAAGGGCAGTGTTGTGCAGCTTCCCAAGTGCCCTGGGAATGATAAGCCCTCCTTCTCCAGCAGCTGCAGAGCCCCATGATGCCAAGTGCTTCATCGCTGCTAGCAAGCCTGCATATGGCTGGGCTCTCTGCCATCCTCACCCTGCTCCTGTCCTGGTGGCCCACTGCTGGGCTTTGTGAGAAGTTCTCTGTCCTGAGGCTCCTCTTTCTGGCAAGAGTGAGATCTCATTTTATGAGTTATATGGGAAAAAATTACCCTGAAAGCCTAGATAGATACCTGAAAGCATCCAGGTCACCTAAGCTGTTCCCAGATTCTCCTTCTTGCATCCTTGCATCCTACTCTAGTTACCACAAAGATGCACTTGTGATCTCCCCAGCTCTGAGCACTGCTGGCCCACTCTGAGTGCCGAGGCAGCAGCAGACCCACAGAGCAGCGAGAAGACAGTGCTGCCTCTCTGGAGGTGGTAGAGCCCTCCTCAAGCATAGCAGAAAGAAGTGCTCTTGCCAGGACCTGCTCTGCAAATCTGTTTGAGGAAAGCAGAGGAAAATAATGTCCAGGATGGTGCAGAGCGTGCTGGGTGGAGGGGGCACAGCTCTGCCTCCCATGGAGAAGAATAAGCAATATCTGGATTTTCCCTGCTTGGTGCCGCTGCTCTGTGGAGGAGGGCTTAGAGGGGGTACCGCGACAACGTGCATGAAGCTTGAGTGGAGAAAGCGTCTTTGTGTTAAAAGAAGATGGGCATTTTTCTGGTTGTAGATGGGGAATTATGCGTGGGGAGACCAGAATATGGGTTACAGCAGTGTTTAACGTGAGCTGCCATAAAGAAAGGAAAATACTGTAAAAGGTGGCGCCCAACAGCAGCATGGCTAGACATTAGTATACAAATGCTATTAGAGGGAGTACTGCTTTCATGCAGAATAGCCTAGGAGTGCTAACGAGGGCTGTGTTAAATCTCCTCTGTAAGGTTGTATAGCCTACGAGGTTTTTTTTAGTTTGAGAAAACCACAGCACAAAGTCTGGCTGGTTTTAAACCAATATGATAGATTTGTCTGAAAGACTGTGTGTAAGGAGAAACCGCTGAAGCCAGGGTCAATAACCAAGAGCCCTCAGTGGGGCCAGCTGACACAGACTGCCACGGCCGTGCTGGATGGACACTTACTGTGGCACCGTTGTGGTAGAGCCTGGTGTATGGAGGGACAGGGAAGAGGGGTGCCAGTACCAGGGAATCACCAGATCAGCCTTCCTCACCCCTCCCTTGCAGAGGCTGCAGCATGAGAGCTCTCCATGGGATCTCAGCTTGCCATTTTACATGTTGGGAGTCAAGAGGTTCCCCTGACCTTCCTCCCCAAGGATGCAATCTGCAGTGCACATTGGCATCCCGCTTATTTCACACCCCAGCAGGGAACTGATGCTGGGTCTTGGCAGGTGTTTGCAGAGCAAGAGGCTCTGTATGTGTTGCCTTTTCTTCTCCTGTTCTCCAGGTGGTCGGGTGTCCTGCTTCCCACCTCTCCCTGCCCGCTGGCATCTCAGCAACACTGAGTTTTACACCACCTTCCACTCGCTTACCTCGGCTCACCAACATGTCACTTACACCACCATTGGTGTCACCTCTGATTCTGGCCCATAATGCGCAGTGTGTCACCTCAGCAGAGGATTAACCACAGAGAGCTTCAGAGCCAGCCAAGCAGAAAGCAAAGCATATGTCATCTCTCCTTATGTTTACAGGAGAGAACATCACCTGGCATAACCAGAGACAAGGACACGCGTTGAGTGATCTCCTCCTTGGGAACCAGCGCCCGACGGTGCTGCAGCTCCAGCAGTCCAAGGACATCGCCCCAGCAGCCCAGCACGCAGGTCGCTGCTGGTGGAGCCTGTGCACCAGCTGCACCTGCAGCCGGGTGCTCACCCCAGCCTTGTGTCAGGGCAGAACTGCATCCATTTCCATTGTCTTGGGACTCAGAAGGGGAAAATGCATTTCTGCAGGGCACTGCTAGCATAAAAACACCTGAAAGCAGAGCCCAGACTGATTTGCCTGGTCCTAAGGAGATTTAATTGCAGAGCAGTTTGCTACAAACTTTCCATGAAATGCTCGTCTCCTTTGCTGTGTCACCACGCTTTTGGCATTCCTTTTCATCACAATCTCTTTCTTTAATGTCTGTATCTTTTAGAACTGCTTCTCCTGCAGTGTTTTTGCTCTTGTATTTTGCACCTCTGGACAGCTCTTGTTGAGATCATTCAGCATTGCTCCTTCATGAGCCCTGGGAGAGCCGCGGTCCCATTTGTTTGGCCCAGAAAGCCATTGTGGATGGGCAGGGAAATGCATTTATCCTTGTGTTTTTTAAGATCTTTGGATTCCCGTTGCATATCATACTCTGGCTGGCTTTTGTCTCAGTCACAAGAATACACAGTACCTGAGGGCTCATCTCTCTGCCCAGCTTTTAAAGCATTGTACTTGTCTCATCACCGGCTCATGTCTGCAGCAGCGAGTGCGTCAGCGTAATGTGTTACTACCTGCCACGATGCCTGTTAGTTATCTGCAACTTCTTCAGTGTCTGCCGTCCCCCCCACCTCACGCAGTGACAGGCTCTGGGAGAGGGAGTAGTGGAGGAACCTCCTCCTAGAGACCAGTTGCCTGAGGGCTGTTTTGATATCCCCGTGGAGCGAGCTGTTCTGCTTTCATTTCTGTCATGGCAAGGGCAAGGCATCTTACAGGGGACCATCACTGGCAGCTTGGTGACAGGGGTGTGCTTGCATCTCGTGATGCATCTGCACGTGTCCACATGAACGTGGCCTTCTCCTTGGTCAGGAGCAGGTGGGGTGACGAGCTCCTCAGAGGAACAGCAACCCCCCCGCTGCAAGCAATCCGGCTCATGTTGTGCCAGTGAACCTTTCTATCACATACGTGTGCCATTAGTGCCACTACCTGAATGATGGTTGAACGGCAGAGCTCAGAGGGTTGTGATCAGTGGTACTGCATCTAGTTGGAGGCCTGCAGCTAGTGGTGCTCCCCAGGGATCAGTACTGGGTCCAGTCCTGTTTTACTTATTCATCAATGACCTGATGAAGGGACTGAGTGTACACTCAGCAAGTTTGCTGATGACACCAAACTGGGAGGGGTGGCTGATCCCCCAGCAGGCCGTGCTGCCATTCAGTGAGACCTGGACAGGTTGGAGAGCTGGGCGGAGAGGAACCTCCTGAAGTTCAGCAACGGCAAGTGTAGGGTCCTGCACCTCGGGAGGAATAACCCCACGCACCAGGACAGGCTGGGGGTGACCTGCTGGAAAGCAGCTCTGCAGAGAAGAACCTGGGAGTGCTGGGGGACAACAAGTTCCCCATAATCCAACAATGTGCCCCTGGGGCCAAGAAGGCCAATGGTACCTGGGGTGCATGAGGAAGAGTATGGCCAGCAGGTTGAGGGAGGTTCTCCTGCCCCTCTACACGGCCCTGGTGAGGCCACACCTGGAGCAACTGTGTGCAGTTCTGGGCCCCCCAGTTCAAGACAGACAAGGAGCTACTGGAGAGAGTCCAGCGGAGGGGTATGGAGATGGTCAGAGGGCTGGAGCATCTCTGCTACAAGGAGAGGCTGAGGGAGCTGGGGCTGTTCAGCCTGGAGAAGAGCAGACTGAGGGGGGATCTTATCAATGCTCACAAATACCTTCGGGGCGGGTGTCAAGGGGATGGGGCCAGACAGTTCTCAGTGGTGCCCAGTGACAGGACAAGGGGCAACGGGCACAAACTGAGACACGGGAAGTTCCATCTGAATATGAGGAAAAACTTCTTTGCTGTGAGGGTGCCAAAGCCCTGGCACAGGCTGCCCAGGGAGGGGGGGAGTCTCCTTCTCTGGAGATATTCAAACCCGCCTGGACACGACCCTGTGCGACGTGCTCTGGGTGACCCTGCTTTGGCAGGGGGTTGAGCTGGATGATCTCCAGAGGTGCCTTCCAACCCCAACCAGTCTGTGATTCTACATGACAGAGGCTGGACATAGCTGAGGACTTTGGGTACCAAAACCAGCCAGAGCTGCTGGCCTCCCCAGTTTGCACTGAGAGAAGGTAAAGGTGTCCCAGCAAGCACACTGGAGAGTGTGTCTGTGTGCACCTCCTATCCATACATCTTGTGCTCACTTTAGGCTTATGCATACATGTGCCTGCTCCCCCTGTGCCTTAGGCATACGCATGCATGCTCATCCATTTGTGTGGCTGATAGGTCTGCTCTTTATTTAAGTGGGAATACGAGAGTCTCTGGGCTTGTAGGAGGTGTCATGGGCTGGGCAGCAGGCGGGAGAGGGTGAGCTCATGCATGCATCCCTGTGCAAAGTGCCTGACACACCTGTAATGAGGATGATTGAAGGCTGAGTGCAGGATGATACAGAACAATATAAGTAAGTGGTTTTAGTGTCAGCAATCTTCAAACTTGCTGTCAAAGGGAACATTTAAACGATTTTCCTGCTACTCCAACGCATTCAGGTTATATTTATACCCAGAGAAAACTGGTGCTATAAATGTCAGGTTTGGAGAAGGGCTGGCTGCATCCATCAGAGGAGGAATTAGAAAGTGAGGAGGAATGATGTATCATTGCCAGCTGACAGACCTGTCTGGAAAGAAAATCCCTGGGGCCTGACCCATGACACAGTATGCCCCAGGCTGGGGTGTCTGCCCTGACGCCCTGTGCTTGCACACACTGGGTAGAACAGGCAGGGCCCCAAGCTGGCCAGAGCTTTGAGGGGGAAGTGCCTGAAGTGTTTAAAAGCCAGCTTTTAGCAGAACACAAGAGAACTATAAAAAATGGTGAGAATTCTGTTTTGCTGGAGTGAGAATAAAAATAAAATAGATCGCAAAGAAGCCTTGCCCTGCCCACTGTCCAGGGGGCTTTGTGCTTTTTTCTGGGCTTGTTCTCAGTCTGGCAGTTTTCAGTGGTTTCCAGCAACCCTCCACGATGTTCCCTGGGTCTCTTGTCCCTGACTCCAGCCCAGCTAGGCATCTGCTCCCTGCTCTTCTCAGCAGCCAGGCTGTGCATTGGGTCCCTCGCCTGCTGGCTTGCTGCCCTTGGCCTGGCACTGCCCTTTGGAAAACCCTGGAAACCTTGATGGTCCTGCTGCCATCCCTTCAGCTGGAGCATGGGTCTGGTCCTTCTCTGTCCAAGGAGACTAGCTTCTTCGGTTGCATCTCTGCTAAAAGTGCTTGGCTGGGCTCCCAGCCCCAACACTACCCAGGCTGTCAGGTTTTCCAAAGTACCAGTGGGCAGTAACAACCCCCTCTCCTAAATTACCCCCTCTTAGGAATTGCCCATGGAGAGATAAGGTTCCTCCCTTCTCTGAGGCATCTCCATCCAACTCCAACCACCCTCCATCAGGGCTGCTCGCCTGTACCCCAAAGCAGGGGAAGGTGGGAGACATGCACTGAGGAGTCTATCAGAAAAGGAGGATATTGGGGGCTGGAGGCAGCACAAAGTGTGCAGCTGTTGGGAGGGTGGAGATGGAGGACTTGGTCCTTCTTATCCCTCCAGGGATGGCCCAGCACCTGCTTTCAGGGAGTCAGACCAAGCAGAGTGGTGCAATGTGTGAAGGTGTGCGGGGAGGTGAGATACACATGCGGAATTTCAAAAGCTTTATGCAATTCCTGGGATATCTGCAGAAAGCCAGAGCTTTCAGAAAGTCATTTAGGATCTCTTAGGCAATGAAGAATGATTCTCCAGGAAACATTTGCTGTCCTGGAGCTCTGCCAAAGCAGAGCTGTTGGGAAGGTGGACACCCTCCTTGCAGCTCAGAGCTTGAAGACCCCTCTGTGGGAAAGGAGGGTTGGATGTTTTTGGTCTAAGGGCCTTTTCCCAATTCTGACATATCTGATAATTTTGTTCATGCCTAGGCTTTACAATAAAGCCAACAAACGGTAATTTCATTGCACCTGGTGCATGGAGAAGACCTTTTGGCAGTACATATGTTGCAGTATAACAGCATCTAGGAAGTTGCACAGTTTGGATTTTGCTGTTGACGTCAGACAGCTTTGTAAGATGGCACATCTGATGTCAGCGCCCGACTGCGGGCCAGGAGCACTGCTGCTCGCAGAGCCCTGATCCAGTACAGACTGGCTTTGATGGTTCAGCTGTTCACAGCATTCGGTGGAATTTGCTTTTCCCCAGCAAACTTCCTGCCGTATCCCGTCTTGCCTGCCCTTTTACAGCCAGTGTGTAGTCAGGGTGAGGTTGGAATAAATAGCATGTTGTTTGCTGTTCAAATTCAACAGAAATATGATCATGTATTCAAACATAATCCAGGTCATATTGGCCCTGGCAGGTGAAGCAGCAGTGCACAGTTCCCGCTAAATGGAAGGACGTGCTGAAATTCAGTTAATTGCTGGGTGAAAAATAAAAAATAAACAAGAGAAAAAAATTGACATTCCCAAGAACCTTTCATATGTCAGCGGGAAATCATTCCTAGTTCAGTTAACGGGTCATGTTGACAACTCTAAGAGCAAGAAAAGGTCAGCACTGCAGGGTGTGCAGGAGGGCAGGAGGGGATTCCAGTGGCAGATGCAACAGGAGCTCATCTCTGCCCTGAAACCTCCTCCAGCTTTGCTTCCCCCCCAACCATCTCTCCATCGAGCGTGTGCTGACACTTGTGCCTCCTGCCTCCGAGCCATCTGCCCTTACAAAATGCTCTGGGAACAGAGCCCATGCACACCGCCGCCAAATCCTGCACTTTGTAAAGGCAAAACGCAGGTCTGGGTCAAACCACATCACTGTAAGAACCTCACCTTTGGTGTGCACCATGTGGACAACCAGAGTCGTTCAGCCAGCCTTGCTGCCAGGATGCCTGTGGAGGAATCGCCTCTGCCCACCCTGCACGTGTCCTGGGCACCTTGGCTGGGCGTGCTGCCTGCATCCAGTCCATGCACCACTGCCAAAATGGTAACAGCCCCTGTCCCACCACAGCAACAGAGCTGCCAAGATCCCCCAACCCATCCCTTGCTCTCAGCACGGCTTCACCTGACAAAGCGAGTGTGGCTGAAGCGCATGCAGGTAAATGCTGAATTTGGATGATCAGCTTGAAAAATAAAAAGGAAGTGAAAGGGTAACTTGTTTGGTCTATAAGAGCTTACTGAGGAATAAAACTCTGATCATTGGTCTAGGAACCAATGCAGAAAGAGATCCAGAGCGAGAAGTAGTACACCGTCACATTCAGAATAGATGTAGAGATCTAGAGGGCAGTTAACCACCATGCACCAGGGCTGTGGCGATTTCAATTTCTTGGCATCTTAACTCTTTTTTCCCCAGAAAAAATGCGGTTTATCTCACACAAAATTTGGTTGAGAGAAGTGGCAACACCAGGATGTCCTATCAGGCCTTCAATGCTCCGAATACACAGAGGCAGCGTGGGTAGCAACACGTGCCTTTGGGCCACCTCTAGATGGACTGATCACCTCTCTGCGTTGATCTTTGGTAAAAAAAAATAATTAAAAAAACCAGTCATTTTAGTGACTTCCCCACCATTGTGCTGGCACTACCTCCTGGCAGCTGGGGCAAGGGAGGGAAAGGGACAGGAGGTGGAGGATTGTATATGAATGGCCCTGGTAGGTGCTGGGTCCTGTCACTGCAGCAGCACTGGGCAATGGTAGTTTCTCAGCGGACGTGGTTTGGGGATGATGCATTTCCTCACACTTCATCTGGTTCTTCCTCCCAGCACAGGACGTTTTTGGGATCGCCCTTGTGTGGTGCTGCTGAGTAGGACACAGGACAGGCTGGGTGGCACAGTACCTCTCTTCAACAGAGCCCAGAGCAGATGCCAAGGAAGAGGAAAAAAGCCCTGGCAAGCACACACGATGTTCCCCTCTAATCACCCCCCATCCTCCCACAATCTGCAGCTCAGGGAATTCCTGGGCCAGGCATCATTACTGTGTTATTAGTAACCCTCTGTGGACTTCTCTTCCATCCCATCTGCCCTTGAACCTGTGGGGATTTTTAATCTACCCATGTTCTCTACACACTTTGCACTTCCCCTTCACAGATCGAAATGAACTCACAGCAGGGAAGTCAGGAAAGCCGCCCGCTTCTGTTCTGATGCACCATGGAAATCAGAGATGGGACTGAAAAAGGCAAAGGATTCATGGAGCCCGGGAACATTTGCATGGCATCAGATAGTGAAGGTGTCTGAAGGTGGAAAAGGAGGGTTGAAATAAGACCCTGGAGCCTCTCGCTTGGATTCAGTGTCTGTCAGGGTCAGGTTTCCACAGTAAAAAGCAGAGAAAATTATCATTGCCCCTTCAGGACAAGCTCAGGAGGAACCACAGCTCCCGTGGTGGGAAGGAGAAGTACCACCCTGCCCCTCTCCAGCTCAGCCGCTGCTCTCCAGCCACAGCCCTGGCAGAGGGATGCTCCAAGTTGTATCGCGCACACCCCTACTACAACTCTACACAGCAATGCTACTGGGACTTTATGCTTCCTGTGGTTGACTTTTGGGTGTTCCCAGCAACCCCAAATACTCCATCTGCATAAGGAGCTGCAGGGCATCATCTCATCCTACATCATGGGAGGAATAGGCTGCCCAGCAGCAATGCAGTACTCTGGGTTAAGCCACATCAGCACCTAGCTTCCTCCAAAGTGGGAAGGGAAGCTCAGTCCATGTGCATGCCCACATCCCTCTAGCTGCACGAAAGGATCAGGACCCCGCAGAGTCTTCTCCTTTCACTGCTGCAACTTTGTCCCGTTCACTGGCCTTTTGCCTTCCCACTGCTGCAGACAACCAGGGCGCTTCCAGCTGCTACCAGGCAGTCCAGGTCTGCCAGACCTAAGCATGGGTATACTGTAGAGATTAGTGCTTTCTCCTGACCTGAGCAGCTCACCAAGTCTTATTTTTGTTAGGGAGAGAAGGGATTAGAAAGTCATATTTCTTGGTTGTAATCCTATTTCAAAAAACACTCTGAATCCTGTGTCCCTAAGCAGAGGGGACTTGCCTCAAGCTTCTTTCCCAACCAATACACCAGGCACCTCTACCCTTCCCACAGCTTTTTGCACCCACAGGCACATGTGTGTGATAGCGCATGTATGTGTGTGCAAACACCCTGCCTTCCCCTAGGGCTTGCACTGGGACAAGTCTTCCCACAGCATGGCTCAGCCCCAGTGCTGGTGGGACTGTTGTTGCATGCTCTGTACAGGCATCTGATTCTTGCCCATGTCCAAACTGAATAAGAAATGCTGGCCGTGCCTCTGGGATCAGTGAGGTGTCTCCCACCCTTTCTTCACTTTCCTGTAGCCTCCTGGATTCAATTGCTTTCCCTTCCCCATCTTCCTTGCCAGTCACTCAGTCTTTTCTCCTACATCCTTTCCTTTGCAGCAGCTGAAACATCAGAGAAGCAAAACCGGAGCAGCAGAGCACTATCCCCACCCTCCAGACACCTCTCCGCTCCCTCTCCATCCCTCTGCACCCACCACCACCATTCTCCAAGCATAAGTCCTAAGTTTACCTACAGGCATATGGGTCAGCTCAGGTCTTCACCAGTAGGATGATTTGTGGGAGGGCTCAAATTTCCAGTCATTTGCTTTATCTGAAGGGGAGATATTGGGCTGGAAAAATTAGGAAATTAGAATGTCTTCTCAGCCACAGAGCAAACCACAGCATTTTTGGAATTGCAAACCATTAGATGAGGCATGCCTGCAATGCATTTTTTTAGGCAGGGGGTAGCAGCTCCGAGGGTTGTTCCACAAAACCTTTCCCGGACTGCCCGTATTGCTGCTCCCTTGGGACTGCAGGCTGAGACCCACAGCTTCTGGGACGCTGTGGCAGAGGTGAGGAGCTCAAAACTCTTCCACACCTCTTGCCATGGAGTGCAGTTCCCTTGCTCTTTTTTTTTGTTTGTTTGTTAGTTCTATTGTTAATCTGTGGGAAGGAGTATTTTCTTTTCCAGAGATCTCCCCCTCTGTGCAGTTGAGTCTGTGATGTACTGGTTTCCATTTAGGAGAAGACACTCCTAGATGTTTCGCTAATGAGACAAGCCAGAAAGATGAGCTAATGGCTTCACACAGCAGCTCACATGCCAAAAGTCCTGGTGGTCCCCATCATCCACCAGAAACCCCTGGATCCAGAGCAATTGCCATGGTGAGACTGGGTACCACAAAGAGAATCTCTAAGGACACTGTGGAGATGTGGGACCATATGGAGCAGACCTGTCCACTCAGATTTTGCTTGAACTTTTGCTGCAGAATGCAAATGTAGCAGCATTGAACTAGAAGTTGTGAAAACCAGGGAGTTTTCCCCCATCTCAACCCTGCAAAGCACAGTGGACCTTGCCAGCTGGTCTGGGAAATCTCATTTTCCATCTGCCTGACAGTCGGGAGTGCCCCAGTGCGGGGTGGGGAACGTGGAGTCTTTGCAAAGTGTGGTGGTTTCATTTCTGAATCTCATAAATCTCCTGTTGGGCTCTAAAGCAGGTGTGAAATGCAGGATGGTCCTCATGTGTCCTGGAGCTGGGCAGGATTTACTTGACACAAGGCTCTTGGATGCATATTCCTTATCTCATCAACAGGATTTATAGAGGCTCTAAGATTTATTCTGCCTGTAAAATTCTGTTCAATGTAGGGATGAGTTGTGCAATGACTATTGTTTGGGAATGTATTGTGTCTGCTGGCAGAAAAACGGTCACGTCTCTACCCAATCTCACGCAACTGCCAGGTGTGCTGGGACGGTGGCGAAGACGCGCAGGCAGGGATGAAAGGAGCCAGATGCTGCTGCCAGGAGCTATGGTGAGGTGGCTGAGGGCTGCACCCTCATCCCTCTGGTCCTGCTGTAAAGGGACATGGGAAAGGGGGGACACTCAGCCAGACAGATCCAGCGAGGGAGGATGCTGGGAAAGCATCGTTCTGACCATGGAGGGAGTGAGGGGCGCACGACGAGCCCAGCTCCATGGCTTGTGAGATTAATTCTGCAGCACGGCACCCGCTTGGGGCGGGCGATGGGTGAGGACATCCATTGCAGGACGGGGGCAGATTGCTGGTGGAAATAGCTTCCTGGAGGACAGGCTGCGGGCACCCGGCTCCCCAGGCTGGGCTCATTAGCTGGCAGCCTCGGCGCTGGCTGGGGGAGGCGGCGCCGGGTCTCTCGGCAGAAAGGCTCTTTTGATGGAAACGAAAATTTTCGCTTTTGAAAAACCTGGAGTCGGGGAATGAGCCTTGAGGTTACCATGGAAACCCATCGCTGAGCCGCGCCGCAGCAGGAGACACAGCCACAGTGTCTCTGGGTCTGCGGTAGTGAAGCCGATGAGAGCACGAGCCGAAGGCAGCATGCCTCAGAGACACCTTGGGTGCCCGCGGCCATCGCTGGCCCCATCCCTGGACCCTGCACGAAGGCAACTGTGTGTCTCACCAGGACTAGGGAGGTGGAAAAAGTGATCAGCTGCTGGGATGGATTTGGTTTGCGATGATGGGAATGGGCTGAGAGTCAGAACACGGCCGTTCTCATCAGGCCACGGGCCACCAGCCCGGTGGGTAAACAAATCACGCCAAACAGCAACAGCGAGCTGCACGCGCAGCCTCGCTGCAGATTGGCTCCGAGTTATATCTCAAGGAAGATCAATAGAACAAATTATACCAGCAGAACAATATGAGAGAGCCCTGAAAACCCCAATTACTGAAAACCTAATTAATATGTTTTTAAACAAACATTATGGCAATACTTCAAACAATATTAACATGGCCACAAAAGTTTCACAAGGGCGGCAAAGCAATCCTTTAGCCCGTGGCAATAGGGTGGGAAGGAACCCAAAACAAGAGCGAGAATGGAAAACAATTACTTCGATACAGCCACAGCTGGGGAAAAGCAAGTGCTCTTTCCAACACACGGCGCAGGGACTCCCATATGCTGCCCCAACACCCCGCAGGGCTGCAGATCAATAGTCTTGTAGAAAAACAGAGTCAGAGAACAAGGATTGGAGAAGAAAAAAAAAATAATACGTTGTACCAGCTCCCCCAGTCCTTCTAGGAAGAACGTAACCAGACAAAAGGATGCAAAGCCCAACCTTCTCGAAAGGAATCTGACCCGGAAACCTGACCCCCAAACAAAACATCATCCTTGGGAAAACAATGACACTTAAATACACCGCTGTTTGCTCCTGGGAGGCCTCACACAATACAGGAGTGAGAGGGAAGCCTTAGCCTAGTTCAACACAGGAAACTGCGTACCCTAGCTCAGACAGAGCGGACATTAGGAAGCATTTCTTCTCAGAAAGGGTCATTAGCCATTGGAAAGGGCTGCCCAGGGAGGTGGTAGAGTCACCATCTCTGGAGGGCTTTAAGAAAAGACTGGACATGGCACTGAGTGCCATGGTCTAGTTGACAGGGTGGTGTCAGGGCAATGGTTGGACTTGATGATCCCAGAGAGCTCTTCCAACCTCATTGATTCTGTGATTCTGTGATTCTGAGATGCTGACACACAGTCCTGCACACCTCCAGGATATCATCCTTGCCTATATAGCAGGACACATCCCTGGAGCAGCAACAAGGTGCCAGGGTGCGGGCAGCTGGCAGCACCAGTGAACAGTCCTGCAGCAGACAACATAATCCATTAAAGTCCAATTGGATCCCTCCCTGAGAACAAGCCAGCAACCACATCTATAGCCTACAGATGTTCAATGACAAACAGAGGGAGGTGTTCACCCGCTTCAGAGATTACAAAAAAAAATTGTTACGTGAAGAAACTGGTAGAAAATCGTCTGACAACACTGAATCTGTGCATCAATCCATCAGGCATGAGATAAAAATAAAGAGTATGCCAACAGGCCCTGGGGCTGGTGGGAGGAGCAGCACCCCAGCCTGGCACACTGCACCAACGCTGGCGACCACCCACCCTGCAGAAACACTGCAGGCCCCCCAGATGAAGGGCTGCTGTGTGCCAGCGAGGCGATGCAATCGCTACGTGAACGAGCACCAACCAGGAACCTGGGGCAGTGCATCTTACAGGGGGTGCTGGAGAAAACACGCATTTGGTGTGGCTCTTGGAAAGCTTCCAAGCTTTATGATAGAGCGAGACCTCAGCCAGTATCACATAGCCTGCTCCTCAGGGTGCTGCTGGTGGCAGCGCGACCACTGCAAGGAGGGGCTAGGTCAGAAAGAAGGCATGGGTTCAGTGTAATCCTCCCCAATGAGCCTGCTGCAGAAAGTATTCATCAGTGCAATTTGATGTCCTGTACTCTATGGACGGAGAAATGTGGAGAGCAATGAATTAATATGGGCAGAAAACCACCACTGCAATGCTGGCCCATGCAGCGTACTCCTGCTTTGTACGTAGGTGAGCCCATAGGTGGATGGATATACATGGGTATTCTCGTGGATGCTGCTCAGGAAAGTTTCACAGGAGGAGGTAGGAATGGTTAAAGCAGCTCAGACCAAAGGCACACCTAGCCTAGGTGCTTTGTGGAGATCAACATGATTTCCCCCGAACCTTCTGGCTCCTGCCGTGTGGTGCAGAGACAATTCCCAAGATGGTCGTTGTGTTTTGTTCTCAATATCTGACTTGGCAAATTTTTCTCTCAAAAATTTCTGTAAAGCCTTTAGCGCTGACATGCATTTTTTCAGATTGAGGGTGGATTCTGTGGCTGGGGAAGGAGGATCCTGGAAGAACACCATATTGGTGTCCCAGGCTGTCAGCCGAAATGTGGAGATGGCAGTTCAATCCCTGTTGGGAGTCATCTGTCCCTCTCTAACCCAGAAAGGGCTTATTTATCTCTACAAAACAGAAGCACAACAGTAGGAGGGTCTCCAAGAGGGACTTCACTGCCCAGTGACTGGGGTTCTGGGTCAGATGGGCCATAAACTTAACTCTCCCATGGCCTAGAGGAGTGACCTGACTCCTGAACTGTTTGTGATATCTCATTTCTTTTGGAACCATCTTGAAAAACTCTGTTTTCATTCTGATGCAGGGTAGTGGCTGATTTTTTGGAAGGTGAATGTCTTTTTGTGCGATAAAATTGCTATTCCTGGCTAACCTTCGCAACCCTGGAGGCAACCTGGCTCTTCCATGAGCCCACCAGAAAGCAATAACTTTCTTCTAGCTTACCACAGGGACTGGTGGTGGGCAGCTCTGGTGCAGATGAAACCGATCAGCCCACAGGCATGTCCCCATCACAGCGGGGGGCCTGGAGGTGCTCCTGAAGCTGGAGGTTTTGCTTCCCTTCTCCCCCTGTCCTTCCCCTGCCTGGGGGTGTGCACTGGGGTGCCTGCACCCCCATTCTTCTGGCAGTGTGGTCATTTGGATGAAGCCAAACCAATGCTACATCCAGAAATTATTCTTAGTCAAGCTAACACGCTGTGTTCTGCTTTTCCTTGTGCTGAGGAGCTTCCTCTTTCCGTCTGCACACCTTTGCACACCGAGCCTGGATGAGAAGGGACACAGGAGGGATGCTGCAGCTTGCCCCTCTCCTGCAGCCTGCCCTAAGCCTCCAGCCTGCTTCGATCATCTGGGGTCCCTACTCAAACAGTGTAAATGTCGCAGGCAACAGGGTCTTGGCTCCCATTCCCTCTTGATGGTCCTGGCCTCGTGCATGGGACTACCCAAGCCCCAGTAATCTCATTTTTGGGTCATTTCCCCAATTCCAGGCTCTATGCCTGGGACTGTCTCCCGCAGCAGGAGACCAGGGCTAAACTCCCACCTTTAGCCAGCTACCAGCTGCAGGCACCCGCCTTCTCCTGAGTCTTGGTACAGCTTCTACTTGCTCCTAAAGTTGTCAGTCCCTGCCAGCCGTGGGGTCTCCATCCCACCCACCCGCCCTCTCTCTGGTGCCACAAACCACAGCAGTGCATGCAGCCCTCAAAGGAGGCAGGCCCAGGCAGGCAGGGAGAGCACATTGCACACCTTGTGCCTGAGAGACTCGTGCGTGTCCAATACAGAGGAGCCATCAGGCGGTTAATTAGACCCAGCACTGTGCTCCCGCTGAAGTCTATTAGCAGGGTTTTAGCCGACTGCTCCCTGTTTGGGATAACTGATGTGAGCAGGGTGGGAGAGAGGCAGCAGGAAGCCCCAGAAAGGAGGATTTGTGCTCTGGCTGGTGTGGGGGAGTGAAATCACATGCTGTTCCTCGCCAGGGTTTCTCAGCGGCAGAGCGCCTTATTCATCTCCTTCCCTCCTGCTCACGGAGCGATGTCCCAGGGGAAGCAGGAAGCATCTGTGGCCTGGATTACCTGGTCTGATTCAGTGCCCTGATAAAGCCTGGCTCCTTTGCAGCCCCCGGGGAGGAGGAAGGAAGCCGCACAATAGCCGAGGGCCAGAGGAAGGGTCCGCGCAGGAAGACACCCCTCCCGCCTTCCTATCCCTCGCCTTGCATCTTGGGACGCCCTCTGAGCAGCCCCTTCTCTTGGACTGGAGGAGGGAGATGTGTCTCAGCGCAGGGCTGTGAACTGCATTGCTGCTCGTTTCCCTGCAGGAATCAAGCCTTTGAAGCACAGGTGAGCGGCTCACCCTCGAGGCACCCCAAGCAGATACCATTCCACAAGTGGTCAAAGGATGGGGAGCTGATTGCGCAGGAAGGGCCTTTGCAGGGCGTCAGGAGTGGATGCAGGCAGCAAGTGCTGCTGGTGCCCTGGATAGGGCTGTATGTGCTGTGGGGGAGTGCTGAGCAGACCATGACAGCCACCCCATCTGTCCTGCTCAGCCCATAAAGGGTGACCGAGGAGGAGGCACAAGGCACCACGAGGTGGTCCAGTGCTGAGGGACGTGTCCCCCTCCTGCAGTCAGGCTTCTGGTCTCCCCCAGAGCCCCTGCCCACAGCCTGGCAGACCACATCCAAAGCCATGGATGACACTGCAGACCCCATCTGCCTGTCGTGGTCCCATCCCAGGTGGCCTCTTTCACGTGCTCCTCTCCATTTCATCCTCACTCTTTGTTTCTCCTGCTCCTCCCTCGCATGCTCTCATTCATGCAGATCTTCAACGCTCCCCCTCTGAACTGCCTCCAGGGGCCTCTCCCTCTGCTTTGCTGAGATTATTACTTTTCAAATTTTCTCTTAAACAATGGCAAACCCTCCCGAGAAAACGCAGCACTCCAGGCAGGGAGCCTGTTCACCTTCACACAGGTTTCCTCACGCAGGATCTACCCTGCCTTCCCCTCACCTCCCTAGGTGCTGCAGAGGTGGAAATTCAGATGCTGCGCTTGCCTGTACAGCTCCCAGTAAAGAGTATCAAACAGGAATGAAACACAAAAGCCACCCAGGGAAAAAATAAAAGCTCCTGACGCATTGCTAGGAGGGCTGAGATGGGAACGTTACAAGGAAGGAACGGGGAAGCATGAGGATTCACCTGCTCTGCATCTGCACAAGCGTGCAGTGGGAAGCGATGAATCAGGAGGTGCTGTCCACACACCCGCGTGAGCAGGCCCCTGCCCTGGCCAGCCCCTGCCTCGGGACACAGATGTAGGCTGTGGTGGAGCAGTGCTGCTGCCTGTGGGAATCTCCAATTGCTTCCTGAAGCGTGCTCGGGTAAATGGCACCGTGGGAATTTACAGCAGGAACCCGAGGACAAGCTCAGCCCGGCTCTCAAAGGCTTGGCTTTCCTGGGATCGTTGCTGGAGGACTCAGAGGACATGTCATTATCCACTATAGAAAGCTCGCAGATATTTGCTGGGATTTGTCCGTACGTTCAGCCCTGTCAGATTCACTTTCCCCTGGGACGGTTCTGGCACGACTGTTGTTTCCCGTTCAGAGCCAGAGCAGAGGAGGGGCTGGGGGCACGTGCGGAGCATCCCAGCCACCCACCCCTGCCTCTGCCCCGGAGCCTTTGCAGGGGGACGGTGGTGGTGCCAGCTGACCTTCCAGACCCATCATGCCTTACTGGGATTTATAGTCTGAGATACTCGATGTTTACATCCATTTCTTCCTGAAGGATGTGTACAAAAGCACCCTAAACAGGAGCCTGCAGGACAGACTCTTGCAATGAGGCATCCTACGCTACGGGCTATTCACCATCAACCCCAGACACAGCAGAGGACACATTTATTCCAGGACATCTGCCCCTACTCTCAACCTCCTCCACCCCAAGCCTCTTCCCAACCCATCGCCCTACCCCTGGCCATCGCCTCCCCTCTCTTTGCTCCTGGATGGACCAGCTGTTTGTCCTTCTCTCTCCCAGAACATCCCCCACAGCAGTTGCTTGCCCTGACATCCGAGAGTTATTTAATGTATGTTTTGCTTCTTGTAAATGCAATTTGGTGGCTGAAAATGGGGAGGAAACCACGTGAGCAGCAACCTCCCTGCGGACCTCTGGCAAGCGTTCAGCCCCTTCCCTGGTGCTCGAGGGACCTCGGCTGTGAGCGAGGCAGCCAGGCGCTCGGAGCATCTCTGCCTTATAAGAGTTAATGCCTGGTGCAGAGTCCCCATTCCCTGCTCTGACAGTGTTTCCTATTCAGCCTGGCCTCTGCCTGGGCAGCACTGCTGCAGAGTGGGTCCCCTCCATCTGCGGCCGCCCCGCTCCTGGCACCTCGTCACCCCACTGTCCCACGGCGCCCAGGGTTTGGGAGGGAAAGCGGGGTGAGCACCAAGAGCATCGCTTTTCCCAAACCAACAGCACTGAACTTGCAGATTAATTTAGCATGAACGAAATGCTATTGCAACACAAATGCCCTGCAGCTATAGGGACCAGGCATTTCTCAAGCTTCTCGTTTTGTTTTTTTTTCTGGAGAGAACATTAGTCAAAGCAGAGTTGCCATCGGCTTGGGGGTGCCACCATGCCAAGGGGCACATGGGTCAGCAGGAGAGTTGGGACTGCTTGGGCAGCACAGGGGATGAGGGAGGCTGAAGGCAGCAGAGGGTCACTCAGAGAGCCTGGGAGAGGGTCTGCAGGCAGTCCCTGGTGAGAGCAGTGTGCGGAAATGAGAGGCAGACAGGCAAGTGATGTTGCCAATAGCTATTACTGCATCTCTCAGCGCTAACACAGGGTGGAGGGGAGCGCAGTCCCCAGCTGATCTGGTCTGATCCAGCCTGAGTAAGAAGGAGGAGAAGGGTGCAGGCTCTGCCCCAGGGTACATGTCACAGTTTCACCCTGCTACCGGGCATACTCCAGCTCTGCATTGTTTCTGGGTGGCCGTACAGCTGCATGCAATATTCATTCTCTTCTATAAAATAGCCCACAAAACAGTGCAACGCAGACATTGCACAGGGTGCAAGCAAAGAATATGACAGCCAAGTAAATAGCACTGCAAAACAACTGCACAGGGCTTCCAAAACAGCGTCCAAGTGGCTCAGACCAGGGCTGAGACAGCTGGCATCTTCACAGTCTGAAAATGGGGCTGACTCAGTGTGCTGAGCTACAGTTTGCTGAGTTAACCGAGGATGGATGAAGCATAAGCAGCTACACAGATTCACTGAAGGTCCAGGCATATGAGGAAGACCAATTCTCCAGTGCACAGCCAGCACAGAGATGGCAGGAAGGAGTCCCAGGGATCAGCATGGAGGGTGCTCTCAAAATATCACCCTAGGAGGGGCAAAACAGCTGCTCAGAAGCAAGGAATTATTAGGAAAGGAGTCAAGAACATCACTGCTGCTTCAGCAGACCAGCAGCCCTAGGTGCTTTCCCGTCCTCCCCCTGCATCCCACAGAGGTGAGACCTGCAAAGGATTCATCCTGGCAAAGGCACTAGAAGAGCCTAAACTGAGCATGGGGGAGGACACCAGAGGGGACAAGCGTGAGAGAGGGACCGGGAACAGCTATTCAGAGCACCAGACCCAGTGTGCTGGATGGGCAGCAGCCCAAGCATACCAATTTATCTGGTGCTTAATTAAAACCTGGAACTCATTGCCCTGGGAGGTGGCAGGGGCCAAAAACATAAACAGATCTGAAAAGAGATTAGACAAAGGTTCAGCACTGAACTTGATGATCCGGGTACAACTTCCAGCTCCACAAGCTCCTGAAACGCTGCTTGTGAGATGCTGGGGGAGGGCTGAGAGGAGAAGGACATCTCTAAACCTCTCTTGTTTCTTACACCCTTCCCCTCTGCATCCTCTAACGTCTGTCTGCAGGCTGACCGCCGGGCTACACGAACCTTTGGCCGGAGCCAGCATGGCCATGTTATGCTCTTGTGATCTTTATGCACTCCTCTGTTCTCACGCCTGCTCCGTGTGAGAGCAGCTCTCTCGTGGGAGCTTTCCCCTTCAGCCTGCCCGCACATACTGCCTGCTCAACGCGCTCGGTGCTGGGGGCTCGGAGGGGGGACTGCATCAGCCCCAGAGTGAGGAGCTCTGTGCTAAGCATCGCTGCTGCAGCAGCGGCAGTGCCACCAGCAATGGCACTGCGCAAGAGGCCAGGTCCCTCCTAAGCAACCCGTTTGGTCGCACACGCAGCTACAGCCATGAAGGTATCATCTCTCTTATTGAAAATAAAAATTCAAATGCAGCTAAAAATGTTGGGAGAGTTGCAAGCTGCTGGGGTTTGCCAGACCAGCCCACAGGGGAGGAGAGGGCAGTTTTCTGTGAGTAGAGTTACTCCCAGGTATGATTTTTGGGGTTCAACCTGCAAAGAAGATACCTGCAAGCCTTCCCAAGAGCCAGATAGATAGCATGCAGGAGCTGGCAACCTTTCCAATGTGATGAAGACAGATTAGTTTTTGCAAGACATGCATGAGACTGTATTTTTCTGACTCAAATTAGAGGTTAAACTCCCTGAAAGCCAGGAGATGTTGTCTCTCTTGGAGACAAACTGCTTCATGGCACCCTCCTGCAGCACAAGGCAGGTCCAATTTGAGCATGGGGATGCTGCCTTTCACCGATGTGCCAAGTCCTGGGCCAGTTCTTGTCATGCTACATACCATTTTACATACATTCGCTGTAAGACTCTCACTTCTGGGTAATCATTGCTGCTTGTCTTCCTCATGCAACATGTGCGTTCTCCACCTCATTCCCTTTCAACCCTTCAAAGCTGGCTCCACTTTTAATTTATAAAGTGGCAAACAAAATTTGTGTATTTTGCTTTGCATTTCTTTCATGACAGCTTTCATCACTGCCTTTGTTTTCCTGCCACCACCATGGATCAAGGTGATCTTTTTGCTGGAAGCAGGTGGTGTAACTCCAAGGTCCCTTCCCCATGCTCGCCATGTACAGGTGAGACAGTTTGGTCTCCCATGCACACTACTTTCCACTGAAGTCGAACGTCACCAGATCATTTTCTGGCCCAGGCACTCAGTCCCACAACAACATTTGGCAGCTCCTCACAGTCAGATTTTGTTTGCCTGCCCAAATTAATTTTATGCTGTCGGTGAGTTCTGCAGCCTCACTGCTCCCTGCCTTCCCAGACAATTTATGCCTGTACTGAGCACCGCAGCCCAGCTCCTCATTTGACTTCATGGGCCAACTCCCTTCCACCTGTGAAAATCACTAATTTTTTGTACCCTTTCTTTCCTATTTTTCAACCAGGAGAACTACCCATGAGAGGAATTTCCTTTTTGACCCATAACAAGTTAATTTCCCGATGAGTCTCCGATGAGGGACATTGCCCAAAAGCATTTTGAAAATCCTAACAGATTATATTGACCAGATCACCCCCGTGCACATATTGATCCCTTCAGTGAACATTAATGGATTTCTGATGCATGATTTCCTTCCACAGAAAATGAAGCAACTTTCTCCTATTATATCCTATTTATTCATTTATCCAATAGCTCTATTCTTTGTTACAATTTCTACCTATTTTCTTGACACAGAAGTCTGACCTACTGCTCTGTAAGATTCTACATCCCATTTAATACTTTAAAAAAAACCCACACAAAAACCCTAGTGTCACATTTTATACCTTCCCTTACTTTGCTACAGAGACCATTTAAAGCTATAGGTTATGTATTACAGTTAGTAGATGGGAAATGTCATCTTTTCTTTCCGTACAATTTTTGGGTGAATCTCCCTGGTTCTGGCAATTAGTTCCTATTCATGCTGCCAATTTGTTCTAAATTTTCTCTTCTAATGGCACTTCCATTTGAATCAATTCCTTTCATTTTCTAATATCAACCCGGAGTGCTACCTGAGGCTAAGCCAGCCTTGGGGAACCGAGGAGTCCCATTTTCTCTCTCTTTCCCCTTTCTCTTTAATTTCCTTCCTGACTCTCTAGCTGAGTTCCTCCCCCTCCTTTTTCCCTGGGACTGGGTTTCTCTCCTTCCAGCCCCAGTATCTTCTCTGGATTTATAGCCTGACTGTGTTCTCAATTAGTATGTTCCTTCCAGCTTTTATGGTTTCCAAGTCACAACATTTTCAAGACTATGGCAACATATTATAGACTGTACATGTAAAACAGGTATTAACTGCATCTATATCTTCCTAGACTCATAATTTCCATCTTCTCTTGAGCTCTCCAAAGACTACACAAGACTTGGAGGCAGACGTGACTTTAGACAGTGCTCTCTAAATTACCTTCCCTGATGCATCTTGGTGAACAAAAGACCTTCCTGCCATTTACCCCCTACCCTTGCTCCTCTTGTGCAGCTGTACTGAATTGGAAATAAATGCAGACGCTCTTCCAGCACCTTCCCTGCTGCTTGCCTCCTTCTCCAGCTCCTCAAGAGCTATGCAAGGCTGCAAAAGCCCTGGTCAGATCTGCCCCTCTCCCCAGGACAACCCTCACTGCTCTCCTCTAGGATAAGGCGAGTGTGGTGGGAAGCTGACCAGCAAGCTTTTGGGATGACACTTTAATAAAAGCAGGATGGGGTAAGGAATCAGTTTGTGGATGGAGACAGAGCAGCTGCCTGCTGAGCTGGTATGAAATGTCCCGGAGCAATGGATTGCTCTCAGTGAGGGGCTCCGTGCTGTGGGATCTGCAGGCTGTATGTGTGAACGTCCAGGAAGCTCTTTCAAAATCTCCCAGTGGTGTACTGACTGCTGACTTGCAATGTCTCCAGGCTTGCTCCCCAGGCTGGACGCCGTCAGCACCCTCAGCTGGGCTGCCGAGCTTCTGGGGAGAAAGGAAAGGAGGGTTTAGATTGGAAAGGCAACACTGGCTCTCCCGGCTCTCCCCATGAGGGAGTTTGATGCAGAACAACATCAGCAGATACTGAACAGACTCTTTGGATTTCCCCTATGCCGTTGTTGGGGCTCTCTTCTAAACTACCGGCTTGCTAAGGGCTGATTTGTGAATGCATTTTTTCTCCTGCTACACCTCCTTCTTTCTCATTGCCCAACTTTATTAGTTCATGAAATGAAGCTGAACATCCCTTAGGAAAAGACTGTAAACCCTGCCTGACTCACTAACTTCCTCTGCTGTAAACTGGGGTTGCGTGACCTAGCAAGCGTGTGGCTTGATGCACCATTTCAAGACTAGAGCGGTAAATACCTGGTAAGATAACGGAGACTTGTTTGCTGTGGTGGAGAAAGAGTTGCGTGCAAGACTACGTTCACATTTGACATGAGGCAGAAGCTTCTCTCACGTCCTGTGTGCAATCCCAGACTTGCAACACCTACAGGATTTAAAGACCTTGCTTTGCTGCCTGAGTGGAGATGCAGTGCAGCAGTGGCTTGGTCAAGCTCTCTGCAGTCCTCTCCTGACGGTGCAACCCGTGTGAGGACAGATGCCTCAAGCAGTCCAGTGACCAAGAGAAATCCCTTCTCCCTAGAAACTCAACTTAAACCCAGCCACGACAAAATTCAGAAATGGTGCACCATTGAAACGACAAAGTCACACGCACCCCCGATTAAGTCAGAAGTCATAAATAAAATTAGAAGGGCATTCATCTATGTGATTCACAGAAAACCTTAAGAGCGAGCGGCAGGCAGCGAGGACATTACAGAAATGGCAGTGAAGCTTTCAGGAGGAGCACGATGTGCACTTTGGCAAGGTGGATGACAGGATTACTAAGTTGAAGCTAGTGGCTTTTATTAAACCATTTGGACATCAGGAATGTAAGTGAATGTCTCTTGGTGTTAGTTCTGCTCCCAAGGCATTTGAAAGAATAATAGCACTGATCTTGGAGGGATTTCAAGAAGCTGAAATTAGAATGAATACTGTTTTTAATTTGGACTAACGAGCTTAAAGAGCAAAATGAAAGACTCCGAGCAATTTTGCAGAGTCAAGGCACTTAACGCTAAGCTGAGGAACATCAGAATCTGATCTTTGCAACTGTTTTCCATCTTATATACAGAAAGAGCAAACAAGACCCAGTATCTGATTCAGATTAAATGGTTAATTATTACTGCTATTGTTGAGCTCTTACAGTGTAGCAAATCAGTGATGTATGAGAGAGAAATAAAGCCAGCCTTGCTCTGAACAGCCTGCAATGCAAGGGAGGATACAGAGTGCACCAGAGACTCACAGCATTGCAAGCATATTTATTAGTGTCATCTCACTTCTCCTGAGATTGACAGAAGATGGGAATCTTTAGCATGGACATGACTGGAGTGAGATGATAGCCTGGGGGCCAAGCACAGGGTGAGTGTTAATAAAAAAAACCACCACCAGAAATGCCCAGATTTATTGAGATGGTCACCTGCTCAGCAAAGCTCACTCCAAATCCGTCTGTGGTAGATAAACCCCGAGGGATTTGCTGGACGGTGACATTGCCTCATTCTGAGCAGTCACACTGGTATTAAGTTAAAATTAAAATACCTATTGCCTTGCAACAGCAGACTTCAAGGTTTGTTTGGAGAGCATCTGGCCATATTATCTAAAAAAACCGTGCAATTACAATTGTGGCAAGATCTCTGCAGCGAGGTGCAAATAAGAAAATAAATGTTCCCAGCTGTGTCAGAAAGTCTGCTTATGTGAAAGCCCTTGCACCAGCTCTCTATTTCCTGAGAACCAGGTCTTTGCAGCTGCTGCTTGAACTCCCTTGTACAGAGGTCTGTGAGGACATGGGTACAACGCTTCCAATGATGGGGACCTCAGGTAGCTGAGCAGATTTGTCTTTCTTCACAGGATCAGCTTGTCGTTCGGATGGACATTGTTGTGTTGTGGCTGAGCAGTTTTCTGGTGTCATTGTGTGGCACACTTGGTGACAGGGCACGGCGACACGCAGTCACAGTTCCTCTTAGGTAGCGAGAACAAACCTGCAGGGCTGCGTCCCTCAACTCAGCAAGCACGAGTGTTAGCAGGAAGCTGCTGGCCGTGTGAAACCAATCTGTGTGGCTAGCCAACCCCATCTGGAAGAAGCTTTTCCTCCTCTTCTCCTCCTGTTACCACACACGTTGCTGTTCCTCTTGTTCTGTGGCTGCTCGCTCTTGATTTTGCATCAGCTTTGCTCCTGCTCCATCTCTCACAAGCACATGCAGATCACAAGTGTGCGCAGGTGAAAGTGGTCAGTCCTTTGTCCGTCCTGCGTGCTCTCTGACCACCATAAACCCTGTTTACATAGTATAACTGTCAGTGGACCTCCTTTTGGGGACCATCCCCTTGAATGATGATTTCATACTGTTCCAGCTGACCCTGTCCAGGGGAATATTTAATTGATCTTTCCATGGAGCCTGAGCTAAGTTTGGCAGGAACATCCAACACTTTCAACCAGGGCTCAATGGTGCCGCTTACTGCCTTTCAATGGAGGTTTATAGCTAAGTTTTTTGCAAAGAAAATCTTGTGCCTGATTAACATGAACCTCGGTGTTTCAAGTGGAAACAAGCATGCGATGGGCTTCCCAGGACTTTCCAGTTTGCCAGGACAGTGGTGCTAGTGTGAGATGCGCTTCCGGTTGTTGAGGGGAGATCAGAGGACTCCCTCCTCACATCCCAAGGGCTGCGCTGGTCTAGGCTCCTTGGGACACCACGTGTTAACCAGTCTGTGCCTGGCCAGCTTGGGGACCACTGCCCAGATCAGCAGGTGCCCTACACTGAGCTGCTCCCTCAGACCTTGTCTCTTGGTCCCTCTGTTACCCTTAATGACTTGCCACACTGAGTCCCAGTAAGTCCCTGTCTTAAACTGTGCACCATGAAACTTCAACGCTTGCAGCTCCAGGATGGGGAGAGGCAGAGCCCTTGGGATGGAGTAGATTTGTTCTGCTGCTGCTGGGAAGAGACACAGCCTTCCCTGGCCACAGCAAGAGACAGCTACCCACCAGGGTTCAGCACTGCTCCCACCTCTTGCCTGGGACAGCACATGCGAGGAGCAAGGCCCTCCCTCCCAGCCTGCCCCACTCCTTGTCCCTATACATGGCCACTGTCCCTCTGTGCCCCGAGGAATCCTCCACCTGGCCTCTTTGGCAGGATGGGGAGGAGGCGCATCCTGATTTCGTATGATATAACAACTGTTAAAGTGTGGCTGCAAAACTCTCTTTTTCCTTCAAGCTCCACCTGCATCCTTGCTAGAGCTTTCCCCCTCTTCCTCCCCTTCTTCCTGAACCCATTAACTCTGCTTCCCTCTTACAAACACTTACCAGTAACCAGAAAGTGCCTGGGCACAGGGGAGCAGAGGAAGGGATGTGCACAGAGCCGCAGGCAGCAACCTGCGCTTCCCACCTTAGGGGGTGGCAGCATCAGAGATCGGGCTGCAGCTCAGAGCGGGGACCGTGCCTGCTTCAGCACGGGATGCCAGCACACTGACGCAGAAGCTGCTCCGTCTGCTCCAGCATCCCTCTTCTTCTCACTCCCAAGCCCTCCTCCAGCCAGGAGCACACACAGTGTGCTGCAACCTCCCTGCTGCTTGCATCCCACCGGGAGAGGACATCATGGTGAGGATGGGAAGCCAGGTGGGATCTGCCGGGCTCTCAGGGCCAGCAGGGTGGGGAGGTTTGAAACAATCCAATTTAGCAGGCGCTGCTCACAGGGACATGAATAATGGGAAGTTGATGCTAAACTGGAGCCATAATTTTCATACCAGTGCAAACAGATCCAAATTGTGATAAAAGGTTTTCATCTGCGGAGGCTTGGAGAGGCCCCTGCGCTCTGATTTACTGCGCCTCTTAATGTCGCATCTGACAGCACTTTGCAAACAAAATGTTCTGGCCATAAACTAGCGGGAGAGTGAGTTAGTGAGGCTGGGGGAGGGGATGAAAGGAGAGGGTGGGAGAGGGGCGAGAGGGATGCCATTATTGCACTGTTGCTCGGGTATCACTGCAGTGTGCGCCGATCTACCCGCGAGGGCAGCAGAAGAGCCTGTCGGAAGAGACTGAAGTGGGAGGCAAAACGAAGATGAGACCCAAGGCAGAGAGGCACCTGGATTTGTGAAGCTCAGAGGGAGGCACCCAGCTCCTCCTGCCAATCGCCACAGGAGCTGCATGTCCAAATGCGAATCTGGACTATCCCCACCCCTGAGGGCAGATCAGGGGTATTAGTGCTGGCTCCTGCTCTCCCAAGCCAACTGAGACCCAGGAGCAGGGGACCTGGCTGCTTTGGCTACGAGGATTCATGGCGAGGCAAGGCACACGTCAGCCAGGGCTGCTTTGCCTGCCCTTCTCTGCCACCTCCTCTGTGCCTGCAGCTGCACCATCTTCTGCCCCTGCCACCCTCCCCTTCTTCTGCCAGGGTGTCTGACTCCAAGCTGAGACCAGAGAGCCCCACACCTCCAGGGAGAAGACCTCCAGACCAAGAGAAAGCAAGCAAGAGAGATCACAAAGTTCACCAGGAGAAGTGAACGTCATGCCCCTTGCCTGGGAAGGGCTGTCTTCTGCCATGATCTCGACTTCCAGCTCCAGACATGGACAACTGAGATGCATGCGGTTGCGAGAAAGCTGGTCTCAGCAAGTGTGAGATGCTTCAGATCCTGGGATGGAGTCTGGCAGGAGTGCTGAGTTAATTGGGAATACAGGTAAAGAAGCAGGAGCTGCAGGCTGATGGATCACAGCCCCCAGGCATCTGAGCACGCAGGCTGCTACGTTTTGCACCAGTGGAAGCTTTCTCAGCCTGCTTGGCTCCGTTCCCAGATATAATGAGCTGCAGTAATTGAGCCCGGAGGTCAAAAATGTGCAGCTCACTGTTGCCAGAGTGTAGAGGGCACTGTCTTCTGCGCAGGAAAGGCTTGGCGAAGGTGATGTCTTGTCTCCATGGATATTTGGATGTTGAGAAGCATGGATGGTGCTGAAATGACCAAGAAACCTTCTGGGAACTGTAGTGCCAGGCAAGGAGCCAGGCCCAGAGTCAATGTGCAGGGTGGTGCTCAGGTCTGGCCACAATGCTGCCTGGGCAAACACCACATCGGAGCAGTGCCAGCAGGACCCCAGTGTCCAGCCTGTAGCTCCAAGGTGCTTGCAGGAGCTGTGGCACCTGGCTGGCGGGCAGCCTGGGTGGCAGGGAGAGCAGGCAGCCCACGCGTACTGTTTCCACTTCCTATTTTCTCCCTGCCGGCTCAAGCATAAGATGGGACCTCATCCAGCTTTTGTTGTGTACAATGCTGGGCTAGAGCTCTTCTGGTCACGCTCAGCTTCCCAAGTCAGCAGAGAGGAGTGGGCAACAGTTTGTCCAACCTACCTGAGGACAAGAGAATTACACACTCAGGGCAACAGTTTGTCCAACCTGCCTGAGGACAAGAGAATTACACACTCAGCAAGACTGAGTAAGTCTCCATTGGAACCAAATCCATGCTGAAATTCAATCAGATGAGTCCCCTGACACTGGATCATGGATTTTTTTCTCCCCAAACCTTGTGACCAAGTTCAGTGTGATCTGTTATGCTCTTCCTTGATCTCTCCATCATCTTTCCTTTTCTCTCTGGCCTGGGCAGAACCTCCTACCAGGTGAACATAATCACTTTTTTAAAACCTCTAGATGATGTCAGTTCATAGTTAGTCCAGAGCTGAGGTTTCTGAAGGGGTCCCGCGGCCCAGACCCGTGAGATACCAGAAAACCTGCAGCACTGTGTTACATGCTCACTTAGCAAGTAACCTATCCAGCAATGCTCTGACTAAGCGCTGACACATTTGTCATTCGAGCTGCCTCCTGTCCCCTGGGAAAAGTAAATGTCATTATTCTAACCCAGGCGGTTAATATCAGGCCCTCCTGCCTCCTGTCCCCTGCATGTGCAATGACCACTTCAGCGCTGAAGGCACATGAGCATGTTCTTAATGACATTCCCAGCAGCGCATCCTCGCTCCAGAGAGGACTAATCCCTGTAGCCATTCATAATGTGGCTGAAAGCAAGCAGGCTGGGATTGGCTTCCCCATCTTTATATGTCAGGCCCTGCTTATGTGGAAGAAGGAAAGGAAACCCACCCCTGCCATGGCAGGGGGGTTGGACTAGATGATCTTTAAAGGTCCCTTCCAACGCAAACCTTTCTATGATTCTATGAAAACACCACAGGCAAGCAGCCCGCCTTGGGTCCCTCTGCCTGGGGCATGCCCCTCTCTCCCTTGTGGTGGAATCTAATCAGCAGCAGTAAAACACTTCTCTATGTCAGACCTTCCCCCCCCTGCTCTGCAGCATGTCATGCTCACAGAAGCTGTGTTCCTTCATGCCTGCATTTGCCCTCTCTTTCTCAATTTTGAGGCAGAATCTCCCCTGTCCTTCTGGGAATTTGTCCTGATCACCACCAGCAGGCTGAGATGATCACAAGCTCCTCATGATCCCAAGCTCCTACCATGATCCCAAGCTCTTCGTCTCTTCTTATCTGCATCGCTGGAGGTATCTGACCTGGTTGGTGATCTTGTATGGGCCTGGAAAGCCCTTTATAAAATGAAAAGTTCTGTTCTGTGATGCTCACACCGAGCTCACATCCTCCTCACCCAGGGACCGGGCTGCTTTGGCTGTTGTCAAAGCAACAGCAGCTGTTCTGCAGTTTCTCCTGGCAATAAAGTTTTGCACTGAACCTCAACAACAGTTACATGTACTCCCAGCCCAGATGCTTTCATCATATCTCCTTCTCATGTTGCTGCACAAAAGAACCAGCACACATGGTGGCATAAAGCATGTTTGGAGTTTCCCCCAGTGAGAATCCTCACGGCAGAGATCATCAAGCCACTAAAAACAACCCCATTCACCTGTTAATTCCCCCTATAAACCACGTCACAATAACACAGGGCAGATCATACCTTATTGCCAGCTGTGGTCCCCACCTGCACACTGTTTGAAACTGGGAAGTCAGAGGCGATGGGATCAGTTCCTTGGAGTCAGGTCTAAGCATTGAGTTTCATTTCAACGCCGAGGGTATGGCAAGTGCTTGGTGCAGGGATTTGTTTGCGTACAGGTCACTGCTGACAGATAAAGGGGAAGGTCCCCATCACACTAGCACTCTACAGCATTGCTAGAGATGGCAGTTAAATGTCCTGTCCTCCTGCCACCACCTGCAAGGAGCTCTTGCTCCTTAGGTGCAACCCTAGGTGCTCAGCATCCCTCAGGTGACAAGGGGAGCCCCCATGACACTGGTGCCCATGAGGGCATCTGGCACAGTGCAAATAGCCTTTCTGAATACCTTTACATTGTAAAATTTATAACAGATGTGGACATGGACACCTCACCAAAAAAAAACCCAATCCTGAAGCCCAAGGTGGGAGAAACAGCAGCTCTTGCAATGTCTTTGGGGTCCTGTTTACCAAACCCAAGCATGCATAGCAGAGGTCTGGAGTGATGGGCTCTCCACTTCCCCCAGTCTGCTGGTGGTGTCCCCTGGGGATGGTGCACCAGGCAGCTTGGAGCAGTGCAGAGAGCTGCCAACTCTCATGGCTAATAACTTTGCTGTGAGAAAAAGGGCATATGCCTACAGGGAGCAAAGCAAAAGCTAGCTTGATTTTTGGACTAAAGCAGTGGTTCGAGCAGGTTAAATTGGAACAGCTGCCTTCTCTCGGGGTCCTGTTCTGTTCTTTCCTAGTGCTTCTGCCACTCCCTCCAGCCCCCGTGCCACTGGGGCGCTGGTAAAAGTGCTGGATCAAGACTGCAAACCCACACTGGTGGGCAGCTTTAAGAAAGATGACAAAGAGGCAGCGTCTATTTCTGCCAACAGGAGTGCTCGGCACTGGTCAGCACGGTGGCTCGACAGGACAAACCCCCCACGTATGGTTACTCTGCGTCCAAGGAAATTCCTAATCCACCTGCTCCTTGGAGCTGCTGGCCTCAGAGGGCTTAACGCTCCCGGCACGGAGAGCCCTGGAGCCCTGCCATCCGCCTCCCATAGTCTGGTGCCATTGCAGCACCGAGTCCTTCCTGAGCAGCACAATAGCTCTCCACAATAGCTCTTCCTCTGCCCCTCTGAGGACAGGGCTGCAATCTTTCTAATGAGTTTGTTCAAAATGAATTTTCCAGGTTTTTACCACAATTGCTCCCCCCGCCCCCTCATTCCCTCTTTCCAGCTGCCTGACTCCAGCACTCCCCAGCTCGCCCAGCGCCGAGGCTGTTTCTCTCTTCAGTCGCAATTTAATTATATGAACTGCTTTCTTTTTTCCTCTCCTTTTGGTTGCTATTTGGTGTGTGAATTCAATGTTCATAATGTACCCTGGGAACCCCTGCTCTGCGTGTGCTCCGCTGTGTCCCAGCACTGCTGATTAGAAAGAGATCCTTTATCCGTGCCGGAGAGGCTGGCATGTCAAAGCAGCCCCAACTTTACCATTCACATCTCCCCCCTTTCTGAAATGCCTGTGGGTCCCTGCCACACTCAGACTCTCTTTGAAAATCCCTGCAATTCGAATAGCCAGACTGACGCTTTCATCGCTGGGGTCACGGCTCCTACCAAGAGTTATTAGTGTGCCTTTCTCTATTCTTTAAAGCTCTTTCATATAATGTTCTGTCTGTTTGTGTTTAGAAAGGGTTTGTATAGCTTTGCCACTGGTGTGGCTCTTTCTGTGCAGAGCTTTCTCTGGGCTGGGGCTGATGGTGCCCTTTGCTTCTCTCCCTGGCTGGAGGGATCACTGCCTGCTCTGGGCACCCTCCCCGAGGGGCTATGGGGCCGGGACTTGCACCAGTGCTCATCTGGTGACTGTGCTCTGCCAGGAGATCCGTAAGCAGCACTGATTTTGCACGATCCCAGATGTCCATGAGGATGTGTCAGGGCTCCTCCCGGAGATATCAGGCCAAATGGGCACTGATACGGGCAGCTACAAGGCACGGGTTCTGCAGCCTGACTTCTGTGACGGCGGTGTTTCCATCCTCATGTAACTATTGGGGTTTCCTGTCTGGGATTTGTAAGCACAGTTGCATTCTCCTGTCCACATCAGCGTGTCCCCAAAGGCCTGAATATCTCTACACCACCAGGGCTTTCCCCACCCTGCCCAGAGTCCCACTGCTTGTGACAGCCACATCCTGTTCAGAAACCAGCTCCTGCTCTTCGTTCCCTCCTCTTTTCTGCAGTCAGCAGCAGATTCCTGTTCTCCTCTCCACATCTCAGCCAACAATCAGTTTTCCCCAGAAAGAGGGAGCTGGCAGTCCTCAGGATCCTGCAGCAGGAACGAGGCGTCTGGTGGATCCAGTGGTCAGGTCTTGTCTCCAGTGGACAGTCCAGCTTTGCTGCTCTTCTCCATGATCCTCTCATTTCCTTTCCCAGTCTCGACTGCTACCATTGCAGCCTGCTTCTCCTCTTCAGGCTGCTGTCTGGCCTCGTCTCCAGCCTCCAGACAAAGTTCTGCCAGGAAGGGATCCCTTTCCTTGCAGATGCCTGAGAGCATGAGCAAGTGGCTGGTTTATGGCCCAAAGCATGCAGGCTTATCTTCTGGCTAAGGCGAACGTGTGATCTTGTCCAAGGGAGGCCACCAGGGACCTCATCCAACCCATTTACAGATCTAACCCTCTTCTTATCCCCGCTAAATCCACATCCTTAGGCATGCCTTGTGGCCATGAGTCCCTCCAGCTAAGCTTTTGCTGTACATATGAAACTGTTTCCTTTTATCAGTTTTAATTAGGTTGCCTTCTGGTTTAACAGTCTGGCACTTTCTTTTTCACTTGAGAAAAGGCGAGCAGGCAGACAGGCTGTTCATTACATGACACCTGCAATGAACAGGTACCCTGCACCGCTTCCCCACTCATCATCTCTTCCCCAGAGAAAGTGATCCCAGCCCTTTCCAGTTCCCTGCGCGCTGGGTCCCTGAAGTGCAGCACTTCCACCACCCTGGTGCTGGCTGCTTCCTAGCGTGATTACTCCCACGTAACATGACAAAAAGGAACATCTAGCTGTTTCTTACAATTTGCCTGGAAGAAAACAAACCTGTGAGCTTCACCTGAGCCTGTGATCAGCTGCAACTCAAGGACCATTCCTGTGGCAGCTTTTGCCTAACGTCCAACATGAAGACAGATCCATAGCATCTACCATCCCATTTCTTCTGCATCCTGGCATGGTCGGTGGGTCCTTGATCAAAGAGGATGCAAGTGGAGGAGGATGTCCGTAGTAAACCATGGCCGTGGCACATAAATTCACAGTCATGCCCATCTCCTCTCTCAGATGCATGCTCTTTCTCTTGCTGGTGCACATATTTACACTCTCAGCTCATTCTCCTTGTGCTTCTATAAGCCTGACTTGCCTTAATTATTCATGTCATATGCAAGGTCACTGTTGCTCTTTTTTCCCATGTTATTAGCTAAGGCTTTGTGCCACAGCTGCTGTGTTGTGCCACTAGTCGAAGTCTTTCAGATCTTCCCTAGCAAGTGAGAAAACATTTAGCCTTGGGAAGGCAAGGCAGTGCCTCTGGAATATGGGGCACGTGGGATGGGAGTGGGTGAGAGGAGGACATCTATTAGCTAAAAGCCCTGCAGGAACATCAATTCACTGCTGCTGAGTTCCCCTCTGCAGGTGCTGATATTGTGCTATGGTTCCTGGAAAAAGATATCGCCTTGCCTGATGTAGTGTGTGTGTGTGCGTGGGTGTGAGTGTGAAGAAGGAGTATGCTCAGACACCTGGGCAGAGTTCATCTCACCTGGCTTTAGATGTCTGTAATACACATCTTGCCAACTGGGCCACTCATTTCTGTTTCATTTGCACTCACTGCAGAGAAAAATAGACTTCCAGGCAAGATACCTCTGATCTACTCTGGCACACTCCCCAAACCTCCTGTAAGAGGAACCCAGGGTGATTAACTCAGGTGAAGATGCCTACCTCTGGTCAGATTAGACTGACCCTGTGCCTAATTTCATCTTTCCAGGAAGCATTTTGCAAGGAGATCCAGTGACAAAAAAAAGAGGCTGTACAAACTCTATGTCCAAGGAAACTGGGAACTCTTATTTCTATATGGAAGGAAAGAAAATAGCTGAAGCATATGGAAAAAAATCTAGGAGGGCTGGAAGGAGTTCAAGCTCTGTCTAGAGGCTTTCTAGGAGACACAGAGAGATGCCCTACAGCTACAAAGAGGTCAAAGCCAATTGCCTGGAAGTAGAAGCTCTGCTGAGGGCTCAGATGTTCAGGCATAGTTTCAAGTGTAGACTCAAGCTGCCCAACCGTGGCTGGCAAAGGGTGTTGAGGAGCTGACCCACAACATGTCTCACTGGAACCATAAGGCTTTATGAAAACAGAAAGAAGCCAGCATGCCCTGGCCTCCCTGGCACCTGCTAAGAGATGAGGGGCCCAGAGAGCTGCCTTGTGCGCAAACCTGAGGGCTGGCAAAGCACAGGCAACCATCCAGCACAGCCCACATGCAGAACCCGGGTAAGGCATGAAAACCCCTGCTCTTTCTGCCCTCTCTGCATCCCACAGGAGCACAGTCAGGCTGTCCCCACTTGGCTGCAGGGCACCCCTTTCTCTTCGCACTGCTGCTACCCTCCTCCATGCAGTAGTAGCTCAGATCCATCTTGCAGTTCAAATGGACAGGCAGGGAGAGGAACCAGGCAGGGACAGGCAGGAAGATGAACCAGGGAGGGGGATGAACCAGGCAAGGGGCTGATTCTAGGCTGAGCAGCGAAGCCCTGCTGATGCTGCAGAAGTTCCCCC
Source organism: Nyctibius grandis (assembly GCF_013368605.1). Classification (NCBI taxonomy): domain Eukaryota; kingdom Metazoa; phylum Chordata; class Aves; order Nyctibiiformes; family Nyctibiidae; genus Nyctibius; species Nyctibius grandis. The sequence goes on from NC_090679.1 coordinate 6,831,321, forward strand.
GGACCAAGTTATCCAGAGCTGACACTGATCCTTGTGTGCTGCCTGGGACCAGACGACAGTCTGCATTGGTTGGGACTCAGCAGAGGTCCAGGCGAGGAGGTTCAGCAGGACTTCCACCTGCATTAGCCGGGGAGCTGAGGAGCATGGCACAGCAGCACAGCCCAGGCTCGCATGCTGCGAACCACGGCCAGGGCAGCAGCCAAAGTCAACGGAGAAGAGCGGGCCCGTGGTGAGGCTGCAGGACGTGCTGTAGAGCTCGAGCCCAGCCATGCGAAGGAGAGGCTGACTTCCACGGGGCTGTGCACACGAATGTGTCTCACGTACAGCATCGAGCAGGGGCTGCTCATTTGATTAATGGCCCTTTTGGACAGTTAGAGAAATTGTTAGACTCGTCTAGTGAAACAAAAGAGATTGGCAATCATGTGAAAAATAAGGAAAAAGGTTCAGTGAAATCCTGGCACTGTGAAATGAATGTTATTAATTCAAAGTGAGCCAGGCCAGAGTGTCACAAACATCAAGGCCAGGCATTGCCCTGCTCAGGAAATGGGCAGGCACTGAGAGGAGAGAGCAAAGACCGGTAATGCAGGCAGTGGCCCCATGGTCTTCCCACAGATCTGGGCAGCTGAACAACGGGGGTGGGAGCTTGGCCACAGTGTGCATCAGGGTGCCTGGGAAGTACCTGGGAGCCACAGCTGGCAGCTCGTGGGTAACGGTGATGAGAGCAGACGTGTGAGAAGTGCCAAGGGCTGGGATGTAGAGCACAGGGATGCTCGGGCAGCACAGTGATGAGGCAGGGTGTGCGGTAAAACAGCACCCTCAACGCTGCAGGGAAGGGTTGGTGAGATGGGGGAGAGCTAGGAATGGTCCCAATTTTCATCATGCTTAATTAAACCTATGGACAATATGAGCACCTGTTTGGCAGGTGACCACCCTTGCCATGAGCAGGCTGTCCCACCTCCAGGCACTCCAGCACCAGTGGTGCCCAGTGGGAACACACACAGGCAGCAGGGTCAGGCTGGGAGCCAAGAGCTGCAGCAGCAGTATTAGCTGCTGCTGTGTGTAGGCTCAGAGCAGGTCCAGGTTCCCGTCTGGTCACAAAAGGATTCAGTTTCGCAAGTACTGAAAGAAAAGCCCAAAGCAAAAAAAAAAACATCCAGGGAAAAATAGTAGTTGTCAGCATTTTGAAAATGGAAAGGAAACCAGTGACAGCCATTTCCCAGGGTGCCTGATGGACTGCTTCTCTGAGGTTTGCAAGAGCAACAGGCCTAAGGGGGCATGGGAAGCTCCTGAGTGGGATGGTATGGGCCCTGCTGAACTTCTGTGGAACTTCCCAAAATACCTCCTTGGATGTTAAAATCCCCTGTGGCAGCTAGCCAGTTTTCAGCCCTGTCCATGAGGTTATCCAAACTCTTCACAGTGTAGACCCCACTGCAGACCTGCACAGATCTGACTTCCAGCCAAGGGAGCTCCTCAGCCGATGCCCCCTTGCTGGAAGCTCCTCTGCAAGAACAGAGGCAGGACCCAGTGATCCCCAAGCTGCACGGTGTGGTGTCTGAAATACACGTGAGGACAGCTTCATCCCACCAGTGAGGGCACTGCCTTTGGCGTCCTGCCCAAGGGAAGTGACTAGATGGGTTCATTGGACACGTTGGATTTGCAGCCTGTGAAGTAAAGCAGAGAAAAGGTTTGAAGGGAAAAGAAACACTCCGGCCTCCAAATTATGGGGGAGTTGAGGCAGCAAGGCACCTTTTGGTGTCCCTCTAAACGCAAGTGTCTTTTTTAATGTCTTTTGGACTTGAGATTGTCAGCTTCCATAGGAAGATGGGCAAATTGCTTGGCCTGGGGAGTTTCTGGTGGCTCTGGAGGCTCTGGAAAGCAGAGCAAGAGTATGAGGTCAGTTTGCAGAAGCATGCCAACCTAGGTTTAACACATCACAGCTCCGCACACAGTCCTTCACCGCTCGTGACCCAGAGTGCTTGTCACCCCGAATGGCTTGCTCCTGTCATCTCAGTGCTGGCTTCCCTGTGAGGGGGCTATGCCTCCAACACAAACATCTCTGCAGCTGCTGACAGATAATATTTAAAAAAATCAAGTGTTTAGATTGATGAGATGAATATGCCCAAGGCATTTCCAAGTAAGAAACTCCAAAGACATTTGTGCCACTTCTGAGACCTGGGACCACCTCAGCAAAACTAAGATATATGGGAGCTGTATGGAGCACAACAGGCAAAGGTGTCTGCGAGATTGAAGTTCTGGGCCTATGGGAAAGAGCAGAGAAAAGTGAATCTGGAGCACCTGAAAATCTCAGATCTAAATCACAGGCAACTCTACAAATACAGGGTTTCTGTGCTGGCATCAGCTTAAGTGATTTGGAGGACTTTATGTTCAGAGTTTGACAGATTGTCGTGAGGACACTCTATCTAAAATAACTCATGGAAGTACATTTGTGCTAATTACAATCACAAGACCTGAAGCAAGGATTGTAGGCACTCCTCTCTGTTCTTGCCAGTGGCCATATTTGCAATTCTTTAAGTGGACCTTGGGTTTTAGCAATATCTGCCAAAGGAGAATGAACAAAAACCTCTGGAGCTTGCGAGAGCATGCTGGCAGCATCCTGGGATGGAGGATCAGATAGTGTCATGGAGCCAGAGGAGCCCTTTGCCCTATACCTCTCTGAGGCATGGCTGTTGCCTCCTGGCAGGATTGCTATTTCCAGCCACAGGGCTGCAAGGCTCCTCAGATGCTCTTCGTGAGCATGGGGACTTAGATGTCACAGATAGGTTTTGACAGTCATGCCAGAGGACTTTTGTTTCCAAAATCCATCTTCAGGACCTGAACTGAGAAATCTGTTCTGCCTCCTGGGAGTCGGTCGCTTCCATGGGATCCTTCCTGTGAATCAGGGTGCTGGGTCAAATGGGTCTATGGTTCAAGGAGCTTGCTCTTGTTGAGAAGGAGGCTCCTTTCTTCCCTGGGCCCACAGATCCAGCCATTTTCCCCTGCTGCCCCTGAAACTTTAGTGAAACTGTGCCCTTTGGGCAGACAGCAAATAGCTGCAATATCAAGCTGTAAGGCTACATGTTTTGGTTGATCATAATTAATTAATGAAAACCAGAGAGACAAAGGCACACAGATAAGGTTATATGAGCAGGCAGCTGCCTGTTGCCACTTGAATGAGGTTAGCATCATGGTTAGGCTACTAGTTTTATAATAATCTCATGGGGATTTTCGACAGGAGGAGTGCCTTGCTGGTACACAAATACTGGCACAATGTACCAGCAACATTCCTTGCACGGATGAAGCTATCCCAGGGAAGCAGCCTTTTATACCTACCGTAGGAAAACCAAACCAAGCAAGCAACCCATCCAAACCACAGATAACACAGCTCTGTCCATGAATCGCTTCTGCAGGAGGGACTTCGTGTGATCCCACACCATCCCCTCTCCCAGCAGTACTCCTGCCTGCAGATGCCTGCAGGTTTACCTATGCGAAGAGCAATGTCACAGCTCAGCTGACAAGTCACAGGACTGTCGTCTAACACTCAGGAGCTCCACAGAAGAGCACTTTTAGTTTGTCAAACCCTACTCCTGGTGCTTGCTTGTACACCGGGAAATTGCAGCTGCAGAGATCCCCTGGAGGGACAAGACCTGCTGATATTGGCTGCTAGTTCAACTGCACTAAAGTGCTGGTTCCTAGTTGGAGGTGGCAATAGGGAGCATGAAGGAGTCAGCAGAAGAAGGCTGGAGCCTGCGAAGTTGAATGGCCAGTTTTTGAAAGTTGAGAAATGGCCTCCTTTAGCTGAGGGAGGAGATGTTCTTGGCACTAACGGTCTGCTCAGTATTTCTCACGGCTGCAGTTCACTGCTGGAGGCCCTGCCCTGAAGATGATGCCACTGAGGCAGAGGCAGAATCAGAGAATCCCTTTTTTCCTTCCAGCAGATTTGCTTCTGCAGCCAGTGAGGCATAGCACACGTGTGTGGTAGGAGATCCAGCCATTGCTCGCAGGGAAAGGCAGATCTAGACTGATGACTGTAACAGGCTACATGCTGCTCCAACATGTTTTACCAACCAGGTTGCAGAGGAGTTTCATGTCTTTAGCCTGGAGCTCATGGTTTAGCCCCAGCACATGGCTGCAAACTCTAGAGACAAACAAGTCATCTACACAAACTCCAGAGATGACCAAGAGGCTGTCTGGGATTTGGACACAGAGGCTGAATCTTCCACCCCATCCTGCTCCTCCCCAGTCACCCATACTGGTACATACTGGTACATACTGGTACATACCATGCCTCCACCTTCTGTGTTTAAACACGATAGGGACAAGGAGGAGGAGAAATTGAAGAGGATCCACATGGGGAGTGGGACACCAGCCCAGGGACGGAGATGTGCTCCTGGACTGGGGAGGAGCTGCTCTCCATGAATAGCCTCTGCTTTGGAGCTCCCTGTGATCCCAGGCTTCAGAGGCCAAGGCCTGGTCCAGGTAAAAGGTATTTTCAGGCTTTTGTTACGAAAAGCTGGCAAATTCTTATTGTCTGAAGAGCACATATCAGTAATAGGTGTCCAAAATTCAAGCTCTGGAAAAGCTCCAGGAAGCCTCTGACTCTTTCATTCGCTAGTTCAAAGACGCGCAATGTTTTCAGCACTTCAGGCTGCTTTGGGAACTAACCAAAAATTCCTAGGCTACACCTCGTTTGTATATAATCTGCATCTGAGTTTTGTTACAAGATAAATGCAGGCTGGCAAGAGGACACAGTTGTTTATACACCGAGGCTGGTAAGCACAGATCTTTGCAAACACAGAGGGACTTTCTGTGCAGGGCGAAGGGGCTGTCAGGGTGGAAATGCAGCTTCCTGAACCTCTGAAAACAAATGTTTGCTCTTCATTTTCCCCTTGGGTCTGCACAGTGTGGAAAGAGGGTCAGGAAAAGGCGTCTCTTCTTTGGTCACATTCCCATAGGAAGCATCTGCTACTAAACATATGTTGCTGAAAAAACCCCATAAATACAAACAGCGTCTTTTAGTTTGGTTCACAGGCACTTCTGTCGATTCGGGATAGGGTCCTCTGAAGCTGGGAGATGACCTGTCGATTGTACCCTGCATAGCAATCTCGGAGTCAAGCCTGCTGGGAGCTGGGCGCAGGGTCAGTGGAACCTCTGAATGGATCTAACAGCTGAAGGTCAGGGGCAAGCTCGGACCAGCCCCAGCAGAGCTGGCATCTATCCCAGCTGTGCCAGCTTCCCAGGAAAACAGAGAAAGAGAGTGCAGGGAGAAGGGTGAGGGAGACGGAGGAATAGGGGCAGGTGTGGTGCAGGAGTAGGGGAGGACAGGGGGCTGCCTGAGGGTCTCCAGTCTGGAGTGCATGTTTTGGGCAAAGGTCTTGTTGTAGCTGCTGCAGCAGACATTTGATGTCCTTATTCAACACTGGGACCTACCAAGACGTGAGAACATGTCTTCCATGCAAAGCTCGGGCAGGAGCGCACAGGGACATGATTTTGCACCCCCAGAGTCTATGGCCTGGTGCCTCATGCTGTCAGGTAAGTTGTGTTTGGGAAGAGACCCAGGCCTGACATCTCATTCCTGTCCTTGTGCAGGGACAGTCAGTCTGGGCACAGTGGTGGTGGAAGAGCCACCTCCAGTCACGTGGGGTCCTTCAGAGTCAAGGTCATGCCATGCCATGTGAGTCACCCCTGTTCTCTCCCACCCACCACTCATCACCATCACCACAGTGCCTCATTCCAAACCCAAATATCTCCTTGGGAGCAATTTCCATCCCCTCCTGGGTGACAGTGCTGGTGGCTCCAGCCCCTCTTCTCTCCTGCAAAGTGACCACCACCTCTGTCCTGCACTGCTGCACCCACCTGCATTTCAGGGGACCCTTTTCCAGAAAAGAGTTTAGGGTTTTAAAATAATTTTGCTTGTCCTGATTGAACAGACGGCCCAGCTTAGAGGAGAGTGGTTTCTAGTTGTTGCTAATAGGAAAGAAAAATTTCCCTTTTCTTAAGCAAAGAAAATCAAGAGCTGGATAAATAAGGAAAGTGCAATGTTCACACATGGTAATTCGAGGCGTGCTGGTCCCCACAAGTCTTTTCCCACCTCTCCACAGGAAAGTTTTGAGCCCCACAGCAAGGCACACCACAAACCTCCTGGGGCAGTCATGGCATTCTGAGAAGGACAGAGGGATAGGGAGGCAACAGGCATGGTGTAGCTCCTCCTGTGTGGACCCCTGGGGTGTGGGACCCTCCCTCCTTGCCCCTGGGAGCAGGGTGATCTGTACAACCCAAAAGGCTCTGAGACTTTATTTTATAAACAGCAAAAAGGCTCTGAGCCAACCCCTCCCTGCTCCTCTCGGGAGGCTTTTCCACAGCCACCCTGATCTTCTGATGGCTTCAGCAGTTTTTCCAATTTCTACTCAAAATATATTCATGAATACTTTATCCCATTTGCTCTTGTGCCAACACTGGCCTGTAGTTTAAATAACAAGCTGCTGTGCTGATGTTTACCCTTCCCTTCCTCTCTTTCTCCCCAAAATATTTATAGAGAGCTATCACATATCTTTCAGCCATCATTTTCCTGGGTTAAACATTATGGGGCAGTCCCATGGTTTATACATGAGCTGAGCCAGGAGAAGTCTACTGCAGGGCCAGCAGCTCCAGTGAACATGGGCACAGAGCACAAGGAGGAAAGAATCCCACAAAGGAAGTAGCTCAACAGCCTCATGAAATGCCAACACAAAGGGGCAGAACAGTGTTACCTGCTGTTAAAGAGAAGAACCCTTTGGGCACAGTGCATCCCTACACTAGTTTCCAGCAGGTGGGAGGCTTGTTGGGGGGGCTCAGACCAGGAGTCTCAGCAGGAAATGAGGGTAATTTCATGGTGTCCCATCTCACATGCTGCACAAGTTGCCCTGGTTCCTCCTCCCTTGGGTTCCTTGACTCAGTATATTGCTAACAGTCTCTCCTCTCCAAGCTCTGCAGGTCTCTGAGCTGGGTTAGACACATGACTTTCCTCAGCAGGGATCCATCTGGGTGCTGTCCTTACAGCTGTCCACACTTTCTCTCTCCTGGATGTCCATCCATTCTTTTTTTTTTTAATTTGCTCTCCCTGGGTATTGAAATCAGATGTAGAGATTATGAGGGTCCTTCCAGCCTTACTCTGGTGTCACCTGATGACTGATCCTGTCCCATGCTAGGCTTGATCCCACGAAGCCCAAGGTCTTCTGTTGCCCTCTGAAACCTCTAGCGCAGAAACTCATCTGCAGATACATGATCTTTGCATACAGCAGCACTAACTGGCACCATCAGCTCCTGGGGACACGTTCTGACCTGGACTCTGAACTCCTCATATCCCCTGTATGGACACTGAGCTACCTGCACAGTGCATGGTGGGGGACTACCCCTGGACAAGAGGTTTCGTCCTGGGAAGGTTTAGATGTTTGCTTGCAGTGGGTGTGTGGGCATCATGGTTCCCTGGCCCAGACTGCATTTCCAATAGCTTTCTTCTCCTAGACCACATCGGTGCTTGTGCCCAAGGGAGTCTTTCACCGGGCTGAAGAGCTGGCTGACCAGAAAGAAAAAAAAAGGATCTGGAGAAAAGGTGACTTGAGAGCTGACCTGAGCAATAGGCCAGGCTTTAGAGTGGATTTTAAAGGAAATTATAATTAAAAGCATTGAAGTAAATAAAGGATTAAATACCACGTGGATTTACCAAAGGCATACTGTGGCAGGTTGGCTTGATAGCTTTCTTTAAGAAGGTATCTGCTTTCCCAGACAAAAGAATTGAGGTAGCTCTCATCTCCCTGAACCTCAGTCAAGCCTTTGATGTAATGCACATGAGAAATTATTAATTAAACTGGTGAAGATGGGGATTAATGGAGAAATGATAAGGAACAGAGGTAAGATGGGAAATGGCTGGAGGGGAGGCAGCAATGGATAGTGTTAAAACAGCAAGCACTAAGCTGCAGGCAGGCTGTTAATGGAGTTCCTCAAAGATCCATTTGGGGTCTGATTTTGCTTAATATTTCCACTAATGATCTTTGAACAAAAGGTAGGAGACTGCTGATAAAACCTACTGATGATTCAAAGGAGGAAACCAATGCATGGCAGCAGTGGAATATCAAACAGAAGCGATTGGGTGACCTTAAAGACTCCAGTAAGAGACCTGGAAGGAAATTCAATAGTACAAATGTGAGGTCAGGTACTTAGGAACTGATGCAGGAACTTCAGCTGTAGCTGGATGTAAATGAAAAGCACAAGGAACTTGCTGGGGGAGTCAGTCACCGAAGGGCCATAAACTGCCAATTTGGTTCAGCAGCAAAAAAGGCATGTGTGAGCCAAGCTGCAATATTTCCTGGAGAGGGAAACCCATCAGCGCTGCAGACGGTGCATTAGTGAGTCCTCATCAAGAACAGCCTGTCCAGTCCTGCTCGCTCTGAGACTCCCAGCATGGTCCCCTCCCCATACTTGGGAGAGTTTGGCCTGCCTGCCCACCAGGATGGCTCAGAGGGCATCCTGCTCCCCAAAAACGCTCCAGGAAGGGTCATGGAGGAGAATCTTTTGAGCTAATGGGTGACCTTGGCACAAAGGAAAATAAGATTGAACAAGCCACAAGCGTGCTGGGGCAGTTTCAGAATGACCTGCTAGCGGCATGAGGGTGAAAAGTCACAGCAAATTGTACTGAAGAGTTTGGGAGATGGGCTACACACCGTGATGTAAAGTCTGGAAGGGGCCTGGGACCCCACAGCTCTGCTGACCCCCCCCCAGGATCTCCAGCCCAGTGACTATGAAGAGCTGCTGCACACCGTGCTTCAGATTTGCATGAGTGAGCCAACTGGTACAATGCTGTTGCCCTCGCGTGTGACTGCTTTTTTCCCTGCCTGCTGCCCAGAGGTTTGGCACTAAACCAGGTGAAAAGGACAGCTATCAAAGGATGTCACCTGCCACGCACTTGGCTTCTTTGCCAAACCTGACAAGACGAGCCGCTGTGTGATGTGGTGGCCCAGTCTCAGTGTTGGTGGTGGCCAAATCTCCTCCATGGACAGTCGTTGAGAGCAGGCGTGTCTTGGCTTCTACTGATGGGTGATAAAACACCAGTGGACCCGTGCAGGTGTGAAGCTCAGCTGTCACCCATCGCTGCTGAAAACCCCACCTCCCTGTGCCAAGCGGCAGCACCGCCTCCCTTCAAGATGTCATTCCTTTTGGCCTCCCCAAAGCCCACAGGTCTCTGCAGCTGGTGAGAGCTGCACATGCTGCTGCTGACACATTGCGTTCCCCCCATGACGTGACCTGACGTGGCTGACGTGGCACTCCTCCATCCGACCTGACAGCTCAGGAAACTCAGTCGGGCTGGCAGGAGGCACACGCCACTCGCCGAGCACAGCGGGTCCTGGCGCCAGCGCCAGCTGTTTCTGCTTCCACTTCATCACTCCTCTTGGACCAGCTCTTCAGCACTGGCAGCAGCAGCAGCTCCTTGACTCGAGGCCTCACGGACATTAGCTCTTGGAGAAAGCCTGTGCATCCATGTCAGGCCAGTGACAGGGATTGCCAGGCATCCCTCGGTGACACGGCACTTCTGCAGGACAGCAAAGCGGCTGCCTGGGCAGTACGCAAGCCAGGCTGCGGGATGCCTGGAGAGAAACCTCTGCTGGGAGAGGGTCACAGGTGCTCACAGCTCTCAGGATTTGCAAAGCCCAACCCAGAGGGGACGGGGAGCCCCATGGCAGGTTAGAGGAACGACCGCTTTCCCAGGGCAGAAGATAGCTGCTGATGCTGCTGCCTCCAGCTCAACTCCTGGAGAAAAGCTACGAGGCAACCCTCATTCACCTTCTCCCAGAGGAGTCTCTCACCCCTCCTCTGAAGCATATTTACTCCACGTTTTAGGGCTGAAAACACAGCCCCTCTCCTGTACTTGTGAGCAGAAGGTGAACCCAAAATACCATCATCCTTGGTCAAAGAAAGCACCGTGGACTGCCTGGGTGCTGCTCACGGGAGCGGCCAGAGCAGGCACCTTGCAGAGAGAAGTGTTTTCAAAATGGCCTGGGGGTCCAGCTTGGTGCTGGGAGATGCACATCAGCTGGAAATGGAACTCTGAACTTGCTGCAGCCACCACCTCTGCTTCCTGTGCTGTTTGCAGCAAGGAGAGTTTGGGGATGGGTGCGGGTTGAGGGGTGCTTCTGACTGCTGGTGCCGAGGGCATGCAGCATCCTTGTTCACTCCGGCAGCCGTCCCCTGGCACCCACCACCCTGTACCCTCCACAGGGTGACCCAGCTGCTGCTGCAGGTGCAGTGCTCCCTCCTGACACATCAGTGATTTCTCCATATTGTTGCTGTTATAGTAGTATCCAGACACTTGATCTGAGATCGTTGAAGCCTGGCTGGGAAGTCAATCTCACATGATATTGGCTTCATTGCTTGCTATATATCCCCAAGGACGTGAGAAGAAACAGAGCAGTCATACAGTGGCTAAGCAATCTCTGCCACCTTGGTGTGCCTGCAAGTGCTAGAGAAGCAGGTTTGCAGCTGAGGTGAAAGGGTATGCCCTGGGAGAACGCAAGAGCTGGGAGTGAGTCCTTCAAAGCCTTTAGAGTCCATCCTGAAGAGAAGGAGGTTTTTCCACAGTGTTAAATGTTGATTCATGGGTTAGGAGGCACTGAAGCAATGTCTAGCTGCCTGTGCCAGTGTAGGGAAGGGCTGCTTGGTGTCAGCACAGCTGGTGACGCAGGTACCTGCCACCACCCAGGTAGACCAATGTGACACCTGCTTGTCATCATGGTGTATGCTCACTCCCGCAGATGAGGACATTTGTTCCTTGGGGTCAAGTGAACTGTGAGTCAGCCCAGAGCAGCGTTTTCCTGTTTATTTTGTCCTCCTATCTTCCACTCTGAGTCTGCCACTAGAAATACGGATCTTCGCCTGGTTAGGTGCCTGCTTTCCTCCTCTCTATAATTAGATCTTCTCATTGTCTGTTTGGTGTTTGTGCAACCATATCTGAGGTTGGCTTCTGCTGTCAGGCAACCACAGGGCATTCCAGTCCAAGTGCTGTTGATTTCTGCTTTTATCCATCTGAAAAAAAATGAATGAATACACTGACATGCCAGTCCTGGCCCCGGTTCACGCCGCAGCCAGACGCTTGTCGCTCAGCCCTGCTCAGGAGGAGTGCTAGCGGGGGGAGGAATCCACGCTGCCCTCATGCCACCCAAGCCACCTCTGCTGCTGGTTGTGGAAATAAGAGGTGCTGTGTGGTGCGTGGGACTGTGCACAAGAGAAGGTCGTTGCCCTCAGCCTCTCAGTGCCTGTGCTCATTGCTCTCTCGTTTGCCTTTCCAGGAGTTGCTCTGGGAACGGGTGTCTCTTCAGCATCATGAGCATGGCAGGAGATTTGCAAGTGCATTGATGGCCAGTAATGAAGCTACAACATCTCACGTGGGAGGCAGGCTCTTGTCTGGCTTCTGACCAGGATCCTGGCTGCTGCGGGGCGAATGGTGCCATCACTGGCATGGGGCAGGACAATGCAGGCAACCACCGGCAGCAATCAGCAGGCAGGGAGGCATGGTGCTCCTGGCCTGCCATCCGTGGGGGTGGTGGCTACGCAGTCTTGGCTTCCTTTTAGGCAGGGTCTGCATTTTACAGCTGCTAGCAATTTAGATGAAAAAATCTAATCACTGCAGTCAAAACACGTTGGCTAAATACTGTGCAACTTTGAGTGAAAAAAAAAACAAAGATATTTTAAGTAACGCTTTGGTCAACAGATAGAAAACCTGGGGAGCCTGGAGAGAGAGAGGCATGGTAGCTGGAGAGATGGGGATTTTTAGTGCTTCGGAGCCAAGAGTGCTTGTGAGGGTGGCTGAGCCCACGGAGGATTGAAGAGAAGACCTGGCGGGTGGCAAGGTGGCTCAAAACCAGGAGGTGGTCCTGGAGGGGAAGGTGGGGACCTAGCACCCACCACGCCGGGGGAATGGGTGCTGCAAAGGAGAGGGGCTGTCATGCATGTCCAAATTTGCAACATGGGGAAAGGCAGCTGCATCACAGGGAGAGACCTGAAACAATCCTGAGCAAACAACAGGGTGGAGGAGCCCCAGCTGCTGCCGACCAGACTCCATTTTGCTCATTTCTAGCAATCTGAGAACACAATTTGTGCTTTGACAGCTCCAGTTCATGATAATATTTTTTTCCTCCTAACTTGATTTTGCTCTAAATGAACTGACACAGAAGTTCATCAGTCTTACAAGACTGGAGTCATCCTAGAGAGGTGGCACTGGGGTGAGACTCCTGCTGTGGGGCAGGCTGTGGACATGTGAAGGAATTTAGATGCAGTGCTGGTGAAAATCTGGCAGACCCGAGGTGCTCTGAGCAAAACAAGTCAGCATTTCATGATGTGTCCCGAAAAAGGGATGATTTTTTGGTTGGTTTATTTCAGAGACACTTCAGCAGCACAGCATGCAATGCCCATGCAGTGACACAGAGCTGCTGCACCCATGGCATGATACCATGGGTGCATCCAAGACACCATGGGCAGAGCTGGCACCTCCCGACACAGCATCCTGCAGGAGGCAGGGTGGTGGAGCCCTGTAGCTGCATCCCCTCCCCTGATCCAGTCACTGCTACAGCCCCAAATGCCTCCAGCACAGAGCAGGGGTCCCATCACCTTGCTTGGAGCACACAGTGTTAAATGGCGCTCTCAAAAAGTTTGAGATTTTCTCTTTTATGGTGGTTTTGCCCAAATCAAAAAACAGAATAAAATGTGTGTATTCCCATCTTATTTTATTTTAACAGGATTAACTATTCTGGTGCTATCAAAATGTCTGTTTCAACATTTCCAGGCTGAGGAATTTCTCTCTTTGTTCAAAACAACATTTAGGAACAAATTTAATTTCAGTGTTCTTGCTGCTTCTGTTTGAAAAAGTCCAAATTGCAATGACGTGTTTTGGCTTTGTTGACACTGAACATTTGGACTGATCCAAAAGAAATGCTTCCAGAACTTTATTTCTAGAAAAAAATACAGACTTTGATGGGCCTGTTTCATTTGCAAATGAAGGAGGGAAAAAAAAGTCACATCCTCAGCATTTCCTGTAAAAATACAGCTCCTTTCCTTCCCTCCGTGGTCTCTGAGGCCACATGGGACAGATGTGAGATGCCGTCTCCATGGGGTAACCAGCTGCTTCCCAGCTGTGGGTGCATTTCAGCTGTGGGTGTTGGTGCAGAGCTCTGTGAGTGGTGAGAAGGGTGGTGGGGATGAGGGTGCAGGCAGCATCTGGGCAGAGCTGAGAGGTTGGGGTACTCCCAAGACCTGGGCTGGCTGGGTCCCCAGCAGTGGGACCTCCCAGTCTGATCCAATTTGTCCCCCATGGATGGCTTTTCATCAGAAGCCGCCCACAGCAGATGCCATCCATCCTTCTCCCAGACGGCTCTTTGGCAAGACTGGGTTCCTACAAGCTTGTCACCAGTGGATCAGTTATTACCATGTTTCAAGTGATGGGGAGCTTTCAGGCCCCCCTGCTAGCCCCTGGAGCACTTGAGAGGGATTTGCAGCCACTGGGATCTTGTGCTGTAACAGGGCACTTTGACCAGTATGGATTAAGGCTGATATATTTACTGTTGCAGGTCAGTCTCGGCAATTTTCTCCTGCTGTTTAAGCGATGTTTGCTTATCAGTTTATTCCATTTATCATGTGTTAGCTGGTGTGTGCTAGCAGCTCCAGGCCTTGCCTGCAGAGTACAGTTGATCAGGAGAGATTTCTTCTCAAAGTCTAGGGCTGCCGTACCAGCTCAGGGAGGGATGCACCGTTGCTGGGCTGTAATTAATAATTCAGCAAGCTACAGACCCTGCGTTGTGCCCCCTGCTCCTCTGCCTGCTGGTGAGAGACGTGAGGAGGAAAGGGTGTTGTTTTTTTGGGGTGGCATGGGGAGAGTCTGACATACTCCCTCAAGACGGGGGCAGATTCCAGCAAGTCACCTAACAAGAAGCACACAAAGAAGAGCAGGCAGCAAAGCTGCTGGGAGATCTGATGGGATGGGATGTGACTGTCTTGGAGACAGGGAGGACAGTGACTGACTTCAACCCGCCGGAGACGGGGAGGAAAGGCAGAGTGAACTAACGCTGCCAAAGAGGTTAAGGGGAATAAGATGGTTTTTGCAAATATACCAGGGGAGTCTCAAATACTGGAGAGAAAGTTGGAGCCATTAATAAATTAGGAAGAAGATTAAATTAATGATGACTCTCAAATGGCTGAAATGCTGCACAGCCTTCTAAAATCTGCCTTTAACCAAAAAAAAAAAAAAAAAGGGAAAAGAAAAGCTAAAGAGCATCTACAGACAATAAGAAAACAAAGAAAACCTTGTCAAATTGTCAAATATAATTCCTGAGCAAAGGCAGGGTGAACCTGTATGGCTCAGCAGGGCTGGGGGCATGCAGCAAGGAACGGGGTGGGACGGAGCTTATGAAATAAGGCAGGGACCGACAATAGAGTTGTTTAAGTTACAGAGAAGCAGGAAATTACTAGAGGATTTGGAAAAAGGAAGTACACCAGCCTTCATGAAAAGACAGTGATCCCAGCAGCGATAACTTTACTGCTCCATCTTCAACCCAACAATAGAGCCGATAGCCAGGGAGACTTCTGGAAAATAACAAAATTGCAGCAGTGTCCAGCGGGACCACGAGGGCAGAGCAGGACCAGGAGCACGACCCACAGGAGGAGTACGGGGCAGAACGGGTTCCCGCTCCACGACCTGCAGTCTTGGTCTCGCAGGATCAGGCAAGCCTCGCCGGATCAGTCACGCATCCTCATCATCATGAGATTTTTCTCTACAAGCATGAGAAACATCACTGGGTTTAGCATGGAGCAGAGATTCTGGCCCAAATTTTGCAGAGAGAAAACTCTGCGGCAGTGAGTACTTAAGCAGAGCCCTGGGTTTGCCCAGAAGCAGCTCTCCAGTGCCCGGTACTCAGCTGAGGATGGAACAGATGCTTGGGCGCACAGAGTGCTGTGTCGGAGAGGGGATGCTGTGGCACGACGGGCACAAGCACGGAGAGCTGCGTGATTGCAGCCATGCCCCATGCCTCCTCTCCCTGCCCTGGTGCTGGTGCTTTGGCAGCTCTTTTATGCAACACTTGTCAAGGAGCAAGTGGTAAGAGGGGTCTGATGAGGACACTGAGGACTGCCTGTCACATCGGAGGGTCTTGGGCTTGGAGCAACGTTTGCAGAGGAGGCTCCTTTGCTGGCATCGACAGTCCCTGCCTGCAGCTTGTATGCCTGGGCACAGCTGGAGGCACTGCTGTCCCAAGGAGATACAGGCACAATGGAGAGAGGCAAGGAAAATGATGAAGGGGCTGAAGGACGGGATTTAGGAGGCAGATTAAATGAACTAAATCTGTCTAGCTTTGCTGATCAATCATGCAGGCACGAGCCGGATAACTGTCTCTGAGTGCCTGAAGGGTGCAAACACCGAGGGAGAAGGAAATTACTTAGGGGACTTCGGGGTGTCAGAGGGGGAAGAGGAATGCCAGAGCTGCTGACTCAGCTCTTCTTGCTGTTCGTGATGTGTCTTCATGGGCAGGGGTGGGACTGAGTCCCAACCAAACCACGCGTGGGCTGCAAGGGAAGATTCTGGCCCACGGCTGGCAGGTCAAGGAGGTCTGGAGAAATTGTATATAGGGTGAGGAGAGGGTGATGGAGCAAGGAGAACATGGTGGGGTAACAGGGCTGTGCAAGGAGAGCAGCAAGGTGAGGAAGGTGGGATGGGACTGAGAAGCAACTGCAAAGATTGCTTTTTCTGTTGCATCTGTGTTGTTACAGACCTTGACTTTGGCAACATGGCTCCATGGGATGCTGCCATCATGCCTGCATGGAGTTTGTCCGAGTCAGCTGTCTGTCCTGGAGATCTCTGGGCAGAAGCTGTGGTGGGAGAGCTCAGCACAGGGGAAGGTGGTCCTCTGCGCAGCAGTCCATGCACAGTCCCTGGCCATACCCTCTTCAAACACCACAGAGATGAAGGTCACCCAACTCCTTGTTGTCACGGAGAAAGCTAAGCCCAGTTGGTGCTGGGAGGGATGGTTTTGGGTGCCCTCCTGGCAGAAGAGAGCTGTCACTTCTCCCCAGTGGCATTCACAAGGCACATCTCCCAGCACCATGGACCAGACCTCCTGCCCTCCGTGCTGCTTTTCCCAGCTGCAGAGCAGGCAGCAGCACTGGCTTGCAGGATGGATCATTTTAACTCACCCCCCCATGCCAGCCTCCCCCCATCAGCCCAGCCAGCTGGTTTATTAGGGCCTCTGGAGGAGCTCTGCCTCGTTCAGGCTCTTTATCTGTTTTCATTTTCTATGCACACCTCTGGGGCACTGTACAGACATAAAATAATCAAAATGACAGTCCCCAGATAAAGGCCACTTTTGTTAGGAACTCACCAAGTTCTCATGTAAAAGCACACAAACGGCAGTTTATTTTCTATCTATCTCAGCACCTTTTGGATCTTGCAAGCATTGAATACCTTGCGAGTCCAAAGAAAAATATCCTGGTCAGCTCTTTCACACCCGTGAAACATGGTGCAGTGCATAAAGTTCAGAGCCAGGAGTGAATAACAGCGACTTTCATTAACTGTCAAGTAAAACCAGAGGCAGGCTGAAGTGCTAATTCCAGTTGGGGCCCGTTCAATAGCAAATTAACCTGCCAGTGATCTCCCAGTAGGCTACTGAACAGAGCAGAAGGAATAATTTGAAACTAGGTTTGTAGAGGTAGGTAATATCTTTTTTATTAGATCAGCAGATAATTTGTAGCCAGATATTTATTCGATGAGCCTCTGCGTGCGTGAGTGGCCATCTGCCTCTCCCTCTCCCCTCCGTATCCGAACAAATGGCGAAGACCTGTTCAGATCTCGCCGCGGACTGTTTGCACGTAGGCAGAACCCGAGCGGGGGGTCCACGATGGACCTCGCACGTCGGGAGCCAGGGCTGGGGCTGGTTTCTGCAAACCCCTGCTCGCTGCACCCGTAGGAGGGGAGCAGGAGGCAGATTGAGGAAGGCCACAGGGATGTCTGTAAAGGTTTTTGCGTTTCCCCCTCCCTCGCTGGCAGGGAGGGACAGGACATGCCGGCAATGAGCGGTGCCGGAGGAGCATTACCTCACCAGCGCAGAGCCGCGTTGGCTGTGCGGCGCCTGAGGAGGAGGAGGATGCTGTCTCCTGGCAACCCCCGCGCCCGTCACATACATCAGCATCAGCAGCGGATGCAGCGCAGGACCGATCGCCTCTCGCAGCACCCCTCTGCCAAGGGGGGACCTTGGCACTTTACAGGAGGGTCCTGCAGCTTTGCTGGGTGCTAACGAGGCCTCCTGTCCGATGTGGCTTCCTGGCTGCATCTCAGCTCCTCACCACCCCCTGAAATGGGCTTTTCTGATGCTGTGGGCAAGAATAAAGGCAGCTCTGGTGCTGGGCAGTGACAAGGCTTCTCAGCCAGCAACAGGAGCAAGTGCAGTGTCAGGAAATCAGACTCTAGATAGGATGGCTCACTCCCAAAATTGAATGCCGTGCTGGGCCCAGCTGCAGACATCCTGTGCTTGCACCAACAGATGGGTCAAGACACCCACCCTAGTCGTCTGCACGCAGCAGAGAGGGGGCTGCGCTGGCACTGAGGGTCTTTCCAGCAATACCAGCTCTGATTTTCTCGATGTCGGGAGGCAGGGACAAGGCTGCAGAGAGCTGACAGCTGCAGCCAGCACCATGTCCTGTGGGCACCCTCTTCCTCCAGGGTGAGGGGACAGCAGCGACTGAGCAGATACCACCTCCATGCAGAGCTGCCATCAGTCTGGGCAGATCGATTCCTCTGGGTGCCCGGGGCACGGCAGCCACTGCCAGCCCACTTCACTTACACGAATCCTCCAGTACTCCAGACTTTCACCTTCTGGCCTCCAAAGGGAGGGAGATGAGGCAAAATATCTGTGCCTTCTCTGCTAGGGGATGCAGGGCATGTCTTCCAGGCATCCCTCCATGTGGTGCCTTCTCACCATGCCTCAAAGCCCAACACCCACCCTGAGCTCTGTTCTCTGTTTGGTCTCCATAGTCTCTGGCCATGCAACCCCATCCCACCCCATGTTTGTACCCCTGCTCCAAGCTCCCCTACGCGTGGTTGGTGACTGCAGGTCTGTGTGGGCAGAGGCACCCCGGCAGGAGCAGCACAGACGCAGGGATAAGAGGCAATAAAGTCTGTGAATTGACCTGGGGCTGTCAGCCAGGGCCTCTTCTGGCAACTGGCAAGCTGCCTTCAGTCTCACAGATGAGTCCTACAGCACCAGCCTATTCAGGGACTTCTACTACTAGCCTGGAAGGGGAATAGGGATGAGACACAAGATGAGAGCTTTCCCTGCTGGAGGATGCATGCTGGGATGGACTGGAGGAGGAACAGAGGGATGGAAAAGCGGGCAGCAAGGCACAAGCATGCAAGGAGATCTTCTCCCTCTTGAAGGAGATGTTGGCTCTGGAGGTGCTTCAACCCAGGGGCTTAACTTGCAACCGATTCAGCAGCATGACAGCACCCGTGCCAGCAGGGAGGACAGAGGCACTGAGCATCCCCAGGCTGCTCCTGGCAGCTGGGAAAATCCCCATTGCCCAGCAGCTGGGGCAGCAATGGAGACGGAGCAGGACTGCTCAGAGGGCCGGGGCTGAGCAGCCACCAGATCCTGGAAAAGAGCCACGACAGCCCCACGCTTCCTGACCACTCAGGGGCTCCCACAGCAGTGGTGGAGATGAGATGGGAGGGAGGAAAGCTGCGTGGAGGGGAGATGGAGACAGGAGGAGAGGGAGAGGGGGAGGGCATGAGAGGGAGTGCCTGATGATGAATACGGGAATGGGAGGCAGGCAGAAAAACTAATCGAGGATGATTGAGGGAGAGAAGGAGGACGAGTGAAAGATTGAGACAGAGTGATAAAGAATATGTCAGACGGACAGGAAAACTAATAAAGAATAATAACTGCCCCTGGCCGAATGCAGCACACGCACCTGCCTGTGGCTGCGTGTGTGAGCACAGACAGTGTGTCCCCGGGAGGGACACACAGGGTCATGCACACATGCAACCCTTGGACATATGGTCACACACACAGTGTTCCTGCCGCCGCAGGCTTGCATGCACACGAAGCCCTGTTGCTGGCCCCAGGGAGAGCTCTCGGCCATGCAGGGAGGAGGATGCACGCGTGTGCGAACTCAGGCACCGCTGGCAGACGCTGCACTTCGGGCGTGCACACCCAGGAGGGGCTGCCCACATGCTGACACCAGTCACTGTCCCCCAGTATGTGCTGTATGCAGTGTGCCGTGTACCCCCACAGTACCCAGGCTGCTGTGGACACCCCTTTGTCCCAGGATAGCGGAAGGGTGGGGGTGCTTGGAGGAAGGTTTGCCCTCAAGGCATTTGTCTTGCCTCGGTTACTGGGCAAGACCCAGCTGCACAGCAGGATGCAGGACCCCACAAAGCCTGTCCTGCTGGGTTCAACACTGTCTTTCCTTCAGTGGCTCTATACATGCCACCTGGTCTCTACCCATCCTTGCAGCAGGTACATACACTGGTTGGTCCTGACAATGCTTGTCTGTTTCTTTTACCACTTGAGATGCTGATGGAGCATGGGCATGACCTTTCTGCTCCTCTGTCCTCATAGCCAGCATCCTTGTGCTTCCCTCCACCCCAGCCCTTGCTCCGGCACCCTTCCTGCCCCAGAGATGCTATGGGCCAGGGGAAGAGAGCTGCTCTGGCTACTCCTCCACATGCACAGTGTCAGGCTACAGACAGCTGTCCCAAAAAGGGCTGCATGCCATGTTTGCTGGCGGGGCAGGCTAAGCCTCCCACTCCTTTGCTGTCTCAACTGAGCCTTGCAGGCTGCTAGGTTAAACAAGAGCTGACAGCATAAGCGGAGGAGGATTGCTTCTGGAGCAATGTCTCACCTGCCTCAGTTTCCCCCTGCCACCACTGACCTCCCAGAACTTGTCCAGCTCCAGATAAGGGACAAGTTGATAAACTAAGTCCTGCTCCAGAGCATGTGGGAGCTCTGTTGTCTCTCGTCTGGGCCTGGGGAGGTGGGATGCTGATTTCAGACTGGCTGAGAGAAGTCTGGTGCCACAGGGACAGGAATGAGGGAGGACAGACCTCAGACTGGCCAGGCTCTGGCTGGTGGCTCATTCTAGGTCACCAGGACTGGGGACATGCTCCCAAGGTTACCGGGACCTCTCTCGAGGCACAAGGCAGGCTCCAGGGGTCCTCAGGGGCTGATGCTGGGCTGGTCTGGAGGAAGAGGATGGGAGGAGAAACATGAGGGATGAAGAAAGACAGGAGGGAGAAAGTCGGACGAGACAGCCCACAGTTTCAGCGTGAGAACTGTGGTATTTGGTATTTCCTGGTAGCTCCCGGGCAGGGCGAGGATCTCACAGAGCAAGTGCTCAGCTTTGCCAGGAGTGGGGAAAACGAGCTCCCAGAATGCTCAGCCGTGGCTGGTTTTGTTTCATGTTATGTGACCCATTTGGGATCTCACCCTGTCCCAAAGGCTGTTTGACGGGCAACATCTGTGAAGGGTTCAAGCGCTGCCTCCGGTGTGCTGCCGCACTGAGCCGTGGCTGGTGGCTGTGCTGTTGGAGCATATGCCAGCATCGCATCGGGCTGGAGGCAGAGCCCTGGCACAGCAAGGAGGATTTTATCATCTCTTCATCTGCAAATTTGAGTCATGAGCATAATTCAGCAGGTTTCAGGCTACGGAGAGCTACGCAAGGCAGGGGAAAACAGCCTCTCCTTTGCTTTTTGCTCTTTGGAAATGGCCGGTCCTTCCTCACCTGCCTCACCCCTAGCAAAGTGTTTTGGGGTGCAGGTGGTGTCATCAGCATCTCGGATGAGCTTGTCCACATGGTGAGGAAGCTGTGCCATGGCAGACCTACTTTGGCAGCCAGAGAGGCCCTGGGAAAGTTGCCATCCTTTCCAGGAAGCTTGGAAAGGGCTGGGATGAGCACAGCTTATCCCGGGTAAGGAATGCCATGCCCTCGCAGCCGTGCTTGGAGGTGGCTGCTGGGCTCTGTAATATATAACGCAGGGAGAGTGGTGCCACCGAGCCTCCCACACGTGAGTGACCAGTCTGGTTGCTGTGAGCAAGCATGGTGTGTGGGAGCTGCTCAATCTGGGTGCTGAGTGTGCCCGGAGGAGTCTGACCTTCCAGGGCCAGAGGAGAAGGTCCCAGAAGGTCCCTGTGAAACCAGAGAGGGCAGAAACACTGGCCAGGACCAGGAGCAGAGCAGTGAGTGGAATGGGGTGGAGAGCATGGGGGAAGGCTTTAATCCGATGTAAGATGAGGTATGGAGAGAAGGCTCCATCCCTCCTGACACCTTCCCACTCTCCTCATTGCTCTGCATCTCCCTCCTGCTTTGTCACTTCCCCTGGTCATCGCTCCCCTGCACGCAAGCCCAGCTGCAGCGCTTTGCACATCCAGCTTCCCCACTGTCCTGCCAGGCTGGATGCAGTTACAGCCGAGCACTGCTGGCACACAGATGTTTGCTTCCTTCAAGGCTTTCCTGCTGGCTTTGGTTTATTTTGCAGCACACGTGCGGGGGCAGGTGGAAGTGGTTGCTCGGAGTGGAGCACACAGGATGCACCTTCACGATGATGTGTTTAGTGTGTGGGCAAGGCAAGATGACCTTAATTATCCATTTCCTAATGACAGACATCCTCCATTTGCAAATCTCCACTGTACTTGTGTAGAAAGCACTGAGCTTTGGGGGTTTCCCCACCTTTGAGAGTGGTTTATGTTTGAGCCTGCCTGGGTGAAGTATGTGCTGCTGGGCTGTGCTATCGCCATGCAGGCAACAAATTGTGAGCGGGCAGAGCAGCCTGCCCCGACCGTTTCGCCAGATCAGATTCACATATTCACAGGGAAACTGAGGCCTGACCTGCTCCAGGTGACTCCAGAGATGTTGCCCAAAGGCCACGCAAAGTCCTGGGAGAGCCCTTCATCTGCTGGACCAGCAATGAAGGACTATCCCAGGTCTGCGTGGTCTTTGGAAAAGCCATTTAAGTCACTCACTCCCTGCTACCTTTCTGAGCCTGGAAAGCAGCCTGTGCAGCCCTTTCGTCAGATCTGGAATTATTTCATAGGGCAGGAGGAGAAGTGAAAAGCAGCTAAGGACAAGGCTGGGAGACATGGCAGCAAGACAGCAGTGAATTTCCCCTGCTGACTGGGAAGATTCTCAAAGCTCGTCTCCAATGGGTGCAGAGATGCTGCTGCAGCTCAGCTCCATGATCTTGCCTTGCAGCTGCCCACAGACACCTTCTCCTGCATGGTGGGAGACCCAGGAGTGGTTTCTGCAGCAGCACCCCTCCACTCTTTCCAAGCTGCAGCAGCCAGGAGAGGGTGGCTGGCACCACAGCACCAGGACACCACCCTGCCCACGATGGCCTTGTGTGACAGCCACTATAACTTTGCCTAATTACAGCCCCCCTCCAGCTGACAGCCGTCTGGTAACTTTGCAATTTGGGGCTGTTTCACAAGTGAAAGTGGGACTCAGCCGGGTTCTGCAACAGAAGCTGGCTGTCCATAATGAGATCAGGGTGGAAAGATAGGCTCAGATATCTGATGCATCACATCTCTTAATTTGGAGGAGCCCAGGACAGCAAGTTTTAGAAAGTTGCCGTTTCTGAGGAGTATAGGTGCTGAGATATCTGGTGACTGGCACCCTGCTGGAGGCTGATGGACAGGCGGGGAGGGAAAGGGGAGCTCAGGGAGGGAGAGCAGGCACGCTTCCCTCTCCGCTGGAACAGAGCGTGGCTCCCATTTGCGCTAATCCCATTAGATATGTTTGCACTAAGCCCCTGCGAGCGCTCCCTTGTCAAGAGAGTGTCTGCCTTTGTGTAGGCCAGGCTCAGCTCCATGACCGCCACGAGCAGATGGGGAAGGAGAGCACGATCCAACCAACTGTGCCTCCTTGTATGATTAAAATATGGTGCCGGGCCATCCTGGCGAGGGAGCTCGGACGTTCACGCCAGGCTCAAGGGTGCTTGTAGCACTGCAGAGGGGCTGGGATCAGTTCAAGAAAGGGATGGGAACAGCAATGTGGGGTGAAAGCTGCTGGAGGCTGATCATCTGGTGGTGGAGGAAACTGATAGACTCTCCCTGTCTTGGGCGATGCCAATCCCCTGCTAGTGAGGGGGAAAAGCTCCTGCTCTTAGATAGGCTGCTGCTAGCAGCACCCCAGCCTTCTCTCTATGTCTGCCTATGGGAATAAACTGAGCTATGTGTTCTGATGGGGCTTCAGTTTGAGAGCCCCCCGGAGAGGGGGCTGGGCTTGCTCTAAATCTCCTAATCCCCTTCATCATACTGCCAGACAACCAGAGACACCGCAGCAAACTCCCTGGGGCTGGGCCCCCCTGCCTCCCCTGAGCTGCTTGCAAATCCCAATCATCCTGTGGGTGATTACAGGGGCTTCTCCTGTAGCACAATATCCAATCTCCCCCAGAGGCCACGGTAACATCTGCAGGGCCAGGCTCCATGGCCACTGCGAGCAGAGGCAACCCTGCTCATCCTATTAACGGCAGTACACGGGAGGGATGAGCAGGGCGGGGGTGACCTCCCCATAGCCTAGAGACAGCCAGGGAAGGAGGGCTTTGCAGCTTCCCTGTGCCATGGTCTCGCTCCTCCTGCATGGTGGGCTCTGTTCCTCAAAGAATCTCACTGTGGGGTATGGTTATTGAAGCCCATCACTGCCCTCTCCATGGCCAGCCTTGCTCTTGTGGCTCCACAGCTGTCCACAGCTGCCTGTGGGCATCGTGGCATAAAACACCCCCCCTGCAAGAAGAGATGGTGCCAGCTCTTTAACTGCTTTCAGCTCTTTTTGAACTTCTACCCCGAGCACCCCATGCCAGCAGTGCATCTGTGGCCACCGTCACAGCACAGGTAGGCAGCAAAGGCTGTGCTGTCCTGTTGCTCACCCGAGCAAGAAAGCCACCCTGGTGGGAACTCATTGTCTGGCTACTTCAGCCAGCTCTGTGCAGAGCTCTGCTAGCTCACTTTGTCCTCCCACCAGACCTGCTTGGCCCTGGAACCATTTCAGGACCATTTTATTTCTTTAAAGATTCAGTGAAAATAGACCAGGCAGTGCTGAGATTTCTACCTGGTTCCCTGTTTCTAGCTTGCAGAAATGCCTGTTACCCTAGTAGTGAGGAGCTGAGATGAGGAACCAAGTAAGCACAAATCTTCTGTGGTTACTGACAACGCTGCTTTAAACTTTATGATGCTCTTTACTGAGCAAAGCCATGGTGGGAGAAAGCCTCAGGAGAGCAGCCTCCGTGAGGAAGGTGGTTCTGCTGCACCTGGTCACTCCTGGTTAGAGCCAGGAAGAGATCCCAAACCTCATCCACTTTACCATGCAAGCACTGAAAATTAATCTGCCAAACCTGTGCAGGCAGCCAGACAGCTGAAGCTGCAAGATCAGGCCTTCAGGAGACACGAGAATTAAGTTTTCCATCAAAAGGGACGTCCCTGGCCTGGGACATTCCCAGTTACTCCTGTAAGCTGAGGACTCTATTAAACCAGATGTACTTGAAAAACACAGGTCAGAACAAAGCTTATGCAGCAAGCAGTTCCTTGCCCAGCCCATCTCCCTTCGCACGCCATCCCCACCTGGCAGCCAGACCATCGCCCCTCTTTGAAGATGCCCCCACCCGAGGGGACACCGCCAAGGAGTGGGCTGGAGGAGCAGCTTCCCATCTCCTCCACCTTAGGCTAGGAATGATTCTTGGGGAGCCCCAGGCTGTACAAACCTCCGAGGACCAGTGGACTCAGCAGGGACACCGAGCCCACGTCACTTGACTCCATTTTAGTTGCTCGTGAGGCGCAGCCCGGTGGGACCATCCTGGGCTGGAGGATACCCCTTCCACATCCACCCTGGGGGGCTCACAGAGCACCGAAACCCATCCCAAGGGCTGTACTGACAGGGGAGCCTTGTGTCCAAACCCCAAGCCTTGCCCGGCAGCTGCAGCATCCTCATCAGCAGCATCTGAGAGGCCCCTTCTCACCCCAGTAATCGATGTGTGCTGCCATGGAAACCAAACAGTTTCCAGACCAGCACAGAGCTGGCTGGATGTGATGCTCAGGGCTGTGCCGGAGGACCAGAAAGGCTTGCTGCACTGCGGTGGGGCGAGGGGAGGGCAGGGGGTGCCAGTGGGGCAACACAGTGGAGTAGGGGAGGAGAGACAAGGAAGGAATGGAGGAGGTTGGAGGAGGGGAGTGGAGATGCTGGGGGGGCAGAGAAGGGTAGAGCAGAGGAGGGGAAGGAGGAGCGAATGTGGGGCACAGCGGGTCTGAACAGCCTGGGCCAAGTGGGGAGGAGGAGGAGGGAGCGTGAGGAGCAACTGTAGGGCATGGCACAAGGCCAGGCATGTTCAGGAGGGACAGGGAGGTCCTGGGACTGTGTCTCTGATTTAGGAAGACAACCCTTGGTGTCCCTGGTTATCCTGGGGGCAGGTGGGTGCTGACAGCTCTGTGTGGGTGCTACCTGCCTTCCCTGTGCCAGCTGTGGGAGTCTGGCACCATCCTCAACATCTGTATCGTCTTTCCCTGGGGTGGGGCATCAGTAGGCAGCAAGGCCACTTGGTTCCCCAGGACCCCCGGAGACACATCCCAGCTGCCTAGCTGGTGTGTGACTGCACAGAGGGGCAGCTGAGAGCCCCCCCCACCCATGAGGACATGATCCCTCGGGATTGAGGGGCATCTGTTCCCCTCTGCATGGCCCAGAGAAGAACCCAGGGAGAAGTGGATGATAGGAGTCTCTACAAACCCCACCAAGGGGATGATGGTCTACAACTTCATTTGGAAACTCTTCCTTCTCAGGGATGCTTGCCAGTGTCTTCCAAGTTGGGGGTGAGTCCTCACTTTGCCTGGTGCTAAGACCAGTGCCTGCAGCTCAGCAGAGTGAGCCAAACACAGCCGAGACACGTAGCACCTGTATGTAACCCAACTAATGAGGGAAGCATCTCTACTCTGAGCTAAGAAACTACCCTGCGCAGCTATTGATCTTGCCTAGCGTAATCCTGTGCAAAGGCAAGCAGGAAAAACGCAACAGCCACAGCTGAGCAAGCTCCCTGCAGCTGCGGTAGGAAGCAGCCACAAAAGTGCCCTGGTTTGAAGTGGCCCAGCTGTTTCCAAAGGGTCTAAACTACCTAACAAAAAATCAACCGTTCTTCGTTAATGAGATGGTGGAATGGTGGGAAAAGGCATCAGGTCTCCAAGGAGCAGTGACAGAGGTGGGAGGGAGTCTGGAGCCAGCTGGGGGGACTTTCCCTGGTTCCCACCTCAGCTGGTGACAGGCACAAGTGCAGGCAGCCTTGGGGCTGAAGATGTCTTTTCACTGAAACGTTTTCGTTTTGAATAAAGGAGACTGGTCTGTGGCAAACTGCTCTGTGGGGTTATCTTACTCGTACCTGTGCAGAAACATCTTTAAACTGGAAAACAGGAGCGGGGAGACAAGAGCGGCCACACCAAGGCTCCTTGCACCTGGAGGAGGGCAGCAAGAGCAGGTATCTCCCCATAGCCACCAAGGCTCTTCATTGCCTATATATGTTTTCTTCCCTGAGGATGCCCCGAGCCGCCCCCAAGGATGTGACATGTGGGAAGAATCCGTCAGGCACAGGCACCCGGGTTTTCACACTTTTATTGTAAAGCTTTAGGAAGGGCTAATTACAATGGAGTTGGTCATCTGACAGCTCAGCAAACAAACAGAACAGGAGAGAACGGAAAGGGGATCACGACGGTGTCATGCTCACTGCTCTGAACAGAAAGAATTACAAGGGAATCAATTGTGCTCACAGCGCCCGGGGAAAACCAAGCCCAAGGCCCAAAGCCTTCCCCGCACAGGGAAATGCATCACACATTGAGAGCAATACAACCTTAGCAAGAGGCGTTGTCTTAGACATAGGTCACCATCTGAAAAATAGTTGGGTACTTTACTCTGCCATAGGATTTCTCCTTTAGAAAAGCTACACCTGCATGTACATAAAACTGTACAAAAAACAAGGCATCACAAGCAAGGAAATGAAATCTTGTATAAATAGAACCAACACTGAAGAGCTACAAAGGGGTCGCTTAGATCCTTCCCACGCAGCCCGCCTGCTCCCTGGCTCCCACCTTTGGTTTTACCCCTGGCTTGTCCTAGTGCAGTGTGAGATACAGTGAACCCCTCCGCAGAGGCGTCGAACCCCCCCCTCCTCTTCCCTGTGCTTGTCTAGACTGGAGCCCGTGGGGAGCTTCCCCCCGCCACGTGCACAGAGGCTTTATCCTTCTGGCTTATAATTGTGCAAATGAGCTTCATTCCAACAGCACCTCTTCTTCACCCTCCCCAGGACTGATCCCCAGTGACACTGTCAACTTCACCCCAGGACAAACCCCCAGTGCCCCCTCTCCCAGGATCAATGTCCAGCACCTTCTCCTCCCCAGGGACCCATCCCCGCTGCACCCCACATAGCTTCCCACCCCTTGGCACCCCACCGAGGACCCACTCCCACTGCCCCCTCTGTTATTCCCCACAGACCCACCCTCATCCCCCACTATGCTCCCCTTAGACCCCCATCCCCTCTCCACCCCCCAGATACCCATGCCCTCTCCCCACTGTGCTCCCCTCCAAAGACCCACACCCGCCATCCCTCTGTTCACCCCTACGAGACTCATGCCCTCCCGCTCTCCCTCCCCATGGCATGCATCCCCAGCACCCATCCCTCCCACCCATGACGGACCCCTCTGCACTCACCTCCCTCCCCTTGCACCACCCTCACACTGAGAACATCACCAGGTGCTCCAGGAGACAACATAGCACCCCCAGCCACAGGGCTTCGAGCTTTGGGGTCCCCCTGGTGACCCCGAGCAGAAGGTAGGGAGCCCATCCACAGGCAAGGGGCCGGGGGAAGCTGGTCTTGGACAAGCACCCCTCAGATGTGGCTACGTTGCTCTCCTGGGGGGTCCCCAAGGGGGCACTGGACACTGCCACTGCCTGAGCCGAGGGGAGGCGTGAGCAGTCGAGTTGGCAGTGGAGTCAAAGATCCTGGCCAGCGTGGCCAAATTGCACATTCTGCCCAGTTTGGCCCTGAAACTACAGAGCTACAATAAAAACAAGTTCAGGAGCGTGACCTGCTCAGGCAGCCAGGCCAGGGGAACGCGGGCCCTGCTGGGTGGCCACCGCAGGCAAGGGTAGAGCAGGGATGCCTGGACGGGCGGGCAGACGTCCACCCAGAGCATCATGCTGGCCCCGAGGGACCGCCGTCCGGTTGGCGGGGAGCAGCAGCAGGAGGCTGGGAGGAGGGTCCTGCCTCCTCCAGGTAGCACCCTGAGGTGCCGGGGCCATGGGCGATGCTGTGGTGCTGCCCAGGGAAGGCGAGGAGCAGGGCTGGGGCATGAGGGAGCGGGTGCGAGCAGGCACCTTCTGCTGCCTTTCCCTTGTCACCCGGGCTCAGCTTGCACCGTGTCCCCTCAGGTCAACCGGAGCCACGCCAGGGAGCTGCCTGCATCTTGTCACTGCAGCCACTGCTGCCAAAGCAAAGGGAGAGGAGCTGCTCAGAGAGAGAGATGCTGGAGAGGGGGAGGAGGCTGGGCAGGGGGGCCCTGGCACGCTGCACCCTGACAGGCACTACAGCTATGGCAGGGCAGTCTCTGACCCGCAGCGGCTGGGGTGCCCCGTCCCTGTGGTGTCCCTGTGCCAGTCGAGACCAGCAGAGCTATCCGCAAACCCCGCGGTGATGGACCACATGGACCGAAGACGAGCCGCGGGGGGAACCATCCTGCAGCTACCACTGGCTTCGCTCCCTAAGGAAGATCCCCGAGATGAAGACGACCGACGCGCGCGTGAGTACAGGAAGAACAACGGTGCAGCACAGCCCCTCCCCGCGTCCTGGCAGGGGAGGACCAGGAAGGGCAACCCACGGATGAAGCATGAGTCTCCTGGACCCCTCCTGCGCGGGGTGCTCACGGAGCTCCCCAAAACAGGACTGTGTCCCAGCTCCCAGGGGAGCAGAGAGGTTCAGCAAAGCACCCAGGTGCCCCCCTCCAGGGACCCTCTTGAGGGGCGAAGGGGTCCTTTCCCCGCCGCGTGCACGGCATCACCCCAGTTGGGTATCCTGCAAGGGAGCCGAGGATGCCGGGGCAGCAGGGACCTGCCGGGGAGACTGGTCGACCTTTGACAATGGAAGAGAAAGCTGGATCCCGTGAGAGTGGCCCTGTGGCCTAAGAGCAGCGGGACTCCAGCGGGCAGGGGCTTGGCGGCCCCCAGTGTGACCCTGAGACAAAGCTCCTCCTCACAAAGGCAATGGTGGCTTACAGGCGGACGGGACGGAGGTCCAAGGCATGGCACAGCCGGCCCCATGGGTATCCCTTGCCCCGGAGGAGGCACGAAGCGATGGGCTGAGACGCCACAGCCCATGACATCCTCCCTGCCAGCAGTCAGACTGAGGGCTTCTCCGGACCCAGCCGGTCCCTTCACTGGGGGCTTCCCCATCCCTCCTCCACCCGCCGGGCACAGGGCCACCACCAGGGAACACCCCGCCAACGCAGACCCTGCCTATGGCACCAGGCAGTCCCTAGGGACCCTGCAGCTTGTGGGCACAGTGACAACGTTCAGAAAGAGATCCAGGCTGAAAAATAGCAGAAGTCCCTACAGTCCGGCTAGGACGCTGCCCCTCTCCTCCAGCTCCCCAGCTGCTGTTTCAGGGACCAGTCACATCTCTATTTACAATATAGAACATGAGTGTGGGCCGGGCGCTGCGCTCCCGCGGGCTCTTCCACGCAGCAAACCATTCAAAGCTGGAACTTGCTCCCTGTGGTTTGTTTCTGTTTTCTTTTTTTTTTTCCTTTTTTTTTTTGTTTTTGTTTAAACGTCTTTTGTTTCAAGGACAATAAAAAGTTTCGATCAGGCAGGACTTGAATGTCATTCCTAAGATTCGTATTTACAGGAGTCTACAGCAAAGAGACAGGCAGTTCGCTCCCCGTGCGCGGGGACGCCCCTCGTCCTATGCCCCAGGAACTCCACCAGCTCTACGTGGACCTTTGGTACGTAAGCCCTTCTCCCCAGCTGTGCCCTCTGCACCAGGAGCCTGCCCAGCCCTCCCTGGCGACGCAGCAGTTCGGAGAAGACATGCACCCTCAAGTGCTCGGAAATCGAGTTTTGGATGCTTTCATCCTTCCCACCCACCCCTGGCCCCAGGAAACAATGGGTTAAAAAGGCGCTTCTCTCATCCCTGCCTTGCCCTGCCCTGCTGTCCACTGAGCCCACCGCCTGGAGAACCGGCCACCGTGCCGGAGCGATAAAGCATTGAAGTTTAAAATGTTCCTCTGGACACTGGCCTCAGAAGCTCCCCACCCCTCGCACCCAGCCTCACAGGTATATCTCCCTCTTGGTGGTCTGAGATGAGGGGGTGGTGGCTGGCTGGAAGTCCGAGGTCTGGGTGAGAGGAATTTCCTCCATGGGAGAGTCCTTGCAGGGCTCATGGCTACTATTGGAGAAGGCACTGTACGTGGGGAGCAGGCGGAGGTTGGCCATTTTGGTGCTGCGCTCTTCTGAGAGTCTGGGGCTGCCATTCCCGACTTGCTCTTGACTCCCTCTGTCTTGGTAAGGCACAAAAGTGGACAGTTTGAGGGCGTTCTTGGGCCTGCGGCTGGGGGAGGACTGGCCAGGCATCCAGCAGGTATCGGAGTGGCCGAACTCTGTGCACTCCCGGGTACAGGTCCCAGTCATGGCTACATCGGGCAGAGGCCGGAGATCTGCAGAGAAGCAAGCGAGAGCATCGTTATGCACGCCCGGGTACCACCGGCTCGGGACGTGAGGATGGAGCACAGGGACGAGCAGCAGAGCCTGGACATCTCCGTCCTACCCACACCCTCCTGCAGTGGGAGGGGACATCTGGACCTATGGCCACCCAGGGAGCCGGACCCACGGCCATCCAAGGAGTGAAGGCAGAGCTGGGAGGGGAACCCAAGGCTCCTGGCAGCTGATGCCTCCCGTCCAAGCTCACAGCCCCAGCTCCCCCTGGACAAGCATCCTCCCTGCAGAGGGTGCAGAGAAACGGGAGGCAGAGCACGGGGCAGAGCTCACTGAGCCCACCCCCTTTGGAGATGAGCATTGCACAGGACAGGCTCCACAGCCTGGATTTGCACAGCAGGAGACAGGCTGCCACTGGACTGGTCACCCCACAGCTGTGAGCACCATCTGGGTCCTGCTAGGCTCCAGGAAACCCCTTGGTCCAGCACCTTTGGGCACCACTGACAGCTTCACCATGCAGAGACCGGGAACTGCCCTAAACACAGTCAGGCTCTTCACTGTCCTGAGGTACAACCATATTTCCTGAGCATCATCCTTGGGCAGCCCTGCCCTGTTCAACATCAGGCATGCCAGGGCACCTGCAAGCCTCCCCAAGCACCCATCAGCAGGAGCCCCAGGCCCAACCAGAAGTCCTCAGACATCGACTGGTCTCCCATAGAGCCTGAAATCCCCGCATGCAGCAAAGGACACATGGGCAAACCCATGCCTACCCCCAGAGAGGCTGGACATATCTGATACTCATGAGTCCCTGAGCCAGGAGTGCCTAAGCCTCTCTGTGCACCAAACACCTGCCTCTGAAAAAGCCAGGTATCTGAGGGCATCAATAGCTCCCTGCTCCTGGCATCGCTGGGAAACTCTGACCATCAGCTTCATGAGGTCATGGTCTGGTGTCCCCACATACCAGCCACCCTCTATCCCAGACACTACAAGACCTTCCTGAGCCTTGTCCATGTGTCTTTTACACAGGGAGTACCTGTCACAAGTCTTCAGAGGCCAAAACTTGGCATTTCCGTGCACAGGTGTGTGTCCCTCCAAGAGCCATCCCAGACACAAGCCATCCCTTGCCACCTACCCCCACTTGGGGCACAACATAGCTCCTTGCCACTTCCTGGGACACATCACTGCCCACAACCACCTGCTGGCAGGTCAAGCCTGGTGCTGATGCTGGGATGAAGGGGGGGAGCTGCTCATGACCTTGAGTCTGCTCTGACTTGCAGACATCTCTTCTGGTTCACACAAGTCCTCTCCATCTCTCCACCCAGGAGCTCACTCCACTGCATTGCTGACAAACAGCCCTGCAGACTGACGGAGGTCTGGGGACCCGAGACATATGGGGCTTTCACCAGCTGATGGCATGTCCCTTCCCACCAGATACACACTGGTCCACATAATCCCCTCCTCCCAAAAAAAGGACAGAGCTTCTGGCACTCCCTCAGCCCTGGAAAGAAGAAAACTGGAGCCATTCACTCCATGCTGGGG
Organism: Nyctibius grandis; assembly: GCF_013368605.1. Lineage (NCBI taxonomy): Eukaryota > Metazoa > Chordata > Aves > Nyctibiiformes > Nyctibiidae > Nyctibius > Nyctibius grandis. The sequence continues at coordinate 6,863,592 of NC_090679.1, forward strand.
GGCTCTGCCCTCGTCAGCACATCCCTCCTGCGTCCAGGGCTCTCCGACACAGGCGTCCCCGAGTCACCTTGGCACAACTTTCAGACACAGGTAACCCTGGGACGCACGGAAGGTCTCTGCAGGAGAAGGCTCCATACAATGCCAGGAACAGCTGACAAGGGTCATAAGTGAGAGCTAAAGAGATGGGCATGGAAGAAGGGGCAAAGTCAGCAGCAAACCAGTGCGTGAGCATATCTTGCCCTAAAATGACCCCCACTGACTGTATCACAAATTCTCAGCATCTCTGGGGGCTGAGGCACCCCAGTTTTTCCCCCTGGTTCCTGCGGAGGCTCTGGCACCCACGCTGCTCCCCATGCTGGGAGCCGCCTCCCGTGTCCCGTCCCCTGGCGCACACGTAAGCTGTGATATCCTGGCAGAAGCCATAAGGACATACCTCAGCGCAGACCCCCTTCACAGCCTGCTCCGCTCAGGGGACTCTAATGAGGGGCAGAAAAAGGACGAGAGGGTCACATCATTGCACAGCCCCCAGCCTCCACACCCACCCTTCGGATCCTCCTGGACCCTTCAGCCTCTGCCAGCCCTCCCCATCGCATCGCACCGAGCCCCACAGCACCCCTCTGGTACCCACTGCCTTCAGGAGTCCCTTGGCCTCTCCTGGCCCTGCTCCAGCCTCCTTGAGGCTGCTTGGCCACCACTGCTGATCTCTCACAAGTTTCTCCAGCTTTATCCTAGCCTCCCTGGAGCACACTGGCCCTTGCAGGACTCACATGGGAACCTGAGGTAAAGCTTGAAGCCACCTGGCTTGTGACACCCCAAGCCCCTGTGTGCAGAGGGACTGGGGCTGTGCATCACACGGCAATGTGCACACACACACACACACACGGATACAGCCCAGCTGGAGGCACGCTGATGTGCTCATGCACCACAAATGGGCACACTCAAATGGACTCGTGCGCAGGGGACAGCCATGCTCATGCTGCGGGGTGCAAAAGCAGGAGCCCAAGCATCACAGGGGACAAGGGGACACAGGGGACAAGACGCCCGCACAGGCCTGTGTGAGAGCACAGCTTGCCAGTGCAGGTCTTTGGGGTCATTCTCAGGGCTGGCCACAGACCAACTGTCCTATTTCCTGAGCATGTGGAAAGTTGCCTCATTTCTTTCTCCTAGCTACGGATAGAAAACAAGATACAAAACCAGAGGCAAGACAGCTCAGTTTTCATCTCTACTCTGTGCAAGTCAAAGCAGAGACTAGAGCCTGTATCCTAGATGATGCACCAGGTCTTCCTCTTAGGACAACAGGATGCCCTGGTGGACACCGACTTGGTCATTTTGAGGTCATGTTACATTGTCTTTCACTTCTATTCAAAAGGCAATAGGCAATATCGCTGTTTCTCGCTCATCTGCTTTCCTACCAGAGAAATGGGAGGGCTCATCATCATTTCCACTTCCAGAAATGCCTTGGTGCTGTGTGCTCCCAGGGTGGGGAGTGGATGAGTGCCACCTCTTCTTGCTCTGGCAGAAGGTGCTTTGCTGAGTCTACAGAGGGTACTGGCAGGACCGAAAGAAAAGCTACCTCGCCAGTGAACAAAGCTATGGTGATTTCCTCGTGCCAATGGCAGCTTAGAAATCGCAGGATCAAGCAGGAACGCTGTGTTCAGGGTCTTTTATTCTGCTTTTCCCATTGTCTGTTTCTGGCACCAAAGTCTTTTTCCAGTGTTGTCCCTTCGCTTGCAGTGAGATGCTGGCATCGGAGCTCTGCTGCTAAAGGAGCGTATTATGTGCCATGAGTACAACCAGCTTTAAGAGCCCGGGAACGGGGCAGGGTGCAATTCCTGAATAGCTGTGATTTAGAGCAAACACGACCCTATGGCCTAATTCTCAGCGCATGCTGGTGGGCCAGAGCCTTCAATGTGACACCGCAGACAAGGAAAAATCCTTCTTTGGGGGTAAACACTGGTGGAAATCATGCTCGCAAAGTGCTACTTCTGGATGCCCTGCAGCGTGGTGAGGAGGCAGAGCCCAAACCTCGCCTCGAGGTTGAGGTGCCCACTTCACCTTACAAAGCGTACTCAGGATTTCGGATCCCTCCTCCACCCCAGGAATGCAGTTTTGTGCCTCTGAACCCTTGAAATCTGACAAAGTTCCCAGGCGATGAAGATGATGGCCATGCCCTCTCCAGCATCTCATTCCTCCTTGGCATCCTGGCCATGCAAAGTAAAAGCTATGTCTATGCAGCTGCTGAGCTCCTTCGGAGGGCTGGCCCATCCTGTCATCGGCATTTCCATGCCAGAAGGCTGCATTTCACAGCCAGGAGGGTTGTGTGGTTGTTTGGCCATTCACAGTCCTCACAGTGGTCTGGGTCCCCCCTTCCTCTAGCTTTGCATTTCTCTGGCACCCTCTTGTTAGCTGCCTCGGGGCTGCTCTGCCTCGGCACATTGCATAGGAATGAATCCAGGGTAGTAAAAGTCGCATCCCTTTGAACTTTTGAGATGAAAAGGGGGCACGGTTGGGGCTTTACACTGAGATGCATTCAGAGCTGCACCCTGGGCCCTCGTTCTGGCTGGAGGAGGGGAAGCTCTCTCGAGCCGCAGCTCTGTTCTCAATGCTGGCGTGGCTGTTCTCATCTCCTGACATCCAGGGCACCTCTGCTCTTTGTGAAGGAGACTGTGTCAGGCTGTCTCCTCCGGGAAGAGGCACATATTGGTGCTGCTGCTAATTATTTCTCTCTCTATATCCCCATGCAGGGCAGGAACACATCCTGTTGCAGCCACTTGCAAGGGCTCCTCTAATACTATTATTGCTCTTAGTGGGGGATTTCAACAGTGCGGTTGAGCACTGTTAGACAGGAGACAAAAGCAGGCAGCCTCATTCAGCAGGCACGTCCAACGCCTGCAGTAGATGTGCAGACGTTCACTCGCCCACTGCAAGCCAGGTAGCTTCAAGCAGAGGCTGAGAGCCAGCCTCAGCCACTTTTTTTTTTTGCCACCATCTGCAACGTGCGCAGTCTGGTTTGGTTCTCCCTGTCTTCCATTCCCATCAGACGTCAGCACCGCACACGTGGTGTGCAGCAGTGGGTGAGCAGGGATGATGCAGCACAGGAGGCCAGATGTTGCAGGTGAGGGGATGTAGTGGAGAAGCTCTGGGAGGGAAGACAGTGGGACTGTGGGGATGTGACACAGCAGAGCTCAGCAGAGGATGCAGAGAAGCCAGGAAGGGAGGAGAGGGGAAGCGCAGCATGCTAGGAGGGACTGGAGAGGTTCAGTGGTATGGAGAAATGGAGACAGAGTGGGGAGAGGAGCTTGGAGGCAAAGCAGGATGCTTTCCTGAAGAGTTAGATCAGAAAGACTCACCTTCCCTACCTGATGGCACAGAGAACATTGGCCACTCATTTCAACCAGCTACCCCTGTTCAGAGCCCAAAAGCCCTGTACCTCTTCTAGCCTCGGTCAGGGGTAGAAGGGTGGAGCACGGCACACGCTGCAATCTGAGCGCTGGGGTGCAAGGTGTTTCTTTCAAAATGGCTGTCTTTCAGCTAAGGGAGGATGTGGTCTTTCCAGTACAAGCAGCTTTAGCACCCCAGTGCAGATGCCTGGAGACACCTCTCCTCCTACACCGAGCCCTCAGGGCTCTGCAGATCACTCCTGGGACATCCCTTATGGTGGTGACAACCCATGACATCATATCCCAGCAGCACTGTCCTCCCTGCCTGCCCCTACAGCATCTATGCGACAGGAACAGCCTCCCTGGTGCTGCTCTTTCCGATGACTCCCTTCCTACAGCCCAGCTCCTGAGAGTAGGCACCATTCCCCTACTCCACCATAGCCTACCGATGCTGTTCTCCTGCACCATCGCTCCCTCCAGGTACCACTCCCCGGAGTGCTCACACCTACAGGCACCATTCCCCTACCGCGGTACTGCTGACAGGTACCATTCTCCCGTGTCACTGTTCTCTATAGGTACCACTCCCCTACAGCGCGACTCCCTACAGGTATCGTTCCCCTACAGCGCTGTTCCCTACAGGTACTGTCCCCCACAGCGTGGTTACTGAAGGTACCACTCTCCCGTGGCGTTGCTCTCTACAGGTGCCATTCCCCCGCAGCGCCGTTCCAGGGAAACACCATTCCTCCACGACGATGCTGCCTACAGGTACTGGTCCCCCACAGTGCCACGTCCTCCAGGTGCCATGTTCTGTGCTGCTGCTCCCTCCAGGTATTGCCTCCTCCCCGCTGCTCTCTTCCCTTCAGGCACTGCTGCTCTAATGGTGCCATTTCCTCCAGGTACCATGTTTTACAGCGCTGTTCCCTCCAGATACCACTTCCCTGCAGTGCTGCTTCCTCCAGGCACCACTGCTTCGTGGTCTGTTTCTTCTTCACTACACCCTAACAGTACAGCTGTTTGGATAGTGTGCCCCAACATCCCATTTTCTTATACTGGCAGCCCCATTGTTATTCTATTCTATTCTATTCTATTCTATTCTATTCTATTCTATTCTATTCTATTCTATTCTATTCTATTCTATTCTATTCTGTTCTATTCTATTCTATTCTATTCTATTCTATTCTACTCTACTCTACTCTACTCTACTCTACTCTTCACGTCTTTGCAACCTGGCACTGCTGGGATGACTCCCTTATTCTATCCCACCCCTTGGCTCCATGCCTTTCCCTTGCAGCAGCATGTCCAACCCAGTAGCCTGGAGGAGTCCCTTCACATTGGCATCAGGAGATACTTGTCCCCACCCCACCATGGGCTTCCTCTGGTGTACAGGAACTCAGTGGTTCTTCCCCAGCACGTCTTCCCCTTGCAAGGGTTTTTGGGAGGGGGAAGCTGTGCTGTAGGTAGCTGTGGAGCCATGATCTCCTTTGCAAAGCCCAGACACAAGGTCCTCTTCAGCGTTGCCAGATGAGGTGGGCACAACCAGTGCATTATCCCCAGCAGAGAATGCCCGCCCTCCGGACACAGGGGACCAGAGTGGTGAGCTCACCTTCTGCAGCTCCCCAGTCCACCTCCTTTCTGGCCTGTGATTCCCACATCACACGTGGACATGGCCAGAGGTCTCTACCTCCAGAGCAGCACAAGAACAACACCAATTTCACTTTCCAGGCCTTGGGGAAGGCTGCTGGACTGCTGCCCATTTCCACAGCAATGCTCCAGAGATCAATGAGTACGGAAATATCGGAAGCTGAAAGCACAAACGGAGAGCTCTCTGCAGTCCACGTCAGTCCCTATTTTTCCTAGACTGAGCTGACATCATCCCTACAACACCCAGGCAGACGGTTTGCAGGACCATTCCTAGCACTACAACACCCAGACAGACGGCTTTGGGGACCATTTCTAGCACTACAACACCCAGACAGATGGCTTTCCAAACTTAACACCGTCACTACAGCACGCAGACAGATGGCTTCTGGTATCTGAGACCGACCCAACACTGCCCATAAAGGTGGTTACTGCAGTTCAACGCCACACCTACAGCTCTTGGGGCAATAATGAGCAGCACCCGCTCTTACAATAAATACTGAGAAAGATCCTCAGAGCCAGCACTGACGCCACCACACAGATGGATTTCTCTTAGGCACCAAAGTCAAGAGATATAATGCGCACAGCCATCTCCCCCAGACCCTACAGCACTGAGCATCTCTCCCCTCATGCTAAACAATAGTATCTAAACACCGGTACAGACAGCTTGCTCCAAAGTTAATGGCCTGTCAGCCCCCAGATGCACACACGGATCAAACCATGGCCTCTGGAGTATATTACAATGGCACATACTAACTGCAGCACCGAAGCAAATGACTTCCCAGATCCTGCCAAGGGTATCACAGCAGAACCGGCACGTAATTAATGTGGACAGATGCACCCACCAGCCTCAGCCTCACCAGCACAGGTAGCACAGTGCTAAAACATTTTGTCGGCAGCGAGGGCCTGAGCCCAGGCTCCCAGGGGACATGTTCTTCCCTTGCTCCCCGTAGCTGGAGCTGGAGGGACCCCCTCCCTGCTGCCGTCAGGCGTGCAAACTGCAGGCGCCTGTGAGACGGTGGCAGGCTGGCTGGGAAGCGCAGGCATCCCACGGCCACGTCACCACAGCAACGGGAGGCAATCCATACCCTGCGCCGGTGGCAGGAGCACCCAGATGGATGGCTCTGGACGCTAACCCTGTTCCTGCAGGGACCAGGCAGGGCTCAGCGACAGACTACGGCACCCAAGGGACTCCGAAAAGCACCATCTGCCCCCGGCTTCACTGCGATCCCTGTGATACCCAACGAAATGAATTCAATCCCTCTATAACAGATTTTGTGCTTGTGGTGCCACTTACATGATCTCCTACCCTGCCACAGTGGGGCTTCAACCTTCGCTGGACTATAAAAAGCAGAATCATTACATTAAATTACTGAATAATTATGTTAAGAACTACCTTAATAGGATTACAGGGTTCAAAGGTTAGGAAATGCCAAAATTAGGATTGTCCATGCCGTCTTAATTGGCGTGAAAGTCTGCTTCACGCTGCAGACCAGAATTACGCTCTGGTGGAAAATATTTCCCCTGGGGTCCCTTTGTGCCTCTGGGGGAGAGAACAGAACCACCTGAGAGATATACCAGGCTTTTTGGGGAAAAGGAGGCTTTGCCACTGAGACATTACCCCCCAGGCTGCAGAAATTGGGGAAGGTACAATGAAAGGGTCAAGAGATCACAGAAAATTACTTCTCTAAAGCGTGGGGCTGGAGGATAGGGAGATTGCTTTACTATTGAGAAAAAAATAGCAATTTCCTCTCCTACCTCCTTTTGGATGTGAAATATCTGAACAGATTTCACTGCCACTTTTCAAAATATTTGGTAAGTGGCATATGTCCACTATGAAAAATCGTGTCTTTGCAGTTAAAGTTTGCCAAAACTTCAAGTAACTGAAAACAAAGTCAGGTAATGAGCATTACTGGGCAATCCTCTTCACCCATGTTGTATAAAACAGTAACAAGTCTAGCTCCAAAATGAAATCCTGGTTCCTATAATATCCAAACACTGTCCTCTCGCCAACCAAGAACTTCTCATGACAGCTACAGACAACAGACACTCAACAAATAACCACCAGAAAGGTCGAGGAGTCACACAATAGCCAAAGCAAACCGTGCAATAACCAAACCACCTTCCCAGTCTCATTATTTGCTCCTGCAATATCCAGCCCAGTTGAGTAACGACTCCTGTAGTACCTTCAGGAACACACAAAGGTCTTGACAAGAAGTTGTGGGCAGCAGAGCAGCCGCCCTTCTTCCCCCCCTTCCCAAGGAGGAGGGGCAGGTCGGAGCACAGGCCTCTTCTGGCTTTTGAGTCCTCTCTTGCAAGGGCTAATGATGTTTATGTAAATCCGCAGAGGAACACCACCTGCTATCCCCAGGAGCTGCCAGCTCATGCATGCCTTGTATGCACATTCCTGCTACCCAAATACCTACACAATTGCTCCTTCCACATTCCCACCTTGCCTTTACCAATGCCTCCTGTGCACAGGATTCCTCCCAGACCCTCCCAGTGGGGGTCCCAGCCCAGGTCTGTGGGGCTGACCTGACCTCTGTCCAGCCAGGGGCTCCCCAGGGACACATGGATGCATGGCCCAGAGCCTCCTGGCAAGGCCTGGGTACTGGTGTGCTGCCAACCGATGGGAGAGGGGTGCCCAGAAGGGGCCAGGAGCAGTGCCACCCATGCCGGTGAGAGCTCTGGCTACCGTCTGACCTAGCTACAGGGTGCCTACAGCTGAGGTGTCTTGGCCCAGCCCTCCGTGTGATGCAGCTGGGGTCTGCTGCATCTGGGTGAACAGGAGGAGAGCTGAGGTTGTGGCCCTTGTGGCACCAGGTCCGGGGGAGCTCCTGGTCCATATTATGGGCTGCTGACATACAGTGGTCCTCTTGTCCCATCTCCATCCTCCCCTCTCAGAGCATCACTGAGACACATTATGGCTTCTGGAGGGCACTAGAGACCTGTCCCATGGCTCCTGCAGGAGGACTGTGCCCTGTGCTCCTGCCACTGCGCCAGCCTCTGGGGACACTCCTCCGCTTGCACTGAAAGCCTTGGGGCAGCAGCAGGGGCAAGCGCAGCAACCCACATGCCCCGAGCCACCCCACAGCTGCCAGGCATAGGATGTATTAAAGCAGCAAATGCTTCTTACACAGGGAACCTGGGCAGCTAATCCTTGAGCTTTACCTTGTGCCTGAGCCTGTGAAAGGCAGGGGACAGGGGTCTAATCTGCTGTGACCCCTCTGCTCAGGCACAGGGCTTGGGGGGAGCACACGGAGGGGTCCCCTCCAGCCCACATCCCACACACCCTTTCAGGTGAATTGCAGCCCCCCATCCCTGGGGTGGCCTCAGCACCCTCTGTCTGCTGCAGCCCACCGCTCCAGCCAGCCCCTCGCCAAGGGTTAATCTTCCTCTCTAGAGCTTCTCAAAGCTAATTAGAAAGAGCCTGGGCAAGAGTGGTGGCAGACACCACTGCACTTATCTCCCCACTTCCGGGGCTCTGCCCTTATCATTTAATTAAAGCTGCAGCCATGCTTCCCTCCCTGGCAGCAGCTAATCAGGGAGGGCACTGGAGCTTGAGGCAGCCTTTGCAAGTTCTCCAGGAAAGAAGTGGGTGAAGAGCAGGGAACATGCCCCAGGAAGGACAATAAAAAAAGACAATAAGATAAAGAATGAGTCCCTTCGTGCTGGCAGCCCAAGGACTGGGAGGGCAGTGAGGGATCAAACCCCAGCTCCAGTGCCAGTCTCGCAGCCACAGTGCTTTGCATGGGGGACTGCAAGGTCCTCTCAGCTCTGGATGGACCTCCGCGATGTCAGCCTGGGAGTGAGCCAAGAAAGCTGTCTGCACCACAGGCAGGTTGGGAGGCAATACAGGCTAGCTCTATCTCCCAGCAGGAGCAGGACCCTGGGCCCTTCAGCCTGCCCCAAAGCAGCTCTTCCAACAAGTCGTGCTCAGATGCACCCTGACACCAGAGCCCATGCGTGCCACATGCCACAGCGGCAGAGCAAGCCATGCTCAATCCTTCCATAAGCAAGGAACAACCCGTGCCACGCAACACTCAGAACCCCAAAGAAAACTGGGGACCCTCAGAGTACTTGGGAAGGACCATGCCCAGGAGGGATGCCATCAAGCAACAGGAGGGATGCCATCAAGCAACAGGAGGGATGTCCATCAAGCAACAACTACTTCAGCAAGCTCCTGCACCAGATCTCTGAGGGAGGGCAAGGACGCATAAGCCCTGAGAAATGCTGTTGTTTGAAGGCCACACAATGGGGTGTGGGCGCAGCTACACAGGGATGCCTGCTGGCATACACTCAATGACAGACTCAGCCATTTTGGGGCAAACAACCCCCAACTGATGCTGACAGCTTCCGTGCCAAATTCCACAATGCTCTTCCAAAGCATGGTTAAGCTAATGGGTCTTGAAAAGAAATTCTTATAACCAGTTTGTCAGCAGGGCTGAGAGAGCATGTCTTGTTCTCAAAAAACAGCTGGAACACCTCTGCTGTAACTTATAAAAAAAAAAAAAGAAATCAACCTGAGGGAAACTCAGCATGGAAAATTCAAGCTTTAGTGCTGGAAATCTGCTGAAGTGATAAGCAATCGAAAAGAAGGCTGTATAACACGAAATGCCAAGCAGCCTGAGGCTGCGCAGTCTATATAATGATCCTCATTGCAGGTTCCAAAAGCTGCTCTGAAGGCACAGCCTGGTTGGGAGATGTATGCATGCACTCAGCGTGCTCCGAGCAGGAGGAATAGAGCAATTGTTTCAGCTTTATGCCAACACTCTACAGTCCTTCCACTGCTCCTGAAAAGGGTGGTCCTCTCCCACCATTGCTCACCTGCTAGCTCCTCAATCCTCCCACTGTCCTAATCACATGAGCAGGAATTAATGCACGATATTTTAATTTTTTTTAAATTCATTTTCAGCAAGACCAGTTTTCTCACCACACCTGCAGGCTTGTGTCGGACGGGAGCAAGCGGGTAGCCACATGCACAGCCTAGGAGTGCGTTGCAAGGTGCACCAGTTCATGTGCACAGGGGCTTAGGAATACTGATCTGGTTTTATGAGCACTCTCTTGTGTTTGCTCCTTGGTGGCTGCCTTTCATTGTACGCTTGTATTAAAGCTCTTGTGTCAAGGAGAAAAGAACTGGCATACGCATGTCTGCCTTTGAACAAAACCATTGTTAAGCTCCATCAACAATTTAATAATCTTTCACTAGCAGGACAATGAATCTGGGGAAATTATTCTTGCAGGGGGGCCGGTAGCCACACAGCAAAGCGTTGTTCAAGGCCTTTGAAGCCACATAGGTGTTTAACTGACAAAAGAAATTGCAACTTCATGAAAAGGGCTTGCCTCAACAAGGGGATCTGGAAACAAAGAAAACCAAGACCACTTAGAGAGAAGCAGAGCGGGGCAGAAGGAAGAGCCCTTGGAAGAGAGTCAAGCCAAACCCCAAGGAAACTGGGAGAGGAAATGACAGTGTGGATTTGCATGTATATGCTTTGTTTTCTTTCCACAGATCTTTCCTGGGCTGCTTAAGAGTAAAGTGAGCACATTCACTTGTCATTTCAGCTTTTTTACAGTCTGTTCTGACTGTAGAAACGTGCTGGTTGCCTGAACCATAATGCAGACACTGAGGAAGAGGCCAGATCCCTGCCAGAATTTGCGGTGGATATTCAAAGGACCAGGGGACGGGCACTAAATCCAGGGCTGATGTTCTTGGCCTGCCCTGAGGACGAAATGTCTGTCTGCTGATGGAGGATGCACACATAGACCTGGATACCACACCCAGCCACAGAGAACCAAATGCATGTGAAATTCAACATACAGCAGCTTTGTGAGCATTAGACCTGGGGTACGGTCATGAAAATTTGGAGGAATGATCCCACACCAAACGAGAGCATCTGACTGCTGACTGCTCAAAGATCAAGAGCAGCCCACGCAGGACAGCCGGAACCTCTGAACTACCCAGCCCATTTCTCTGCAGTGAAGAGACGTGCCATAAACCCAGCTGAAAACGCACGTTATTGACGCCTCAAACACCCACAGACTCAGAGGTTGAAAATCTGCAGTGGAAGCTAAATGGGGAGAGATTTTGTGGCTGGCACATGGCAGAAGCAGCATATGCACTGGTCAAATCCTCCTGTGGTGCAGCCAAAATACATGCCAAGAAATCAACCCAGGTGGTTAACATTTCTGAATTGAACCACTTGCCATCTTGCTGGCTTGATCCCCCACTGAGGCATTGAAAGGATTTGAAGCACTGATGGCCACAGCTGGGGAGAAGTCACCTCCTCATGTAAAAACAGGAGGCATCAACGCCATTGCAGCTTGCTAAAGGTGCAGCTCTGAGCAAACAGGAGGATATCAGTGTGCTAATGCAAATGGGGAGGTTTAGGAAGGGGCAGACAGGTTACGGTTTTTTGGGAAGACCCAGGAAAAAAACCTCAGATCCTGATGAATACTGCTCTGCCCTGTGTTTGTTATTAGGATGGCAGAAAGGCAGTCTTGTGGGAGAGTGGGAAAAAGAAGGATAATCGCTTCCGATAGGGAATATCAACCTCCAGCTACCCCTGGGTGCTGCAGTTTACAGACTGCTGGAGGATAGATGCAATAAAGTTTGCACCACTCCAGGGAGACCTGCCAGAGGCAGTCCTAAAGGCGCGGAATGAATAAAACACGCTTTAAAGAACAAGCGAGAATTAAACCTGCTGCCTAACCTCCCGGCAGGACAACAGGGATACATCATCATCTTGCATTAGAGGCAGATCAGCGAAGGGAATTTGCCAGCACTGTCACCCCCAAAGCGCAGCACAAGGGAACAGCAGGATGATCATGAGAATATTTTGATTTCACGGTCCAACAGAGATGTATGAAAACTTCCAGAATCAGTCCAAGGGCATAACTTTTACAGATTATTTTTCAAAAGGGAGAAGACAGTAACAGCATGTCTGCTCCTTATGCATAGTCCATAGCAATAGAAAATAGGTGTGCAGTGTTGAGCAAAGCAGCGGTGTACCTGTTTAAAAGAGCAGCCCAGAACTGGACAGGTAGAGCACTCAAAAGGATCTGTGATTTGAGAGGTCTAGGATCAGCAATTGACCCTTCGAAGGAAGTCGTTATTCATCATTAAGGAGGTTTGTGTCCCGAGGGACCAAGAGACAAAATGTGAGTCCTGTGTCTTATGATGTGGGTTAGCAAAGAGAGAAAACGGGGCTTGAAGAAAAATAAAATGCGTGGGGGCAGCAAGGTCTACCTGGAGTGGGAACTGCCTGAATGTGGGAAGGGTTCGGGATCCAGCTGTTGAGGGAAATTGATAGGGTGAACGATACCGTCGAAGCAGCATTGTTTTCAGGAAACGAAAGTATTTGCTGTCTCTCACTGATTTATCTGCATCTCTGTGGGTGCCCCTTCCTGTGTGGCTAATAAGCAGCAAGACGCTAGACATGGAATACACAATTTCTTTTGCTTTTATTCATTTTCTTTCTAGATATAATAAGTCTTGCTTTTGTCAAGATCCCTGTTGTCTGGGTAATTTCATCTAGAGGTCCTCAAGGAACAGAGATCTCCATATCCCTCAAAGTTTAATATCTAGGTTTTAGCTGGCATATTTTCAAGCAATAACTTATACAGCTGAAGGAGAAAAAAAAATATTACTGATGTCTAATTGGCATTATACTAATTACCAGCAAAATACATCAGGCAAATATCACATCTACTCACTCTCTGTCATTCTACATTCCCTACTCCATCTTCTCTTTCCTCAGCAGCTATAAAACAACACAACATGCTGTTCTGTCATATCCCTGAACAAAGATCATATCCTAACCCTCTCCTCCTTTCTCTCGCTGCCTCCTTGCTTTTTTTCACTTCCAAGCAAGGTTGTTTTAAAACAGACACAGACATATAACTGATTGAGAACTGCTGGTTTGATGAACTTGTGCCTGCATCCTGCTCTTCTCTCCTGGATCCCTTCCCCAGCCTCTCCCAGTGTTCCTTGTACAGAGGGTTTAGGGTCATCCACTTAAGAACGTTTTACCTTTTGTATCTGAATAAGTATATGACCACAGATAGACTAAAACAGAGGCACAAGTCCTCTCACACATGGGCCATCTGAGCTGATTTACTCCTGGCTCACAGCATTTTTGCCAGTTTACCCTAAATGATTTTAAAAGTAAAATAATTTAAACCTGATGATAACACCAGTCTTACACTGGAGTAAGGGTCCTGAATATAAATCTAAGCATCTCCAAGGCCCACCATGATCTCTGTCCTCATCATCCAGCTCATTTTGAGGTTAGCCTGCTTTTGCCTGGTGCAGAGCACCTCTCAGACAGAGATCTGACACAGTTTGGGGCTGAACATTGTGGAGGAACCCTTCCCAACAGGATGGAAGGACGAAGCAACCCTGACTGAAAGAGTTTAGCCCAGTGGATATGAGCTGTGCTGGGGCAGTTAGCCTCAAAGTCCAAGAACAAGCTCTGGCTCTTTGTATTTAGTGATACGGCAGTAGAAAGAACACCCATGTAGGACTCAGTATCTATTAGACCCTGGTCAGTCCCATTCTTCCAACAATGAGGTGCAGCCCCCCTTTCCCACAAGGAACGTAGCTGAAGCCCATCGCAGAGATTATTTGGGAAGCCCGGTACCCAGTGCAAAGGCACAGCCCCTTCTCCATCCCACTGTGGTGTCCAGCAACAATGAACATGGACAACTTGTCACTGCATGCCTCTGAGACCTGCCTAGATGTGCCTGTCTGGGAAAATGGAGCCCTCCAGCTACAAAGCACATGAGCTTCCCCCATTTCTGCTTGTTGAATGCTTGTTGTCCTGCTCAGGCCAGATGGAGGGCTGAGGTGTTGGAAAGGGAGCCCAAGTCCAACCACACTGCCCAGGGAAGAAGGAACTGACCACCGTGTAACTTCTCTACACCGCTGTTGTGTCGGCACTGGCCCTGGGCAGACTGCGTGGTTGCATCAGCTCAGCTCACATGAAATGAGCCCTGGTTCCTGCAGGGGAACCTCAGCTCTCTGAAAGGAAAGGCAAACGCAGGGGCTGATACGGTTAGATAACCTCTGAGTCAAAGCAGCCTATCCTTGGTATCTCTCGCCAGATGCCATGACTAATGTTAGATTTATGGAGTGTCCTCTCTGCAAGTAAAGCAAAGAGCTAGCGTTACAACCACTTAATGGAGGTGACTTCAAATCAGGATGGATGAGAGCTTGTGGGAAGGAGACAGGAAGAGAGATTCATTGATAGTGAGAGCACAAAGGATAAAACCCCGGGGAAGACTGAACAACTGAGACTGACATTTGACCTGTCTCAATAGCAAAGCTCACGTTGATTTCACTGGGGACAGGAATGAATCCCTTATCCTCTGTCTCATGCCTACAAGAGAGATTTTCCACCTGAGGGATCTACACCTGACCAATCCCTCAAACTCAGGGACATGCTATTTTTATGAGAAAGAAAATGCAGAGCGAAGTCCTCCAGAAGCTCAAATGGGAGACTTCATAAGCTCCTCTAGCATTAAGTTTAAACCCCATACTAATGCAGGTCCCTTTACATGAGAAGAGGCACTGCCAAGCAGGAAGGTTTATAGAGACATTCAGGAGCATTCAGAGGCAGATAAAGGGGAAATAACTGAGTTAGATCACACAGAAGCTGGAAATGGCATGTCAAATTACTTCAAAAGCAGCTTTCTGAGGAAGCAGGTCTTTGAAAACAACAAATAGTCTGGGACTGCTGAGGGATCCTAGTTGTCTATTGCTTTTACACTTGGTTGGTTTTTCTGGTTTAGATGTATTCTAAACCTGAATGCTGACCTCACCTGGCTGCTCACTGCCCCTCTGCAAAATCCCTGCTTTCTGCAAGTTACAGCTCTTTGTGGAGCCACAGAGTAGTCAATTTAGGAATATTGCTCTGACTGAAGAGTAATCTGGCAAAAAAAAAAATGATCCAGCAAAACTTCAGCCTGATCAGCTCCCCGATCCAGTTCGCCACGCAGCCAGACAAACAGCTGTGTTGGCACAACAGAGCACATGGCACAGGGACAGGGATGAGCAAACCAAGACAGAGAGGAGGGGAGCTGCCTATTTTGGCACTCTTGCTAACAAAGCACACAGGGTGCTGGCTGTGGTTAACAAGTTCATCAACAGAAATGCTTATAACTCAGCTGCTGGCTCTCCCCCACGGATATCACATGGACCATCTGCAATTGATCCAGAGCACCTGTCCAAAGGCAGGACACTGAGTCTCAAGCCATGTTCAAATGTATATTTTAAAATGTTATAGGAAACACAAAAAAAGAGTCTGAAGGAGCTTCATCCAACCCCTTATTCTGAGGAAATGTCTTCTCTGGAGAGCAACATGGTACAAACGAAGAAGGGACCCACTCTTTTATTCCTGTTGCAGATCTAATTATGAAAGCTTCTTCCTGTAACAGAGTTTAGCAAACTTCAGTTGAGCCCATGAATAGTTTGAGGATGACGTAAACTACTCTTTGGAAAATAGACTTTATACCAAAGAAGGGGTGTTTAAATTTGGTCTAGATAAGAATAGCTGTGTGTGACCATTTGCATGGGCATTTGCAACCATTGCAAGACAAAAGCAAAAAACCTAAGTCCTGTGTGGACTGAGTGGCAGTAAGCTATATCTCACCTTGCAGCCACCTTGTGAAGGAGAAGAGTTCCCTGGTTTAATGTCACTAGTGCTGCAGGAGTGCATAACCTGCCAGGTGAGAGCTACAACCCAGCCCCAGGCCTACTGAGATGAAAAGGTGGTGGAAAATGTTCCTGCCCTGGACTGGAGGAGGTACATGACATTGCTTGGTCTTCCTGGTCTGGGAGACTGGGAAATCCTCCTTTCCCTGGGACAGCAGAAGTCATCTTTCCTGCTCATTTATGGTTCTTGGATAAAAATTATCACACCTGTTTGCAGCTGGTTCCTATAAGAAAAGTCTCAAAGTTTGCTGTGGAGCGGACCAGGCCTAGTGAACAGGGGAGAGTGGTTCCAAAAAGGAAGGTTAGTTTTGGAGTAGCTCTCAGTATATTCTCCAAGCCTGTGGTCTCTGCAGTATTGCCCAGTAAATCAGCAAATTTAAAGCAGGGTCACCTCCCTGAGATGTGCGCTCACGATAGCACAGGGAGAGGATTGGGTTGGGTAGGGCTTCCAAATGGAAGAAAGAATAAAGATTAAGAAAAATTACAGGGTTTTCTCCATTCAGTAGGTTCAGAGGAGGAAGAATGTAAAGGATATAAAAGAAGGGAGATGACATTTACTAATTTCCATCATCTTGCTACAGACAGCAAGAGGGAATGGAAGATGTCACAGCCAAGCCCAGGATCACAAGGAATAGCAGAAAACTAAAAAAAATCCAATTTCAAATGCAGGAGGTACACGTGCAGCCACAGGGACCTATATATTCTACAAGAGAAGGCACCTTCCTACTGAAATATGAAGCTTTTTGTCTCTTGGGCATTGACCGAGAACTACTGTCCTGCCTAGATTTTTCATAAGCTGCAGCCAGAGTTCCGGGACAGACAGGGTAAAAAAAGTCATCAGAATCCAACAGGGAAATTTGGTTCCTTCAAATAACTCCTCTAGAGAAGTCCAGGATGTACATGACCGTACATGTGCACTACCACCTAATCCTGTGAGACAAGGAAGACACTGTCAAATTATTGAAGCTATTTTGGACAACCTCTGAAGCAAGTAGCATCCTTCTTAGAAGGTCTTGAGAGGATTAAAGGCATTCTCTGTAGCTAGTAGCAATGTACTTGATATTCACTCTGGGGAAGAAAAAAACAGCTTTACCCTGTTTACCCTGGGATCCTCTGTACAATTAAGGAAGGTGACCTGGTTGACGTGGCATGCCACGACTGCTCTGACCTGAACGGCTCTTTCGTAAGAGAGAGTTTACCCAGACACGAGTGCTGCAAAATATGGAAAAGAAGAAATAGGGTGAGAACAAGTTTGAAATTACAGCTCAGACAGAAATGGCATGTTGAAATCAAGATGGTGTAATCCATGACCATTTGCAATCTCGTCTCTTGTGATAAGAATCTTTTCCCACATTTCTCTGCCGTAGTGATTAGGAAAATCAGAAGATGTCTTTGGGGATGAACCAACATTAAGTGAAGAAAGTAGAGAAGCTCACAATTTCTTATGAAGAAATGCAAATGCCTGTAGAGCTGAAGATCACTGAGAAACCCAGACATAACCTGTAGAAGTAGACAAGATGCAGAAGATGGTCACAGAGAGAGCTTCATTATGCATACCCTAAACAAGAGCAGGGCTTGGAAACTAATAGTAATAACAAAACATCTACAGTAAGTAATTCCAGCCCTGATGTCAATAGTCAGTGTTAAAAAGGAAAGGGCTGCAGATTAGTTTAAAAATATTCCACACTGTCTCAGCTAGACAGGAGTCCAAGCACCAGTCGGACCCAAGCCAACGGTCCTCAGCTGGTCAGATGTGTGACCTGCTGGTTCTCCGTCAGCAAAGGGGAGACCGGTGCACAGTGCCAGCCAGAGACCATCTTTGTTCCACAGACAGCAGCATTTATCCTGTCCAACACCGTACCCTCAGTTTTCTCCCACAAGGTGTGAGATCTTTCAGTAGCAGAAGTCTGTGTACCAGACACCCTATCTGGGCTCACAGGCATTTGACCAGGAACGGCACAGAGCTAGCTTGAATCCCACATCCCAGCTGGGAGCCCAGTCAAAAGCATTCCTCCGTGCTCTGCAGCAAAGCAAAAATGCTGCAGGGTACGTTTGAAAAAAAAAAATCTGCAGACTGAACATGTGCCTGGAACACTTTCTGCAAGACAAAAGGGACATTTAAAGATAATGCAAAAAAAGAAGAATAGGTTTTAAGATCTAGAGACTTCACTCTGCCAGAGAAACAGACAGAAAGTAATTTTTTTTTTGTCCCATCTGCTGGCTCGAAGGAACTGAACAACAATAGCAGTGAGAACCTTAAAAAGAAGCTCATGACCAGACTGGCACTAAGCAGAAGACAGGAGGCAGTGGGTGCCCAGTGCTGTAAATCCGTCTCATCACCATGAGCAGAGAGAAGAGACCGTTGGCTTGGGAGTCCTCTTGTGAGCCACTCACCTTCTCAAGGTGCTGTGATATTGCAGGGTGCATGCACAGCCCAGAGCTAGCCAGAAGCAGCTCTGTTTGCATGCGTTGGACGCACGTGCCTGTTGTGAGACTATGAAGACAAACACTAGCAGTCACATTATCACTGTGCCTGGTGCTGCTATGGATGCCACTAAGTGCTGCTGGAGAGCTGCGGGCTATCATCTGGACACATCCACATCGCTAAAAGGTTGTCGGCAAATCGGCGATCATGCAGAGAAAAAATGATATGAAGGAACAGAAGACTTGAACTATAATCAGAAGTGTAGCAAAGGGGAGCAGGAGGAAAAAGTCTCCCCAGGCTGCCTTTGCAAGAGTTGCCAAAAAGCAACACATACATACAAGATGTGCCAGATGTTGCTGCTGCCCAGGAACGGGGCTGCAGGTCTGTGGTGGTGTCATGAGCAGATGGCAATGGCTGGGAGGAGCCCAAGGAAGGGTGGGAGGAAAGGAAGAGAGACACAGCTGCCAAAATGTCTTGCCTTGGCTCTGCTCACAATAAGGGACTTGACTCAGTTTTTGAGCATATAAAGAGAACTTTACAAGTTGACTTGCTTGCATGTGAACTACAAGTATGCATGAAGTGAGGTGTCTCCTAATATCGTAAGATTCAATGGAAAGAAATGGGAGCTAGAGCAGCTCAAGCAGAATTTCAGTGTAGGCTTGTGAAACTGGGGGCAGAGAGGATCTACCACTGGAAGGGCTCACCAGGGATCTATCACACTTGCCACCATTTGCAATCTGCTATCTAAATGGGATCTTTCCAAAGGAGTGCTCCCACTCAGCCATGGTGAGACGCAGAAATCACAGGGTAAAATTTTATGGCCTGTGTCACGCAGGGGTTAGACAAGCTGCTCCTGGCTTTACAATGCAGGAATCATTGATCTACCAATCTTTCTCAAAACAAAGAAAAATCTTGACTGAAAGGGTTTTATTAAGTCCAGCAGTCAAACCCTGGAAATGGTATCTCAATTCATTTGGTGAAGCTGTGCTGAGGTGTACAGAGGAGGTAGGAGACCATGAAAAAAAGGCTGGTCTTGCCAGAAAAGCCTATGGCTACGAACCAGGCAAGAGGGTTTTACATCTAGCTCTGCCACAAGTCCCAAAGCCACACTGCTCGTGCCTCCTATGTCAGCAGCTGCCCGGAGGCGGCCGATGCAGCCTCAGCTTCACTGTCCAAGAGCAGCTGGAGACCTGCCCCGTGGCTCAGAGGCACTGGGATCCTACAGTGGCTCTTGCCTTCCGAAAAGAGCAGACCAAGGAGCTGCCAGCTCATCCAGGGGGTCACCCAAAACTAGCAGACTTCTCAGAAATGCACATTATAATTTTCTCTTTCATTCCCCACCTATGGTGGAATTTCTTCCCTGGAAGGGAAGCCGTGAGGATAAACTCATTAACATCTGTGAAGTACAGATACTATTGCACTAAGTGCATTGCGAAAGCTCATGAGATGATTGTTAATTACATGTTCAGTGCGGGGTTGTAATGGCATGCATTAAAAACAGCATGAGGTCCCCACTTTAAATAATGGGGACAAAACAGATTAAGCATTTGCCCCTGTTCTGTGGCCAGAAGAATGCAATTCAGAAATACTTCATCCAATACGTCATCATCTCAGGTACCTTTGTACCACACAGGGACAGAGTGAAACAACCTTCACGTAACGTTTCCTGAATTGCACGTATTTGGTCCTGTAATCTTACTACATTCTCTCCATCGTCAACAGAGAGAGACTGGCACTTCCATAATCCAAGCTCTGCATGCATTATGGCAGGGCAGATCCTCTGCAGAGCAGAATCACTCCCAGGCTCCTTCCAACTAAAGCAAATCTGTGATGCAGGGGGAGCAGATGTCTTTAGCGAAAGCAACGGGTGGCCAAGTGGGAGACTAAGCTCAGTTCCCAGCTCAGTGTACCCCACAGAAGTGGATAACAGCATGGCAAAATGTTGGGGAGGAAACAGTGGGCAGCTAGGTAAAATACCAGGGATGACAAATGCCTGGGATGACTGAGGAGCTGGCACATCAGTGCCAAGATACTGGAGAAGTCTCCATCAGAAACATCATAATTCCTCCTGAAAAGGACTTGGTTCAGCCCCTGCAATACAGCATTTTACTGCAGTCTGCACAGTAAAAGGTGTCCAAAAAAGGAGGACACTGATATGTGTGTTAATCAAGTGAAGAACCATCTACAAAGAAAAGGCATGGATCTGTCTTCCAGTTGAAAAGCTATAAATAGCCTTGCATACTTGCTTATCAGATTGGTTCGGCTGCAGGGATAATCTCCTGGAGAAAGCAATGGAAGCCCTGTTATGTTGGATATTTATAACTAGATGAAAGCCTAGAAAATGCACAGTCGTGTCAGTCTTGCGCTCGTGCCGCAAGATAGGGTGTGTGGGATCCAATTAGTCTCTTCAGTTTAATTTAAGTTCAAGAACAGCTTAGTCCTCGCAGCTTCACGAAAAAAACAAAATCTGATCTCTTTGAGGGGCTGGTGCTGATTGAGCAGCTGCAGAAGCCAAGACAAGGGCATTGTGAGACAGTCCCCCAAAGGGTCTTGATGGTCCCACATCACTGGAGACTCTTTGCAGGAAGCAAGACACGACCCTTCTCCGGACAAACAAGATGGAGAGGTCTTGTTTGTACCACAGAGAGGTCTGATGTGCCACGTCTCGGGCAGGCGGACCATGGGAAACGCAGCTCTGATGAACTGTTCTGACACGACCAGGAACTCATCATCCCCAAATCACCTGGCCCAGTGCCAGGGTCCCCTAATAGTCTGCTTAACAGATCACGACCCTGACCCCAGCCCCTCAAGTTCATTGAACTGCCTTTGCCAGATTATCTGCAGAGCACCAGGCCCGACTAGAGCTAATGCTGGTGGATTCCCCAGAGCCTTGGCCTGCCGTGGCCTCTGCACTGAACGGGGTTATTCAGGTCAGGATGGCTGCTGGAGGCACCGGAGCCTGATTCCCAACCACTTCCACGTGAAGGGAGCCAAGCCAGGAGAGGGAGCGAGCAGAACAGGGTTACAGTTATCCCCTGGGAGCCCCTGCACGTGTCTGTATCACACGTGGATTTGTTCATGGAGAGGTGAGTGGTGACTTCTGTCCTCCCGGGCTCTGAACATACACAGGGTCTCCTGGGCAAAGGGAGGGAGCTGCCTGATTTACAGGAGAGGTTGGGTTTTGTGATGCTGTGGGCAGGGAGCAATGCCTGGGTGCTCTGTCTCTGTGAAAGCCAAGGCTCCGGGCAGTGTCCCCTAGCCTTCCTTGGGTCTGATCATCCCCATAGGGCAGACAATGAACACTTCAGGGACTACAGGCAGCCCTCTCTGCCCTCCATCTCCTGCTGCAGACCCTCCAGATCCTCCTCTCTCTCCTCTTTCTAGTTAGCCCTGCTTCTCTCCCATTGTGTCTGGGTTGCCTGTCACCTTCAGGTGGTCAAACTTGCCTCTTCCAGCCCCATTATCACTACTGCCATGCTATATCCTTCAGCACTGCCATGTGGCATCTCCTTGCCCACATGCCCTTCAAGCCTCTCTTGCAGGCACCTGGCTGGTACTCGAGGGCACTTGGGAAGTCCCATACTGTTGTCCTGCACCAAGACTCCAGAAACCTCTCCACACTGCTCTTCCCAGTTGACTGGCTGGTACTTTTGAGAAGAAAGTGATCTGCCTGACACTTCTAGACAGGAGAGTGCCTCATACTGCAAGAACAACAAATGGATTTGGGAACCCTGCCAGACCTGGTACCTCCATGCCTTGCTTCAATGGTTGTAGTGTAGCGAACTCCAGCGTTACTCCAGGAACTAACCTGGGAAGAAGGGAGAGATGTTCTACTAGACCTTCAAGACCACAAAGTACCCTGGCCCCTTGCGTTCCTTAATAGGGGGACCCAGCAGGTTTGCAGCTCCCTAGACCAACTGAACACACTCTCAGCCATTTCCACACCATATACAGACCTGTCCCAAAGTCAAAGTTGCTCCCAGAAGTAGGAGGAGACTTCAGGAAAACACTTTTCACCTCCTCTTTTTCCCTCTCAGAGGTTTCTTTGAACTTTCCAGCTCCACTGAGACCTCCTCTCAGTACAAGAGCACAGAAGGCAGCAGGTACAGGAAAGGAGATGTTATATGCACAGCCAGAGCCAAGTCCGAGGAAGCAACTTAAGCTGGCCAGAGAAGATAGCTTGGGGAGTGGGCTGGTTGAGGGTAGTCAGGCAGGCAGCACAGAGGCAGCACAAGGAGCAGAACTGGGGTTGAAGCTGCGCTAGGGCGGGGGAAAGCCAGCTCTCCCACAGTGAGATTGCAGACACCTCCGGTGAGGTTCTCAGGTAAAGGTGGACCTGAGCAGGAGGTGACCTGAAGGGCCCAATGAAGGCAGGACACGTCACTTTCAGGTTTGCCACCACCACACTCTCTGATCCTCCAACTCCACCTATCTCCTCACCCCAGTCTGTGCCACTAAACCTGCTCTCCCCCTCTGCTCCCCGGGAAACTCCCACAGGTCCGACACCCACCACAGCACGGAGAGCTGCATCATGCCGCGACCCACCCCTACACCCCTGCCCCGCCACAGGGACAGGCACCCATGGGACCACCTGACTGCGGCACGCAAGCTCACCGTCAGCTGGGCTACAACCCCCTCCGCATGCTGCCTGTGCTGCCATCTTGGACCATCCTGTTGAGCCCCCTGTCTACCTCATGCCAAACCCATCTGCCTCCTTGACTCTTCCCACTCCCACATCTCCTGGCCTCCCCCAGACTTCCTCCCCTTCATCCACCTCTCCCCTCCCCACCATGTCCTTGCTGCTCTCTTGCTTTGAGCCCCATCTCCTTCTCCAGCCTCCTAGCCCCACCAGACCTGAGCATGGCAAGCCTGTCCCAGTTGAGCTCCTCACCCCATCTCACCCACACCAGGGGAGGTGCAGCGTTGAGGATGAAGAGCCTCGGGCGCAGGGTCCCTGGGGAAGGGACAGGCACACGTGCCGCAAGCACCTACCGTTCTCAGGGTGCTCCATCTCCCCGATGCTGCCATCGGGCGTGGTGCGTTCATAGTGATCCTCAGGCAGAGCTAGTGGCCCGATGCGGGGCCCTGAAGATGATTTGCTGCTTGGGGTCTCTGATTCCTCCAGCCCGCTGTCGTAGTAGCTGTGCTGGGAGGGATCCTGCAAGTCCTGAGCCTGGCTGGCTGCAGAGAACGTCACTCGGCGATGAGGTAACTGGGAGAGAAGAGAAAAGCTGTTGCATCACCCACCCAGCAGATGAAGGCAAAGGGGAGGTCATCAAACCTGACCCTTAAACAGAGGCAGAGCACTCTGTGCTGTCCTGACCAGCACTCCCGACACCAGCAGGGTCCATCATCAGCCTCTGATGGCCAGCCCAACAGACACGGTGCCGGCCTCCACCCCAGCCAAGAGCACCCCATCAGACACCACCCCATGTAGGGAGCACACCTTGCATGGTCCCTGCACTCCCCTGACCCAGCAGCTCCCTCCACAGCTCGTAGTCCAGGCTCCTCTTCCATCCAGAGACAACTCTGGGCAGATGCCCTCTCCCATGACAGGCAGGCTCCAGAAAGGTTCCCCGCTAGCACAGCATCCTGAATCATTGGCCCCCACCCCACCCTTCATCTGGGGTCCACATTTTGCACTCAGACTCTGCATGCACCCTCAGTGCTCTCAGAGACCCACCTGGCCAAGCCCACCTCTCCAGAGAGCCTCTCTAATGGGATCACTGCCCAGCACAGAGCTATGATGACATCATCCCTCACCTTTTAACCTCTGGCCTGACACTATCTCTCATCCTAAGAGGTCCTTCATCAAGGGTCACCATCGCTTCTTTTGTCTGCTTGTTAAAGATTTCAAAGACCCTATTTCACACTTTCTCTCCCCAGCTTTGCCTCATGCTTGGGAGGAGCTCCCTGCAAACAGCCATTGAGCTACATCATTATCCTCCACCAAATCCTTCCATAAAATCCGTCTTTGTGGTGATTACTGAGGAGTGGAAAGGGTAGCACAAGTTCATAAGGCAAGAGCAGGATGAAGAGCACAGAGAACGAAACATGAACAACAAGAGAGAGAAAAAGACACAAAATCACCCATAAATGTAGGAAGGAGCCCAACAAAGGAGATATTTGATGGGGAGCTGAAGCTGATCGGGAAAGAGAGGAACCAACACACCATTTAGGCTGAATACCTTTTTTGCTGATGTCTTTACTACAACTGAGTGGCAATCAGGCGTCCCACACAGCTAGCACCAACGAGGAAGGGGAAGGAACTGAGACTAACTGAGGGAAGGAACACACAGGGAGCATTTAGATGAGCTAGCTGCTTTTAGGTTGGTTGGACCTGATTAAATTCACCCCAGGTGCTTAGAGACCTGATTTAAGCAACTTCAGAGCTCTTAGGGTTTGTTTTTTCCTTTTTTTTTTTTAATATACTTTTTTTTAAGAATTTGTAGACAATCAGGGAGCTTCCAGAAGACTAGAAGTGAGCTAAAATAGCGCCTGTCTTTAAAGATGAGAAAAAAGAAGAGCTGGAGAATTATAAAACAGTTAGCTTAATTTCAGTTCCTGGAAAAATACTGAACAGATAAAAGAACTCTTTGTAAGTACCTACAAGATAACAAGGAAATGAGTAACAGCCACTGTAGATTTGTCACAAACAAACACGTCAAGGCATTGAACTTTTTCCTTTGAAAAGACATCAGGCCTTGCAGACGGAGGAGGAGCAGCAAATGTTATAGCTTGACTTTAGGAAGTTTTTTGACATTATTTTAGACGACATTCTCATAAGTAATGCAGGAAAACAGTGTAGGTGCAGCATAGTACTTCTCTGCTTAGGTAATATAGTGCAATTCACTGCAGGGTGGATGCAAAGCATTTAAAAAGTTGTATTCAGAAAGCAATCACTGAAGACAGGCCTTTCAGCTGGGACGATGTATCAAATGAAATTCTTCAGGTTGTATCCCGAGTCCATTGCTAGCCTGTATTTTCATTAACCGCTTGGATGACAGATGCGGAATATATCTGTCACATTTGCACACTTGGGAAAAATAATCACCACACAAGCAGCAGCCTGGCTGAAGGATTGAGGGTTACAAGAGATCATGGGTTGATTATCCATCAACGGTGTCAATCTCTCACCAAAAAACGCATCTATATTGGGATGCGTAAACTGGCACGTTGTCTTTGAGTCACACAGGGATCTGTCTGCTCTGCTGGGCTTGAGTAGGACTTCAGAGGCAGAAGTGTGTCCAGTCTGGGCACCACTTTCAAGAACATGTGCACCAGATAAGCACCAGTTAAGCAGAGAGGAACAGAAAGAAGCAGCTGTTAGAAATCATGACAAACCACGAAAATATGGAGGAAACTGGTTTGGGGAGGAGAAGGCAAAGGCAGCAGTCTTCAAGCTCATAAAAGCCTTCTGCAAAGAGAAAGCTGCTGCTTTTGACTGTGGACAGACAAGAAGGAATGGCCTTCACCTGCAGCAGAGAAGATTGGGGTTAGCCACTTGGAAAAAAATACAATGGTAAGTTTAGTGCAATAGATTGCCCAAGCAGGTGGTGCAGTGTTTGTCATGAAGGGATAGGCAAGCACCTCTCAGGAGATCTTTGTGTACAGCTCTGGAGGAGCTGAGGTCAAGGCAGTCCTGCCTGCAGCAGAATTGTGTGCAGACCTCCAGAGGTCGTCTCCCAGCCCACTTCATAGGCTGTGCAGCTGTGTAAAGCCTGCAAAAGCCTCCACTGCACAGACGTCACTGCCCACCTTGCCAGGCAATGCTGTCCCACAGCTTCCTCCTGCACCCCGACCGCGTGTCTTAAACCGCTTTCCTCCGTCACCACAGCTCATCCCTAGCTCGAAGCTTCTGCTTTCACTCTGTGCTTGTAAAACCCCAGACAAACAACTAGGGCTCCTTGGGGTGCCTGCAATAATACAAACAAACAGCCTCAGAAACCCAGTCTGTGACAGCTACTATCCCTCCCCTGAGGAGTCTCCTTCCAAATAGCATCACTTTTACCTAAAAAACACCTCCTTGAAATGTCAGATCCTGCCTGGCAGCCCTTGAAAGGGCTCTTCTCCTCAGTGCAGGGCAAAGGCAATCCACACTCGCCCCACTCCCCTCCAACCCTGCACAGCACATGGCACTGACAGGGGTTAGTGCCCCCCTCGTACTCTGCGCAGTCCCCACCATGCTGCGGCCAATGCACTTCAAAAATAATAGTAGCTTGTGTCTGGCTGAAGCTCTCCACCCGGAGAGCCTTGTTCTGGAGTCACAGAAAGACACTGAATCCATTTGTCTGGCACTGACTTACAGAAATTCGGTTTAGTTTGACCTTTCTCTGGTAGGTTAAAGAGCCTTTCAGCACACAGCGTTTTCTACACAAGAAGTTGCTTGTAGAGTGCAATCAATGCACCCCTCAATCTTCTTTTTGAGAAGATAAACAAACCGAATTCCTTAAGTCTCAACCTGCAAGCCAGCAAGTCAGCTTTGTGGCCCTCATCTTTCCTCACGCCTGTTTTCCCACATCTCTCATCAGAGATGATCCCTGCGGGACTGCTGGCACCATCGCACCGGGGCTTTCTGCACAGCCTTGCTGCTCCTCCTGCCTCTCAGGTTTTTCCATCTGAGGACGGTATTAGCCCTTTGGTGGGAGCACCGCGGGTGCTCACGCTGAGCTACTCATGCAGTGTGACCCTTAAATCCATTTTAAAGTCAGTGCTTTCCAGCATATAAACCAGCTTTCCCTATTTTCTCAATGTACAGCTTCGTATTCGGCTGTGTTAAAATGCACTTTGTTTAAATGGGCCCGGTTTACCAAGCAATCTGGATTGCTCTGCATGACTGCTCTATCCTCATCATGATCTCCCACTCTACCAATCTCTGTGTCAGCTGCAAATTTTATCAGTGATGATTTTATATTTACTTCCAGATCGTTGATTACAACATTGAATGGCAGCAGGCACAGTACTGCTGCCGAAGAGCTCCTCCAGGAGAACCTCGTTCCACGAGGACTCCCAACCAACGACGGCTTTTCTTCACTAAGCTGTTGATAAACCAGATCTTCATCTATGTAACAATGCTTGATGTATAATGACTAGCGTTAATTCAAAATAATAATAATAACATAATACATTATCAACTCGGCTTCTTCATCAAACTCCAAGCTGATCAGCTGCACGCTGTAATCTCACACCAACATAAAATCATCTCTGCTGCTTCAGACCCGCAGGTATGCCTAGAGCAGATCTTGTTCCTCACCGTGGCCTGGAGCAGATGCCTAAGGAAAGCTTTAAGAGCTGGACCTGTCATGTAATGACACTGCCCAGTATCCCTTCCCATCAAACTGCGTTGGCTGACGTCAATGCTATTTCCATCACTGAGTTTCCTGCCTTAGCTATTAATCCAGTTGTTCCCTGGGGCTGGCGAGGACAGTGTGCAGTGCACACAGCATCCCCATCGCTATTGCAGCTGGCTCACAGCATCACTGCCCTCCCACTCCTCCTGGACCATCCTGGGGTCCCCAGCTACGTTAACACCCCTGGATCAGAGCGATCCTGCTCCAGACCTTTGAAGACGTTTTGGCACAAATTATTTTATTATTTCAAATATCACTATTTCAAGGAGATGATATTTTGAATGTCTTTGCTGGTTACCCACGCATTGGCAGGTACTGCATCCCACGTTGTTATATCTCAGTCCAAATTACCAGAACTATTTGTTGAATACTTTTGCATTTTTCTACGTAATTAACAATTTTGCAATCTCCATTTGGAAATGACAGTTACTGGATTCCACCTCTTCCTAGCACATTTTTTAAAGTACTCTTTATTGCTTTTAGCTTGTCAGAATTGATTTTCCCCCAATGTTTTTGGCTTTCCTCGTCAATTTTCTACACTCCATAACTACTCATTTCTACTAATTGCTATACACTCCCTCCCTTTTCCCTTTTTTCCCCCCAGTATTTATTGTTTTTGTAACTGCTGCCTCCACTTTGCCGCTGCTCTAGAACGGGATTTGGGGCAAAGCTGTCTATTTTCTTAGCTGAGGAATTGTGGCTCTGAAAAAACTCCTTTCAAGGGCTCCCTGGTGCTCGCTCTTATATTCCTAATGGGCAGACCTGTACATCTGCGGAGCAAACCGAGCCCCCGTCCCCCACTTTCCACAGGGAGCACCGGCACCGACGGCTGCCTCCAGCAACGGCGAATGCTCTGATGAAGACATTCATCCCCCGGTAAATCCTGCGGGTTTCTGTTGTGCTGCAGCTCAGGTTTTTTTCCTGAGCAAGGAATCGTTTGCAGCTCACATGTTTAATGACCCCCCATCCTCTGTGAAGTGCTCTCACGCCTTTTTGAGTCCACCCCTGCTTTCGGCCTCGGTGGCATCCTGCAGCAATGAACTCTCTGCCCATGTGCTACGCGGAAAAGCACTTCTCTTTGGTTTTACTCTGCTGCCTGGTAATTTTTCCTTGAACTTCTCCTACCTGCAGGGTTACGAGAAAACATGAGTAATTGCTCCTCGCTCTACCCCTTTCCAATTTCACAGATCCGCGCTGCATCCTGCTCCGCTGTGTCCTCTGCGAGCTGTAGCGTGCTAGTACATGCAGCCTGTCCTCCTGCAGATGCTGGGCACGTTGGGCCAGCTTTGCTGCCCTTCTCTCTGCCTGTTCCAGCTCTGCCACAGCCTTTCTGCAATGGGGAAGCCAGGGTGACACCCACGGTTCCAGTTTTGGGGCTTATCTGACAGTAGCAGGAACTTGTTTTGATGAGAAATTTTCTTGGGCTCTCCCTGGCAGCCTTCCCCAGCCTGCCTGGTCCCGCCTGCACACCCTAAAACCCCCCAACACCAGTCCCTGCCAAGGGGCTCCTCTGTCCTGATGCCCTCTACCATGAGGGTCCCCACCCACAGATGCTGGAGGGGGACTAAGGAGACCTCCTCTCTCCTCAGCCCCACTCTGCTCCCTCCTGCCTCTTCCCTTCATCGCAAACATCTCCAGCTCTCATCAGGACCTGCCCCAAGCTGATTCTCCTTGCTAAAACCAGGGAAAACAATCTCAGCCAAAACGAGAGCAGTGCCACAAGAGAACAGGGCTGTGGGGTGTTGCATCAGCTCCCCGCAAATGCACAACATCACTCCCTGCACAGACAGCACGGACCAAGCAGCAAGAGATGGGGTCCCATCTGACAGACCAGAAATTGCACTGTTCACAAAGGAAACCCTAAAATCTGCCCTGGGCACCCTGTTCCTGCCGACAGGAATGGTGTGGTGCAACAGCCCCCATAGAGGTGAGCCGCCCTGCTCCCCTCTGAGTGCCGATTAACGTTGGATTGGTGGAAACATCAAAATTGTTAACTACCTCGCTGCTGATCCGAAAGCGGGATCTGCGGCTAACGGGCTCATCTGGCAGCCTCCAACTGCTCCTGCACCTCCCCACATGCCAGAAGCCTCAACGGCCT
Source organism: Nyctibius grandis (assembly GCF_013368605.1). Taxonomy (NCBI): domain Eukaryota; kingdom Metazoa; phylum Chordata; class Aves; order Nyctibiiformes; family Nyctibiidae; genus Nyctibius; species Nyctibius grandis. The sequence goes on from NC_090679.1 coordinate 6,893,194, forward strand.
TTCAGCCAGCTGCCAAAGGAGCTTGCTTCCCCAACAGCCACCACAATGCAGCAACTCACAGGGCTGAAAGTGAAAGGCAATGTCAGACCCAATGCCCAGAATATAAAAATAAGTGACAAGGGAGCCATTGTGGCACATGAGTTAGTCAACTTCAGATTAATTCATGAACGCCTCTCTTTTACAAACCAACCTGGGGCTATGCAACATCCCTGGTTACTGAAAAAAAAAAAAAAAAAAGATAAGCGCAGGGACCATGCCCCAGACTACACAGATTCAGCTTTTCATGTACGGAGGCTTTGCTGTGTGTGGAAATTACGTTATTTGCTAGTGTTATGTCTGGAGAGAAGCATGGCTCCAGCGCAATGCAACACAGGCTTCAGAGCAGGAGGCTGACGGGAATATTATGCCCATGGAAATCAGGGCAAGCCTCGAGGAAAGCTGGACCTGAATTGCCAAGAACCATCCAGGGCAACGCTCTAGCTCTAGGAAACAGAACACAAGCTCAGCTCGTGGCCATAAGCAGTCAACCATTTTACAGCTCGTCTGAGCAACAGCATATGCTTCTCCTGGTGTTTTGCGGTGAGGATGGAGTCAGAGTAGACAGCTTTTCCCATCCTTTCCTGTGCTACCCCAGCAGCACACTGTCCGGTCACTGCACTGACTTTTGGAGAAGAAAACCCCCCAAGAGCATTCCCCACTCCCCCTATACCCACCCTCGGGCCCGGGGCTGCCATACCTGCACGCGATGTGAAGAGCTCACAACGTTATGTGGCACCAGGCAGAGCAGCACGATGAGGGAGAGTGTTTGCATATGAGCAGCAAAGGCAAGTGCTATCCTGGCTTCGTGTCCGCCTCCTGGCATCTATGGTAACCCTCTGCTCCTCAAGGACTGCGCTTCTCCCTCCTGTGCCCCTCTGGTCCCCTTCGTGGTCTGGGGATCCTCTCTGCCCCAGAGGTTCCTCCCTGCCCTGCCACACCATCACCAGGTCCAGATTTTCAGAGGCAGAAGGGCTAATTATCACTTTGTAAAGTGGACCGAACCACACCAGAGCCGCAGTTCCCAGCAGTACTGGATTGCTCCCTTTTAGCACAACACAAAGGAATTGAGGAAACTGTTGGTGCAGAGCAAGGGAACAGGTTCCAAGGGGCTCTGCCTGCTTTGGACAAGGGAGGAATGGAGCAACCAAGCAGGACAACTGCCTGCCTGGAGCTCCAGCCAGCACAAACAAGTGTGGGAGATGATAGATGAACCCAGCTCTAAGCAAAGGTGTAAGACCCCTCCTGCATTCAAAAAAAAACATTGAGGCCTTCTCTAGCAGAATTAAAGGCCCAGTTTTCTGATCTATCAGTCTGACGATTTGCTGAGGCCACTTCCATCACAGCTACTGTGGTTGCACAAGGCACATTAGCAACAGGGCTGAGAGTTCTGGTCCATCTGATGTTCATGAGGTCTTGTTTGATGGCTGTGCTCTGCCCACAAATCCCTGTGTCCATCCCCATACCAGTGTCCGAAGTGAGGGCTGTTCCCAACAACCCTTTACCTCTTTCACTTTTGACAAATGAAGCTACAGAAGGAATCCACAACTGGAGGAAAGATGCACAGGAATCCATGTGAATCACACCTCCCAAAACCAGGTATTATCTGAAAAGCAACGCTTCCAAATGGCTTCCATTGCTGACAATTAGCAAGTGCTGACCTTGCAGTCAGAAGAGAGGTGCTACAAGTCCTGCTGAACTAATGACAGCAGAACAGCCATCCTAAAATGAACATCAGATCCCGAGGCACTATTTAATATATAAATCTGGGTAAAATGTGGGATGACTCCGCAAAGGTGCCCTGAAGCCTCCTGAAATTTGCATGACGCTCAAAGAAGCCGCCAAAGCCTGGTGCCAACCTGCCTGGTCAGATCGAATTTATCTAACTCATAGAAAGATCTAACGCAATTAGAAACCCATTTAGACAGCCTCAGGACAGAGATTGCCTAACCTCTCAGCCTATCAGAGCTCTGAGCCCATCAAGGATGTGCAATTTGGCTTTTCTTTGGTTGAAATGAAGACTGGAAAGGAAAATATGGAAATAAATCATCTGAAGGGTGAATCATAAAATCTAAAGGGGTCATAATCTGTATGGAATAATGTCTAAATTGGACTGACCATGGTGTCCTAAAATGTCTATCACCTTCAAGCTGATAATAGAGCCATTTTGTAGATAGTTGGTATAGAGCGGAAATTGCTCAGGACACAGAAGGAGGTCTCATAATCACGTTAAAACCATCTGAAGATCCCAAGGAGAAAAAGGTTCCAGGACTGGGAGTAACACTTGAACAAAGCCCTCAAGGAATCCAACAGCTGTAGAGTGGGGAAATAATGCTGGGAAAATAATGAGCTAATCTGGCTCCCAGTTGCACCCAGTGGAGCTGACAGATAGTATTGAAAGCTCCGGGGAGAGCAGGGGGTCCCAAGCCGAGACTCGTGACTCAAAAAAAAAAGAGAGATAACCAAGAATGCTCCAATGGAAGATTTTGCATGGAAAAAATGTCAATTCATTGAAATCAGATCATTTTTCAAGTGAGTTTCTTGTTTCAAAGTTGGGGCAGGGGGGATATCTTTGCTGACATGTAAAAATGAAAAAATGATGCTCTTGCAAAAGCAGCTTTCACTTCACAATTCAAGCCAAGTATTAATTATGAAGCTAAATTCAAAAAGGTCAGTCAGAACCATGCCTTTAGAAATTATTAGGAAAAATATATATATTTATACATCTATATCCTTTGATTGACTTGAGCCAAAATAGAAAAAAAAATTGTCAGGTCTTGCTGATTTGTTTTCAAATTGAAAATTTTCCTCTGATGACAACCCTGTTTTCTAACCACCTCTATTTCCATAGGCAAAGGGCAGAAGCTTTTCCTGCTTGGTCAAGGAATTGACTCTGTTCTGTAAGTCAGTGCAGCAACATGCTCTAGACACCAGCAGAGCCCTCACTTCAGTGGTCTGCATCCGACCTGCACCTAATGATGAATGATGATACTGGGTAAGAGACGCCTTCGTTTGGAGAGATCAAACAGGTAAGACAAGTAATATTATAAGGCTTGTTAAAGCCACTTAGCTTGCCTGCACTGTGCTGGCATTATCACTCTTACTGGCACAGGGCCCCTGCTATGGACAAGCTGAGGACAGCGTTCTTTTACCCTGTCCTCAAACCCTGGGTGAGCTGTCTTTGTGCCAGACCTCGCAGATCATGGTTCAAGAAAAATTTCCTGAACATTAGAGAAGGTTTCTGAGCTCTCTTCCCTGGGCAAGAGACATCCTGATAGTCCCTAATAAACTGTGATCTACTTGAAACCCTTGGAAAAAACAGCCCAAGTTCCTTCAGGCACTCGCAGGGCCTTGAATCACAACACCCCGAGAGGTCTTGCCTAGCCTGAAGAATAACGAAGGGCTCTTCAGACATCTGAAATACTGACTTTGCTTTCTACGGGGCTTAAGTGCTTTTGATGAAGAAGCAGGAAGATTAACAGATTAGTGTAAGAGGAACATCAGACATCACATTAGCAAGACATTTAGAGCACGGTCTCAGTCCAGAGCTCAGACAAGAAGTTCCCCCCACAGCAGGGATGGATATCTGCCTGAGTCTCCCTGGCAGCAGCTTTGCAGCTGCTCAAGAGCATGAGGGAGTTTTGAGCATGTGAAAACCAGGCCACACGGGAGCTAAATAGCTCCAGGCCTTCAGGTTGCTCGGGCCTTCAGAGATGTGTCGGAGGAGCTGAATCAGGCCATTCTGCTCCGACAACTTCACTACAGAGCAGGATCAGTTCCAAAGGAGAGGTGGTGATTTGCTGCCCTCCCAAAATGATGGCTCTAAAGACAGCTTTGATGAAACCTGCCAAGATCGATGGCTGCCCAGCAGTGCCACGTTTAGATAGTAGGTCAGAGGCAGGTATTTTGCAAGTGAAGAGGTGCTCAGAAGGATGTTTACATCCCGGGGCAGGGCCATCTATAGGGATCTTTGGGCAGGATCCACAAGGCATGGCTGTGAATGCCAAAATGGATGTAAACGATGAGATAAGGCATGAGGTTTCTCCTGCCCTCCTAACAGGTCACTGCCACAAACCTACTCTCCCACCCACTCTTTCCTGTGAGCATCTGAAGGGCTGAGGCAGTAAACAGCTGACACCACAGGAACGCATCGAGGGAAAACAACTAGGAGATGTTTTTAAGGGATCTTGGGGAGTTGTTTTCATTCTGTTCTTTTGTCTGACCTCCTCTTCCTCTTGTGCTCTCAGCCACAGGGTTGAGTCAGGAACCCCACTATACCACTGGTGGGATATGGAAAGCAGGTCCTCAAGGGTGCAGACTGAGACCTCCAGAAAAGTCCAGAAAGTAAGCGAGAAGACAAGGTCACTGGGAGACCTACGGGGCGGGGGAGGCTGAGCAGTTCGAGTCGCACGTGACCCTAGCTCCCAGAAGTGAAACCAAGATCGAGCTTCATCCAGGTTGGACTGATGGATGCTGCAACTAGTGCCAGAGGTGACAAGAAGAGGGAGGACAAAGGTGCCAGAGGTGGCCTGTGTCCCTGCATCCAGGCTTCTCCTCACCCATGTTCTCTGTCTCAGCCGAGCAGGCTGTGTGCTTCCCAAGGCACTGAAGGAGCAGAGGACTGTGGGAAGAGTCCCTTTTGGAGTAATCTCCATCCACCATCTTGGTTTCTCCCAAGAGCAGAGCTTGGGTTGTGTAACTGCAGCTTGGATGGACCGGCTTGCAGGGCAGTACGTAGGAGTACAGCTCTCCCATGGGGATGGGCTGTGCCCAGGGTTTCATGGGCAGGTGCCCTCACACAACAGGTATGCGTGGGGATGGAAGGTGGAGGGGGAGGAAGGTGCTTTGGGCTTGGCACAGGGCTCAGCTCCAGGGGCAGCATTCAAAAGAACGTGTCAGCAAGAGAGAAGTGTGGCAGGGTACCTCAGGGGCTGAATGTCCGAGACCCCACAAACCATGAAGGGGAGCTCCTGCTCTCTGTGACCCACCCCAGCACAGCCCCACAAGAGTCAGCCCGTGCACAGCTCTTGCACACGATTCACACTGGGGGTCCCGGGTGGACACCAGCTCTGGGGACACAAGCACACAGTGTTCACTGTTTCGCTGCTGCCCCACGCCCTCCTGGGGCTGCCCTCCCTGCCTCGAGCTGCCGCAGTTCTCAGGGACGGAGCTGCTCTGTGCCCCTTTGCTCCACGCATCCTTTAGCCCTTGCTCTCCCCCGCAACACCCTACCCCATCCTGCCCTACATCACGCACCCTCTCATTACCCCAGCCTCCTCTCCATCCTGTTCCAGAACATCCCAGCTCTGTCCTCACCCCCGAGCACCCCACCCTCCACCCCCTTCAGCTGCATCCCACCCTCCGCCCTTCACCCCATCCACGGCTGCTCTCTGTGCCCGGGGACACACCCCGTGGCAGCATGGGGTTTTTCCCCAGGATTTGGGTGACCCGTTAAGCAGGCTGCAGGGCTGGGCCCCGCTCCAGGCTGGTCTGTGCGCGCAGGGATCGGCACTGCAGCTGAGAGCCCGGCCGAGCGGGCAGAGCGGTGCTGGGAATATCAATCAGGGCGGCTTGGACGGGGCGGCTGCCCACACAGCCAGCGCTTTCATCGCGCAGAGGAGCCACAGCTCGGCTGTTGGAGCCAGCCAGGGACTCAGCCCTGCGCTGCGGAGGGCTCAGCATCCCTCTGTACCGGGGCCAGCAGACAGACGGTCAGGAGAGACTGATGGGGAGGGGGAAAACGACAGGGAACGGGGAAGTCACTGCCCAAGCAGGGCAGGGGGAGAGATCAGGAGAGAGGGATGGAGAGGAGCAGATACAATTGTGAAAGAAAAGAGGGGATGGTGGGGGGGGGGGGGAAGAGAAGTCCCCCAGATCCAAGCTAGGGAAGGCCGTGTTTACCACAGACCAACACTGGCTCCACGGGCACCGGGCAGGGGAGAGCCCGGGGGTCTGAGAAGCGAGAGCAAGAGGAGGGCAGGGAGGAATGAGCAGCATCTGGCTCAGCAGGGTGGGAAGAGGGGAACCGGCCAGAGCTGCAAGCCACCCAGGCAGCCCAGACGGATGTGAGGAGCCCCAAGCAGGTAGCACAGGCTGGGCGAGCTGTCAAGGGAGCAAAGGATGAGTTCTAAGCGCTGGTGGGGCCCAGGACTGTCAGGCAGGAGAGACCCAATGTTCTCCTCGATGGGACACGGACGGTAAGCACCACGGCCTCCTTGCAGACATGCTGCTTACAGAGGAGTCGTCACCTGCCCAAGGCTGCACACCATGTACACCCTGCTGTCACCTCCCGCAGCGTACAGGCTGCGTATACCCCACTGCCACCGCTCCACACAGTACAGCTTGTGCATAACCCCATGGTACCGTCTGTGTGCCCCCCCATGCCTCCTCCTGCTGCAGTACAGGCTGCACCCACCCCGCTGCCACCTCCTTCTGGCACGGGGGTTGTACCCCTCCGTGTGCCACCTCCTCCCCGAGGAGCCACAGGCTGCACCCCCTGCATCACCTGCCCCCGCCGCACCGGCTGTACACGTGCCTGTGCCACCCCCCTGCCACAGCGACCGCGCACACCCCCGCACCGCCCCTCTGTGGGGTACAGGCTGTGAGCCCCCCGCTGTCACCTCCCCCTGCAGCACAGCCTGCGCACACCCACGCTGTCTCTGGCTGCACAGGGCCAGGCTGTACCATGGGGTTGCTTGTGTCCCATGGCTGAAGCTCTTCATTTCGAGGTCCCAAATGCCCCATGGTGCTCTCCCAGGCACAGGCACCCCTCCCTGCCATAAACCAAAGTCCCCAACACAGACCTGCCAGGAGCCACTGCCTTGCTCATGGGGCTCTCAGCATCCTCACCACCTCCCCAGAAGCCAGCACGACGTACAGCCCACTCCTCACACCCTTTTGTGCTCCCCCAGCTCCCACAAGCACCCCACTGATGCTCACAAGCTGCTGTGCACTCACGGTTGTTTTGCAGAGCCCAGCCCCTCTTCCCAGCACAGCTAGGGCTCAGCCCCCGCGCTGCAGCCCCCGGGACCTCACCAACACGCTCCCTCATTCGGTCTCTGCACGCCAGAGCCAGATCTGAACCAAGTGCAATTGATCCCCGGAGCAGGATCTGATTTGCAGTGCCTGGGAACTGCTCCCAGCACAGCATCTTCCTGGAACTGGGGAAAAACAGGGCAGGTCCCCCATGAACCCTCAGCTCCATCTGCAGCTCGTTACTGGATCCATTTATCAGCTCATTCCACGTGAACGACCTTGAGAAAATCCACTGACCCAGGACAGTAGGAGACTTTCCCAGACATCTGCCAACACCTAAACCTGCAATTTATGGAGACTCCGAGCTCAATTCTAAAACAAGACAATTTCATTTCTGTCCATTACAGTTACAATATTCCTTTTATCCCCCCTCCAGCCCCCGCAGAGAGTAATTAATACAGCTTCGTGCTCCTGAGCCTGCAGGCAGGTGCAGGCACCTCTGCTGAGCTCGCAGTAGCACGCTGACATTAACGCCACTCCAGCCAGCTTCTCAGATGGTGGGGGGCTGTGAGGTCCTGGGGCAGTCTTGGTTTCGTGCAGCCAGGAAAGGATGTAGCATAGTCCTCCCGGTTATAAAAAAAATCCCAAAGAATGCAGACTGGGAGACGGGCGCTCCCCACACCAGCGTCTGAGAGGTGGAGTTCTCACCCCAGGTTCATCAAAGAGCTGCTGAGGACAAGAAAGGAAGGGAAACTTTTCTCAGAAAGTTCCCAAAGGGAAGCAGATAACAACGCTGAGCCAAGCCCCCAGACTGCCCTGCCCAGCCCCTCAGGGACTAGTTATTTAGGTGGTTGCTGGTGCCTCCTTTCCTCCTCTGCAGCCATCGCATCTCCCCGCAGGTCCCAGCCCTGCCTGCCTAGGAGGCCCAGACACTTCCTGGACGGTTCAAGATAAAACCTTATGCTGTTAGCAAAACAAACTAGGAGGCTGTGAGAGCCAAGGCTGGCACAGGGCTGAAACCACCGAAGCCAGAACCACTGGTTTCCCCGGATGATCTAATCTCCCAGCGCCAGAGCTCCTCTTCTCCAGCAGCCCGGTGTGGCTGGTTGGAGCCCCTGGGGAAGAGGTGAAGCTGGTGTGACGGGCGCAGGGGTGTCTGCCCCAGTTTGAAAGAAAAAACATGAGAAAGAGGAAGGGGTGGCCAGGGAGGGGGTCCCTGAGATGTGATGCTTGGCTGGAGGGAGAGGGGTGTAGGACAGCCCCATCCAGGGCCTGGGGAAGGGGTTGCTGCACTGCTCCTGCCTATTAGGATCCATCCTCTCTCCAGCCTGCGGGAGACAAGAGCCTGAGCAAACCCCACGGCAGCAGCATCGCCCCCAGCCTGCCCACCAGGAGGGGTAGAAACATCTTTATGGGGAGCATGGCCATCTGGCTCCATCGCCCTCCCGCAGCCCTGCCCGCCGCCAGCAAGCCTGCCCGGGAGGACCTCTCCTTCTCTGCAAGGGTGCCCATTGCATCCCGGGGTGGGGCGAGCACCTTGCTTCAGGTGCTTCCCCTCGGCGCTGCTGATGCACCGAGGCTCCATCTGCAATCGCACGCGTCCTCATTCCAGCACTGCGGCGGGCGAGAGGCAGGCGTCTTCCAGCCCTCGCCGGCGGGATTTGGGTCACGCTAGCCAGGCACCGCGTGGCAGGGATCTCCTCCTCCATGGAGACATGGGACATGGGTGGGTCTCAAAAGGACATGGGGATGAACCAGGAGAAGCTATGCAGGGGGATGTTGTGGTGGAAGAAAGCTGGGCTGGCTGGTCTGTGGCTCAGACTGCCTCCATGTCCGCACACACACGTGTGTGTGTATGAACACGCGTGTGTTGTGAACCATGTCCTGCAGGAAACTGTCTCTTTAGAGGGCCGGGCAGTGACTGGAGATGGAAGATGTCTATCTGGGGAAGGGGAACAACACCATGAGGCCTCTGGACTGGCCATGATGGGGGATGGTGGAGGGCTTATGGAGATGGCTGGCCCATGTGAGCATCACTTCTGGGCACTGTGGGGCATGGGTGGGCCGGTGGCCAAGGACATGGAAAATATGCCTGGGAAATTGCTGGGAGCAAGAACATCTACAAGGGGCATCAGGGAAAATAAGGCACAACCGGTCAAAAATAGAAAACTTTATTGAAGTCAAATCCAACAGGGCAGCTGAGCTCAGCCCCACGGCAGGAGCCCAGCCTGCCGCTCACCGGGATACAAGGAAGGGAGCAGTGGTCTCCACAGGGTACAGCACGGTGGGGAAGTGGGTGGTCCTCACTTACGGGGGGGCCCCAGGAAGAAGGCAAAGCCACAGGCACTCGTCCCCCCTCTCCCTCCCTAGCTAGTTAAGGATAGACCCGGCAGGTGCCAAAGCAGAAACGTGGTGCAAGCTAACTGGCCAGATAGCCCGAGGAAAGAGGGTCCTGCAAGCTCCGGGCTCATCGCACGACCTCCTGGGACAGCTCCAAGCTCCAGTGCACACCAGCGAGCAGCCCTTCCCCATCCGCAGCCAAGACCGACCTCCGCCCTGCCCCGCACGCAGCAGAAACCCCCGGCTAGACCAAGAGCAGTGACCCGACCGCAGCACGCAGCAGAGACCCCAGTGCCCTGCTCCTCCGGCCCTGACCATGAGACCCCAGCCCTGGCACACGGCTGGCCCCGTGCTGCCTGGAGGAAGCACCCCGGCCGCCGGGATCCGCTCTCCTCCTCCGCAGCGGTGGCAGCACTGCTCCCGCAGAGCCACAGCTCTGGGCCCTATGCTCGCGCTAAGGGAAGCCCGGTTTTTGTCGCGCCGGCTATGGCAGAGGGCCCAAGCCTGGGGGAAGCCAGACCCTGAGCTTGGGAAAAAGGCAGAGCTTTGCTCCCCCACCCAGCCCCACCTGCCTGGGCAGCCACAGCGGGTGCAAAACTCCCTTTTGGGTGGCTTTGTGCAGGGATGGTGAAAGGTTCAGCTGCACCAGCGGAGCTGGGCTGGCAACAGCAAGACTAGTACCTTCCTCGCTGCTCCCTGGACAGGGGCAGGGCTGGAGACTGGATGCCCAGAGCTGTGGCAGGAGCAGGACCAGTCTCTCCTCCCCATGAGTCAGCCCAAGCAGAGGGATGGATGGGAGGGTGGGCATTGCCCTCCTCGGTGCTCTTAGAGCCAGTCCCCAAAAGGGACCCAGGCGGGTGGGATTCGCTCCCCAGATCTCCCCATGCAGAGGCTCACGCATGCAGCACCCTTCACATCACCGTCACCCAGGCAGTGCCGCCAAGACCCAGCCCTGGGCGCTCTGACATGGGCTCTCACAGTTTTGGGCCTCCCCCTGCCACCCTCCCCATCTGCTCCCCGCCCCACGACCAGGCTCCGTGGCTCGGCTCCGGAGGTAGTCCTCTGCCAGCCCCCCAGGTCACGCATGCAGGGCTGGGGGCCAGTCCACGCTCACTCCCACACCTCTGTCCAGATGGCTCCCCGGTGCAGGGGGGGGGGCCGCTGCCGGCCTCAGGATGAGCTCTCCTACCTGCTTGTTGGTGTATTTCTGGGGATTGGTGCGGTAGCTGTAGTCCGAGTACTGCTCGGAGCCCGTCGAGTTGTTGTCCCCGGTGCCAACAAAGGTGTTGGTGGCCGGCAGGTCCTGCACCACTTGGTGCTTCTTGGAGGCAGAGGGCGACTGAGGCTGCAGCTGGATGGAGGGCAGCGGCGAGTTGGAGCGGTAGTGGCGACCCAGGTCTGGGCTGCCCGGAGGGTAGTTGAGGGGCAGGTGGATTCGGGGGCTGTCGCTGACAGAGTCGTTCATGAGGTTGAACTTGAGCGATTTCTGCAGCCCCGTCTCCTCCTCGTCCTCCGTGGGCTTGGGCGGCTTCGGAGACTTGCTCTTCTTCACCTTGCTCTTGCTCTTACCACTCTTGCTGGCCTGCTTGGGTGCGTACAGGTCCTTGGTCTCCTTCTTGCCTGCCTGGTAGCCGCTCTTGGCCTCCCGCTGCCGGCAGTAGCGCACCAGGACAACCAGCACGATGACCAGCGTGACGGCCACGATGCCGGCAATGACTCCAAAGAGGATGTTGCTTCGCTGCTTGCTGCGCTCGTATTCGGGGTCTCCGGCGATGTCTATGTCGAGCGGTGTGTCCAGGCTGTGCCCCACCAGCGTGTCCAGCAGCGTGCGGTTGGCCAGTGTCTCGTTTACGTAGAAGTGCACCAGCGCCGTGCCATGCCGCGAGGGCTTGCCCTTGTCGTTGACGCGCACTACCAAGCGGTGCAGGCCATGGTGCTTGCGCAGGATTTCCTTCTCCAGGGTGATGTCTCCACTGTGCGGGGAGATCTGGAAGAGCTCAAAGGGGTTGCCTCCTGTGATGCTGTAGGTCAGCTCCGCATTTACTCCAGAGTCAATGTCCTCCGCCTTGACCTTGCTCACCTGCTGGCCAGGGCTGGTGTGGGGCAGGATGTGTTTGTAGGTGGCATTGGAGGGTGAAGTGATGAAGGGAGCATTATCATTCTCATCCAAGACGTTGATGGTCACCCCCACATAGGCAGACCTGGGAGGATCCCCACCGTCTACCGCCTTGAGTCGGAAAGTGTACGTGCTCTGCTGCTCCCGGTCAAAAGAGATACTGGAGAGGATGGTGCCAGTGCCATTCTGGATGACAAAATCCCCGTTGTCTTGCTCCACCGACAGCTGGATGCGGGCATTTTCTCCTTTGTCAGCATCGATCACCGTCACCATGCCCACAGGGCTGAGGGGCGGCATGTTCTCCATCACTGAGAAGTTGTAGCCGCTCAGCATGAACTTGGGGTCGTTGTCATTCCTGTCCATGACATTGATGGCCACAGATGCTGTGCCCTTGAGGCTGGGGCTGCCCTTGTCTGCCGCCACCACCAAGAACTCATAGCGTTCCCGCTGCTCTCGGTCCAGCACCGCCTTCACCCGGATCTCCCCAGAGTCGGGGTCAATGGTGAAGGAGCCCTTGGAGGAGGGGTCTGTCACCAGGGAGTAAACCAGCTTGGCGTTGGAGCCACTATCAGCATCACTGGCACTCACCTCCATCACCAGGTCATCGGGCTCGTTGTTCTCGGGGAAGGCCACCTCGGTGAAGCTCTGGCTGAAGACAGGCGCATTGTCATTCACGTCCACCACCTGCACCTTTAAAGAGTTAGTGCTGGAGAGGGGTGGGTTCCCCGAGTCCACCGCCACAATCTCAATAGTGTACTCCTTCACCGACTCATAGTCCAGCGGCGTGGTGGTCTGTAGGAAGTATTTCTTCTTGCTGTCGCTCCCTGTTTCACTAGCCTGCCGCAGCTGGAACGGGACATCACCAGCCACCACGCAGGTCACCACAGCGTTTTCACCCTCGTCTCGGTCGGACACCTGCACGAGAGCCACTGCTGTCTCTACTGGCACATCCTCTGAGATGTTTGCCATGCCATCCTGGTGGGTGACGAGCCCAATGCCCCGAATCTCTATGGAGGGTGCATTGTCATTCATGTCCTTGATGGTGACCACCACCTGCGTGCGGGCGCTCTTGGGGTTGGCCCCCTTGTCCTTGGCCATGATGGAGAACTTGAGGGTGTTGACATCCTCACGGTCTATGGGCCCCTGCACGGTGATGAGCCCCGTGGCGCGGTCCAGGCGCAGCAGCCGCCGTACCATGTCGGAGGCTTGGTGGAAGGAGTAGTCGATTTCGGCATTGGCGCCCTGGTCCGAGTCGTTGGCTTTCACCTGCGGGATGGAGGGAGAAACGGTGAGCAGGAGGGCAAGGCGGTGTGAGCACCTCCGCGAACCGCCGCGCTGCCCGCTGCGGCTGGGGGGGAAAAACCAGGATTTCCTCTTCTGGGGCCAAGGACTACGGGGCAAAGAGCCTGGGACCGGCGGAGCAGCTGGGAGCGGCCCTCAGGCACGGAGGCTTTTCCTTGCTCTTCTGGAGAAACCGGCTGGGCTGGTTGGCTGCGCTCCCCTCCCAGCCAGCTCCAGCACGCAGGGAATCCTCCGGGAACCCGTGCCGCTGCCCAGGCAGCAGCGTGGAGGGACGTCTCCGGCTGTGCCTGCTCCGCAAAACCCTCCTCAAAGAGGGGCTCGAGCAGCTGCCTGGCGGAGGTGAGGATGAGGAGGAGGGAGGCGAGGATGTGCGGAGCTGCAGCAGCTCCATCCCAGCATTGAGGGATGCAGTCAAGTGGGGATCAGGGCTAAGCTCTGCATGGCACCAGCCATCCCTGCCCGCCCCTCAGGAGCTCTGCATTCCATAAACCTGCCTCTACGCCTATTATTTGCTTTCTAAAGAAGATGAGGTTTGTCTAACATTTGCCTCCCTAATCGGCTCTCCGAGCAGCCTCTTCTCTGCACCATTTGCTGCTCCGCCGTTATCTTGCTCAGCAGATTTGGATGGAGAACGAAAGTTGTTAAATGTAAATTCCACCTTTTACCTCCACGCACAAAAAAAGGCGGAAGTCATTTTCCCCCTGCAAGATAAAAGCTGAGCAATGGCAGCAGCGGCGTCTCAGCCCGTTCTCCTCCCGGCCGTGCGGCTCCCTTATCTGCTTCCAACTTCCATTCTCTTAACAGTGAAAAATGAATTCTTAAAAAATTCACATCAGAATTAGCAAGCAGATGAGAGCTGGCCGCGCTCCGCTTATTAAGATGGAAGCTGCAGATAAACAGATGTCAGCTACTATCATCTCAATGCCCCATCCAAGATAAATCCACCGAGATCCACCCCCTCGGGCTCCCCAGACCAATTTGCACCACTGCCTGAAATGGTGCAAATCCCCTGGCCCCTGCAGACACCAAGGGACCCCCAGAGTCACGGGCAGCCCCCCTAGATGGGCAGCAGGGATGCTGCCTGCCCCCCATCTCCTGTGCGAGCCTCGGTTTCCATGGAGCGGCCAAGGGAATGCAACTTATGAAAGGGTCTATGTCTTGTCTGTGGGCAGCATTGAGACCGGTCTGGCATGAAGCCAGACTCCCCGTGAATCTCGGGTCCCAGCCCTCCCCATAACCCCCAGCCTTGCTCCCACATACCCACCAGCCCTGCTGCTGCCCCTCGGTCGTGTCCTGCAGCCCCCGCTTTTCTGCACCTTCCCACGCATCCTTTCCAATCTTTTAGCAGATGTGACATCCCAGGGACCTGCCTGCCCGCTGGCCCCAGGTGACACTGTGAGCTCCTATGGCTTGCAACCCTTCTAGGGTCCCTCCCCCCTTGAGGAACCGTGGCAGCAAGCAGCCATATAAATGCTCCCCAGGTTGTCCCTGCTGCAGCCAAGCAGGAGGGGAGCTGGGGAGGAGAAGAAAGCCCCTGCACTCACCTGGAGGACAGAGTGCCCCACGGGGCTGTTTTCAGAGAGCTCTGCCTCGTACAGGGCCTTCTCGAACTTGGGCGCGTTGTCATTCATGTCCAGGATGGTGATGCGAAGCAGGGCGCTGCTCGCCCGCGGCGGGTTGCCTCCGTCCTGCACCTTGATGGTCAGATCGTAGGAGTCCCACTGCTCCCGGTCGAGGTTCCCCATAACAATCAGCTGCGGCTGCTTCTCATCCTGATCCTCTGCCACCTGCAGCCCAAAGAGCTCCTGTGCCTCCGGACCAGCCATCAGCTCGTAGGAGGCAACACCATTGGGGCCCGAGTCCCGGTCCATGGCCAAGGGGATGGGGAAAAGCGTCCCGATGTTGGTGTTTTCAGGGATGGAGAGGGTGAGAACGGGCGAGGCAAAGTTGGGTGTGTTGTCATTGATATCGAGCACCTCTATCTGCCCCTCGAGCAGGCGTGGGCTGCTGTTCAAGATCAGGTCAGTGATGGACACTTCGAACTCCAGGAAGCAGGGTTCTCCGGGCAGGAGGTGCTGGCACTCACGCAAGCTCTCCCGGTCGATGGAGGTCTCTGTGGTGTAGATGTCCCCAGTCTTGCCATCCACACGTAGGTACGGGGCCCCCACTTCCAGCTTGTAGAGGTGCCCCACGTCCGGGAAGCCGTAGTCAGAAGCCAGGCTCCCAATGAGAGTGTTGGGGGGTTGTTCCTCCTGCACTTTGTAGACCACACGCATCCCAGAGACCAGGGCAGGGAGCTGGAAGAGGAGCCACAGGCCCAAGCAGGATGCCAGTGGTTTCATCCTGCGCTGCCGGGGAGCTGCAAGGAGACACAGACACCGGAGGTTAGGCAGCCCCAGGCCCCCGGGACCGCTCTGCCCCAGCCCACTTCCCTGGCATATCCTTTTGGGTGCCCCCCGCTGTGCTGTGCTGGACTGCACATGCTCCCAAAGCAGCCCCCTGAAGGGAAGGGGCTTCAGGGGCTTGTGTGGTAGAGCTGGCCCCAGCCGTGGTCCCCTGGCAGCCTCCACAAGCAACTGTCCGGGAGGACCGGTCCCGGCTTGCGAAGTTCCTGCAACGCCCTGCTCGAGTGAGCAACCCAGTCATTGAAACCTCAGCCCTGGCTTCCTGCAAGTGACAGGAAGCCACTCCTGCCACTGTCCACCCTCTTCGTCACCACGCAAACTGTAATTAGACCCAACGAGGCACACTAACAGGGTGGACTGCACGCAGTCTGCTGCCAGCAACCCGATGGGAGCCGGCCAGGCTCAGAGCAGCTTCTCACCACAGAAACACAGGCGCATTGTGTGCCATGCGCTGCAGGGGCACTGCCTGCCACGCACCAAGGGGACACCGAGGCTGCACGCATCTGCCAGCCCTGCAGAAATGGGAGCACCAAAAAGGGGGCAGGGGCTCTGCCTGCTCTGCGGGGATGCAGGGCTGCCATCCATTCAGCACCACAGGGACATGGGGCACTGCAGGGATGCAGGGCTGCCACCCATCCAGCACCGCAGGGACATGGGGTACTGCACAGATGCAGGGCTGCCACCCATCCAGCACCACAGGGACACGGGGCACTGCAGGGATGCAGGACTGCCACCCATCCAGCACCACAGGGACATAGGGCACTGCAGGGATGCAGGGCTGCCACCCATCCAGCACCGCAGGGACACGGGGCACAGTCATGGCAGGGACAGAGCAGCACTGCCCTGCCTACACTGCCAACACAGAAGCACTGCCAGCCTTGTACTGCGAGATACGAAGGCACCACCCATCCAGCACTGTAGGGATGCAGGAGCCCAGTGCATCGCCCATCCTGCACTGCACATGGGGCACTGCCATCCACCTGCGCCCCTCGCAGAAGGAGGGGCACTGCCCACCCCTGCATTAGAGGGACACAGACTCGCTGCCTGCCCTGCACTGCAGCACAGACCCCGTGCCTCATCGCGGAGCAGCGGCACTGCACAGCCCCAGCACACTGCAATGGCAGCCACAGCATCTCCCCTCTGCTGCGCAGTCACTAGGCAACCCCACAGCCCTCAGCTCACTGCAGACACACCGCTCCTTCCCATTCCCTCCCACTCCAGACTGGGACACTGCACACACGTGCTGCGTGCCCACCCCGCCCCACTGGGGCAGCCCCACGCTGCCCACCCAGCGCCCGTACCCACCCCACCCGCTGCGGCGGCAGTGACAGAAGTTCTGCCCCCCTGCATTGCAGGGACGCACACTGCACGCGCTGCACTGCAGGCACCCAGCCACTGGAAACCTCCTCCCAGTACGCGCACACAGCAGAGGCAGTGCCAGCCGCACCACCAGCCCCATAGAGACTGTCCCCTTCTGCGCCAAGCCACACGCCCTGTCACCAAACCTCTGCCTAGTGCTGTGCCTGGCCACCAGCTTTCCCGTCCCCTGGCTTTCCGTCCTGGGAGCACACCTTCCTCTTCCAGGGTCCACACAGCTTCTGCCGAGCCGTGAGTGGGTGATGCCCAGCTCACTGGCACCCAGAAACCCCAGTGGCTGGATGCCCTAAAATCAACAACCACAAGCATCTGCCATGGCCCCACAGCAGCAACCTTCTCTCGCCACTCCCACTGCTCCCTCTTCTCCATGGTGTGCACCCAGCCTGTGGGACGGGTGAGCGCTCCTCCACCATCTCTCCTCCATGGTGCCACATCGCAACTGCCCAATTCCTGGTGCAGACCTCAGCACAGTACAGATCCTCAACAAGTGGAGCACCCTGCACTGTCCACCCTGGTACCTCCCACAAACCAGCAGCTCCCAGTCTGTCCACCCCTCTGCTTCCTCACAAGTGCCTCATCAGTGGCACGGAAGAGAGGAGTTCTCCCTCCGTAAGTGAAAATGCATCTCTGTTTCTGGAGATGAAACCATGGTCCTGAAGCCTAGCTTGACTCTTGCTCCCTTGTCCTGCAAGCATCCTTCACGCTGGGAAGAGGTATTTCCACCTTGCTGAGGTCACGCATAACTGTCCAGACCGGCGCTGTGCACAGATACCTCTGAGATTCACGTCCCCAGGAGGAAGAGGCAAACAAGACTTCCTCCATCCCTGCACGGAGCTGAGGATGAAGGAGGTAAGAAGCTGAGCAGAAACGCAACGCATCTCTGCATCAATACAGGCAAAACCCAGCAATGCGTGTGCACACACACGCGTGTGTCTGCACTGAGCGTGCACGTATCCGTCTGTGCACTATGAGCGTTCGGGCGTGTGTGCACCTGCCCAGAGCACGACTGCGTGTCTGTAGGAAAAAGTGTGCCCGTGTGTGCACTAGCAGGGCATGTAGGCGTGCAATGCATGTGCACGCACGGCGAGGAGCACATCCATGCCTGCATCGGGACAGCCGTGCCCCAGACACACGTTTGCATTCCTGCCCCGAGCGCACGTGTGTGTGCCCCGAGCAACGCGTGTGCCTGCGCGGGGGGAGCACACGCCCATGCCCCCGTCACCACCGGGTGTGTGTTTGGGCGATGTCACCCCGTGCGGGGGTACTTGCACCATGTGCGTGCGCGCACGCCTCAGCTGGGTCACACACGTGTGCGTGTGCGCTCACACCGGACCCCCCCAACTGCCTTCACGGGGTGTTCGAACCCGCGCTGAACTTCACCACCCCGTTGCCCTGCGCTCCCTTCAGAAATGGCTGTGCGGCGAGGATGGGGAGAAGGGGAATACGGGCAGCCCCAGCCGCTGGGAAGGTGCTCCTGGAGGATGCCCCAGCTGGGAGAGGCCCCCGCACCCACCACCAGACTGTTTGCACAAGCCCGTTCGCACTCGGCTGTGCCGTGACTGCCCGTGACGTAGCGCCGTCCTGACTAAGCCTTGATGTGAGGTGGAAGATCGCAGGTAAAGGTGAAAGTCTCAACGCAGGGCGATGCCTCACATGGCCCTGACGGAGCCGGGAGGGAGGGCCCCGGGAGCTGGAAACAGGCCAGGCTGGAGGAGGAAGGGAGTCACCCCAAGGTGCCCAGCACCCACGCTTTCTGCTCTGAAAACGGGGCTGGAGCCTGAACCCAAGCCCCGTTCCCACAGGTGAAGGAAACCTCCAAAGCAGGAAGGCTGGAGGAGGAGAGGGGCTGGGAAACCCGAGTGGGACCATCACCCCGCAAGGGACTGCCGGCGGGCATGAGGGGCCCTGGGTTTGCCGGGGTGAGGAATCCTGCTTGGCACCTAAGGGTGCGAATGACACAGCGCAGACGTGAGAGCCCAGAGCTGGGCGTGAGGAGGAGGAGGAGGAGGAGGCGGAAGCCTCCACTACCCGGGAAAAGCACGTCTGTGCAGGAGACAGAGGCTTCCCAGGGGCCAGTCCAAGGTACCAGGCTATTTTCCCATGGGATCTAAGGACCATCCCACACTCTCTTCTCCAGTGCCAGGTACCTTTTTCCGACCTGCTGGCAGGGCACAGAGCACTTAAAAACAAAAACCCCTCCCAAAACAACTCTTCCTCCGCACACACAATTCTCCCTACGGGGAGAGTGTGAGAGAGACTGAACCACATGAGAGAGGCGTTAGTCACGCTGCTTAATGCATGACTGGGAAGCTCTCGGAGGACAGTGGCATGCAAAATCCTACAGAAATCAGCCATCCTCCCCAAAAAAAAACCAAGCCCTAATGAGAGAGAGATTATAAAGCGCCGAGAATTTAAGCAACTGCTTGAACAAGCATGTGCTCCCTGCCATTCCCACAGCCCCTTGGCCCCGGTCCACAGAAGGCAGCACCGCTCCGGGAACGGGTACCAAAGTCCACCCTCTCGCTGCTCCCAGCGGCTGATTGCGTGGCTCCGAGCCATGCTTACGAGTCTATCCAAACCCTGCACTGAGCACACTAATCCTCCCCCCACCCCCCCAAGCTCTGCTCTGACGCTCGGAGCTGGAGCAACATCCCAGCAAGCCGCAGATGCTAATCACGGCTCCACCGGTTCCACTCCGCGCGAGAGGCTGAGATCAAGGACCATATTGTCCAAAAAAACGGCCACCGATGTTCAGCCCTGCATCCAAGGCACGGATGGGCTGAATCCTGGGCATTTTGTGGCACGTCCCACGGTTTCCTTCGGCTCTGGCTGCCGCTGCGGCTGCTCGGCATTTATGCAGGCTGGGCCCAAGCACCCTGAGCCGGAGCACCCCGCGACGAGGAACCCCACTCGCTTGTGAACAGCTTTACCCCCAAATCATCTCTCAGGAGCTGCACAGTGATGGAAAAAAGGGCGAAGCCCAGGGCCCTCCCTCCTCCTGCCTCCTTCTCCACATTCTTCCCAACTCTAGCAGCCAGAGAGGCAGAGACCTGTCAGAGCCTCCCCAGGGTGGCAGCCCCCATCCTCCCACCCCGGGGGTCCCCCAAGGCCCCTCCAGGATCCTACGGGCTCCTATCCCTCTGTGCCACCACCCCGCTCGCCATCCCAGCCTGGAGAGGTGTCTTGGGGGAAGGCAAAAATGTCGCGGGCCTGAAAACACCCCGGCAGGGCCGCAGGGAGCCGGCAGCAGCGAGAACGGCTCTTCTCCAGGAGGGGCTGGGGGGGACCTTGGGGAGGGGGGATACGGGACCCCACCCTCGCAGGGTGCCGGGGGGAGCCGCAGCTCCCGGCCCCCACCGGTTGGGAGGGAGGATGGAGGCCGGGCTCCGCTCCCCGGCCCCCGGGGGGCTGCCCGGGCTGAGGGTCCCTCTCGCAGCCGGCAGCACCCCGGCAGCACCGGCTCCGGCCAGGGAGCGCCCCGCACTCCACAGCCCCCGGTGGGTGAACAGGGAGCCTCCCGCCAGCCCCGCACACACACCCCGCACACCTACGCACACATTGCACATCTACACATACACACACTGCACACTTACACACACGCTGCACACACACACCCCCGCGGAAAACACACGGGAGCCGCTCTCCCGGCACCGGCTTCACACTCATCCTTGCGTACAGGCAGGGAAATGGGGTTTTTCCCAGGCGCAGGCACGCACGCCCCGCTGACACACTCACCCGCACACCCCCCCGCAGTCACACGCACCAACACACGCCCCGCTTCCCGCACACACACGCAGCCCGCTCCTCCACACGCACACCCCTCCTGTAACCCGCGCACACACGCAGACCCCCCGCCACGGACACAGCCGTGCCCACCCGCCTGACCCCTCCACCCCGCTCCTCTCCCACGCACCCACAAACACGCACAGCTCCGCTCCCCGCACCCAGTGCTCACCCTGTCTCCCAGCCGCCTCCCAGCCCACCCGCAACTTCTCTCGCTCCCACGCACCAGCGCACCCCCAGCCGCGCTCATACCCCGCGGTGGAAGGGGGGGGACACGCACACCCCCCTCCACAGCCACCCGCGACGGGGAAAAAAACCCCACGCGCTCACCCCGGTACAGCCGCACACCCAGAGCCACCCCACGCCACCCGCCCTGCCCGCGCCGGCGCTGGTTCCGCTCCGCGCCGCTCCGCTCCGCACAACAAGTGGCAGCGCCGGGTGGGACCGGTAAGCGGGAGCCGCCCGCCGCCGCTGCCCGCGGAGCCCGGCGCGGAGAGGCGCGGAGGGGAGCGGAGGGGAGCGGAGGGGAGCGGAGGGGAGCGGAGGGGAGCGGGATGCTGGCCAGTACCGCTCCCGCTGCCGCCGCCGCCCGGCTCCGCGCTGCCGCCCGGAGCATCCCGCACCGCTCCGCACAGCTCCGCAGGTCTCCGCGGCCGCGGGCGGAGGCTGCCGGCCCTGCCGCAGCTCTTACTTGGATGCGGACGGCTCTGCGCTCCGTGCCGGTCCCTTACGCGCTGATCCAGCGGCGCCTGCATCGCCTCCTCCCCGCCGGGACCGGGCTTCCCCGACCCTCCCCGGCTCCTCTCGATCGTTATCCACGGATGAAAACCAAATTTATAAAAAAAAAAAAAAAAAAAAAAAAAAAAGAAAGAAAAAAAGGGAGGGGGAGGGGAAAAAAAAATTGTCCCGTGGGAACCGCCCCCCCCTCCCCCGGGCCGGGGCTGCGGCTCCTCCGGCGGAGCGGCGGCGGCAGGGCTGGCGGCAGCCCCGGTGGGCAGCTCCGTCCGTGCCCGCCTCCGTCCCTCGGTGTGTGTGAGGATGTGCAAGGGAAGCGCAGCGCAGGCACGGCCCCTTCCCCCCCCCCCGCGCCCCGCTGCCTCCGCCTCTCGCCGCCAGCACGGGGAGGTGGAGCTCAGGCTCCTTATCAGATCCCGAGCCCAGCCGGGGCCGGGATCAGCGCGCATCGGCTCCCGGGCACCGGCTACCGGGCAGAGCCGCCCGCCCATCGCACCGGCTCCGGGCTGCGGGCACCGCGCCAAGCCCCGTGGCGGTGGAAGCGGGGGTCCCCACAGCCCCCCGGGACCCCCTCCAACCCGGGGACACTTTCGCTCACGTGTGGGATGGGTCTCTCCTTTTGCTCCCCTCCCCGTCCTGTTATCTATTCGTTCATTCGTTTATTTATTTTTCCACCCGGCGCTGCACACAGCAGCCCCACCCCACGGAAAAAGGGGGTCCGGCAGCAGTGCACCCCACCGCGCCAAGGGCAGGGCCCCTCCGTGGGAGCAAACCCACCGGGGGGGGGGGGCTGTGCCTACCCCTCCTCAGATCCACCCCAGCCGAGGAGGGCTCCTGGCAGGCTGCAAGCAATGGCTCCCGCAGCCCTGCCCAGGTGAGGTAGTGGGGCCTGGAAAAGCAACTGTCCCCTCCCGTCACACCTCGGTGAATCATGCTTTTATTGCAGGGTGTCAGGACTCGGGAGCAGAGAGCACCTGCGAGCTCCCGAAAGCACCTGCGAGCTCCTGGCTGCCCTTGTGGTGCCTTCGTCAGCTGAGTCCTCACTCGCCTGAGTCCTCACTCGCCTGCACTGGTGGGTGAGTGCAAGTCCCAGGGGGCCTGGGGACAGCGTGCACCAGGGCTGCCCCTTCCCTCGATGGCTCCACTGGCCTCTGTGGCACCACAAGAAGAGCCAGTGCTCCCAGCCAGTGGGCTGGATCCGCAGCCTGGCCATGCCAAAGGCCTCAGCGCTCTCCCATGGAGATGTTGGGGTGGCTCCTGGCCACTCTGCAAGGACCAGGCACCCCACAGGGCTGCAGGGCCCCCTTACCAAGCAGCACCCGCCTTCTTGGCCGGTTGCAGTGCAGATTTCTCGCCGGGATGCTGGGAAACCCTTTCTGCTTGGCCACAGCGTGAGGACGGGAGCATCGCTTCCCGCTGAGCTACGCCAACCTGTTGCGCAGCTCCCATCGCCGCACACATGCTCAGCTCGGCTGCGATGACTGCACCATCTAGAGGCTGCGCTGGCCTCATCGAGCCAGCCCTGGCTCCGGCTCAGCCCCCATCGTCCTGCTTTTCCCCCCGCAAAAAGGGAGCTCAGGCCCCCGCAAGGCTTCTTCCTGCTGGGCGAGAGAAAGGGGCTGGCGAGTCATCCCCTCTGGGTGGAAAACCCTTCTCTCCTCCGAGACTTTCCTGTAGCAGGGCCATCTCTGCTGCTGTGGAGATGTCGGCTTCTCCGCGTCTGTGTGTGTTTTTTTTTTCTGGGTGTCAATTCTCATGAAGGCGATTTAGCAGAAGATGCGAAGTGAGAGCCCAGGGAAGGTCAAAGCCCACAGTGGAAGGGCAGGGAAAGGAGCTGTGGGGTTCATCAGGGTTTACCCTGCTGATAAAGTATGGACCAAGGATCTGGACAGAGGGAAGGAATTAAACTCCCTGGAGACGTGGGAGCCCTCCCTGGAGGGCTGGAGAGCCATAGCGAAGGGAAGAACCGAGCAAGTGCCCCTGTGGATCCAAGGCAGTCTGTGGAGCGGTGGAGGTAAACTCGAGAGATTGCTGGTGACCAAAGGTTTCCGTTTCACAAGAGGCACAGGCAGGCAGTCGTTGGGCACGCGCCGTGCTCTGTGCTGCGCAGGGAGCTGCCGGGGAAGCTGTGCGGGAACGCGGTTTACTAGGTGACACCTATTTGGGGGGGACTGGTGCCTGCCATCCCCAGCCTCTGCTCAGGCACGTTTCTCAGAGTCAGGTCTGGGCTCTAAGAGTGTGGGGGGAAAAACAGTCCCAGCCTCAGAAGCCATCTCTCTCCAGCCCAGAGCAGCCACCTGGCAAAGCCGTCTGCAGCACCTGATGGCCCGGGGAGCTGGCGGGACACCACGTCCATGCCACCAGAGGCCTGGCATCCCAGGAGCAATTTGTCTCTACCTTCTTCCTCTGCCTTTGAAAGCGGCCAGGCTCCTCCCAGAGTGCTCCTTGCCCTCTGACAGCAAGGAAAGCCTGTTGCTGGCATTGCCATTCCCTGCCCTCCCCTCGCTTGGGCGTTATAGTGTGAGTCACCAATCCTTACCTTGTCATCTCCATTTCCCAGAAAGCAGGGCCAATCTAAGCGATGGGAAACCATCAAAGCGCAGCTTTGGCCACAGACTTATTTCATGAGACCCTCCAGATCCTTCCCACCCGCCTGCCCCCAGTGCTGGCAGTGCCACTGCCCTGGAGATGCTGCTGGAGGCGCTGGCTTTGCCCCATGCAGTGGTTACCCCATGCCAGGATGCTCTGGCGTCACGCAGAGACAGCTGCTTCGTGGTGCCGGTGGGGCCTTGTCAGAAGAACAAAGCCTGCGAGGGAAGAGCATCCAGCTAAATCTCTGGGAAAGCGAGAAGAAAGGGAAACACGGAGAGCAAATGAACCTTACAAGAGAATAAATACCCCCTCCCCAACAGGCACGCGCAGCAACCTGGCTGCCGTCTGCTGCAAGGAGTTCAAAGGCTCTTCTGTTCTCTCTCTCTCATCAGCTCTGGGCTCCACAGGAGAAGCAGCAGCGCAGATTTGGGCAGCAAATGCTAATAACACAGATGTTCTGACAATTCGCTTGTTCCTACAATTAAAAACAAAAAAGATCCTCAAAACCCAAATGCGAGGAAATGAGCACATTAAAGAACTTCTCCTCCGCACGCCTGCTGCGTAATGAAGGGCTGCAGGTTTGCGGGGGAAGGGGCCGGGCGGCTTGGGCCCGATCCGGGGCGTATGCGGGATGCTGTGGGAGAGGCGCATCCCCCGGACCACGCCGTGCTGGCCAGGAGATGCACTGGCCACGGGATGCGGGTGGCCGGCCACCGCGCCGGGATCGATGGAGGGGCTGAACGGCTCAGATGGTCGCGGCCGCTCTTGCCTGTGGGATGCTTGCTGCCAAATTATTGGGAGATTGTTTTTATTACTGTTTTAACTCTTTTTTTAACCTTGTTTTTCTCTCGGCTGCACTTTCACTCACTCATTAATTTTGGTATTTTTCTCACGGTATATAACCCCTGTCACGGCTGCCATGGCAACAGGAGGGAATGTGCTCAGCGCTAAAATATCCTCTCAAAAATAACAAAAATAAGACAACAGAGGCAGCTTCTGTGGGCTGCTGCAAGTGCAGATCTGGCCTGGCTTTGTGGCGATAGAAGACGAAAGATCCTGCAAGTCGGGGAAGCCCCTGAGCTCTCGTCCTCCCACGGTGCTCAGCCCACCTCTCATCTTGGGGCCGCACAGGCTCCACTGTTGCCACACTGGGACGGACCCTTGGGGCTGAGGATGACAGACCTCCTCAAAAACTCATGCCTTTCCTCGGGGACCACCTTCCCCAAAATATCACTGCAAATGAGGAGGAAACATGGGTATGAGCTAGGAGAAGGGGGTGAAGGTGTTTCTCGGGGGGGTTTGCAGGTGTTTGGTGGGTTTTCAGTCCACGTGTGGATCCCTGGGTCGACAAGCAAGTGGTGATGTGAGGTCCCCAGAATCAGGAGCTGCGGCCAGCGTGGTGGCACAGATGGTGGGGCTTGTCACACAGACCTGCTGTCTTTTCCTGACAGGATTACCGGTCTGCTTGAGAAAGGCAACCGTGTTGATATAGCACACTCGGATCTCTCTGAGGCATTTGACTTACTTCCACCTGACATTTTGATTAAAACTTGCATTATAAGGAATTAACAGGGCACATATTAGATGGATTAAAACTGCTTCCCCGGCAATCTCAGAGGTAGTTGCTAATGTGTAGATATCGGTAAGTAGCGTGATTTCTACCTACCTCCCCCCCGGGGACCCGTTCTTCGTCCACTGCTATTAAACATTTTTATCAATGATGTAGATGAAGATATGAAATCTTTGCTGGTAAAGCTTGAAAATGACACCGAGAGTGATGAGATAGAAAGGAACAAGGATGGTTTCATGCTGAATCACCTGGTTAAATGGTCAGAGTGCATTTGAATACAGATAAACACA
Source organism: Nyctibius grandis (assembly GCF_013368605.1). Classification (NCBI taxonomy): domain Eukaryota; kingdom Metazoa; phylum Chordata; class Aves; order Nyctibiiformes; family Nyctibiidae; genus Nyctibius; species Nyctibius grandis. The sequence continues at coordinate 6,918,715 of NC_090679.1, forward strand.
GGAATATATCTGAAAACGAAGTTTGCATGTTAAGCCTGCAGGCTGGATCTTGGAAAGCAATGACTCTAGGCATGCCTATACAGGATGGAGATATGAACACTGGCTTCTAACCAGCAACCAAGAGAGCTCACGGAAGCCCTCCCAGGAGTATCTGCCTCATCCAGCAGCGCAGAGTTGCCCATGGAAGAGGAATGAGGGACCAGCGTGAGCAGTTACCCCAAAATGACCTCGGTGCACCCTGCTGTGAGTGTCTGAAAGAGGAGCCCTAGTAAATAGCTCACTGCTGGAATGTTGAGTCTGGCACCCGTGCTTGGAGGAAGGCAGGGAAATACAGGGAGAGCTTGAAGGAGCACCACAGACCTGACCACAGGCTGGAAAGCCAGGCCTAATGATTTAAAAAGTATGTTGTCAAGTGATCTGAGGACCTGGCCTGTGTGGAAAAGATAGTGGGGAACCGTTAAATCCCACAGAAAGGTGTAACAAGAGCAGGGCTGGAGCTGAAGAGAGGCAGATCCAGCCTGGAATTGAAAGCCAGTGTCCTAGTGGTGAAAGCATTTGAAGGTTGGAAGAGCTTTTCTCAGGGAGATGATGGGCTCACAGCAGTGATCAAGCTTTTGTAAAGAGATTAGATCACTTTTTTAAGAAGAAACCATTTAATCCAGCTTCTGGGGCAACTCTGAGTCAGAAGAGTGAATGGGCTGGGGTGAGTGACCTCCCCTTGACCTCTCAGGGGCCCAATCGTCCACCTCATCCCATCCCTTCCCTTCACAGGCCGTTGGGAACAGATTGTCCGCAGTGCCCTGCAATTATTCAAGCAATGATTAATCAGTCTCTTGCTTCAGGGTTCAGGTGGACTTCTGCAGAGAACAGGAAGGTTTCTCCAGTCTCCACCCATTCTCTGTGGTACTGGAGATTTCTTCAAGCTGAAACAGCAGAGCACCAGAAATGAAACCCTGCTGGCAAATTGAGCTGTGGTGCTCAAAGCCCGAACTGATCTTGGGATTCAGACTTGAGAGGAGCTTCCCAGACACCATCAGACCATCGGGAGCCCGCAGGGATGCTCAGCTTCCCCGGGCTGTGAGCCATCCCCAGGTGACAACTCCCACTGTTCCCAGCACCATGTCCATGCCAGGGACTTGGGCTGTGGTGGCCCCCCCTCCCATTCCTGTCTATTCTCCTACAGACCCAAATTCTTGCTCATGGGTCTTAGCACAAGGGCTCCTGGGTAGGATGCAGTGAGCTGTGCTATGTGTGAGGTGGGGGGGGTCCTTTGGCCCCCGTTGCTGCCTCCCCACCCTTACACCCCCAGACCTGGCGGGGTGCAGGTCTCAGAGCACCTCAGAGGTTTCTTTTACAGCCTGCGTTGGGCCTTAGCCATGCCCTGGCCAGGACACGGGTGGGTCCATGTCCTGTCAGTGCAAGGGCTGCTGAGGGTCTGGCAGAGCTGGCCCCAAGGGAGGAGAAGTTTGAGAGGAGCAGGAAGAGGGAAGCTCTCTGGAAGCACAGCTGTGCAAGGAATCAGCTGAATCTACCCCATCCCTGCTGCTTTCTAAACTGGCTTCACCTCCTCTGGGAGATTGCTATTCATACCTCCTCTGCAAGGAGAATTACACCCATTTCCTGCTTTTGTTAAGGTCCAGTGGTCTCCTGCTTGTAAACTCACCTCCAGCCAGCCTCCAGCTGCTGCTGGGAGATGGTCCAGCCCTGGAGACAGTCTCTGTGAGCAGAGATCAGTGAAAGGAGGTATCAGAGATCAGAACAGGAGTTGTTGGATATTGGGGCAGCCGTGACCTCTCCCCACAAGATCCTGCCTTTTGCCCACAGTCTAAGGGAGGCAGGAGGAAACCCAGGGAGAGAAGACCAGATCAGACCTGCCCTTCCCTGCATGACTGACACGAGGGATGGGAGACACAACAGCAGGAAACTCGGCTCACGCTCTGACTTGCCCATGGAGAGTGGGCTGGGCAGGAGAGGAGCTGCTCTGTGTACAGAGGAAGGGAGAGGCTGGGCTCCCCTCTCCCCTGCTCCTGGCAGGGCAGACACGTCTCGGGGAGCCCTGGGCAGCCAGGCTGTTGAGCGTGCTTCTGTAGGGCTCGGGGTTGTATGGGGGGCAGGCATCATGGCAGGGAGGGTGCTGGGTACCAACCACGGCACAGGGGTCATGGTGGGGACAGATAGACCATGCACATGGACACCAGCAGATGGAGAGCTGAGGGTCAGCATGGACTTGGCAGGAGATGGCAGGGACAGGCTGAGAGGTGGGGGCCCAAGGCCAGGTTAGTGGATGGAGACAGCAAAGGAGAAGGGAGGTGGAGGACAGGGACCCCAAGGGGCCATGAGTATCAGCAGGGTAGAAACAAGACCACTGTGGACACGGCAGGAAGAGGCAGCCCTGGCACTGGGAACCTCATGGTTGGGGGAGATCAGGGCAGCACGGGCTGGTGATGGAGAAGCACTGAGGGCACGCGGGCAGTGTCTGGTGGAGGGTCAGCGTGCTGCCTGCTGGGGCTGGCACGTGGCCTCCCTGCACACCAGGCAGGAGCACGAGCATAGACTTGGGGCCAGCGAGGGGCTGGGGTGCGAGGTGGTGGCAGGGGTGGACCTGCGTGGCCTTTGCAGTTGCTGGGATGGAGGTTGGGGAGTTGTGTTTGCTCTGACGGGATGATCCTGTCAGAGCTGCCCTGTTAATCTCTGTTCTTTGTTTGCTCTGCAACATCCCAGAGCCAACACTCTTCAGGGCAAAATCCAGAGACATTTGAGTAAGACTCCAAGGGGAATGCAGTGCTAAACAAGTGACAAACAAGCTGGGCTCTGCTGAACAAGTCTAATGGAGACCCTCTCGTGTGGGACATGGTTCCCAGCAGTGGGAGCCCTGCACGGCAGGACTGGCCACCGTGGGCCTGACCCAGCCCCATGCAGAAATAGCATATTCCTAAGGGAGAGAACGAGCCTGAACGGAGAGGTCTGCAGGGCTGGGGAGTGGGATCCTTATGTCAGGAGCTTCACGTGGGGCTGGGGCACGTGAGGATGATGGATGTGCCAGGGTGCCCGTGCTGGTGTGGGGATCAGCTGGACCTAGGATGCAGCGGGTGGCATACTGGGGATGGGATGCATGTGGTGAGCATCACTATGCTCTGTACCGGGCCCATCACTTACACTCCCTGCTTGTGCCCAGGTGCCAGGATGATGGACGCATCGCTGCCACAGAGCGCACAGCAACGCCCATCCTGCTTCCCCTTGTCCCTCAGCATCACCGCCCCAGGCTGGGATCCGTCGTGGGCCTTCGCCCCTCTTGCCCCGTGACAAAGTACTTCTGTCCCCAAAGCCCAGGAGACCCCCTGGCCCATGCAGCAGCGTGTCAGCCGGTTTGCTTGGTGCCATGTAGGTGAGTGTGCTCTCCCCACAAGCAGGAAGGCCAGGGAGGCAGAGGAGAGGTGGCGGGGCTGTATGGGCAGGGTGGTGAGACAGCTTTGGGGCAGGTTCATGAGGAGCTGTGAGCAAGATGTGTCTGGGGAAACTAGACTTTGCCCATCCTGGTAAACAAATAGCATCGATTGCTCCACAGCAGTAACTGACTCAGTCATCCGTTTCTCTTGCTAACAGGCACAACCTGCAGGGCCCTGAACTTTTGTGTATTTATTTTAGGACAAAAGCATTAAAGGGAAAATATCAAACAACAAATAATCTACATGCATCCTGGCTTCCCAAACATTCTGTGCTCCCCAGGGCATGCTGGCAGGTACAGCCTGTGCTAGTGAGTCCCAGATCACAGAAGCATGTCTGCCTGTCCCCAAGCCCACAGCAAGATTGTCTCTAGTTCCTCCACATTCATTGTTCATCCAGCATCTCAAAGCAGAACAACCCAGTCTAGGCAGTTTCCTCCAGGAGGTGAGGTTGTCTTCAGACTCATTTGCTGCACAGGGACTTGCATTTGTTTTTCCTCTCCAGATGGGCTCTGTGAGTCCTGGGGACTTGAGGATTTGTGTAGCACCTTATTGCACAGGGTGCCTTATGAACATCAATAGCATCTCCACATAATCCTCTGAAACGTTCCTTTGTTGGTTGTCTTTCATGCCACACAATTGCCAGCATGCAGCCAGTTAGAAATGAGTTAGAAAAGCCCAGTGTTGGTGGGCTTTGTCTGAGGAGGGGAGGTTCAGGCTGGAGGATGGCTTCTTTGGACTCAAGCCTGCTGAGGTCACCAAAGTGCCCAGCTTGGGGTAGCCCCAGGACCACTGACCTGGTCCAGTGTTCGCCAGCAGCCCAGTCACTGTCCCACCAGGAGCTCTAGCTTCAGCAGCGATCGCTCACGCTTGCAAACAGCCTTATTTCATCTCCAGAGGAAACTCTTCAAAGCCACCCAAGCACTTTGATTCGGGAAAGGTTTTCATTCCTGTGAAGATAAGAAAAGCTCCCTTGGCACGGTACAAGGGCCCCTGAGAGGCATGGCAGCCCACGTGCCTGTGAGCCTGGCAAGCGAGGGGGTGAGAGAGCAAGGCAGGCAAACAAGTCCATGGCCACTGCCTGCAGCGTGCATCGCTGGTGGCCTGCCACAGGACAGGAGCTGGCTCTGTGCTGCTGGAACTGGACCCTGCCCTCTGCCAGGGCCAGCAATGATGTGGGGTGACCAGAGATAGGCTGTCTCAGCCCCTGAGAAATGGAGTGGCCACCTCCAGGCACTCGGGACAGGGCTTACGATGGGTGACAGGGAGGTGCCTCCTTAACGGGGTCTGGGAGGGAGGCGAGCAGCATGGCTGGTGTGGCCTCTCGCAGGGATGGTGGTGTGGTGGCCCAGGTGCTGCACCCAGCTCTGGGCTCCAGTGCCCAGGGGCTTGGTTTGGAAACAGGTGGAGTGTGTCTGGGTTTGAGAGCTGTGAAATGTGGACAGATAGATGGGATGAGCTGAAAGTGGGGTATAAAGAGCCACGTGGGGACGGCAGAGGAGAGGGACAGGGCTCTCAGGGTTGTCTGTCTCTCTAGGGAATGATGGGGACAGTTTACGGGGGGGTGAACGTTCTTCCTGTTACCTCACCTGTGGCCAGAGCCTTCTGCCAGCCCTCCAGCCTCACCCTGGTCCAGAGAGGCTTTAGTCACGAGAGGCTTTGAGCTGCAGGATCTAGGGGCCAGAAGAAAAAGCACTCTTGGTGTCTGGGTCTTCTCCATAGCAAGAAGTAAAGCTAATGTCCTTAGACAACTTGGAGGGGAGGTTTGGATAACAAGATCCCATCCATCTGTCTGAGGTCACTGGTAAAACTCCCATGACCCAGCCAACAGGCAGCAAGGAAAGCCTTCTGAAAGCCAAGACATCCCAAGTCTGAGTATGGAGACAGCTCTGTGAGTCAGAGGGGTGTCACAGGGAGCTGCAGCCTCTGGTAGGAGCTGGAGAAAAGTGAATTCGGTGCTGCATGGCAAGAAACCATGGTCTATCCCACCCAGCAAATTCAACGGCACCGTGCATGGGACACGAAAGCAACGCAAGTGGAGCCAAGCGTGGGAAGGGCCACTGGGGTTAGAGAGGGCCGTGCGTGCCAGATACATGTTTTCAAGCAAAGGGGCAGACAAGCAGAGAAAGGAAAAACACTGGAGAGCATTGGCCTGGCTCGCAGTGAGAGATTTTTAGTGAACCTGATCACATTACGTTTTGCTCAAAAAATTAAATCTCTTGGCCTGATTACAGCAGTGTCACTTGGACCTGGAGTAGGCTGAAAAGCTGCACGCAAAGGGCGTTGTGAAGTGGTGCAAGGAGCTGGTCAGCTCCTCATGAGGGGTGAGGAAGGTGAAGGGGACAGCATGTGGTGTCACCAGGGTGCTATGTGATGGGAGGTGGCAGCATGGGGAGGGAGGATGCATGGCACAGCCAGTGCACAGGCTGCTGAAATGCAAGTGGGAAGGGGACCTTGTGCTCCCCCCCTGCTCCCCTACTCCGTGCAGGGGCTGCCCTGTGGGTTCAAAGCCCATCAACCTGATGCAGGCCTGGTCCCAAGTGAAAGCTCAGCTGATGGCCCTTGTACAAAACCTGCTCCACTTCAGTGTGGCCCCACAGACAGTTGTGATGGTGCAACTAAAGAAGGCATAGGAGATACAGGGAGGACAGGGCAATCATAACACCATTGCTCCACCACATCAGCCCCGCACCTACACCACCATCAGATCCCCTGGTGATGTACGTGGTCTGTCTTGGGGATGCCTGAGAGTGCCAGTGCCTCATCGAGCACCAAGAAGCTCCTGAGCTGCCTGCGGTGGCAGTTTTAGCTGGGCTGAAAGAGCAGTTTCCAGGCTGGGCAACGTGTTCCTCATCCCTGCCCTTCTTTTTGCTCTTTGTGACTCCATGCCTGCAGTATTAGCATCCTGTGAGACACCAGAGAGGCCCAGCTCTAAGGGGGTGCAGTTAAATCAGGGACGCTATTGAGGATCACGTTACAAGAGAGGGCAGGGTTAGGCAGGAGTGAACTGGAGAGATGCTGGGCGTGATGGAAGGAGCACAGGAGAGCCTGGGAGACCTGTCCTACTTTTTCAACAGTTAAGAGCAGGGCGGGGGGGTCCCTCCTGATTTCTCGTCCTCAGGCCCCTTGGCATATGCTGTGGGAAGCTGCAGTGGGGATTGCCAGACCCGCATCCCTCCAGAGCAGCCCACAGTCTCTGTGGTGCCCCATGCAAATGCTCTAGAGAAAGGTGCATGAATGCCCCGAGGCAAGAGACAGGCAGAGGAAGCCCTTGAGGGAGGTGCTCACTCTTCTTTCTGCGGAGAAAAGCCCAGGGCACAAACATTCATCTGTGCTGGCTGCCTGTACCCCCACCTCGTAACAATGGGGGCTCAGGGGGACTGGTTTGGGGGCACGCTGAGCTGCAAAGGACTGGAGCAGGCAAAGAGGTACTCTCCAAGCATCAAGACCTCTGCTGATGGGTCCCCAGGGCCTGAGGCTCCTTGCAGGGGGGTTTGTCACAAAAGGCATTATAGAGAAGTCTTTCTCAGCTGTTTTTTTTGGGGGTGGTTTTTTTCAGTCTGAGTCAGGTATTTAAAACGCCATGGACCTTTCCATGCCCCTGCACCTATTTAGGAAAGTGGGAGGGGAGGAAGTGATACAACAGGTCTCATAATATGTTTTTGTTTTGCAATCCTATTGTTAGCACTGAAAAAATATAGCCCAAAACAGCAGCAATGGAAGGCAGCACGCCCAATCATTGCCAGTGAAACCAGCCCACTCAGAGACACCCTGGCTGGCTGCAGGGGACTGGTGGCTTTTTGGCTATTTGGGTGGTTGGTTTATGTTCCTATATTTCAGCCTGGTTTCCTAAGGAAATGAGGTGACTTTAGCTCTTGGCCGATTCCACCAACGGGGTTGAGCTCTGCAGGATTTACCTTCCTTGAGGCATCCCCAGAATTAGTGGGGAGGTGCAAAAGGTGCCCCGAAAGAGGAAAAGACACAACATGAGCGAATGGCAACCTCCTGCATGGCTGCCAGCATCTTCCTGGCACTGCGGTACCCCTGAGCCACGGTGCTGGTGGCAGGGGCCAGTTCTCAGTCAGGGGCCGAATGCTGATGTGCAGACGTGTAGAAGCACCAGGGATGGAGCTGCTCACTGCTCCTACAGCCTCTTCCTCGTCTGTGCATGAACAGTAGGTTCCCTTCCGTGTTTGAATATGCTCTTCCTCCCATCTTGGGGAGGAAGCATCTTGGGGAAATGAAGAGGGAAGTGACTCTTTGGAGCTCAGGGGCAAAGCTGCGTGCCCTGGGCTATGCTGGGTCTGACCTACTGCTGCTAGTGTGGGTGCCCGCAGCTTGGCAAAGTCCAAACCCCTCTGTCTGATAAGGGTCCTGCTCTCCCTGAGGCCCTGGGGTCTGCTCGCAGCTTCGGTGGCATCTCTGCCTGCTGCCAGCCCCTCCATCCTGCCGCAAACCATGCCTCCTTTCGCACGGGCACAACCTGCATGTCCATGAGGGGGCCAGACCTACGAACAACCTGGCCTAGAAAAGAGGAGCTGCTTGGGTGATGTGCACTCGTTTGAAGTGGCTGGATACGGCAGCTCAGGAACCCCTGCTCCAAGAGATTTCTAATTACGTTTCTGCATAATTGTTTCTACCGTTTCCTCATGCTGAAGCAAAGCTTATTGGTTTGTAATCCTTAGCACACCCCAAGGCCTTCTTTAAAATGTAGGCCCAGCATTTACTGCCCCCGGTCCAATAGTTGGAGGATGTGAATTTGTGTGTTATTGCTAAGAGATTAGTCACTTGGTTTTTAGCTCTTTGAGGACTCCAGATGTGTCGTTCGGGCTCGCGGATTTGCTGCCTTTTGTGCATTCCGGCATCGCGGCTTTGAATCCTCCATCTCTGCCTTTTTCTTCCCCACCCGAGGAGGATGACTTTGGGAACACGGCTCCCTGCTCCTGCACGAGGATTTCATTTCAGGATACCCCCCTGTTTGGCAGGGTGGTCCTGCAGCTCCACCACGTTTCCTCCATGCCCCCGTCCCCAGCAGGCTCCCCTGTGCGCCCATTGCATTGGCTGCGTGTGCTCTCAGCCATCTCTGCCTCACAACTTCCATCCCATGTTTTACCCGCTGCATTTTCTCTCTCTTTCTGTTAGCTCTCCAGAGGTTAATATCTACTTTCTCAACAGCATTTAGCTCAAACAATCTCATGCATCTGCCATAAGAGTAATATGAACCTTCCTTGTTTCTCTTCCCAGTTGTCCCCGAAGCACTGCTAAGCAGGCTCAAGCCTGAGTCCCATCATATTGCACACTGCCACGTTCGGGTCATTAACCATTGGAAGGGGCTGCCCAGGGAGGTGGTGGAGTCACCATCTCTGGAGGGGTTTAAGAAAAGACTGGACATGGCACTTAGTGCCATGGTCTAGTTGACATGGTGGTGTCAGGGCAATGGTTGGACTCGATGATCCCAGAGGGCTCTTCCAACCTCATTGATTCTGTGATTCTGTGGGTCTCTGCCTTTCCCGCAGCTCTGCAGGGCCAAGCTTGAGCCTCCTTCATCTCCATCCACCACTCCTAGAGATGTGCCGCAGTGAAAACTGCCCTTCCTTTGATCCCAGGCACAGCAGCTTTAATCACCTGCCCCCATGTCTCTGGGATTGCTTTGTGGAAGTCACAGCATCCCTGAGAAGCAGAATCGGAGGCAAAGTCAAGAGCAGGGACCAAGATTAAATATGGCTTTGGCTTGTGACAGACCTACAAGGGAGAACAGCCTAAATGGGAACCTCCATTGGAAGGGAAAGGGCATGCCACCCTGCTCAGGGACAGGGCCTAAGCTCATGCTAATGCTAAGGCAAGCGTAAGCTTTGGGGATGCATGAATGACATGCCCTGTGTGGCCTTCCAGCTGAGGTGGCACGGTGAGGCTTGGGAAGCGGGTGCACAGGTGGGGAAGGTGGTATCACCCAGCATCTTCAGCCAGAGGAGAGGGACATTGCGGACCATCAGCATCTTGCCATGATTTCTGCTGATGAGCACCTGAGAGCCTGGCTCCACCTGCACAGTCCAGGTCAGTGGTGAGCTGTTGAACACATGAGCTTCCCACATCCTGTCAGGAGTTAGGAGAGCAACCCTGGCAACCCCCCATGCCCTGTGGCGTCACGCCTTCGGGAGACACAATACGTGATGGTGTAACAGAAAACTGGGAACGTGTCTCCACCAAAGTCCCAGTGAGGCTTGGGAATGTGGTGCCAAGAAGCCACCTGTGAATTCCTGCACATTGAGAACCACTGGGAGCATGGGCAAGTGTCTTCCAAATGGCTGTCTGTGAGCCCCAAATCCTGGTGCTGCTGTCCACATTGGGATGAAGAAAGGCTATCTTGGGTTAGACTTGCTGCAGCTCTTGAGAAAACAGGAGGGAGCAGTTCTGTGGTCCAAGCAGCAGCAGATCCAGTGGGGCAGCAGTACCAAGGGGACATGTGTGCCAACAGCAATAGCTTCAGCCTGCTCCAGAGATGCTTCACACTGTTTGGGGACCAGCTACCCAGGCTGGAGTTCCCAGTGCTCTCCTCCATGGACAAAGCCTCTTGAGTGGCTCTGAAGCTGCTGATTTCCCCAGAGGAGCCCTGAGCACCCTATCCAGGACACAGCCTTCCTTTGGTTGTGTGCGCAGCGTCTCCAGACAGCAATCTCTTCTGAGAGACAAGGCCAGCACAGGGTCTCTGCAGAGCTCCCAGGGCAGGACACACACGGCCGTGCCATGATGCAGAGAAGAATAGCGGCAGCAGGCCTGCGCACAGTTACGCAGTAATATCCAAATCTGCTTACTGTCTGCCGCTGTGATTGAAGGAGTTTCTGTAATAATGTATTAGCTAAAGCTTCCAGATTATCCCCAAAACATCAGCTTTAACAAAGGGGTAATGCCTCTTTAATCCCCGCATGATCCCGGTTCCCAGTCTCTGCAGGACATTAATTCACGGCTAATACACAGACTCCGGGCAGGCTGCTAATGTGGGCTTCATCCGAGGCCGGGGCCGGCCGGCCATGCACTGCTCCTGCCTCGCCAGCCCACCGCTTTGTTCCCCCTGCTCCCTGGGAGCAGCTGAGACCTCCATCCTGGCCCTGGTTTCTGAGCTCCTGGCTTTGGCCGGCTGCGGTAGGTCTCGGGGCAATACGGGATGCTCCGCTCTTCCCTGCACCATCAGACAGCCAGGCACTGACACTGGGTGTTGGACATTTGTTCCTCAGTCCCCAGTCCCTGGAGGAGGAGAAGCCAGTGTAATCATCTGCGGTTGGGTTTGTTGCACTTGGCAAACAGCTTCCTTGAGGTTTGCTGGCTGGAAATGCCATGGCCAGGGCTGACGGTGGCCACTGGGCCAGCGTGGAAAGGTGCATCCCTTGAGACCACCAAGACCTCAGTGGGGCCTTCATCGTGGCCCCATCCCTTGTGCCAGCTGTCCTGGGAGCTGTTTTTTGGAAAAGGACAGTGCAGGCTGCTGGCGGAGAGCAGCCTCCTGAGAGCCCAGCGAAGGCAGGGATGCAGGTCCAAAACACAGCACGTGTGGAGACTAGGCGGGAAACAAGACAAGACAGGAGCTGGATGGACAAACCTAACCACAGATGGTGACCACACGATGCCTGTCCCCTTCAGCAGGACCTCAAGAGCCAGTCTGCCCCACTGACAGGTTGTAAAACACCGTGCAAATTGCGGTTGTCATCCTGGAGTGCTGCAGCAGAGATGCTGAGCCCAGGCCTGCAGCTGAGCCTCCGCTCCCAGCCCGTTACCAGCCCAGCCATGTACAGGATGAAGTCAGTTCAAGGAGAGGTCCCTTGTGAAACAGCTTCTCAGTCTTCTCCTTCTGCACCCCATTCTTGTTCTACTCCAGGCCCAGCTCCATGAGCAGAAGATGGAGCTGTAACTGAAACTGATGATGGTGGTGGTCCAAAATCTGCTTCACCAGAGAAGATATTTTGGCCTGTAAAACTATGATGGCAACATCTGGCTGGTTCCAACCAACCCTTCAGAAAGTGTTTTTTTCTCCGTGGTACAGAAAGCAATGCCCTTCATCCTGATCTGCTAGGGGTGTGCACATGGTGCCAGCACTCTCGAAAATGTTTGATGGTGGCCGGGCAAGAGAGAAACCACAGGATTTTGTAGGTACGAGCACCCTGCGTGGAGAATGCCCCTTCCACTGCCCATCCCTCTGTGAAGCTTGAGACAAGGCTACAGTGCAAAGCACAAGGCAGAAGGCCAAGGAAAACAACCCCTACCATGGCAGCTGAGGTATCAGAGATGGTGGCTCTCCACCCGCATATGTGTGCGATCCCTGGCTGTGAAAACTTCGCAGAGGTGCTTTCCATCCCACGTTCCCTCATGTAGCCAAGCCCTGGGGTCTGCATCCACGGGCTGCTCCAGAAGTACTTTAAAGACCTGTCTTGGAGCTACCTGAGAATGTCACAAATTGTCTTCCAGAGGTGTCCATCTTCCCCATAGCCTATAAAGGGACAACTCAGAGCAGACTCAACAGGGAGGCAGTTTGAACTGGGAGGGACGTGTCCTACCCCATCTGCTGAGGCCAGTAGCCATCTGGGTGAGGACCTGAGCACAGTTCAGCTGCAACCTTTGGGCAGGCTTTTCTTAGTTTCCTCCTTTGATGTGTAAATCGGCAGCTACCTCAAAGAGCTTCACGATGGCTGAATTCAGCAGCAGGTGCCTTTTCAGATTTTTTTTCCTTTCTTTCTCACCAATTACTTTTCTGGTATCCACGGTTACTGCATCATCCTGCATCAGGAAGGTTTCTCTGCCTGCTCGTCCATCACCTGGCACATGTGGGGTGTTGCTCCAGACCCAGCGCTGCAAACACACAGCTGCAACAAGAGCAGGAGGCTTGAGGGTCCCCAAGGAGAGAGGATCTTCCCTGGTTGCTCATGGTGCCTGATGACCCTGAGATGCACCCTGGCTTGCTGTGAACATGCAGGCACCCACCCTACTCATGCTTCTGCTTCTGTCACTCCACTGTGTGTATACAGACACTGGTGTTGTTGAGGTACCGGCGTTGGCTGAGCTCCTGAGGAAACACACACATGGATCCATATAAAGGCGTAAGCTCCCACCCAGATGGGGATATCATGTGGACATGCAGAGGCCAAATGCACTAATGTTTGGCAGAAATTTTGCCCTCAATTCTTCCTAGGCAATGTGAAGGCTCTCAGGTGGAGCCACACACAAGCAGTGCCACTGTGAGACACCACCTTTGAACCTGGGTTCCTGCTACAACTGGTGGTGTAGGCACAAGCCAGGAGCCGTCACTGGTCATACTGGAAGCCTGGTGAAGCCAGGACCTGAAACCAGCCCTCCCACGGTGTCTGGACCTGCAGTGAGTCAGTCACCTCTTGTCTGCTCTCTGCCATGCAGGCACCAGAGAGGCTGCTGCAACAGGTCCTTTCTAAGGTGGTTGCCCACACCTGGACATTCCCCAGAGCTGTGTCACAGCAGGGAAGATACCCCTGAGCTTGCACACAGAGACACATGCAAAGATGTGCACAGGGTATGTATAAGCACACGTCTTACCCTGGGGTGAGCGACAGAGGGTCCAGGGCACCCAAACAGCCAGACCATCCTCCTGTTCAGCTCTGGGAGATGTCTTCAAGGTTCATTTTGGCATCTGCTTTCCCAGCCTGTTTTCTCCCCTGTGCTCAGCTCCCACACAGTTCCCGTAGCCAGTACTCTTGTTAATGCTCCTCCTGCCTCTGATCTGGGTTTCTAATGCCAGCACAAGGAGCTGCAGCAGCAAACCTGGGCCAGTGCCAGCTTCTGAAAGTCTGGCTCTGATGTACCACACCTCAGTGCGCTCGCAGGGAATCAGCCCCTGCAATCAGGTGGGGGGAGAGGGGGTGGAGGGGGAGCAGCACGTGTAGATCTGGTCAGCGGAAACAGAGGTGTGACACCCCTGCAAGAAGGAGCCAAGGTTGTCAAAGAGGCTGGACTCACCCTCCCCACCGTGCTGCGTGGCGGAGGCAGGCACGGAGGAGCAGGACAGGCAGGCAGGGAGCTTGGATGCAGACCTGGGAATACCAGGAGCTGAGCCAAAGGGGTTGGCATGAGAAAAAGTGGGTCCAAACTGGGCATGGACGCATGGAGGCTAAAGAGAGGAGGCAGCTCTTGCCTGATTAGAGATGGCATCTCCCAGGGGTACAGGGCGGCAGCATGGCCTCGATGGTGGTGCCTGTGCTGAATGGGGATGGATTTGTGACCCTGGACATTCACCTGTGCTTCTACCTACAGCTCATGACCACCTGGCTTGGGTCTCTTGCATTTCTAACCAAGCCATGCAGCTCTCCTCTGACATAGGGACAGTCAACTGGACCTTTGAGTATGGGAGTGGAGAGAGCCTGCAGGACCTCTGCACCAGCACCCAGGGGCTTGGGGGTTACTGATGGTACCTTTAGCACGTTTCAGCTCCATGCCATCGCTCCTGCCATGTAAGCAGCCTGCCACCCTAATTACAAATACTTTCAACGACAAATAAATGCCACATACCGCCCACAGCAAGAGGGAGTGGAAAGCTAAAAATACGCTCCCCTTACGGCTGCCAGCAAACCCCAGCAGGCCACCTGCTAGTGGAGAGCCAGAACCACCCGAGCAGACACAGGCACCCACCGCACGCTAAGGAATATAAATGAGTCTTGCGGTGTGACCTGGTGCTGCCGGCGTGGGTTCTGCTACGCTGCCCTCGCAGCGGAGATGAGTGCCCAGGCAGCTCAGCCCAGCTGGCAGCTCCCCGTGGTGCCTCCAGACATGGTGGGAGGTGCAGCTTCTGGGGAGACACATTAGGAAAATACCAGGGGGGTTATATCACAGAATCACAGAATCGACTAGGTTGGAAAAGACCTCTGGGATCATTGAGTCCAACCATTGCCCTGACACCACCATGGCAACTAGACCAGGGCACTAAGTGTCACGTCCAGTCTTCTTTTAAACCCCTCCAGAGATGGTGACTCTACCACCTCCCTGGGCAGCCCATTCCAATGCCTAATGACCCTTGCTGAGAAGAAATGCTTCCTAATGTCCAACCTGAACCTCCCCTGGTGAAGCTTGAGGCCATGTCCTCTAGTCCAGTTGCTACTTGCCTGGGAGAAGAGGCCTACTCCCACCTCACTACACCCTCCTTTCAGGTAGTTGTGGAGAGCGATAAGGTCTCCCCTGAGCCTTCTTTTCTCCAGACTAAACACCTTCTTTTCTCCAGACTAAACACCCCCAGTTCCCTCAGACTCTCCTCACAGGACACACCCTCCAGACCCTTCACCAGCCTCCTCCCCAGGGTGGCAGAGAGTAACCTCCAGGCCAGGGGGAAATGCATCAGCAAAGGCATCAGGGCTGGTGGCAGAGGGGCTGGGGAGCTGGCAGGGACACTGCTGTAGTGGGGAGATGTTGCTGGTGGGATAGGGGCATTGCAGTGGGGGCTACAGCAGAGGCATTGCTGTGTGGTTGGGGTAGGGATGTTTACTCTGTTGGGGCAGCCTGTTCTGCACTGGAGTCAGATGAATGTATTACCAGCAGTGAAGGCACTGTAGGAAAGAGGACGGTGGGGAGATGCCCCTGAGCCTGTAACACCCTGGACAACGTATCTCCAGTTCTAGATGGTGGAGATGGCACTTTCCTACCAGTGGCTGTAGGGAAGGACATTGGTGGACTGCAGAGACCCACAAAGTAGGGAAGCATGGGCAGCACGGGGAGGTGTGGAGATGCATGGAGGTGCAAATGGAACAGCAGCTGCTGGTTCCAGCCCTACGTGGCACTCCTTTTCCCAGAAAGATCCTGTATACTCAGTCAACCCCTCCCCACCCTCCTTTGACCAGCACTCTTCAAAGTGCCCATAAAGAGCAAGGTTTGCTCCTCACTTTGAAAGTTCCTGGACTCTCAGGGGTGGTCAATACAGACTGAAATTCCTCTGATCTCTGGGTAGGCAGCACCTCAGGAGCTGTGGGAAGCACAGGGGCTGGGTATGCTGGAGCTGCTCCGTTCAGCTCCCCTTGCTCAGGTAAGCACCCGGGACATGAGGGAATGGATCTGAACGGGAGCAATGGGCCTCACACTGCCTTTCATCCAACAAAATGGAAACAAGAGATCCTGGAGGACACATCACAGTGTAAAGAGCATGAAACTAGAAAACATCTCACAGCTCCCTGCCTGCCTAGCTCTGGAGAGATCTGCCCACTCAGCCCAAATGATGAGAGATGGAAAAGGAGGAAACCATAAGAGCTTTGTCTCTGTTCCAACCTATCGCAGATTTGAAAGTTGACAACATTGCAGGAGAGATTTTTACCCTATTGTTACAGATTATCAGTGCATGAAAATGCCTGCTGCACTTCACACCAGACCCACGGAGCAAACCTGCTCTGAATGCCCACGTTGAAAAAATGCAAGCAAGCCCCAGTGAGCAGCGTGCATCCCAGCAGCACCAGAAAGCCCACGGCTTCCTGCAGCAGCATCAGACCACCAGATGAGCAGGACCCAGAGCCCCTCGGAAAGCTGCAGCCAGGGTCTTGCTCAGGATGGTTTTGCTTGGGCTGCATTTCACTCCCCAAAGTGACCCCTCTTTCCCCAGACATCCTCCATGGATTCAGGCTTTTGTGTCCTGCTGCCTGCGTTTGCGAGACCTGGGGGCCCACGCAAGCTCACCCCATCCTCCAGCAGGACGGGGAAGTCAAGCCTGGGTGACCCCCCATTTCCCATAGAAGAGAAATTTATCTAGAAAGACAAAACCGACATAGTGACGCTCAGCTGGTGGCAGTCCTCAAGACACAGGAAGCCACGGAGGAGCTGCATTGCTAAGAACTGAGTCATAGTCTTGCTGTCTCATGTTGAATATAATCGACATTTAAAAAAAAAAAAAGCAAGGACTAGGTTTTCCCTTCTTCCACACACTGATGATGCTGAAGTATGTGCTGGTGGCATGGTGTGGACCGGCCTGACTCCTTCTGGGGCAAGGCTCAACCCTGTAAGAGTCTCACCTTGCTGTCTGGAAGCTTTCTCACCTGCACAGAGATTCCCTCACCAGGTACAGAGCAAGTGAGATGCTTTCTGCCCATATCTGCTCTGGAATCAGGGCACCTGCACGTAATAGGTACCACATTACAGGTTATGAGCTGTTATTATGGCATGTTTGTTCAATCACTTGGTAGTTGAATAGCTGGGGTTAGGAAAGGCTCTGATTCACCGCCCGGGTGGGCTAATTTGAGGGCAGCGTTTCCTGTCCCTGCTACCTGCTCCACCCTCTGCCTGCGCTGCCAGGCTGGTTGTGTTGCTGGTGAAGCAGCCACTGAACCTCCATGGCAGAAGACAGCCACCGCAAACAGATCTCAGGTCTTCTCCACATGCTGGGCAGTGATTTATGGCCATGCAGCAGCTTTGCACAGGCAGCAGGTAACCCCCCAGCAGGGACACCCATGGGATCAGGCAGGGTGGTCATGGTGGGGAGGTGTCACACCCACCAGCCGGAGATGGTCCCCTCCGCTCGTGAATCCACCCCTGCACCCTGAAATGCTCATGCTTGAGACTTCCCCAGAGGATGTGGAGACCTGCAAAAGTGCTGTTCATTGCTACGCCACGTTTTCATCAGCGGCCTGGAAGTAAATCTAAAATCTTGCTGCTAATATTTGCAGCTGACACACGAGCCTGGCAGAGCAGTAAATAGTGATGAAGAGACGGCAGTCTTCAGACCAGCACAGGCCGATCCAACCATCCTATTTAATACAACCAGCTGAGAGTTATAACTAGGAACAAGCAGTGCTGGCTGCTCCTGCCAAACTGAGGTTGGTGTGTTGAGAAGAAATACGCGGGAGCCATAGCAAGTGAGCAGCAGCATCCCTGCAAGCACTGGGGAGAGGGCAGAGGAGGGGAGGGCAGCTGCGGGTGGCTCATGCACGTGCTAAGAAATGCTGAGCCTCAGCCCCTGCCTGAGGTGGCATGTGAGATTTGGAGCACGAGCTCTTGGATTTCCCCAAAGGTGCACCCAGCTCCACGCCAATGAAGCCCCCTATGCCTGGGGAGGAGATAGTCAAGCCACAAAGACAAGGCAGACGTTTGCAGGAGCATCGGCCCTGGCAGCACAGCCCTGGCCAAGGGGTATGCACAGTCCCGCGACCTGCTGACGAGCCGGGCACGGCAGGGCAGGGGCACAGATCATGCCAAGCAGCTGACATGAGATGCAGCACCCTCAAATGCACCAAGGATTTCCTTCTCAACTCCCTGGCACCCCAGGCAGGAGGTTCCTGCCCTCCCTGTGTTTCCGAGGCTGGAGCACTGGCCAGGCTCTGGCTGCCAAGATGGGTTTAAGTTCACATGAAAGTCAGATAAATGTGTCCTGAAAAGCAAGAAAGCAATGGGAACATTGACGAGGGTGTTGCTACTGGGTATAGCCCTAGGGAAAAGGCTGCAGAAATACTCCCATCTGCAGGGAATGCCCATCTGTCCCGAGAACAAACAGTCTCCCTCCCTCCTTGTGCTGGCACTGGCTGCAGGGAGGCTGTGGAGCAGACAGCTCAGCAAGCTACCCAGCGAGGAAGTGATACAGCAAAGGAAAAAGAGAAAAGGAGCATTTTTGTCACCAATCTGACTATTGTCTGCATTGTCATGAGTTGGGGTGGCAGGACCATTCAGCTAGGGATGGGGTGGCAGAGCACCTCTGCCCCTTCTGGTGCTCTGGCTGGCTTGGGCAGGCTGCAGCCTGGTGTAAATGCCTTCGGGAGGTGGCCCTGAGCTCTGGTGTCTGTCCTGCCTGCACTGGCACCAATTCCAGGTCAGGGTATCCCAACCCACATCCCCTCGCTCCTGCCCCAGTGTCACCCAGCCCTTGGGTGCAGCCGTGCACACTGCCAGGAGGGTCAGATCCAGATCCAGGAACTCATTCAGTCTAAAAATAGCCCTTTCTTTTGCCATATATATACATGTATTTTAATCTGGCTCAGTTCTATGAGCTGGTTCCCTACACGACCCCCAGCCAAGCAGGCTGATGTTCCCTGGAGCACACAACCAGGAGCAGGAGAGCCCAGTGCTGTCCCACCCTGCCCAGTTGCTCCGTTCCTGCCTGCTCAGGATCAGTGCAGTGGGAAATGACACCTCTGTCACCACTGCCAGTGGGGTGAGCAAGGCTGGCGGTGGAGAGAGACCCCTCCAACACGGGGGACCCACAGAATCGTGAAGCCACCGTAGCCAAAGCAGGAATCCCCCTTGCAGTTGGCTGCTCGGACTCCTCCAGCCAGCGCTCCGCGATGGGGGTGAACTGCGTTCAGCCCGAGAACACGTCCCCACGCTCACTTGCACACAGGTTTAAAGAGGATGACAAACAGCCTCTGCTTTCTCACATTTGCCTTTGGGAGAGCCGGCGTGTGCACAGAGCCATGCAGGAGAGCTAAGCGGAGCGGGTGAGCGGGGCTGGAGCAATTTGCATCTGCTAACGCGCCTCAGCTCTGCACAGCCTCCCGAGGCAGGCTGCAGCCCTGAGCAGGGCTCCCACCTCACCCGCCGCTCCTGCCTGGCACCCTTCCTTGCTTTTCCACCGTGCTTCGTGCCCTCTCCCACTCCAGCCAGCTCCCAGGGCATCCTCCCCCAACCCCTGGCTGGCCACCCGCCGAGCGGCTGCATCTCCCCACCCCACTACCAGTAAAGCGGAGAGTGCTGGGATCCCTGCCAGAGCCCCATCTCCTGCACTTCAGCTTCCAGATAAATGCCAGAAACGTGATCCCCAGAGCCTGCTGGGTTATGGGGAAGGATGTTTTCTCCTGCTGCCCCATGCCACTGCCCACAGCTATGGCAATGGGGCAGCTGGTGCTGTCCATGTCTCGCCATGAGGTGCATCACCAGTGGTCCTGCTGCCGTGAGCACCTGGCCCCCATCTCTTCCCCTGCCTGGGAACTTTCTGGTGAACCAAAACCCACTGGAGCCTGCTGAGTTTCAGAGCTGCTTGCAAGAAAACCCCTTGATGGGCACCAGCAGGTCAGGGATGCAGAGGGAGGCAGCTCATGCTTCAGAGACATTGAGGGGAATGGGGCAGGACCCTAAAAAGCCTGAAGAGACCTGAGATCCCAAGCCAGGAGAGTCTCTTGCTCCTTGTGTAACCCTTCTCTGGCAAATTGGTGGTGGTCATTCCCCTCCTTGGAAAATGACCAACTGGATGAGTAACACCCAGGATGTGAGTGACTTGGCTGGGTGCATGGGGCACAGGCACCATGGGGTGCTCAGACCACATCCCCACATCCCCACATCCCCACTGCCTCCTGGGCTGTGGGCTCAGGGAACCCAATGGGAAGGGGGATGTTGTGAGGACCTGGGGACAGAGCACAGCGTCACCCGTGACTCCCATCGCAGCACCCACGTGCCCTGGGACACCACGAGGACACCAGCGGGAGCTGCTGTCTCTGGCATCCTCTTCCTCAGCCAACAGGGAAGAAGCAGCAGAGTGAAGCAGAGGACCAGCCACCACCAGCCAGGCTCTGGCAGGGAGCTCCATCAGGCTTTGTTGTGGAAACCTTCACCCAAGGGGCATCTCCTCCTCTCGCCAACCTGACACACCCTGCTATGCCAAGGGTTTTTCTTTATTTTTCCCATTTTTTCCTTGTTCTTATCATTCCAAGCTAGCGCTGATCACTGCCTGTCAAGGGATTGTAAGTCACGGCACAGGTTCCTGGGGTGTTTCTCTGCCCATTCCCCAGCACACAGACCCTCACAAACCACCCACAGACAAACCCCTCTGTGCCTTGTATGCTCCCACTGCCCGGGCAGTGCCATGCTCTGCAGCTCAACAGGGTTTGACCAACCTCCAGAGACGTTTGGGTGATGTCCTCTCACAATCCTGCTGCTGCCTGACACCCACACACCCGACAGCAAGCTCTGCAAGGGAATAGGACAACTGTCACAGAATCATAGAATCATTTTGGTTGGAAAGGACCTTTAAGATCATCGAGTCCAACCATTAACCCAGCACTGCCAAGTCACTCACCAGTTCTGCACTAGGAGACAAAGCAACAGGAGGGATGGGCGTGAATGGCCCCTGGAGTGTTAACAGCAGTGTGTGCACTCACCAACATGGGAGTCTTGCAGCACAAAGCATGCAAAAACATTGCAAAATGTCCCGTCTTCAAAAACGACCACGCAAAAGACAAGAAATACAAAGTTAAGTCTCTGCTTTCAAACCTCCTTCCTGCACCTGGGACTAGGAAAGCCAAGGTTACTACAAGATGCTCTGGCCTGACCCTCACACATTCCAGGCTTAAGCCACTGCTGGCAATACAGGGTGCTATCAAGAGCTGGGAACCCCTTGCTGACATTGCCTGAAAGGGCTGTGTTACCCCTCCAGAGGTCACAGGAGACAAGATCCTGCCCTGTGGCCATCCCTAGGATTCAGCATTGCAGCTAGGCTGTGTGTACCTGCTGCTGGTTTTGCAACAGGTTTTGCAATGTGGCGTATCACCTGGCTCGGTGCTCACGCAGCAGTGGGATCACAGAATCACAGAATCAATGAGGTTGGAAGAGCCCTCTGGGATCATCGAGTCCAACCATTGCCCTGACACCACCATGGCAACTAGACCAGGGCACTAAGTGCCATGTCCAGTCTTTTCTTAAACCCCTCCAGAGATGGTGACTCCACCACCTCCCTGGGCAGCCCCTTCCAATGGCTAATGACCCTTGCTGAGAAGAAATGCTTCTGGGCCAAGAAATGGATCCATCATCGTTGCCAACAGCTGCATCTTCCTCTGCTTGATGAAGGACACAAAGCCCACATGAGCCTCCGGTCAGCTCCCCACAGCACATGGCCCTTGATCCCCTTCGTTCATGGCCAGCAGAGCTGGAGCTGCTCGGGGTGAGAGCGGCATTATCCAAATGCCGAGGCAGCATCGCCACCAGCCACCGAGTCCCCAGAGCACCCGGTCCCCAGCTCTGCTCACAGGTACATTACCTCCGACGTGCCAGGTGACCCTACTCTGCACGGCCACGCCACGCGGGTCTGGGCTGTGGGATGCAGGGGGCCCGAGTATTTTTATCCTCTGTGTGTGTGCGAGTCACTCATTTGTCTCTCTTCAATATTAAACCATTCCAGCACAGCGCGAGCTCGGGGGGGAGTGAGCAGTGGAGAAGGATTTAAAATAAAGCTCTCCTTACAGGCTGGAGGAAAGAAAAGGATGAAAACCATCTCCGCTTACCCCCACCCCCAGGCAGTAGCCCCCCTCCTGACCCACCCAACCCTCCCTCCTCTGCAGATCCTCTCCAGTTCAAACGCAGATCGGCAAATCTCCTCTCTCCAGGCATGGCTGGTCCCTAGCACAGCCCGGTCCCCTCCCAAGGAAGTGGCTGGGAATGGGCAGGAGCCAGGCACTGACACGTGGCCAGGGGAGAGCTGAAGTCCCAGTTTGCTGGGTCTGCCCTGGGGTCCGAGTGTGGCCGTGCCCAAACCAGCATTGACACATTTTCTTTGCAAAGGAGAAAATTTCCCTGTGTGCACCTTATCCCTCTGCACGCCCCTTGCTCTCCGCAGCCCCTGGCCTGCCCTCGGCCGTGCCGCCGGTGCGGCTTTGCCAGGAAAGGAGCCAAGTCCTCTGTAGCTGGATCAATTCAGTGATCTGGGCTGCAGCATAACGCGGCAAGCAGATATATTGGCAGAGGATGAGGGCTGAGACGTGGGAGCCCAGAAACGACCTCTGGCACTGCTTCCACCACATAGGGCTGCCTGCTCTTGCACCCAGTTACACAGAGCAGCGCACCTAGCCGGAGACCCACGGCCAAAGTCTCCAGCTGCCCTTCCTTGGCTTTTCCAGCTTCTAACCTTGGGTAGGTTTTGCAATTTTAGCTTCACTCCTGCACTCCCAGACTGGGAGAGAGCTGTTCCTCTGGTCCTGCTTCCAGCCCCGCTGAGCTCCTTGTGCTGGGCTCCAGCAGTTCCTACCCCAGAATGGTGTTTCAGGGAGAGAGCTGGGTCCTGGGGACAGCTTGGGGAGCAAGGGACTCACAGGAGCACCTCAGCTCACTGGGAAACCAGGCAGAGAGAGCACCTCACGTGCCCAGCAGCCTTGAGCGGCAGGAGATGGGCACGGGATGCAGGGACCAGCCCTGCCCGCTGCAGCATCCTCGCTGTGGAGGGCTGCACGGGGCTGGCCAGGAGCTGCTGCACTGACACAGCCTGTACCCCAGGTCTGCTGTTTTGTGGTGCCGGGGTGGCACAAAAGGTGCCAGGGGCAGAACCTGCTGGCCAATACATGGGGGATGAGAGGTCCCTGCTGGGCCTGGGGACTTGGGGCCAGCTCATAACGTTGTTTTTTCACATTTCCCACATGTTGGCTCTGCTCCCTGCCTGCTGCATGGGTCTCTGGGCCAAAGTTGTGCAGGAAGGGGGTAAATGGCAGCTGAGCTGTGTGGAAGAGGGTGGTGGGTTTGCATCCCACCAAGGGGGCTAGGCAGAGTGCATCTCCTGCAGCTCTGTGCATGGTCCTGATGCCCTGGGCATGGACCCATGAGGGACCAACAGCCCTCGGAGATGGGAGCATGAGTTTGGGGCATCTCCAGAGCCCTCCCAGCCAGACGAGAGACCGAGTCTTTTTGACTCAGTGCTTTTTTGCTGTGTGGCACCCGTAAGCAGCCCTGCATCCCGGAGCACCCCCCACAACACTCTTAATCGCCCTAATCCTTTGAAACAAAGTATTAATCCCGCGGAGCTCAGTAAAGCAGAGCGGGGTTACTGCGCCGTGCTATGGCTAAACAGTGCTCTAATCCCAGAACAAACTGCTCTAATCCTGGTGCAAGGCTCCCTGCCCCCAGCTTGCCGCTGGATCTGTAAGCGATCTGCGCCAGGGTCAGGGATGCAGCTCGGGGCACCGATGGGCTGGGGACACCCTTGGCTGGTCACCCCAGGGTGGTGCACCCCAGGATGCTGTGGCCAGGTGGGAGGATGTGGGGGGATGGGGTGTCCCCATGCAGCTGTGTGGATGCTCTGGCTGAGGGGAACGGGCCTGGGGACATCTGAGGTGATACTGCTGGGACGGTTGCTGAGGCAGCCAGGCACCTGAGCCCTCTCCCCTCCGTGCCGGACAGCTCTTGGCAAGG
Source organism: Nyctibius grandis (assembly GCF_013368605.1). Lineage (NCBI taxonomy): Eukaryota > Metazoa > Chordata > Aves > Nyctibiiformes > Nyctibiidae > Nyctibius > Nyctibius grandis. The sequence continues at coordinate 6,942,237 of NC_090679.1, forward strand.
GCCACACTGGGCTCCTGCCCACCCCATCGATTGTCTTCAGCAATATTTAAAGCTCCCGTTTAATTTCCAAATGGAGAGGAGTGGTTTCCACTTGTCTGGCTGGCTGTGAGCATTTCCAGGTCTGCTGGGCTCCAGCACACACGCCTGCATCAGCACTGATGGGGAGGTGGGCAGGAAGGGGGGACAGTGTGTGTGGTGGGGGTGACAGGGGTGTCAAGGTGCCCAAAACAAGGTCCCTGCTTTCGCAGTGCAGCCGGCTGTGCCTTTCTGGGACGAGGCTGCTCGGAGCAGCGCAGGGCGTCAGCGCTGCCGGAGCTGCAGAGCCCGAGCTGGCCAAGCCACGCATGCCTGGCAGCTGGCCCACGGGGCCATTTCAGTGCACAGGCAGCCAGGGAGGGCTCTGCAAGCAGTAATTGCCTCCCTCTCCCCACCACGCAGGAGGAAGATGATTCCCCTGGGGCTTCACGCCCTCCCCTGCTGCTGCTTAGCTCATTTCTGCAGCACCAGGGAGCACCATGGCAGCAGTGGGTCCTGGCCCTCCCAGTGCCTCAGCCCCCCATAGCAGCACCCAGGTCTCCCCATTGCTTGGCAGCAGGTCCCAAAGCAGCCTGCAGAGACATCAGTCACATCAGATATCCCAGAGCAAGGCAGCACGGGGGCTTGCACCCCATGTTGCTAATCCCCAGCTCAGCATCCTCCCCAGCGAGTGGTGTTCGCTGGCGTTTCAGGTCCCCTCCCTACCAGTTTGCAGGAGAAGTTACTTTATCCAAACTGGGCAGCAGCAAGAACAGCTCCCCTGGGAGCAGTCTTCATACCTCGGTCCATAATGTGCTCTGGCCAGTGTGATTCAGTGCCTGTTTGTATAAATCTGCTCCCCTAATAGCCTTTGAAGCCCGCGCATGCAGTTAAAATACCAGCTGAAATATTTATTGAGTCAATTTTCAACTAACATCAACTCTGTGCTTCCTAAGTGAAAAAAAAAAATTCACTCCCGTTTTCTGCAAACCCCAGAAATGCAAATACAGCAGTTGGTGCCAGGCGGGCTGGGTGGCCACCCGCCCCGGGACTGCTGCTGACCCCCAGCCAGCCCCCCACCCACCCCATCCCTCGGGCTGGGGGGGACCAAGGGGAGATGCTCTGAACTTCTGCGCTGCCTCTGCCAGCTCCTGGTGCCCGCCACTGCCCGTACTCTGCCCTGTCCCTGCTTTCTGCCCGGTTACATCTGCTCCTGGCACAAGGGAGCTTTGTTCACTCCCCCAGTGATGGTTTAGCAGCTGCTTTGGACCTTGTCTTTGCGAACATCCAGGCCATGTGGCTGCAGCCTGCTCCGCTGGGCTGGGGGTCAGGGGGAGCTGGGCTTCCTCAGCCAGCGCAGCTCTGCGGCGAGGAGCCTTTGTCCTCCTCATTGGGGGAGCAGGGAGGAGGGGGGGGGAAAGATTTGCAATGAAAATGGAGTGGTTGCTGTTTGAATATCCCCAGCAAAAGAGCCATTAGCGCTAATAACAGCTTTCAGCACAGTGCAGAGGGCACTTCCCATCCACAGCCTCAGAGCACTTTGCGCTGAGCCGGTTTCCCATCACATGAGATACGAGGAGCGCAGAAGCGCCTTTACCCGGGAGATGGTGTGGGGATGCCAAGGCTGCCCCTTCCACTGCTGAAATGGGAGGGCACAGGGGGCTGGGACCCAGCTCCCTGCCCCCCAGCCATGGCTCTGGGGCAGACAGTGCCCTGGCATAGGTGGCATTTCACTTGTTCTCTCCACCGGGGACTTTCTGTCACCCCTTGAAGGTTTTTCAGGGACTGTGGGGTTGGAGATGGGTTGCAGAGTTCATCCTGCAAGGGCTTCCCCCAGCTCCCAGAGGTGACCTGGCCTGTGGACAGAGAGGGTGTGATAGGCTGAGCAGAGGGACACCTGCCAGCCCAGAGGTGCCAACAGAACCTGGCAAGGGCCAGGACCTCATCCCACCCAGTGCCAAGGGATGGAAGGAGTGGGAGAGGGACAGGCAGGGAGCTGACGTGGTGTGAGCTTCCTTTGCCACAGTGCAAGCCGGGGGCAGGGGCTTGTGGGGAGATTTTCCAGCCAAAAACCGCAGGTCTGAAGCTGAGATCTTCCTGTAACGGAGCTGAGCTGAGAGCACGGCACTGAGAGGGGCCGGGGAGACAAGCTCCGACAGGCTCCAGCGATAAGCAGGAATTAGAAATGCATTAGAAGCCGCTTCAAAGCCCTCCAGATCGGAGCAGCACATCTGATGCTGCAAATGCTCTCCGCTGAAAGGCAGGCGGAGCAGGCAGTCACATGGGCACTCCCGGCTCTGTGTCCCCAGGGTGACTCGGGCTCGCTGGCCACCATGCTGCCAGCTGGCTGGTACCAGGACTGTGCATCCAGCCTGGCCCTGGGTACCCCAGCACAAGTGCCATGCCCTGGGAAAGAGCCACGCTGAGGGTGCCAGGGGATCGGACCTGCCTCTGCACCCAGCTCTTCACAGGTCCCAGCCCCTGGCGCGTTTGCTTGGATGCAGGTCTGGTGTGGATGCTCCTGGTAGGTCACCCCTGGGTGCTGGGGGCAGAGCCCATCTGGGGGCTGCACACAGGGTGTTTGACTTGAGGCTGCAGATAAGAGCAGGTCCATTCGCCTGGGGATGCTGCTGTCAGGGCAGTGGGACCTCAATGGGGAGGTGACAGATGATGCTATTGTCCTGCCCTGAGCAGCTTGTCCTGCCCTGAGCAGCTGGTGCTGGCCCCTCACGATGCACAGCCAGGCTTGCTCATGGTGTTGGGTTTCTCTCTGGCTTTCCAACTTGCAGAGTGCACAGAGCCCAGCTTTGCTGGGCTGGACTCTCCAGCCCCATTCTTCCAGCCAGAGGTTGAGTAGATGTTAGGCAACACTCCTTGTTGCATTGGCCCTGGGAGAGGGTGGATTCAGCTGGGATGTGGCTCCTCTCCAGAGCAGACATCCCCGTAGGAATCATGCTCCCCCTCACTCCTCAGAGCAGGACGCTTTCCCTGGCTCTATTTTCTATCTATAAACCTTGCCAGGGAAGCAAATACGCCAGCTTTGAGTCCCACGGGGCAATGCAGAGGCCCAGGCACCATGGTGGGATCCCAATCAAGGACGTTTCCACTGGAGAATCTCACAGAGGGGACATGTCAGCCTTCGGGCCCCATCCTGCACAGGGCTGAGCCCTCCTCTGTGTAAGGGGACTGAGGGTGCTCAGCCCTGTGAAGCACTGAGCCCCTGCCCGAGGGCAAAGGGAGGGTGCTGTGTCGGGGAGGGGGGTCAACGCCGAGTCCTGCTCCTCCCGCGAGCCCCAGGGCCCCTTTGCATGCTGGTTATTTTTATCCTGCGCTTGATGGATCGGTGCATGGCTTCGATGTTGCCAGTTGATTTTTCCACCAGTTCCATCACATAGCAATTTAAGGTTAGTCCTGACTGCCAGAATGAGTCAAAAGCTTTTAAAAAGCCTATAAAACAGGCATCTATCTTGCCCTGGTTTTATTCCACTTCTTTGTTTATAGCTGAGGTCACCAGCTCGTGTCTCAGGGAGGAATCCAGGTCTCCGGTGGTGGTGACGTGGGGCGAGGGAGGTGCTCACTGCCTGGCTCTTGGTGGAGCTGGGACCCCTTTGCCTTTGGCTACGAGCCCACGTGAAGGCTGCTCGCCTCTTGATGCCCGCAGTGCAGGGCTGCACACCTAGGAACGGACAGCGCGGGACACACGGACTGGAAGGGGGCCGTGTTTTCGGAGAGCAGCGATGCTGAAAGGCTGTGAGCAGCAGGAAACTGCAGGAGCCAGGCCTAAAAATATCTCCCGGAGAGGAGCTTTCTCCTTGCAGGGTTCAGCAGGCGGTGGCGAGACCCAAGCAGTGGCTGAGAAGGATTCAAGGCAGCAGGAGGCTTATCCCCACCAGGGCGGGGGGTAACCCAGGGGGTACAAGCTAGAAGATGCTGGAGATGCTCTGCTGTTGGATTTTGGGAGGCAGTGGGTGTCTTTTCTCCAAAACCACCCCTATCTCTGCTGTCAGGTCAGATGGTGGTGTGGCCCCCTGCTAAGCAGCAGCTGGATGCCCCTCTAGACCGCTGACGGGAGCACTCCAGAGGGCACACGGAGGCACAGGGTCACCCACCGCACTTCACAGACGTTCAGGCAATAGCTTAGGATCAGCATGGCCAAAACATATCCCTTAATCCCCCTCCCAGCCCTCCCTCCTCCAGCTCCAGCAGTTGCCATGGAGAGTGCCACAGAGCACTTCTTCTCACCCCCTGCCCTGGGTGAGACCCTCCTCCCAGCCCTCTCTCTCTCAATTTTCCCATTCCAGGTGTAAATCCTGCTGGTTTTCCCAATGCCCTCAGACTTTCCCAGCCTGGCTTTCATCATCCCCCTCCCTTCCTCCCTCCTGGGACAGCCCTCATCTCTCCATGCCCCCACCCAAACCTACTACAGCCATCCCCAAACAGCCAGCACCCTCAGCCAGCCCTCCCTGCACAGACACCCACCTCACTGCCCCCAAATCCCAACTCCTGCCCCGCTGGCACGTGTCCTTGCTGCGTCCCCCCTGCCTTTCCCCTAGGATGGGGAATGTGGTCCCTTGGGAGGTGTCACCCTGGCACCGATGTGGCTACGTGACATCAGTGCCAGCATTGTGGGGAGGAAACGGCAGCTCCAAAACTGTGGTGGTGAAGAAAGCCCAGGCTAGAGATAAGTGCATGGTTATCCAGGCGAGCGCACACACCCATCCGGGCAGCCGAGAGGGCACAAGGGCTCAGAGGCTGCCGCTCGCCGAGCCACGTCCCAGCTCCGGCTGTTCACTCCCAGCCCCGGGCTGTGCGTGTGCCAAGCCAGGCTGGGGTTTCGGGAGAGCTATTTTTAAGACAGTTGATTTTAGGATGTGGCCGGCAGTGAGGATCAGCAGGGTCAGTGCAATTTAAGGGATAGCAGACTGCAGTTTGGTGAGGAGAAGGAGCAGGCAGGTGAACAGGATCCTTTTATCTCGCATCTCCGATGTTGCCAGGGGATCCCAGCTCACTTCGCAGGCAGGGGAGGGCAGTAGGGAATAAGGGGGCACCCGGGCTATGTCAGGATGAGAGGACACATGCCCACACATCACCTCCCTTCTTGCCTCCAGTGACCCCCAGGCTGCAGGGTAGCTCTGCCTGTGCTTCGCTTGGTGGTCCCTGGGGAGGGTGCAGCGAAGTGGTGCCAGCAGCACGCTCAGTCCTGACAAGGAGGAGGAGGAGATGCCCCCTGAGGTCTGGGCTAGCTGCATGATGAATATGGCTGGTACCCTCAGCGGCTGGGGTGATGTGGGTGTTTAGGGGCGTGATGTGGGTGTTCAAGGGTGTGCCGTGGGGAAGCTGCTGTAACTCCCTCCTGGCCTTGCAGCTCATAGAGCTGGTGATCCGTGCCCTCATATAGAGCGTGGGCTCCTGAAATCCAGCCCAGCCCCAAGATTTTGGTCCCTCTGTGGCCTCCTGTTTGGCCCCTCCAAGGGAACAAGGGGAAGACGCAGCTGCCCCCATGCCATGTGACATGGAGATGCCCAAACTACGTGTGAATGAGCTGCTTCTTCCTTGCAATGCTGCACTGATCCCAGTCTGCACCCTGCACCCCACACCCCACACCCCACATCCCAGCCTGCATTAGCTGTCCAGGATGTCCTGGGATGGGAAGGCTTCCTGGAAGGCTGCTGGTTGCTTCCTGCTGCCCACCTCAGGAGGGGCATTTCGTGGCTGGGATGGTATTGCAGATAACTCCGGTAGCCAACAAATGGCTTTTGCTAAAAGCTTTACAGGAAGAATTACAACCTGCTGTTGCCCAGCTGCCTCCCTGGGGAGGCACCCGCCTGGGAGCAGCAGCCTGTGCGGGGAAGGGCCCTGGCACAGCTGCGGTCGCCGGTGCCAGCTGTCTGATGCACCCTGTGTCAGTGCACCTTACCCCTCAGCCTGAGCACCGCTTACCTCCCAAACACCCAAAGGTTGTGTGCAAAAACGCCTGCACGCCCCTCTCCGCCCTCCCTCAAGCACACAAGTGGCCCCAAGGGAAAGCAAGTGAAAAATCATCAGCCATTAGTTGCTTCAAAAGGAAACCTGTGTGAGATTGCTTTCCAAAAGTGTTGCTTGTGAGATTGCTTTCCAAAAGAGTTGCTCCAGAGCAGGCAGACCCTGCCTGAGCAGGGGCTGGGGAGCTGGCTGATGTCCCAGAGCTCAGAGGTGAACCTGGGAGGACAATAGCTGCTTTCTAAACCAGCCCAGCATCAGAAACCAGGCCTGGAGCTCTGACGGTTTCCTTCTGTGATGGAAAGAGCAATCAACACATCTGCCTGTGCCCCAGGCCAAACTGCTGCCATGGGAAGGCACTTGACACCAGGATCAGAGAAGGGAGGTCTGCGTGGGCTCCAGAAGCACCAGAGCAAAGCTGGGCTGTGCAGGAGGGGTCCCCGTCCGGCTGCCCCTCTGCTTTCCTCCCTGTCTAGCTGCAGAGCAGGCTGCAGGCTGGGGGTCAGCCTAGGGCTGCTGTCCCCACCATCCCTGGCACCTGCCTGCACACTGCTCCCTCCAAGGATGCAGATTTTACACCCCGCCGCCCTCTCCCTCCTGCTCCTCTGTGTGCAGCCAGCCGGCGGGACCTGGCTACCCATCTCACCGCAGATGGGCAGCTCTGGTCTCTGGAAATGCACAGGCACGGGGATGCTGGAGTGTCCAGTTTGGACCAACTCCTCTGATTTTAGATGAGCAGTGGCCATCTGTCTGCACAATGACCTTCAAGCCCATGTAGCTGCCTCCCCCTTGGCACACTGGGAAGAACAGGGTCCGTCCTGGGATCCTTTGGTTTGAGCCCAGCAAAGGGCTATTTTCTTGTCATGGAACAATAGAATCACAGACTGGTTTGGGTTGGAAGGGACCTTAAAGACCATCTAGTTCCAACCCCCCTGCCACGGGCAGGGACACCTTCCACTAGACCAGGTTGCTCCAAGCCCCATCCAACCTGGCCTTGAACACTGCCAGGGAGGGGGCAGCCACAGCTGCTCTGGGCACCCTGGGCCAGGGTCTCACCACCCTCACAGCAAAGAATTTCTTCCTAAGATCTAATCTAAATCTCCCCTCTTTCAGTTTAAAACTGTTCCCCCTTGTCCTGTCACTATGTGCCCTTGTAAAAAGTCCCTCTCCAGCTTTTCCTTGTCATCATGAGCCACAGGACCCCAAGGAGTCAAGGATGGTTGAGGTCCATGGCTGTGGTCCAGCAAGGATTTACAGAGGATAGGGATGCTTAAGTGCCTTGAAGCAGGATCTATGAGGCTCCAGGGGAAGGAGAGGGGTGTCCACCTATGTCTCCCCATGGGCTCACAAGTATATGGCCCACCCTGCCTTAAAAGTGGGCATGGGTCGCCCACACCCAGCTCCACACCGCGGCAAGCCAACGGTGCCAGGGCTGCACCTCTGCTGCTGGAAGGTCCCTGTTTACCCGCCAGGTGCCCACCACACCCAGCATCCAGCCCATGTCTGATGCCCTGGGACCCCCCTCAGCTCAGGCAGCTCCAGCCTGGCCACAGGTTCCTCTGGAGGTGAGGCAGAGCCGGACTGGCAGGAAGCACCGGGAGCTGGTAATGACAATGTGTCCACCCATTTGTCTGTAATTAAAAGTTGTGTGTAGAGATTTCCTGTGACATGTCCCGTGAGTCCAGCTGCAGACACAGCGCCGCTGAAACCAGGAGATGCTAATGAGTGCTTCTGCATATTAAATACCTTGTTTACACTAAGACAACAGCCGGTGTAGGGGAGGGAGGGAGAGGAGGTGGCTGTAATCTTCACTTATGCTTTCTGCCCCGGCAGTTTGCTGCCTGCCAGCCCCTTCAGAAGCTGCTGAACCTGGGTTTGGCCAGGGTCTGGCTGCTGGGATGGTCCAGGGCTCTCAGCAGTGATGCTGCCACCCTGTCTTAAGCCCTGTGTGTTGGCTTCATCCCGTCTCTGCTGTGGTCTTCCTCTCCGCTGTGGGCCAGTGAAGGCAGGATGCTCTGCAGCACTCAAGTCTACCCAGGGGTCTCCTGCATGGTGCTGAGGCTAGCGACCTCTGAGGGACAAGGGGCTCCACTGCCCACCCTGCCCGAAGCCTGCTGGTGTCCACGCTGCAAAAGAGCTGGTCTCAACTGCTCCCTGGGCATGGGATCCTAGAGGGAAGCAGCAAAGGAGAATCTCTACCCAGGAGAAGGATGCAGGATCAGGGCCACACAGGACTCACCATGCCTAAGACCTGGCCACAGCACTGTTCCGCTCTGCCCAGCAACTCCTCTTTACAAGAGGTTCAGGGAAGGTGCACAGCCCTTCGCTGCCCCACATCCCAGGGCTGGAGACCACTGCACCCTCGGCGCAAGACAAGCAGGATCTCACCGTGCCAAGAACGAGAGTGCTGGCACTGGGATCCAGTGGGGGATTTGCTAGCACAACTGACCCTTCCCCAACAGCATGGGTCCGGGAGGTGAGGAGCTGCAGGGTCTGTCCTGGCCGATGGTGGCCTCGGGCTGCTGTGGAGACACAGCCCCTGTCCCCTTCCCACCCGGGTGTCCCTCATTGCATTGCTGTGACAACAGGCACCCCAAGCCCACGGGCCCCTTCATGGCCCCAGGAGAGCCCCTCGTGTCCCTGCACAACAGCTGGCAGGGCAGGCACAAGGGAAACAGCTCCAGCCCTGGTGACCCCCAGGCTTGCCAGGTTGGGGGAAAGCTCTCGGCAGGGCAGGACACAGGCAGCTCCCTCCACCAGCATGCAAAGAGCTGGAGAATCCTGGAGGGAAACAGTTCCAAGGACATCAAACAGCCTCAGGACCACAGTCCTGTCCCTGGTCTGACCCCAAGGTCCCTGCCCAGGCTGTGGGTCACCCTTCCCCAAGCGGCTGCCACATCCCCTACCAGCAGCCACAGTCTCCATCCTGCACCCTGCAAGCTCCCGCACCCCATGACACCCCACCTACCAGGACATCTTGGGCTGGAGGAGCCCTGCCTCCTCCCCCATCACTGGGGCACCCTCGGGGGACTGCTGAGTCCCCATCACCCTGAAACCGCAGCTTCAGCTCTGCTGCTCATTTCTGCTGCCTTCGGAAGAGCGCCTCGGTGCCCTGCCACCGGGGCGGCACGCACGCGGGCCTCACATGTGCCGCTCCACATCCTTGCCCAGCGTTATTCCAGATCCTCCTGCTAAACACGTCCCGTGAGGCCAAGCTTGGCTGCATGATTGATGTGATCGCTGACGGGTTGCCTGAGCTGGGCACTGTGGAAGTGTTTCTTCCTCCAGCTTCCTCCAGGGACAGGCGAGCATCAGCACCAGGAGCTGCAGGAGCAGCCTGAGAAGGGCTCTGCTTTGCAAAGGCAGACCTAGTGTCGAAGGAAAGCTGAGCCCAGGATCCTAGGGGACACGCACCCCACGTCCCAACCGGACCAAAGCCTCATTATCTCTTCCCCTTGTTCCCTGTAGTGCCTGGAGCAACTTCTTGGAGTGTGGTCCCCCGCCACACATGCCTGAGCAAGCCAAGCAAGGGTAAAGCCTGCAAATGGGGCCACAGATGCCTCCAGTGGAGGAAAGACTGCAGGCAGATGCAAGAGCAGTGGGAATGCTGGGCTGCGTTATCTCATGTCAGGCTGCTGAGGAGTCAGGGCAAGCAGGCAGAGGAAAAGGCGAGGGGCCATGGGACCCCAGCATGTACAGGGTGACAGCAGCAGGTCTCCCCTGCAGCTGTATTTAACCCTGCTCCCAGCACCTCAGGAGCCCCAGACCTGTGCTGCCCACACTCCAGACACTGCACACACAGCCCCCCACCCCTCCCCCCGTTGGCTGCGGCTGTACCCTGGGTGAGAAGGACCCTTGGGGATGAGATGCACCATGGGGTGAGCTTGGAGGGGCTAGGTCAGAAAGGCTTGCTGGTCCGGGGAGCATTCCTCATGTGTGCCCACAGAAGATGGACGATCTGCACATAGACTGCACCAAGAGCCTGCCCAACTCTGCTCTGCACTCCAGGGCACTGTCTCTTTCCACCCCCATGAAAAAGCCCCTTCATCTACCTTCAGGACACCACCATTTCTTCCCCAGTCATTCTTACACATTACGTAAGAGAGGAGCACGTTTGCATCCATGCCTGGTCTCCTCCAAGGTCTTCCCCATCTTCTTCAGGGCTGCTGGGGCAGAGCTGTGCTGAGGCTGGACAGGTTTGCCTGGAGGGAGAGGCACCGGGGGCTGTTGTGGGGCAGGTGTAGGATGGAGACAGGCTTGACCCCAGTGCTCATGGTCTTCAGACACTGTGGCGCAGTGGGAAGACTGTATCAAAGCTTTTTGGGGGAGCAGAGGCTTTCTGGAGTTCAGAAGAGTCTTGGGGAAGTGGGGTGAGCCTCTGGCACATGTCCCCTTCTCCTGGTGCCCTGCATGTGCCCCATGGGGCACAGGGACCTGCTGTGCTAGGCACATAGGTGCCCCTGCCTGGGTGTGCGTCACTGTCTGGGTGATGGGTGGCCCTCATCATGAGTCTGCCTCCCCACGCAGGTCTCCAAAGGCTGCAGCTCACATGCCACTGCAAGCAGCCAAGGTGCCACCAAGTGCCAGGTCTCTGCCTGCACTCACCAAAGTGCCTGGATGATGCATTTCCCTGCCACCCACCCCCGCGATGGGCTGGGGGCTAGCTGGAGTGGAGCAGGACAGCTCAGGGCCACGGGGTGTGGGTGTCTCTCTGGCCTGGCCCCCTGTTAGTGGGTTCCCCATCCCCATCCCACCTGCACCCCTGAGCCTTGCCCGCCCCTCCCACAGCTCCCCCAGTCCACCCAGGCCTTCCTTTATAAAGAGTTGCCAGTCGCAAGTGTTTTAAATGTTAATGATGACGTTTCAGATTTGTAGTGGAAACTAATTAAAATTGTTATTGTTAGCGGGTTTGAATTGCCCAGGTGTGAATCATTATCCTCATTAAAATAATCAGGGAGACGGGGATGTGACAGGAGAGCAGATGGATGAGAAGCAGCCTGAGCCAGCGACCAGGGCGGCTGGGGAGCTCTGATGCCCGTGGGGAGCGGAGGCAACCCTGCCCAGGGTGGCATGGGCCCCTGGCTCTGGTCAAGCCCAGCATCCCCTGAACGGGGGATGCCCCATGGAAGGTGCCCCACTCCCACCCCCACGTGCCAGGGGCTGCAGGGTGCCACTAGTGGGGTGTTAGGATTTGTCAGAGCAGGAGTGCTGGCAGGGAGATGCTGCAGGACAGGGTGGGGTCATCACTACACCAGCCCCCCTCATCCCTCCTGCTTCCACCTGAGCCAGCCTGCAGCACGTCCTCACCCTGCCCGCCCAGCGCGGCTCGTGCGAGGGGAAGGGGACGGTCCCCTGGCTGCCTGGATCCAACAGGGCAGTGGGGTCTGATCCCTGCCATGTGCATCAGGAATGGGACTGGATGTCCCAGCACAGCCTGCCCCAGCCTGGGAAGATGAGTGGGTGCTGGAGGCTGTGCAGCCCTGCCTGCACCCCTGCCTGCGGCTGCCAGAAGTGGGAAACATCGCATGGCTCATCGGCCAGCCCTGATGGAGCCAGCCGGGCTGCGAAGCGCCCGGGGCTGCTCCTGCCCTGGGTGGACCCGTGCTGCCGCAGCTGGTCCGGCCCCTGCAGCCTGTCTGCAGGGAACAAGGGCCCCTTTCTGGTGGATGAATGGGTTCAGTGTGTGCGGCCCCCTGCGAGACCCCACAGTCCCAGACCGGCCGCTGCTGGGCGGCAGAGCTGGGGTCAGGGGTACCCCGCGGGCATGGTGCAGCAGGGCAGCTATTCAGGGAAAGAGCACGGCCCTCCCAGTGCTCAAGGTCGCCTTTGTGCCATGCATCCCAGAGCAAGGGCTCCCCTGGGGACGGCGGTGACACCAAACGGAGGAATGATGGCACATGGCCAGCACCGGGGCTCTTCACTCTCAGCCTCTCCCCCCTGCAGCTGGTTGTGTCCCATCCCTTGTCCCTTGTGGGGCCAGCTGTGTGGAGCAGCCCTGGAGATGCTCTTGCTTGTCCCCTGCCACTGGGTACCAGGACTCCAGCCCAGAAAGGTGGCACTGGGAGCTGTGGGGCAGCTGTTTTGCCGGGGCGAGTTGGAGCACATCTCTTGGGCGCTGGCCATGGATGACTGCGGGGATGTGCTGGCCAGGTGGCACTCAAGGCTAGCTTATCTGATGATATTTTCATCTATTGACAAATCTATTATTGATGATGCTCTTTCCTGGACTTGGCAGAGCTCTGTCCATGCTCCAATCAAATTCATCAAATAAATCTCAGCCGGGCTTTGCCATCGCTGCTGAATTAATTATCCCCAGATTGTTTTTTCATAAATATTTGACAAGCACTAACAATGGAAGGCGTGAAGCCCCCTGGTAATTCTGTGGCTCCAAATTACCCTTAAAAGGTAGCTGTCACCTCCAGCACTGCAGTGCTAGGGCTGCTTTCAGGGGTGATGTAAAGGCTGGGGCAGGACTTCTGAGGACCGGCTGCTCCCCCCGGGGGTTTTGAGATTTCACACAATTAGGTGTAAATGGGGCACTGCACTGAGACCCATCTAATTCATGTATCAAAGGCAACCTGAAGCAACAAGGACAGCAAACTGGTCCCAAATGGATGGATGTGCATCATACGGGACAAGGATCCTTCCTGCAAGGGTGCAGTGCACAGAGGTGATGCTCGACCCCCTCTGCACAGCCAGGCTGCTGAGCAGTGGGGCATGTGCTTGGGATGGTGGGAGGTTATTCAGCAGAAAGTCTTGGCATGACACTTGCTTGGTGCCTTTGAGCTGTGATTAGGCATGGAGTGGAGCCCCCAAAATAGGTAACTTGGTATGGGGTGATCCATGGGGCACGTGTGCCTCTGCTCCCCAAGTCTCTCTTCTCACTGATGCCTTCAAACTGTCCCTGCCCTTCCTGGAGGCCCCACAAGCTCTCTTCAGGGCACAGACACACAACCTCCATGCCAGGCCACTGTAAAAGCTGTGGGGCTCAGCCTTGGAGATGGGAGCTTCAGGCATCCAGCCTGCACAGCGCCTGGATGGAGGGCCTGCTGCAGGGTTTGGGGACGGGCACCTGAGAGCAGGACGCAACCCTGTCAGGAGGTGGGCACCCTGCCGAAGGAGGTCCAGGGCTGCACGGCTCAGGGGCTGTGCACCCCTCCACGTGCCCACCACGCACACCCACCCCAGCCATGGTTCGGCAGTGGTGCTGAGGTGCTGGAGGCAGTGGGCACCCGAAAGCAGTCACACGAGTTGACAGTGGCCAGAAGGCTGGCAGAACCGAAACAAAACCGAAGCAATAACTGGAGGCACTACAAGTCTGGCTAAAAATGGATCTAGGAGAAAAACTGGAAGCTTCCCAGAAAAGCTTGCAAAGCAGCCTGCAGTCAGGAGGGAAATCTTTGCTGGAGCAGAACCCACCACGAAGCAGCCTGAGCAGTCGGTCTGCAGAAGTCCCTGCTGCGCCAGACCCAGGACACAACCAGCAGCCAGGATGCTGTTGGCGCAGCAGTGTAGGACAGCAGATACCAAAAGAGTCATCAGAGACTTCTGAATAGCTCACAGAAATGAGCAAGCATGAGGACTTCAGGAGATAAAGTGAAAAATGATCTCATTGTGTTGCATTCAGGTTGGACATCAGGAAGCATTTTCTCTCAGAAAGGGTCATTAGCCATTGGAAGGGGCTGCCCAGGGAGGTGGTGGAGTCACCATCTCTGGAGGGGTTTAAGAAAAGACTGGACATGGCACTTAGTGCCATGGTCTAGTTGCCATGGTGGTGTCAGGGCAATGGTTGGACTCGATGATCCCAGAGGGCTCTTCCAACCTGAGTGATTCTGTGATTCTGTGTGTGATTCTGGTCCAAGACCAGTTGTCAGCCTTATAGCACAGGCTGGACCACTCTTCTGGAAGGACCAGGCTGTCTCAACACAACAGTATCCTTCCTCCTCTCTCTTGCTCACCTCACAGCCCAAATACAGGCAGGTAGCAGGTCCCATGGACCTACCCCTGCCAGAGGCTGTTCACACCTGGAGAAGTCCTGGTGTCTGCTTTGGGACAGGCATGAGCTGAGAAGGACAGAGTTCAGAGCAAACGTCTGTGGGATCACACTGCCTTCGCTGGCAGGAGGAAGACCTCCGGGCAGACTCACGCACACCGCAAGGACTCCCAGGATAAACTGGCAATGGACCAAAGTACGGATGCTGAGCTAGGACTGGACTGGCAAATTAAAATGAGAGAAAGGAGGCCAAAAACACCCGAGAGATGCTGAGACTGGCTCTCAGGCTGGAACCTTTGCAGATATGTTCTGGGAGGGGACAAAGACACATGCTGGGGACGGGAGCATGAAGCCTGCACATAGGGAACGGGGCCGGCACAGGGAAGGATGTCTCTAAGCTGGTTCCAGGAGTTATCAAACAATTAAAGACGCGATAAATTTAGTCTGTGGAACAGGAAATTGGCAATAACGCCGAAATGAAAGGAAGCAGTTGAGCTAACTGCTGGGCACTCTACAAAATTGGCTATAAAAAAGAAGGACTGCCATAAATATAAGGGCAGCCAGGAGAGGACATTGCTGGTAATGAAACCCCTGCTCCCCATGCGGGAACTGAGGGGACACAGAGTTGAAGCTCTGAAGATATCAACCATGGCTGTACTTGTTCAGGATGCAAAAAGCGTGTGTAGGGTTAGCTCACCCCTGCTCTGAATTGATGGTAGGAGACCAAGATACTTCAAAAACTAGAAAATAAACCCCCACCCCACCGTGCTAAGGGTGCTAAGCAGAGTGTTGGCCTGAGCTCCCAGGGAAAAAGTCCCCAAGGAAAGGTACCAGTGCACAAGCTGGGAGAGTGCCGCTCTGGTATGTGGACAGGCATCAGGATAGCGGGTGAGCTAATTGCCTTGGATTGCATCGCACCAAACGAGCACATAATAAACGCCAGGACTGGGGTCAGGCAAGTGCAGCCCGTGGAAATTGCCTTTGAAGCTAGAGCCCCAGCGAACAGCAGTCTGCAGGGAAGCTCTCGGCAGCAAACGCCATCACTGGAGCCATTCTCCTCCTGTGCAAGCAACAGCAACAACAGTTTCACGACAAAACCGAGCTAATGAATTGTTAAGATTGACTGGAGCTATTTTGAGCTGATCCAGGACAAAACATTCAGCAAAATTCCAGCTACAGGAGGAAAAAAACCCCAGCTGCTTTGTGTTTGAGGCAGGAAACAGACTCTGATGGGACACAGGCACACAAGGGCCCCTTGGGCTGGTGCCCACGACCCCTGCTTTCCTTCTGCCTTTGTATGGAGATGGCTGGGGGGGTTTGCTCTGCTCCGCTGCCACGCGCTGAGCCTGGGGGGGTTTGGGCCTCCTGGGCTGCCAACAGACAGCTCCTCCGGGCTGGAGCCATCCCTAGCAGGGCACAGCTAAGCATCTTCCGCAGCTTGGCGTTTGCTGATGGCTGGGAGCTTGAGACTGACCAAGATCTGCGCGGTGGAGGAACTTCACAGCAGAGGTCATGGCCTTGGTCACCATGGATGTCCTTGTGCATGACAAGTGTTTCATTAAGGCGTGGTGACTTCTTCAGAGGATGTGACCCAAGCAAAAAGCTGGTCTGGGGGAGTGCTTTGCAATGTCCACCACAGAGGGGTGGTCTCTCTCACCACAGCCACCTGGAGCTGCTGGGCTGTCCTACAGCCCCCTCCCCAATCCCTAAACAGAGGTGGTGGGGACACAAACGGGGCATGCGCATGGCAGATGAGGACTTTGGGGGGGTCTCTGGGAAACCATTGGGAGCTTAGGGGTCCCCAGACACAGTGGCTCTGGGTAGCTGGTGTAGCAGACCTGCTCAGGACCCTGCATGGTGGCCTCCACCCAGGGCACTCTCCAAGCCTGCTTTCAGCCCACTCCCAGCTCATCCCCTGGATGGTGGCATGTATGCCAGCCCGCACCCACAGCCTGGCCCTCCTGCTGCTCTGCAGCCATCCTTCAGCCCTTCCCTGCCCTGCAGCACCCAGGTGGGTCTGCCCACCTCCATGACCAAAAGAGCTTCTCATCTTCCATGCCAGGCTTCATTTCAAGAGAAATGAGGTTAGCTTCAGGCACAGAGACCTCACGGAGAGGCAAAACAGAGGACATACTGTTTTATAAATCTTCCCCCTGCTCCATCTGCTGTGGCCCTGTACCTCCATTTCAACAAAAATCACCTACCCTGCATCAAGGCAGCCCCCCCTCAGCTCCCTGCTGGCTCCCTGCCCCTCCAAGCAGCCCCCAGCCCCACCGTGCTGCAGGTTGCTCCAGGCTGAGCAATCCTGCCCCATCCCTTCCCTACACCCAGTCCACCACCACGATCTTGATGCTTAACAGAGACCATGGGCTGCTGCAGGCTGGATGGTTGCAGAGGTGTTGACACAACCCCAGCAATGCCCAAACCTCCCACAGCATCTCCGCAGCCACCTGCACCATGCCTTGCCCTGGGTGCCTGCAGGAAAGACCAGAGTGAGCATGGTGGGGGGTACAGACCTTGGGGCAAAGCCCTGGGCACCTGGGGAGCAGCAGCATGCAGGCTCCTGGTGGTTGCAGGGCTCCTGGCTCAGAAGGGGTGTTGCTTTGGGGACCTCTGCAGTCCTCAACACCCCGACACAGCCCCAACCGTGGGAGAGTGACCTGGTCCTACATGAGACACAGAGCATAGGCTGGTGCCTTTGCAGAAAATTGGTCCAAGGCTAAAAACACTCTCACCTTTCAGCGCAGACTCAGGCAGCAAAGCAACAGGCTCATCGTGTAGTATCAGCCAGAGCTGGGAAGGGAATTTGCATCAGGCACTCACCAGAGCGCGGTCCGCAGGGGAGCGGGCGGCTCTGCAGAGGTTCCCCAGGTGCAGGGGGGCGGCTGAGGCGAACGGAGCTACAGCAGAAAGTCTGCGGCGAAGAAGAGGGGAGGGATGAGTCAGCTCGTCTGCGGAGAGCTGGAGCTCACACTCACCCCATCTCCCACCACTAATTAATGCCAACACTAAATACAAACACATCCCCGTTACTCACTAATGGGACGTGGACAGGCTGAAATGCAGAGCCTTCACCAGCACTTGCTTTAAAAATGAAGCGAACTCCCACGTGGAAACCTCCAGCTCCACTTGAAGCTGTTAATTTATTCCCCTTCCTGCTGCTCAGCCTGCAGACATGCCCCAGCACGTGTGATGAGCCGCAGCCGCAGGCTCCAGATCTGCCCATGCCCACCCTTAACTCTACCATGTGCCGTGAAAAGAGCAGCCCTGATGCCAGGAGAGCATGGCAAGAAGGGGCAGGGAAAAAGAGGAGAGCATGGAAAGAGCTGAAGGCCTGTGAAGTGATAGGACAAGAGGACACAGCCTCAAGCTTCGCCAGGGGAGGTTCAGGTTGGACATTAGGAAGAATTTCTTCTCAGCAAGGGTCATTAGCCATTGGAAGGGGCTGCCCAGGGAGGTGGTGGAGTCACCATGTCTGGAGGGGTTTAAGAAAAGACTGGACATGGCACTTATTGCCATGGTCTAGTTGACATGGTGGTGTCAGGGCAATGGTTGGACTCGATGATCCCAGAGGGCTCTTCCAACCTCATTAATTCTGTGATTCTGTGATTCTGTGAAGAGACGCAGGGCAGGATGCAGCTCTAAGACACAGGGTCATCCGATGGAGAGGTAGCTGGAGAAGGTCCATGGAGGAAAGCTCCCTGGCTAAATCACACAGGGTTTGGGCGGGCACGTGGGACATGCTGCTCTACTGTGGCCCTTTCCTGGATCATGGACTTGGCCGTGGCACCCATGGGGGTTTTTATGGAGCGCAGCGCTCTGCTCTCACAGCAGGCAGCCAACTGGCCTCGTTTCGTTAGTGCACAGCACTTAATGCAGCTGGTGGCCGTGACCCCTGCAGTCTGCAGGAGATGGAAATCGATATCTTCTCACAAGGCACTGTATAATCTGTGTGATAGCATGTGCGCTGCTGACTTACTGGAAAGACCATCCTGCTCTGCTAGGGTCAGCCTGGGACAGGGCAGCACAAACCACTTGCCCCCGCTGTCCTCAAGGGGCTGGGTGTCAGCATCGGCTGGTGGCATGTGGTCATTTTGGGGGGAGCAATCAGTGTAGTTTAATTTAAATAATGAGGCTGAATCCCCACTTCGAACTCGAATGGGCTCTGTGAAGCCCCCAGACCTGCATCCTGGGATGAGTGGAGGTGTCTGGCCACTTGCCACTGAATACCACCCTGCTGCACCCAGGTGTGCAAGGGATGCCCGTGGACTGCTGCTCCTGGTCCCAGATGGGGCTCTTCCTGCCATCTCCAGGCTAAGCTCTGCCTTGTGCAGAAGCAAAGAAGGAAAAACTGCACTTTGGCATGGAGCCAGCTGGCCCAAGTGGAGTCACACTCATGGCACGGGGCAATGAAGCACAGCAAACCCCCACACCGTGACTCCCAGCAATGGGGAAGTCCATCTTCTACATTGAGCTGCCTGCTCATTCAACCACTAAGGGCTCAGGGGAGATACTGGTACCAGCATCACTGCACAGGCTGCCGCACTGGGTGCACCGGCAAGGACAGGGTGCCCCAGCAGCCCCTCTATCCCCGGGGTCCAGCAAAGCCCCTGCAGTACTGTGGGGCCTTGGGACACCAGGGAGCAGCGTGTGATGTGCCTGCCTTGCTGGCAGCCCCCACGCACCCCTCTGTGAGCTGGGCCCAGCTGCCTGGGCACCTATGGGTAATCCATCTGCTGAACATGCTACAGGCCATTAGCTTTAACTAGAGGGAGTTGCGGGGAGAATCATTAAATGAAAAGTTCACAATGCAATTAATAAAGCACCTCATTAGGTCTCCTTCCTATACGAGCATGCAGCTCCCGCTACCGGCTCTTGCAGGTCTGGTGCTCTTGCTCCCCGTAAGGAGACATTCGTTTTCTTCTCAGGAGGCAGCTGATGGCTGGAGATGGCCCTGATGGGGTGCTGCTCTGGGACTGTGACTTGTGGCTGGATTTATCCCACCACTGTCCTGCCCAAGTGCTCTACACCCCTGGCTCCTGCAGGACAGCTCTCCATGCCCAGGGCACAGAGAAGGGGCAAGCACGATGCAAACCCACCATTGTGCGGTGGGGATGCAGAAGGCATCTGCCCTGATGCAGGCACCAGGGCTAGCGCTAGTCCCTGCCCATCACCTCTCCTGCTTTGTGCACGCAGTCCCACTTGCTGCATGGGAACCAGTGACACATTCATGGCTGCTGGCACTTTGATCTTGCACTCCTGGGGCTTCATTGCAACTAAAACTGGTCTCTTTACCCCCTCTGTCTCTCTTTGTGCTCCTCCACACACTCATGAGAGCCCTACTGCCAGGCAGTGCCAGTGCACCAGGACAAGGGTGTTCACCACCCTCCAGAGGCCATGGAGAGTCCAAAAGGAAGCCAAGAGCTGCGCTCAGGGATTTGCCACCCAGAGCCTCCTATAGTGGCACATTGGGGTCTCCTGTGTCAGTTCCTGCCTCTCCAGAGAGTTTGCAAGGGTGAGTCCAGGAGCCAGGCTCTCTTCTGGCTGTGCTTGACTTTGGATGGTGGCCATGTGCAGGGCTGTGTTGCCACCCTTAGCCATTGCTGGGCATGGGGACTGCTTTCAGAGACCGATTCTGCATCTCCTTTCCAGGCTGCCTCTCACAGCTACAGAAGGTCCCTTTTGCTTTCCTCTCCCAGCACCCATGGGAAGCTGCTGTGTGCTCCTGGTGCCTGTGACCCACTCCCAGAAGTGACTGCACAGCAGCCTGGAGGGACACTCCTTGGATGTGCCATGGAAAGGAAAGTGCCAGGAGGTGTTGTCGTTACCAACTAATCTTTTTGCTTCCAGCAGCTGTTTCACATTACGGGTTCTTTTTAGGTTTCCTTCATCCTATCCTCATCCTTGAAAATCTCCAAGATATTGACACCCATTGGCATGGAGGGCACCCATCAGACCCATCTCTGCTCTGAAGCTGGCAGGGTGCCACACTGTGTCCCAGCAGCCAAATGCCAAGGCACAGAGGGGTGTGCAGCAGCACCCAGGTTCCAGCAGAGATCCCATGCCAGGGCAAGGTTAGTGCTGTGGGGCTGAGGGCTTCAGAAACAACTGCTGGCTTCCACCAGGGGAGGTTCAGGTTGGACATTAGGAAGCATTTCTTCTCAGCAAGGGTCATTAGCCATTGGAAGGGGCTGCCCAGGGAGGTGGTGGAGTCACCATCTCTGGAGGTGTTTAAGAAAAGACTGGACATGGCACTTAGTGCCCTGGTCTAGTTGACATGGTGGTTTCAGGGCAATGGTTGGACTCGATGATCCCAGAGGTCTCTTCCAACCTGACTGATTCTGTGATTCTGTGATTCTATGCAACCAGGCAAGAGGAGACCAGAGGTCCTGGAAAACAGTGACAACCCTGGACAGCAGAGCATCTCTATGGGACCCAAGGCTCACAGAAGGATTTGGTGGTGCCCATTCTTGCAGGCAGGCAGTACTTCAAGGCAAGAAGTGCATTGGACCCCATAAGAGCAGGGAAACATCTGGGGCAAGAGGGGAACAGGCATGGAGGTGACCTTTTCTTGGACAGGGATGGAGATGTAAAAAAGAAAGATGTGATGCTACTGGTGATGGGTCCCTGTGGGAAGGAGAAGCAGTAAATGCCAGTTATTTGTATCTTTCTCCATCTGCAGGCTTAGCAAGGGCCTTGTCCGGAAGGGAGAGAGGCAGGGCAGGGGGCAGGCAGGACCTGGTGGGTGGACATCAAGACTGATGCTGTATCAGAGAAGGGATCACTGAGGATGGCAGTACAGGCAGGGAACACTTCTAACCACTCATGGGAGCCCTGGAGAGGGCAAGAGTGAGTCTTGAGGTCCCACTCCTGCCTTTTGAGCTATGCTGTTTTCGGACAAGCTGTCACCCTCCTGCACCATGAGATACTGGAGTGCGTGGGTAGGGCTCAGAGGATGTGGGAGCAGATTTCATATCTAAATCAGACTCCTTCTCTGCCTAATCTCAGCCAGTACAAGTGGCTTAACCCATCGGACCAGCTCCAAATCCTCCTCTCTTCCTCCTGATCCCACCTAAGCCCTGAGTTTCCCCCCCTTGATAATCTCTGATTCACTGGGATCATGGGATTGCTCTGCCAACTGCACAAATCTGGATGCTTTGCTGCTGCGCAAGGACCCAAATGGGAATGGATGCAGGTGGTGAATCTTAATGACGTCTTCCTGCTCTCCACCACTGCCCCAGTCCTGCCACCCCCTTCCCATGGACCCTAGACCCCACCAAAGGGCCCAGCAAAGCAAAGCTGTGGCACTACACAGGCGGACATGCCCACATCCCATGAAGCCCCAGGCTCCCATGGCAGAGCATAGTGCCCAGACATCCCACTGGGCACCAGGATGGGATGCAGAGCCTCCTGGGCAGAGCTGGTCCTCGCTGATGTGTGCTTAGGGGATGGGGTACAGATGAACACAGGCTGTGTGTGGGCTCCAGGACATCCCCAGCTGTGGGGTGCTCTGTCTGTAGGATGGGAAACAGGGCCAGGCAGTTCCACCGAGCCCCAGCCCCAACATCAAGGGCAGGGGATGCTCTGCTCTGCCAGCCACATCCTTCATGGTCTGGGCAACACCCTGTCTTCACAGCATCTTGCTTCTCAGATGGCTTCAGCCATGCAGCTGTGGGCACCAGAGGGGCAGATAAGGCTGCAAGAAGCTGTACCCTATGGCACATGCCTTCTGCAGTGGGATGCCCTGACCCCAACCAACACACTAATCCCACTCCATCTTCTCTGCTCCTGCCCCAGGGCTTACGGGACGGGACACATCTTTGCACAAAAGCAGGTGAAAGGCTAGAAAGCCCCTGCCTAGCTCATAGCATGTCTGAATCACGTCTTCCCTCTCTGGACACTTTGTTCAAGGGGAAAATCCTGACATCGGGGGTCAGGCTGCTTGCCTCAGTCTCACGGGCCACATGGCACATGGGGAGCCAGCAGTGACCCACCACCCAGCACAGGTGGGTAGTTCCAGGACATGGCAGCAGCACACGTCCCCACACCACCCCTTCTTGTAGGAAAACATAGTTGTTGTTCCCACTCTCCCACACTTTTCTCTATAAAATCTCCTGTAAGCTGTGAAATCCCCGCCTGCCAGGAATTAGCCTTAGCGTTGCTATCTTGCAGCCATTTTGAAGGCATTTCCTTCATATCCTTCTATTTGCCTTTTTTTTTCTTTTTTTTAGCCTGGATTCCCTATTGATGAACATTCTTCATCCCCAGGAGTGGGCTCCGTGTGCTTTTTATCTTTGGAAATACGGGCAAAGTGCCCCATAGCATCGCATTTAAGGAGAGATGGAGGAATAAGCGCTTGCTGTTGGAGC
Source organism: Nyctibius grandis (assembly GCF_013368605.1). Taxonomy (NCBI): domain Eukaryota; kingdom Metazoa; phylum Chordata; class Aves; order Nyctibiiformes; family Nyctibiidae; genus Nyctibius; species Nyctibius grandis. Next base: position 6,964,593 of record NC_090679.1, read on the forward strand.
ACAGTGGGCTTGGCTCTGATTTCGCATAGGGGTTTCCTTCATCTCTCCTACGATAGCCTTATGTCTAATGATATTTGTCTAATTAGAAATAAGCCCAATTGTTTCACACAGTAGGAAAATGGGCTGTTTGGCAATGCTGATGTATATCACAGTGATGAGGGGTATGCAGAGCCCTGCAATAGATGGGATTTAGATGAGAGAGCAAGATTATATTCAGGTGCTCTGTTCTGTCAGCGAGCCTTTGATTTGGTGGATTGTGTAGCATGAAAGGCCAGGCTTGTTACAGCCTTTGTGTGACTAAGAGTAAGATATTAAAGTTTGATGCACTGCTCTGGGAGACGCTACGTGATGGATCGAGAAGACTTGCTAGGCGTTGTAGGAGCTGTGTAGGGCCTTTAGGATCTTTGGGGGCTGTTTGTTATATATTTCCTTGCCTAATGGTTTGCGCGTGAGCAGAGTGCTAAGGTCGGAGTCTGGGCTGCTTGTGTGACCTTGGCATATGATTTTCATACGCAGGAACATTTGGTTCTGCGCAGTGAGCAGCTTCTCATGAATTGCATGCAGTGACCCTGGGTGTCAGCGAGCAACTTCAGTTATTTCATTTCTTACACTTTAAAAAGAGTTATGGCTCGTATTACCGGGATGTTTTCTCTGCACAGAATCCTACAGCGGTTAGTGGGAAGGCTCCTTGGAGGTCCCTGGTCCTCTCTTGGGACTACATTCAATACTAGCTCAGGACATGGTTACATCTAGCTGAGCCTTGAAAGTCTCCAAGGACAGAGACACCTTCATATCTCCCAGTGAACCGCTATGTCTGGGAGGGAAGATGCAGAAGAGTTTGGGCTTGGGCTGGGTTTGCAGCAGCTCGTCTCACCCAGGAGCCCCCTGCCTATTTGGCACGTCTCCCCTTCCTTTCCCCAGACAGGACAGATAGAGCAGGACTGTGGCCAGCTGTGACAGGACCATGCTGTCACACACCCCAAGCCCTTGGTCCTGCAGAGCCATGCACAGCTGTGAGAAGGTCACTGGTCCCCATGGGGAAGCCAGTGAGCCCATGATGTCAAAGCCACCTGAAGCTTCCTGAATGATGGATCCTGGACACCTGCAAGTCAAACATGGCCAGAGAGGCTTCTTCAGGCAAACCTTGGGGTCTCAGAGCCTACTGGGTAGTGTGTCATTCCCAGGGCTGTCTGGGTCACATCTCTGGAGCATCCCAAGGGTGTAGTTGCAGGTACATGCTTGCATTTGGCTGCCAACGCAGGGGGCCAAGCCTTTTCCCCAGCCCCTCACCAGTACAAGGCAGAGGGAATAGGTGCAGCACAGCTGCTTTTGCTGGTGTGCCCACTGTGAGCATCACATCTGCATGGGGGAGTCTTTCCAACACCAAGCACTGCGTCAGGTCCATCCCAAGGATGCTCCAACGACTGCAGGCTCCAGGCTTGAAGCCAGCTGGGGTGCAGGGAGGAAGCAATCAGTCCGAGGACAGCTCAGCTGTGACACATTTCCCAGGACTAAGTCTTCCATTCTTACTTTAACCTTTTCTGGTGACTTGTGGTGGCTGTGTTAAACAATGATATGCCTGCAACATGACAGTGATTTGTTTAAAGAGCCCACACTTGTCCTTGTTAGCGCTCACTCGGTGCTCTGACAGTCCTGTCAAAAGCTTCTACACATTTTTCAGTTCTCTCCCTCATTTGCTCCTGTCACCATGGGGAAACATCCAGATAACAATGGCCCTGGTGGCATTTGAGCAGTTCAGGGGCCTTGGCTCGGCTGCATCATCCCTGCCTGGCATGCCGAGCGATCACTGGTGAGCCCAGGGATGCACGGCTGCCCCACTGCCCTAGCCTGGCTCCATGCAGCAGCAGCACCGATGAGTATGTGGGTATCAAAGGGCTGCCCAGCGCTCGAGACCAGAGCATGATGCTGGCCCTGTGCCCTGGTGCCACTTCACAGACTGGACTTTGCACGGCCGGATCCCAGGGATGTCCTGGGCAAGGAATGAGTTGCTGGTTCCTGTCCAGGTGTGGGCATTCGGTGGAGCTGGTAGGTTGGGCATTTGGCAGCTGTCCCAAAAAGAGGGTTTTCCAGCTAAAAAAGAAGGGCAAGGAGCTCAGGTCCCAGCTGCTCTCTCACCATCAGATGACAGTGCAGAAAGGGGATGCTGCTGTCACCATCTCTGGCTGCCAGGCTTCAGACAGAACGTAACCAGTGTAGGCAGAGCATTAGGCATGCAGAAACTGGTCCTCTCTGGGGACGTGGCTGGGAGCGAGGTGCCTTTCAGAGCGTTTAAGAGCTAATGCTTCAGTGTCCAGGGAACTCCCATACGGATGAACTTTGGGGCTGAGCCTGGCATCAGAGAGAGTAGGTAGATTTATGCTGAGGTTTGGGTGAATTGTAGTGAGCTTGAATGCTGTTTGACAGGGCTGGGAGCACCGAGCAGCAGACTCAGTATGCAAATGGAACAGCCTGCTCTGAGAGCTGAGCCCTGCCTGAGAGTTTCTAGCCTGGACCATGCAGTTAACTTTGGGCAATTCAAGCGGTTCCTCTGCTGTAACATCTGCAGATACCCTGGAGGAGGAAGCAGGCAGGGGGACAGTGGAAATCAGACTCAAAGACAGGTACCCATAACTATCTATCTGCAACCCTGCACTGGGCTGAGCAGCCCTTCCCAGCCCATGAAATCTCCTCCCTTGTGTATGAGCAACATGGCTTCTCCATCTCAGCCTCCTCACACACAGACAGCCCCTGCACCCTTCCCTGGGGCATCCTGTCCTGTCTGCTCTCCCTGTGCACCGATAAGGGTACATGGGTGCCATCTCCAACACCACTGCCTCACCTGGGACCCAGCCATCCCACCCTGCCCCTTTTGTGATGCCCGCCCACCCCGACACATCGGAGACTGGCTTGGTTCCACTGAGCCACAGGGAGATGACGAGCTCAGAGAAACCCATTTCCCAGAGATAATGTTATATTTTCAGAGTGCATGTAGACAAATACGGCCAAATGTTCCCCTCCCTGAAGCCATGAAAGCACCAATGACTCCGTAATATTTAATGGCTTGTTTTGCTCCCTAAATGATACAATGAAAAGGATTATTAATGTTAATAGTGTTCTTATCATATTTTAATAGCATCATGTATAACCGAAATGTCATCTCAGCACATATTTCTCTTGCTCTCACCCAGGGAGCGGAGTAATCATACTCCAGAGATGCGGTGAAGGAAGAGACGTTGGGCAACGGGGTGGAAAGGGGGGCTGGGGCCCGAGGCTGAGCTGGACTCAGCTAGCTGGACAGAAGAGATGCAAAGCCACTTGAAGAACCGCTCCCTTGCAGGCAGGGGAAGGAGGGGAAACCAAAGGGCCATGAGGGGTGATGGGCAGGGGAAGGGTGCATGAGATGGGCATGGGAAGGGTGTATGAGATGGGCAGGGGAAGGATGCATGAGATGGGCAGGGGAAGGGTGTATGAGATGGGCAGGGGAAGGATGCATGAGATGGGCAGCGGAAGGATGCACAAGGCAGCTCCAGCCAGGCCCCAGAAATCCTGGGCGTTGAAGTGGCCACTTGTATGGAGGGTGTGAAAATGTCACTCCCTGCAGTCACCAGGTCCAGGCCAGGAAAGGGCTGGATACCCCAGATGAGGGAGGTCAGGCCATCATTCCCCCAGGAACAGGGCAGGATCCCTGAGGATCCCCCAGGACCTGTCAAACACACTACTACTGCCACTTTTCTTGACACATTGGACTCCATCAAGAGCAACTGTCAGTGATATACTCTAATTTTCAGTGTATCATTTCACAGTCCAGTAAGCATTTTCCTTTTTTTTTTCCCCATCCAATCCATCTTATAGATTAGTCTAACTAGGCTGAAAACCTGCATTTTTCATGTGGGGTTTGGTTTCCCTTGCATTCAGCCCTCACCTCCTCACCATGTAGGGACTGCGGTGGCCAGAGGCTGGGTGCACAGGGGCCTTTCAGGTAGAGACGAGCTCAAGGACAGTGTCATTTCATTTTCCCAATCCCCAACACAAGTCATTGCATTTCCACAAAGGAATTGCAAGAAGACCCAGAAACTTGCAAGAAGCAGCCATGAGATGCTAAAGCTTCCAAAAAAGCTCTGCACCTCTGAAAGTTTGCGCTATGCTATGTATGAGTATGGGTCTTCCTCCTTGTCCTGTGGCCAAGTGTCATGCACAACCCAACCTCTGCACATGTCCATGTGCAGCATCCTGCCTTCACTGACACCTGCGCACCCACACTTACAGAATCACAGAATCAATCAGGTTGGAAGAGACCTCTGGGATCATCGCGTCCAACCATTGCCCTGACACCACCACGTCAACTAGACCATGGCAATAAGTGCCATGTCCAGTCTTTTCTTAAACCCCTCCAGAGATGGTGACTCCACCACCTCCCTGGGCAGCCCCTTCCAATGTCTGATGACCCTTTCTGAGAAGAAATTCTTCCTAATGTCCAACCTGAACCTCCCCAAACTTACTCCTCACCCTCTCCCACAGACACACGAGCACTGTTTCTGCACAATCACATATGCATCTGCCCTCAGGATCTGTGAACCTCCTCCACAGATGTGCGAGCACCCATGCACATGCGCAGACACCCCTCCCCAAGCCAGCCCGCTTTTGTGCTGTGAGATGAAAGGGGGCAGCTCGACTCTGACCTGCTCATATTTCACTAAAATGTTATTTTAACACTTAAAAGGGTAGAAAATACCATCGGCAGCTCTTCATTTATCAGATCGATGCATGAGGAGCAGGGCACGCATGCTCTCCACCATAATGAGCCCAGGAGCCGGCTTTCAGCTTCCCAGCACTGCCCTGACACTCAGGCTGCAGGGGTGAGGGGAAGCGGGGATGTGGGGCTGGCACCCCAGGGGATAGACCCCCCCTTTTCCCCTCTAGAGAAGGCCCTGGATGCTCAGCAACTGTGGTGGTGGCTGGAGGACCTGAGCAGGGAAGGGAGGGCAAACCTACCAGAAGGACCGCAATGGTGGAGACCTGATGGAGGTCCCCAGCCTCCAGCCCACAGCAAACGCTCCAGGAATGTGGAACAACAAGCACATCCTGGGTTTCCACTCCTGCTCCCAAGGTCACAGCTGATTGCTGGAGCCAGGGACTTGTGCAGAGAGCTGCTGCATGGGCTGGGAAGGTGCTGGCCCTCCTTCCCAGCTGGGAAGAGTCCTACCAGCCAGCCTAGCCAGGGACGGCGCCAGGGGACTGCAGTTGCGTTTATCTCCCAGGCTTCTGGTGCATCCTCGCAGCTGCTCAACTTCTCTCAGTGCCAGAGGACCCCAAGGTTGCTCCCTCTCTGCCCCAGAACTGCTGTAGAGATGTGCTTTCAGGATGGGACACCCTTTGCTCCTCCTCGCCTGCTTCCCTGCTCCATGTGGCACCACCTCCCCATGTCCTGCATGGATGCATGTGGAGCAAGAGCAGATGTAGGACTTGTCTTCCCACGGGACACAGCAATGTGATGACTCCACTCAGCAGAGAGATCCAGAAAGGTGCCACATGGACACTGTCCTACAGACAATGACAGTGCAGGGCGGTGCTCTCCTCCAGACAGCCCCAGGGATGGAGACACTGGTACGGGGATGGTCATCCTACCCAGCAAAGCCACAGTCACTGCAGGATCTTTGTCCACATTGTAGCAATAAAATCTGCATCTCCACTGGGAGGTCTTTGCTTGTGAACTTGTCAGTAGCTCTGTGTCGGCAAAGCACCTGAACCATCCTCAAAGCTGAGGACAAAGGACAACAATAAAGATCAGGCAGTGTCGGGGGAACTACAGGGACCAGCGCTATGTTTGTTTGTTTAACACCTTCGTTAATAATCTTGGCAGAGCAAGTAAACAGAAGAACCAGCTGTGAGGGATTCGCAGGTACTTTCCAGTGTGAAAGCAATATTTTGCTGGGGTTGAAATTTTCACAGCCCTCAGGGTACTTGCAGAAATCACTTTGAGTCCTAAAGGTCTCACAATTTTAGGACAACAATTTTACTCGTTACTTTTTCTTCTCTGACTTAGAAGATATCACCAGAAGGCTTCCTGAAGGGTCCTGGAGGCCCTGGACGCAGGCGAAGGTCAGGCCTCCCGTTCACGCAGGGAACAGCTCCCATTGCCAACAGAGTCCTTGCACAAAGAGCTGCTCTGCAGACACCCCGATGGGCACATCTGCACTGAGACCAACCTGCCTTAAACTGGACCTGCGCTGGGGATGGGATTATCTGCGTGTCTGCAGCGTCCTGCACCACCGAGCCCACCGCTGATATTTGCTGTGAAACTGTAAGAGGTGCCATGTCCTATCTGCTTTCATACAGGACATGGAGCGAGTCATATAATAAAGAAAAACCTTTTTACATGAGGAGTCCTGCAATGCTTTCAGAGTCTATTGGGTCTCGGGGTCATCCCATGTTGGGTCTTGAAGCATCCCATGTTGGAGCAAAGCAAAATCACCCCATGAGCTCCCTGTTCACATAGCATGCGCTATGACTAGTGTCATACGAAATGTTTTCTCCTAATTTAGCTGAAAAAATAATCAGAAAAAAATCAGGAGCTTTGCAGAAAGCTGAAGAGAATTATTTAAAAACAGAAACAAGATCAGTGTTACCAAGCGGTGTTCATCGAAATGAGTAAGACACGCAGCTCTCCTAAATAACACATTCCTGATGTTTGCAGATGAAACTAGATTGGAGAAGAGATCAAAATACCAAGAAGGACGCACGGAGTGGGTCCTGTTGGGCCCGCAGGCAGTCGGAGGCAGAATGCAATCCTCTTGGGAAAACACAGCCAGGCCATTGAGGAGAAAATGATCCGAATCACGGTCTGAGGCACTGGGAGGGGGAGCCCCGTGGTACAGTGAGGCTGAGCAGGACTTATCACTGCTATTGAGGGGGGTCTCGCAACACCACTGTTTTTTCACACCATCCATCTGATGTTTTCAGAGGATCAGAGGCCGGCTAGAAAATCCTTCTGCTGTTCGCAGAGTATTTTAAGCCAGTCTGGCCCCAGGTGGATGCTGCCACCCCAGGGGAGGGTGGCAACTGCTTGCAGGAAGATAAGCTAGGGTGAATGCCTAACCAGGAGCTTTATTAAGCACGCACAGCCCAAAATATAGCCCCTGTCCCATTGCCATGGGCTCTGAGCACCGTACCAGAGCTCTGGGTGCACATCAGCAGCCCCAGCTGCCCGGTCATTGCATGCCCAGGCTGGCAGCAGCCGGGATGCACACACCGCATGCATCCTCACCGTGCTGAGCCCACTCTCAGAACCGTGTACCCCGCTGCTGGACCATCCACCCACAGGTTGCTGCTCAGTCTTGGTCTCCCTGGAGAGTCTCTGGATGGCTCTTCTGCCTGCTCGGGCAGGGATTTCCTGCAGCAAACCACCATACCAGCCAGCAACAGGGGCTGAACAAGCTGGAGACCTGGCCAGGCGATGGGAGCTCTTCTTGATCAGCGGCTCTGACATGATCCTTGTTATAGCTGTATCACTCACTCAGTGGGCATATGGCAAGTCATTCACTAAATAAAAAAATTAAATTACCCACGACTGTAAAACAGTCCATTTAGAGCGATATCCTGGCTGTAATAAGGCAATAACATTTCATTTACTGCTCCAACAGCAATCTAGCAAAGGCACGGAGGTTTCCGGGGAATGGCATGGGGCACCCCAAACACGTGCATGTTTAGGAGGGGGGTGAGGCTGCCACAACCAAGGGGTGTCCTTGGGCTGCCAGCTGGCAGCCCATCAGCTCCTATCCATGCGCAAGGGCTGCAGTGGCAGTCGCTCCTCTCGGCCCCGCTGCTCTCAGGTTGCAGGCTCACCGCGGGCACTCCCGTCTCCGCGACGTGGAGCATTAGTGTCACATTAGCCTAATGGGCAGTTTTCTCATTTCCAGGTTCCTCATCCTCATTTTCCAGGCGCAGATAAGATGTTTACACCACAGACAGCGTTGCCTATCAGCATGAAATGCTGTTGCTCTTCCCTCTCCTTGTCAGAGTGTGGAAAATGGAAGAATACTTTGTAATCCGGTTGTATGTACCCTGCACATCTTACACCTCCCACTTTTTTTTGTAGCTGCTGTTGTTCATGGAAATGGGTTGAAGCCTGGCCTGGATGTCAGGGATGGGAGGACCAGCGTCTTTCACAACCCCTTTCTCCAGAAACATCGTTCCTTCATGGCCCTACCGCAGCATCCCTGCAGTAGCCACCTTTCTGGTGATGTGGAGGCAGCAAACACCAGGCTTGAGCATTTAGTGATGAACTCCCTGGAGTGAGTTGGATGGATTAAAAAGCTGTTTAAAAAGAGTTATGAAGGAGGGGGGCTGTGATCATCCCTGAGGCACCAAAACAAGCTGGGCAGGACAGAGACGGAGCAGAGAGGAGCTTAGGCCACCCTTTGGTGCTGCAAAGTCCTCAGCAGCCTGAACCGTCTCCAGACCAGATCAGCTCAGCTCAGCAGTTCAGCTGGCATCCCCATGGCAGGGCTGCAGGAACCACGCACCGGCGCTGGGGGTTGTCTGGGGAAGCTCTGTTAACAGCAGGCAGGAGAGCAGCCCCCCTCGGGCACAGCCCCGGAGCAGCCTTGCTGCCTGCATGCCGCCCTGCTGCTGTCCCTCCCCGTGCCGGTTGGACCTGCTTGCCCTGTCTCGCTTCACAATCCCGGCAGAGCAGGGCTGACTGCTCATCCGCGTCCCTTTCTTCACCCTTTGGGCTGCTTGTCTGCCCCGCTGCGTGGACGTGAGCCTCGCCAGGCGCTGGCAGAGCCGCAGGGACACCCCTGGGCTCCTCTCCTCAGCTGCTTGTATTGCAGGGTGCAGGCAGGAGTCAAGGGCAGCCTCTCTAGCAACTGGTTTATATGGCAGAGGACAAATGGAGGTTTTCTGCAGCACCCATGAATGCAGGTGTAACCTAGGACCTGTGAACCTAGTGTCCTACAATTCTGGTTGTTTCTGCCCTACATGTGCTGGCTTTCGAGTGCACTCTGCTGAGCAGGTGGCTTGGGGAGGGGACAGGAGAGAAGTGCTGGTTCTGCAGTGCTCCTGGGAGTAGGTTACCATGTGTTAAGTGATTTGGAAGCCGGCTGGCCTGGTCACACCGAATTTCTCCAAAGGAAGGAGGATTTTAAAACACACTAACTGAAGAGCCGCTTGCCACCCCACCCCTCTGACTGATTTCCCAGAGGGACGGCAGGCTTGGACAAAGCCAGTGAAATGGTCGCCTCTGACATCCTCCCTCCCTCCATGCTACTGCCTTGCTGCCCAAAGCTGATGGGTACAAGCTCCAGAGCTTTCCAGGAACCATGTGAGAGATGCTCCTGTTGGCTGCGGGGGATCTGCTTGACAGACTCAAGCAACACCATGTCCAGGTCTTCGTCCCACCAAGCTGATCGCATTTCGCCTCCACTGTCCCTTCACTGTGATTTTTACATATTTTGAATTTTCCAGCTGATGCTGGTTTTGTGACTCGCTTTACCCACCCTGCGGTCTCTACGCAAACACAACCAATATTTCATTACTGGCACAAGAGTGCTCACACTGTCCCTTCCCATGCACCCCCTCGCTTACGTCGGGCTGTGAAAATCCTCATGGAACACATTTAGCAATTGCTGTAGCTCTCTTTCAAGCTGCCAGCATCTTCCTGTGGAATAGGCTATGGGGTAGACTTCGCACACAAGTATTTTCTTGTCAACTAACTGACAGCAATAGCTGCTAACCGAGATGTCTTGCTGTCTCCTTCTGTACGCGAGGACTGGAAGACAGCGCTAATATTCCCTCTGCAGTGTATCCTTATGATTTTTCCGTATCGAAGAGCACTCTAGACGGAGCTCCTGTCCCCACATTAGATTTCCCTGAATGCTACTTAACTGGGACATTAAGGCCAGCTAAACCTGTAGACCATCAGCACACCGTGCTGCGGCGCTCAGCCTCGCAGGGGTGAAGGCGTAGGTCAGTGGGTTGTTATTGCTGTAAACCATGAAGGATGGCGTGCGGCAGAGGAAGTCGCTAACATTTATCAGTTACAGTCTGCTTCAGAGTGAGAAACCCCAGCTTCTCCAACGCTGGGTGTCATTCTCCTCAGCCACTGCTTGTGCTGCTGACCCATGGCCAATAACTTTTAGATTAGCTTCCTATCGTCCGTGCAAGACTCTCTTTTATCCTACAGTCCGTATCCGAGCTGAGCTCCCATCAACACCTGCACCTGGAGAGGAGCTGGTTTAACACTTCAGAGCCAGGGATATCCCCTATTTCTGCCTTGTCCCAGGACACACTTCACTGCCCCATCACTCTCTGCCAGCACCACCGCATGTGGGCTGTCCTGGCAGACATCCACCATGCACTCCCCTGGATGCTCCCTCCCTAAACCTGCTCCCTCATTTGGTCAAACACAACCAGAGCTCATTTTTGGCAGTGCTGTAGTGTGGCAAAGACCACGAGGGGGCTGGTCCACCTTCACCCTGCCTCCTACCCTTCCTAGAGAAGAGGATGGAGGGGGGCAAAGGTGTGGGTGTCTTTGGACATGCTCCACACACAGCCTTCGTCCTCTGGTTCTGGTCTGTGGGCTGGTGCTCTGGGGACCCTGCCCTTGCTGGTGGGACACAGGGACATGCCTCATCTCAGGAATGCACCCAGACAGCTTTCGCTGCATTGCTTTGTATGGACGCGCGTGTTAGCCTGGGGATGTCTGCAGGAGCGTTTCCTCTGCAAACTCTTCCAGGTGGCAGTTTGGGGCACTTCTGACGGCGGTCAAGCCCCAAGATGAAAGCCTTCAGATCCTGACTCATTGCGCCGGTTATGTAAACTTTGGGTTCCGAATTCACCCATCCTCTGGAGAAAGCTTTGTGTTGATTTGGGAGCACCTCCAGGGCTCTGCACGCTCCTTTGCATGGCAGATGAATGGCTGGGGCTCCCTGCAGGGCCAGGCAGATCCTTATCCTCCTGGGGACAAGTTGTCTCAGGACTTGATGTGCAGTCACTCAATGCTCCTGCAATGCTGATGCCACCTGCGGCAGTTTTATCTGCCAAATATCCCCTGGAATTTCAGGTTTAATCTGCTGTAAACTCCTTGGCATTATTTGTCCCTTCAAAATAGTGCTGTGTTTTGATGGGTTAGTGACAAGGACATTTAATCCTGCAAGATGATCCTTCTGTTCATTTGACTGGTGTCCCTTTCATGTCAAAATCTTTGAGCCACTGAGTAAGACCTCAAACACTGCTGTTAAACTGTCAGTCCGCCGCCCTCCGAAACAGGCCCAACGTGTTGCACTGGTGTTTTTCCCCAGGGGCTAATCCCATCCCTTTTCCCTTGCTTGCGCATGCACAGGGGGTTGGGATTGTTATTTCTGATGAACTTCAAGGAGCCTCTCACGAGAGAAATAACATTTCTGCTGGTTTATTTATTTATTGATCTGCTCCCTTCCAAAGTAAAGGGAGAAAAGAGAAAAGAAGAAAAGCCAGAAGAGAGGGAGATGAAGAAGTAAGAGGGGGTGGGAGGGCAGGGAGATGAGCACCAGCTCAATCCCACCTGCCACAGTTTAATCAAAGGTTTCTACAAAGGGAGACCAAATCTTTTAAAATTTGTCCTTAGCCCTTCCCTCTGAAGCTCTACTCCCCGTTTGCCAGGGGACCAGCCAAGCCGCAGTGCCGAAGCGTCTGTCCCCAGAGGCCAAGTACCATCCTGTCTAGTGACATAAGCTTTTTAGCTACAAGCACTGCGATGGAGAAACAAGCTTCCTGCGAGTGGAAGAGGATGCCTCATGGCTCGTGAGGTGAGGAGTGGGTGCTGCCCCAGGTGAACTGCAGCTGCCAGGTACGACAGCACAGCCGGCGATTGCACTCCGTGGCTTGCAAAGGCCAGCTGACCTGGGAGGAAATGCAGCAGCCCTGCCTTTGCTTAATTGCAAATGGATTTCAATTCACCCTCTGCAAAGGATCTGATTTCTCCTGGCAGCCTTAGGACCAAGCCATCTTCCAGTAATGCCTCGCGCTTTCCAAAGTGCAGGTCCCTCAGAGATCCCAGAACCTACTGGGGTGATGGGCTACCCCACCAGAACCCCCTCCAAGCTCCTGGATTTGCTCCAGCTTTTTCATTTGCTACCAAAGACCTTGAAGGCAAAGAGGGTCACCCCTTTCAGCATAGATTCAGAGCTCACAACTTTCTGCCTGCCCCCTCTCACTGCCCTGCATGATGCTGCGATGGACTTCAGGATGCGGAAGCTCTGCCAGTCGTGCTCATCTGTGCCAGCGGCACCTCCAATAGATCCCACAAGCCAATGGGATCCTCCGACACCTGCCATGCTCATGGCCCCATCATCCCCTGCCACACGGAACACAGTGGCCATACAATTCTGCCACATCAAGGGCTGGAACCATCTCCAAGGTGTGTGCCTTCAGTCCCGTGTCCCACGTTCCCCCAAGACTCGTGACCTCGCCACAGAGCAAAGCCCTCCCTACGGGATGACAAGGGCAATGAGCCCCACTTTTGGCCATGAATCGTGCACAGAAAGGCTGGCAGTGATCTCAGCCCGGGCTGCAGCCGCTCTGCATCCCGTTCCCTGCCAGCTGCCAGGCTGCCCGCCCTTTATCTCCAGCGAGCATCTATTGCTGCACTCCACAGACCGAGTGCCTTTGAGTGGAAGAGCTCTGATGTTTATTCATCCAGGGCAGACCCAAGATACCAATGGGCTGATAACAAACACAACGGGCTGCTTGAAAGAGCAGATAGGATCTCAAAGATTGCAGCACGCTCAAGGCATTAGCCACTACTTAAGGCGCTGCCTTCATGAATATGCAGCTCCATTGTGCAGCGCTGGCTAGGACAACAGGACATATTTTAATGCTGATCTCAACCCAGCCCCTGTCTGGAAAAACCCAGCCTGGGGGATAACTGCAGAGAAATGCACATACATACCACAGAAGAACTAGCCCTGAGACCCACTTGCTGCAGAACATGGGCCATGTCCCCTGCTGCTGGTCCAGGAGTGATGCTGGGGGGTTACCACAGGCATCAGGGGTCCTGAAGTGGCAGCCGGGGGGGACAGTGGTGGTGGCCACTGTACCAGGATCCAGCAGGAAGGGAATGGAGCAAGCTCTCACAAAGCTGGTCCTTTGCAGCCAGACTTCACTAGATTTTGCTGTGCATGGGCTGAATATCTCCGTGCCTGGGGGTTGACTCAGGAGGGGCTTGCAGGGCAGAAGAAAATGCCCCAGGCAAATATTAGGATACGGCAGATGCTAGAAGGTGGGGAGGACCTGAATTAAGCACTGGAGGGGGAGCAGCCCCACAGGCAGCAGTGGGAGATGGTGCACCCACGCACACGCCCGATGAGCCACCTCCTGCCTCGCCACATTGGATGAACCCACACCAGCATCAGTGCCCGGGGGATCCCACCCCACAGCTGAGCTCGGTGGCTTGGTGGCACGGGGGGCACAGCCGGGTGGATGTCTCTGCTGTGAAACCACACTGCCCGCAAGGTCAGCCCTGCCCCGAGCCCCACCGGAGGCACCCGCCTCGCCACTCGGCTGGTGATTTGCACCACCAAGCTTGTTGGCTGGGAGCTGGGAATGAAGTATTTGTGAAATTAATTAAGACAACAGAGGCCCGAAGAAAGGGAAAGTTAATTAGTCACGGCAATCAGTTAGATTTGATCCAAAAGAACAAACAAAGAGTTAGAAGCGTGTCACTGGCGGGCTGCTTCTCTGGAAAAGGGATTACGCGGAGATTTCCACCAAAGGGAATGGCTTTGTGCTGCTGCTCCTTATGTAATTGGGGATTTAGAAGCGGCACAAAGAGTCATTACCACAAAATTTCTTTGTCAGAGAAAAAAGTTGACATTTATGAAGCACAGGAGGGAGCAGCAAAACAAGACGCATCAATAGGCAGGCACATGGGAAGGGGGCTTCCCTGTGCGATGGGGCCAGGAGAGGGGAGGGCAGTGGGGGGCTGACAGCGGACACCCCGGTGAGGAGGAGGAGAAAGAGGAGGAAGGGCAGTGGTGGGCAGAAGGAGCAAGCTATGCCAGCACCAGAAGGCAACTACAGTGTGAAAGCCAGCAGCTGAGATGCAAAAACAAGTGGGAGATGGCAAAGCCACAGCGGGGGGACAAGGGGGATACAGCAGGGATGGCACCTGGGGACACTGGACACCGGGGGAGCAGGGCAATGGGGCGACTGTGCCCAGGAGAGCTGGCTGCAGTGAATCCCAGGTTTCTGCTTGAGCTCCCTCCGTTATCTTTGCTTTCTCCTCCACAGTTAACAACTTTAATTATTTACTCTGACTCTGGCAGCTCCATTTCCCTCTGTATGGGCACAAAGTTGCCTGCTTGTTGCTAAGGCCCCCCCCAGACCTACTGTGCCAGCGCTGAGCGCAGCCCCTGGGTCCCCGAGGAGGCTCCAGCAGGCTCCGAGCACAGCATCTCACCACTGCGGTGGCACCTCTTCACCGCGGGGCATGGCAAGGCACTGGCCTGGAAAGGGGCAGGAGAAGACTTCAGGCTCCTGGGACTCCTATCAGGATGGCCTCTGCAGCTGGAATGGGTGCCCACGGGGGTGTCACAGAGGCAGGGTGTCCCCAGTTTGTGCAAGACACACCCATGCACACACTGAGCTGCGTCCCAGCCCTGCGATGGCACCCAGCTGTGCTCCAGCATCCCCTGCCATGCCAGGCACATGGCCAGGGCACCTGCAACACTCCGTGCTCTGGCTGCTGTGCTCCACCCACCCATGGCCATGGGCACTCATCCACAGCTGCTGGTGCCCAAAACCATCCCCCAAAACCTCCTGCTGGTGCCCAAAAACATTGCAAACCTCCCCAGCCCAGCAGAGCCCTGAAAGTCTTTCTGCACGAAGAGCACAGTGCTGCTGCACGGGGGACAGCAGACTCAGAGGGATTGTCCCCTGGTAAGGAGGTGACAGCAGAGCAGCCCCAAATTTAGCAGCATCACAGCCTTTTGGGGAGGACTGGCTCATTGGGTATGCTTTGTTGGAAAGCCTTCCCACCCACCCACTCCTCAAGGGCTGCCAGCACAGCCCCTCGGATGAAGACAAGGCACCCAAGGATGGAGGTGCCCACGGGGGCTGTGACCTACCCCAGGGGTGCACCCTGGAGGTGCTGTCGGCTGGGGAAGTGCTGATTGTAACCTCTGGGGGCCTGGATCCAGCACCAGGGCTTGAGCCATTGCTGTTGCAGGTTTGGAGCAGTCACCCACCTGCCAGCATTGATTTTACATCTGAAAGGCTCTGCCTGGAAATAAATAAATAAATCAACCCCCACACCCAAGTTTAGCCAGGCTCTTTTCACTCCTTTAAATGGGTTGGGCGCTGGCAGGAGACCCGGCGACCGCACAGCAGCACCCAAGCCATGGTGGAGATGAGCCTGGTCTCCCCACAGTGATGCTGGTGATGCTGGGCACAGGACAGGTTGAGGTACCCCCGAACCTCCACAGTCTGGGTGGGAGAAAATCCGGCATGCTGGCTCCCAGGGCACCCTCCTGCCCTGGTTTTATGGACAGGCTCTTCTCCCGGGATGTACGACGGGCATATATAGGGGCTGGCACCATGCAGACGACGGACGGGGGCCCATCACTCACTGCTGGCTCTGCAGCCCTGTACCTATTTATCATTAAAATACTGATTCAGACATCACTTTCAATGAAGCAGGGGAGCGAGGCAGGGTGAAGTCACCCCACACTTTCTGCTGACCCCTCTGGACAGGCTGTAAAGTCAGACCACAGCCCAGTCCCTGTTTAATGACTACCAGCCATGCAGCGCATCCCACCCACCCCGTGTCCTACATCCCTGGGACACGTCATCCCATCCACCCAAGAGAACATCTCCATCATGTCCATGTTCCTGTGCTTAAAACCCCTCTTCTGCAGGGAAAAAATAACCCACCAGGTCCCTTCCCAGGCTCCCAGCACTCCACTTTGGGCTCTGGCAAAATTTCCAGAAGTCGTTAGGGAACCTGCTCATTAGTTTCTGAGTCAAAAGGCTTTTGACACCGGCTCTGGAAGAGCAGGGGGTGTGCTGCACGCTCTCTTCAGGTCCCTCTCGCAAATGCACTTGGCTTCTGTGCTTTGATATGTGCTCCTGTCTAGACGGCACCAAAATCAAAGACCTAGAGGCTTGTGGACGTGGTGGAGGCTTGGTTACTCACAGCCACTGGCCTTGCTGCACCGTGCTCAGCCGCTCCTGTGTCCCCCCACTTGCCGTCAGCTCCGGAGGGGTGGTCCTGGATGCTCAGTGCTGCTAGGAAAAGGCACAACTGGAGATTTCTGCAAAGCTCAGCTCATCTGGAGAGAGCCAGCCTGGGCTGGGGGTCAGCTCTGGGACACAGCAGGGATGGTCCCCGGCTGCGTTCTGCACCTGCTCTGGGAGGGTCTGTCTGTGCCGTGGCTAGCGATGCCCAAACCAGAGATGCGCACTGCAGCCCGTCTTCCCATGTCCCCTGGTGTAGTGAAACACAGAGGGGCATCCCTGAGCTGCCTGGCAGCCCAGCCACTCCTGGGTTTGTGCTTTTCCACTATGCCTTTTGGGAGACGATTGCTGGTTTTTAATTAATTGTGTTAAAAACAGAAAAAAAAAAAAAAAGGAAAAAAAACCCAGCAACAAGTAATGCAGCTCTTCCCCCGGGGCAGCCCAGCCTGGAGCTGGAGCTGGTTTGGGGGGCCTGGGCAGCGAGGCGAGGAGGGTGTCAAGCGGAGGGACACGTTGCTGGCTGTTGGTGTGCATGCCGGTGTCGGTGTCCCCGCTGCGCCCCGGGGAGCCCAGCGTGCCCGCCAATGGTGTGAAAAGCTGGCTGGAGGCTGGGGAGCGAGGGAGGACCCTGTCAGCAGACCGCAGGAACACGATGGCCTGTCAAATCTGCTCCTCGCTCATTTGCTTAGTGACCGTGACCGGCAGCGGCAGCCCAACACAGGCAGGACTATCCCCCCCCCCCGTTTGGAAACGACTTGTTTTGTTCGCAGGCATCTGGCTCATGAAAAATGCAGCCGCCCGTTGCCTTGTACATGGAATTTGTTTTAGCTCTGAATTCTCAGGTTTGGTGCCAGGAGAGGGACAGATCTGTCCCCAGCCGACTCCGTGTGAAGGCACGGGAGAGTTAAGCCCCCCCCTAGCCAATCCCTCTGCCCCATCTCCCATCCTCATGCCCTCCACCCTGCCCCAGCCCTGCCAGGGCTGCTGGGGGACACACAGAGCACGAGCCTTGTGCCTCATCCCATTTCCAGCCTCCTCCTGGGCAGAGGTGCAGCGCTGCCCGAGGAGACCTCATAAATAACAGAAAAGGCACGGGAAAGCACTTTCCAGAGCCACGCCAGCCCCGTCACACAGGGACATGCGTGCGCACACGGTGCCACCCCGTGCTGCCTGCCAGCCTGCCCTCCTCAGGGCAGTGAACAGCTTTTCTGGGGCCGCTGGAGTGAGGGCTGGGGAAACAGGAGCCCCAGCATGGTCCCAAGTGAGTGGCTGTGAGTGCGTGGATGGGTGACTGCCCTGTCCTCCCATGATGGCACGGTGTGTCCCTGGTCCTTCTCCTGGGGACGTGTTCCTGGGGCTGGTGCTGCTGCCAGACCCCCCAGACTGGGTCCAAAACCAGGTAACTCTCCTAGATCAGCACATTCTAGGGCTGGGAGTTCTGTGCATTGGCAGGACAGGCTGAGCCTCACACTGATGGAGCCACGTGGCACCCTGCATCCTCCAGGCCATTTCCAGACCTGGGTGGGGGCTCAGCGCTGGGGTCTTCCAAGGCACAAGTGCCTTGGGATGGGATGGGATGGGAGAAAGCAATGACCTGCTCTGTGCTTGGAGCAGAGAGGACAGCGGTGCAGTGTGAGATGCTCCCTATTCCCAGGTGCCCTGGGACTGTGCAGCCTTCGGTGCTGACCCATGGGGCAGACGAGCCAGTGCCACAGTCCCCAGGGCAAGGAGAGGTGGTGTCTGCTCCTGCTCAGCTCACCTGGCGCAGGGGCTGCAGCTCCCATCTGGATGCACGGACACATGTGCCCATTGCCAGCACCTCTGGGCATCAATAAAACATCAGTCTCAGGAGAAGCAGCCACTGCCAGCTGCAACATCACCTAGACACAGAATCACAGAATCCCAGACTGGTTAGGGTTAGAAGGGACCTCTGGAGATCATCCAGCCCAACTCCCTGACAAAGCAGGGTCACCCAGAGCATGTTGCACAGGGTCGTGTCCAGGCGGGTTTGAATATCTCCAGAGAAGGAGACTCCCCACCCTCCCTGGGCAGCTTGTGCCAGGGCTCTGACACCCTCACAGTGAAGAAGTTTTCCCTCATTTTCAGATGGAACTTTCCATGTTTCAGTTTGTGCCCGTTGCCCCTTGTCCTGTCACTGGGCACCACTGAGAAGAGTCTGACCCCATCCCCTTGACACCCCCCCCTAAGGTATTTGTGAGCATTGATAAGTTCTCCCCTCAGTCTGCTCTTCTCCAGCTGAACAGCCCCAGCTCCCTCAGCCTCTCCTCGCAGCAGAGATGCTCCAGCCCTCTGACCATCTCCGTACCCCTCCGCTGGACTCTCTCCAGTAGTTCCTTGTCTGTCTTGAACTGGGGGGCCCAGAACTGGACCCAGTTACTCCAGGTGTGGCCTCACCAGGGCAGTGTAGAGGGGGAGGAGAATCTCCCTTGACCTGCCGGCCAACACTTCCAAAGACACTTCCAAATGCCCAGCAGGGAAGGGCTGTGCGGGCACAACCCTCAGACACAGGGTTCAGGAGGTGGCACCGGCTGCCAGGTCCATCTCCCTGGGTTTTGGGGTGATCCTAACCTGCCAGACACCATCAGAGCTGTAGAACAGTCCCCCACCATCCCACAGCTGAACGCCCCCAGGGGCAGCACAGCAGGCAGGGCTGGTCAAGCCTCCCAGCAGCAACCTTCACAGGACTCGAGGGTGCAGGATGAAGCACTGTTCCCCAAGGTGTGGGCCACACCATGGGACCTCAGCCAGCCTATGCTCAGTCCCAGCTACGTGATGCCTCTTTCTTTCCCCCCTGTTTGTGTGGAGGGCAGAGCACTCGGGTGCACCAGGCTGCACCGGGCAGCAAAGCCTGGTGTGCTGGAAGCTGAACGACCCACTACTTCTTGCACAGTAGGGGAAGGACAGTGCGAGAGTATTTAAAATCTAGTGTCCTGCAACCATTTCACAGTTGCTGGTATCCAAAGGGGCTGTGGATTCATAAATCAATATCCTCAATAAAAAAAAAAAGTTCCATGCAGCACAGAGAGGTCTGTATGAGACCGATCTTGGCAGATAAAGAGGAATTGATCTCCGAGCTAAAAAGCAGTGGTTGCTTAGGTGCGAGAAACCACGGTGTGGCTCGAATCGAGCTCCCCCCGACGCTGAACGTGCCTGTGGCATCGAGTGGACGAGTTCCACAAAGCTGAGAACAATTATGAGCTGAATCAGCTGGAAGAGCACATTTAATCTGAAAAATTTGAATCATAATTCTGAGCTCTGAAGAATACTTTATCAGCTACCCGAAGAGACAATCCCTCAATCAGGAGAGCAGAGGCCTGTTAAGAAAAGCGGGCCGGCATTAGACAAAAGTGAAACCAGCTGTAGAGAATGAAAGCAGCAATACACAGTGACCGGGAGGACGGGAAGCCGATCATTTCCAACCTTGCAAAGTGACAAAACAACTGTGGGAGACAATGAGAAGTGGTGTTTGGACACCTGCAGCATCCCGCACAGCCAGCGTCAGCAGCGGGGCCCGGGGGGTTCGGCCGGCGTGGCTCAGGACCTGCCGTGCCCTCCCGTGGGGGTCCAGCTGGGTGAAGATTTGTTTTCTTCTCAGCAAGGGTCATTAGCCATTGGAAGGGGCTGCCCAGGGAGGTGGTGGAGTCACCATCTCTGGAGGGGTTTAAGAAAAGACTGGCCATGGCACTTAGTGCCACGGTCTAGTTGCCATGGTGGTGTCAGGGCAATGGTTGGACTCGATGATCCCAGAGGGCTCTTCCAACCCGATTGATTCTGTGATTCTGTGAAATGAGGAGGTGCTTTTGGCTGGTGGGGTTGACAGAGGTGGAGGAAACGGAGTGGGGAGGTTGGAAAGAGCTGGATACGGAGCTCTGCGTCCTGCCATGCCGCCGCTCCGTGAGTGGATGAGTAGCAGGGAGGTTTCAGGTGAGTGGAAGCAGGCTGGTATCACGCTGGTGTTTGAAAAGGTCAGCCTGACATCCATGCCGGGCAGTGTCACAGAGAGGCTTGTACAGGGCACGGTTACGGAGGAGCCAGAGGAAGGTGGCGTAACCAGCGCCAGTCAACACGGGTTTGTAGTGTCAGCTCGACAGGGTTGTTTTGGGGGTGTGGGACAGTTTTGACGGCCAAAGGGAATGGTGCAGACCTCTGGGCTTACTTCCCCTTGGTTATGAGCCAGAGAGCTTCCTCCACCCCACCATGCCCTCCAGCAACTGAGGCACAAACCTGGATCCTCGCTCCGTGGGGGGGACGTAGGGGCTTTGGGGAGAGCCCTCAGGCCATTGCAGCCACCCCAGGAGGTGCTGGAATCCCTGAGCCAAAGGGCTGATCCTGCCAGGGTCCACAGCCTGCTCTCACACAGGGATGGCTACTGCAACCCCAGCCAGCTCGGCATGGAGACACGTGGATCAAACCCCTGTGCTGGGGGCTGGGAGGGTGAGAACAGCGATGGATTTGGGGGCAGGATGCCCAGGAAGAGAGGTTGGATGATCGTGTGGAGAGAAAGGCTGACATCCTGGTCTGGATGACCCCGCTGGGCTGCAGCACGCCAGGCTCAGCCACATATTCTGTGGGGTCTGTGGGCAGAGAGCACCCTGCCCCAGCCAGGCTGTTCCCAAGTTCAAAGCAGCTCATAAGCTGCTCAGCTAATGCTGATTTATCGCCGCCCGGAGCTGTGGCACGTCCCACCTGCACAGCATCACTGGACCAGCTCCAGCTCGTCCCCAGCTCTGCCTGCGAGGAGGGTTGGTCCCCTGCCCTCTGCGGGGATGGGTTTCCCCGCCGGTGTCCTGCCTGCCTCCTCCTCTCGAGGCAGCTGGCTTTCGTCCTTGCAAATGGTATTAATAAATGCGCGGAGGGGCCGCTGGAATTGGCTGCAGCCGGATTGCGTCTCAAGGTCTGCTCTCCCCTCGCAGGCGAGGGGCTGCACGCACACCTTCCTGAGGAGCCGCTCCGGCCTCGTTAGCCAGACGGATGGAGCGGGGAGGGGAGGAGGAGGCGAGAGCAACCCGTGAATCGGAGCACCGAGACCTCGAAGAAACCTGCTTTGATTCTGAGAGAGGCTGGGGCGGTGGGGCCGTGGCCTTGGCAGGGCATTAAGGATGCAGGCGCGGAGCCGGCGAGGGGAGCGGGGTTGCAAACCAAGCAGGTGTTGACAAGCAAATCGCAGCTCCTCCGGGAGCGCGTTTTGGGACGACCTGCCCCATGGCCCACGGTGGCCCTGCCGCTGGTCACCCCTCGCACATGACAGGAAGGGCGATGGCACCGGAGCACCGCGGGCTTGTGCAGGGACTGAAAAACTGATGAGAGCCTCTAATCTGTGAACTCCTCTGGCAGAGGAGGGACGGCGGAGTGTTCGGCATGGGGAACGCTGGCGCTCCTGCTGCTGACACCCACCCTGCCCGCCGCGGGAGCCAAGGGGCACGTGCCAACAGCACCATGACTGCACGTGCATGGGAAGAGGCACCAGAAAACACCCCGGGGAGCAGAGCCGGGGAGGCAGGAGGCACCATGGGCAAACCCAGCCCGGCACTCGTTGGGCAACCCCGCGGCTCGCTGGCCTGTGGGCACGCAGCGAGCAGCGTGGCAGCACCAGGATGGGAGTGCATATCCCAGAGCTGCAGTCCCTGGCGTGTTTTTCTCTCTTCCCCTCATTTCTGTTCATAAAGGTCTGAGCTTAAGTAATGAGGTTTCTTTTTTCTTTTTTTTCTTCTGCAGGAAGATACACAAGTGTGCCAATGTAAATTGCTCCATTTGGAGGGCTAATTGCACTAAAAGGCAGCCTGATCTGTGGTTTTTCTCTATTTTACATTAGCAGCTGAGCTGTCAGATCTGAAATGGAAACTCATTTTTAAGGCTTTGCATTTACAGTGGCTTCAACAATGAAAAATGTTCCCTGACAGTAATAGAAGGCAAACCTCATTAGAGAAACTTAAACCAAAGCGGCGCAGTGCTAAAGCCCTCGGGCTGCTTCCGAGCATCTTAAGAGGGAACAAGAGCATTTTTCACATGACTCTCTCTGCCCGTGGAGTGCTCTGGCTCTTCTTGACTGCCGCTGTGCCCGCAGGAGCCGTACATCTGACACGCACAGCGTTTCAACAGAGATGGCAAATGGCTTTTTCTCAGGGGTGCAGGCTGCCGAGGCGTTTCAGGGCTGGAGAACCCGGCTGGCTGCTTTGCCCACTCCTGGGCTGGCATTTTTGGGGTGGTCGGATCGCCCCGGGGGCTGTGACAGTGGCAGCTGCAATGTGCAGCGCAGCGCGTGTGGCACCCAGAAGCACAACTCAGGGCTCTGTTATTTGCCCATCCCTGTGCTGGTTTCAGGCGTGCTGCCCGCCAGCACCACCAGGAATGGATGCTGAGAAGGGTGGTCAGCCCTCCCCAGCCCCAGCTCCTTCCCTTTGCCCCACGGGAGCTGCCCCAGCTGCCAGCCAAGCCCAGGGCAGTGGTGATCCATAGGGGATCTGCAGCCCCTCACTGCTCTCGCCCATCCCCTGGGGCTGTCCAAGCCTCTGCCACCCAGCCTAACAAATTACCCCCAGCAGCAGACGTTAAAAGCCTGCACGTTGCAAATTCAAGGTAAGAATGGCTGGGCAGGGCGTCTCTGCCAGCTTTACCAGGGCCTATTTGCATCCACATTAATATCCACGCAGTGATTTGCATGGCCATGAGCTATTTTTAACCTGGGAGCTCAGCTCATTCAGCACAGAGCTCAGCCTGCTCTGGGGTCAGGGATCAGCCCGTACTGTGGCATGCTGGGGATGCGCAGGGTTTACGGAGGAGGAGGCTCCTCGTGGCCACAGAGCTGCTGGGACAGCAATGGGAAGCGCAGCATGGGTGCAGAGGTCCCAAACCAGAGCCCACACCGGGCTCCGCGAGGCTGCAAACTGCCCCCAGCGCTTTCGTGCTGCCTCCTGGTCTGTGTTCGTCTCCCACAGGCTCCAGCCTGACTCTGACGAATGCTTTAACCCTGTTCAGCTGCCCTGTATTTCCTGGACATCCAAGATGAGGTCCAGCTGGAATGCCACAGCCCCGTGGCAGGGCAGCACAGGGTCCCAGGGCATGGCACAGCCCCATGGCAGGGTGACACAGGGTCTCCATGGCATGGCACAGCCCCATGGCAGGGTGGCACAGGGTCCCCAGGGCATGGCACAGCCCCATGGCAGGATGGCACAGGGTCCCAGGGCATGGCACAGCCCCATGGCAGGGCACCATAGGGTCCCCAGCGCATGGCACATCCCCATGGCAGGGTGCCACAGGGTCCCAGGGCATGGCACAGCCCCATGGCAGGATGGCACAGGGTCCCCAGGAAGGCACAGCCCCATGGCAGGGTGGCACAGGGTTTCCATGGCATGGCACAGCCCCATGGCAGGGCAGCACAGAGTCCCAGGGCATGGCACAGCCACCCAGCGTGACTGTGACAGGTTTCCCTGAGCACCAGCCCCAGCCGAAGCCCCAGTGACCACTCCAGGATCCAGGAGCAGGGAGTTGTCTGGCTTTTATTGTAAAAGGCTCCGGGTTTGGACGAGCCCTGTTTGCAGCCCCAGGGACAGCCCCAGCAGAGCTCCTGCCTGGAGAAGGTGCTGTCCTCTCCCTTTTCAGGGCACAAATCCGTCGGTGGAGCCTGGCAGCTAGAGAAAGGGCTCCAGTGTCTAAGCCAAAGGGTCAAGAGAAGGTGTGAACATAGAATCATAGAATCACAGGATGGTTTGGGTTGGAAGGGACCTTAAAGATCATCTAGTTCCAACCCCCTGCCACGGGCAGGGACACCTTCCACCAGACCAGGTTGCTCCAAGCCCCATCCAACCTGCCCTTGAACACTGCCAGGGAGGGGGCAGCCACAGCTTCTCTGGGCAACCTGGGCCAGGGTCTCACCACCCTCACAGCAAAGAATTTCTTCCTAATATCTCATCTCAATCTCCCCTCTTTCAGTTTAAAGCCATTCCCCCTCGTCCTGTCATTCCATACCCTTGTCAAAAGCCCCTCTCCAGCTTTCCTGTAGCCCCTTCAGGTACTGGAAGGTGCTAGAAGGTCTCCCTGGAGCCTTCTCTTCTCCAGGCTGAACAGCCCCAACTCTCTCAGCCTGTCTCCATAGCAGAGGGGCTCCAGCCCTCGGAGCATCTCCGTGGCTTCCTCTGGACTCGCCCCAACAGCTCCATGCCCTTCTTATGTTGGGGACAACATGTCTTCCCTGCCAGCAGCCTTCCCTGCCCATCCCTCCCCTTGGACTTCCTTAGGACTTTCATGGAGGGATCCCTTCAGCATCCTGGCTTCTGTAAATCCCCTTCCTAAGGCATCTCCTGAGCTTTCCTACAACATGAGCAGTGGGTCAGCCCAAGGGTGTCCTCACCACGTCCCCTCTGCCCGCTCCCCTGCCAGCCCCCGTGCATGGGAGACCACTTCTGCCAGACGCAACACACTCAGCCTGGAATCCTCCTCCCTTCACTGTGGCCTGAAGGTGACATTTTGGGGAAAATGTGAGTAAAATCTGTGCAGCCATTTTCCAATTAAGTGAGGGCAAAAGCAGGACCCACTGTACCTGGGCTGGCACCGTGCTCCCAGGACCCAGCACCCATGGGGTGGCCAGGACCTCTTCCCTGGGCTGCTCTCATGGGGTGATGCCTTCACATCCTTCCAGCAACGGTGTTAAGAAATTTATTTTCCCCGTAGCTGTTTTCTCTTGGAAAAAAACACGTTTTAATTTGCACTGCAAATTTTCTACAATAGTTTCTCTCCGCATTTTCTGGGGATTTTTACTGGAAACAATTTTGACCAGCCAAAATATTTCACTTATTTGGTTTCCAAAAATCTCCGGCTCTTTCAATTGCTTGATAAAAACCCTGACAAATGTAATCAGTCACAGTTATTCCCTGCAGAAATGTTTTCATTTGACCAAAAAAAAAAAAAAGAAGAGAAAAGAACAAATATTCATAGCAAAAAGACACTTGGCTTCTGCATCCTGCTGCCTCTCCATCCCAGACTGAAGGAGCCAGGGCTTGGATATGGGTATCCCACTCGGGGCATCGCAGCGAGGACCTGGCTGAGTTGAACACACCACATAGCAGCTCCAGGGACCTGGTGGGGTCCCTACCCCAGAGGCTGGGGACACATGGTTGGAGGGCAGTGCCCTGGAGCAAGTGATGCTGATGGAGGGCTGAGGTGTCCCAACATCCCCAAGGGGAAGCATCCTGCTTCTGCTGCAAGGTCCCCGCACTGCTGGGACCTGGCACGGCTCCTACGTGATCACTGCACCCAGGGGAAGCTTGGCTTTCTGTCAGACCTTAAAATAAACTCACTTGGCACCTTGGGGAAAAAGGAGGTGATTTCAGTGACAGCGCTGCCTAAACATCTCTCCCTGTGCTGGCTGCTTGTGGCCTGGGTGAGGTTGCTTCTGCCTGAGATTTCACACCAAAGGAGGTGTTTGCTGAGGGCATCAGTGATGCTTTTTACCTCGCTTGTCCCCAGACGCGGCTTGAGCTAAAGAGCAACTGCAGAGCCACAGCCTGCGGGCTGCAGGCATGGGAGGTCACCCAGACTGGAGGACCCTGCACTGTGGCCGTCACCGTGGCCTCTGCTGGGGTGCCCAGGTGGGAGATCTTCTCCCTGCCCTCACAGAAAAGTGCTGGGAGATGAAGGCTGAGGTCTGGCCATCACAGCCACCTCTCCCCTGCTCGTCCCGGCCACGGCAGGGTTAAATGCACCCTGAGCATCTGCATCTGCGCTCCCAGGATAGTCTGTTCTCTCCTCCACACTGCCGGGGAGAGCAGGGAGACGTCTGCCTTCCCTCCCACTCCCTTATTACTCACCAGAGCGGATCTGGACTCCAGATGGGCCGGAACCGTTTTTTCTCACAGGAGGTTTGGGGGAAGGTGGTGGGGGGCCAGGAGCCCAATCCAGCCCTCCACGCGACCGACACATCCCGGGAACTCCCAGACCGGCTCCCTCAGCTCCATCCTCATCTGCCAGGAGCTGGGGTGCTCCCCAGTGCCCAGGGTTTCTGGAGGGCAGCAGCTGAGGGTGGAGGAGGAGCAGTCCTGGTTAGGGAGAGTGGGGTGCAGGGCTGTGCACCCCATATGGCACCCACGCACCTGGGGTTTGGCTCAGAGGGGGCTCCAGGAGCAAGGTGGGTTGCAGCCGCCTCTCAGCTTTCTGGCTTTATTCAAATGGAGAATTTATCCAGGCAGGCATCTCCTATGGCTGTCCAGCTTTCTCTGCCTTTAGGAAAACCACTCAGACTCCGCTTTTGATGGCAGGTGCTGTATCTCGGAGACGTCTCCAATCTCTCAGCATCTCGGGTCTCCCTCCATTACGTCTTTCTTGCTCAGGCACCTGCTGCCATGACCATCTTCTGCTTCCCTGTGTCCATCCCATCAGCATCCCCTCCTGACACATCGGTGGCTGTCCAGGCTGCGCAGGAGCCCTCACCCTCTGTCTGAGCAGCCTCATGCCAGGATGGACAGCAGGAGCTGAGAGGTGCAGAAGTCCTGCCCAGGTCTGCCAGCACTGCCTGTGGCAGGTGATGCTGAGCCAGGCCTGGATGCGGCCACACCAGAGTAGGCCAATGGTTCCCCAAAACCTGGGAGCCTGCAAGCTCTGCTGTGCACGATGGGTACGTGCAGTCATAGCCTGGTTCCCCGGCTCGGCTTGGACAGGAGCTGGGGCTGTTTCCATTGCGGATTCCTGCTCTGGCTCAACACCTGACATGGCCTCTTCTTTTCATAGAACCATAGAATCACAGACTGGTTTGGGTTGGAAGGGACCTTAAAGCCCATCTAGTTCCAACCCCCCTGCCACGGGCAGGGACACCTTCCACCAGACCAGGTTGCTCCAAGCCCCATCCAGCCTGGCCTTGAACACTGCCAGGGAGGGGGCAGCCACAGCTTCTCTGGGCAACCTGGGCCAGGGTCTCACCACCCTCACAGCAAAGAATTTCTTCCTAATATCTCATCTCAATCTCCCCTCTTTCAGTTTAAAACCATTCCCCCTCGTCCTGTCACTCCATGCCCTTGTCAAAAGCCCCTCTCCTGCTTTCCTGTAGTCCCTTCAGGCGCTGGAAGGTGCTAGAAGGTCTCCCTGGAGCCTTCTCTTCTCCAGGCTGAACAGCCCCAACTCTCTCAGCCTGTCTCCAGAGCAGAGGGGCTCCAGCCCTCGGATCATCTCTGTGGCCTCCTCTGGACTCACTCCAACAGCTCCGTGTCCTTCTTCTGTTGGGGATTGTGGGCATTTCCACCCTGTGTGGCAGAGGTACTAGACAATTAAGGAGAGGCACTGGGCTCATCCCACCCCCTCCTGTAGTCCCCTCCATCCCTGTGGCAGACAGCTCCGAGTCACCGGAGCATCCCAGAAGGGACTTCCCAAGGCGCTCAGCAGAGACAAAGCAATATACATCCCAGCTGCCTTTGTGCCTTCATCACACTTCTGTGTGCACACACAGGCGACTGCTGGTGCATTGCAGAGGGCCTCGGTGGTGCAGGCTTGGGGCTGACACCCCAACAGAGAGCTGCTGCACTCCAGGACCCAGGCAGGAAGGAGGTGAAGCTTCAGCTGTATCTCAGATAAAGCCAAATGCAGGCACCAGGAGCTGTAAGGGATTTAGAGCTGCACCAGCCCCAGCATGTGCAAGTCCCAGGCTCTGTCCCAGGCTGGGAGAAGATTCCCTCAGCCCAGAGCAATTACTAAGACACCGGAGCACAGGACATCACTCCCAATGCCCTACCTCCCCGGTCTCTGGCCTCTCCCTTGCCATCTCCCCAGACTGGTTGCCATCTCTCCATGTAGGGGACAACATGCCGGGCGGTGCCGGGTTGCTCAGAGCTCCTGGGGAGCCGAATTCCTGGGCAGGTAGAGGGGCTGCTCGACCACCGCAGCCCATGGGGCACTGCCCGAGGTGGGTCCAGGGGGCAAGGAGCAGCCCCAGCAGTGTGCGTGCGGGCACTGCAGCTTGCGTGCGGGTCCGGGGGCCGGCAGCGCCTCGGCTCCCTCCGCAGCAACCCAGATGGTCTGTGGGTGGGAATCTCGGCAGGTTGGTGGTGGCAACTTGATGAATGGGCTGTAGAATTTGGTGAGATAATTAAAGAACCTGACTCTCACAGTGTACCTGATAACAAATGAGGTGTCTCTTTTCCTTTTCTGTTTCGCATGGTGAATTGTATTTCTAAAGATTAATGGATTTACCATTTCTAGTTCAACAATGGTCCCATTCCCCACCCCGTTACCGTGAGGTGCATCCCCCTGCCTCCATCCCCAAGGTGTCTCAGCCAACGGCACAGCCCTACTTTGCAGAGACATGGGGAGGCTTTGGGGTCTGACAAGCCTTGGCCTTGGGCCTAGGGCTAGAGCGGGGAGCAGTCATGGAGAAACCAGAAGTCCTGCTGTCCATGCACATGGCATCTGGCCCTCTGGGAGACAGGGCTGAGGGCTGCAAGGTGCTGCATAGACGTGTTCCCAGTCCGGTGGCATCAGGCCACTTGGGATGCCAAGGAATCTGTGTACAGACCTGTCCGCCTAGCAGACAATGCCTGGAGGTAGCACAGTCAGGGGGTGGGAAGGATGGATGATTTGGGGGAGATCAGGGATGCTCTGAGCCACACAAACCAGGAGGAAAGAGCCTGGCTGGCTCTGCTGTGCACACCGGTTAGTGACAACCAAAATATGTGTCCAGCTGAGGTGTGAGCACTGGTCCGAGCTGCAAAAGCCTCTGCCCAGCATCCTGGGGGCTGAGAGGCCAGTCTGGCAGCAGCTCCAGCCTGTGCTCTGCGGCTGCTCCTCCCTGGCTCAGGCACAGGGCACTTTGCCCAGGGGACAGCACCCTCCTCTGTCCTGACAGCTCCTTTCCATCTGGGTCACACCTTCCATGGTGAGAAGCGCTGGCAAGGAAGACACTTGGCGAGCACAGCTCTGGCCAGGGAGCAAGCATGGTGGGATCCTTGAGGCAAACAGCCCCCCCATGCTCCTAGAGCCAGCGGGAGGCACGAGATGCTCCTGCACGATGGTGGCATTGGCTCACCAAGGAGTGATCCCCCCAACGCTGTCTGCACGCATGTCCGAGCAGCAAGGGACTGAGCGAGCCATCGAAGCGTCTCCAAAATGTGCTTATATATTATATAGACATTTAAATTAGGTACCTGTGCAAATTAGCAGGTCATTAATCACCCATTCGTTTAATTGGTTTTCCTGCCAAATTGGTTACAGATAAATAATTAAAGCTAAAAAGTGGGTTTGGATGCATTCCTCTGGAAAGTCGGGTCAGTAGCTGGAAAGAAAACCTTTTAACTCCTCCGCTGGCACAGTCTGTCACCAGTGGGCAGGGACTGGGGAGGGCGGCAGGGCCAGGGGTGCCCATCTGAGGGGCAGGGAGGAGGTGCGGGGGGTCCCTGCCCGTGCTGGCACTGGGCTCATCTTTGCATGCTGTCCCCTGGGGAGGCTTTTCCAGGGAGAAGGTGCCTGCCTGAGGGTGCATCTCTGGAGCAAGGAACTGCAGGCAGACCAGGAGAGTGTCCCACTCCCGCGCGCTGCGAGTGTGGGTTTTTCAGTGCGCTTGGCTGCTAATCATGCATAATAATCGCATTTGCAGAACACAAATGTCACTTGGCTAAGTGCTTTAATTTACTGCCCTGTAAACACACCCTGGGGATGTCTGGGCCCATAAAACATTGACAAGGGCCCTCGTTTCCTGGACATTGTCCCCCATAGACCCCTTTATCAGATGGTATGTCCATGGGCCGCGTCCTCCCAGCTGGCCGAGGATGGGCCACGGTGCAGCCTGGGCTCTCGATGTGATGGGGAAAGAGACGGGTCACCATTCGCCCCTGAGCTTGCCCACCCTGTGCAGCCCTGGGGTGCTTGTACCAGCCCAGCATCTTGTCCCAGGCAGGGGCAGGAGGTGCTGAGTAGGGTTGTGCTGAGCACCTAGGTCTCAGGAGCGTGGGTCCTGCCCCACATCTCTGCCCAAGCCTGCTGAGGGACATGCCCCCATCCCATCCCATCCCATCCCATCCCATCCCATCCCTTCCCACAGGACCCAGCCTAGCCTCCCCAAGTGGACACTATACACCTTTCCCTGTCTGTGGGACATGAACCACATATATGGGGACACGTCCAGCCATCACTCAGGCTGCTGCTCCCCATCAGCAGGCGCAACCCAGGGCACTGAGTCGGGCTGGTTCCCGCAGAGCCCGGGGAATGCATGAGCAGGGGTTGATGCTGCCTTGATTCGATCCCGGGAGCCCAAGCAGCCCTTTCCAGCCAGCAGCAGCTGAGGGGTCTTTGGGGATTTCTCAGGCTTCCCAGAGGGACGGAATCTCCTTCCCAGAGCCTTTCCTCTCAGTGGAGGAGAGCTGGGCACAGGAGCGCCCTTGGGCTGAACAGGCACTGGTTGATTCACTGCAAATTAAATGGGAGGATAAACAGAGGCAGGTCAGTGGCAGAGGCTCTTATTTTACAAGGACAAACTTTAATGAACTAAGAGGGCTAAGGCCCGGGTAGCTGGACCTCTTCCCCTTCCTTTTTAAATACAGGCTCTGTACTTGCTGTTCCCTGGTGGCCCCCGAGCCTCCCAAGAGTTGCTGGATCCATGCAGCATGGGCTACACTCCCGAGCCTGGGCAGCACTGGGACTCTCAGGAGTCTCCCTTCCAGCTCCACCGTGGTCCCGTCCTGCTCCAAGACGAGGAGCCATGGTGCCCCCGGACCTCTTATTTGCTCTGGGCCTCTTGCCAAGCATCAGTCTGCTCCAGAAACTGCAGCTCTTTTGGATGGGGTGGGCTCCACTAAGCACTGCTTGACCCTG
This sequence comes from Nyctibius grandis, assembly GCF_013368605.1. Lineage (NCBI taxonomy): Eukaryota > Metazoa > Chordata > Aves > Nyctibiiformes > Nyctibiidae > Nyctibius > Nyctibius grandis. Next base: position 6,995,610 of record NC_090679.1, read on the forward strand.
GGCACTTGCCATCCAGGGCTCGTAGCCCAGCAGTCCCTCTTGGTCCATCTAGGACAATTTCAGCATCCTTCGTTGCTTTCTGATTGTCTCAGCCCCTTTCCCTTGTTGTTCTCGTTAAAGGCAGATCTCAATAAGTAGTTCACTAACTCAGCCATTTGAGAATCATCATTAATTTAATATCCTTCCTCATTTATTAATGGGACCACTTTGTCTTGACTCTCCGGTATTTCCCTTTCCCCTTGATATATTTGTAAAAGCCCTTCCTATTCCCCTTAGCCGCATGGCTACCACTAATGTTTGCTTTTCCTGCTGTCTTTAACATTGCTCTTCAACCTTAAACGACTTGGGCTTCTCCGGCTTCTTTTGGCTTCGTGCAGGGCTTTTCTCCTCCACGCCAGAGCTGTCCTGCTGTGGGCAGCCCCTCGGAAAACAGCAGAACCCTGCCTGCAGCACACTCCTCTGGCAGCTCCTGGCTGGATCCTGAGGGAGCTCCAGGACTTGTTCTTGCCCTGGCAGAGGGTCCTGATGGAGTCGGCACAACAGGATATCTGGTCATTGCATTGTGAGAGCTTCCCAGAGAGACCATCCGAACTGGAACAGGGCAGGCATCTCCGAACCCCTCACCGGTCGCCCATCACCTCTCCCTGCCCTGGCCCACACTGCACCCCCACATGCGGCTCAGCCGGACCCCAGGATGGGTGTTACCCACCCCCCATTTGACCCACAGCACTGTGTGAACCCAGCTTTGGCTTTTGCAGCATGGCAGTAGGTCTGGCTGGCCCTTGCCATGATGCCTGTAGCCAGCGCTCATCCTCGCAGGCTGCATTCACCAGGTCTTGGACACACACTGGTCGGGGAGGATGGCAGCCAAGCCCAGTCCCCATCCCACTGCTGCTTCCACACTCCTTGCCTCAGCAGCTGCTGGAGATGGGGAGGTCCAGGATCCAACGCTGGGCAAGAAGATCCCAAAGACTTGATCATTCAAGCCCTGTGGGAGGAAAAGGTGTGGGAGCAAAGGGAGCAGGCAAGAAGTTACAGGCAGGGCTGCGGAGCGAGTGGGAGCCCAGAGCACAGCCTAAGAGGAGGGTCGGCTCGGCTGTGCTGTTGCCAGGGTGATGGGAAGCAGAGGGTTGGGGATGTGCCTGTTTACATAAGAATCATTGATTAATGAACATACAGGCGAGATAATGAACCAAGGGCCTGGAGATGCCAGAGTTATCTCTCCATTGCAAGGCGGGTAGTTTAGTGATTTGGCTGCAGAGCCTTCCTGGTGCACCCCACTCTGCACCCCAGCCTGTGTGTCCTGACCAAGCCAGGTCCGCAGCAGCATGCAGCAGTGTGGGGACCCAAATCTGTGGGAGAAGAGAGCCCCCACAAGATGGACTTCACCTCCCCGTGCCCCTCCAGAGCCACACGAAGGTGTCCAGGCAGCGACAGCACTGGGATGGTCCTGCTGGCAGCTGCTGGGAGAACAAATGCCTCCCAAGCTCCCTCCCCGCAAACTTGGGAGAGAATAGGCCTCCCCCCTTGCCACCAGTGCTGATAGAGCTGCCCAGTTTTTGGGTGCATAGTGGAGCCTGGGCATCTCCCAGGTGCCATGCAGAGATATTGAGTAGCCAGGTGGGAAGCCCAAGCAAGTCCTGCTGCCCACCACCCCTCCAGGTCATCATCTCCCCTGGGTTTGCCATGAGATGGCCTATATCCTACCCACCACCCTTCCAGGTCACTCTCTTCCTCCAGGACTGCCCAGGGACGGTTTGATCCCATAGCCTGCCATGAGCAAGATGTGTCAACCTCTGTTCACTCGGACGGCTGAATCAGTTGGTCACACCGCTGGTGTCTCCCAGGTCACAGCCACCAGAAACAACCCATGTGGAAAGGCTTCCCACAGACGTCTGGTGTTTGTTAGCACCTAGAAGGTGATTCTTGCACTCCCACCTTGATGACCATGTGTGGGGATACCCTGCAAGCGCCCAAGTCCCCTCTGTGGAGGGAAGGCAGGTGAGCTGCCTATAAGGATCCTCACACCCACAACAACTTCCTCCGAAGTTGCCAGACTCCACGCGGGGAAGACCATGGATCCAGCAGCTTCCAAGGCCATGGAAAAGCTGAGAAATGTCCCTAAAAGCTGCATGCTGGTAAGATAGTGCCTCGCTTTGCACAGAGCCCTGGCCCAGTGCAGCAGCATATGCTGGTTTGATCTCCCTCCCCAGCATCCCTTCACTGGACAAGGCAGGCAGTGAGGAGTTAGAAGGTGGCGGTCCCCAGGGTCCTCTGCCTGCCCTGCCCTCCCTGCCAGCACCCTCACCCCTGCCTGCAGCTCCAGGCAGGCACCTGGCTCCCATGTTCTCCACCTCAGCCCCGTGGGCTTCCTGTGGCATGGGGGAGAGTTGGGGCACCCAGCGGGGTATGCCATGTCTCACAGCACAGAGGTGAGCCTGCAGGAGTCAGCGATCACCCAGCACCCAGGTTGGCATCATGGGTGCCTGGTGCCCCCTGGGCGGTTTCCATGGCACTTTCTGGCTGCTGCTCTGCCTGCTCTGAAGGCTGTGATTAAGTGCAGGCAGACCCCCAATTACCGCGGGGCTGCTGCTGGTGGGCTCACCAGCTCTGCGGGAGAGCTCAGGGACGTGCCGCTCTGCACCTGCGTGCAGCGTGCCAAGGGCAATGTGAGCTGCTGCCTGTGCTGCCTGCACTGCCCCAGGCAGGGCACAGAGCAGAGTCCCCATGTTCCCAGGCAGGGCAGGGATCATGTCCCACATGCCCCAGGCAGGGCAGGGATCAGTGCCCCTGTATCTCCAGGCAGAGCAGGGATCACTGTCCCCATGTCCCCAGGAAGGACAGGGATCAGTGCCCCCATGTGCCCAGGCAGAGCAGGAATCGGTGTACTTGTGTCCCCAGGAAGGACAGGGATCAGTGCCCCCATGTCCCCAGGCAGGGCAGGGATCTGTGTCCCCATGTTCCCAGGAAGGACAAAGATCAGTGTCCCCATGTTCCCAGGAAGGACAAAGATCACTGTCCCCATGTCCCCAGGCAGGGCAGGGATCTGTGTTCCCATGGTCCCAGGCAGGGCAGGGATCAGCATTTCTCCATGTCCTCAGGCACGGCAGGGATCAGGGTCCCCATGGCCCCAGGAAGGACAGGGATTAGTGCCCCCATGTCCCCAGTCAGGACAGAGATCAGTGTCCCTGTGTCCCCAATCAAGTCAGGGATCAGTATACTCATGTCCCCAGGAAGAAGAGGGATCAATATCCCCATTGCCACTAGACAGGACAGGGATGTGTGTCCCCATACCCTTTGGCAGGGCAGAGATCAGTGTCCCCATGTCCCCAGACAGGGCAGGGATCAGTGTCCCCAGGGACCCTGTGACAGGGCAGGGAGGAGACAGGAGTGTCCATCCCCTCAGGAACCCCTCCTTGCTCAATCCCCACAGCCCCCCATGTCCCCCATCTTACCCTCCATGTGCCCCATCCCTGGTGGGGTGACCCCGCTCCGTGACACCCAGGCAGGTCCCCAAGGAGGGAGCACACTGGGGCGGCCGCCTGCACAACTGGAGCAGAGTAAATGCTGTAACTTTGAACACGGCCGGAAATAATGACTTTAAAAATGTATCGTTCTGCCAACTAATTAAGGCGGGCGCCTGCGTCCCCGGCAGGAGGGGAAGTAAGTTGTGAGTAACTCAGGGAGCCCGGGAAGCCCGCTTGATCTTTACAAAATGTGCCCAGCGAGCGCTCCTGAATATTTAACCTCGGTGGCTCCCCGGGTGCTGGGGAGGCTGCGGGAGGCACGGAGGGGATCCTGGAAAAGGGAATGCAAGGACCTTGGCAGAGGGGGGGAGGCCTCTTCTCCTCGCCCTCTTCCCCAGGTGGGCACCTGAACATGGGCAGTTGTGCTGGGCTGGCAGGATTGGTGCTGAGCTCCCTGACCCGGAGCCATGCCTGCATGGGGCAGGCTGGCTCCCACGCCTGGGTGACACTTTGGGTTGGGCTGGGATATCCCTTCCAAGCCTGTTTGGGTCCTGCTTTGGCAGCGCTGGGATGGGAGCAGGCACAGGAATGCCACTCCACCCCTGGTCATGCTGTGCCGGGAGCCAGGGCTCTGCCAAGTCCGTCTCTGGGCACAGGGAGGGGGTTTCTGGGTCCCTGGGGGAAATGGGGGCACCAGTGGCACTGCCACCCATCCAGTCAATGCTGTATTGGCTCATCTTTAATTCCCAGCTGCAGGCAAGCCCAGAGGGCAGGGCTGGGGTTTGGTACTGCCTGTGGCTGTACTTGTCCCACAGTACCCCATGGCACCACACCCCGTGGTACCCCACGACGCCACATCCCGTGGTACCCCATTGTGCCACATCCCATGGTACCCCATGGCACCACACCCCGTGGTACCCAATGGTGCCACATCCCATGATACCCCATGATGCCACATCCCATGGTACCCAATGGTGCTCCATCCCATGGTAACCCACAGTGCCCCATGGTCCCGCATGATGGCCCATGTGGTGCCCCACACCCCGGGGTGCCCTCAGCGCTGCACCCCACTGCCATGCCATGTCACAGCAGGTGCCCAGCGTGTGCCGGTGCCCTGTTTGCCTGCCCAGCCGCAACGTCTGCCTGCAGCAAGGCTCAGCCACTCGCACCCACCCCAGAGGGCTCGTCCCCAGCAACGCACCGGCCCATCATGAGATTAATTCTCGAGAAGGGGCTGTAATTACCTTCCATCTCCCCCTTCATAAATATGTAGAAATAAAAGCGGCGCACTCTGCTGAGCCCACCACCACTCAGCGCTGACCTTTCCGAAACAATATGTGCTGCGAGGCACATTCGCGCGCCAGGCAAGCGTTGCCATGGCAAAGCGGGAGCGCAGCAAACACACCGCAATTACGGGGGGAAAAGCTCCCCGGCAGCACCGCGACGTTCGCCACGGAGCCGCACCCCCGGCGTTATTGATACGGCCTTTTGCACGGTGCAAAGGTCGCCGGGGTCTCACCTGCCTCGTGCCGCCTGCTGGGTACCGTCACCTGCGGGGCCGGAGGAGGTGGGAGGGGGATGCTGAGCTGGGTGGTGGCCCTGGATGAGGGAGGACAGCATCCTTGTCCTGCCTGGCCGGGTCACCTGCAGCCCCTCTCCTGCATCGCTCAGCTCCATCCCCATCCTGCCCAGCCCACGGCTCCCAGACAGCTCCAGGAGCTGATCCCCATCCCCAGCTTCAGCTCATTCCCTGTCCCTTCTCCCTCCTCTCTGCTGGGGACACTTGCTTGTTCCACATATATGGGAAGCATCCATACCCCCATTCCCACTTATAAACCCTCCACCCCTCCTTCCCACCCCCTCTCCTCCATTCATCCCGGGGCACAACGGCTTTGCAGGGCACGCCAGCCTGCTCAGGTGCCAGCGCAGCGATGCCACCAGTCCCCATCCCCTGCCTGCCACCTCCCCAGGTGCCGGAGGGTTTTGCAGGCACAGCGGCGGGTGCGGGGTCCCTGCTCACGGAGCGCGGGGGCAGGTGGCTGCTGGCACAGTGCAGCACAAAATCAATCGACCGCGCTCGCTCCCGGAGACAGATTTATACAGAGAACAAAAGGTCTAAAAATGTGCCGGCGCTCCCAGCTTGATGGGAAAGCTCTTCTTGCACAGCCAGAGGAGATGCTTGCTGGCTCGGAGGTGCACCCCCTCCTCCTGCCCCCTCCAGCGCCCCACTGATGTGCCGCTGCACCAGCCTGGCTCTCTGCCCTGCACGCCCCCCCCGCTCAGGCTGGCACCTCCCCAGGGCACCTTCGCTCGCTTTGGGGCTGCCCCCATGGGTGCTTCAAGTCCCACCGACAAGCAGGTACGTGCTGGTGTCCCCCTGCCAGGGCTGGGGGCTGGCCAGAGCTGGCCAAGCTGAGTTGGGGAGGGGGGAATTCAAGCCCCCGGCGATGCTGCTGCAGGGCTGGGATGTAAACCCCTCACCGGGCAGGAAATTTCCCTTTCTCATAAAATCCTGCTGCTGCAGACCCGGGCATGGAGCATAACACCGGGCAGGGCTCTGAGCAGCCGATGACTTGTAGAGGCACAGGAACCCCGCATCCTTCCCTGCGCCCACCCACCCCGTCCCCACACGGACGGGCCAGCACCAGGGCCACCACCATGCCATCTGTGTCTGGAGCCGGGGGTAACCAGAGCCAGAGCTGGGAGCCGCTGCTGCCACGCACTGTGCCTCACCGCTGCTCCGCTCCCAGCCCCGGGGACACCAGCCGCTGTCTTGCCTCGGGCAGAACAGCTCCAGCGCGGCTCCACGTCCCCGACATTAGGCTCGACGCAGGATCTTTTCAGCTGCTTTTCAGCCACCCCAGAACATCTCCATCCTCTGCTGATCCAGGCGCTTACGGGGCTCTCACCAAAGCATCGCTGCTTGGCTTTTAAAAGAACCCAACGGCGAGCGCGCTGGGCTGGCGCTGCCTGCGTGCAGGTACGGGGCACCCTTGGCATCCTTTTCACCCGTGTGACCGCGGGTGTCACAGCACGTGTGGGCATCACCATGGCACTGGGTGCAGCCCTGCGCGTGCACATCACCGCGGGGGCGTGTGACACCGGCTGTGGCTGCGTGTGCCCCCATGTCACCGTGTGCGTGGCACGAGGCGTGTGCCGCCCTGTGCCCCCGTGTCACTGCGTGCGTGGCACGAGGCGTGTGCCGCCCTGTGCCCCCGTGTCACTGCGTGCATGGCACGAGGCGTGTGCCGCCCCGTGTGTGCGTGCTGCAGGATTCCCGAGTGCTCCTATCAGCTATTTATTTAACCTTGTTTTCGAGGCGGGTGAATTCCCTTCGCGGAGATGCGAAGCTTTATTGCTGCCAACCCATAAATCAGAGAGTTTCGCTTCCCTCAGATGCCAAACGACTGCAATTAGCAGCTCTCCCGCTCCGTGCCTGACCCTGCACAGGACACCCTCCCTGGGGGGGGCATCAGGGATGGCAGGAGCCTCCTGCACCCCAGGGGAGGCTGGAAGGAAGTACTGGGAGAGCCCGCCCGAAATCTAGAGCCTTGGGCTGGAGGGGTGAGGCTGGGAAGAGCCCCTTGTTGCAGCACACAGGAGGGTTAGTGAAGACACAGCCACCCATGGGGCACAGGGTGGGCATGGGGCAGCCCCGAGTGTTCCCACTGCCCTGCACCAGCACTGCTCCCCAGTACAGCCAATGCACCCCAAATAAATAGGGGGGGGTCTCCATTTCTGTTTTCTGACCTGAACTGACAGCAGGGGAGATTCCTCCGCATGAAGAACATCCCTGAGGCTCCCTCCCAGGGCAGAGGAGGCTGGTTTTCATGTTTGTAGGCAGCACCAGCCCCCCAGAGAAGGTGAGGGTCTTCATGGCAAGCTGGTGGGGAGGCAGCCCCCCTGTTGGGCACCTGCGTCTGCCAAATCCAGCTTCCCAACGAACTCAATTTTCCTTCTCGCTAATGAGGGACGCGGTGTTTCAGCAGAAAGACCCCTGTCAGGGAGATGGAGCTAAAGGGGAGCTTGGGGACGTGGCTGGCCAGCCAAAAAGGTGCCTTCAACAAAGCAGAGCCAAAGCCACAACAAGCTGGAGGACCTTGTCCCTACCGTGTCGGTGTGTGCTGGTGGCTCTGCAAAGACCATCAGGCTTTGCAAAGAGGGAGAGGAGGCTCATGGAGAGCATTCAGGCTCAGCAAAACCCTCCCTGCACCTCCACGAGAGGGAAGGTGGAGGATTTCCACTTCCACCATGCAAGGTCATGGCTTCCAGTCAGCCCTGCAGCAGGGAGGTTGCCCAACACATAGAATCACAGAATCATTTTGGTTGGAAAGGACCTTTAAGGTCATCGAGTCCAACCGTTAACCCAGCACTGCCAAGGCCACCACTAACCCATGTCCCTCAGCACCACATCTACACGGCTTTTAAGTCCCTCCAGGGATGGGGGCTCCACCACTGCCCTGGGCAGCCTGTGCCAGTGCTTGACAACCCTTTTGGTGAAGACATTTTCCCTGATCTCCAATCTAAACCTCCCCTGGCACAACTTGAGGCCGGTTCCTCTCATCCTGTCACTTGTTACCTGGGAGAAGTTACATGGTGGGGTGTGCGAGGCACAACCAGGGTCTGCTGCAGGGCTCCTGCACTGCCCCACAGCCAGTGCACCCAGCACTCGTCAGACCCCATCCCCGTGCTCAGAGGTGGGTGGCAGTGACAGGGGCACCCAAGGCAGCAAACCTGCTCTTTGTGGCATCCCAGGGACAAGGGTGGCCGCTGCCACACGGCACAGCCAGCAGCAAAGGGGCCACGGCCAGGACAGGGAGCTGCACACAGCAGGCAGGCAGCGGTGCCTCACTCGCTGCCCGGGGCTGCCCCCGCGCTGCCTTCGGAGCGAGCGGGAGGTGGCTCCGTTTCCAGCTCAGCAACCTCCAGCATTTCCCATTTTCCACTTTGTTAGCCTTGCTCTGGAGCGGCAGCCGGGCTGACAGCGTGGGGCACGGCTTCCCCAGCCAGCCAGGACGCGGCTGCGCGTTTCCCAGCTTCCACAGGATGAGGGCAGGAGGGGACCACGGCGTGGCCAGCCCTGGGATGTGGCAGGGATGCCCATCTGCGGATACGGGCACATCCAGCCAGGCATCACTCCAAAGATGGAAGACACCTCTGGGCTGCACCTCGGCACCCTCTTCGCCCCATGCCGGGAGGCTGAGTAGTGCGGGGGGGAAGGAGGAAGGCCAGTGGGCTCGGTGGGAGGTAGCGTGGCTCATCCTGGCCATGAGCCCTTCCCCACCGCAGGGATGGGTGTAGCAGGGATGGATGTAACAGGGCTGAGCTCGGTACCCGCAAAGCCTGGAGCGGAGAGGGGAGCAAGGTGCGGTTATCCGGGGCTGGCGATCACGTTGGACTTCAAAGGGCAGCGCAGTGTAAATATTTCACCAGGCCCTGAGAGCAAAGAGGCCGCAGCAATTAGAGCCGGGCACGTCTGCACGGAGCAGGCAGGGGAGGGAGATCAAAGCTGCCCAGCCAGGAGCTCACCTGGGCAGCGTACCCAGCTGCCCTCCCCAGGGAAGGCTGCGCTGAGCTGGGCACAGCCTGCGCCCTCCTTCAGCCCCTCTGTCCAGGGGCTGGCATCGTCTGCCCGCAGCTGGGGACACCCGGGAGCTGCAGCCCGTGTCCCCAGCCCTGCAGGGAGCTGCTGCCCAGCCGAGCACCCATGGGTGGGCACAGGGCTGCCTGCTTGAAGCCGCTCCCTTGCAGCACCCTGCTCCTCCCTGGAAAAGCTGGGCAAAAGGCTCCCCTCCACCTCCCAGCCTGCCCTGCTTTGCACCAATGCAGCCATCGTCACAGCCCGGAGGGGTGCCAGCACCCACGGACACGGACAGAGTCCTTGCAGCATGCACTGGCCCCGAGCCCTGCAAACGGGGAGCTGTGGGACACAGGATGGCACAGGGTGCTGTGGGGCACAGGGTAGCATGGGGCACTGCAGAGCACAGGGTGACACGGGGCTCTACGGGGCATAGGGTGGCACAGGGTGCTGCAGGGCACAAGGTGCTATGGTACCAGGAGCTGCTGTGCCAGGAGAGGCAGCACTGCAGCTTGTGCTGCTCTTCATGTCCCCAAATGAAATGGAATAATTCATTCACCTTGGCTTCAAAAAGGCGTCTGCAGCAAGTCCCGTGAAGCATGCCCGGGTCCTGCTGCCATGCTGCTTCCTGGCACGGCTGGCACGGACAAGAGGGGTGTCACCGGGAGATGGCATCTTGGCCTCGGGACCCTAAGAGACTGTCACCAGGAGGGCAGTGGGGCTCAGTAGGGCTGTGGGACTGCACCCCAACGCCCCGTCCCCAGGCCAGCTCAGGGTGGAGGGACAGGGGGGAGGCACCCTGTGTGCCAGCAGCTTGCTCTGCCCATCCCCATGATCACTCGGGGCTGGGAGGTGGCACCAGCCACCCGACGCTTCCATTTCAGTATTTCCAATGACACTGCAAAGCTCTTGGCTCCCTCACCTTCTTGGCCAGGAGGTCCCAGCAGTGCTCTGAGCCGTGCTGAGTCGCACTGGCACCTGGCACTGCTGCACGGTCCCACCAGCACTTCCACAAAGGTCTGTGGCTGGGATGTGCGGTCACATCCCCGGTGGCACCTTTGCCCAGTGGCCCTGATGTGCACGAGCTCCCCCTTGCACCAGGGACCCACTGCCACAGGGCAGTTGAGTGCCCTCAGCCCTTGGTGACACCACAGTCACCCCGTCCCGCTGCCCCTGTGCTTCTCATGTGGCCTGTGGGGTCTCACATGATGAAGTCGGGAGGTGGGTGGTACGGGGGGGACCAGGTGGGCATGGTGTGCTGGGGGCAGTGACGGGGTGACACGGGCTGTACAGGGGGGGGTGTGCAGTGGGGCTGTGTGTGCAGTGGGGGGGTGTGTGCAGTGGGGGGGTGTGTGCAGTGGGGGGGTGTGTAGTGGGGGGTGTGCAGTGGAGGGGTGTGCAGTGGAGGGGTGTGTGCAGTGGGGGCTGTGTGCAGTGGGGGCTGTGTGCAGTGGGGCTACATGTGCAGTGGGGAGGGTGCATGCAGTGGGGTGTGTGTCAGCACCAGGCAGGCAACAGCGCAGGGGACCGCAGCCCCCCATGGGCAGGGAGGGCTCTGCTGGGGACCCCGCTTGCTGGGGCCTTCCTCGCTCCAAGGGGCGGGTTACAGCAGCCCCCAGTAGCCAACTGCAACCCCCCAGCTCCAGCCCCCTCGGGTTTCGGCTCACTTGAAAGCTCTCCTTTAAAACATGCTCCAGAGATGGTCAGAGCAGAGCTGGGCTCCCCCCTGAGGCACTCAACCCCTCCTGGGGCACCCATCCTCCCCATCACCCATGCTCTGGGGGGGTCCTGTGCCACAGGGACCAGAAGCAAGCAGAGGAGGGTAGCGCTCTGCAATGTGCCATGGTCCCGGGGCAAAGGCTCCCCCCGCACCCACAGAACCAGCATGAGCACCCTCCCAGGGTGGTGGGTGCCTGAGGGGGAGCCACCAGCCCCCTGCCCCACGGCGCAGGGGAAGGGATGCTGCCTCCGGAGAACCAGCCAGCAAGCAGAGACCTGAAGCTGGAGGCAGGTTTCTCCTCACCAGCCCGGCAGCACACGCGGTGCCGCGCGATGGGGTCCCGCACCCTTCCCCCTCACCCCAAGCAGGTTTCGCTCACCGGCACAGCTGCCGCATCCAGATGTTGCGGGTGCTGAGGGAGGCAGGCTGCTCAGCCCACAGCTGCTCCCTGCTTCGCTTGCAATTGCTTCGGAAATATTGTGTGTGCTCAGCTCTTCCGAGCTAATCTCCCTCCTGCATCCCGCAGCCGGGGCTGGGGGAGCTGCCCACGCCAGCGGGGAGGCTGGGGGAGAGGAGGGGGGACCCGCCGGCAGCCCCCGTGCTGCTGCGGCGGGGAGTGGGCTGGGTACCACCCCAGCGATTCCCTCCTGCTTGATTGGGGCCATTAATCCTGCGCTCGCCGCCAACCTGACAGAGCCTGTGAGTGTCAGCGTGTGAGCGATCCGCTCGCTCGGCACCATCCATCAGGCCCCTGGCAAACGCCGGGTGACACCCCCCCTCCCTGATTTATCTGAGGCCGGTGGAGTCATGAAAAACAGCTGGTAAATCCTTCCCCATCAGCCGGCTGATTGATAATGCAGCCAAGTGTGGAGGCAGCGAACGGTTTGGAGAGACGGGCCCAGGCAGTGCTGGTGAAAGGCAGCATATGGCCCAGCCCGGCTGCCCCCGTGGCAAGCTCCTGCCTGCAGGATGCTGCCTGCGCCCTGCCGGGGTGGGACAGAGCCCTGCCTGCACCTCGTGCGATGCTGCGGCTGCAGAAGTGCCCCATGTTCCCGCAGGACACCTTCTGTCCCAGCATGCCCGGGCTGGGGTCTCAGCAGAATCAATCACAGAATCAGTCAGGTTGGAAGAGCCCTCTGGGATCATCGAGTCCAACCATTGCCCTGACACCACCATGGCAACTAGACCAGGGCACTAAGTGCCATGTCCAGTCTTGTCTTAAGCACCTCCAGAGATGGTGACTCCACCACCTCCCTGGGCAGCCCCTTTCAATGGCTAATGACCCTTGCTGAGAAGAAATGCTTCCTAAAACCCAGGACAAGGAAGTTGTGCTGCTCCTGCTGCGTAAAATAGTCCATGGATGGGGGCAACCAGCACAGGGGTACTTAGCAAAGGTACAGAGCCCTGGGTGGTGGCATGGGGACATGCCCCGGTCCCTGCCAACCCATGCAGCCCATTGCATGGTAGTCACCACCTCTGGAGGTGTTTAAGAAAGACTGGACATGGCACTTAGTGCCATGGTCTAGTTGCCATGGTGGTATCAGGGCAATGGTTGGACTCGATGATCCCAGAGGTCTCTTGCAACCTGATTGATTCTGTGATCCCCCTGCACTGCCCTACGGAGGCAACACGGTCTGGGGGCACCCAAGCCCGGTGGGTACCAGCACCACGGCCACCCCGAGGTGCAGCACCCGCATGCACATCCTACCCCACCCTCCCAGCCCTGCAAAAAAGCATTGGCCAGGGCCAGGCAAGCCTCCCGACAGCTTCTCCAGCCCTGGTCCCCATGTCACACCCCACACGCCGGGGTCTGGCATGCTTCTCGTGCCCTGCAAGGCTGCTGTGCCCTCTGCATTGACGTAACGACTCGAGGAAAATAAAATATAAATTACGTGAGTGGGCTGGAAGGAAGCTAGAAGCAGCATTTTTGTGGTTGTGCGCCGAGCAGGTGCAGCTGACAATTAGCTGTCTCTTCCCAGCCTCTTCATTTAGTTCTTCAAGGTTATTTTGAAAATTGAATATTCAATTAATGAAAGAGTGGCTTTGCAGGGCTCTCCATGCTCCCTTCCCCGGGGCAGAGGCACCCTCGGGGACAGCTGGGGAGGGGAACGAAGGAGGAAGGAGCTCATCCTCCTCCCCATCACGGCCTCCTCCCCTTAGCCCCCTCCCCAGACATGTTTTGAGCACTCCAAGCCCCAGATTTGTGCCGAGAAGATGAAGCAGCAGAAGTCCTCGTGGTGGAAATTAGGTGACGTTGAGTCACTTTCAAGCCTGTCGTAGAAGACGTCATGCTCCCACTGCTGGTGAGCCCCCCCTTCGAAACCCAGCCTGCAAGAAGTCCCACACCCCAGCCCCCCACTGGTACCACCCCAGCCCCGCACTGGTACCACCCCAGCTCCCCCACTGGTATCACCCCAGCCCCACACTGGTATCACCCCAGCCTCCCACTGGTATCACCCTGGCCCTGCACTGGTACCACCCCAGCCCCCTGAAGCCATGGGGCTGCACGGGAGGGAAGGGGGGGCAGCTCCTCCCCTCCCTCCAGCACATCCTCTCTCCCACCCTCTGTTGTCTGTTCTATTTTCTTTTCTGCCACTTAAAATATTCCGCAACGATGAGCCTGGATAGCTTGGAAACGCTGGTGCTGCTCCGCTGGTGCCTGTTCCCCAGCTCCTCGCTGGTGCCCGGAGCGATGCTCTCCTCCACCCACACCCAGCCACCAAACACCCTCCTGGCCAAAGTGCTCATGTGGGGTCACCTGGCGGCACCCTCACAACCTGCTGATGGAGCAGAAGGTCCCTTTTCTGCAGCTCCCCTTCCTGGGACAGCTCCTCCTGCTCCCACTGCAGGACCGGGGGCAGATTGCTCCCCAAAAAAAGCCTCAGATGAGACCCTGTGCCCCTCTGCAACTCAGAACCAAGCACCAACCGAACCTGAACCTGTCCTCCATGCCACGAATGTGTCACCACCAGGACGTGCTCACCATGCTGGGACAAAACCCCTTGGCTGTCACCTCAAGCACGGCTGGCTGGGGACAGATGTCCCCTGGCTGGGGGCAGCTCGGGGGTTGTCCTCTCACTGTAGGATCTGAAAGCCTTGACCCACTCCCACACCATCCCTGGCTTCCTTTATTTTAAATGAAGAGCCCGGCACTGCTAGCAAGTCATCAGCACTGGGCTCGGACGGGCGGTCCCCACTTTTGGTCCTCCTCATTGCTGGACTGGGAAAATCAGCCTCGAAGACCAACTGGGGAGGGGAGAAGCGAGCTCTCCCCCAGCCCAGGGTGGGCCAGAGGGGAAATTGAGTCATGGAGAGGAGCTGCGGCCCAGAGGCAGCGAACAGGCAATGTTTCCCCCAGGGAAGTGGCCGCAGCATATTGCCAAGGTGGCCAGAGCAGGTGGCAGCAGCATGGGGACACCTCTCCACGGTGATGGACGAGCGCTGGCTCAGACCTCTGCTTCCTCAGCTCTTCGCAGGGAACCGATGATGGGAGCGGGCTGAGAGATTTATAACGAAATATCACTTGGTGTGTGCCAGTTGGGTCCCAGAACTGCTGCGTGGACCCTTTGCAAGGAGGAAAGGTGTTCAGCAAGGGCAGGAGCCCCGATCCCCCATTCACTGGCCTGCAGGTGCTCTCCTGCAAGGTGCCCTCCAGCAAAGACCCCATAGCTGTGTGACACGTGGCCCTGGGGACAGCAGACGGCCCTGTGCTGAGAGCTGTAACCCTTCTGCGAGCAGAGCAGAGCTTGCTACGGCAGCATGGCAGCGCACAGCCCCTCCAGCGTGGCTTTCTCCGAGCCTCTCGGCTTATCCCAGCTCAGGAGACACTGCCGCAGGTCCCGACCTCTACCTACCCATTTTTCCACCCCTAACCATCCAGGGCCATAAATCCAGGATGGGACATTTTAGGTTAGCAAGGGGCATCTTGCCCGGATTAGGGATGACGTGTGCCATAGGGATGCTCTGGGCTGGGCCGGGTCAACCTCCCAGCTCAGGATTCACCCTGGAGCTCCTCTCCCTCCCGTCCCCCTCATTTCCCGTTCCCAAAGCCTCACTTACGTCTTCCTTATTATCCTCCTCCCCGCGCTATCTGGGTCACCCTCCCCTGCCATTACCCCAGATAATTGCGAGCTGAGTGGAGGCCACGGGCAGCAATCTGGCAGGCAGCACCTGCACCGCCGCCCCGGCACCAGGGAAAGCCCTGCCTCCACGGTCACCTCCCTGCCTTTCTCACCTCCTCCTCCTCGGGTCCCTCAAGCCGACCTGGTTCCTTGGCTCTTGTGGAACGCAGGCAAGCTGGTAGGGCTGCGGGAAGGCAGTGGGGAAGAACGAATCACCGGGCAAAATCACCCCAAAAGGGGCTGGGGTCACCACGCTCTCACTGCCTCATGCAGCGAGGGAGGAAAAGCCTTGGAAGATGCTTTGAGGAACGGTCCTGGCTGCTAAGCTCCTCTTTCTAGATGGGAAATAGCTGAGCCCAAAGGCAGGAGGGCTCTCCGCCCGGCGCTGCCTGCATCGGTCTCTCGGGGTCCTGCTCAAGAGCATGAACAGATTCAAGCCTCACCCAGAAAAAAAATAAATGGCACCATCTGGCACTCGGTGAGCTCTTTCCCCTCCCGTCACGGGGAGAGGGTAATCCAAGACGGGAACCAGGCCACACCGCAGGAGTGGGCCACCAGCCTTGTGCACGGCGGTCCCGGGCATCCCCCTGCCCACAGCCTGGAAAGATCCTCTGCCACGGCCAAGCCAGGGTCTGGGGTCCCCAAAGGCCGGTGTGGTCCTGGCAAGTCCCGAGCAGCAGAGCTGGACACAGCTCCTTCCCACAGGGACAAGGCCAAGCTTTTTTTATACATAATTATATCTCTGAAACTGGCCCAGCCTCCTCCCAGAGCTGGTTTTAGCTCAGCTAAACCCACATGGACATTCTGGGACCAGGGACCCCATCCCGCTCCCCTCTCCTGCCTGTCTGGGATGCCCCAAACCCTGGGCAAGGCAGGAGATGGAACAACCTGCGTCCCAACCCCTCCGAGCAGGGGACTGGCAGCACACTGGGATTTTTGTCACTCCTCTAAAGGTTTAGAAGAAATGAAGTTAAACAGAGGATGAGAGGAAAAGCATCGAGCCTTGACTGGACCCTGAGGCTTTTCCCCATCAGGGGCTGGTGGGTCCTGTGGAAGGTGGCTGCTGCTGCCCCTCTGCCTGGCTGTGCTGCACCCCAGCTCCCCACTCTGCCCCGAGCTGCCTACATTTCCCCTGCCTGCATTTCCCCTGCCTGCCTTTCCCCTGCCTGCATTTCCCCTGCCTGCTTTCCCCAGGGAAGCCGTGGGGCGGAGGTGGCTGCTCCCCGCCATGGCATCAGGGTGGCTGCGGTTCCAGCCTCCGCAGGAACGCAAAACCATCAATTAGGAAATAACTGCCTCCCTGTCCTTGTTAATCCCCTCCTCCCCGGGCTGTTATTTATTATTTACGGTGAAGGCGCCCCAGGATGCGCTGTCGGAGGGACGCCTGACAGGCTCAGTCTGTACCGTACAATTACATCCTCCTCGCCAGCTGGGGAAGCCCCTTCTCCGCTCCCACCACCCTGCATCCCCCACAAGGCCAGAGACAGGGCTACCAGACCCACCCCCCACCCTGCTGCTGACAACCAACCCCACCATCCCCACGGGCACACCCCGGGGATACCCCCTTGGCCCCATACTGTTGGTGTCCCCCCGTGTACATCAGACCTGGGGGCACACCAGCCCCTTGGGTGCCAGGCATGGGCGGCTCACCAACCTTCCTCCTTTTGCCCTCCATCCCGGGCACGGTGCTTTGCCATCGGCACAGCAACATCTTGGGGTGAGCCATGGGGTGAGGCTGCCCCACTCGTGCCCCCTCGCTTGCCTACCGACAAGCGCGGGCGGCAGCCAAGGGGGGAGCCCAGGCGAGCCGCTGCAGAGGCATTAGCTGAGCCGGGATTAACATTCACCAGTGAAAAAATAACTCCATCCAAGCTGCGTCTGTTCTGGAGGCCTCGTGTGCGGCACGAATCGAAGCGCGGGCTCCCCTGGGAGCCCCAGGGATGTGTGTGCTGCAGCCGCGTCAGCTCTTTGCAAGGGCTGCTAATGTCTTGGCTAACAAGCTCCCAGCTGAACGTGTCCTACGCACACCTGAGGATGGAGCTGGCCGCCTTCGCCTCCTCCCTGCCCTTCTCCCAGCTGCTGTCCTCTGCCCATCTCCTGGTGGTGCCACCACCTCCTCCAGCCACCCCACGTGGGGACCACTGCTGGGGCATGGGGTCTGTGTGGGCATCACTTGGGGACGTCTGGGCACGATGGGGATGTGCGCTGAGGCTTGGAGTGGGCATCCTGGGGCAATGCACTGGCACTCAGGGATGTGAGGTGACCTGTGTTGTTGTTAGGAGATTGGTAGGTTGGTATCTTATAGGGCCATGTGGGGCTTGGGGGCTGCAGGGGCCATGTTGGTGCTCAGAGTAGCCTGGAGAGCTGCGATAGGGCTTGGGGGCTCATTGCTGAGCTGTGTGATATACCCCCCCCCACAATCCCCTGTGGATGTGGGTGACTTGTGCCCTCCACATAGGGATGCCAGGACAGCTCTGGTGCAGGTGGCACGCACAGTGGGTGCTCAGGGGGACCCGCCTGTACCTGCGAGCCCTTCCCCTCCTCTGCAGCAGGTGGGTGTCCCCAGTGCGTGCAGGGTCCAGCCTGTCCCTGTGCCACGCACCGCTGTCGCATGGCGAGGTGGTGTGTAGGATCAGCTGGATGCTCTGCGCACACACGTGTGCAGGTGTGTCTTCCTGACCCATGTGCGCCGTCGCTGCCTTTCTCTTGGGAGACACGCTGGGGAGCTGCTGGCATCCCACGGCTGGGCAAATCCATGGGGTACCAGCTGCCTGCAGTAGCTCTGGTCCCCAGAGGGGCTGTGGGGTGTCTGTTGGGTACGTGTAGGGGTGTCTGGCACCCTCCCAGAGCCGCTAAGCTCCTACCCACCAGCCTCTTTGTACTCCCAGCGTTGGCCATCGGTGGGTTGTGCCTCCAGGAAAAGTGACCGTGGAGCGCAGGCCGTGTGCGTGGGCAGAGGCTGCAGCTCCAGCTGCAGTGGGCACTGCAGGCCAGCACTTTAATGACAGGCTGAGGACAAGAGGGATAAAAATAGCCCCCAGTATTGCCTCCCACTCTCCAGTCTTGCAGGGAAGTGGCACCTCGCCACCCCAGCCCAGGTGGTTATTTTTAGGCTGTCACCTCCTTGCTTCTCTCGTGGGTGGCTTTTATAAATAGCCGGTGCCTCTGAGAGGCTCCAGTGCCAGGCAGGAGCTCCATGTGCCTGGCAGAGCTGGGAAAGACGCTGCCTCACCTGCCCAGGGGCTGCCCAGCCCTGCCTCTGCCTCCTTCAGGCAGGGACAGCAGCCCGATCCCACCACCCACCCCTCCCTGCCAGCCCCCCAGGGCTCGGGCACAGCTTCCCCCATTGCCTGTGCTGGTCTGGGTGCTCCAGATGTTGTCCCCCCACCCTGGGCACCCCATCCTCTGGCTGCTGGCCCTGCACCCTTCTGGTTCCTGCCCCAACACCTTCCCCAGCCCTGATCCCCATCCTCTGCTCCTGGGCTCCCTGAACCCCATCACTGTGCTCCAGCTCCTCACAGGGTCCAGCCCTTGCTTACCTGCAGCTCTGCCCCTGAAGCATCCTCAGGACCCCCTGATCTTTCTCCTCTTGGTCTCCAAATTATTTTAGTAGCCATACCCCTCCAAGCGCCCCTTGCCTGGCAGCATCTCCCCAGCACCATTTTGCCCACTGTCAGCTCTCCGTGGCCATAAGTGCTGCAGAGTGGCGGCCACGGTGCCATAATTAGCCAGGTACCGCAGGAACACACTTGCAGCCTGACAGTTCTTCTCGAGTCGAATGGGAACCAATTAATCTAATTAAAGTGTCCTCTGGCTCATTATCCCTGCACAGTTCACAAGGCTACAAAGGCGCCCCGTCCTCGCCGCGCTCCTGCCCACGAGTTACGGGTGGGTGCCCACGAGTGGGTGCCGAAAGCCACGGTTCCATGGCTCCGATGTGCCCAGGGCACAGGTGAATAAGGGGGGACAAAAGCCAGGTGCCCATGGGGGAGTGACTCTGCACTGTGCACCGGGCACCCGGAGGTGCTGGCATGTGGCTGGGGTGCCGGTGGTACCCATGGGAGCGGGATGCAGGGGGTTGCCCCCTGAGGATGCCGTGGCCACAGGGTTTGCATGCCATGGGGTGCGGTGCCAGCAGCCCCGGCAGCGGTTAGTGGGGCCTGGCACTGTGCCACATCCCGGTGAGGAAGAGCTTTGTTTCCCAGTGCCAGAGCAGGTTCTGCCGGGCGGCGAGGCAGCATCCTGCACACTAATTACGAGGCAGGCCGAGGAGGAGGAGGTCTGTCTGCACAGGTGTCTGTCAGCAGGGCGCTGGCACTCACGCTGCCTAATTAGACACCCTGCCAGCCTTTAATGAGAACAAATGAGAGGCCAGCCAGTGCGGGGCTGGGCCGTGACATCCGGACCCTGTCCCACATGCTGGCCCTGGCCCAGTGCCCTCAGAGACCCAGTGACCTCTCTCACTGGGGCATGAGGAAGGGGATGCAGCAGCTCAGGCTCCCATGCCAGGGAGCCCTGGCATCAGGGCAGAGCTTGCCTGGCCCCGCCATGCCCCCCTGCAGCAGTCTGTGCCCCGTAGGGCACTGCATACTACCCCACATGCACCCTCCTGGCAGCCCCTGACCCATCCCCATCCCTTTGCCCCCTCGACAACTCCTTGTGGGAGCTGGGTCTTGGTGCTCCATCACCACAGGGTGCCTCTAAAGCAAGGTCCTGCCCTGCCATCTCCCCCATAGCCCGTCTCATTGCAAAGAGAGGAGCTAGATGCCAGGTTGATCTCCCTGTGTAGGCTGAGCCTCCAGTTATCCTCCCATCAGCTTGATAGCTGCCCCATGGGGCACCCCATGGCATGCGGATTGCCACCCCCATGCCCTCACCCTGGCAGCACCCACCCAGCTGCACCATGGGACTCAAAAGCACTCGCTTGGGTGCTTTAAAGTCTGCGTGCGGGCAGGGAGGGTGTTAGCAACCTCCTCAGGATCCCCATGTGGCACTTCCATGTGTCCCTGTCACCTAAAGACCAACAGAGCAGTGTCCTGGGTCAAGCACACAGCCATCTGCAGCAGCATGTCCCTGTGCCCTGAGCCCCTGGGCACCGAAAACCTCAGTGAGGCTTGAGGAAGGGGTGCAGGAGAAGGCTTCAGGGGTGCAGGAGAAGGCTTCAGGGGTGCAGGAGAAGGCTTTGGGACACGTGTGCCTCCAGAGAGGGAGGTTTAACCCAGCAGCAGGACCTCAGGCTTGACTGGAGGCTGCAGCGGGGCCGAGCAAGCTGGAAACAAGGCGCAGAAGAGCAGGCAGGAGGATGAGGTTGGTGCTGTTGGGACAGAGTGCTGGAGCCAGCCCAGCCCTGGTTATCAACTCCCTCCGCAAGGAGATTTGCACACCAGCAGGCACCGGGGCATCGCGGCAGGTGTGTGCCCAGCCTGGGAAGTGGGGAAGGGAGCCCAGCTGGTGTGGGGGTGCTGCGGACCCCCCCACGGCACGCCGGCTCTGCAGCAGCCCTATAAATACCCACACCCACACACCCATGCCGGGATGCTGCGGGGAGGCGATTGCGTGTGGCTCTCAGCGGGTAGCGAGGAGTAACGGGGCGAGACTGAGCACGGGGAAATGCCGTGCGGGTGTTAGGAACCGTCAGCTGCCGAAGGAGGGCTGGGGAGGGAGGCAGGTCTGTGGGGAGCAGGGCACAGGCAGGGCTGGGGTGGCCCCGGGGCCCCCAGGCAGGAGGGGGTCTGAACTGTCTGCACAGTCTGGAGAGGAGACGTTCCCTTAGGGGGCACGCACGCCTCCGTACGCCCACCCCATGGCACGCACCCCCCTGTACACACACACACGTGTGCACATACGTGCACACACGCATCTCCATCCCCGTGTGCAACCCTGCGTGATGCAAACTCCCCTTGCCCCTGCGTTCGCCCTGGGGCACGCACACCCCTTTGTCCCGGCGTGTCCCCCCCATGCACACACACCTTCGCTTCTCACGTGTCCCATGCACACACGCCTCCATCCCTCCTTCTGCGCACGTCTTACCCCTCATGCACCTCTGCACGCACGCATCTCCCTTCTCCCCTTGTTCATCCCCACCGAAAACCACCCCCACAGCGCCCAGGGCTCACAGCCCGCGTCCCCGGCGCCCTGCCTCCCCATCCATGCCACCGCAGCTCTGCCAGCCCAGCTTCTCCTCGCCATCATGCCACAGCTTAGAGAGGTTTAAGGGAAAGGCAGGGACGTGCTGGGCCGGAGGCCGAGGCCAACCCCACCACACCAGGCAGGGGGTGGTGGGATTTGCTGGAGTGCCAGGCAATTTCCCCAGTGCTCTGCTCTGGCCTCTTATTATTTTCACGGCGGGGTCTGAGCGGTTGATGGGCAGGTTGGTATCGCCGGTGCAGGCCCCCTCTGCTCCACCAGTGATGCTTGCCTTCATCCCAGCCCACCCAGCGCGTACCTGCTTGTTCGCAGGAGGAGGTGGACATGGAGCAAAGGGCTTCGCTGTGAATTTGCAAGCTTTCGGGGGGATGGGGGGCCACACAGCATCGCTGGCGGTCCTGGCTCCATCTGGACACAGCCCCGCTGCTCCCACAGCCCTGGCAGGCTGTGCCGGGGCTGTGCTGGGCATCCGGCAGCACTGGCCATTTTGGGAAGGGGCAGAGGCAGTTGGCAGAGGACGATGGAGGCAGCTGGGAACGGGGATGCTGCAGCCAGGCGGGTGCCCTCCAGCTGGCCACGGACCAGATGCCAGGGAGCCCCATGGGCTGGCAGTGCCAGGGAGGCAGAGGCGTGGGGCAGTCCCACAGCCTCAGGGCCCTTTCAGCCCCTTTCCAGGGAAGCGGGGCGCTGGCCTGCAGGGATGATGGAGCAAATGATGCTCTTGGTCTGAGGCGAAAGGCAGAGAAGGGTTGCCATGGAGACCAGCTATGTCATTTTAAGGAGGCATGGAGGCATTCACACCCATCCCTCTCGGATGAACCCAGCGGCGGGAGATAAGGGGAGTGGGGTGGGGGGGACTGGGATCCCCTTAAATCCCAGGTGGGTCAGCTGGTCCCCAGCAGTGCCACCCCATGTGGGAGCCAGCAGCCAGGCTGCAGGCAGGGCTACCTGTCTGGGGACCAGCCTGCCTCTGGGACAGCTGGGAGCAACTGGTGGCACTGGGACAGCGGTACTGTGCTGCCAGCCCATCCTGAGCAGGCAATAGGGAACAGGACCAGAGGTCAATATATGCCCCCCCCTCAGATTTTCCTGAGATGGCCCGGTGTGCTGGGGAGGGGCTGTGAGTGCCGACCAAGGGGCAGGGTGAAGGCAGTGATATCCTGGCTTTCTGGATAATTTAAGCTTTAATTAAAATGAGGCTTTATATATTAGCAGCCCCCCACTTTCCCCACAACCGGCGGGAGGGGATTACATGTAGCAGCACCTCCAACGGCAAAAAACAACCCCAAATATGGAGGCAAATAAAGGGATTCAAAGATCCCCCCCCTGCTCAGGAGGGCATTCAGGTGTGCTCTGGTCCCCCGGGGCAGCCCTAGGGCCAGGGCTCGCTGCTTGCTGGGTGTTTGCTGGAGCCCCCCTTGGCCAGCCAGCCCCTGGCCCTTCGCGGGGTGCCGGCACCCCGAGGCTGAGCAGCTCCATGATGCTGCCAGCTCTCCTCGGGGCTGTCGCGCTGCTCAGCGCTGTCACCGTTCAGATGGGACTGGAAGGAAACCGGTGTAGCTGCAGCGGTAAGTGGCTACCTGGATAGGATGGTGGGTGCCGAGGGGACTGCAGGCCAGGGTGCCCGGGGCAGGGGTCTGCAGCAACGGGGGGCACGGCAGCGCAGGCTGCCTGTGCGGGAGGCGGCCGAGCCTGCAAGCTGCGAGCAGAAGTGGTGCCTTGCTGGGGTGTGAGGAGGAGGGAGGGCGACCGGCTAAGGCACGGCTCGGAGGGAGGTGCTGGCACTGTCCTGGGCATCGAGGGCACACAGGCAGTGCTCAGGGGCACGCTCCCCTGGCAGATGCTTGCCCAGAGCAAGGGGACATGGCCCAGGGGCACGGGGCTGTGCGTTGTACGTGGTGTGAGGTGTGTACACGGCATGTGCAGGGTGAGATGTGTGTTTGTGCAGAGCAGGTGTGCAGTGAAGGTGTGGGGACGTGCAGAGTGTGTGGGAGATGTGAGCGCGCCAAGCGTGAGACGGGCACGCATTCGGGTACCAAGCGGGTGGCACACGGCCGCGCTGTGTGTGCAGTGTGAGATGTGTGTGCAGTCTGGGTGTGCGACGTGACATGTGTGTACACCGGCAGTGCGGTACACGGGCAGTGAGCTGCGAGTGTGCACTGCAGTGTGCGAAGTGGGTGTGCACAGTGCACGCTCGTTGTGAGTGTGAGCTGAGCAGGGAGGTGTGTGCACAGTGCACGCTCGTTGTGAGCTGTGCAGGGAGGTGCGCAGGGAGGGCACAGAGCAGGATTCACGCGCTGGCACCCCAGCATCCCTGGCTGGATCCAAACAGGCTCCAGCTGCTCTGCCCATCTCCCAAACCTTTGGGAGCTCTTCCTCCCGGAGCTCTTCCTCCTGGAGCTCTTCCTCCCGGTGCCCCTCAGCAGTGGCAGTGCCCAGGTGCCAGAGCCTGGCACGCTCCCTCAGCCGCCCGGCCGGGCGGGAGCATCTCCTCCTGCCATGCCTGCCAAGAGACTCTACGACAGGAGAAAAGGGAACAAAACCTCACGTTTTCACATTTAGCTTCCTTTGTACTCAGTTAATTAGCGCCTGAGTCTGGTGATGTCATTAAAGCAGCACTCAGTCTTTATTGGGGTAATTTAATTTTCCCTTTCATATCAGGATGATTTCCTTTGTTGGGGTAGGTGCTGGGGAGGGGGAAGGGCCCGTGCACACAATTGCTATTGTCAAGATAAATAATTCCCCAGTGGATTGACAAGGGGGGGAGGTGGGCTGGGGGGCTGGGAGCTGTCACTCACCCAGGTGGCAGCAGGAGCCAGCCAGCCCCCTGGGGAGCTGGGTGCTTTGGGGTGCCTCTCCCCGCACCGGCTGGGCTCCCCAGCCAGCGAGGCACCTGCATTGGCCCCTTTCCAACCACTGAAACGTGGCAGCCTCGACATTCAGGAGGCAGGTGGGTAAAGCTGGGGGTCTCCCGTATAGCTCCCATGCTTCCCCCACCCCATCACCCTCCCTGGTACCAGCGAGAGGAGGGGAGCAGATTGCACCAGGGTAAAAGGAGCATTTCTGAGCCACTGGAGACCCCATGTGTAGTAACTCGCTGGAGAAACACGGGGTTCTGCATACAGCTGGGACATGCAGGGAGCTGCCGGGGCTGGCAGAGACCAGGAGGAGCCCTCGCAGGGGTCTCCCACCTCAGAGGGGGTCCCAAGTGACATCCTTGCACTAGGAATGATTGGGACTGGGCTCAGAAATATCCCCCCTCCCCAGTCCCCCACTGGGCTCTGCGAGCCATGTGGTGATGCTTGAGCACTCGCTGCCACGGCAAACTGGGTACAAGGAGGGAGCGGCTGGCATGGGGACCCAGCGCCTGGGGCAACAAGAGGGGCTGTTCAGAGGGACCAGTGTTGCACCTCCCTGGGCCACTCACCCAAACAAACCTCCAGCCCCTCTCTCAACCCTGTATGCCCCCCTCCAGCGCCTCCCCCCAGCCCCTTGACTTACGTTGCCCCAGAAGGGATCCCAAACACAGGGTGGGAGGCAAAGGAGATACCCATGGGGTTGGAGCCCCTGAGGACTGGCTCACTCGGTCCCTGCAGAGCATTGCTGGCAGCAGGTCCCTGTCCCATCCCTGCCCCGCCATGCACACCATCCCCCAGCCCTCACAAGCATGGCAGAAAAAGATGGCCCATCCCTGGGAAGCAGCTGGGCAATGCGAGCTGCTCCAGCCTGCCAGAAGCTCGGCTAGAAAAGCCTTGCAAAGCCACCCAATGCTGCTGGGGCGTGGGCCACTGCTCAGATCCCTGTGTCCCTGGGAGCCTGGACACGACCCACGGTAAGACCCCAAAGGGGCGATGCGTGGGGCAAGCTGACACTGGCGCACGGGTGCACGTCCTGCCCTGGCAGAGGTGGTGGGAGTGGCATCCTGGTCTAGCAGAGCATCACCAGGGTGGGAGGAGGTAGCTGGTGTGGTCCCAAAGCCCTAACTCATCAAGTTCAACTCTCCAGACACTTCCAGAGGAATTGTCCTTCCCCAAAAATGGGAAGGGATGTGCTCTGGAGCAGAGAGCAACTGGAGGGAGCCGTTTTCCACCCACTCATGCGTTCAGCTCCAGAAGGAACCAGGTCCTTACAACCCTTCTGGAGCCCACCCTGCAAGTCCCACCTTCCCCGAAGCCCCCTGAGTGCTGCCGCCGGCTTGAGTGAGGGGAGAGGGGCTGGAGAGGGGAACACCACACCCGAAATTCAAACACAGGCTTGTTGGTAATTAGCAAACATTTCAAGGGGAATGATGAGGAGCCAGTGACAGGCGGGCGGGTTGCTATTAAAAGCTGCCACGTGTGATCCGTCTCCAAGCCTGCCGGCCCCTCCTTACCTGGCACGGGAGAAATCAGATGCAAACCTGACATTAATGCAACGTTCAGGGTGAACTTTAATTGCAGCTGTGGCAGGAGCTGGGGGACTGCGGCAGCACCCAGGTGGCAGGGTGATGGGCGCCCTAGCCTTCCGCCACCGGGAGGGGACCTGCCCGGTGCCTTTGGGTGCTCTCCTCCCACCATCCTCCTCTCCAACCTTCTCACAGAGGGTGTGAGTCACGAGGCGCGCTGAAGTGAGCACTCGGCACCCCGCGTGTCTCCACAAGCAGAGGCACTTGCTTAAATGTTAAGGGCTTGTTTGCATCCAGCAGAAGGGAAGCGGGAGCTGAGCCCCAGCTTGCCAATTGCTCCTCCGTGCCTTCCGGAGCCAAGGGGCCAGGGAAGTGCTCATCCGCTCAGGGAAGCATCCTCAAGTGATTCCTCCAGGCACTAAGTCCCCAAAATGCCTCTTTTCAGCCTCATGTGGCTTTTGTTTCTGGCTTAAAGACTTTCCAGAGCATCCCAGGCATTAGAGAAGGTGCATGTGTGGCCAGGGCAGCGTTTGCAAGGTGGTCCCGGGGCTGAGCTGGGGTTGTTTAGCCTGGAGAAGAGGAGGCTTAGAGGTGACCTTATTGCAGTCTACAACTACCTGAAGGGAGGTTGTAGTGGAGTGGGAGTCGGCCTCTTCTCCCGGGCAACCAGCCATAGGACAAGAGGACACAGCCTCAAGCTTCGCCAGGGGCGGGTCAGGTTGGACATTAGGAAGCATTTCTTCTCAGCAAGGGTCATTAGCCATTGGAAGGGGCTGCCCAGGGAAGTGGTGGAGTCACCATCTCTGGAGGGGTTGAAGAAAAGACTGGACATGGCACTTAGTGCCATGGTCTAGTTGCCATGGTGGTGTCAGGGCAATGGTTGGACTCGATGATCCCAGAGGGCTCTTCCAACCTCATTGATTCTGTGTGATTCTGTGATGCGTGGTGGTGGGGTGGATCCTTGTCTTGGACCTGAAAACCAAGCCCAGGAGGAGCCAGGGCACAAGGTCCTGGAGCAGGAGGACCTCGGGCAAGCAACCAGCAGCATCCAGGCAGGGATGCAGTGGCCTTGGGCCAGTGAAGCAGATATTACCAAAGAGCAGGGGCTGAGGGTGGATCTACTCAGCAATACATCCTGCAAGTGACGGGAGCTGGGAGAGTAACCTAGTTCTGGTTTTATGAGATCGGCTGCCCCGATCCCCACGCCGGGAGATGAAAGTGAGTAATTACTGTCTGACTCTGCAGAACGGCGAAGGAGAAGATCAGCTGGAGGGGCCAAGCCCACCAGCGGTTGGGGCCGTCGCTTTGCAGGCTGGCGAGCATCTCTTGCCCCTGCTCAAGGTGGGAGCAGCAGTGCCCACATCCCTTCCCAGCATCTCAAGGTGAGGGTTGTCCTTGCTTCATGGTTTCTGCATCACACCTCGCTCCCAACCTTTCTGCTGTCCAACAGGTCTACCCAAACAGTAACCAGTCTGGAGCTGGGTGTAACCACAAGAGCAGTGTGCTCATCCACCTCTCAGCAGGGTCCTCTTGCAGGTGGTTTGCTGAGCGACAGCAAGGTTTCAATTTTAAGGAGGGTTGGTTATGCTGAGCAGGGTTTTGCATGGTCTCCTGCTGCCCTGGGTTTGCTGAAGGAGGTAGGTCTCTCAGCTGAGCTCAAGACCTTCTGGAAGTGATGCAGGCTCTTCCTCAAGGCATCCTTGGGGCGTTTCTAGCTATGGTTCTACCTGGATCTAGCACTGAGGACAGAGCTGCTCTAAAACAGAGGTTGGATGAGAGGCTCCTTCCACCCAGTCCCCTCTGTCCTGGCGGTGCAGCCGTTGTCCTCGGTTAGCCAGGACCTCCTGCGATGTAGCTCAGGCAGAGGCAGTGCGGGGTGCGAGGGCTCTTCCTGCTCCAGGTGGATTCAGAGCAGCGGGATCCTTGCAGGGGAGATGTTGCAGAAAGGTAGAGAGGTGCCTGAGGACATCGGTGACACCTCTCTCCTGTCGCTGCTGCAGAAGGGACCAACCCTCAAAGGCACGTGTAGCTGCAGCAACCCCACCATAACCAAGAAAACCCCAGAGTGGGTGTGCTTCAGAGCAGCTGAGGACATCACAGGGAATTATTACCCAAAACAGTCAACCAGGGTCCCTGTGGGGAGACGGTCTGCAGGGGACCCCCATGTCCTAGCATGGAGCTGGGGACAGCAGGTATAGGACTGTCATGAGGCAGTATCAGCCCTCCTTGCTGTCAGCCTCTGCTAGCTGGATCTGCCCTGGCCTTTCTCCGTGGTCTTCCAGGGCTGACAGGGTGCCCAAGTGTCCCCCATGGGTGGTGACACCCTCTTTCCTTGCATCCAACTCCTGGCTGACAGACAACTCTTGGGATGCCCTCGCACCCTCCATCTGCTGCTGTTAACCAGCAGTCCACGTTGCCTTCACCACCATCCTGAGGTTTAAGAGCACATTTGTGTATTAGCTGGTACATGGGGACGGGTGTCCTGTGCCACAGGTTTGGCCAGGCTGTCTTATCCCCACTTTGGGGTGATCCTTGGGGCTGTGTCCCTGCCTGTCCCCGCTGCTGCTGCCCGTGATTGGCAGTGCTACGTGGGGCTGTGCCCTCCACATCATGCCTGGTTAGGGTGATTTGTGTCTTACGAACACTCTAGTCATCGTTTAAGGGCTCTTCTTTGGACTATGAATGTACAGGCAGCTGCCACACTTCCCCGCTCCTTAATGTATTGTCTGGCTTGGCTGGCTTCCTTTGAGGCTAAAAAAACCCTCTGCCCAGGCAGCATTTCCAAGCTCTCCTCCTGCCCGGGGTCACTGCTGCTATCAGACACGTTTGTGAGCTGCACTGGTGTTCTCGGCTTTGTTTCTGCAGGAAGAAAGCCTCACGCTTCTTTTCCCGTCTATGCTCAACCCACCAGTTTTTAGTGCTGGGGCACGTGCAGGGGCTCCCTTGGGTTCCCCCAGCTCCTGGTCCATGACCACCTCATCACCATGAACCCACCAAGCGCTGTTGCTGGTGCAGGAGGGCTATCCTAGCTCTGCTGCAGCATGGGATCATGCCATGGGAGCTGGAGCAGTGATCCCAAGGCTGTCTTGGGTTCCCCCAGCTCCTGGTCCATGACCACCTCACCACCATGAACCCACCAAGCACTGTTGCTGGTGCAGGAGGGCTATCCTAGCTCTGCTGCAGCATGGGACCATGCCAGGTGAGCTGGACCAGCAATCCAGGAGCACCCACGAGGGTTTCCCCAGCCCAGGAGATGCTGGGGTGGGTGACACCAGCGGCACGGAGGTGACTGCGGAGAGGCTGAGCTGGCGGTGATGCTGCTGGAATAGGCGGAGGGAACTGAGGGGGGATACAGAGGGGTCTTGCCATGGATAAAGGGATGAGGAAGATGGGGAGGGGTCCCCAGCCCGCCGCTGTGCGGGAGCGATGGATCACGCGACGACTCCTGCCCGGGCTGGTGGGCTCCCCCCCGACGCATCTCGCTGCAGAGGGGCCCTCGAGTGCATGTAGGCGAGGAAAGGCGGGGAAAGGAGGGGGGGGAAGATCTTTTCATCTAAAAGGTTACATTTGTCCTACTTCCTCCCATCTCCAGCAATTAACTTGA
This sequence comes from Nyctibius grandis, assembly GCF_013368605.1. Taxonomy (NCBI): domain Eukaryota; kingdom Metazoa; phylum Chordata; class Aves; order Nyctibiiformes; family Nyctibiidae; genus Nyctibius; species Nyctibius grandis. The sequence continues at coordinate 7,024,631 of NC_090679.1, forward strand.
AGGGAGACATCACTGCTAATTGAGCAGTGAAGATCAGGAGCAACAATTACGCCTTTTGACAAGAGACAGCACAAGAGGGACTGCTCCGAGGCTGAGAATGGTAGGGAACGGTTTCTATGGCAATATAACTTTCCTCTCTTCCTCTCCAGCCATAGAAATGATAAAAATGTAGATTTCTCCCTGATTAATGATTTAATGAAAATAAAGAAAATTCTTTAAAAAAAAAAATAAAAAGGAAAAAGGGGCGGCGGGGCGGGAGGGGGGGAGAAAAAAATCAATAGGATGCAATGTTTAGCATGAGTCTGCCAGGAGAATCGATGTCCTTCTCCAGGCTGGACGAGGTAAAATCTATTACAGCAACGTGCCGAGGACTCCAAGCGGCCCCGCCGTTTGGTAATTAGGCAGCGGGCTCACACGGGGGAAACGTGAGGGCTATATTCAGATCTCTGATCAAAGGAGCTGCCCATCAAAGAGCTCCTCACACTGGTTTCTCCAGCAAACCTTCGTGCTCGCTCCGCGTCTCTCCTTTCTTCCCTTTCTCCTGCTTGCCTACCCCCAGCCTTCCACACCCCTTCCCTGAAATCATTATTTTTAATTTTAATTATTCAGCCCATTCCTTTTGTGAGGTGTCCAGGAAAGGGCTGCCGAGGTGGCTGCCAGCCCGGCAAATGGTGATGCCACCTTAGCTGCCGGCGAGGTGAAGGAACGACGTGCCGTGGAGGTGGCCCTGAATCGGTGGCAGGGTTACCACGGCTGGGAGCTGTCCGGCAGAGATGACAGCAGCCACCTTGGTGATGTGATGGGATGCACATCCCATCCTGCTGCAGGTATGGGGAGAGCAGCGAGGAGGAGGATGAGGAGGGTCGGGACTCCTTGGAGCTGTTGGAGCAAGTCCAGAGGCCACGAAGATGCTCAGGGGGCTGGAGCACCTCTGCTATGGAGACAGGCTGAGAGTTGGGGCTGTTCAGCCTGGAGAAGAGAAGGCTCCGGGGAGACCTTCTAGCACCTTCCAGTACCTGAAGGGGCTACAGGAAAGCTGGAGAGGGGCTTTTTACAAGGGCGTGGAGTGATAGGACGAGGGGGAACGGTTTCAAATTGAAAGAGGGGAGATTGAGATGAGATATGAGGAAGAAATTCTTTGCTGTGAGGGTGGTGAGACCCTGTCCCAGGTTGCCCAGAGAAGCTGTGGCTGCCCCCTCCCTGGTAGTGTTCAAGGCCAGGTTGGATGGGGCTTGGAGCAACCTGGTCTGGTGGAAGGTGTCCCTGCCCGTGGCAGGGGGGTTGGAACTAGATGGTCTTTAAGGTCCCTTCCAACCCAAACCAGTCTGTGATTCTATGACTCATCCTGCCCCCACGCACACCCTTGCACTGCTCCCATCCAGTGCAGGGCGTGCAGCAGCTCGGGGTGCTCATAGCCCATAGCTGAAGGCATCACGAGGGCCACGTCCACCTGCATCCCTCAGCAGCGGCTGCTGGCTGCCGTGCCGCCCTGCCTGGGCGGGGGAGCCTGCAGCAGAGCCCCAAGGGGCGAGTAAAGCCTTTCCGAAGCCCTCTCTTCCCCCGGCCTCATCAAGTCAGCACGAGCATCCTCTGTTTTGCAACACACTCTGCAGCCCATCTGCTCCCCCCTCAAACAAGCAAGTTTTGGGGTATTTTTTTTCCTTTGAGGGGATGCTGCTTTAGGATGCAGGGATGTGGGACTGGCTGGAGCTCCTCTGCCAACACAGGGGAACTGATGCAGCAGGTTTAGCCTGGAGAAGAGGAGGCTCAGAGGTGACCTTATTGCAGTCTACAACTACCCGAAGGGAGGTTGTAGTGGAGTGGGAGTCGGCCTCTTCTCCCAGGCAACCAGCCATAGGACAAGATGACACAGCCTCAGGCTTCGCCAGGGGAGGTTCCGGTTGGACATTAGGAAGCATTTCTTCTCAGCAAGGGTAATTAGCCATTGGAAGGGGCTGCCCAGGGAAGTGGTGGAGTCACCATCTCTGGAGGTGTTTAAGAAAAGCCTGGACATGGCACTCAGTGCCATGGTCTAGTTGACAGGGTGGTGTCAGGGCAATGGTTGGACTCGATGATCCCAGAGGGCTCTTCCAACCTGACTGATTCTGTGATTCTGTGAGGTTCAGGTCAGCGGCGTGCCCATTAATCAAAACAAAACACAACCTGCTTCGGGAAGCAGAACCCATTTCTGAAAAAGACCCCAGGCAGAGGGGGGAGCAAGTGGGGGGCTGCAACCCCTCAGCTCCTGCGGCCCCTTCCCTGAGCTCAGCCCAGGGCATGGGATGCCTTCTGCCACGGGGACCATCCTGGGTACCTCCATCTGCCCCCGTAGGGATGCGCCCTCGCCACAGCGGGCTGTTCCCCAGCAGCCCCCGAGGTGGCAGCCCTACCGCTGCCCATCCTGCCCATTCCTGCCCCACGCGAGGAGCCCTCAGAGCCCCCAGACACACATCTCCAGCCCAAGCTCTCTGTAGGGGCAGAGCAGGGGCACATGGAGGGACTTTTCCCACCTCTTCTGTTCCTATTTTATTGCCAAACTGAAGCATAAAACACACATAAACAAATCTAACGGAGAGAAATGGGTTGCTATCAAATCAACAAATTAATCTAATTATAGGGCTGATTAAATCGTATCAGATAAACCAGCGACTCCTTCCCAGCGCTCGGCAGCCGTGCAGGGAGGTGGGCAGCCCTGCTCAGCTCTGGTTTTGAGTCCGGCTGAGCCACGGGGTGGCCAGGGTCTGGCCCCCCAGGGCTGGCAGCACACCAGCAGCCCCAGCACGGCAGGGAGCCCCGAGTCCCCTCTCCCAGCACCACCCAGGCTGACCCAGCCTGCTGCCGTGCAGAACAAAATGGCGAATGCAGGTGCAAAGAACATGATTCCTCAGGATTAAAGATGCAGCTCGAGCCTGCAAAATGTATGCGGGAGCCGTTTTTGGAGCGAGATTGCTTAAACCTAAGCCTGCTTTAGGTATTTGAGGAGCAATTTCATCGGTGCTGTTTGCAGAGCTTTGCCGGGGCTGCTCCCACCTCTCCACGTGCCAGCACCCACGTGCACGCAGGCACGCACTTGTGCACCAGTGCCCACGGGTAATACCCTCCCTGCCAGGTGGCTGCTGGGGAGAAAATGTGTCCCATGTGAAAGGCAAAAGCTCTTTATCGAGTGCTGACACCCGCGTCGAGGGCTGTGGGGGCAGGTTTCACCCAGTGCTGGGTGGCTGCAGGGGTTCGCTGAAGGACCTGGTGGCTCTGAGGCTTCGCGCGATGGACTTGTTCCCTAGTTCCTGCGGCTGTTGAACTTCAGATCTTGCCTTTTGCGAGCCTCCAGGTGGGAAGGTGGAGGGAGCAGCGGGTGTACCTGCCTGGCCGGGGATGTGCAGGCTCCCCGCAGGCTCCCCCAGTGCTGCTGCACCTCCGTGAAGAAGGAAAATCCTATTAAACGTGGGTGTTGGCGCTGGTTTCACCTGGCTCTGGAGGGGAACAGAGGTTTCACTGCCGCTGGCAAGTTGTTTTCCTCTTCTCAGGGCACCCTTTGCTCCCAGCCATGGGTTATATCAACTCTTGATTCTCCTCCTCTTGTGCTTAGCCGAGTTGCTGTTCCAGGAACAAACACATCGAGCGAGGATCTTTTGTCTCCTAATGGCAGGTTGTACCAGAGCGCTGTCAAGCTCCTCAGAAGATGAGCCGAGCTCACGAGCCCCAGCTTGGCACAGAGCTCTTCCCCATCTCGGGGCTCCTGGCACGTCCCCCCTTGCCCCCCCAGCTCTGCAGGGGATGCAAACTCTTCTTTCATGTTCAAAGGCACCTCTCCATTGCCTGTCCCCAGCACTGCAAGGGCTGGGGGACCAGTGGGGAGCAGCTCAGGTGGACAGGGGGGTTCAAAGCGATGCCTTCCCTGGCATCGAGCTCAGCTCAGGACAGGCTCTCCCTACAATTTTTTATGACTCAATCCTTGATCAGTCCTTCCCCCTCGTCAATAATGCCAACACTGGCTCAAGGATGCTCAGCTGCAAGACCACCCCCCAGAGCCTTGGCAGGGTTGGGGGGCATGGACTGTACCAGGAGCCTGGGTGACGCAGCAATGGGGGTGCGGGGGACAGCCCCAGAGTGGTCCTGGAGTGGGGTCTAGGCTGCTGGTGCCAGGGTGGGCAGTGACGGGGGTGCTGCGGGCGGTGCTGGGCAGGGCACCCCCCTCAAACCTCACTAGGGTGAGGGGTTACAAACCAGCCACCTAAACATGTTCCCAGTGCCCCCCGCTGCTCCCAGTGCCCGCACCCACCGCTCGGGGAGTGTGTTCGCGTGCACCTTTCTGCGTGTGTGCATGCATGTGCACGTCCGTGTGTGCACACGTGTGTGCACGTGCATGTGGGCACGCGTGCCCGTGCACGCCCACGTGCGGGTCGGGGTGCGCAGGGCTGTGCACACAGGCAGGGGGGGGCTGTTTCCCAGCCTGTGCTGATGCAGTTCAGCAATCAGAATAACTTTGCTGATGAATATTTAAGCCGAGCGCTGAATATTTAAAGCATTCAATTATTTTAATGGCTTCTAAGTGTGACAGCGGGAGGGGACAGGGGGATGGCTGCCCCCCCGGGTCCAGCACAGGGCCCACAGTGGGCAGGGGTGCGGCGGGCAGCCTCCTGCTCAGGGTGGGCTGGGGGTAAGCGTGTTGTCCCCAGCAGGGTGGTGGCACTTTGGCGTGCTGCTGCCAGGCGGGCAGAGCCCCAGCAGGCAGGAGGAGAGCTGTGCCCCGCCATCCTGGCAGCCTGAGCTCTGTCCCAGTGCCCTAATTCCTACACGAGCAGCCTCGGCGCGTGCCAGCACCGCACGGTGCCAACCCCTCCTCTGTGCCACCAGCGCTGTGCCTGTCCCCGTCCCCGTGCCATCGCGCTGTCACGGCAGTGGAAGCACCCCTGCACCAGTGCCCCCACCAACACCGGGACACGCCAGCCCTGCAGACACCACCCTGGGCTGCAAGGGGCATGCAACTGGGACACCGCAGCATCCAGCACCCCCAAAGTCCCCCCCGAAGGTAGGGCAGTGGTGACGGGAGCGCGGCGTGTCCCAGCCCCACGGCTGGGTGCTGTCCCTGGGCCCTGCCCCAGGCCCACAGCAGGGAGCACAGAGGAGCACTTACCCAGTGCGTGCTCCTGCAGCCATAAATATTCATATTCTCATACTAATTTTGCGTGTACTTTTCTGTCACATCCAATTTTATTTTAATTTCCCTTTATAAACCTTCACAGCTAATGCACTCCCTGCTCCCGTGATTACCCCAATCAGCCGGCGCTTTAAACACAGTCCCTGCAGGCAGCGCCTCTTGGAAGCTATAGGATCACCGAGCATCCACGCATGAGGGGGGCACGGCTGGCAGCCCCGCTCGACGGGGATGCAGCAGAGCCCCTTTGCCACCCTGTGGCGGGCACAGCGGGCAGAGCTCGGCAGGGTCTGGGCACCCTCCTGCACCACAACCTCCTGCACCACACCCTGCTGGCACTGACACCCTGCTGGCACTGACACCCTGCCTGCTGGCAAGCCCTGCCTCCTGGAGCTCCTCGAGAAGAGGAAGGGTGCAGGATCACTGAGCTGGGGCTGTGCCATGGCTGTGCCATGCCAGCTGCCTGGGCTCAACAGTGCCTTCCCTGTAGGGATGTTCTGTGCCATGCCATGCCGTGCCATGCCGTGCTGTGCTGTACCATGCCAAGCAGGCTGCCCAGGCTCAGTGATGCCATCCCTGCAGTGTCATGCCATGCCATGCAGCCTGCTCGGGCTCAGCAGTGCCATCCCTGCAGCACTGTGCTCTGCCTCACTGTGCCACACTGTGCCACGCAGGCTGCCCAGGCTCAGCGGGAGCATACCTGCAGGGCTCTGCCATGCCATGTCGTGCCATGCCATGCCACACAGACTGTTCATGCTTAGTAGTGCCATCCCTGCAGCACTGTGCTCTGCCACGCTGTGCCACACTGTGCCAAGCAGGCTGCCCAGGCTCAGCAGTACCATACCTGCAGGGCTGTGCCATGCCATGCCATGCCGTGCCATGCCATGCCATGCCGTGCCATGCCATGCTGGCTGCGTACCCTCAGAGGTGAGGTCCCACATGTGTGTGTGTCAGTGCCAGGCCCTGTACCAGAGGGTGATGAAGCCGGTGTCTGAGCTGTGACCCATCTGTTGGCCACACAACTTGGGCAGCCCTTGCCAGATCCCACTCGCTGCACCCAACACGTCCCTGCCTACCTGCCACCTGCATCCTGGCATTGGCCTGGGGGACAGGACACGTCCCCAGCAGGACAGGACATAGCCCCAAGCTGAACAGGACATCTCCACAGCAGGGCAGGCCATGTACCCAGTGGGGCAGGACATGTCCCCAGCAGGGCAGGATGCGTCCCCAGCAGGACAGGACATGTCCCCAGCAGGACAAGCCATGTCCCCAGCAGGACAGGACATGTCCCCAGCAGGGCAGGACGCGTCCCCAGCAGTGCAGGCCATGTGTCCCAGCAAGGCAGGACGCATCCCCAGCAGGGCAAGCCATGTCCCCCAGCAAGGCAGGACATGTCCCCAGCAGGTCAGGACGCGTCCCCAGCAGGACAGACCACCTGCCCTTGCCCAGGGGCAACCCCAGAGCGGGGTCACACATTAAGGCAGGCGACGGGAAGGGTCAGGGCTGCCCGGGCATAGAGCACCGATGGCAGAAGAAGAGAGCACACGGATTGTAACTTGTTCCTCGCCATCCCCGGGGACATGAATTAAAGCGGCTGTGGGAGCCTGCGCCCATCCTGCTGGCAGTGCCACGAAAACCCCCCGCGGGCAGGGCCAGGGGGGCTGCCACGCTCCTGCCAGCCGGGGGAAGCCACTCCGGCTCCGCTCGCTCGCTTGCTGAAGACCTCTTGATAAACATTTATAAACATTTGTAGTATTTTAAATTTCCCCTCAATAATTTATGATTAGTTATTTTATATACTTTAAAGAGGGTAATAATGTAAAATTTATAAGGCGGGAGCGCTGAGAGTGGCAGCGCGGCGGCGCGGGGCTGGGAGCGGGAGGCGCAGCCCTCCCCGCCTCTCCCAGCCGAGAGCTGAGGGAAACTTTAAAGGCTGCGGCAGAGGGGTAAGATGGGGCGTCGTGGGGACGTGGGGAGGCCGAGGGGCACGTGAGCGAAGGGGACGCGCGCAGCCAGGCCGGGTGGTGGCACCGAGGCTGGGCTACAAGGAGGGAGGGGTGGAAAGCAGAGAGCTGGGGATGAGCGAGGGAGAGGCAGAGGGAGAAGGGGAGCGGGCGAGAGGGGCGAAAGGATGAGCAGAAGAAGGGAGGGAGGGAGGAGGGATGTGTGCGAGGGAGCGATAACCGCTGCGGGAGAGAGGGATGGGGAGAAGGAGGGATGGAGGGAACGGAGGGGAGGGGCTAGAAGCAGCTGGGAGCTGGAGATAACGAGGGAGGAGAAGGGTGCCCAGCACCGAGTGCGGGAAGGTGTCAGGCAGATGGACGGATGGGTGGATGAGGGGGTGGATGGATGGAGAGAGGGATGGGTGGAGGAAGGGATGGAGGGAGGGAGGGAGGGAGGGAGGGAGGGATGGAGAGAGGGATGGATGGAGGAGGGATGGATGGATGGATGGAGGGATGGATGGAAGGATGGATGGAGGAGGGATGAATGGAGAGAGGAATGGATGGAGGAGGGATGGATGGAGAGAGGGATGCATGGATGGATGGAGGGATGGATGGAGGGATGGATGGAGGGAGGGATGGAGGAGGGATGAGCAGAGCAGGGAACAGGCAGAGGTGTCTGCAGGGATGTGTGGGGGAGCACGCCAGTGTGCCCGGGTCCATAGCGTGCCCCTGTGGGTGAGGAGGCGTGAGCAAGGTTTGGGATCTGGGGTGCAGGAAGGGGTGAGGAAGTGCCTGGAGGCGCAGGGATGGGAAGAGGAGTGTTTGGGGGCTGTTGGAGTGTGGTCGTGCCAGGGAGGCACCCTTGAGCGTGCACCGGGTGTGTGTGTGTGCAAGGCACGAGCGGGAGCACGCGGGAGGGTGTGCAGGCAGGGTGTGAGCGCGCACAGTGGCTGAGCACGCGTGCAAGGTGTGAAAGTGCGGGGTGGGTGTGAGCACACGCGGGCCGTGAGAGGTGAGCGCGTGTGCAAGGCGTGAATGAGCGTGCAAAGCGTGCGGGGCCAGAGGGTGTGTGCACAGGGTGTGTGAGCAGGGTGGGCATGCTCTTGCAGGGGGTGAGTAGGGTGGGAGCACTTGTGCAGGGGATGAGTGTGAGTAGAGAGGGAGTGCTCATGTGGTGGGTAAGTGTGAGCAGGGTGGGTGTGCTCGTGCAAGGGGTGAGCGTGCACGTGCTGTGAGGCTGAACAGGGTGGGAGCGCACGTGCAGAGCGTTAGCGCACGTGAATCTGAAGGCAAGGAGGTGACTGTGTGCTACACAAAGGTGCCCCCCCCTTCTCCCAAGCTTCCAGGGGTCCCCAAGGCAGGACCCCCACCCTAAGGCACCCCCAGTGCCAGCCGTGCCCTCAGGGACAGCCCTTTCCTGGCTCCCCTAGGGGGTGCCGGGGCAGCACCCCTCGCTGGGCTCCCAGGGGCTGTCCTGAGCTCCACGAGGACACATGGCTGGTGGGCTTTCCCACGCAGGGCACACCAGCAGGACCCAGCTCAAAGGGAGAGCCCCCCAGATCCTGCCCGAGTTGCCAAGGCACCTTAAATGCCCAAGCGGGATCCGGCAGGAGCTGGCAGCCGCCAAGAGGGACCTGCCACAACGTGATAGCATCTTCCCTGCTATATATAGTACTGCCTTTACAGACATACACAGATGTATATTTATTGATGCTGCTCCAAGGAGGGTGTCAGGGAGAAGGGGAACACACAGGTAGGGCATGAGTAGGACTGCGGCGGTGAAGCGTGCAAGGCGTGCAAGGCGTGAGCATGTGCACAGGGCATGAGTGCATGTGTGAGTGTGTGCGGGGTGCAAGGGGTGAGTACCTGCGTGAGGTGTGAGTGTGTGCATAGAGCAGGAGGAGCGTGCAAGGGGCGAGTACCTGCGTGAGGTGTGAGCGTGTGCATAGAGCAGGAGGAGCGTGCAAGGTGTGAGCGCTCGTACGAGGTGTGCAAGCTGTCTGCACACTGGGCGTGAGTGTGCGTGGGCAAGGCAGGAACGTGCAAGGCAGGAGAGTGCAAGGAGTGTGTTTGCAGGCAACAAGCACAAATAAACACTAGAGGGTTCAGAGGGGGCTCAGGGGCACCGTGTACCCAGCTGGGATGGCGATGCCACCGCAGGGGACCCTTTGGGGCACAGGCAGCACCTGGGGTGCAAGGGGAGGAGGGGAAGGGGCACCCTGGGCTCCCTGCGGCCAGGAGGGGGGAAGGCGCCAAAGCACTGCCAGCAGAAGGAGGATTTCTGTATTTTGATGATAATTTCCTGGTGTTTGGGGCTGTCAGGTTCCTGGTTTAGCAGCTCCCCCTCTGCGGAGCTGCTCCGCGTAGTTGACACCACAATTGTTTTCTGAAGCGAACACGCGACTCTCTCCTTATGTATTCCCTTTCCCGGTGTTTGTATTTGCTTCAAAGTCTCCTCATCAGCCTGTTTGGTGACAAAAAACTCATGTCTGGAGATCAGGGTAATGTGTTGCTTTTCAAAGCCCGGGGAGGAGGGGGTTGGCAGACGTGGGGGTTGCTGCATTATTTACTTCCCTGTGACGCCCTGCCACCCCGGCAGCCCTGCCTGTCCCCCCCGTGCCAGGTGCTGGGGCACCCACCCTGCCAGCTGGGACCCCCCAGGCGCTCAGCATCCCACCCGGTGCTCCGGGATAGACACCCAGGCACAGCAGCACCCAGGAGGAGTGGGGGCATTGGGGACCAAGGGGACACCAGGGTGCAGGAGACCCCGGGTACGGATTTGGAGCATTTGCACCCTCCCAAGGAGCAGAGCGGGCACCCCCCAGCTTTGCAGACCGTGTCACAGTGTCACACGTCTCTGGCATACATGGCACAGTTGTGAGGTGCCAGCAGTGCCCTGACCTGTTCCTGGCATTGCCCCAGCCCTCGCCCACGCCCAGGCTGGGCTTGGGGGACAGCAGGGCAGTGGACCGGGATCCCCATTGCATGGCAGCGCTCACTAACCAACAGTGTCCCTGAGCCAGGGCAGGCAGACTGGCCATGGCCCGGCAAGTTGCCAGTGCCCTGTGGTCACCTCGGCTGGTGGCCTGTCGCCTCCACTGGGACCCCTGCAAATGTGCCCTTGCAGCTGGTGAGCAAATCAGGGCAGGAAGCGGGGCGCAGGAGATGCAGTGGTGTGTGTCACCCTGAGCTCAGCGTTGGTGCTCAGCACCCTCCAGACAGCAGCATGCAAGCATATAGTGTGTGGCTGGGTGTGCACGGCTGGGTGGAATCATAGGATCAGAGCACGGTTTGGGTTGGAAGGGACCTTAAAGATCATCTAGTTCCAACCCCTGCCACGGGAAGGGACACCTTCCACCAGACCAGGTTGCTCCAAGCCCCATCCAACCTGGCCTTGAACACTGCCAGGGAGGGGGCAGCCGCAGCTTCACTGGGCAACCTGGGCCAGGGTCTCACCACCCTCACAGCAAAGAATTTCCTCCCAATATTTCATCTCAATCTCCCCTCTTTCAGTTTAAAATCGTTCCCCCTCATCCCATCACTCCATGCCCTTGTCATAGGTACGAATTGCAGCACCCACTCGCACAGGCACGGGACGTGTGCTGGGGAATCGCGCTGGCAGGTGCGTTGGCACAGCCTCCCCCTCCACGTGTGTGCAATGCTACGAGCACAGGCAGTTCTCTATCTAATTGATCAATTAATTATCTCCGGCATTCAGCTGCATATTGGTTTTAGATGAAGGGATAGGCTAACAAGCGGATTAGGCACGTGTGTCTTCAAGGGAGTGAGCGAGCGGAGATGTGGGAGGAAGGAAGAGAGAGAGGAGATGGGTGAATGCGGAATAAGGGCCCCTTGCTATGGCAAAGGCTGGAGCCAGGAGCTGGAGCTGGCACCGGGGGCACGGCTGCAGCGATGCAGAGGTACTGCATGGAGGATGCTCCTGAAACGGTGATGCCGAGACAGAGGATGCTCCAGAAACAATGGGATGAGGCAGGAGGATGCTCCAGAAATTATGGGACTGAGGCAGTGGGATGCTCCAGAAATGGTGATGCCAGGCAGATGATGCTCCAGAAAAGATGGGATGAGGCAGGAGGGTGCTCCAGAAATACCAGTGCTGTGGCAGGAGGATGGTGCTGTGGCACAACCAGGATGCTCCAGAATCAGTGCTCAGTGCCCAGTGCCCACCATGGTCTGCAGGCTTGGCCAGGCTCAGCCTTACTCCATCCCTTTCTCCAGTCCTGCCCCAGATGTCTGGGGGCAGTCAGGGGAGGCTCCTGGGTGCCTTCGGTCCTCGTGGACCGTGGGTCTGGGCAGGCAGCGTGACCCTGCACTCTGGGGAGCATGGGCAGCGTGGCTGCATCTCCTGGAGCCTTTGTGTTTTCTAGGACAATCGGTGCCCCAAAATTGCTGGGGTTGGGCAAACCCAGGCAGTTCCCACTGGCCTTCAGGAGAAAGGATGGGATCAGTGTGAGCCCCCACTCGCCCCGAGCCTCCCCCAGCAGCGCCTGACGGTCGTGAGCCCCCAGGGACAGCCCGAGGAGGCGGCCGCGGGTGTCAGCCATCCCGCCAGGTATCGGGGCTCATTAACGTGACAGGCTGTCACTCAGGCTGCAGCCAGCCCTGGGGGCACCCCTGGGGCTGGAGGGACCCCCGCCGGCGTAGGGCGGCTGGCAGAGCCTTTGTGTGCATCCCTCCAGCTCACGGGGACAGCAACGGGGGGTTGCACGCCGTCACCGTGCCTCCCTGGGCACCCGGGCACAGCGTCACCCCGCAGAATGGGGGGGGGGGCGGAGGAGCAGAGCACAGGGGGAGGCAGCAGTCCCTGCCTGTCACCCCGAAACCACGGCCCCAGCGGCCGTGGCGGAGCAGGATGGAGGGGAGGGATAATTGTTTGACTTTCTTCACTTCCCACCCTGCTGTCACTTGCTCTCTTACAGCCCTGGCAACCACAAGGCATCCTCCAGCCCCCTCCCGCAGCACAAACAAGCACCTCACGGCTCAGCACACACACACACACACACATACTGTACCCTGCAAGCGCTGAGCAGTGGCACACAGGAGCTCAAACACATGAGTGCAGGGTGCACCGGCATCCCTTAGCCCCCGTGCATGCAGCAGTGAGGTATGTGCATGCCCTGTATCCTGCATGCGTGTCACTGGCACACATGTGTGCATGTATATACACACAAATCCCTTATTCTGGGGGCATTCAGCATGGAGAAACACACCTCTGTGCTCGAGCACGCTGCCTGTTCAGCGTGCACATGCACACACACACACATGCACACACACACATGTTTATTCAGCCCTGGGAGAAGTACACACATGCACGCACAGCCCATATTCAGCACCGAGGCTCACAAACACGCCCACACAGTGCTCATCACCTCCATCCTACAAGCATCTGCAGGCAGGGAGCACACACATGGCCTTGCCTGGGCACGCAAGGCACCAGCACGTCCCCGTGTTTTTGACAGCTGGGGACTCTGATTTGTCCCAGCCGAGCTCCAGCCACCACAGTCAGCCTGGCACAGGCACAGCTCTCCTCGCCCCATGGAGCTGTGGCCCCGAAACCTGCCTAGGGAGGGGGGGTGCCCCCAAGTCACAGAATCACACACTGGTTTGGGTTGGAAGGGACCTTAAAGACCATCCAGTTCCAACCCCCCTGCCACAGGCAGGGACACCTTCCACCAGACCAGGTTGCTCCAAGCCCCATCCAACCTGGCCTTGAACACTGCCAGGGCGGGGGCAGCCACAGCTTCTCTGGGCAACCTGGGCCAGTGTCTCACCACCCTCACAGCAAAGAATTTCTTCCTCATATCTCATCTCAATCTCCCCTCTTTCAGTTTAAAACCGTTCCCCCTCGTCCTGTCACTCCATGCCCTTGTAAAAAGTCCCTCTCCCGCTTTCCTGTAGCCCCTTCAGGTACTGGAAGGTGCTAGAAGGTCTCCCCGGAGCCTTCTCTTCTCCAGGCTGAACAGCCCCAGCTCTCTCAGCCTGTCTCCAGAGCAGAGGGGCTCCAGCCCTCTGAGCATCTCCGTGGCCTCCTCTGGACTCGCTCCAACAGCTCCGTGTCCTTCTTCTGTTGGGGGCCCCAGAGCTGGACGCAGCACTGCAGGGGGGGTCTCACGAGAGCGGGGCAGAGGGGCAGAATCCCCTCCCTGGCCCTGCTGGCCACACTGCTGGGGATGCAGCCCAGGACACGGTTGGCTTTCTGGGCTGCAAGCGCACGTTGCCGGCTCATGGTGAGCTTCTCGTCACCCATCACCCCCAAGTCCTTCTCCTCAGGGCTGCTCTCCATCCATTCTCCTCCCAGCCTGTATTTATGCTCAGGATTGCACATAAGTGTGCACAGGTGTGTGCCGAGCCACCTCCACGCACCCAAAACTGGGCTCCCATTGCATCCCAGAACACAGGAGGAGCGGGAAGGAGGTGAACAAAGTCAGGCTGGGGCTGTGGGGCAGGCGATGCACCAGCGAGGAGAAGGAGGAAGAAGAGGAGAAAGGGGTAATGCCAGCCAGGGTTGTGGTCACTGCACAGCCAGGATGGGCTGGCTGGCCGCGACAACACCGCACGGCGAAGGCTCGTTGTGCGTTGCCCTCGTTAGCTGGGACGCGCTTGCCGCTCTCGGGCTGCCTGCCCGCCGCCCGCAGCCATTCCTCCTCCCCGCTGCGCCCGCCGCTTGCCTCAGCGTAATTAAGGATCCAACGACCTTTGCCGGCTGCCTGAGATGCTGGAACAAATGAACGGTAAGCGCCAGATTACAGCCCGGCTCGGCAGCCCTGCAAATCCCTTTAATGAGACATTTAGGCAGGGCCAGCGGGGTGCCCGGCCGCCAGGGTGGGCTAGCACCCGTGCCTGGGTGTGACGGCAGCGGGGACAGTACAGGGTGTCTCGGCCAGCCTGGCCATCGCTTGGGGACAACGGCACTGATGGATATCAGTCCTGACCCCATCCCTGTCCTGCCCCCAACCCCATCTGGGCAAGGGTCCTCAGAGCACCGGCCCCATCGGGTATCCCAGTAGCAAGTTCTCATTGCAGGGGGCACCGTGGCCCCAACCCCCCCAGTTCCCCCTTTGCACCCACCTGTGTCCCGTGGGGGCAATGCTGCGAGTGGGGAGAGGGCTGATGGCACCAGGACCAGCTTCCCATGGGGTCCTCAGCCACCGGGCTCGGTGAAGGGCACGGCAAGCCCAACCCAGGGCTGCTGGGAGGTTTATCCCTTCCGATTGTAATATCAAAAAATGAAAAAGCCCGAATGACTGATGGGGCCTCAAGGATGCAAATCAATAGTCAGCACCACGAACGCCCATATTAGTGCCAAATTAAGCTGTTCACTCAAACTTTCCCCGCACAAGGAGAAGCCGGGGCCAGCGTGGGGAGCTGAAGATGGATGGCATGCTCAGAGGCCTAGAGGTGTGATTTTTCTTGCCATGACAGACAGTTTGCAACAACGATGGCCTTCCCCTCCTCGCGTTCAGCTTTGGAAGGTGGAGAAGCAGCGAGTGGACTCGGAGAGCACCTGGGCAGCAGGACCCCATCCAGCCATGCTGTCGGGACGGGGCTAGGGGCTCACCAGAGCATCCTCCTGGACAGAGAGAGCCCAATGCCCCTGTCCCCCTCCTGGGGACACCTGAGATGGTGGCAGGCGCCAAGATGGCCTCAGGCTCCTCCATGACATGTTGCAGGGACCAGGTGAATCAGGAAACAGAGAGACATCCCAGCTGGACTCCCTCCCTGACCACACTGAGCTGATTGGTGTCCCCAGCTTATCTCCAGTGTCCCAGCACGTCCCTGCCCCAGGGGTTATCTCCTGTCTCCCTAGGTGCCTCTGAATGAGGGAATTTATCCCTGGAGTCCCTGGATGCCCTCACCCTGGGACATTTATCCCTGGAGTCCCTGGATGCCCTCACCCTGGGACATTTATCCCTGGGGTCCCTGGATGCCCTTGCCCTGGGGCATTGATCGCTGGCGTCCCTGCCCAGGTGTTACTCTCCAGCGTCCCTGTGCTGGGTGTTTATCTCCAGTGTCTGTGGGGTGGCTTTAAGTGATTAACTTCCCCCATCTTGCTCTGGTTCATGGCTCCCACTCACCACGGTGACCATGGCATGCTCCACATCCCCCGGCCATTCAAGTCCCTCCCCATGGCCGTGACATCTTCCCCGCTCCCCACCAGCTGCTGAGTTGTTGGCCAAGAACACATTTCCAGCAAAATCTGAGGGAAGACCAAAACGATCAGCGAATTCAGGTCAAACTCGGCCAGTACAGAAATGAAAGCAGGGATGCAACGCAGGGGAGCAGCAATATTTTTCAACCTACTGATTCTGAAGCGAGTTTTTCCAAATTGACCTTAATCTCTGGCTAGCAGAGCAAAACCCACCAGCCAGAGCACACAGTGCCCTGCATCCCCTCTGTGCTCAGCATCACCCGAGCCCCAGGATGCTGGCGTTTGGGACACGGTGTGACGGCCGAGCGGCACGGAGACCTGAGGATGGTGGAGCCGGGGATGCTCCCTCCTCCCAGAGCCACACAGGCGGAGAGAGGGCAGCGGGCAGAGGCGGGGGCTGGCAGCATCCACCTCATGCCTTTTAATAAAACATGAATTAGGTGCCAACGCATATTAGATTCACTTCCCCGGTGACAGAAAATCAAAGGCTTCTCCCATCTTTTCTAGAGGCGCGTTCCTGATTGATCTGGAAGAAGAAGCTCAGTGCGAGGGAAGGAGTCTATACACACCGAAACAGCTCTTTAATTTCTTAATTTAATATCTGACACGTAAAGATTCTCATTAAGCCAGTCAATGAAGCCTGGAAATACAATTTTCGTGCAAACTGTCGCTATCATAACTTACACGAAACTTCAGATGGTGCCCTGTAAGCGGTGTGATTAAAACCATTCATCTTCCCTGTCAGTCGCCCGCTCCCGCACCCCCCCTGGCCAGCCCCCTGCCCCACATCGCCCATACCCACCACGGCACCGCCTGGGGCTGCTGGGTGCCACCACGGCGATGGGCATCTGGGTGATGCTCTACAGCTGCGTCCTGGGTCGGATCCTGCATAGGTGCGTGGGCACAGACCAGGCAGCGGCATACGGGTGGCATGCTGGGCAGCACCCCACCAGGCGTAGCCCTCGCAGAGGGTCCCCAAGCCCTGAAATCCCCCCGCCGGGGCATGCGCAGGAGGGAGAACTTCCCAAAGACGCTAATTAGGCAAATTAATTCCTATAGAGTCACAGCGCTTCTCTGCCTTAGAAGGAAAAAAAAAGCTACTTAGTTCAGTGCTGATTAAATCCCGAATACCGAGACAAGGATTAGAGCTGAGACTATTCCTTGGGGGGTGCCCCCCCACCATGCGGAGCGGGGCCAGGGCTGCTGCCAGCGAGCGCCTGCCTGGCACCATGCAGGCACGCCGAGGAATGGGCTGGCAGGCACAGGGACACAAGCCATTGCCATCCTCCATGGGCTGTTGTTCCTCACATCCCCCAGCACCGCCAGTGCTGGGTAGAGAATGTGTGAGCTGGGCTCGTTCCTCCTGTGGGGGCTGAGGAAGAGGATGGTAAAGCTGCGTGGATACAGGACAGCACCCGGGGAACAGGGCATTAGGATGCTCTGCCACGGTGAAGACTTGCAGAGACTCGGGGTGTCTCCTGGAACCCCCCATGAGAGGGAGCCGGGCAGGGGTCCCATCCTCGCCAGGGTGGATTAAATGATTTCTCAGGCTTTTCTTTCTCTCTCCACCCTTCAACCTCTCCCTGATCCAGCCCCGCTGAGACTTTCAGCTCCCAGAAACCTCCAGGAATTTCCCAGCAGCTGGAAACCCAGCACTGGACACCAAGCTGGGGAGCAAAAGCCACCCCGGGGGGCTCAGCAAACACTGTCCCCCCTAACCTGAAGCTGCCCCCCACCTGCCCTTCTGCTGGGGAAGGGGCACCTCCCTGCAGTGGGAGTGGGTCCCCCATCCCCGCTCTGCCCCAGGGACCTCAGCCAAGGTCCAGCTGCCATGCCCGGGCACTGAAGGATGCTTGGGCGAGGTGAAGGCTGGGAAAAACCTGCAGCATATTTTGGCGTTGTGATCGCCCTGGAGGCGTGTGCAGCTCCAGGGGGTGGAAGGCAGCTGGGTGGGCACCAGCGGGGTCACCCAGCTCTGCCCCTGCCCCCTGCGCTGCCAGCTTGGATGACTTTGACTCCAACCTTTCACTGGAGACAAAACCTGCCCTGAACAGCACATGCACCCACCTCAGCCCAGCCACGCCGGCTCCAGAGGCACCCCATGGCACCAGGGCATGCCAACAGAGAGATCCCATGGCCCCGAGGGGGCACCTTGTGGGTGGCCCCCAGGGAAGGGTGCGGGAGGACACGGCGCCTGGTGCCTGCTTGTCACGCTGGCAGAGCAGCTTTCCTTGTCTTTCTTCTGCGTGTTATCTCGAGACGTCGGAGCTGGCAGCTCCTGCCAGCGCTCGCGCAGCCTGACGTCGGTGCAGCTTGAAAGCGCGCGTGGCGTGTTTGATGTCAGGATTACCGGCTGGGTGTATTGTAAATGCGAAAATGAAATAAGAAGATTAGAGAAGAAAAGCGCCGCTCCGCAGCGTGCGCCTGCTGATTGCCTCCCGCTGGATCTTCTGCAGGTGACGGGGGTGCGCGGGGACCCAGCCCGGTGGCAATCGCGCAGTGGAGGCAGCAGTGCCATGGAAAGGGTTAAAAAGGACCAAGTGTCTTCCACGGCCTGACACCCAGGCATGAGCCCAGCTGGGCCGAGAGGCAGGACAGAGCCCTTCCCAGCTCCCCGATATTTTGGCTCATGTAAGTATTCACCAGCTGCTCCTGCCGTATCCCAACGGGGTCCTGGGGGTCAGCACGCAGCCCTACGTCTGTTCTGCCTTGGCCAGCACTGGGGCAGAGCACGGTGGGGCAGTGGGGTGGTGGTGGGGGTCGGTGGGAAGCTGGGTGAGCTCTGCATCCCTTCCCCGGGGATGGAGGCACGGCCACCTCCCAGCCCTGGGAGCTGGCTTTTAGGGAGGCGAAAAGGTTTGTACCACCTCAGAGGTGGGTGATGACCCTCTGCAGGTCTTGCCAGGGGAATTTGGGGGTCTCCAAAGGGCAGGTGGATGCTCTCTTCTCGCCCACCCGCGTGGCAGGACGTCCTTGCCCATCAGAGCCCAGCAGCGGGCAGCTCCGCACCCCTCCTGCACTCTGCTGCTCCCTGCACGAGCCTCGGCCAGGCAGGGAGGGACACCAGAAGCCCATGGCCCCACGGGCGAGCACGAGAGCCGGAGGGGATGGAGGGAGAGCTGGGGCAGGGATCAGGCCCTGCGGAGCTGCTCTCCACCTCCCGCTGACAGCAGCATGCCCCGAACATCTCTGCCAGCACCCCGGGACCCTGCCCCCCGCACACCAGCCTCTGTGCAGGCAGGAGGGCAGGGGGCACCGACTTTCAGTGGCAGCATGATTAGTCTTTATTTTCAGCTCTGCCCTTGGCCCCGGCCTGGCGGAGCTGTGGCTTGCCCTGCTGAGCCCTGCCGCCAGTGCTGGAGGAGGAGGAGGAGGAAGAGGAGGGGGAGGCCAAGCCATGCTCCCCACAGCACGTCTCGTGGAGCATGGGGCTCAGCCCCACAACCGCAGCCCCACAGCCTCCCTGGCAGGGTAAGTCCCAGGGCTGCAGCTCTCCAGCAGCGCTGTGAGCACTGTGCAGCACCCACCCTCCTCCCAAATCCCTGCTGCCCGTGACCCACACCCAGCCAGGGGACACCATATCACCCCAGGAGCGATGCAGGGTCCCCTGCCCACACCCAGTCCCCCCAGGGCTGTGCCCAGCACCCTGCATCCAGCGGCCAGGCGCAACCCTCATCCGGGTGCATCCTCTGCCCCATGCCATGCCCGGTGCTGGCACTGCTGCCCGCTGGGCAGACCCACGTGCATCCTGGTAGCCCTGGGGCAGGCAGGGCAGTGGGAAGACAAGCACCAGCCACCTCCGGGAACTCTTTTCTTCCCTGCAGCAAGGAACGTTGAGCAGGTTGGTGGCTGGCCCCGTGCTGTAACCGCCCGGGTACCTGCCTCCCCCGCTTCTCTCTCGCATCTGTTCCCAATCAAAGCATCATTTCAATCCATTCAGGAGAAGGTTTTTCTCCCCCTGCTACCAAATGCTATTGTTTTTCCGAGGCACAGCAGCTCGGGAGCAGCAGCTCAGCACCAGCCCGTGCCAGCTCTGCTCAGACACGTGCGGGCAAGAGCATCGAGCAAGCCCCAGCTTGGCTCCCCTCTGCCGAGAGCAGCACTGATTCCATTCCCATGGCGAAGCGCTGGGCTGTAGGGGGGGAAGATGGGGCTGGCACCCCCCCGAGGGAGGGGGCAGCTGGGGGATTGCTCCCCTTTCTGATGCTCAGAGGTTGGCAGTGCTTGGTACCTGGGTTAACGTGGGGCTGCTGAGGGGGTGACACCCATCGCAATGTCCACGCACGTCCCGCATCACCCAGGCTTTGCTGCCAGCTCCGGGATCCCTCCAGGCCAAGCTCAGCCCTGCATCACCCCAGGTGGGTGCAAACCCCCGCTTGCCCCCCATGCCACCCTGGATTTGCCGGGGACGGCCGGGTCTGGGTCTTTCCCCTGCAGGACTCATCCCCGCACATTGCCACGGGGCCTCTGTTGCTTCTGCACAATTAATGAGCTTTAATTGCCTGTAAACACATCCCCGGCAGCACCAGAGCTGCCACGGGAAGTCGCTGGAGTCGGGAAAAGGGAATGGGAAAAGGGAATCGTAGCAACTGTTGCTATGGCTGGACCAGCTGTCCCCAAAACGTGGCCGTGGCCGAGAAGGGCCAGCAGCATTGCCCGGCACTGGCCACAGCCCTGGGGGCAGCAGTGCGGGGACACGGGGGTCCTGACGCTGTCCATGTCCCCCTGCCCTCGGTGCCACGGTGCTGAGTCGCGTGGGGTTCAGGCATCCCCCTACAACCCCGCGCTGAGACGTGGCTGCATTTGGGGACCCACGGAGGGGCTGCGCTGGCAGCGGCCTGCGGGGCTGGGGGAGGTGGGGAGGGGTCCCTGCCCTCCCTCTCCACGTGCCCCCCAGGCTGGACGTGCACGTTTCTACGTGGCACTAATGAAGTTTGCAAAGGTCAGGGCTCGGGGTGGCAGGAGGCGGTTTGTGTAAATGCTATTTTCTAGCTCAGTGCCCTGTAACTCGCCCTGACGGTTGTGCTTAAATAAAACAAACGGCGCATTGTAATCACCCCTGCGCGCTGCTCCCTGCGCCCCTGCCCACCGCGGGCCCCCTGCCACCTCCTTGGGCCCCATTCCATGCCCTTCCCCGGGGTACAGGGCAGGATGGCTGGAGGACCACCCACCCAAGGCTGGCTGCAGTGCTCCTGGGGGCTGTCCCCACGTTGGCACTCTGACACAGGGACTAATGTCACGCCAGTGGCGGAGTGGGACACAACTCTGTCCTGAGTGGGCACGGCATCGGTGGCGCGATATGGGCTCAGTGTGGCATCTGTCCCCTGCTCACCGCTCAGCCAGCAATGGAAGAGGTCTTGAGACGCCCGTAGGTGGCACATACAGAATCACAGAATCAACCAGGTTGGAAGAGCCCTCTGGGATCATCGAGTCCAACCATTGCCCTGACACCACCATGGCAACTAGACCAGGGCACTAAGTGCCATGTCCAGGCTTTTCTTAAACCCCTCCAGAGATGGGGACTCCACCACCTCCCTGGGCAGCCCCTTCCAATGGCTAATGACCCTTGCTGAGAAGAAATGCTTCCTAATGTCCAGCCTGACCCTCCCCTGGTGCAGCTTGAGGCTGTGTCCTCTTGTCCTATTGCTGGTTGCCTGGGAGAAGAGGCCGACTCCCACTGCGCTACAACCTCCCTTCATAGACATACACGTGTATGTTCACGTGTGTAAGAGTGTGCATGTGCAGGTGCATGTGCGTGCAAGTCCATGCGTGTAAGTGCAAGTGGAAGCATCTGTGTGCACACAGGGGTGCACGTGCACATGTGCATATATACATGCACATGAATGCATGTGTGTGCGTGCACGTGCAGGAGTGTGGGCACGCCTGTGTGTAACCATGCGCTCACGTACAGAAACATCTGTGCCAAGCATGCACAGCTGGGTATACGTGTGTGTAAGACTGCCTGCGTTTAAGAAAAGCCTGGACATGGCACTTGGTGCCCTGGTCTAGTTGCCATGGTGGTGTCAGGGCAACAGTTGGACTCGATGATCCCAAAGGGCTCTTCCAACCTGGTTGATTCTGTGATTCTGTTTGCTCGTGCACGCAGGTGTGTTTGCGCACACGTGTTCTAGCACATGCATGTGTGTGTGTGTGTGCACCACCTCCTCATACCATGCACTTGCAGCAGGTTTTGACCCCACAATCACACGGGAGTTTTGCTTAAGCCCGGGTGAGGGCCAGGGCTGGGCGCAGTATCAGCAGCGGCAGCAGCCGGAGCGGTACGCACCCGCGCCGGAGATAAGTTCCTGCCACAAAGTTTTCCTTCCCTGCTAATTTTCTGATTAGCCCCTGTCTGATGCGGCGGCAGCAGCGCTTCACGGAGCTTATTCGAAGGCGGCGTAATCTTTCTGAGCAGCGAACAGGGGGCAGGGACGCCGCTCAGCTCCCAGCAGACAGAACCGTGCGTCGGGAACTAATAACTCTTCGGGGACTCGGAGCCGAGCGCTGACAAGCTGCCGGGGGGGATGTGGAAATCCTTTCTGCGGATGAGCCGAGAGGATTCTCCTGCTATCCCCTAAAGCCTGCGTGTCACCTAGTCCAATAAAAGGCATTATCGGGAAGGTGGCATTTCGTTCTGGCGTATCTCAGGCCTCCAGCCCAGCCCCGGCTCTGCTGGCTTTGCATGAGAACGGGAGGTTTAGGGCAGGGTGGGTGCTGGGTGCTACTGGGTGGGGGGGCTGCAACCCGCTTTCTGTGCTTCCCGGCAGAGGAGGGGTTTGGGGAGCACGGCGGTACCCGCTCTCCCTCCTGTGCCTTCGCTGACTGGCAGCCGCCCACCCTGCAGCACCCAGTCCTGCACCCATGGGCTGGGTATCTCCCGCCCCAGGGATGGCAGCAGCACCTGGCTCCAACCATGGTGGGGCTCAGTGCACACACCCACTCTCCTGTCTGCCTTCGAGGAGGTGTGGGGTGGAGGGTTGGGGAGTTTGGGTGGCTCAGAGCAGCTGGGTGGACCTGGCATCTTTGATGTGCAGATGCCTCAGTCCACCCTGGTCCAGCCCTCAGCCAGGCGTGAGACAGGGTGACCCCAAGGGGACCCTGTCAGCCATGGGGATGGGGGTGCTGGACACCCTGTAACTGCAGCCCTGGCTGCAGGGAGAGTGTCGCCAGGGCTGGGGAGAGCATCTGGAGGGGGTGCAGCAAGGCTATGCTCGGGGTACCATGCCACAGAGAGGAGGATGGACCTCATGGTGCAGGAGGTCACCCTGGGGTGGCCCTGGTTGTCCCGTATCCCCTGGATCCTGCCTGGTCTTGGACCCAACAGGAGCCGCCAGCCTGTGGCACTACCCACTGCAGCTAGGCCCCAGGGAAGGGACATGTACCAGGGCATGATGACCAGGTGGTGCCCATGCCTGGAGGGGACACCAGCCCTAACTCCTGAGCTAGTAGGGGCTTCCCGGCTGCCATCAGCCCTGGCACAGCCCCAGGGTGGGGAGGGCCAGCCGTGCACAGCGCAGGGGGGGGCACCCATGCCTGCTCCAACCAGCTAATTTACTGTGCCGCTGTGCACCACGCTAGCCAATAACTTTGAAATTATATGGAGATTTGCAGCCAAACCCTCTCATAAAGAGATTTAGGAGGGTGACGAAGATAATTAAACATCCTTCCCCGAGTATTGACTTGCAGCTGAAAGGGGGAAAAATAACTACATTTGTCACAGTCCTTTTAAATCACCCTGATGCCCAGCGGTAGCGTGCGAACAAGCCCTGGGCTGCCAGCCGTGGGGCACCACAGCCCCGTCTGCCAGGGTGGAAAAGCACCGTGGGGCAGAGCTGGGGGGTCTGGCGCAGGATCTCAGGCTGGCAGTGGGCAGCACAGGGAGGGAGGGAGGTGACACGAGGCTGGCTGCCACCCCAGCAGCTCTGAGCAGAAGAGTGAAGCTAAAAGGAGCAGCGTGAGGTGGTGGGAGAGCCGGGGAAGGGGGAACATGGGGCCACAGAACAGGGACAGCGGTAGGAGGCAAGTGGGGAGAAGGATGCAACAAGGAGGCTTAGGGGGGTGGGAGTGGGGGGTTAAGGAGAGGCCTTGGAGAGGCACCAAGATACCTGTCGGAGCAGCTGCAGTGTGTACGCACGTGTCTGCACACACATAAAGCATGTTGGCACCTCTCTGCGTGTGCATGCACATGTATGTGCGTGGGTGTGTGGGTGCTCAGCGCCCGTGGGCTGCCCCAGGGCCCCAGCTGGTGCACTGCCAGGCTGTGGGGTGCGTGTCTCACCAGCTGCATGTGCTGCCATGCGTGTGCTGGTGAGCTGGGCACGTGTGGGTGGCTGACATGCATGTCCAGATGTCATTGCCGTGTGGTCTCTGTGTCAGTGGTGAGTTCTGTGCCACCAGTTGGGTGGAGGAGTCGCAGGTGCCTGCTGGATGTCCATGCATGTAGCAGGATGCCATGAGCGTGTCGCTGCGGCCACACGTGCACTTGCCCCATGTGACTCTGCATCACACATGCAGCGTGCTGCCATTTCTGTGCTGTGCGTCACGCAGATGCGTGTCACTGCGCAGTGTCCTGTGTAGACGTGTTACATGGATATGCGGGATACATGTAGCTGGAGGAGCATCCTGGGGCAGGACCCTGCCCTGGCATGACCCCAGTTGTAGGAGGACACTGAAGAGTGGCAGAGAGGTACCCAGGAGACATGTGGAGTCACACCACCCAAGGGACCTTCTGACCCGTCTGAATGGGGCAGACCTGCTGTGGGACCTGCCTCCCTGGTCTCTGCACCCCAGGGAGCACACCCCACACATTGCCCTCCACATGGTTTCTTGACAGCAGAGCTGAGGCCAAAACTCACGGCATGGGTGAGGAGGGAACCCCCACCCCTCCACACCCCTGTTCTCTGTGCCAGCCCCAGAAACGTGCCTGGCAGCCTCCTCCCCACCACCAGCGCTCTGCCATCAGTGCCACCTGATTGTGTCAGCGGGGATGCTCTGAACCCTCTGCCCTGCCTTTGCCTGAGGGAGATGGTGCTGCTGTCTGCTCATCACCTTCTGAAATGGTGCCAGAGATGAGACCGTGTCCCTGCACTGGGTTCCAGCATCCAAGGGGGGCTGGGATGAGAAAGTCCCCCCCCGCATACACTGTTCCCTGACACCAGAAGCCCCCAGAGTGGCAGAAAAAGGTCTGAGCTAAAGCATAGAGGAGCTACTGGTCCCTAGATGCAGGGTGCCAATGCTGTCCCTGCCCTGTCCCCCTCTCTGGGAGGGCTCGGGGTGGCTGAGGAGGCTGCTGTGGATGGGGTCAGACCCTGCCAAGAACAGGAAGGATGCGAAGGGTAGGAACAAGCAGGAAGATGAAAGTTTCTGGGGCTCCATCCCGTCCTCTGCTTAATGGAAAAACTTATGGGGGTGTCCCCTCTCTGGGCTCCTTGGCACTGAGAGGAGTGTGTCCCCAGCATGCCCACTGTCCTGGGGACCTTTAACTGGGTCCAGTAACAGCGAGTGTCCTGAGAGGCTGAAACTGGGGTGCAAATCACCCTAAAACCCTCATCTTTGAGCTGGTAAGACTGGGCTGTTCCTGGGGTGCCACAAACCAGCTCAGAGCAGTGGGGGACACCAAACACGGGGTGGGGGCGAAGCCACCACCAATGCCACTCTGGGAGGGCACATGGGGGAGCAGCCAGCACCCCTCTGGCACCGGGGTGGGGAACCCAGCTCAGAAACAGCCCTAGCCATCACCTGCACCTCCGTGGATGAGCTGATGGCATCGGCGTGGAGCAGGGGGGACACATCTCCTCGGTGGCTGCAGGGGGGGTGCGACAGTCCCCTCCGCCAGCATGACCCTGCTCCTCTCTCTGTCCCTCGGCTTGTCCCTTCCCCTGGCCTCTCCCTGATGCTGGCCGTGTCCCTGTCGCTGTCGCTGTCGTCCGTGGAGCACTCGTGACACCCAGTGGGCGAGCACCAGACTGCACACGCCGGGCGAGCGGCACAGCCCGCAGCAGGGTCCCCGGGCACGGTGGCCCTGGCCCGGGGATGTCACCCACGTGGGGGACATGGTTTTCTAGGGGGGGATGGCGTGGCACTGCCCGAGGGAGCTGCAGCTGGGTTTTAACTTGGTTGGGTTGGATGGGCACATGGCTGGGGGGTCCCTGCAGCCCCAGGGCTCTGGGGTGTCTCCAGGACCTCGGGGGTCCCTGCAGCCCCGGGGCTCTGGGGTGTCTCCAGGACCTCAGGGGTCCCTGCAGCTCTGGGGTCTCTCCAGGACCTCAGGGGTCCCTGCAGCTCCGGGGCTCTGGGGTCTCTCCAGGACCCCAGGGGTCCCTGCAGCCCCAGGGCTCTGGGGTCTCTCCAGGACCTCAGGGGTCCCTGTAGCCCCGGGGCTCTGGGGTCCCTCCAGGACCTCAGGGGTCCCTGCAGCCTCGGGGCTCTGGGGTCCCTCCAGGACCTCAGGGGTCCCTGCAGTCCTGGGGCTCTGGGGTCTCTCCAGGACCTCAGAGGTCCCTGCAGCCCCAGGATTCTGCAGTCTCACCGGGGCCCCTGTGAGTCCCTGGAACCCTGGGGCTCTGGGCTCTCACTGGGGTTCTGGGGCTCTCACCAAGACCTTGGAGGTCCCTCCAGCTCTGGCGCTCTCACTGGGGCTCCGGAGCTCACTGCAGCCCCAGAGCTCTGGTGTCACAGGGCCGCTGGGGTCTCCCTGGCATTGCCCAAGGCGTCTCTGCAGCCCCAGGGCTCTGGGATCTCACTCAGTCCCCTGAGGGTCTCTGCAGCCCTGAGACTCTGGGGTTGTCCCTGCAGTCCTGGGACTCTGGGACCACACTTGGCATCTGGGTGTCCCTGCAAGCCTGAGGGTCTGGGAGTCTCCCCAGGCGCCCCCACAGCCCCAGGGTGTTTATGCCTTGCACCACTCCTGGGTCGGGATCTCGCTTTTTTCTGGCTTTCCTGCTTCTCACTGTGTCCCTCGAAGGGGAAGCAGCCTGACCAGAGCTAGCATGACCTGATGTCTTCCAGGGGCTTAACACCTTCCTGCTTTCATCCTGGGAAGAACTTCACTTCCCAGCAACCATCTCCTAATGCTGTGTGGCAGCTGTAACCCTTCCTCACTGCTCCAGTTGGGTTTCTCTGGGCCAAGAAACTCTCAGCCCGTCTCTAGCTTTTCCTCCTAACTCTCTTGTTCATTCTCAAGGAGATAAACCCTGGTGGAACGACGATCTGAGGGGAGCCAGCGCTGCGGTTCACATCAAGCCAAAGCACAAATATTTTCTGTAGGAAACACATTTTTCATTTCAATTTGCAAAGCCTTTCAAAGCCAGTCCTCAGAGGAGCAGGAGCAGTCGCTGCGGGGGGGATTGGATGCTCTTCTCCAGCTCTGGAGAGGCTGGAAGCTCATTCTGCTGAGGTGTCCGAGCTTGTTAAAGGAGCCATGAAAACCCACACACAAAGCTCTGCAACCCCACTGCCAGCGTGTACATCCCACATCCCGGCTCTAGAGGCTGTAAAGGCACCTGGAGAGTTTAGAAATTTGACCTGGAGATTGAAAAGAGAAGGAGGAAGGGACCAGAAAGTCCTTGTTTGGACACAGCTGGGGTGGGAGCTGGGTCCTCCTCACTGTACCCTCACCAGGACCCCCTGCATGCCCTGGCCTCAGGCTCTGGAAAGGACCCTGCTCATGAAGCCAGTGGCCGTGGGGCATGCAGGGATACTGGGGGCTGCTGGTGTGATGGTCCCCCATGTCATTCCCCGTTGCCCATGCACAGTGACAAAGTGTGGTCAAGAGCAAGACCCTACATGCTCACAACAGGTGGATCTCTCTCTCAGCAGTTCCCTGGAAGAGCATCCCAGAGACAAAGATGACCTTGTGGAGGGCAAACCTGTCACCTGCTGCTGCATTTCTCACCTGGGAAGACACAGACATGGAGCACAGGTATGCTGTCAGCCCAGGGAGTGTAACTCCATGCCAGCCATGGGGCCAGCATGTGCTGCCGGAGTCCCATGGCTAATGAAAACCAGTGTCCAACTAAATCAGGTGTGACAAGCCACCAC
This sequence comes from Nyctibius grandis, assembly GCF_013368605.1. NCBI lineage: Eukaryota > Metazoa > Chordata > Aves > Nyctibiiformes > Nyctibiidae > Nyctibius > Nyctibius grandis. The sequence goes on from NC_090679.1 coordinate 7,051,935, forward strand.
CAACTGCTGGATGCTGCAGGACAGTGAAGTTACACCACTAACTTCAGGGTGTCGGTTCAGCCAGCCCTGGCAGCAGGGCCTGGAAGGCACCATGCAATGGGGACACACTCAGAGCCCAGCCAGCTCCTTGCTAACAGACAGTCTTGCAAAATGAGCCCATAAAGGCCATCTTCCTCTGGCTCAGGTCTTGCTAGAGTGGCAGCTCTGATGCCTCCAAAGAAGCACCCCTTGTTGCCTCCCTTCCCCGCCACTGAGCTCCTGCCACTTGTGGAGGATGGGACAGATGGGGCTGTCATACCTCAGGGTCACCCCACAAAATGAAGTTACTTTGCTCCTGAGATACCTACTGCCTGGCCGGGAACTCAAGGTGGCTCCTGACATGGGATGATTGACATTCAGTGCTCATGAAGAGAAGAAGTTAAACAAGATGTGGCAGAGACAAGGTCCCATTAACGTGTGGCTTTATATTCACTACACTCACCTTCATCTCCCTCCCTTGGTATGTGCAGGATCCCAGCAGCATCACCCAGATCCAGACCTCGGGTCCAAAAGAGCCAAGGGCAGTGGTAAATGGGGTTGGTTTGAGCCCCAAGTGCTTGCAAGGGCAAGTGGGTCATGGGAAGCCATCTCAGCTTAGCTGGTGTCTTGCAGGGGACATGTGATGGTGACCAGCAAGCTCTTGGGTGGCCACACTGTTGTCCAGCTTGAACACTGACCCCAGGGGCTGCTTCAGAAGAGAAGAAAGCACTTTCTGCTCAGCTCTCCAGCCTGAACCACTGGGCAGAGAAATGTTCCAGTCCTTCAGGTGCAGAGACAAATATGGCCAGGTAAGGCTGGTTCCTGCTTCAGTGGCACTAGGCAGGCAGTCTGCTCCTTCCCACACAGCTGGTCCGAGCTCCTCCATCCTCAGGACTGCGGTGTCCTCCCTTCCTTCACCCCATGGACACTCTTCAGAGCCACAAAGCCCCCAGGCTCAGGTCCCACCTTCCCCCATGCGCCCACACGTCACCTCTCCAGGCTGCGTCTGGCTCTTGCAGGGCCTGGGGTGACTGCACATTCTTGCACGTGGATACACAGGTGTGCACGTGCCACACACACGCTCCTGTGCACCCCAAGGGACACTACAGCAGTGGCGTTAGACAGCTCTACACCATAAATCCATCCAGCCTTGCTTGCTCCCTGTTCCACAGCCCCAAGGCCACCTCAAAGCCACCCCAAGGTCTTTCCTCTGCATCGTCCCCACTCGGGATCTTCCACTCCCTGCCCACTGCGGCAGCTCTTTAACCAAGCGTGGCGCTTGGCAGCTCTGCCTCACCAGCAGGCGGTCACGGCACCCAGAGCAGCCCGTGCTCTGGAACGCGCAGCTCCACAACAAGCCAGTTTGCATGAAGCAGCTCAACCCACCATGCTACAGCGCAGGCAGCTGCAGGCAGCCTTCCTCCTCAGGCAAGACTTTGCAAGTGGCTGCAGCTCTCCAGCTTTCTCCCTGCTCTCCCTTCCATGAGCTCTTGCCCATGCCTTGATTCCCAGCTGGCAGCAGGTCTCAAGTGGGGTGCCCCAGGGTCAGTACTGGGGCCGTGTTCTCCATCCTCATCAGCAGATCAGATGAGGAGACAACTGCTCCTTGCAGTGAGACTAAACTAGGGGGAATGGGTGCGCAGCAAATGGCAGAGTCTCAGGCCAGGTGGACCCCATGAAACTCAAAATTCGGGTCAACAGAAACCTTGTGGACATCAAGACGGGCCAGATAACCCCAGGTTTTGCCCAGGCTGGGGACTGAGGGGCTAAGCAAGGTCCCAGTGAAAAGGACCTGGGACAAGGTCCCAGACAAGTTCCCTGGATAAGAGGACAAATGAGGCAAGCTGCCTCCTAGGTGACGTGAGGAAGAGTGTGGCCAGCAACCTGAGAGAAGGGGTTGTCCCCTCTGTGCAGCACTAGGGAGGCCACGGCTGAGTGCTATGCCCAGACTGGCCCCCCAGTTCAGAGAGAGGTGGAGGAGCTGGAGAGGGGCCAGCAGATGCTGCTGGCAGGGCTGGGACCTGGGGCTGGGATCTGCCAGCCAGGAGGAGGCTTGGGGGAATCTACCAGAAGCCTGCAGCTAGCTGGAGGGTAGGTGCAAAGGCGACGGAGCCACGCTCTCTCGTTAGGGCACAAGGACAACGGACATTAATTGCAGCTTCATAGAATCATAGAATGGTTTGGGTTGGAAGGGGGCTTAAAGATCGTCTAGTTCCAACCCCTGAACTTCAAGCTGGACAGTAGGAATCATCATTTTTTTCCTGGGGAGGTGGTGCAGCTCTGGGACACGCCACCAGGGAGGTGGGGTGAGTGTGTCCTTCAAGACAGAGCTGGGCAAAGCCATGGCTGACCTTACCCTGTGGTGTTTCTGCTCCAAGCAGGAGGGTGAGCTAGAGACCCCCAGGGTTCCCTTCCCACCAGCATCACCAGGATCCTGCAAGCTCAGCGAGGGGCAGCCTCCCCTCCTGCAAATCCTTCCCCTTCCCCACGGAGCCCACCCTGCAGCCCCAGGACACCTTGACAGCCAAGGTCCTGTGCACTGGACCGTGGCCCCATCCCAGGCACGCCAGGACCCGCATCCTGCCGATGCTGAAGCCCATCGCTCCCAGCAGCGAGGCCTGGCCGCTGCTCCTGGCAGGTGATCAGGTGGTGCAGCATCAGCGAGCTGGTGCTGCAAAGTCAGGCACAGAGATTGCCGTGGAGGGGAGAGCAGAGCCGGCGGGGACAGGGGGCTCGGGGACCCAGGGGCACCGCTGCCCCTGAAAGCTGAGCCACCTGCACGCTGCTACCTGCTGAATTATAGAGGAGCTGACAGCCAGCGGGAGAGAAATGCGATCGGGGTTAGCCAGGCGGGGAAGACATCCGAGCTCCCAGCAGCTGCGATAGCAACTGCAGGGAAGGAGCCTTCCTCCCCCCTGCTCTGCGCAGCGCAGCGTGGCCAGGGGGGCTGGAGGGCTCTGGTGTGCCTAGGTGGCCGGTGCCCGCTCTGGGGGCACGGGCTCGGGGCTCGGAGGATGATGTGAGCTGCAGCAAGCACCCGACCAGGCAGAAGCTCAAGGGCAGAGCTGGATTTCCCAGGAGGTGAGGCAGGAGGAGCCTGCCCGCAGCCAGTGCCCGCGCCCTGGGTCCAGCAGCTCAGCCCCATGTCCAGAGAAGGGGAGATGGTTTATATCCCAGATGACTCCGACTTCAGCTCCTTCAGGGATCAGTGCGAGAGCCTGGAGGGCTGGCACTGCCGCTATAACAAGGCTGGCGTGACCGTGTGGAGCCAGGGCCAGGAGGAGAGCTGCACCGTGCAGAAAATCAAGGTAAGCAGACGCCGGCGGCTGCGGGACCGCCAGCCCTTCCCTACCCCAGCTGCATGCCCAGCTGCTCCCGAGGGTCCCCGGGGTGCTGGCCCATCCTGGGGGTGCACTGCACCCTCACCCAGCCTGCCTGGGGCTGTTTCTGCCCCGAATGCGGGGGCTGGTGGGGTTAGTCCCCCAGAGGTGCTTCCCCAGCTCCAAGCTGCTCTGCAGGCTCTCGCTGCCTGCCCCGGGGCTTTAGCCTCTCGACCTACCAGGGTGCCCGCTGCAGGACGGAAACGCAGCCCTGTGTGCTCACGTTGCAGCTGCCCCTGCTCCAGACACAGGCGGGAAGGCCCTGGGATCGATTACGTTATGGAGATGGCCTTGCTGGGAGCCCCCGGGCGTGAGACAGGCTGGCGGGAGGCCTCCCTGGTGCCTCTCCCCCGGCCACACCATCCTGGGGCACATCACCTCGTGTCCTGTGCTGGCTGAGTGTCACAAAGAGTTTAAGAGCCCCCATGTGCTATCTCAGGAGGCTTGCCTCTTGCCAGGGGCTGGATCTCTGATGCTGCAGCGGGACTAGCGAGGTTCAACCATCCCTCAGGCTGTTACACCTTGTTGTTCATCCACATGGCACTGCCAGGTGACCCTGAGTACATCAAGAGTGGTTAAGGGGTGCTGGGGGCGAGAGGCGTGCGAGCCCCATCATGGGGTAAGCCCTGCGTGGGAGCATCTTGTGGGACAACGCTTGGCTTTGTGGCTGGTGTCGCAGGCAGGGCTTTGGCTTTTCTGGCCACCAAGGATCAGGACTGCTGGACAGGGATGGGATCCACCTAAGCAAGCAAGGCCAGAACATCTTACCTACAGGACAGCCAACGTGATAAAGAGAGCTTTCAACTAGGAGTGTCAGGGAAGGGTTACTACAACCTGAGAGCAGTGAAGGCATGGGGAGGTGGTGAGGAGGCACCTGGGTACAGTACGCTGGAGGAGGCTCTTGCACCCCTCTCCTGAACACAGAGTAACTGGCAGCCTGTCGCAGGTGCCTGCACACCAGCGCATGCATCTGGGGAGACACGAGGAGGAGCTGGGCACACAATGATTGCAGTGCTGCCACGGATGGAGGCCCTTCAGGGCCATGGTGAGGAGGAGGGGTGGTGATTTCTGTGGAGGTGTAGCTGCAATAGATGCCACCTTGCTGCGGTGAGTCGGGGAAGAGCTTCTGGGCTAGGATCAGGGGGCACTTGAGCCAGTTGGGCATGCACAAGTCCACAGGACCAGGCAGGACGCACCCAGAGGTGCTAAGGGGGCTGACTGACATCTCTTTGAAAAGTCCCATTGGCTGCAGGAGGTCCCTGATAACTGGGAAGAGGCAAACATCACATCCATCTTCCAGAAGGGCAAGAAGGATGCTCCAGGGCACTATGGGCTGCTGTGTCACCTCCATCCCTGGGAAGGTGATGGAGACCATCCCCCTGGCAGCCAAGTCACACAGAATCACAGAATGGTCAGGGTTGGAAGGCACCTCTGGAGATCATCTAGTCCAACCCCCTGCCCCAGCAGGGTCACCCAGAGCAGGTTGCACAGGGTCGTGTCCAGGCGGATTTGAATATCTCCAGAGAAGGAGACTCCCCACCCTTCCTGGGCAGCCTGTGCCAGGGCTCTGGCACCCTCAAAGTAAAGAAGTTTTTCCTCATATTCAGATGGAACTTCCCATGTTTCAGTTTGTGCCCGTTGCCCCTTGTCCTGTCACTGGGCACCACTGTGAAGAGTCTGGCCCCATCCTCTTGACACCTGCCCTTAAGATATTTCATAGAATGGTTTGGGTTGAAAGGGCCTTGTCCTCCAGGAACAGCATCAACTTGGGAACAGCATCAGGGACCTATCAAGGACAAATCATGCTTGACCAGTCTGGTTGCCTCCTGCAATGAGAGGACTGGCTGTGTGGGTATGGGGAGAACAGTGAAAGCTGCTTATCTTGACTTGGGTAAAGCCTTTGACAGCATTTCCCATAGTCTCCTCATTGCCATATTGGTGAGATCTGGACTAGAGAAGTGGATGATGAGGTGGGTGGAGAACCAGCTCACCACCAGGCCCATGGCATGGTGGTCCACAGTGCAGAGCCCAGATGGTGGCCAGTTGCTGAGTCCCACCATTACTGAGATGATGGAATCAGGTGCTCTCTCAATGAGTCTGCAGGCAGCACTCACTTCATGTGGAGAGCATTTGAAGTGCTGGAGACAAGGCTGCTGCTCAGCGTGACCTGGACAGGCTGGAGGGACAGGCTGGCAGGAACCTCGTGAAGTCCAGCCAAGTTCAAACAAGCACAGCCTGGCAGAGGGGATGCAGTTGTATCCCCCTTTGCCACCATGAAGCCCCATAGAGAAGGGACCCCAGGCAGGTCCTGGGGGGTCTGATCACCGTCACCCAGCCTGGTTCGTTGAAGGAATACCTCCTTGATGTGGTTTTTCCCTGCTCTGGAGAGGGCCTGGGCATGGTGCAGGGGTTAGTGCTGCCCATGAACCCTTCCCAAAATGGGGAATGGAGGATGCCACCCAGTGTGGGTGGGAGAGCTGGGCTGCACAGGCTGGGGCTTGGGGGTCAGAAGAGCCCCAGTCTTTCCATTAATTCAGGTGTACCCTAGAGAGTCCCTGAGCAGTTGGAGCTTTGGATTTTTTCCACCTGAATTCACTGTGGATGGTGGTTTTGGGCTCTGTGCTTTCCCCTTCCCAGCTGAATGCCTGCTGTGCCTGGTGTGGCTGTTGCACAGCCTCTGTTCATCCATGGCTGGAGAGGAGTGGTGGAGAGGCTTTAGTGGGGGATTTTGGGGGTGCAAGGCTGTGATGGTCCTGCTGTGATAACTGGAGCTTTCAGGAGCCCAGGAGAACCATGAGGTCCACTACCGGCTGGAGGCATCCTTCACCCTGCAGCAGTAGCACCTCCAGACCCAGCTGGGAGGGGGTGGCTGGGGAGGGGGAGTAGGAGGAGGGGGCTGGGTGCTCCCACACTCTCTTTCATGGTGCCCCTGGAAGCACAGCACATCCCCAGGACTGTCCTGGGCATGAGTCCAGCACGCCGGGCAGAAACCATCACCCAGGCCATCAGGGAAAGCTTGCCTGAGATTGATGGGACCTGCCACGTTCAGAAGGCCATCTCCGATTACACGGCACAGCTGAACACCTCATCAAAGATGCAAGGCCTCTAATGAGGAGCAGATGACATCTCCTTCCCCCTGGCATTGAGAGGAGTGGGGCGTCCGGCTTCATCAATAATGCACTCACCAGCACGGTTGGGCAGCTCCACAGCTCCGGTTACAGCCGGGGCCCCGCCAACCTCCCCGGCCCAGACCCCGTGCCTGAAAGCATCATGCCAGGGCAGGAGCATCCCTTTGCTCACCCTGAAGCAACATGGGGTGAGGGAACAGGGCTGGGCTTGGGGTACCCAGGCACCAGAGCCTGGACCACCAGGCAGCTCCATTTGAGGGCAGAGGGTCCTTGTCCCAGCGTAGCCCTCCTGCCTTTGCACTGTGCTGCACACTGGTGGCTCTGCCCGGGCTGTCCTGAAGCAGGGACGTGCGCTGCACCATGTGTGCAGAGCATCCTCCATGGCATACGTGCACGCAGCTTTATAGCAGCATGGGGGCATGCCACCGCACACAGGGACAGCCTGAAGTCCTTGTCCACAGACGGGCACAGCTCCGTGCTCTGGGGGTGGGTACTGCCCCCCTGCCCATCTCCCCACAGACTCGCATCTCCTGCAAGGACGTCCCTGCCGAGACGCTCTACGACGTGCTGCACGACACCCGCTACCGCAAGAAATGGGACTCGAACATGATCGAGACCTACGACATCGGGCGCCTGACTGTCAATGCTGACGTGGGATACTACTCCTGTGAGCAGCCCTCACCCCCTGGGGACCCTCAGGGCCCCCCTTCCCGACCCCATAGCCCCGTGCATGGGTGTGGGGCTATGGGGGCAATGGGTTGGGCATGTAACAGGGTCTGTCCGCAGGGAAATGCCCGAGCCCCCTGAAGAACCGGGATTTCGTCACCCTGCGCTCCTGGCTGCCCCTGGGCAATGACTACATGATCATCAACTACAGCGTCAAGCACCCGGTGAGCCCCTGGCCGGCCCCAGCCCTGGCAGTGGGTGCTGACCCCATGGGCCAGCAGACACAGGCAGGGCTGGGCAGCGGCTCGGGCAGGCTCTGAGGTACACGGCATCTCTCTGCAGAAATACCCACCCCGGAAGGATTTCGTGAGGGCTGTGTCCCTGCAGACAGGTTACCTGATCAAGGCAAACGGTGCCGGCGCCTGCATCCTCTATTATCTCACCCAAGTGGACCCTCGCGGTGAGTGCCAGCAGCAGGGGAGGGTGCAGTGGGCCTCCTCGGGGATGGGTCCCATTGTACCCCCAGAGCTCACCCACTGTGGATTTCCATCACCCTGAGGTCCAAAGGGCACTGGGAAGTGGGGACAAGCCATGGAAGAAGGGGGTCCCCTCCCAGGGCACAGCGTGGGGTGGGTGCCATCAGCCCTGGGGGGGCTCAGTCTGGCAGGGCACTGCAGGCTCATGGTGCCTCCTCTGGGGCTGGCCCGGATTGGCTGAGTGACGGGGCTTTGGGCTCTTGCAGGGTCGCTGCCAAAGTGGGTGGTGAACCGTGTCTCCCAGTTTGTGGCACCGAAGGTAAGCAGGGTGCATGGTCAGCAGTGGGATGTGCGGGCGTCAGGGATGAGCTGCCCCAAAGCAGCCCCCTGGGTAAGGGCAGGATTGGTGCTGGGTGACCCAGGGCTCACAGGGTGTGCACTGGTCATGCTGCTGGGGCTGTGTGGTCCGATCCAGGCCCCCATCCCCTCCCAGCACCCCCAAAAAGCAAGCAATGGGGGAGCTGGGAGCTGCGCCCACAGGTTGGGGTGGCTCCATCCCCACAGGCGATGAAGAAGATCTACAAGGCTGGGCTGAAGTACCCAGAGTGGAAACGCAAGCACGACCCTGGGTACAAGCCCTGGGTGTACCCGGAGCAGAACACGCTGCCCAGCGTCAGCCTGGCCGAGCTCTCAGTGCAGCACGCCGACTCTCTGGAGAACATCGATGAGACAGGGCTATCCGAGGACCACCTGAGCACCAGTGACCACGAGGCCTGAGCCCTCACTGCAGCCTTCTCACAGGGGGACCCCCTTGTGACCGGGGCTTGGCAGCCAGGTGGCATGGGTGGGAATTCGGCCCCCTGTGCCCCAATAGTCACATCTGCTCTCCAACTCCTTCGTCATAGACCTCCCTACCCAGGCAGCAGGGTACTGTCCCATGGGAACCTACAGCACGGGTGCTGGAAAGAGGGAGGACAGGCACCCTGGTCCCCCCTGCACCCATGGTGGCCCATGGAGATGTCCCCAGACAGGAGGCAGAGCTGGCAGCGGGAGCGGGTGCCTCAAGGAGAGGCTGGGCAGGGCAAGGGAGGGGGAACCCTTCATGGGGTGGGTAGGAGCTTTCCTGGCAGCAGGATATCCCTTTGCTGCTGTAAGACCTTCCAGGGATGTCCCTCAAAGGTCCAGAAGTCGGGGGGGGTCTATGGGGGTCCTGACTAGGCTTTGCAGCAGCACAGGGCTTGGACCGACCTTCTCTGGCCCGAGATCTGGCTCTGCCAGCCCCACAATCAGGCTGGACCCACTCCAGCCCACCAAACCCCCCAAGCTTTGTGTGACCCCCTCATCTCAGGGAGCCCTCCCAGGTCCTCTCCTGGGCATCAGGCTCACCTCCACAAGCTGGCTGTGGCCCAACTGGCTCTGGGGGCCCCTTCCCCAGGTTGTGTTTGGAGGGGCTTGTCCTGGCAGTGGGGTCTTGGGCAGCCTCTGTCCCCACTCCTTTGGTGTTTACCGCTGCTGTGGTTTCTGGCACAACAATAAAGGGGTTGGTGTGTGTGCGAGAGCGCTTCGGGCTGGCACAGGACAGCGAGGACGCTGGCACTGAGCCCACCCCGAGGCTGTCCAGGCACCAGATCCTGGGTCAGCTGGGAGGGCCAGTCCAGCCGTGCAGTCCCAGCACCCAAGGGTGTCCCTCAGCAAGGAGCGAGCTGGCCGGTGGTGGGGCAGGAGGGGCAGATGCTGGGCTCTGCACACCCACGTGCACGGGGGTGAGCGTGCGTGGGCACGGGGCAGCTCCCAGCGGGCTGCAGGAAATTAGTCTAGACAGACGCTGCTGGGGGAATACACTGCCAAACGCTGGATTTTCCATCTAGCCACTCGCCCCCACGCTCCGCAGCTGCCTGTGGCTGCTGGGCTTCTGCCCCGGGTGGGTGTAAGCCTGATCTGCGCCAGGCCAAGGCAAACAGGGCTGTCACTGCTGCCGGTGCTGGGGTGCCCAGCTCTGGCCATGTCCCAGCAAGGTAAAGACTAGGGGACACGGCCAGGACGTGGCAGCCGCTCTCACAGCCAGAGCTCTGCCCAGGCAGTGGTGGGGGACAATCCCCTGGTAGCACCCAGGGCTTGCAGCCTGCCCAGAGCCACGTGCCACTGTGGCTTTTGGGGTCCCTCTGACCCACCCAGCCTCACCCTCCCTGGTCACCCCGACCCGCTGTGGTCCCACCCTGAGCTGGGGGTGCTGCTGCCCTGTGCTGACTTCTCCCACACCTTGTGCTTCACCTCCCCAGTTCATCCAGATGCCCACCCCAGCATCCCGGGCACGGATGCTCACTGTCCCCCTTTAGCCACCCCATTAGGTCACGTATGTCCCCTGCACTGCTCCAGGGGGATGTCACACGTGCGTATCTCACTGCAGACAGTGCTGGGGAGGGGAGGTCCTGGCCATGGGGATGGCCAGCTCCCAGTTTGCAGCTGGGCTGGCCACACCAGCAGAGCAGGGGCAAGAAGCTGCTCCTGCGGGGAAAATACAGAAAACCCAAGGGCAGGAGATGTGCAGGCTCCCCCCTCGCAGCGCACGGGGCTCTTGGCACGGGGAACAGTCCCCCCCCACCCTGCCCCACGCTGCTCCCACCATGTCAGCAGGCAGAGGGCACCCGCAACAGGGAGGCTTTGACCTGGGAGAAGGCACATCTCAGTCCCAAATTGCCCCAAAAAACAATTTGCCATGATGGTGGCAGAGCTGGGCAGGGAATCGTGGCCAGAGCAATGGATAGAAACACCCCTGGGTGCTGCCCTGGTGGGCCAGAGCCCACTGGCTCCCCGAGCCCACAGGGTGCTGGGGTGAAGAGCACCCTGCACAGCCTGGGTGCTGCGGGCAGCAGCACCGTCTCCTCTCGTCGCCCGGATGTTTCTCTGCGGCAGCGGGCGCAGCTCTGCTGCAGGGCTATATTTAGCCAGCCCTAAGGAGGTGTGAGAAGCCGCTGTCTGAGCACCGAGAGGCCAGCGGGGAGTCCCCACTGCCCAGCCAGCCCTGGGGGGAAGGTTGTGCTGGGGTGGGTGACATCTCAGCCCAGGATGCTGCCCAAAATAACCAGGACATCAAGTGCATGGTGAGGACAAGGGCCACTGGGGTGGCAGGGACACTGGTCCACATCCAGCACTGAGCTGGGGCAGAGATCCCGGCCCCCAGCATCACCCTGGCCAGGGAGCAGGGGTGTGGGGCTGGGGAGGGGGGCTGCCCCAGATGCCATGGGGTGCCAGGAGGCCCAGCATGGTGATTTCTTACTGAACAATGTGTCACTGCTGGCTTTCCTGTGGCACAAACAAGAAGGGGGCCATGCGCTGGCATCCCCCAAGCAAGGGGGGGCGCAGGCAGGGTGCAGGGGGACCGGAGCCCCCCCGGGTGCCCTCTCCGGGATGCTGGGGGAGCGGGTGGCTCACAGCCAGACACGCGGGGGCTGTCCCCCACACAGCTGGATGGCTTTTCCTGCCTGGCCCCGAGAAGAGAGGAGCCGCCCCAGGAGCACAGATTGGAAAGGAAACGGGAAGCTGCTGCTGGAGGAGAGATTAGCCCGGAGGCAGTGATGTCAGCCAGCCCCCCATGGATGGGGAGGGGGGGGGAGTGCGGCGTGAGCCCCCCTGTCCTGCCTGCACACGCTGCTACAGCCCACTGCAGTGCCCCCGGCATCAAACGTGCCCCGGCTGGGGGACGAGGTGACCCCGTTCCCAGGCTCTCATGCTTTGCATCTCCTGAGCTCATGGATATGTCTTGGGCAGCTCTCGCCCCCCACCACCCACACCAGGACCCTGAGCCCAGAGGGAGCCCCTCATCTTATCTCATGGACTGGCCTTCAGCAGGGTTCTTGTCTGGAGAGGTCCAGAAGATTTCCAAGCCCAACAGTCTCCAGCTTCCCCCTTCCCACCCCCCACCAAGCCCTCACAGGGGCTCAGCTTTCTGCTGTGCCCCAGCAAACCCGCCAGGCTCAGTCCCAACCCCACATTTCAGCTGTCCTACATGCCATTTGCCCTCTAGGTACGAGTCCTGAGTGTCCCTCACCCAGTCCTCCTCCTAAGAGTTGCTCCCACCATCACTGCACACATCCCCCAGCATAATCCAGTGTGGGTAGGGCTGAAGGGAGAGTAAAGGCTGCCTTGGGGTGCAGAACATGCTGATGGCTGGGGAGGGAGGGAGGGAGGGAGGGAAGAAGGGAGGCAGGGAGGGAGGAAGGGGGTGAATGGAGATGTGAATGGAGGGATGAAGGGAGGAATGGGTGGATGGATAGATGGATGGATGGATGGATGGATGGATGGACAGCTGAACACATGGACCTTGGGGGACAGTGTCACCATGTGTGCTACCTGGAAAGGGGAAGGACTGCACAGGTCAATATTTTGGAAGGATCCAACCTGCACTTTGATCTTCACTTCCTCCAGCCCTTGCCAGCATCTTCACAAAGCCCAATCCCCCAGCCCAAGGGGTGTTTTCTGATCCTGCCCATCTGTCTCCTTCAGGGAGCTACCCAGACCCTCCTGCTGTGCAAACCCATGGTCACGACAGGGCTCTCTGCCTCGGCCCGAAGAGGCTAGCCTCTAAATATAAATTGCATCAGCAGGTTGGCAGACACCAAGGAGATCAAGCAGAGGCTTTGAAACCTGTGCTGCAGAAAGTGGGCTGATGGGAAGCCCTCAGGAAACAACCCAGCCACAGAACACACGTTGTGGCTGCCAGTGTCCTGCCAGTGCCCCGCTGCTCTGCTGTGCCCTGCTCCCCTCTGACATGGCCCCAAGCCAGCTGTCTGGCTCCAGGGGAGTCCCATGGCTGGGGGATGCCCCAGCTCGGGCTGTCCTCCCAGCTGGGCTCTGGGAAGGGATAGCCCCCATCAGGAACCTGGTGCTGGGGCTCACCAGAGGTGCTTGAGCAGGGTTTTAACCCCTGGCAGGGGAACTGAACCCCAATCCTGGCACTTTGGTGGCTGTTGATGGAGAAGGCAGCTGGGGAGAACGTTTTCTGCACCAAAGTGTCCTGTCAGCAGCCACCAGGATGTGGGCTGTGGGGGCTGGGCACTGCTCTTGGTCACGCCAGGCCACCAGAAGGGACTATGATTTGTCACTCTGGGGATGTCCCAGGGTGTACCTGATGCCCTTGGACAACATTTCCTTCCCCCACAGCCCATCCCTGCCCTCCCGGCACGCAGGGAGGAGCACTGCTCCTGGCAGCAGGTTATGAGGGGTGTCCAGAAATGGGTGAGCAAACAGTGGTGAGCCAGGATCTGGCCCCACGCAGGAGCGTGCTTCACGAGTGCTAATGCCTCCAGCACAGCGGGATGGAAACATTGGCACGCTGGCTGCCACCGGTGCTACCGGCACCCTTCGCTCTGCCCCTCCAGCCGCTCACGCTGCAGAGCTCACAACCTTCCCATGAGTGGCGGGGCTTATATTTAGCCAAACAGCTTCCTCTAACAGGCAGAGACAGGAGCCCAGCAGGATGGCACGGTCCACGGTGCAGGTCCAGAGGGTCTCTGTGCACCTTGAGGGTCCCCGTGCACCCTGTCTCCACGCCCCATCCACAGGGTGGTCCAAGGGGCCAGTCGCACCATCCGCAGCCCCAGGGAGATGTCACCCCCCACTGAAGCAGCTAGCAGGGAAGGGGGAGGAAGGGGAAAGGTGTGCTGGGCTCATGCTGAGTTCTGCTTCTGCTTTGTTGGAGCGAGCCTGCGATAAGGAGAAGCTGCCTTTCCACACCTAGCTGCACGCCCAGAGACATGTACAGGGTGGGCTTCCCACATCAGGGGTCCCCGTCACACCCAGCCCCCCGCAATGGCTTTTGGGGACATAGTTAGGGCAGGGGAGGACCAGTCTGAGCTGGAGCAAGGGGGTCCCCAGGGAGCTGGACCCTCGCACAGCAGGGAGCAGTTATCAGCCCTGCCAGCAGGAGCAGAGAAGGGCTGAAGGGTGTTATGAGATATCAGTCTTGGACATCCTCCATGTGCAAGGTTGGGTAACAGCGGAGCCGGACTAACTGCCAGCCCGACAGGGGCCCTTGCGGAAAGTGTTGCATTAAAAGCAGCCAGGTCGGCCAGAGGTGAAAGCACAAGGGAGAAACCCTCCTGACATTGCCCTGCCACCCCAGATCCCACTGCCTTCCTACCCCCCCGGCTCACTCCACATCCATGGCAGCGCATGTCCGAGGGCTTGTCATGGGGAGCAGGACCCTTGCTGGGAAGGTGAGAGAAGGATCACAATGGGGTGAGCAGGGAGGGTGGGGGGCAGTCCTGAAGGATGGCAGAGCCTGGCCGAGGGGCAGGACACAGGGCAGCCAGGCCAGGGGCCAGGCACAGGGCAGGGTCACGCCTGGGAAGAGGTGGGACAGAGATGGGGACCAGAGGGTTGATCTGGAGGAGGGACCGGCAGTGGGAGGTGCGGGCTGGGTGCTGCGAAGCCTGCCTGCACCCACAGCTGTTCCTGCAGGGCTGCCTGCCCGTGCCCGTGGGCTGAGCCCTCTGCCCAGTGCGGACGCCTTGGCATCACCCTGGAGCCCAGAGCGGGGCAACCGTGGAGCCCAGAGCAGCACTGCCACCGTGCTGCTCCACCGGAGCCAGCCCTGGGGGGCTGTGGACGACACCGCAGGGCGAGAGGTGAGGGAACACCCTGAGGGGATGGATGGACAGGACAGACTTGGGGATGGGGGGGAAGGGCCAGGACTGGGGCAGCCCATGCCCACTGCCAGCCCGCTGCACCGGCTGGTCCGCGTGGGTTTGCAGGGACAGGGACAGTGTCCACCTGCCCGTAGAGCACCACTGCCCGCAGGCACAGCCGGGCTGCCCCAAAGAGCCACAGCACAGCCCAGCACCCAGCACAGCCCTGGTGCCCACTGCCCGGGCATGGGGAGGTCTCGGGAGCCAGCTCCCCACCAGAGGCTGCCTGCTGGAGCCCCAGGCAGCACAGGCAGCAGGCAGACGTGGCCACAGATCCCTTGGGGTGATACAGGCACAAGAAAGGGGGAAATTGCCCCATTTCAGCACCAGGCTGCTGGGCAGAAGTGGGTAGAGCTCTTTAACCCTGTGATAGAGACACCCAGCCCACACCAGTACGGGACATCACCCTCCACACCCTGCTGCCTTGACTTTTGTGTAGGTCCTACTTCAACAGGCAGCCTTCCAGCTGTGATGTCCCCATGCCTGCTCCCCACACCCTGCTCTCTCAGCCACCTCCTGCCATGACTGTCCCTCTGCAATGCACACCGGTGCGCAGCCACCTACCCCACGACGAGCCCCCTGCGCGCACGCACGTGGGGTTGGGCCTACACACCACGCACACCCCACACGTGAGCAGAGACCCAGGCTGTTCACTTGTGCTTGTTGACAGCATCCCCCACCCCACGTGCTCCTCCCAGCCTGCCTGCACTTCCCCATGCCGCTGGTGCAACCCTCGCCCGTGCAGGCAGCAGCAGGGAACAGGCAGATGCCTGCGGCGGGGCGCGGGGGCTCGTACAGGGGGTACCTTGGCCCCGCTACCCCTCGGCCGGTCGGGATGTGGCTCCCGCGGGAGGGGGCAGGGGATGCGTGGGAGCGCACAGGCAGCAGGAAGGAAGCCTGCGCCGAACAATAGAGGGAAATGGAGGAACTGGAAAAAGACCCAGTGGCAGCAGAGTCAGCACAGATGGCTGAGTGCGGAGCAGCATGATTCATGGGAAAAAGGCCCTCAGCACTCCACAGAGAGCCCGCAGCTCTGTCCCGGGGCTGTGCCAGCAAATAATTTGGGGATGGGGAGAGCGGGAGCGGGATCTGGCGGGTGGGCACCGTGCTGAGCGTGAGCCCCAGGCTGTGTCCCTCCGCCTCGAGTCATGGGTGCTAGCGGCAGGGCCCGTCCTGGCTGGGGGTGGGTGGGAGGCTGTCCCCCCTCCGCCTGCCCGTGAGTCATGCTGACCTCTCTCATGCCCTCGCCAGCAGCGAGAGAGAGAGAGAGAGATTATGGTCTGGCCCTTCCGGCCGCAGAGCCCTCCCCGAGCTGGCCGGCACAGGAGCTCATCCCCTGGGAGGGGCCCAGTTGCTCCCCCCGTTACCCGCCTCGGGCAGCCCCCTCCGTCCGGACACCTCCCGGCTGTCCCGGCTCTTGTTCTCCTGCCACCCAGCCCTGCGTGTGGTGGAGCCCGGGGTGCCCCAGCGCCCAGCATCTGCTCACCCACCCGCTCCCCCGTGAGCCCCTGGCCGCTCGGTTCCTGTCCGGGCTCAGGTCACGGCCTCGCCGACAAAGCGGGGACAGGATCTGGCAGCGCCGGGGAGGGGCTGAGAAGCTCAGGGCTGAGGAACAACAGGATGCCGGCTTCTTGAGCTGGGAGGTGAGCAGCTGCGGGGAGAGTGGCGAGGCGGGGGGACCTTTGGGAGCATCCTGAGCTCCCACCCACGGGGTCTGTGCCTTTCGTGGCAGCTGAACCCCCTCCCTCCCTGCTGCCCCCTCACTCACTTTCCCTCCTCCTTCCACAGATGATGGGCTGAGCATCCATTGCAGAGGCACCCCAGGGCCATGAGCTCCCCGTGCGGTCCTGACTCCGATATTGCAGACTGGCTGGCCACCATCCACTTGGAGAGGTACAGGGATGTCTTCAAGCAGCATGGGTACCACGTTACCAGAGATACCACCTCGCTGGACGGCGACCACCTGCAGCAGATGGGCATCACCGCCACCGGGCACCGCAAAAGGATCCTGAACTTGGCACAGCAGACACGGATGCTCAGTCAGTCCCAGGGGGAACCTGCAGCAGGAGACACCCATCTCCGAGCCACCGAGGTCCTGGACGCCTCCCAGGTGGGCGAGGATGCCAAGAAAGCGGAGCCAGGAGGGGTTACTGACACCTTGGGGACACAGCAGTGTGTCACTGCGCCTGCCCAGGCATTGCCTCTAGAGAAGGACCCTGCTCCTCCCCTTGTGAAGCCGGTTCCTAAGCCAAGGACAGTTTTTCCTCGCTCAAAGCCGGAGCAGGGCTTGGCACCCACGCCATCGGCACGCACCACGGTGCCAGCACACGGCACGGGCAGTGACGGGGCACCTGCAGCCTTTGTGGTACTGGAGGGGTTTGTGCCGGGGGAGAGCTCCACGGATTTGGAGAGCCCAGAGCCCAGGCCAGCACCGCCGGGTGGCCCAGGGGCAGCTGTGATCATGGGCATGGGAGCATCCCGGCTGCGAGTGAGGGAGAGCACCCGGGAGGAGACACGGCCCTCCCCAGCTCCGGATCATGGACAAACCCTGGAGGCATCGGACAAATCCCCCCCATCTCTCCCGTCTGTCCCACCACGGCACAGCCACAGGGTCCTGGCAGCTGAGCCCAGCCCTGGGAGCATGCTGGAGGGTCATCCCGCATCCAACCCTTCCCTGCCCGCCACAGCCACCCCAGCCAGGAGAGATCCCTCGCCGTGCCCCAGGACAGCCTCGGAGCCAGGCTCAGGGCAGGGCAGGCTGGAGATGGTGTCCAACGTCATCTATGAAGGACTTGAGCCCCTGTCAGCACCCGCTGAGGACTCAGGAGAGGAGGATGGTCCCCAGGGTCAGGCTCTCGCTCAGCCCCCAGCTCTGTCCCCGCAGGAGCTGACCCAGCCGGACGACAAGCCTGAGTAAGCAGCTGCTTTCCCTTGCCCCAGGGAGTGGAGGGGGGTGGGGGGAGAGCAGCCAGAGTCAAGGATCCAGAGACACCCCCACCCCTGGGACCCCATCCCCAGCCTGGCCTTGCCTGCCTCCGGGTGCTGACAAACCCCTTTCCCACCCTCCTCGTGCTTTCCCCAGGCTCTGCTAGGAGCAGTCCTGCAGGGCAGCTGGGATCCCTCCGAGCTGACAGGGTGGCCCTGGGCCCCCGGATGGCTTGTTCTGGTTGGGGACTGCCTGGTCCCGCAGGCAGCAGGGCTGGGGCTCCCCAGCACGGTGAGGGGGGGTGGCTGAGTGAGGGCTCTGGGGCTGGCTCATGCTGGGAGCAAGGCGGGAGATGTTAGAGGGGGGCGAGCTGGGATGGGAAATGCCCAGCAGCCCCAGGAGACACAACCCAGAAGGTCCCAGGGTGGGGAGGAGAAGGGAGCAAGGAGGGTGCTGGGAGCAGGGAGGAAATGCTGCACATTCAGAGGGACAAAGCCGGGCTCAGCCCTGGTCAGGCACAGCCTTCAGCCCATCTAAGCCAGGTGGGAAAACAAGGTGGAAAAACCCCACAGGCTCCTACCCCATCCCGACCACAGCAGCAGTAACCCCTCTCCTGTTTTCCAGCAGTCCCAGCTGCCCCGGCGGGGGGCCCCCCCTCCCGCAGAGACCCACCGGCAAGTCAGGTGAGAGTCCCCAGGGCACTGGTGTCCCCAGGGAAGGGGGCTGAGGGGGACACCCACACACCCTGCCTTTCCCCCACGTCCTGCCCCATGCTCCTGCCTTGCTCAGGGACCGAGGTGGCCCTGGGCAAAGGCAGGGCCCAGCCCCACATGTGTTTGGGCTGGCATCTCTGTTGTGCCACATGCCCTGGATGTTGGGGCATGCTGTGGTGGGCTTGGTGGCAAGGGGACCCTTCCAGAGGTGGCAGCCCTGGCTGGTCACTGCCCTGCAGCAGGCACTGCTGACTGCCTTTCTTCCCCGTGTCTCTGCCCACAGACGTCGGCGAGCAGCCCCTCAGCCCCTACAGCGAGACCATCTTTGGGCACGTGGCCCCATCCCAGGAGCAGAAGGTGAGAGGAGACTGTGGGGATGGTGACTGTCCCCTGCTATCACTCTGCATCCCACAAGTTGCTGCAAAGTAGGGAGCTGCAGCTGGTGAGACTGTGGTGCCCAGCAGTACCTGGCTGAGCATCACTGCTGGGGTGGGGGGGTCACTGAGCAGTGGGCCAAGCAGGTTGAAGAGGTCTGGGATGGGAGAGGGCAGAGGGAAGAGGAGATGTGACCAATCTCTCCTCCCAGGGTGTTGGCATCTCCTCCGATCAGAGCTATGAAGCAGTGTCCGAGCTGGACCTGGAGCGAGAAGCGTGCAGGTAGGCATCACCTCCTCTGGGTTTGGGGTCTGGGGTTTACATGCCAGGGGGACAGGGGACACCCCTGGGGACAGCTGAGGGGCAGTGGGGGCTTTTCCCCCACCGTAGAGCCAGTCAGGAGCATCTGGCATCAGGTCAGCTTTCTCAAGAAGGGCACAGAGATAAGAAGGTGCTGTGCTGGTTGGTGGCTCTTGGGGGGACAGTGCTTGCCAACAGATGCTCTGGGTGCACAGCTGGGGCAGTGCCAGTGGCACTGGGTACCTGCACACTGGGCAGAGCCTGAATTTGGCCTCTGGGAGCAGGGAAACACCACTGGGGACAAGGATTGCTCAGAAACGGGTTGGCTCTGAGGTCCAGGTGAAGGGATGTGCCCCCTCCAAAGGCTCCAGCATCATCAGATCAGCATTTGCTGATCTGTCACACTGTGGCAGACAGTGACATTGTGAAGGGGACCTTTAAAATAATTTTGAAATGTACTTTCCATAACTCCTGATAGCATCTCAGAAAGAGGAAGGAAAGCTGCTCTTCCCATTTCGGACGGGGAGGGTTCCTTTTCCTGTGTTGCTTAGGGAGGAGGAGCTGAGCTGCAGCTCTGTGTCCTTCGGCTCTACCCATGGCCTTGGCGGCCAGTGCCCTCCTGCCTTTCTGGTCCCAGTGCTGGTCAGTCCAGCCCTGGGTGCACTGCAGTGCAGCCTGATCCAGTGTCACGGTCAGCCAGACGTTGCAGCCAGATGAGACCCAACAGAGGCCATGGGTGGGGACCTGCAAACACCTGGGAACAGTAGTTTTCCAAACAGAAATGCTGAAATCTGCCATGGAGCCTCTGAAGCAGCAGTTCAGAGCAGGGCTGGGTGCTGGCCTGCGGGTGTCCATGCAGTGGCTTCCAGGGAGCTGAGATCCAGAGCATCCCGAGGGCATCGGCCAGTCCCTTGCAGCCCCAGATCCACCAGGGACTTTGCAGCCTGTCTTGCTGAGAAGAGACAGGACGCGACCATCAGCAGAGTGTCAGAGGCAGCAGTTCACAGGTTTTTTTCTCCCAGTCTGAACGCTAAGGTGGTTGGGGTGTGGGGAGTTGAACAAGAGACAGAAAAGCCTTTGAAGACCCTTTGCGTTGTGCTCATGGACCCATCAGCCAGCTGCTCCAACGCTTTCCTCCCCAGACCAGCCCCCCCAGGTCTGGCCACAATCCCCCTGGCGCAGAGCTATGGGGTCCTGCTCCGCTGCTGAGCCACTGCCGGCCAGCCCTGTCCCCTGCCCCTGCCTCTGTGGGACCTTCCCATCCTCCTCTTCAACACTGGTGTTTCTCCAGTTCAGCCAGTTCCTCATCCTGCTGACCGGCACCTGGTCACTGGGGACAACACGAGCATCTCCTGCAGTCCACCAACCCACTCAATATGGGAAATATTTTCCACCCCCAAACTTCAGAGAGACCATCCCGCCCCTGTGGCACAATATTTTCCTCCTACCTGAGATACCTCCTGTTCTGGGGGAGTTTCGTCTGGACCACACTGCTCTCTGGCTTGGGGTCCGGGCACTGAGCTATCCTCAGCAAAGAGGAAGAGGAATGTGAAATTCCTCTTAAAACTGGGAGTTGGGCCTCTGAGGGTCCAGCAGAGCCTGGAGCGTAGGGTGGGATTCGTCTGCTCTGACACTGAGCACCTTTATCCAGCCCGGTGATGCTCAGCCCCCTGAAATGCTGGTGCAGAGGACAGCATCTGCCCTGCTTCAGACATCAGTCTCAGGAGGAGAGAGATGGTTGCTCGTGTCAACCCGTGGAGCTCAGGGGTCTGGGTCAGACAGCAACTCATCAGGCATCATGGTGAGGATGGTGGACCCTGCCCTGGCGTGCATTGAGACCTGCAAGATGATCCTCAGGCAAATACTTACCTGGACCACTTCTCCCCACACCTCAAGGCAACTTCCCTGCAGGAAAAGAAACTGGGAATGGTGTGTCCTTGACAGCTTATTCCTTATCTTCCAACCTACCTCCAGGTGACCACTCACAGGTTGATTTTCTGGCCCATGACCCCCAGTTGAAGTACCCAGATCCATCAGCAGGTCCTTGGTCCCCTCTCCACCAGCAGATCCCTTTGTTCCATTACCCAACCTCCATCCTCCACCAGCTCTCCCATGTGAGCACTGACAGGCTGAGACTGCCCTAACTCGGTTCACCTCAGGCATCACCCTCCAGGCTCAGCTGACCTGGACATACCCTCTCCTTGCCCTGGGCACTCATCTGGCCCTAAGGTTAGTTGTCTTCACTGCCTGACACTAGCTGAAAGGGAGGTGACTTGGCCTTTGCAGACTTGTTGCTTGGAGGCTTCCTCCACCAACCCTGTCCTCAAGGGCAGGACTGGGAGTTGGCCTGGGTCTTGGCATGCTTCTGGGATGCTGAGACCCACTCCAGCCGGGCCGTGGGCTCTACTTGTCTCTGCCAGATGCTGCTTGTCCTCCAGCTCTTCGTGGTTTCAGTGGCTGTAAATCATGGCTCAGGAAGGGGCTGTCATGGATTTTTCCCCTTTTTCTCTTGCTCTGACCCATTCAGCAGATCTGTCTCCCACTCAGCTCCGACACTCAAGGCTGACATCTGCCTATGACACAGGGTCCTCCAACCACCCCGCTCCCTGGCCAGTCCCTCCTGAAGAAGCTGGACACTGGGCTGGGAATCCAGACAGATGAATCACCCTGCCAAGGCTCTGTTATGCTAATTAAACAGCATTTTTCTTTGTGCTCTGAGCCTCCAAGCTGCCCACAGCCATTTCTTGTCTTTCTTGCAGACACTGGAGCCAAACAGGCCTTCTTCCCTCTCCATCCACCTCCTCAGCCCCATGCACCATCCCACTTCTCCAGAGCTGATCCCTAGCCTTGGTGGCTCTAGCCCAACATCCTCCCAGGCAGACTTCAGGTCTTGCTTCTGTCCCACACAGTTCAGGGACACCTGACGTCCAATGGCCTCATGAGGTGCCTGTCCAGGGTCAAAGCACACGTCCATGCATTGCCTCAGCTCCTACTTGCTCAAAACCAGGTGTCTGGAGAATTTATGATGAGGGGAGGTGTTTGGGGTCATTCTCATGGTCCAAAAGCATTTCTAGGACATAGACTTGTGCTGGAGGTAGTTTCCCATATTCAGTCACCCCCAGTGAGTTTCTCCTCCATAAATTTCTCCTTCTACAACATCCCATTCCTGGGATCCCATCTAACATCCCATCTCCCTGTGGGAGAGGAGTCCCACAGGTCAGGCGCTCCTTTCCCATGTGGTTCTTCACCTTGCTCCTGCTGGCTTTATCTGATGTCACACAGCTCCTCTGACTCAAGCAGTGGTGGCCTGGAAACACCTTTCTGCCCGCTTTATGCTTCTCATGACTTCAGAAACCTGCCCCCATCACTCACCCTTTCCCCACTGAAGGTGACCAGCTTGTTCAGGTGCTCCTCAGACAGAAGCTGTGACAGGGCTTGGACCATCCTCGTTGCCTTTATTGGAGCCTTTTCTTCATCCTGGCACTGGATGCCATGAGCGCCCCAGTGTCACGGGTGCTCTCCTGCTGGTGCTGGAGTGTCCCGGCTGCTGTGACTCTCTTCCTGCCCATCACCATTGCACCTGGGCAGCTCCCCTGTGACCTCCTGGGACTGTCAGACATTTTCCAGCACGTTTCCTTTTCAGGGAAGGGAAAACATCTGACTGAGAGGGCTGAGGGGAAGGGGCAGGCTTAGTGGTTTATTTTTATAATTTCCTTTTATTGTTACGGCTGGACAGTCTCAGCAGGCCTGGCTGGGGGTTTTAGTACGGCTTCCCAAGAGGAGGAGATGTTTGCAGGAGCTCCACCAGCCCATCTGTCCATCCCCATCCCTTTGCAAAGCATTTTGTCTGGACACAAGAGCAGGCTGGGAGGGTGCCATGGCAGAAGGACCTTCCTGGTGCCATGAACTCTGGAGGGGTAGAGGGAGAGGGCAGGCTGGTGAGGAGGTACCTGGGGTGAGTGTAGAGCAGGATGTGGGACGGGGGAGCTACCTGGCTTTGGTTTGCTGCCTGTGGTGTGAAGAGGGGAAGGAGGTGATGCCAGGGGTTTGGAGAGGAGTGGTGGCCTGTGTGGTATTACCCAAGGTGGGGAAGCCCATTTTGCCAGCTACCCCCAGCCTTGCCATCATGTAGGACTGGCTGAGCCTCGGGCTTCTGGTGGCCACAAAGCCCATTGAAGAGGGGAAGGAGGTGATGCCAGGGGTTTGGAGAAGAGTGGTGGCCTGTGTGGTATCACCCAAGGTGGGGAAGCCCATTTTGCCAGCTACCCCCAGCCTTGCCATCATGTAGGACTGGCTGAGCCTCGGGCTGCTGGTGGCCACAGGGCCCATAATCGTTAAGTCCTTGTCCCACCCTGCTCATGGAGATGCAAACGCCCGCGTCACTGGGTGCCCCAAGGAGCTCAGGATGGGGCCAGGAGCAGTGTGAGACATCCCCAGATGGGATGGCACTGACCAGGACCCTGCACGGTGAGCAGCCAGCCCCCTCACAGCCCCGTTTCTCACAGGACAAGCAGCGAGTGCAGCAGTGAGGGGAGGAACGAGGACGAGGAGACCCGGTCGCGGCTCATCGACCGCATAGTCCAGAACGACACGGAGGGATACTCCACTGTGGAGGCACCGCGGGATGAGGGCACCCCATTCAACCTGCCAGCCCATCTCTACCCAGATGAGGTCCTGGATGACCTCACCATCTCCCCTTATGCCAGCTTCACGTCACTCTCCGAGCCCCGACCCACCATGCTCAGCGGCTGGCTGGACAAGCTCTCCCCACAGGGGTACGTGACCACTTGTGGGACAGTCCCCATAGGTAAAGCCCCCTTGGGCAAGGCTGGCAAGGTGGGCATGCTGGTCACCACGCTACTGGGTCAACCAGACCTCTCCACAGGAGAAAGACCCTCTTGGGTGCCCTAGCTGTGCTGCAAGTGTCTCTGTGCAGCCATCCTTGGGGGAAGGGGATCTGTGAGCAGATGTAGGGTCCTCGGGGGAATCGTCACCTTCCCAACAGCCCCGTTTTTCTGCCGTCCCAACAGGAACTACGTCTTCCAGAGGCGCTACGTCCGTTTCGACGGGAAGAACCTGATGTATTTCAGCAGTGAGAAGGTACGCAGGGGCAGGATGTGGGCAGGGTGGGGAGGCTGCACTGTGCCACAAGTAGGGTGCCTTGACACCACATGAGCTGCCATATCCCCTTTGCCTCCCCTTGTCCTTCTGTAAGGAGCTAGCACCTCTTCTCCATCGCCAGGGTGGAGCAGCCGTGGCCCCTGTGCCTGGGGGGCTCTGAACGCTGCCTCACGCCATAGGAAGCCCAGGGTAGCAAGGGTCCCTCTGCCAACAGGGAGCAGGCAAGGGGCGTCCTGCTGGCTCACAAGCCCCCGGGCAGACTGCAAATGGGAGATCTGTGGGTCCCAGCCACAGACTCATCCCTACCCGAATCCTCAGCTCCTGCCCGTCTGCCAGTGTCCCCCAGGCTGCACTACAAGGCAGCACCCAGCCGAGCACCTGGGGGACGTGGAGGATGTGCTGCATGGAGGAGATTTTCTCGCTGTGGGCGCTGGCATTGTGGGTTATGTGCGTGTGTTGAGTCAACAAGCCTTTCCTGTCCCACATCCTCTCGTCCTTCTGTGGTCCTTCTGCATGACCCCGTTAGGCCTGCTGCAGGGTGCTGGTGGCTGCCACACCACCTGGGGTGACAGGCACTCTTGCCCCAATCCCACAGCACAGCAAGCCGGGCTGGCCCCACATCAGTGGCACCCATGCAGAAGCAGCTACCACGCATGGCCCCGGAGCAGCCACTATGGCAGGAGCTTGCAGGCATCCCTGCCACCTCCCCTTGCCCCTATGGTTATGACAACAGCGTGCCTGGCAAGGCAGGTGCTGGGGTGGCCGGGTTATGGAGGTGCCCCACAGGAAGGGTGAAGAGGGATAACCCTGCCTGGGCCTTGTTCCAGGAGCCCTACTCCAAGGGGGTGATCCCGCTGTCTGTGATTGAGATGGCTCGCTCCATGAAGGACAACAAGTTCCAGGTCTTCACCAGCCACCGGATCTTCGTCTTCCGCGCTGAGAATGAGGGTAAGCAGAGACCTGGACGAGGGCCCACCAGTCCCCAAGGAACCATCCCTGCCTCCCTCCTCCAGCCAGAGCATCCCAGGGGCAGATCTTACCCCATCCCCAAAACATCCAGCCATGATGAGGGAGGAGACCTCTTCCCTGCCATGCCTGCTGGGTCCTCTACTCCATGCCAGGGCTGTTGGGAAGGGCTCAGACCCGCTCCCTCATGCCTGGTCCCCAGCCCAGAGGAATGAGTGGTGCTGCACGCTGCAGAAGAAGGTGACGGACCAGCGCCTGATGGGGTCCCAGCCCCGGCCCGCCAACACCGCTCACTGCCAGAAGTCAGGCACCCTGGAGCTGAAGGGCCAGAAGTCCAAGGTGTTCGCAGTCCTGAGCCTGCCTGAGATGTGGCTGTACAAGAGCGAGCAGGTTCGTGGCCAGAGCAGGCACCCCGCTGGCACAGAGGGCAGTGCTAGTTGTGGACGGGGGTGAGAGTGGTGGAGGGTTGGAGGGAACTTAGCCAGGGTTGGTGCCAAAGGGAGAGCAGAGAGGGAAAGGACGGGCAGGAGAAAGGAATGGTGGAGTGGGAAGCTGGAGATCCTGCACAGGGTAGCTGTGGTGGGAGTCTGGGCTTGGAGATGCAGGGACTGCCAGGAGCGGATCCCCATCCCAGTCTCCTCGCTGTCACCAAATTATCTTCACCTCTACCTGGCACTTGGGTCTTAGTCTCACCAAAGCGTCGCAATCCATCCCAGGACAGGTGGATCGATGACCACGAAACCACCAGCAAACATACCCACTGCAACACGGGCTTGCCCCACGGGAGGCAGCATTGCTGACCCATCGCACCCTGCCCGCTGCCCATGGACATCCCCACCTCGCTGAATTTTCTCAGCACCCCTGTTTTTTTTTTCTGGTCACCTCCTTTCCAGTTTGCCCTTTGGTGTGTGCTGAGCAGCACCAAACCTCTGTGGGTTGTGCTCAAGTTGGTATTTGCTTTATGAGTGTGTCTGACTCAACGTGGCCTCAAACCCCCAAACCAGAGGGGTTTGAGAGGTCGGGGTTCAGGGGCTGTGGGCAGAACTTGCCTTTCATTTTAAGGCATAACACATGCTGAACACTTTGTGTCAGCCCACGTGGGATGGTTGAGAGATATGGCAGGGTACTGGGTCTGACTGGTCCAAGCAAAGCAGCAATGGGAGTGGAGGTACCAGGCGCAGCTCCCAGGCCCCAGCCCCAGTATCACAGGCAAGGCCGGGGTGATGTGTCCAGTTCTGGGCCCCGCACTTCAAGAAAGATGTTGAGGTGTTGGAGCGAGTCCAGAGGAGGGCGACCAAGCTGGTGAACGGTCTGGAGGGTCTGACCTAGGAGGAATGGCTGAGGGAGCTGGGGATGTTTAGCCTGGAGAAGAGGAGGCTCAGAGGTGACCTTATTGCAGTCTACAACTACCTGAAGGGAGGTTGGAGCGGGGTGGGAGTCGGCCTCTTCTCCCAGGCAACCAGCGATAGGACAAGAGGACACAGCCTCAAGCTTCGCCAGGGGAGGGTCAGGTTGGACATTAGGAAGCATTTCTTCTCTGCAAGGGTCATTAGCCATTGGAAGGGGCTGCCCAGGGAGGTGGTGGAGTCACCATCTCTGGATGTGTTTAAGAAAAGACTGGACATGGCACTTAGTGCCGTGGTCTAGTTGACAGGGTGGTGTCAGGGCAACGGTTGGACTCGATGATCCCTGAGGTCTCTTCCAACCTGGTTGATTCTGTGATTCTCTGATTCTATGTGTCTGCTGCGGCCATGGTGCTGCAGAACCAAAACCAGTGTCACTCTGAATTGCAGTTCTTCAAAATGGGCATTGGCATCTGCTTGATTGAGATGCGCGGCTCCACCATACGCGAAGCCAAGAACCGCAGCTTCGAGCTCATCACCCCCTTCAAAATATTCAGGTATCCGAGGTGTCCGGGTGGGGTGAGGTTGGGGAGCAGCTGGGTGCTGGACCCTGGTGCTGGTTGCTCCAGGCTCCTGAGTTTCGGCTATGCTGGTGCTCATAGCTTCGTGGCGGAGTCGGAGCGGGAGAAGCGGGAGTGGATGGAGGCCCTGCAGGAGGCCATAGCCGAGATGCTCTATGACTACGAGGTGGCAGAGAAGATCTGGTCCAACAAAGCCAACAAATACTGTGCCGACTGCCGGGCTCAGAGTCCTGACTGGGCATCCATCAACCTGTGCGTGGTCATCTGCAAGCAGTGCGCAGGCCAGTACACCTCCCTGGGGGGCAAATGGGGGTCCTGGAGGGTGTGGGCTGGACCTGCCTGAGCAGGCAGGGTGCTGGCTGCGGTATGGGTGCGACTTCAGTGCCGGTTCCCCTGGTAAGATCAAGGGGTGCTCACTCTCCTGCTCCCCACAGGGCAGCACCGCAGCCTGGGCTCCAACATTTCCAAGGTGCAAAGTCTGAAGCTTGACACCAGCGTCTGGTCCAACGAAATCGTACAGGTAGAGGCACTGAGGGCAGGGTGCTGGGGCTGGCACAGCATGCTCAGGGCTCAGGGTCCTTCCCCGGGCAGGGCAGCAGCCCCACCATCTCCCCTGGGATGCAGGAACACCAGGCATCCTGCTCTTCCCAGCTAGCCCTGGTGCTCGCTGTGACCATGGGACTCTCCTGCAGCTCTTCATCATGCTGGGAAACGACCGAGCCAACCGGTTTTGGGCCGGTCGCCTCCCCGTCGCTGAGGCCCTCCACCCAGATGCCACTGCCGAGCAGAGACGGGACTTCATCTCCCGCAAGTACCGAGAGGGTCGGTACCGTCTGCCCCATCCCCACTACGCCACTCAGGAGGACGTGCTCCAGGTAGGGGCCACCTCGAGGTGCAAGCAGGATGCTGGGGTGCTGGAAACCACCCCAGAGCTCTGGGGCTGAGATGCCAACACTCCTGCTTGGCTGTGGGCACCTGCACCCCTATGTCAGGCAGTTCCAGGGGCTCAGGTGGGAGGTTGTGTCCCACTTTGCCTGCCTTCGAGCACCCCTGGCAGCAGGCTGGGGGTCTCCATGAGCCAGGACATCGTCCCTAAAGGCTCCTGCCTCGTCCCAGGCACTGTGTGCTGCAGTGGCAGGACCAGCCCTGCTGAAGACCATCCTGCAGTTCTTCTCATCCTCGGAGGCTGGGCTGGTGGCTGACCCTGCTGCCTGCAAGGTGGCCTCTGGGGCCGACCTTTGGTGGGGACCGGAGAGCAAAAGGCCCAGGAACCATTCAGGTAATGAGGACGCTCAAGGCCCATCTGGCTGTGATGAGGCGGGGGGGCGGCTTCCTCCTTGCCTCTGCCCTCCACAGTGTGCCAAGCCTGGGGACAGACAGGGCACCAGGCACTGTGGCTCTCTGGGGGACTTGCCTGCCCCACTGCACCCCTCTTTTGGGATGGGGCAAGACAGGGGGTTCCTCTGAAGCCCCTTTTCAGGGAGCCCCATGCCTGGTGCATCCCCTTGCCTACACCTACATGGGTGGGGTCTCCCTGCCTCCCAGTACCCACATTTTGGTGGGGACCTGCTCCTGCCCCGCTCTCAGCACCGTCCCCCGCAGGGAGCCCCCACGCACAGGAACCAGGTCCAGAGGGTGTCTACAACGAGATCACACAGCCAGTGACACACAGCGGGTACCTGTACCGGGCCACAGCCCCCACCAAGCTCCCAAGTGCCAGGAAGAGCAAAGAGGGTAAGTACGGGGTGTGGGGAGGGGCAGCCAGCTGCCCACCTCGGTGCTGCTGACCCCTGGTCCTACAGATTTCCAGCGCACCTGGTGCTCCCTGGAGAGAGCCCTGCTCTTCTTTGAGACAGAGAAATGCACCGAGCCCTTGGGCCACATCGAGAGCGGGGACCTCATCTCCCTGGGCGTGAGCCGATCCCAGGCGCTCGCCAGCCCCGGCCCCACCGAAAGGTAGCCCCAGCATTGCCCCCACTGGTTGCCCAGAGAGCCCGTGGGCATGCAGAGGGCAGGGATGGGCATTGCTCCCTGCTTGGTGCGATGGTCTGGTCTGGCTCTGAGGTAGGGGCTGCCCTGATGGGCTGGTTTGTCCTCTGCAGGTTTCGCTTCACTCTTGAGCTCTTCCTCACCGGGGAAAAAGTGCAGCAGCTGGGAACTGACAGGCCTGAGACGCTGCAAGCCTGGGCCAGTGCCATCGGCAAGGTGAGCCAGTCCCAGCCCTGGCCCCCTGTGCCACTGGTGGGTCGCTGGTCTCCGTCCCTGCTTCCCCGTTGTGATTCCTCTCAGTTCCCCATGTTCTTCTTCCTCTGTGGCAAGACCCTTCTTCCCTTTGCAGAGTCTCCCATCCTCCCTGGCCACCTGCCCCCATCCTCATGGGGGTCTGTGCTTGAGGGCCAAGCCCTGTCTTTACCTGTCTCATCTCTTGCTCCATCCTGCAGTGGTTCACGCCCGTGAGCTGTCACTGTCTGCTGGGCTATGAGTTCCAGCGCGTGGGTCAGCTGCGCTACAAGTGTATGCTCAACCCCGAGCGGTGGCAGCAGGCCTTCTTCATCCTGCAGAAAGCCCACCTCTTCATCTGCCCTGCTGAGGACGACGGGGCTGAGGACAGCATCAACCTCCGGCGGCTGCAGGAGCTCAGTGAGTGCCGTGCCGCAGCCCAGGACAGGCACCATGTGGTAGGTGGCCATGCATGGCTCTGACCCATCTACTTCTTGCCCCAATGCAGGTCTTGTTCCCCCCACGGAGACCCCAGAGAAGAAGGAAATGCTGATCCTGGTGGAGATGGGGAGGTGAGTCCTGGCCATGGGAATGACGGGGAACGAGCCAAGCGATCTCAGCAGGCAGCCCGGGGCAAAGGCACTCGTGCTAATCCTAAAGCCACGGTGGGGATGTTACTGGGAGAGCAAGGCTGTGGCCAAGGGGCTTACAGAGGTCACCCCAGCCCAGGGTCTCTTGCCAGGGTAGGGTGTCCCTCGGCTCAGACCGGCTGTGCCTTGCTGCCTGCCCTGGAGCCAGATCGTGTGTGCAGGCGGGAGGGGCAACCTTCATTCCCTCTTCTCTGCCCTTGTTGTTCTCAGGACGTTTTACCTGCAGGGCTTGTCACGGGCGGACTCGGCGGCTTGGTACACCGACATCCAGGCGTCGGCGGGGGGCCGAGGTAACGCGCTGCGGGACCAGCAGCTGAGCCGGGGGGACATCCCCATCATTGTGGACAGCTGCATCGCCTTCATCACGCAATACGGTGAGGCCAGCACGGTGGTGGCACAGCCGGAGCATCCTCCTGCACACATGGGGCAACTGAGGGGTTGCTCAGAAGGCAAGAGGCACTGCTCTTGGGGCACCAACCTCTGGGCAGGTTCCAGCCCCTGTGACCCCATGTCCCTGCCCCAGGGCTGCGGCATGAGGGAATTTACCGCAAGAACGGAGCCAAGTCCCGGATCAAGGTACTGATGGAGGAGTTCCGGCGGGATGCCCGCAACGTCAAGCTGCGCATCAGCGACAACTTCATCGAGGACGTCACCGATGTGCTGAAGAGGTTCTTCCGGGAGCTGGAAGACCCTGTCTTCACCCTGGAGCTGCACCCACAGTGGAAGGAGGCTGCAGGTACCTCCTTCACCCGACCCCTGCTCCCACACTGGGCTGCCTGCCAGGGACCCCTGCAGCCGATGTCCCTTGGGGCGGGGTCCTGGTGCCAGCCCTGGTGCCACGTCAGTTCTGGATCTGCTGGGTTCAGCAATGTTCCATGACTCGTTCTCCTCCCTCCAGAAATCTCCTCAAAGCCCCAGCGCCTGGAGAGGTACAAGGAGCTCATTCATCGCCTGCCTCGCCTCAACCACAAGACCCTGGCTGCACTCATCGGGCACCTCTACCGGTCAGTGGGCCACCTCCCTGCAGGGTCCCCTGGTCCAACTGGGGTTCCCAAGGCCAGCCAGCAGTGTGGGGTCTCCCCACTGCCCAGGGAATGCTGGCTGCCATCACTGTGAGGCACAAAGAGCCCAGTGCCCATGTCCTGCCCCACCAGCCCCCCAGGAAGTGCTGGGGTGTGCTGGACCACACCGCTCTGGGACACCTCAAATGTTCCCAAAGTCATCCTGCAGCAGGAGAGACTAGGAGGATGTTCCGGAGTAGGTGACACCCCACCATAGGATGTAAACTTCACGAGTGCCAAAAAAAAGAGGGGAAAAAAACAAATTCCCATCCCTGACTCAGAGCATGAGGCGGGGCTGTTGTCTGGTTTGGTGGCAGCTGGAAGTCCTGGAAACAGGAACTGCCTGGCTTGAAGTTCCCACTCCTGAGGAGCTGGGGAGTAGGGTAAAAACAGGCTGTTTTTCATGCGAGTTTGTATGAGGCAGAGGAGGGTGGCTGGGGCTGAAACCCCATCCAGAGTGGGGCCAGGCCCTCACCCCTGTGCTCCTTGCCCCAGGGTGCAGAAGTGTGCAGACCTCAACCAGATGAGCACCAAGAACCTGTCGCTGCTCTTCGCACCCAGCCTCTTCCAGACCGATGGCAAAGGGGAGCACGAGGTCAAGGTGATGGAAGACCTCATTGACAACTATGTCAGCATCTTCAATGTAAGATCCCCGCAGGGGCTTTGTCAGCCCCCTCCACAATGACTCTGTCCATCTCCCCTTGTATCCACCCATACTGTCCACCTCTGCCTCCTTCTGCATCTCTCTGTCCTGGCCATGTGTCCTCAAGCCATATCTCGCTCTGTGTTGACCCCATGAGGTTCCCCTCTCACCCCACACGCCCTTCATCCGGCAGATTGACGAGGACCAGGTATCCCAGATGGATCTGGAGAACAGTCTGATCACCACCTGGAAGGACACCCAGGTACTAGAGATGTGCTTGCCAACCCCCACCACAGCAGGGACCCCTGGGCTGGTGGGACTGCCTGGAGGATGGGGGTACTCCCAGCTGCCCACCCTGGGTCCCCACTGTCCCACACCAGATATTTGGGGAAGGACCTTCCCCTACTTGTATCCCTTTCACCCATCACCTTGAGAGTCCTGCCCAGGGGAGAAGCAGCCCCAGCTCCCTGGGACACCATCACCAGCCCCTGGGGAGAAGGGATGTGCACAGCACCCATGTCAGTGTGGCACCAATGCCACCCACTCTTCCTCCAGCTCTCACAGGCAGGGGACCTCATCATCGAGGTTTATCTGGAACAGAAGCTGCCCGACTGCTGTGTCACCCTGAAGGTGAGTCCCAAAGGAGGGCCATACCAGAGGAAGCGAGGAGGGATGCAGGCTCCTGGCACAGCCTGTCCCTGGGACCCATCCTGCCACTACCCACGACAGCTCTCACTGTGTCCTGCCCCAGGTGTCCCCCACGATGACAGCAGAGGAGCTCACCAACCAGGTGCTGGAGATGCGCAACGTGGCGGCCAGCCTGGACATCTGGCTGACCTTCGAGGCCCTGGAGAACGGGGAGCTGGGTGAGTGTGGTGGGGACAGCATGGGGGGATGCTCTTGGTACAACCAGCTTGGTGAGGAGGAGATGTGGGTTACAGGGCTCTGCTCGCTGCTGGTAGCAGTGGGGACAGGGACCAGCACAGTGGAGGAGACACAGTGGTGAGAGTGTCCCTGCCTCCCCAGAGCGGCCCCTGCACCCCAAGGAGAAGGTGCTGGAGCAGGCTTTGCAGTGGTGCAAGCTCCCTGAGCCCAGTGCTGCGTACCTGCTGGTGAGGAAGGTCCCCATTGGCGAGGGCAGCTGTCTCTTCACAGGTAAGGCAATCACAGAGGGTCCCCGTCCCTAGGGGTACCCCCAGGGGGGGACAGCTCTGCCCCAGCTTCCCCTTGCCCCAGCCACTGCCCTGCAGCCATCAGGGGCACATCCAAGACCCACAGCCACCCTCACGTGCCCCCAGCCCTCCTGACCCCCATCTCCTCTCCCTGGGCAGGCGTCAAGCGTGAGACCCCCAAGTGTGGGCTGCTGAAGTGCCGCGAGGAGCCCCCCAAGCTGCTGGGGAACAAGTTTCAGGAGCGCTACTTCGTCATCCGGGACCGGAGGCTGCTGCTGCTCAAGGAGAAGAGGGTACCCAGGGGATGCTGCAGGGCTGGACCTGCACCCCGAGGGCAGGAGGAGAGGCGGGGAGAGGGAGCCTGGGGACAGTGGTGGCACGGTGGTGGTGTCCTTCTGGCAGGGAGGCTGGCACCAAGCTGGGCTGACCTGATGGATCTCCTTCCCCAGAGCGTCAAGCCGGAGCGTGAGTGGCCCCTGGACGCAGCCAAGGTTTACATGGGCATTAGGAAGAAGCTGAAGCCACCAGCCCAGTGAGTGGGACCTTCCCTGGCCATAGCCCTGGGGCATGCATCCCTTGGTCCCTGCTCCCAGCACGGCACACAAACCCAGCCGCTGGGAGCATGCCAAGCCCCACTGGGACCCAAAGCCATGGCAAGCCTGGGCTCATGGGGTGAGCTCAGCCCCCCGCCCCACTGCCCACAGACCCCAGGCTGTGTCTGAGCCTGGCGGTGCTGCCCCATAGCCTGTCTCTTCCTTTCCCCAGGTGGGGTTTCACATTGATCCTGGACAAGCAGCAGCTGTGAGTATCTATCCCCATCTTCCTGGGGCTGGGGGGATGTTGAGACCTGTCCCCAGTTTAAGTGGGACTGGGACAGCCGGGGGCATGGCTACAGGGCCCTGGGGGTCAGGGCAGCAGTGGTGCCTGGCTGGGGCACTCAAGGGTCAGAGTGGTGGGGCCACATGCTCCCTGGCACAAGGTGGGGGCCAGGAGCCAGGGGCAATCCATCTCCGTACCACACACCCTTCCTACCTCACCACCCACACCAGCACCCCTGGGAGATGTACCCAGCGCCAGGCTCCTGAGGGACCTGCCCACCCTGCCCAGGTGTGTGTGTCACCTGCATGGCTGTGCTGCCTGCCAGCCTTTACCCAACCCTGCTCTGTGTGCCCACACACCAACACCAGGTGCTCCTGCACCCTGTGCCCTGCCCTGAGCTGGGCTCCCTGCCCCAGCCTCCCTGGCACCCCTGGGTACCCAGGCACACCTGGAGAGCATCCTGCTGATCCTGTCCCCATTTCCCTGACACTGCCGATGCTGAGGCAGCAGATGAGCACGTCATCTGCCCCTGACACGGGGCTGAGGTGTTCTTCTAAGGGCAACAAGGACAGCTGAGCCCAGGTGTCTCATGGGTGCCCAGCAAGCTCTCGCCTTGCCCTGAAGCAGCAATTTGGGCATATAAAGAGTTTTGGAGGTGCAGCCTCTGTGGGTGTAGTTGTGCCTGACAGCCCCAGGCTCACAGGCAAGGTGACAAGGGGACGTTGGCCCCCCTGGCCCTGCTCCCTGGCAGCTTCTCAGCTGACTCCTCTGCAGGTACCTGGTGTGCTCGGGGCAGGCTGAGCTGTGGGACTGGACCACCAGCATCCTCAA
Organism: Nyctibius grandis; assembly: GCF_013368605.1. Lineage (NCBI taxonomy): Eukaryota > Metazoa > Chordata > Aves > Nyctibiiformes > Nyctibiidae > Nyctibius > Nyctibius grandis. The sequence continues at coordinate 7,086,010 of NC_090679.1, forward strand.
GGCTCAGGTGGGTGCAGGCTGGCCACGCCACCCAGATGGGCTGGGAAGGGAGGGGGCTGGCAGAACAGCCCAGCATGACCCCTCTCCCTGCCCTGTCCTTGTGCACAGCACGATGACCTGCGCCCTGTGGTCATGCGCCGGCGCTCCTCCTCTGACCTCGCCAAGCAGAAGTTTGGCACCATGCCTCTGGTGCCCCTGCACGGGGACAGCACCGACGCCACCATGCTCTCCGCCAACCAGACACTGGTAAAGCCCCCGCAGCTCCCCCTGCCCACGGGTGCTCCTGCACCCACCCAGTTCCACGCACCCCTCCCGAGACCATGCGCCCACCCCAGAGCCCCAGCGGTGGGTGCCTGCCGCCTGGCATCGATGGGTGCTGCGGGTGCGTGTCCCCGTGCTCGGCGGTGTGTGCGTGCTGCGTGCTGTGCTCGTGTCCGTGGCAGCTCTCCGTGTACGCAGGGCCGTGTGGGCACACAGGGTGCTGCGCCCCGCTGCCTGTCCTCTGCCCGCCGAGACATCGGTGACCCCGCTCCGCGCTATCCCATGCTTACCTCTGCCCATCTCCTCTGTTTCTAGCGCCGCCTGCACACGCGAAGGACTTTGTCCATGTTCTTTGTAAGTACCCGCGCTCACGGAGCGTGTCCGTTGCTGGCTTTGCACCGCGCCTTCCGGTTACAGCGGTGAGGGCTCGCCTGCAGCGTCCCACCTGCACTCAGAGGTGTGCCCAGGCCACCCTGCTCACACCGTGTGGCAGAGGAGGGGGTGCCCTGTGTGTCCCCTACCCAGGGCTGGCGGTCCCTATATGGTCCCAGTGTGTGCAAGCAAGACCACAACAGTCCAGCCCAGCTCCCAACACCTCTCCCGTTGGCCCCCATATTGCCCAGAGGGGCTGAACGTAAGAAATGTGAGGAAATAGGTTTGGGTCCTCCTCACCATCAGGTTATTATCATGGGAGGGTCATCTGGTTGGACCTCATCTCACCTGGCTTTGTGCTCTGCATGGGCACCCATCTGCCCTCCCCACCCCAGACCCCCCCTGCCAAAGGATGCTGGGCTGGTGCCCCAGGCTGGTGGCATGGACCGTGCCTCGGCAGGAACCAAAACACCCACCATCGGCGATGGGGGAAGAAAGGGCAGTAGTGCCCAAGAAAAGAGACCTGACGGAGGGTGGATGCCCTGCAGGCATCGGCCCCACAGAGAGGGGGCAAGGCTTCCCGGGCAGTGCCCAAGTGCAGGGAGGGCAAGGTGAGGAGGGATGGAGGTGTACGGCTGAGCAGTGTGGCCAGTGCCCCTCACCCTGACCCCTCGCCCTCTCCCAGCCCATGAAGATGCACCAGGACTCCCTGGAGGAGCAGCAAGAGAAGGAGGTGGATGCCGATCCTGTCTACGAGGAGGTGGGCAACTTCCCTGAGCTGGCCGCACTGGAGCTGGGGCAGGGGCTGCTGGCAGACCTGTCGGCCATGCCCACTGTGGACAGGTCCAAGAAGCCAGCCCCATTCCCCGAGCAGCCCCAGGCCACGGCACTGCGCTCGTCACTGCCCACCAGCCCGGCCCAGAGGGTGACTGGTCCCTCTGTCACCAAAGCCCTGTCCCTCGAAAGGGGCTTGAACCTGGAGAGCGACAAAGCTCCAGCCCAGGGGCTCAGACCCACCAAAACGGCCTCTCTGGAGAGGAATGTGGAGCCTTCCCTGGTGCTGGCCAGGGACGGGGACCAGGCAGCCACGCCAGGGAGCAGTCCCAGCGCAGAGACCTCCCTGGAGACCTCCAGGAAGAGGAACGTGCAGCCTCCCTCCCCCATCAACAACAAACTCATCCAGGAGCTCAGCACAGTCATTCTCAGGAAGAACGAGGGCCAGCCGCCGGGGCCAGGCCAGCCAGTGACATGACCCGTTGTGCCAAAGGGATGGCCACCAACCTGGGGGTCAAGTCGTGCCCGGTGGCAGCGATGATGGGTACCCCACACTCCCACACCATGGAGCCCCTGCCCTCCTCCTCCTCCTGACCCTGGACCTGGGCTCAGAGAGGGGACTAGTGGGGACTGGTGGGGACCAGGGCGTCAGTGGGAACTGGGATGCTGAGAGGTGGTACCCACTCTTGGGAGGGCTGGGGATGCTGCCACACGTACTCTCGCTCATAGGTAGCACATCTGCTGTCAGACCCAGCGCCGATGATGGGTACCCCACACTCCCACACCATGGAGCCCCTGCCCTCCTCCTGACCCTGGACCTGGGCTCAGAGAGGGGACTAGTGGGGACTGGTGGGGACCAGGACGTCAGTGGGAACTGGGATGCTGAGAGGTGGTACCCTCTCTTGGGAGGGCTGGGGATGCTGCCACACGTACTCTCGCTCATAGGTGGCACATCTGCTGTCAGACCCAGCGCCAAGGGAAGCATGGAAAGGGAAAATAAAAGCCTGCCTACACGTTTCAGGGGGTCAGGCAGGGGGTGATGCGGTGCCTGCCAGCAGAGGAGAACACAGCACGATGTCCTCTCCCCAGTGCTGGGCCTGTGAGGCATGGTCAGGACACCCAAGCCATCCCCCACTTCCCCTCTTGCATCTACCAGGGCATATTTCGGTAGGGGGATGGTCAACAGGAGCAGGGCTGACCGTGTGTGCCCAGCGCGTAGTCCCGGCGATGGAGGACGGCTCCTGCCCACCTGGGGTATTTATGCCTGTTCCTTCCACCAGTGGGGAGAAATAAAGGTTTATTTGTACTCTGGAGGGTTTGGTTACTGCAGGAGGAGCGGTGAGGGATGCCGCGGTCCGGCAGGCAGGGAGCCAGGGATGCCAGGGCCAGGCACCCCGTTGGGGCATCCATGGGATGGGGGTAGCACCAATGGCATCAGACCAGCAGCACGCTGGGAACAGATCATGCCTGGAAAACCTGCAGAGGAACTGCAAAACTGGGGGTGAAGCCCCAGCAAACCTCAGGGAGGGATTTTCTGCCAGCCTGGGGTGGCACGGGCTGAGCAGCGCACCCCTTCATACTGGACCCCCCCTTTCTGGGCTGGGGGGACACAGCCTGGTGCCCCCCCAGCCCTGCCTACAGCTGCCTCTGCTCACTGGACCTCAGGGGCAAGGCTGTCTTCTCCGAGGCCCTCCCCACTGAGGTCTTCAGACCCCCTGGGCAGCAGCTGCCTGCATCCCGGACCCAGCCCCGAAAATCCCGGGAGACATAGAAGTAGACGAAGGGATCGAAGCAGTTGTTGAAGGCACTAAGCGGCAGGGCCAGGGTGTACCAGATGTAGGTGACATTGTGGCACCCCGTGGCCTCCAGCATGTAGTGGATGAAAAGCAACACGTTGCTGGGGGTGAAGCAGAGGATGAAGACCAGAAGGACCAGGGCCAAGACACGCACCACCTGCCTATAGCGTCTCCCCTTGGCCAGCAGCCGCGCCAGGATGCAGCTATAGGAGATGGTCATGAGCACGAAGGGCAAGCCAAAGCCCAGCCCCACCAGGAAGAGGAAATAGTAGGCGAGGAACTCGTGCTCTTTCTTCCCTTGGACATCATGACACGTTGTGATGTTCAGGCTCGAGATGTCATTTGTCTGGCGGTGCAAAAGTAGAGGGCTCATGCCCAGCCCAACCACCAGCCAGATGCCCACACAGATGCCCACCTTGCCCCACATCCAACTGGAGCCCTTCCACAGGAACGGGTGCACTACAGAGATGTAGCGCTCCAGACCTATGCAAGTGAGGAAAAGGATGGAGCTGTACATGTTCCCGTAGAAGAAGGCCACCATGGTGCGGCACAGGTAGTCCCCAAAGAGCCAGTGATTGCCCAAGAGATGGTAGGAGATCTTGAAGGGCAGCAGGAGGACAAAGAGCAAGTCGGCAGTGGCCAGGTTGAGCAGGAAGAGGGTGCTGGAACATCTCCTGAAGTTGGTCACCAGGACCCAGCAGGCCAGAGCGTTGGCTGGCAGGCCCACGAGCAGGACCACAGAGTAGAGGGCAGGGAGGAGGCGAGTGGTGAAGGTGCTGTTGAGAAAAGCTTCCACAGAGGCCCTGGGGCACGTGGCTTCTTCTTGAGGAGTGAGGGGGATCAAGACTCGCCCTTTCTGACGCACTGCAGAGGACACAAGGCATCAGACTTGTCCAAGAGCCCCCTCCCACTGCCCCTTCCCACTGGGGACCACGCAGGAGCTGCCACCCCTCCCTGCAGAGCCGCCAGCAAAGGCAGGAACTGGCATCTCCTGTCCCATGGCAGGGGCAGCTTCGGACACAGGAGCCCATAACACCCTGCCACCCTCGCCACGCAGAGCCGTGCCACATCCTGCACCATCCCTGCCACTCGCCCAGCAGTGCCACCGCGGCAGTGCCAGCCCAGCCGGGTGCCTTGGCCACAGCCCAGCCGGGCTCTGCTCCCGCGCGCTGCTGCGGGGACACGCGGCTCTGCCGACGGCCCTTTCCCTACCGAGCCAAGCACAACGGGTCCCCTGCCACCCAACGGGATCGAAAGGGCAGATGGGAAACCCACTCCAGGACAGGGTCGGGATACGGCCACCCATGCCAGGATGGGAGATGTTCTCCCACCAGGGCTCCTCCTCCTCCTCCTGGCTGGCCCCCAGCTCAGCCCCCCGCCGTGGTGGAGGCTGCGCACGCCTCCCCATCCTCCTGCGGTCGGAGGCTTCTCGCTGCACACTCAGAACAAAAGTGAAGAACAGGAAGGTCCCCAGACACCAGACAAACAACTCTGCATCAAATCCCTTTTCTGGCTCGCTCAAAAAACGCAGCCAGGCTCTGCTCCCTTGAGCGTCACCCCCAGCTCCAAAAGCTCCATCCAGCTGGTCAATGCCCAGCCCCGGGGGGCCCCAGTTCCACCCAACAGGTTTCCCACAACCTCTGCCACCTCTCCGCATCCAGGGGATGGAGGAAATTTAGGTCACCAGCGCAGTAACCTGATTTTTGCTGCTGGAAGGGGAAGGGGTGGCAGGGTTTCAGGTCTTCACTTAGGTTTTCAACGTGGACACCCAGGGAAGGCAGCAGAGCTCTCACCGTGACACCCAGCTACCCCCTCCAAGTGTCACGGGACGCGGTGTCAGGGTGTCCCAGTGCAGCCTCCCTGCCCTGCCCCATCACCCCCCAGACCCACCAAGGCACTCACTTGGAGACAATTGGGTGGCCGAGCTGAGCCAGGCGCAGCCGAGCAGGAGGGTGACGCAGGCAGCAGCAGAGCCGGGCGAAGCCACCAGCCGGGACATCTCTGTGGGGTGGCCTCGGCACAACTGTCCCACGCAGGGCTGGCCCCGCCGTGCGTCACCGCAGCAGGACAGCCGCCAGCCCCCTCCCCGCTGGCACCCTTCCTCTTTTTCCTCCACTTCGCGCCCACGTCCTGCCCACGTCCTCGTGGTCCGAGCGGCCAGACGGGAGGTGGGGAGCACGAGATGACCACCAGCTGCCCCAGCCGCCGAGCCCCCAGGGGATGTCACGGGGGCTGGGGTGATTTCCACCCGCCGGCACGCAATGGCACAGTGCGGGGAGGAGGAAGGAGACGTGAGGCGGCCGTCGAAAGCCGGTTGTGAACCGCAGGAACCAGGAGGAGCTGTATGTGCCCCAGGCGTGGGGCAGGAAGGAGACAGCCACCTCCCAGCCCGGTGACATGTGCCCCTGCCCCATTGCAGCATCCCAAATCACGGGCATCCCACCTGCCCAGCCCTACCAGGACCAGACAACCCCAGGGACTGATTGTCCAGGTCAGGCTGACAAGCCAATGTCACTCTGTAGATCGTAGAATCATGGAATCGTTTTGGTTGGAAAGGACCTTTAAGATCATCGAGTCCAACCGTTAACCCAGCACTGCCCAGCCCACCACTAACCCATGTCCCTCAGCACCACATCTACACGGCTTTTAAATCCCTCCAGGGATGGTGACTCCACCACTGCCCTGGGCAGCCTGTGCCAGTGCTTGACAACCCTTTCGGTGAAGACATTTTCCCTGATCTCCAATCTAAACCTCCCCTGGTGCAACTTGAGTCCGTTTCCTCTTGTCCTATCACTTGTTACCTGGGAGAAGAGACTGACCCCCACCTCACTACACCCTCCTTTCAGGCAGTTGTAGACAGCAAGAAGGTCTCCCCTCAGCCTCCTTTTCTCCAGGCTAAACACCCCCAGGTCCCTCAGCCGCTCCTCATCACACTTGTGCTCCAGACCCTTCACCAGCTCCGTTGCCCTTCTCTGGACTTGCTCCAGCACCTCAAGGTCTTTCCTGTAGTGAGGGGCCCAGAACTGAACACAGGATTTGAGGTGCAGCCTCAGCAGTGCCGAGTCCAGGGGGACGATCCCTGCCCTAGTCCTGCTGGCCACACTAGTGCTGATACAAGCCAGGATGCTGGTGGCCTTCTTGGCCACCTGGGCACAGTGCTGGCTCATATTCAGCCGCCATCGACCAACACCCCCAGGTCCTTTCCCACCAGGCACTTTCCAGCCACTAAATGGTCTGGGGGGTGATGGGGCAGGGCAGGGAGGCTGCACTGGGACACCCTGTCACTGCGTCCCGTGACACTTGGAGGGGACAGTTGGGTGTTACGGTGAGAGCTCAGGCCCCTGGTTAGATGGGGCCGCCCTGCATTGTCCCACTCTGCCATCCCCTTCCTGCCACCCAGGTGGGTGCTGGGTGGCCCCCGCTCCGTTTTCCCGGCTCCCCCCTGCAGCAGAGGGGCTGTGGAGGGGGATAGCAGACCCGGTGACAGCCCCGGCCCAGCCTCGTGCGTCGACACCCGTCAGGGAAACCAGGACACGTGTAACTGACCACAGAAATGTCAGGGAGAGAGCGAGAAGGGGACAAAAGGGACAGCGGGGAGAGCCACGAGCTCTGCAGGAACCACGGACAGAAAGAGCAGGACAGAAAGAGAAGTGAGAGCTGTAGGGGATGGGAGGGAGAAGGAGGGGGACAGGGGGACAGAGGGGCTGGGGGACAGGCAGGGCCAGGGCTGGCTGGGGAGCCCTCATGGTGCCAGGTGCCCCACACCAAATGTCACTGCTCAGCACCACTTCTGTGTCCCCACGGCAGGGTCCTGCCAAGCTGTCAAGGGTCACTGTGCACCCTCCATGCGATGTGGGACCCCACGTGGCCCTGTGGCGAGGGGCTGAGGTCTCAGTGCCCCACAAGTCCCCGTGCCCTAGGACCAGTGTCCCAGCACCCCATGTATCACCACGTCCCAGGACCAGAGCCTTGTGTGTCCCCACGAACCAGGATTGGGCCCAAGTGTTCCCAGTGTCCCCATGCCCCAGTGCTCCCAGTGTCCCCACATCCCCCTGCCCAGGACATGGGTCCCAGTGCTACCCATGTCCCCATCTCCCTGTGTCCCCGTCTCCCTTTCCCCCTGTGTCCCTGTCCCCCCATGTCCCTCTCTCCCCATTTCCCTGCACCCCCATCTCCACATCTCCCATTTCCCCATGTCCCCGTCTATCTGTGTCCCCATCTCCCCATGTCCCTGTGTCCCCACATCCCTGCCTCCTTATCTCCCTGTGTCCCCATGTTCCCATCTCACCGTGTCCCTGTGTCCCTGTACCCCCACATGCCTCTCTCCCTGTTTCCCTGTGACCCCATCTGCCTGTCTCCCATGTCACCATCTCCCCATCTCCCTGTGTCCCCGTGTCCCTCTGTCCACATGTCCCCGTGTCCTCATGTCGCTCTGTCCCCACATCCCCACGTCCCTGTGTCCCCATGTCCGCATCTCCCCGTGTCCCTGTCCCACTGTCCTCCCGTGTCCCTGTCCCCCTGTCCCCCCATGTCCCTCTCTCCCCATTTCACTGTGTCCCCATCTCCCTGTCTCCCATGTCCCCATCTCCCCATCTGTCTCTGTCCCCATGTCCCTATGTTCCTCTGTCCCCATGTCCCCGTGTACCCACGCCCCCACATCCCCGTGTCCCCATGTCCCCACATCCCCATGTCCCCATGTCCCCATGTCCCCACATCCCCACATCCCCACATCCCCACGCCCCCATGCCCCCTGTCCCCATGTCCCCCTGTCTCCACGTCCCCCTGTCCCCATGTCCCCCTGTCCCCATGTTCCCATGTCCCCGTGTCCCCCTGTCTCCATGTCCCCATGTCTCCCTGTCCCCGTGTCCCCATGTCCCCATGTCCCCCTGTCTCCATGTCCCCATGTCTCCCTGTCCCCGTGTCCCCATGCCCCATGTTCCCATGTGCCTGTCCCCATGTCCCCATGTCCCCATGTCCTCATGTCCCCCTGTCCCCATGCCCCTGTCCCCCTGTCCCCCTGTCCCCACGTCCCCGTGTCCCCGCGCTCCGTCTGCACGTGCACCACCCACCACTAGGCGGCGCGCGGGGCCCCGCGGTGGGCGGTGCTCGTCTGGGAAAGGGGCGGGCGGGGGGCGGTGCGTGACGAGGAGCGGGGCTTGAGGGGGCGGGGCCGGGGCGGGCCGGTCCCGGCAGTTCCGGGCTCGGCACACGCGGGGCGGCGGCGGCGGCGGGGGGGGGACCGGGGCGGGGACCGGGGCGGGGAGCGGGAGCGGTGCCGGGGGGAGCGCAGCGATGCAGCCGCCGCCGCGCAAGGTGAGCGCGGGGCCGCGAGGGCACCGGGGCCGGTCCCGGCACCGGGGCGGGCTGATCGGGACCGGGTCCTCCACCGGTGCCGGCGGACCGGGACCCTGCAGCGGGGATCGGGAGTCTCCCCCGGCGGAGCCTCCCCGGGGCTGGGCGGTGGCCGGCGGCACCTGCGGTGGCACCCGGGGGGGAGGGGGGACAGCGGGGCCCGGTACCGGGGCGTCACAGCGGGGCCCGGGCGCTGAGCGGTGCCGTCCCGCAGGTGAAGCTCACGCAGGAGGTGCGGGTCCACCTCCTGGAGCAGCTCTCGGGGCTGCAGGGCAAGCAGCAGCGGGACGCCGAGCTGCTGGAGGACATCAGGTAGGGTCCCAAGCGTGTCCCACCCCCCCCGAGCTGAGCCCGGCCAGCTCATGGCACGCGTGGGGCCGGGGCCAGCCTGCCCGGCACGGCTCACCTTGAACCTGCCGCCTCGAGGTCGTGGGCTCCATCACCCGCTGGAGCAGCCCGGTGGGGACATCCCGATGTGGGGTGGTGGCAGAGGGGTGGTGGCAGTGGGGTGGCAGTGGGGTGGCCCGTTGCTGTCCCCCCTGCGTGTGTCCTCGCCTGCCCCCGTGCCCTCTCCCCGCAGGTCCTACAGCAAGCAGCGGGCCGCCATCGACAGGGAGTACGGGCAGGTAAGGGGGTGCCACCGGCCTGGGGATGGGTGGCCCCGGGAGGCACAAGCACCGAGCCCCGTCCTTCCCGCGCGGGGTGGTCGGGAGCAGGACACGGCCCCGCGCAGGCGATGGGCAGCGTCGGGAATTACCCGAGCAGATGGGGCTTGGCCGCTCCATGCTGGCCACGGAGGCCAGTGGCCCATGGGCTCGGCGTTTTCCATGCCAGGGGGGGACCGACCGCATTAGGGGACCCGCTGGGTGCTTTGCTGAGCACAGCGTGGGCCGAACCTCGGGTGTTTTGGGGATCTGGAGGGAAAACCTTACAGGGGAGAGGAAACCGCCCGGCGCTGCTGTGTGCTGGGTCATCCCCGGGCTCTGCTCTGCAATGTCGGAGCCTGGGTTTGCTCTGTGAGACGTCCCTGCAGCGTCCTTTGGGGACACCACGCAGCAGAGATGCCCTCCCTGCTCACCTCTCCCCTTCCTGCGGCCGTGCTACCCCGCTCCCCCCTTGCCCCCCAGGCTGAGGGGGAACTGTCCCCCCAGGGTTGGGGTCCTGCTGTGCTTGGCTTTGCTGGGGGCTCCTCTGCCTCTGCAGCCGGTGTCCCTCACTCGTGTCCCCTTCCCGGTCCTCTGTCCCAAAAACTGCAGTGACGGGGTCTTCTTGTGGTGGGGGCTGCTCCTCAAAAAGGTTTTCCCATGGGAAGCATGATGGGGTCCCTGCTAACACCAAGCCACCGTGGGGTGTGTGTGTCCCCTGCTCTGGGGACACCCATGGTGGGCAGCCAGTGTGGGGGAGCCCAGTTGCAGCCCTGGAGTGGGACAGCGGGGTGCTGGGGTGCCCGGCAGGGTTGGGGAGGTGCCGGTGGTGACGGGTCTGTCCGCAGGCGCTGCAGAGGCTGGCGAGCCAGTTCGTGAAGAGAGACTGGCAGCGGGGCCGCGGCGAGGCCGGTGACTCCAGGTGGGCTGGGGACAGCGATGGGGACGAGGGGTTGGGGCTGGCTGCGCCCATCCATGGCCCTCCCAGCTGCCCTAAAGCCAACCAGGATTTGGGTGTCCCCGGGTGGGATGTCCCCAAGGGGGTGGTATGTGACTCGGAGGGGACCGCAGGGGCTGGGGGTGCTGGCTGTCCACCTGGGCATCCCTGGAAGCTGGCAGGAGAGTCCCCTGCCCTGTCTTAACCCCCCCCACCCGCAGGAGCGCAGTCACTGTCTGGAAGGGCGTCATCGAGGGGACCGCGCACGCCGGGCAGGGCCGTGTCACAGCCTCCGAGAGCTACCGCGCCCTGGCCACCGAGGCCGCCCGCACCGCCCGCCTCTCCAAGGAGAGGACGCTCAAGAAGGTAGCGGGGCGAGGATGTGTCCCCCGTGCCCGGGCGGTGGGGACGCCTGTGTCCCCCCACAAAGATGATGCTCCCCGCAGGGCATCGAGCGGCTGCAGAAGGCGCAGGCGGAGCTGCTGGAGACGGTGAAGGAGCTGGACAAGGCGAAGAAGCAGTTCACCCACCTCCAGCGCAGCAGCGAGGTGGCCAAGGACAAGGCGGCCGACGTGGAGGCTCGGTGAGCGGAGGGGACCACGGTGAGGGGGCTGCCGTGGCCGTGGGGTGGTCTCACATCCCCCCTCCCCACCCCACATCCTCCCCAGGCTCCGCAAGAGCGACCGGAGGATATTTCACACCAAGGCCAGCCTGCAAAAACTCAGCGCCAAGGTCAGCAGCGCAGGGGGGACATGGGGTGATGGCCCCCACGTTGTCCCCAAGCCCCGCTCTCCGCGTCCCCGCAGTTCTCGGCGCGGCTGGCCGAGCACTCGAGGCAGCTGGCGGGGGTGCAGAACGAGTACGGCTTCGCCCTGGTCTCTGCCAGTGCCCACCTGGAGCATTACCGGCGCGTGGAGCTGCCCGCCGCCATGCAGGTAGGGACCCCCCCGCGGCCCCTCCAGGGAGCATCCCCCTGCGAGGGGGTGCAGCAGGCAGGGTCCTGTGGGTGCGGGGACAGGGCTGGCTGCCCTGAGGGGTCAGGGTGTTCCCGGGGGGATGCAGGCAGTGCCGGGGGGGGGGTTGCCACCCGCTTCCCCCCAGGCGCTGGACGGTGACCTCTACGAGCGGCTGCGGGAGCACTTGGCGGCGGCCAGCCAGACCGAGGTGGAGACCTGCCGGGCCACGCAGGACTGGTTCCAGGGCGTCGCGGAGGCGTCCGTGCGGGTAACGGCACCCACCCAAGGGTGAAGGGGGGGACAGGAGGGGATGGGTGAGCCCGCCCGGCCCCACGCTGCTCCCTGCTGCAGGTGTGCCGGGAGCAGGACCTGCTCCTCTTCCTGCAGGACCACCCCGCCTTCGCCCCGGCCCCCGAGCAGCGCTTCCAGCTCACCGGGGTGGAGGAGGTAGGTGGGGAGGGGGATGTTACGGCACAGGGTGGGGGGGGTCCGCACATCCAACCCCTTCTCAGCCGCCCTGTCCTCGCCCAGGTGTCCCTGCTGCCGTCGGGGGACGGCGGGGCCAGCCTGGAGAAGGAGGCACGGCGCTGGGCCACACGGGTGGCTCGGGACCGCAAAAACAAGGCGCACAGCGAGGAGGTGGGGGCTGTCCTGACCCACGGGGGGCTCAAGGAGGGGCTTTCCCTGCCCCCCACCTGCCAGCTCCCACCACCCCACGGATGTGCGGGTGCCCACCCAGGTGCTGCAGCGGCTGGAGGCCAGGCGGCAGCAGGGCCCCGAGACGGAGGCGGCCGCCGTGGAGCGGCGGATGGAAGAAGCGAGGGAAAACATCCGGAAGGCAGAGGTGAGACCCTCAGGTGGGAGGTTTGGGGTGGCCTCGAGGTTTGTCACCCCCGGGAAGGGGGACACACAGGGATGGGGAGGTGCGGCGGCCGGGAATGCGGCACCGGGGATGCTCTGCCACTGTGGGAACCACTCTGGGGACTGGGAGCGATGGGGATCACTGGGCTGTCCCCCACCCCGTAGGTGTCCCCTTAGGCCTTGACGATGTCCCCTCCCTGCCCCGGCTCCCCCAGGTCAGCCGGGTGAAGGCAGAGGCACGGCTGGCGCTGCTGCGGGCAGCAGGGCTGGACGTGGACACTTGGCTGGCGGGGGCCATGGTGGGGGTGGGCGAGGAGGCGCCCACGGGGCTGGATCTGGCCGAGTTCGATGACTACGAGGACAGTGATGAGCCGGACGAGGATGATGAGCCCGGTCCTGCTGCCCGCACCTACCCCTACACCTGCCGGGTGATCTTCGGGTACCAGGTACGACCGCGGCTGCCTGCCCCCCGCCCTGCCTGCCCCCCGCCCTGCCTGCCCAGGGCCAGCACCCCCAGCCTCCCTGCCACCTTGTCCCCTTGTCCCCTGCAGGGCTGCCAGGCGGACGAGCTCTCCATCACCCAGGGCGAGGAGCTGGAGGTCATCGAGGACGGTGACGCGGAGGAGTGGGTGAAGGTGGGAGCAGGCTGAGCACACCCCCCCACCCCAAGCAGCGGGGGACACATTTCAGAGGTCCCCAGGGCTGTCCCCACCTTGGGGGCTGGGACAGTCACACCTTTTCCTGCCCCTTCAGGCTCGGAACAAGGCAGGCCAGGTCGGCTACGTCCCCGAAAAGTACCTGCTGTCCCTGGGTGGCGAGCAGGGGGCTGGGGCTGGCCCCCCGGGCCCCTCCGCGCTGCACCGCCAGCTCTCCAGCATCATGGCCGCAGAGCTGGTGCTGGAGCCCGGAGGTGGGTGCTGGGGCATCACCCCCACCCCGGGGAGGGGGACAGGTCCCCCGAGGGTGCTGAGCCCCCCGCCCCATCCTCTCCGCAGCCTGGCTGGTGCGAGCCCTGTACGACTACGAGGGGCAGAGCCCTGAGGAGCTGAGTTTCCCCGAGGGGGCCATCATCCGCGTGCTGCCCCGCGCCCCCGGCGAGGTGGACGACGGCTTCTGGACGGGCGACTTCGACGGCCGCGTCGGCGTCTTCCCCTCGCTGGTGGTAGAGGAGCTCACCGGGGCCCAGGGGGCGGCTGGGCAGGTGGGTGGCGGTGGCAGGAGGGTGGCCGTGTCCCCTCGGTGTGGGGCAGCGCCCCAGCTTGGGCTGTTCCCACCTCTTTTGCAGGAGCTGCCATCGCCGTCCCCGCCACCCTTCTCCCCCCCAGGCCTCACGCCCGGGGCCAGCCTGGCCCCCAGCCCCTCTCCCGAAGTGCCGCTGGGCGGTGAGTGCTGGGGAGGGCTGGGGAAGGGGCTGGGGGGGTGTGGGGAGCGGGGCTGAGCTGCCGGCCCCTCGCAGGTTGCAGGCAGGATGGCACAGGCAGCGGGCAGAGCTCCCCGGACCTGGCAGCCACCCGCCTCCGCCCGGTAAGCCCCGTCACAGCGATGCTGTGCCCCCCAAACCTGCCCCCAGCCCTCCTGGAGCGGGGGCCGGTGCCACCCGTGTGCTTCAGGGGGGTCTGAAGGGGGGTGAGCGGCCTCGGCGTGTCGACACCGCTTCTCCCTCCGCAGCTCCGCGCGCCCCCTCCGCCGCCCGGCAGAGCCCCGGAGCCCGACCCGGAGCTGCACTTCAGCTGACCCTGCGGGTCCCCCCGTCCCTCCCTGCGCCCCAAAAAGCTTCGCCCGAGCGAGCCGCCGCACCCCCACGGGCTGCCCCGTGCCCCGAGCTGGTCTCTCCGGGGGCCGCATCCTGCCCGGTCCTGCAGCCCTCCACCGCGGAGCGTCCCGGCGGCCCCTGTGTCGGGGGGCTCAGTGCCACGGCCCTGCCCCATCTCACCCAGCTCTTGCCTCGGCCCCTTTCTGCCTGGCATCGCCCGTGCAGCCCCGGTTCCCCCGCGGGGCTCAGTCCTGCGCCCAGGGCATCTCCCCGCAGGCAGGAGCAGGCAGGTGGGTGCTGCGCCCCAATAAAACCAGTTGCCTCTGCCGAGGGGTTCAGCAGCTTTAATGGTTTTAGCTTGTCTATGTACAGTGCGGTTACACACCAGAGCTCGCCCCGGGCACTGGGGCTCTGCCCGCTGGCCCGACCAGGGGGCGATCCTGCCCCTGGGGCTGGGCTCCGGCCCCCTCCTCTGCTGGGATCTCCCAGGGTCCCTCGCCGGTGCAGGGTTTGTGCCCGTCACCGCTCTGCGGGGCGGGGGTGCCGGGGGGGCTGTGCTCTGCGGTGAAGGTGCCGCGTGGGTGAGGGGGTGCTGCCCCCCATCCCGGGGGGGCTCGAGCCACTGCCTCCATCCCTGCCCATCGCCGCAGCCCCATCTGATGCATCCTTCCCCCAGCGCTGGGGTGCTGCGGGGATCCGGTGGGCAGCGGGGACTAGGTGCTGTCCTGCCCCTGCCAGGCCCGAGGGTCCCCACGGCGGGTGTCTCGGGGCGGGTGCGGTGAGTGGGAGTCGGGTACCTATTGCCAATGGGATGAGGTCTGGTGCCCAGTGCGGTCATCTGTAATGTCGGTGCGTCGCTCCGGCCATGCCAAGCGCGTAGCTGCTCACCCGGGGCCGTCTGCCCCGCGGTCCCCCCACGGCAGAGTCCCCAGCCCGGTGCGGGGGGCCGCACGCTGCCAGTCCACGCTCCAGCCGGGAGCAGAGAGGAGCTGAGGGAAGAGAGGGGCAAGATGAGGCTCGTCCCCGTGGCCATGGCGTCCCCCACCAGCCATGACCGGGCTGTCCTGGCCCCGTGCCTGCCCGGAGCCGGCACAGCTGCCCACGGGTGACGCTGCCACGTGGGCAAGAGGAACCTGCCTGTGCAGGACCCAGTGCACTGGGAACCAACCCTCCTGGAGAAGGGGTTCACCCTCTCTCCATCACCAGGCTGTCACCCACCAGGGCAGGGACACTGCCAGTGCCTTCCCACCCCACCCCAGCCATGGCCCCAGGGGCTGAGGACGAGCACTCACGTCACAAGGTTGCTCGTCGTCGCTCCTGCAGCGCGGCGCTGGGCTCCTGTGGGAGGGAGGAGGGATGTGGATGTCAGCGCTCCCACGGGAGCAGGGTGCTGGGGTGGGGGGCCAGGGCTCTGTTGGTGACAGCAGTGACCCACGGGCAGGTGAGCACAACCCCACTGAGGGGTTTAGGAGCTGACTACAGCCCAAGCCCCATCGCCTGCAGGACATGGTGACCAGCAGCCAACAACCCTCGTGGTGGCCCCAGCTGGGACCTAAGGGACGAGAGAACATCCGAGCAGTGCCAGGGCTCAGTGACAAACATCCCAGTGAGGTCCCATCACCATTCTCCTGGGACCCCGTGTCCTGGAACGCGCTGAAGCGACACCCCAAAGCCTGGAGCAGGGTCTGAGGCAAGAGCCTGGCACCACAGAGGAGACAGAGGAAGAGGAGAAAAATCAGTGTCCCTGGATTTGTCCTGCATGCAAGTCTGGAGATCAGAGGGGCCGTGGCCATCTCCTGAGGCATGGTGGGCCATGGGAGGAAGGAGGACCTGTCACCACCTCTCCAGGTCTCCAGAGAAGGGCTGCAGCTCATCAGCTCTGTCTGGCGTGGGTGCCTTGGGCTGCCCTTCTTCATGAAACGGCTCAAACCTCCGGCTTGGCGGCGCCCAGACCCTTCCAGCCCAGCCACCAAAAAGCAGAGGGACACAATAAATGCAGCAGGTTCCTGCTTTTTCCTTAGCCTACGTTCAGCTAGGCACCTTTCCCCGGGCTCTCCCACGCTGACCCAGTCCTGTCGCATCCCACCTCCCCTGCCAAGGGCTGCTGGCACGTGCCAACCCCAGGGAATGTCCCTGGCTTTGAAGAATGCCAGGACTTTTACCCAGATCGGTTTGGTTCCTTTTTTTCTTCCAGGGGCTTTGCCACGTGTGCCCTGGTGCTGGTTTTGTGGGGCAAGCCCAGGCGAGCTCTTGGGGCTGCTGACCTGGGCAGCGCCGGTGGGGTGACATCGCACCAGGTGCTTTCCCCCAGCTCACTTCCACCAAAACCATCTTTCCCCAACTGCAGAACCACAGGTGAGCATGGACGTGAGTGAACATGTTGGGTGTCTGCTACTACCACCTCATCTGTTCAGTGGTAACAGCCCAGAGGCAGTGGCAGGGAGCAAATCCCCCAAATCGGGGGCCATCGACAGCCAAGCAGATGGTGTCCTCACCAGTGCTGCCCTGGAGCAAGGTGGTCAAGTGGAAAGGTTGGGAGACAGCAGGGTGCTGGGAGCTCCAGCCAGGGTGGGCTGTCCTCCTCTCTGAGCACAGCCAGCACCAGCCCCTTCAGGGCAGGGAGGAACAACCAAGAAACGACCACTTGACTTCACCATTTCCTAGACTTCAAGGCAAGAAAAGCTCCAGGAAACATCTGCCCCTGCAGGTCAAGAAGAAGTGATCCCAACGGATGTTCCCCAGGAGCCCAACCACAAAGGAAAATGCATCCCATCTCCTATGCAAGTCAACCAGTGACCTCTCTTTTCCCCCGTGGTGTGGGTACCAGCAGGGTGGGAACTGTCACGGTGACTCTGCATGCCCCAGACATTGGAAAATGGGTGGGAAAATGCAACCAAAAAAGGTAAGCAGAAACAGGGTGGGCAGGACAGGGCAGGTCCCACGCTACAGGCAGCCCAGCGCAAGCCCCGGCTCGCCTGTCCCTGCTGCGCAGCTCACCCCACCGCGCTTGCGCTGGTTGATCTTGTTGGCAGCAGGACTTGGGGTGCTGTGCCACAACCTTTCAAGCCCTCCAGCCCGAGGGACCGTATGGGGACAAGGAAGAGGAGGAACCTACCTGCTGCTCCATGTCCTCTGCTCCGGGCTGTTCTGTGCTTCTGTCGTCTCTTCCCAAGTCCTCAGCCTGTTCGTGGAGACTCAGGCTCCCATGAATATCCGACACTTCATCTGCTGATGCCAGTCCGGTTTCCTCCAGGCAGATGCTGGCTCCTTCCTGCACCAGCTCTCCTGGGATGCTGGGACTCGACCTTCCCAGCGCCTGATGGCTCAGGAACTTCTGCTGGTGGCTCGTGCTCCCGGGAGCAGCGCCAGCATCCTGCAGCGAACCTGCCACACCAGACCCCTCGCCCGTCTGTCTGCTGTCACGAGTGCTGGAGCTGGCTGGTGTGCTCGGGGCTGGGGTGGTGGAGTGGCTCTGCTCCCCACCTTTGCCACTCTGGGCACCCTTCTGGAGGGCTCCATTCTGCAGGCCACCCGCGGGGACAGTCCCGTTAAGAGCCCGCTTCCACTGGAGCCCGTTGCTGCTGTGCTCCCGCTCCTCCGTGCTCGGCTCCCTGCTGCCGGCAGGCACGGGACCGTCCTGCTGCGCGTGGAAAGGAGGTTTCTTCCCGATGTGTGTGACACGAAACCTGGAACGGGGGCAGGATGGATCAAAATCCTTTCCTTCCTCCCCCCGAGCTGTATTTCCAGCTTGCCTGCACCTCCAGCCTCGGATCTCCTCTCTTTGTCATCAACCAGTGCTGATCTCCAAACCTCCAGACCCATTCAACACCACCAACCCCCTCTCTAGCCATGCCCCCGCTGACTTAACCCAATTTTTTTTCTTCGTTTTTGGCAAAACAAATAGAAAGAGAAGGATGAAAAGGTCAATCCAGATGTTGGCCGGTGCAGCCCCTGCCAGCCTGTCCTCCCTGCAGCAAGATGGATCGCAGCTCTTGGAAACGCTTCAAGATGCAACCTGGATGAGTGGGATCTTGTACAGGAACTCAGATGTTGATTCAGAAGGTGAAATGCAAACTGGCTGAGCCTGGTGGGAAGGGGTGGCCATGAAGAGCTGCATGGACATTTCACACAGTGACTGACTGCCATCAGGGCAACAAGAGCCAGACAGTGCACCCTAAGTGAGGGCAGGGGCAGGGTGTCGGCAGAGCGAGCCCTATTGGGTACAGGAATCAAAGGCAGGAGTTGTTGGGCTAAAATCTGCCAAAGCACATTGTGCACCATCCCCTGGAGCCATGGATGGTACCGAGGTGGTTCACCAAGGTTCCACCATGTACCAGGTAACAGCTCAGACCTCCAGGGTAGGCAGGAGAACAGCTGCAGAAGTTGGTCTGATACCCACAAAGGGTGCATTTATAATCAGAGGGGATGCAATATTGCCCGTGGGGAGAAGAGAGAAGTTAGGCACCTACCAGAGCTTTGGGATTTGAGAGGGGTAACACACAGGCAAATTCTAAAAGTCTGAATTGCAAGTGAGCTGGTTGTGACTAATGCTGTGGTTCCTCTTCGGAAGCAATGCAAGCCACTGCTGGACCAGCAGATGGGAGGTCTCTTCCATGGTGAACTGGTGTCCACCAGCCAAAGAACGCTGATCCCACCACAGAGACTTCACGCAGCCCATGACTCAACCAGCAACCGCTCTCCCTGCACTTGAGTCACACACAGAGAAGCTGCAGATGGCCCTGGCTCTGCTGAGGTTCAGCTGCGAGTCAGCATCAGGGGAAAACACAATTTCAGCAGCAAAGTTCAAGCACTGCTGGGGTTGAAAGAAGAACAAGACCTAAAGGTCAAGCACATGGCAGTACGGCCATTCTGAAGGAAGAAGCTGAGAAGAAAGGTCTGAGAGATAAGAACAGATGCCGGATGAGGTGCCAGAGATGGAGGAGACCACCACCAGACTGAGGACCAGTCAGCAGTCTGTGGACAGTACAGACCCCTCAGCCTTGCAGTCAGAAATGCTGTTCATGATTGGAAGGATCAAGAAGAGAAATGTTCCAGCTCTGGACAAGGTACCCATAGGACTGCTTGGGTCAGGCCGAGCAGCAGCAAATGTGACCTTTCAGGTCTAGCCAGATATTTGGAGACAAGACACCAGCAGCGTGATTTGGGAAGACCATAGAACATCCCAGTCCCAAAGAGCGATGTGGAGGAGGCACGAGTGGCAGGATCATTTCGTGGTAACGCCATTGAACAAAGTCAGCCTGGAAGAGCTGGGGATGGATTCAAAGGAGCAGGCGGGGTTCAGTTGGAGGGGGCACATCGCTGAGGCGTTTGATTCAGTAGGACGTGACACGCTGTGGCTGATCAGGCTAAGGTGGAGGGTCACACACAGGTGCCTTGGTGGATGAGCTCTGCCACTGACAACAACTGGCTTAGGGAAAGCCCTAAGACAAATGGTCAGTCATTCAATACTATGAGAGTACAGTTCATGCAACCCTGATTACCTCAGCAGTGTAGAATAATTTAGATGGGAAAAGCCCTCAGGAGGTCTCCAGTCCAACCTTCTGATCAAAACTGGGCCACCTCCCACCTGCAGTGAGGCTGCTCAGGACCCTGTCCAGTCAGGTTTTGGAAATCTTCAAGGATGGAGATCCCTCCACTCCTCTGGGCCCTGTCCCAGGGCTGCACCATTTCTGGGTGAAACAGTTTTCCCTTACGTCTTTTCTGGATTTCTCTTGTTGCAACTTGTGGCCGTTGCCTCTTGCCCTTCCCTGTGCATCTGTGAGAAGAGTCCAGCTCCATCTTCATTTAAACTCCCCCCACCCCTCTGAGTAGTTTTAGAGAGCAATTAGATCCCTCCTTTAGACTTCTTCAAGCTAAACAAACCCCGTTCCCTCAGCAGCTCCTCACATGCCACGTTCTCCAGACCCTGATGGTCTTGGTGAACCTCCACTAAATTCGCTCCTTTCCACTCCTTTCCTTTCTTCAGTGATGAGCTTGTGCCCACCAGCCGGGGCCCAGACTCAGTCAATGAGCTGTAGGTAACAGGGAAGGGGCTGGACTCTCAACCACTGTTTTCAAAACAAAAGCGACAGCAAAAAAAGAGTGGAAGACCCAAGGACTGCAACAGAAGAAGTGGGTTAAAGGAGCTTGTGTATGTAGGATCAGTCATGAATCAAGGTACTTTGTGCAATCAGGATATTCACAGTAAATAAGACACAGCAAGGGCAGTCCCAGAAAAGTCATCCAGGATCTGAAAGAGCAAATGGGCCAGTGTGGAAATGAGAACCAGAATTTGGAGGTAGTTCTGTACCTCATGGGCATGTAGGCCCCTTAGATGTTGGACCTCACACCAAGGAGATTCAGGAAGCAGAAACTTTTAAATTATAACCTTGGAGAAATGTAATTACTGTCCCATGGAGAAGGCTGATGTGACACGGGATATTAAGTACAAAGAGAGGAAACCAAGATTTGAGGGAAGGTGCCTCTAGGAAAGAAGATCACCTTCTCCAGCACTCAGAGGTAAGTGAGAGGAGACTGAGAAGAGCATGGGCAAAGGACACAGAGGAGTGGATGGACCTGGGCACCAGCCAGGGAATGAGCTTAGCTGAGAATATGAAACTCTGCGGAGATCTGGCTTACCAAACACCACCCCTCAAACCAAGGACAGCTGACAGCACTGGGCAAAGAGGAAGCCAGAAACTGTCAGCCTCCGGAAGGTGTGATCTTAGCTGGAGTTCAGCATGGGGAGGTCTGGCATGTCTCTCCCCTGTACCAGATCTCCATAAAGCCCCCAATTCACCACCCTACTGAGACTCCTAGCTCTGATGGTAGAAAACCCACACTCCCTGACAGCCACTCTGTCTCAACATCACCATGAAAGGACTCTGGACCACAACATGGTGCTTCATCAAGTCTTAGGCCCTGAATGAAGACCTGCTGCAGGATCAGAGCAGAGCAGAGCTTTGTGTCTCACTGAGGTGGCCACCCAGGGACTAGCAGTTGCTTGTCACTCTGCCCTGGTCACCACGGCAGTAGGGAGCTGAGCCCTGGAAGACCTTGCTAAAGGTCTTGCGCATGCTAAACCTTGCTGCTGGGGAATGGCGCAACCTGGGCAAGACTGCAGATTGTACTGAAGGTCACTGACTGCATGGGCCACAGGCAGCTCAGGAAGTCCCCTGAGGTGAGAACAGGTGGGGACTGGAAGAGCATTTATGGGAAGTATCAGGTGTGCTCCCCTATTCTTATATTCCTCCCGTGGCATCTAATTACAGTCATCATTGCAGGCAACCATGATGGATGACCATAGCCACTCTTTCATTCTGATGGTGGTTGCTGGTAACTTGCACCAGGGACCTGCTGTCACCTCCTCCCCTTCCTAATGAGGTCCCTAAACCTGGGATCACTGCCCCTGTTGCGCAGCAAGAGCCCTGTGTGCACCTAGCTGGGACAGCAGGCTTTGAAAGGATGTGGATTTGGGCTCTGCCCGCACTGAGTCAGCAGAACAACCCAGGCTTGAGTCACCTTCCAGGAGAAGGAGGAGAGAAGCCACTGGTGCGTCATGGCCTGCCACATACCACAGGCATTTCCAGGTGCAGGAGGCACCTGGGTCCTCAGGACTCCCATCTGCAGAGCTACTACTGGGGCATCTAAATGGGGAAGAGCAAGAGGGTGCCTGGTGTGGGGCAAGTGGGGAAGGGGAGAGTTATAGGGGAACTGAGAAGACTCTCCATGATGCTAGGTCCATCAGAGGAGATAGGCCATGTCTGGCAAGGTTCATTTAAGTACCTGCCCACTGAGAAGACGGTGATCTCTCCAGGATGCATCCTGCCTTTGACAGTCTTGGTCCGTCCTTGCCGATACAGTGAGTGCATCTTCGTCTTGCTGCAGCGGATGCAGGGGGCCTGCGTGGAGCTCAGATGCACCGTGTGGTGATGTGGTGGGCCCCCATCTTGGGTGTCACGTTGAGGACAAAGGCTGCAATAGGAGAAGGATACGACAGGTCGTGTTATCTGGAGGGGACTTCCCAACCTTGGCGCAGCCTCACTGCAGCAAACCCTGAGAAGCAGCAGCTCTGGAGGGGACCTCCTGTGAGGACAGGAATGAAGAAGGACTATTCCACTTGACAGTGGGGTGAAGCGCTCATTGCAGCCCTCAGGGGAGCAAGACTTCTTGTTGGAAAGATGCTTTGTAACAAGCTAGGAAAGGGCTAGCTGCAAAGTCTTCAGAGCAAGGTGATACCCAGAAGCTGCTTCTCCCTTGCTCTGCAAGAGTCACAAGCTGGTATAGGCCTTCCTCACCTGGGCACTGGCACTGGGACGTCCCCTTCATTGGCCCCCAGCATCTCCTCGAGGGCCTCTGCATTTGCTGAAGAGAGAGGAAAAAGGGAATGCGTCAACCAAAGCGGTCAGCATGTCTCCAGGCCAGCCCTGAGAAATGCTCACCTTCATTTTGGATGATGCATCTCACAATCTTCTCCACAGTATCCTCGTTCGGCTCCTCCTCTTCAACTGAAAAGAGAAAATGTGGCACTGAGGGCTGGGATTCAGACTCCCAGCTCACCCGTCCCTCCCTAGGAGCAGCTATGTCAACAGAGTGGTTGGAGAAGCCTTGTGTCCCCAGTCATGCTGGGAAGCCCTCAGGGAACACCAGATCCCTCACCCTGGAGAAGAAATGGCTAAAACAGCAGCCATATGTGCCGGGAGAGGGGGGTTGTGTTGCTCCTTCAGAACTGGGGAGCATCACGTGAAACGAGTGGGAAGCAGGTTTGAAACAAGCTGAAAGAGGCTCCTCGAGGAGACAGTCCAGCCCTGGAGCCCCTGGGTGCAGGATGCTGAGGGTGCTAAAAGTGTCCAAGGGTAAACGGGACAAGTTCACAGAAAAGAAACCCACTGGGGCCTGTTAAATATGGAGAAACTGTCTCTGATGGAGAAAGCCCTGGAGCTACACACTGTTAGAAGCTTAAAAGGGTGTGCTGGGGAAACGTGGCTCGGTGTCTGCTCCGTTGTGGTGTTCATCCCCAGCATTCATCGCAGCCTGCTTCTGGCCACTGTTGGATGCAGGAGGCTCGGGTGGCTGGACCTTCAGCCCAGTCTGCAGTGTTATATGTCCCTGTGAGCAGGTCAGAGCTGTGGTCTGGTAGGCAGATGCCTCAAAGAGCATTGTCAGGGGCTGCTGCTGAGCTCCTGGAAGCCCACAGAGATGTTTTCCTGGGCTGTGGCAACACCAGCGGGCAAAGCCAATCCTGGAAGGTTCAGACACTGACTAGAGTGTCATAGGCAGCCAAGTCATTGAAGCCAGAGGAGCATATCCAAGGCTGCCTGGAAGCTCCCACTGCATCCACAGAGGAGCTGGAGAAGCCACATTTCCCTCCCATGCACAAGAAGTGGCAGCAGTAGGTGTTGACCCTCCCGAGCGCTGACGGTGGCACAGAGGAGCCAGGGGACTTATTTGGCCGGTTTCAGGTAAAGAAGCAGCCGGAGGAACGTTTCTTCTCCATTTCAGCAGAGCCTCATAAACCCACCAAACGACAGAGCTTGCTTGGACTGAGCTTTGGCTTGCACCCACGCTTGAGGCTTCCCAATCCTACTACCCGAGAGCTGGTTATGGTAGCCCGAAACGATGGAAAAATCCCTAAATGTCCCCTTCCAGTCTGGGGCAGAGATCCCCAGGAAACATCCCTATTCCTCTGGGCTGCATGAGCACAAGAGGGACTAGAAGAGGACACGACCTTTAGCAGCCACCAAGCTGGCCCCATGCCGGGCCTCCTAACGCCAAAGGGGCAGAGGGACAGCTTGTGCCATGGCTGGAGGATGCTTTCTTCATAGGGGACAGGGGTTACAACTCAGGCACTGGGGATTCAGCAAGTCCTGGCTGTTCATCAGAATTATCTTTTGGTGATAACGCCACTTTTGAAGGGCCAGATGTTGGTTCCCACCTCCCTGGCACCACCAGCCTTTGCCAGCCTGCAGACCCAGCAGATCAGAGGGCTCTCTGGGTCATACACTCCCAATCCCCGGGGAACACCACGCTGCTCTCGACACCCCATCCCTTTTTCCCAACCCAGCAGCATGTGACAAGTAACCCTCCCACCCCAGCCCACGTCCCAGAAGCATGTTTAAGGAGCATCGGTCCACACCGGGTGAAAGGCAGCCCCCAAGTCCCCACTGAGCCCCCATCACCCCAGCACTCACGGGCCTGGAGCTCCGCCAGCACATCATCGTTATCTGAGCCGAGCTCGTCCCGGAAAATCCGGCATCGGTAACCCTTCTTCTTCAGGACATGGCAGATCAGGAAACCCAGCAGCCCCATGATGAAGAAGACGAGGACGAGGAGGATGACCATAGACAGGCTCTGCTCGGAGTCTGACTCCCCATCGTCAGTGCTGTTCTGGTTTGACATGCGGATCTAGGAGAAGGGGGAACGTGAATCAGAGACCCTGGTGCTCGCCCTCTGCCAGGCTCCCCGTGTCCACCCTTCTCCTCCTCCTCTTCCTCCCATCTGCCCACCCTAGCTCGGGGTGGGCTGCCAAGGGCTCATCTCTTGCCTCACAAAGTCCATTGTGACGGGGGACCCCCACGGAGGAGAGGGCGGGCTGGGGGCGGCTCGGTGCGGTCTCCCAAGGACACGGCCACCCTGCACACACCCACCAAGAGGCATCCCAAGGGCAGCGGCCGTGGCAGCAGCATCCCCGCAGGCCTGTGCCGCTCCCCCGTCCCTTCCAGACGGCTTCCCAAGGGCACCGGTGTCCCGGCCTCCCACGGGCTCCGCGGCGGGCGGCATCTCCCCGCTCGCCCTTGCAGGGGAACGAGCATCCCCACCTCATCACACCGACCTGCTCTCCCCCGCGCATCCCTCGCTCCTCAGGCCGGGGGCCTCTGTTGGGCAGGCAGGGAGCTGGCGGAGGGCCGAGCCGGCTCCCGCATCGTCCGCTCGCAGAACCGAGCTCGCTCCCCCCAACCCCAGCTCCCCTGGGCTTTCCCGTCTCCCTCCCCGGGGGGCTCAGGGCTTTGCTCCCCGGCGCAGGCAGGGTGTCCCCCCGGCCATCCCTGTCCCCGCTGCTGCTGCGGCGGTACCTGGGCCTGCGGTCCTCCGCAGCGCTCTCCTCTTCACCTTCACCTGCCTCCTAGCAACCCCGCATCCCCGCGGCTGGGCACCGCGGCGAGCATCCTCCAGCCCCCCGGCTGCCCGCCTGCCTTCCTCGGGAAGGAGCCGAGCTGCTGCTGCCTGCCGCTCTCTGCCAGCCAGAGCACCCAGCCCTGGGAAAAAAAAATCTCTCCGAGGCGGTTTCAGCGGATAAAGGCGCAGAGAGAAGCTCAGGGAAGCGCCGGCAGCTGCAGCGGGGAGCGAACAGGAGCACGGCGCAGGGCAGCCGGCGCTGGCAAGCTGCTGCCCGCCCCGGGGCCAATAACCTCACCCGCACGCACGCCAGCCCCAGTTTCCTCTGGCACTCTGCTTTCCGAAGCTCTCAGCAATTTTTAGAGCCGTCAGCTGTGGCGGTGGGAGGGCAGAGGGGTGGAAGTGGGGCTCAGCGAGACCAGGACCGGTCCCACACTGGCGTGTGCAGGGGGAAAGGGGTGCAGATACCCACAGCACCAAGGAGGTGGTGGAAAAGGAGCTCTGAGAGACCCCCCCAGCCCAACACCCTGCCCCAGGCCAAATGTCTCTCCCTCCTTCCTAAAAAAGGGATGGCTAAGCCATTTGAGATCTCCAGCCGTGGTGGTCCCATGACCTCCTCATCTCCACCACATTATCCTCACTCTGGGAGGCTTCACCCAAATCTCCTTTGCTACTACAAATGAAGCTTGCTCCTCTCAGTCCTTCACCCACCTACCAGTTCTCCACCCAGACCCTGAAAAGCACAGGCAACCCCTAAAATCCCTCCCACCCCATCTCTACTGAACTAAGTGTCTATGTAAATACTCATTTGTTGGATTCACCCCACCACACTCTGTGGTGTTGTGAGGCAACCTGCAACTCCTCCAGGCTTTCAGCTATGCGATGATGAGTGCTCCTGCCCCTCTCCACAACTGGCCAAGAGTCAACTCTCAGAAGCCCAGGAGCCTCATCCATCCCTGTGGACCAACTACAGCAAGAAAAGACCACGGGCAGCAAGACTTACTGCTCCTGCCACGCATTGCTAAGGCTGCAGGAGAGGAGAGGGCTCCTGACGCCGGACCAACAAGCTGCAACATCTTGTGAGGCTCTGCTGATCAAGACCTTAAAGGCAGTTTATTCCTTGCCCTTGTTTCTTCGAAGTGGGGGACCTCACAGCTCTGGGTTTCTGCGGAGCCCCGAGGGGATACAGTCATGGTGAGCTTATTCCCATTTCCCCCGTGCCCACGCACACTCTGCTGCACAATAAATCCCTCTTTCTCCTCCCGGGCATTCCCGCCCACCCGACGCATCGCTGCACCCTGCCCCCTTTCCACCCTTCGGCCATGCCAGGCAAAAACGAGCCCAGATAGCTCAGCCCTTCCCTCTTCAAAGGAAGATTCCCATTTTCCCACAGCCTCCGGTGTCGAAGCATTTCCACAGCCCTTGAGGTGCAGGACGAGGAGAGGGGGCACAGCGCAGCAGCCTGCCTGGGGACAAATCCTGGCCCTGCATGGGGTGAACAAGGACGAGGAAGGGGCTCTGCTGCCGTCGAGCTGCTCCCGGCCGGCTCCACAGCTGGGTTATCCCAGCCGAACATGTTTCTCCTCCTGGGCGTCACGTGCCCCAGGTCTCCATCCTGCTTCCGCCGCCCTGGCCTCAGCATTCCTCCAGGCTGCTCAGTCCTCGTCCAGCTATGGAACCCCGTTAGCACGTTTATGGCCAAACCATGAGCCTTGTCCCATGCAGCACCTCGCAGGTGACCAAAAAAGACACCACAGCTCCCCTCTGCCCTGAGGCCAGCCAGCACGGCAGGCCTGAATCCATGTGCCTGAGCTCTCCCTCCCAAACAGGCTGGCCGTGTCCATCCCAGCCGGTGGGGACAATCCCCGCGTGGGACTAAGCCCCACACCGTGCTGGGGAGGCACGAACACGGCTGTGGGCTGGATGCTCATGGCATGTCCAGAGGCTGGGCTCTGCGTGCCCTGTCCCCTCCTGACCCCGTCCCAGCGCCTGTCCCCATCCTGTGCGACCCCACCAGCCAAGGCAGCGCAAGCTGAGACACAATGACAGTCTGGCAGAGCTCTGGGGCAGGCAGCTGCCTGCTTGCTGCCTGCTGCACTCACCGCCATCGTCCCCCTGCCCTCCCACTCCAGGTCACCCACCCAGGGCTCCCTGACAGGTGAGTGAATCCTGGAGGGACCTTGGAGGCTTCGGTCCCTCTCATGACGTTGCCTGGAAACCCTTAAATTTTAAGCTGCTGGGCCAAGAGGTGTCTGGGGAGGGAGGGGACAGAGTAACAGAGCAGAGGGTGGAGGGACAGCACCGTCCCCCATCACCCCGTCCCGCGGCCGGCTCCGGTCCCGGCATACCGCCACGTTACCTCTCGTCGGCTCTCTTCCCGCGCCTCCTCCGCAGCCATTCTGGCAGACGTCACCCCACGAACAATGCGAACGCGCCCGCTCGGGGGATCGGCCGCCCCGGCCCCGCTGCTTGTCCACGTGGCAGCTAAACGGGACAGCTTGCCCAGCTCCGGCAACCCCCCAGGCAGGCTCCTCCTGGGGTCTCCACTAGGATGCTCAACCCAAAAATTGCCATCATCTCTGCAGAGATGCTGCATCCCCTCATGGCAAACATCTCCCTAAATCTTAAGCCCTTATTTAAGCTTTTCAACCATCCCCAGCGAGCTAATGGCCTTTAAACCACAGCGTGGTTCTGCTCTCTGAGCACAAAAAGCATCTAAAAATATCCCTCTCCAACGCTTTCTTTGCGCTGCTCCAAGACCCACGAAGATGCCCGGAGCAGCAAACCGGCTTCCAGAGAGCAAGCTCAGCCGGCAAACCCTCCGCACAAGCGAACCCCGCTGGAGGCAAGGACGCCTTTGTCCCCTCTCCACTCCTTTCCCCCAGCCAGGCGCCGGTGGCCCCGGCGGGACGTTATCTGGTGGCAGCACCTTGCGGAGCGGCGGCCGGGCGCCCGTCATGCCGAGTGAGCAGCCCTCGCCCAGACGTCAGCGCGCTCCACGCGTTTGCTGCTGCGCCCTTGTTGTTCAGCACCTTAAAAGTCTATTTATTTAAGCTGAGGGGGGTGCTGGGCTCGAGGCTCACTGTGCTAGGGATCGCAGCTCTGAGTGTCCCCAGCCACAGAGGGTCCCAGTGTCCCCCAGAGCATCCTTGCTGCGCGCTTGGGTGCCGGCATCCCGAAGGGAGACACCTCCGGAGGGCACGAGGAGCAGCGCGGAGGGAACAGCGTCCCCGCAGTAAGTCACAGACCCAGCCAGAAGCATCATTTAATAATCTCCCAATTTAATCATGCCTTGACAAAAGTTCTCTCGCCTGGTTGCGCCCTGCCACAGCACCCAAAATCCCACCCCACCCCACTAGCCCCATCCCACGCACCTCAGGCCATGCACACCCAGGGGTTTCCCTCCCGTAATAAAAATCCCATCCCCAAGAAGCCGGGGGATGTCCCGGTGCCAACCTGCCGTGCTCTCCATCCTCAGCCGCTCTCGGCGTGCCCCTCGGGGGTCCTTGCCCTCTGCCTGCTCCTCTCTGAGACCCCCCTCTCTCGCAGGGGGTTTGGGCAGCCTGCCTCCAGCGCAGCATCCTTCGCCCCCAGTCTCCTGCCCGCGGGAAGCGATGGGGCAGGAGAACAGGCTCTTGCCAAACACCGATTTCAGCTCATTTGTCTTCCGAGCCTTTGGGCCGGTCTACCTGCTCCTTTCATCCTTTCTTCTTTCCAGCTCACAGGGAACAGATTTTTGCCGCCGGCGTCACCCGCGGCACCGCCCCGGCCCCGTCCCTCGCCAGCTCTGGGTGAGGTTCAGGTTTTTCCCCAGTTCCCCATGGCTGGTTTTTGTACACAGCAATTTTCCACCCGCCTTTTGTTCTCCACCTGCCTGGCACTGCCTCCCTGCCCCCGATCCCTGCCAACCCCAGCGGGTCATTTTCGAAGGCTGCCAGCAGTCAGGAGGACCTGGTGGGGTTGGGACCTGGGGGGCTGCTCCCAGGAAGAGAGTTCCATCAAGGTGTGGGTGCCCCACGGGGACCCCACTGCCCCGTCCCCTGTGCCCTCGGTGGGTGGGCTGCGGGATGGGGAAGGGGAGCCATGGCTGGCGCCCGTGCCTGCGCCCTCATGCTCGCTGCACCCCAATCCTGCCAGCGCCCACAGCTGGGATGTGGGGCAGGGGGGGAAAGAGGGCTGCACCCACATTGTGGGGATGGGAGGTGAGGGGCGGCTGGAGAGTGGCTAGAGGCAGCTGGGGGTCATTGGGGGCAAGTGAGGGTAACTGGTGAGCAGCTGGGGGTGACTGGTGAGCAGCTGGGGGTATCTAGGGGGCAGTTGGGGGTGCCTGGAGGCAGCTATAGAGTTACAGGAGAGAATCCAGTGGGCAGCTGGGAGCAGCTGGGAGTAACTGGGATCAGCTGGAAGTAACTTGGGACAGCTGGGGGTGACTGGGGGACAGTGGGGGGGCAGCAAGGAGTGACTGGGATGAATCTCAAAGTAACTGGGGAGAAGTTGGGGGTGACTGGGGGCAGCTACAAGGTTACAGGAGAGAATCCACTGGGCAGCTGGGATCAGCCGGGAGTAACTGGGGACAGCTGGTGGTGCCTGGGGGGCATCTGGGGGACAGCAAGGAGTGACTGGGGTGTGACTTGAAGTAACTGGGGAGAAGTTGGGGGTGACTGGGGGCAGCTGGGGGGCAGTAAGGACTGACTGGGGTGTGACTCGAAGTAACTGGGGAGAAGCTGGGGGTGACTGGGGGCAGCTACAGAGTAACAGGAGAGAATCCAGTGGGCAGCTGGGATCAGCCGGGAGTAACTGGGGACAGCTGGGGGTGACTGGGAACAGCTGGGAGTAACTGGGGACAGCTGGGGGTGCCTGGGGGCAGCTACAAGGTTACAGCAGAGAATCCAGTGGGCAGCTGGAATCAGCTGGGAGTAACTGGGGACAGCTGGGGGTGACTGGGGACAGCTGGAGGTGACTGGGGACAGCTGGGGGTGCCTGGGGCGGGCGGTAGGACCGCGGGGCCGCCGCAGCCACGATGGCCCCGCCCCCGGGCCCGCCCCCGACGCCGTGCGTCGCGCGCTCTCGGCGGCGCTCTGGTAGACGTGAGCGCACGGCGCCGTCGCGGCGTGATGACGTCAGCGGGAGCGCGCGGCGGCGGCGGGTGGCGGCGTCTCCGCCATGTCGAAGACCGTGGCCTATTTCTACGACCCGGACGTGGGCAACTTCCACTACGGTGCGGGCTGGGGCGGCGGCGGGGCCCCGGGAGAGGCGGGGGGGGGGCACGGCCCGGCCCGGCCCGGCCCGGCCCTGGCTCGCCGGCGCGGCCTGGGGCCGGTCCCTCCTCACGCCGGGCCTGGCGGGGGGTGGCTCGGCGGGGCCCGGCCCCGGGGGTGGGGGGCGGCTGGTGTTCCCCCCCGCAATGACTCCCGGTGTCGTTTCCCTTCCAGGAGCGGGGCACCCCATGAAGCCGCATCGCCTGGCGCTGACCCACAGCCTGGTCCTGCACTACGGGCTCTACAAGAAGATGATCGTAAGCGACGCTTCTCCTGGGGTTCTAACGGGGAAGGGGGGGAAGGGGCGGGGGAAGAGGGAGCTGCGGGTGGCAGCTTTGGGCAGGCAGCCCTCAGAGGGGGGGGGTTTAGGCTTCTACACATTGGAAAGGCGCTGCAGACCTGTGCGCTGTCCTGCTGGCTCCGGTCGTGGCCTCCATGTTAAGGCTTGGCCCACGTTAGTAGGTTCTTTGCAGCTTTCTTGTGTCGTTGCTTGTCCTTCAACTCCGCTTTTGGCTCAGTGGGTAGCAGGGCTGTTGCAGATACGGCTTTCAGTACACTCTGGCATTCTCATCAACCTGAGCCCCCACCATACTGCCCAGAGCTGATTCAAACTCAAAGGGAAGGGCGTCATCGTTGGTTGTCACACTGGTGTGTACAGTGCCGTGCCTGCAGCTGCAGCAGTGACCCTGGGGACCACACATGAATTTTGTGTTTGTAGCAGCTTCTTAGGATGGACCCAGTCACCCCTGTGGACTGCAGGATTGTAGAATAGTAAAGCTGAAAAAAAAAAAACCCTCAAGAGGTTCACTAACACCTTGATCCCTTCACGGGGTTCACTAATCCCATCTCGTACCTCATCAGAGATTGTCCAACTTGCTCTTCAAAGCCTGATGCCCAACGGGCTCAAAGAGTCTAGTCCAGTACGCTCCAGTTGTTACTGTTAGATTTTTCTCTTCCTGAAATCTGTGTAAACCTGCTAAAACATGATCAGCATGTAGCGATAATCAAGAAGAAAAGGTAAATCATTTGAGAAATGAGCTAGTTTGGGGATAATGCAATATCACTGTGACGGTGTGGTGCCCGTCTTTTGGAGTATTGTATTTCACCTGGTGCAGGCAGGTTTCAGCCGTGCTCTTTTCCCTGGAATCCTTCACTTTTCTGCCTGTTTTCACGGTGCAGAACAAATGAAAAGCTCTCAGGAGTGCAGGGCGTGTAACTTAACGCCTCCCAATACAAGATCGAGGCAGGAATGGTAAAAGTCTTCTGCCATCCTGCCCCTTTTGAGATGGCTTTTGCCCGTTTTGACGTGCAGAACGTGCCACCTGCAGCCGCTGATCGTTTGGGAGCAACTTCTCTTGTCTCCTGTTGGCTTGTTCTTGCTTTCAGCGTGGTGGGATTGCTTCTGAGCTGTTTTGGACCGTTGAGCGATTTAATTCCCGGGCTGACTGGTGTGGTTCCAGGTCCTGATATCTGATCCAGAGGCCAGGTGTAGCTGCAGCCTATTGTCTCTGCAGCCTGTGATCTGTTTGCTGTGCCCTGGGGAAAGGCCCCTACCCAGAATGTTATTCTGAAGGTTGTAGGCTACAGCTCCAGGTGCTTCTGGTTTTATGTACATGTATGTATGGATTTATATGTGTACATATATGGACATATGTGCATTTACAATGTCTTTTCATGGGAATTACCTCATTAGAAGAGGTGAAGAGCACTTCTGTCGTAGTCATCATTGTGCATCGCTAGCAAACAGGGAGGGGAGGGGAGAGAGGGCACAAAACTCATTGCTCTGATCTACGAGGGATGTTGTGACCGGTAGTCTACAACTACCTGAAGGGAGGTTGTAGTGAAGTGGGAGTCGGCCTCTTCTCCCAGGCAACCAGCCATAGGACAAGAGGACACAGCCTCAAGCTTCGCCAGGGGAGGTTCAGGTTGGACATTAGGAAGCATTTCTTCTCAGCAAGGGTCATTAGCCATTGGAAGGGGCTGCCCAGGGAGGTGGTGGAGTCACCATCTCTGGAGGGGTTTAAGAAAAGCCTGGACATGGCCCTTCGTGCCCTGGTCTAGTTGCCATGGTGGTGTCAGGGCAATGGTTGGACTCGATGATCCCAGGGGGCTCTTCCAGCCTGGTTGATTCTGTGATTCTGTGACTTTCCCCTGTCCTTCCTCTTTATGCTTGTGCAGCCCATGTGTGTTCCTCACCCTTCTGTAACCGGGCTCTGCTCTGTGTGACCCTTGGCAGACCACCTGCTTCCCCTGTGAGCCTGAACTGGATGATTCTGGAGGTTACTCGAAGGCACATGCTCTCAAAATGGTTTTAGAACTCAACTGTAGGTTGTTGCTTGCAATTGTAGATGGCTGCAAGTAACTGGTGGTAGGGTCGGGCTTCTTGTGAGGCTGCGGAGAAGAAAGTGGGATCAGCTTGTCTCAGTGATGTGTTTTCACATCTGCAGCGTGCTTTAGGGGTAAATTGTGAGGTGTTGTGAAAACACGGGGATCGTGCAAAGCTGTCAGACAGAAACGTGCAAATTCCAGCCCCTTTCCAGCTAGACCAGGCCCTTCTCCAGCCTGTGATGAGCTTCTCCAGGCTCCTTCATCCCCACTGTTAAACGTTAAGCAGAACTATAACCAACTCTGACTGCGCCCTTAAAGACCTGACTAAATATTTAGTTATTGTGATACCAAAAAAAAACAAAGCCTGTCCTTAAAGCTCAGTTCTCAGGCACTTGAGAATCGGGCGATGTTGAAATTAAAGTTGTGTCACTGTGAGCACAAAAGAGCAGGATTAGACCAGTGGCTTTAATTCTGGTGTGTTTACAGTGTCTTCATAGAACCATAGAATGGTTTGGGTTGGAAGGGACCTCAAAGCCCATCCAGTTCCAACCCCCTGTCACGGGCAGGGACACCTTCCACCAGCCCAGGTTGCTCCAAGCCCCATCCAACCTGGCCTTGAACACTGCCAGGGAGGGGGCAGCCACAGCTTCTCTGGGCAACCTGGGCCAGGGTCTCACCACCCTCACAGGAAAGAATCTTTTCCTGTGAAGAAATTCTTCTCCACTCTGTGGGCAGGACAAGGTGCAAAATTCTTGCGAGCGTGCTGGCAATACGGTTTTCCTGCTCTTTATTTTTTAGGGCAAAGTCTGAACAGCCCAAACCGATGCAAGTGGGGCAGAGGGAGAAGGTAGATCTGGGCTGCTTTGTGCCTGCCCATCCATGCTGCACAGCTTTGTCATTATCTCTAGCGCTCTACGAGCGCCTGGTGTTTGACACGGGCTCAAGTTCAAGCTCTTCCACTGCTGGTGTATCTGCTTCTGTGGTGAGAGACTTGCAGGTTGGGCAAAAGCAAACAGAAAATAAGCTGTCCCAAAACTAAAGCACAATATCAGTTTTTGAAGGATGGGGCTCAAATGGACCAGTGGAACGGTTTCTTGATGCAATATATAAAATTAATTTGGTGTGTTTAAACATTAGAAAAGCTTCCCTGTGTAATTAATATGATTCCCTACTAAAATCGCATCCAGCTGTGGTGACCTGCTGTGTGCTCGCAGGGGGATGCAGCTGGGGTACACTCAGGGCACGTGGAATCTTTGCAGAATTTATTTTTCAGATTTTTACTGTAAATGTGTGAATTTCAGTGAATAACTGACCTAGAGTTGGGATCTTTCTTGCAGAAAGAGCAAAAAGCACATTCTGACATAACAGTTCTAAATGTCAAATGCACATCTGAGGGAGGCAGCAGGCAGAGCTGTACACCTTGCCACACTTTTAGTCTTGAAAGCCCTTTTTGGGGGGTTATATTTGCCACAAGATGCCATCGTGAAGCTGAAAACTGCTGAAGGAAACTTCATCCTGAGCACTCAGTGACTGGCAAAGTTACGAGCAAATAAAAGTGAGGATTATGGTCAGTTGTGACTAGAAAAGGTCCCGTTGACTTTGTGGTGTGGTTACACTGTTATCCCTCTCTGCCTCCCCCAAAGAACAGGCCGCTGTCCTGCCAAGCTGGGTTCACCTCTTCGCACCTTCCCCAGCTCATCTGTGCCTGCGGTGCACAAGAACACGGTGAACCGAGGACCAGCGTTGCTGAAAGAGGGGGGGGGTTGTCCTGCTGCTCACCTTCCCCACTCCTCTGCTGCATCTTCCTGCAGTGATTGGACTCGATGATCCCAGAGGTCTCTTCCAACCTGATTGATTCTGTGATTCCTGCTGCCTTTCTCGTGCTGCGTCTGGAAGCTCTTGGATCCCTGCGCAGACTGAGGCAACTCAGTAACTGGGAGAGTTTTTGTAGAATCACAGACTGGTTTGGGTGGGAAGGGACCTTAAAGATCATCTAGTTCCAACCCCCTGCCACGGGCAGGGACACCTTCCACCAGACCAGGTTGCTCCAAGCCCCATCCAACCTGGCCTTGAACACTGCCAGGGAGGGGGAGCTATTTCTTCTCTGTGACAATGCCTTAGCGTTGATTTTGGTCGTGTTTGATTTAATCGGCCGTCTGGGTTCCTGGCCAGGTACCTGTGCAGAGCCCTCGCGGGGAATGGGTCTTGCCTTCACCCTTAGCTGCTGCGCTAACGGCTGGTGCTTGTGAGTCGCCTCATCCTCCTTGTTTGAGTTGTCAGAGGCAGCAGCCTCCAAGAAACACCAAACCCCACAGATCCGTGTGGAAACCACCGTCCTACGTGCAGATCAGTTCAGGACAGGGGACGGTACATCTGTTAGGGTATATTCTGTCTGAAAATTCACGTGTTTCCCGCGTGGAATGAGTGCCTTGGTGCAGTTGCCCTGATAAATTTTCCCTTTGGAGACAACCTCGTGCATCTTACTATTTTTGTCCTGTTCCATTTTTTTCTATAAAGTGTATGCCTTAATTAAGAGAAATTGGGAAACACAAAAAAGATCTTGTATTGATTTCAGTGCAACATTAATTTCCTCTCACCAGGTACGTGGCGTTAATTTTTAACTCCCTGTTACGTTGAGGTGCCAAACTGGCAAGCCTGTATTATCACGAGATCTTTTGATTTGGATCCATCCAGTTCCTTGACCATTTTTCGCCGGCTTTCCAAAGGAAACAAAGCTTTTGCAACTCTTCTGTCTGTGAGCTTTCTCCAAACAACTTTTGAACCTATCAGCCCATTACAGGCAAATCTGACAGCGGGACCAAAGCCACCCCTATATCAAGGTCTTAAAATTGTATGAGGTGGCTGAGGTGGTGGCCAAGGTGGTGGCTGAGCAGGGAGGAAAAAGCTGTAGTTTGAACTCGGCTCTTTTGTTCTGTCGCCTTGCCCAAGACGGTGGGGGTGTGCAGCGGGGGTGGAGGGGATCAGAGCGTAGGTGGCAAGAGCTGCAGTTCTCATGAGAGGGAGGAGATGGGTTTATGGCTGAAGGAGGTTTCTTACAGCCAAAGCAAACGCGAGTGTGGATGGGAAATAAGCCTTGCCTTTCTCTCTTGAAGGTTTTCAAACCATACCAGGCGTCCCAGCATGACATGTGCCGGTTCCACTCCGAGGACTACATAGACTTCCTGCAGAGAGTGAGTCCCAACAACATGCAGGGCTTCACCAAGAGCCTCAACGCCTTCAACGTGGGCGATGACTGGTGAGTGGTGATTCTGACCTACGAGGAATGGCTCTGACCTACGAGGAATGGCTGAGGGAGCTGGGGGTGTTTAGCCTGGAGAAGAGGAGGCTCAGAGGTGACCTTATTGCAGTCTACAACTACCTGAAGGGAGGTTGTAGTGAAGTGGGAGTCGGCCTCTTCTCCCGGGCAGCTAGCGATAGGACAAGAGGACACAGCCTCAAGCTTTGCCAGGGGAGGTTCAGGTTGGACATTAGGAAGCATTTCTTCTCAGCAAGGGTCATTAGCCATTGGAAGGGGCTGCCCAGGGAGGTGGTGGAGTCACCATCTCTGGAGGTGTTTAAGAAAAGCCTGGACATGGCACTTAGTGCCCTGGTCTAGTTGCCATGGTGGTGTCAGGGCAATGGTTGGACTCGATGATCCCAGAGGGCTCTTCCAACCTGGTTGATTCTCTGAGTGCTCTGCGCCTCCTGAGAACCCACAGTCGGAAGGGGGGAGCCTGCATTGCTCGTGGCCAGAGAGCTCTGTCAGGATGTCCCATTTCTTATTTGTTTTTAAACAGAATGAGGTGCCTCTCCCTCCTGTTTGTATTACTGGAACCTCCTTGATTCCTTTCCCTTCTTAGATCTTGCAATCCTTTTTAGAGCTGTGTTTAGGCTGTAAGCTTGTTGGGTTAGAGATTGTATCTCTGCTTATTCTTGCAGAGCCTCCAGTTCTTTGTGAAAGTGCCAACTATTTTTTTAAATAATTGCCTGTCATTTTAGCTACCTTAATATGTGCATGTTTGTCACGGTTTAAAGCTGGGCTGGCTATTAAACTGGTGGCAGACACTCTCTGTTAACCCTCCTACCCCACCCAGAAGGGGAAGGTAAAGAGAAAAGGGAGAGAGACTTGTGGGTTGGAAAGTTAAAACAGTTCTGATAAACTATAATAATGAAAAGAGTATAAGAATAATAATGGAAATAATTAAATATATATAAATATATACAAAACCAAGATGGAGCTCCCCTGCTGACAGTCATGTCACACCCAGTGCTGCAGGGCAGGCTCTGGGAAGGCCCAGGCTGGGCCCAGCAGTGGACGGGAACTGGATTCAGGGATGCACAGATTGGGGGCAGCAGGAAAACGGACAGAGTCCTCTTGGGACACTGGCCATGGCAGGAAGAGAGCGAGACCCTCGTGATCCCCCTGCTTTGTACTGGGGATGACGTGTATGGGATGGAATACCCTCGTTGGTCAATTTTGGGTCACCTGCCCTGTCCGGTCCTCCCTGCAGGTGCGACCTGCGGCTCTTCACTCGTAAGCAGTGAGGAATTCAGCAGTGACCTTGGTTTTTCTAAGAATAAGCACAGCAAGAGCCTTTCTGCATAACCTCCCTACCGCTGCCTCAGTGATAACTACAAACTTCGAGCGTTATCAGTCGTGGAAGCAGACACTGTCTGCAAAACATGCAGTTAGTGTCAGAAAGTGCAGTTACTTAGAAGAGACTGAGCTGAAAGTAAAAATCACTGCAAGGGAAATTGGTCTGTTTTAGACCAAACCAGGACAATGTTAAATTCAAGACAGCTTTGAGAGCCTGATTTTCACGTAGAGCTAAGGAGATGCTCGTGCTTCTGCACAAAACTACATGAGATCTTGTTGAGAATATTCAATTCCAGTCTTTAATGCTCGTGAGAGATGCAACTTGAAAGAAACGTGTGGAAGGGCTCTGTGGGTGACAGTAGCAGGACGTCTTGGCTGGTTCAGGATTATAAGGGCTGTCAGAGTAAGAATGTTCTTATGTATTCTATGGAGGGGAAAGCTGTACTAGCACGAGAGGAGCAGTGTTATCCCAAGCAGCTATTAGTATAGCCTGGTTTTTAATATTTAGGCTGAGAATCAGATGACTGTTCTGTGACCTTGCTGCTCTGATGATCAGAAACCATCTTCTTACCAGAA
This sequence comes from Nyctibius grandis, assembly GCF_013368605.1. Lineage (NCBI taxonomy): Eukaryota > Metazoa > Chordata > Aves > Nyctibiiformes > Nyctibiidae > Nyctibius > Nyctibius grandis. The sequence continues at coordinate 7,123,590 of NC_090679.1, forward strand.
ATGAAAGGGGGAAAAAATGCCCACGGTCTTTAAGCCATTGCTTGTCTACGTATGTGATTTGTGACATGATGCCAGCGAGCTGGTGACGCAGGGGCTCCATGTTCCATGTTTCTGTACTCTCCTGGTGCCTGATCTGGCTCTGCGTGGTGGGATGGATCAGACCTTAGTGCTGTCTGAAGAGCGGCGTTCATCTCTGGGTGCAGTACACCACACGCTGGGCTCCGTGCTGGGATTCAGAGACAGGGCAGGATCTTCCAGGTACAGCCAGGGAGGAGCCAGCGCAGGAGCGGACCAGTCCCCCCCTCTCCTGGTGCAGTGTCTCACATCACATCCTAACTCTGAGTACACAGCAGGACTGTGGGGCAGATGCTGGCACGTGTTGTGAGCTGGGGAGCCTTTTCAGGACTAGCTTGGAAGCTTTGGTGATCATTATCAAATTCCCTGAGTTTCCCATTGTGTTTGTAGCCTGGTTGCGTGCCTGCTGGTACGTAGTGTGTGATAAGCAGGGTCAGAGTGATCCCAAATTAACTCTTTCCCAGAGAATGAGTTTTGGCCTTGCTCAGGTAATGTCCCTGGACGGTTTTATTCCTGGCTTTGCTCTGGAGAAATGGAGAGGACGAGAAGATGTTCTGTGTTTCAATCATGGTTTCTTTTTCAGCCCAGTGTTTCCAGGCCTCTTTGAATTTTGCTCTCGCTATACTGGGGCCTCTCTGCAGGGAGCAACACAGCTGAACAACAAGGTAACTGAGCTGATGTGCTTATCTTTTGAAACAGGGGTGTAAGCCAACCGGTTTTCAGTTCAGGGAGAACCTCATGGATTTGTTTTGTAAAACAACAGCACTGCTGTGCTGCACTGTAAATTCATAGTGCTATAGGACTGCTCAGCATGAGGCCATTCCTCCTACTGTCAGAGGCAACCATTTACTAGATGTTTAATCCAGAGGGAGCCAGAGGATAGTGATGCTGCACGTACTAAAGTCACAAAGTACTCTCGGCGCTGTAGAACAAACCTGGTGTCTTCAGTGAAACTGGCTGCTGGGACACCTTGAGAGTGCTGCTGGGTCTCTGCTATGGCGATGCACTGGATGAGATCCTGCAGAAGGTCTGAAGAAGAGGGTCCCTCAGGAGGGTTTCAAATAAAACCACAGAGGTTTGAGTCTTCTAGAGACCTGGGAAAGGTCTAGAGTGTAAAGGCCAAGTGCAGGAACAAACTGTATGTGCTGGGTGCTCTGCCTGGTGCTGGCTGGAGGGTAGGTGGGACATGGTCTTTTCTGGTCTAGTGGGGAATGTAGAGCACAGGACTAATCCAGTAAGGACACGATGTAACCAAAACTCTGGGCTGTGCTAAAGAGCAAGATGGAGCTGTGGAAAGCCCTCTGTAGGAGGAGGAAAGGACAGAAAGGTGTTTGTGGGCCACAGGGCTGGGCAGGTTGAAGTGGGTGTGCTGGGGAAGTGGGTGCGAGGTTGTTGTTGCCATGTTATCACCTTAAACTAACGTGTCTTTACTTAGATCTGTGATATTGCGATAAACTGGGCAGGGGGCCTGCATCACGCCAAAAAGTTCGAGGTAATGAGGCAAATCTGTGAACTCCTCTGTCTTTTCTGAGGCCCAGGCTCTGTGTTGATCCCGTTCTAATGCTGTTTGGTTTTCTCTTGCAGGCTTCCGGGTTCTGTTACGTTAACGACATAGTTATTGGCATCCTGGAGCTGCTCAAGTAAGGACGTGGGGCAAGCGCGGTGCTGTCCTGGCTGGCGCATGGCTTCCGTCTGCTGCTTCACTGCGCTCTGTTTCCCTCAGTCGTTTGCCTTTCTAGGGTCCAGGAAGGCCAATAACTTGACTTTTGGCCTGGCTTCTTCTTTGGGCACAAGGAGGGCTTGAGAATTGGAATATCTGACTCCAGTTGTGTTGCATGCAGCTGAAGTGATACAGAAAAGTTCTTCAATTCCTTTTCTGTGAAATACTCATTTCAGGCTCTCCTGAGTCTCAGCATTTTTGCCACCCTGAGCCTTTTGTAGGTAAATGCAAATTATGGCTGACTGAAAACAGTTAAATTACTGGAATCTTTCTTGATTTGCTTGAGTGGCTTAAGAACGGGACTTGAGCAACCCATGGATGATCAAAGGACACTCACTTTGAGTAGAAAAGAGTCAGGTTGTTTTCTTTTCTTTTTTTTTTTTCAAAACGAAAAACAAATTCAGAATGGGAGGAAGAGTTACAGAAACGCCTTCCATTTCTTGGATTAATCTGTGATTTTTTTTTCCCTACTCTCAGATGCCCTCCTTGTCACTGAATCTGAGACAAGATGTTATGGCATTAAAAAAGATTTGGGGTTGACCAGACGATAGTTACATGGGTGGTGGCAAGCTTACTTGCTCTCAAAGTCAGATTTACAGGATGTACTGGGGTTTCTTGTACCTCCTTCCTCTCTGCCTGTCTTCCCTGCTCTGTGTTCGGAACCTCAGGTCTTCACTGTGTATCTCTGGGGGTCTCGTGAGACACCCCCTGCAGAGCTGCATCCAGCTCTGGGGACCCCAACAGAAGAAGGACACGGAGCTGTTGGAGCGAGTCCAGAGGAGGCCACGGAGCTGCTCAGAGGGCTGGAGCCCCTCTGCTCTGGAGACAGGCTGAGAGAGTTGGGGCTGTTCAGCCTGGAGAAGAGAAGGCTCCGGGGAGACCTTCTAGCACCTTCCAGTGCCTGAAGGGGCTACAGGAAAGCTGGAGAGGGGCTTTTTACAAGGGCATGGAGTGACAGGACGAGGGGGAACGGTTTTAAACTGAAAGAGGGGAGATTGAGATTAGATCTTAGGAAGAAATTCTTTGCTGTGAGGGTGGTGAGACCCTGGCCCAGGCTGCCCAGAGCAGCTGTGGCTGCCCCCTCCCTGGCAGTGTTCAAGGGCAGGTTGGATGGGGCTTGGAGCAACCTGGTCTGGTGGAAGGTGTCCCTGCCTGTGGCAGGGGGTTGGAACTGGATGATCTTTAAGGTCCCTTCCAACCCAAACCAGTCTGTGATTCTGTGACTCTGCCCACCCATTTTCTAGTCTCACGTGAGTCCCATGTGCCAGAGGCTTTGAATACAGCCCAGTTACCCCTCACAGGAGATCATAATATGTCCCTATTCTTTTGTTCCCTGTTCTCAGGAGCCATTTCTGCAGCAGGTGGCTGCATGCTTGAGTTTTCTTCCCACCATGGGAGTACTGCGGTGCCTCTGCTCTTCGAAGGTCCCTTTCTCCCTTTAGCAGTGTGTATGCATCCCCTTTTTCTCCTTGCTGTCATTTGTCTACAGGATGAATAATCTGTGCTGTCTTAAATAGTTTATGTCTGTCTTGGGAGGCTGAGGCAAGGCACTGGTCTGCTAATCAGCACGGATCAGCACCATCAACCGGTTTGAGCAGATCACTGCAGACGTGCTTAAAGCCGCGGTTCCAACGCAGATGGCACAAACCACATGCTCCTCCTCTCTGCTTCGATGTTGTCTCGTTTTTTCAGGTCCCTCCCCAGTCCCCTAGGGTTTGGGCACGGATGCTCGTTGGGGACTGACCAGATGCAGTATTTCCTTGTGAAAAGTTGAAGTTCTCTCCAGCTGAGCGGGCAGTTCTAGAGCTGACAGGCAGGGATGGCTTCGGGCTGTGTCTGCAGTGCTCGACAGCACATCAGCTTTGACCATTACACCAAGGCATTTACTTGTGATGATCTCCCTTCTTCACCCTCTCTCTGTGACCCAGCAGGCTGCTTCTCCAGTAAATTTAGTCCAGCCTGGTGTTCTTGGTGCTGGCTAGCTGGGACATAGGGCTGCCAGCAGAGGAAACAAAACCCCACCATCTTCTAACCCCCATGTGGTTAAAATAGGTTCTCTTTATCATATACTTCACAAGATATTTCTGGCCCAATATAAAAACCTTTTATTCTAGTATCTATTTCCAAGCACCTCAGAAGATGTTTTAGTGATGAGTGACTGTATACAATGTCTCGTACCTAAACCATTTGATAAGCCTCAGGTGGGGCAGGCAAGTTGTTTGGGCAAGTGGACTCACAGGTAGATGGTGTTTTCAGAGTACTAGGGGATGCTGAGGCCTGTGGGGAACAGCGAGGTTGGCTGCAGTGCAGACAGCAATGCTGTTTTTCCTCTCTTCAATAGATACCACCCACGTGTTCTGTACATTGATATCGATATCCATCACGGAGACGGCGTGCAGGAGGCTTTCTACTTGACGGACCGTGTCATGACAGTGTCGTTTCATAAATACGGGAACTATTTCTTTCCGGGTACAGGTATGTATTTCCCCTTGTAGTGTGAACCTGGCCTGGCTTCAGAATCCTGTGAAAGCTCTGCTATGAAAGTATAAAAGCACGAAATCAGAGCTGCACGGAGAAGTGATGGAAGAAAGGGTGTGTAAAAGCAATTAGAGAGGAACAGAAGTATAGTTATTTGTAAGAAAGAGGGATCCTGTCTAGGGTAAGAGATCTCAACCCAGACCAGATCTGGCCTTTCCCCACCCCTGAGTCTCAGAGCTGTTGTGACTGTCCTGTCTTTCCCTGGCCAGGTGACATGTATGAAGTTGGCGCAGAGAGCGGTCGTTACTACTGTCTCAACGTGCCTCTACGAGATGGCATCGATGACCAAAGTAGGTGTTCCCTGCCCTTTCCCCTTGCCCAGGCGTCTGCTCATCCTTCTGCTCCAGAGCCATGACAAATCTTCTCTTCCTCCCCAAAGGTTACAAACATCTCTTCCAGCCAGTCATTAACCAGGTGGTAGATTACTATCAGCCCACCTGCATTGTACTACAGGTAAGAAAATAAGCCTGTGTGCACATGTCCATCCCTTTCAGAGGCTGCATTGCTATTGATGTGTTACCTTCTGTTCGGTTGGTGTGGTCTAGCTGAGCTGCTGTCTGCACCCTCTGGTGAATGAGGGTGGCCAAGGGGTGGGGGTGCTGGTGTGTGACTGGAAAGCAATGCCTCCAGAGCCAAAATTCAGTTATTCTCTTTCTGTTCCCCAGTGCGGTGCTGATTCTCTGGGTTGCGACCGTTTGGGTTGTTTTAACCTCAGTATAAGAGGACATGGGTGAGTACAGCGGGGCTGGGGCAGAGCAGGTAGTTAAAACACTGTCCTTTAGTCCGAAGGGCTCTAAGGAGTCCTCTGCTGGGAGGCTTGAGCTTTGACTTTGGCCTTCCAGCAGCACTAGCAGGTTTTGGGGTGTTTTTAACTCTTGTGTGACAGGAGGGAGTCTCAGATTGAGGCTTTGTACAAGGCCCTGCAGAGCGGTGATTCAGACGGTGACACATGGTTCGGGCTCCCTGGGTGGACGCCCTGAACTCCAGGTGTATCACACCAGCTGTGGTGGTGCTCAAACGCACGGTGGCATTTCTGGCGCGTGAAGAGACCTGGGGGTGCTGATCGACAACCGGCTAAACGTGAGCCAGCAGTGTGCCCAGGTGGCCAAGAAGGCCAATGGCATCCTGGCCTCTATTAGGAATAGTGTAGCCAGCTGGTCTGGGGAAGTGATCGTCCCTCTGTACTGGGCACTGGTGAGGCCGCACCTTGAATCCTGTGTCCAGTTCTGGGCCCCGCACTTCAAGAGAGATGTTGAGGTGTTGGAGCGAGTCCAGAGGAGGGCGACCAAGCTGGTGAAGGGTCTGGAGGGTCTGACCCACGAGGAATGGCTGAGGGAGCTGGCGATGTTTAGCCTGGAGAAGAGGAGGCTCAGAGGTGACCTTATTGCAGTCTACAACTACCTGAAGGGAGGTTGTAGTGAAGTGGCAGTCGGCCTCTTCTCCCAGGCAACCAGCGCTAGGACAAGAGGACACAGCCTCAAGCTTCGCCAGGGGAGGTTCAGGTTGGACATTAGGAAGCATTTCTTCTCAGCAAGGGTCATTAGCCATTGGAAGGGGCTGCCCAGGGAGGTGGTGGAGTCCCCATCTCTGGAGGGGTTTAAGACAAGACTGGACATGGCACTTGGTGCCATGGTCTGGTTGCCATGGTGGTGTCAGGGCAATGGTTGGACTCGATGATCCCAGAGGGCTCTTCCAACCTCATTGATTCTGTGAGTCTGTGTAATGTGAGCTGCAGTTAACAGCTCTGACGTTTTTTGTTTGGGGTTTCTAGGGAGTGCGTCGAGTACGTAAAGAGCTTCAACATCCCCTTGCTGGTACTGGGAGGAGGTGGTTACACAGTCCGCAACGTGGCACGGTGCTGGTGAGTCTCTTCTGTGCTTGTTGAAGGTCCCTGGTTAAGCAGTTGCTGTGGGCTTTGTCCCTGCACGCGCCATGTAGGTTTTCCTGGACTGAGCTCATCTTACTCCATGTTTTCAGGACTTACGAAACGTCGTTACTTGTAGATGAAGCAATCAGTGAAGAGCTCCCATACAGTGGTAAGTTGGAGTTCCTTTTTTTTCCTCATTAGCTGAGCTAATTTGTTATATCAACTGCAGAATTAACACTTCTATTCTGCATTGACCAGATAAGACCAGGGGCCAAAGTGACAGCACTTTCTGATCTTACAGATGGCCTTGGTCTCCTTCTACCTCCCACTTGTAGGCTTTGCTGGGCAGACACGCCGTTACTGTGCCATGTATCATTTAATTTCCTAGTCAGTGACCTGAGAGTTAATTTTGCTCACTATGTTTCATACAATTCCTTGTGGTTGCAGAGCTGGACATCACTGTGCTTTTTAGGGTCTGGTCACCCCTAGCGCGGTGGGACGGTGAGCTCCTCTTCTCTGCGGAGCAGAGCAGCTGGTGGCTGGGCTCCCTGGCCTCTGTGCTGTAACTCTCTTGTTCCATCACAGAGTACTTTGAATACTTTGCGCCAGACTTCACCCTTCATCCTGACGTCAGTACAAGGATTGAAAATCAGAACTCCAGGCAGGTGAGTGCTTGCAGCCCCACTGCAGTGTTCAGCTGTGTGCCCCCAAAACCCTGTGGTTGATACTCTGTCCTATGAAACCAGATGGAGTCCAGGAAAGGAACCCTTGCAGGGCAGAAAGCTGACTAAGAACAAGCAGAGCCTTTCCTCTGGGATGTGAGAAAGTCTCATGGGTTTTCTCACTGTTTTCTATGACTCAGTGATTAAATTAACTCCCACCTCCTCTGCTCAGATAAATAGCTTTTTGCACAAGTTTGTTTCTCATGGCCCCACACAGAAGATGCAGGCAGGTAGCAGTGCTGACAGTTGTGGCTCTGTCACAGATCAGCCTGCCAGATCCCACTGGTGATCCCTCTCTGTTTTCCTATGTAGTACTTGGATCAGATCAGGCAGACGATATTTGAGAATCTGAAAATGTTGAACCATGCTCCCAGCGTGCAGATCCACGACGTCCCTTCAGACTTGCTCAGCTACGATCGCACAGATGAGCCTGATCCAGAGGAAAGAGGCTCTGAGGAAAACTACAGCAGGTACCAGCTCTTGTTCTGGAGAACCAGGCTTCCCTTTCCATCCCTACTAGGGTGGGCAGGTGATATACTGGAGACCGTTTGTTTCCTATAACAGTTACTAAGCCACTTTGGAGTCCCTGGTTTTATCCAGGGAGCCCCTCTCTAGAAATGTGTGGTCTCCTCACATAACATTTCATGGGGTATTAGGGCACAGGGCATCTTCTGACCCGGGCCAGTGTGACCTAGGCATTCTTCTCTGGCCCCAAGGGTGTCAGGGCTCTCCTCGCTGACAGTGATTGTCTTTCCTCCAGGCCTGAAGCTGCCAACGAGTTCTATGACGGTGACCACGATAACGACAAAGAGAGTGACGTTGAGATCTGAGGGCTCTGGTGTGGGGCTCTGGACAATGGGGGGCCCAACACTGGACGTTGGTGCTTGGTGCAGTTAACTGGACTGTGTAGGAGCCAGTTAGCACTTCCTTCGTGTTTGATTGCATGTGGTGGCAGCGGAACCAGCACCACAGCAGGCCTCTGCTACCCGGAGAGGCCGAGAGCAGTGAAATGTGTTCCTTGCTTGCCACCACGTGTCACGGTTCCAGCTGTCACTGCTCTGGGAAATGGAAATCCAAGTAGCTCGTGATTCTCTGCTGTGTACTGCCTGGCGGCCACGGCACTGCCATCAGAGCCTGTCCCGCGCTGGTTTGGTCACCCCCGTAACTCTGCCAGCAAGGTGGGAGCTGGAGCGGTTGTGCCTACAATCTGCCTCTCTTCAGCAGCAACACCTGGTACACCCTGCTCTCCCCAGCCCTCCACTTCGGTACCCAGTCGATCTAAAGCCTGAGTTGCTTCCTGACACCCCTTCTAACCATCTGATGCTCCAGAGCTCAAGGAAAACCATTTGAGAAGTCAAGGCCAGTTGTGGGATGGGGATCAGGAGTGTCCCTGGAGCAGGGAGCAGCTTGATGGAGCAGGTTGAAGAATGTATGCAGAGCACAGTCTTGTTTGTTCCCCCCACACTCAGTTTTGCGTTCACAAACGAGTCCTGCAACACTTGCCAACTTGGACCTAACTTCCCTGTTATCTTTGTTCTTCAAGAGGCTCAAATCACTGTGGAACAGAGGTTTGGCCGCCAAGGTCAGTACATAGTGTGTCTTGCACCTCTAATGTAGCTTCCAGCTGTGTTTTCCAAGTTCGCACTTGTGTGTTGGCAAGAGATTTGGGCTCCTTGCTCGGAGTGGAAACCATTCCCTCTTGATTGTACCCAGGAGATGTTGCTCTGCTCGTGAGTGAGGGAAGCTGCTTCCTCCAAGTCCTGTCTTCTTGCCCTCACACAGCAGAGATTTCTCTTGGCCGTCCCTCAAATCCTAAAATCTGCTGCTCCTTCTGAGTCGTCACCTGGTACCTGTCGTGGTTTGGAGGGCGCTGTTCGGGGAGGCGGGAGGGGTTTAGCCTCTGTACTGTTCTGGTTGTTTACTAATGTCTGTAAACATTAAATGAAGAGGCAGTATTTTTCTTACCTGACCTGTTGTTCGTCTCTTTAATGCTCACACCTTCTTGGCTCCTGTCCTCCCCAGGATTGAGAACATGCCTATCACCCCTGGCAGGGCAGTGTCCTCTGCCGTCAGCCCTGTCTGAATGAACAGAGGGCCTTCAGCTCCTCAAAGTGTGCGCTGGTGAGTTCTCAGCCTCGGTGCACGGTGAGGAGAGACCCCCGAGTTCCCTTACAAGAGGACATGTGGGCTGGTGGATACTGCTGCATGTGCCTCTGATTCCAGTAAAATCTTTGCAGGAAGCTGCAGGGCTGATTCCAGAACCCTTCATGCAGTTGTTTTAAGTATCGTGGTTTCTCTGAGTTGCAGTTTTCATAAGTGGCTGCTCTTTGCAGTCACACTTTCCTAAAGCCCTTGTTGGTGACTATTTTTCTTCATTTTTAGACCTGCCGCTGTCTCCCTCTTCATTCCCCCTCCCCAGGTCCAGGACGCTTGCCCTTTATCAAATAAGCTTGTGCAGGCCTGTGTGGATTGATGTTCCTCTTGGGTCTAGTCTTGGCCCATAAACCTGTGGAAAAATGAGAGAGAGAGAAGAAAAAGAAGCCTTGAACCGAAGGTATCTGCCCTGGGAGGTGAGGGCCAGAGGGAGACCCCGACTTGACCAGCTCTGTTGATGTCTTCACAGGCGATGCCTATTCCTGTGAGGACGTTTACACAACCGCCAGCCCAAGGCTTCAGCTTTGTGGGGAGGAGGAGAAGCTTGGCCACCAGTGAGCTACGGTTCATGTAACTACAGTGTGAAGCAGGCACTAAGTCAGTGTTACTCCCACTAGGTGCCCAGAGAAGTAAGGTAGAAGTAGAGGAGGTGTGGAGGATATAGCACAGCTCCTGTGTGAGGAATGACTTGATGGATGAGGATTATTCAGCTATGGAGTGGGCACTGGGTGAGGTGGACCCTGCTCTGACACCTCTTTGGTCAGCTGGATTTGTTTCTAGTATTCTGTAGCTGAGAAAATGTTCTTTGCAAATCAGAAGACACAAAATGCTGCTCCAGTGACTAGCCAGACTTGGGGAAAAAGACAAGCTTGTATCTGAATAGAAAATAAACTTGGTTTATTCCAGCTTGGCATCTCACCTGGTGTCAGAGAGCTGGCGTGTTCCCTCCCCTGCTGTCATCACCCCCTGGAGCAAAACTGATTTACAGGAGGAATCCAGGCTCCCGCCTTGGGTAGTGTTTGCTTTTGGGGGGAAAAAAGGGGGAATTCCTCCACCTATAATTCTCTCTTACCTGGGAAAATGGCCATGAACTTACCTTGCAACCCTCCCAGCCAATTCTTCCCTCCAGCACTGTCCTGTTTTTTTTCTTTTCATAGAATCACAGAATCCCAGACTGGTTTGGGTTGGAAGGGACCTTAAAGATCATCTAGTTCCAACCCCCTGCCACGGGCAGGGACACCTTCCACCAGCCCAGGTTGCTCCAAGCCCCATCCAACCTGGCCTTGAACACTGCCAGGGAGGGGGCAGCCACAGCTTCTCTGGGCAACCTGGGCCAGGGTCTCACCCCCCTCACAGGGAAGAATTTCAGAGCCCTGCTCTGTCCTGTGTTTTGAAACAGGGCTGGAAATTTGGAGTATTGTCTCCCCTGGGTTTCTAAAAGTCAGTTTGTTATTTTGGGAAATGGCTGGGGGACACAAGTGCGGTCTGTGGAGATTTTTTTTCCTTATGCTTGTATTTCCCACCGCAGCAGAGCTGGCAAAGACAGAAAGTGCACACTCCACTCGCTGTCTGATATTGACAGGGCTACTGGAGCCACGCTAGAACATTTATTCCTGGTCTCACCCCATCACGGATGCCCGGTGCTGGGGTAAGACTGGGGCGAGCCTGAACCCCCCCGCACCAGCCTGGGGATCCCAGGTAAGGCTGGATCCCAATAACCGGGAAGCTGCTCCCTCAACCCCAGGCTGGGCTGGCAACAGCTGAAACTAAATGAGCCCTGATTTAATTAACGTTGGTGAACAGGCGCTCGCACAACTCAACAGGAGTTTCTAGGGTGCAGGATGGCGCTGAGGGGCAGGGCTGGGTGGGCAGCTGGGCTGGGGGAGGGTGAAAGCCATCTTGGGTGCTAGAGGGGGGGTTTTTTCCTCTTTTACTCTTTTTTTCTTGCTATTTTCCTTGTCCCCCAGCCCCTCCTGCCTGCTGGGGCTAGCGGAGGTGAGTGGGGGGGGGTCCCGGGGCCACGGTTCCTCCGCCACCGGCTCCCGGCTGGGCGTTCAGGGGAGGGAGAGGGCAGAGCTGGGCGGGCCCTTGGCCCCTCTGGTGCTTCCAGCTTGTCGAGCAGCTGCCAAAAACTCGGATTTTTGTCTTTTTTTTCCCCCTAAACGAGCGCTGGTCGCTATAAAAACACTGATTGTGCTGTTTGCGGGGGTTAGTTTAGGTTTAGTCGCTGCTTGGGTGCTTGATGCGGGCTTGGCAAACTGCAGCACTGCTTTCCTTTATGCAAAAAAAAAAAGTGTATTTCCATTCTATGTTTTCTTTCATACTCTAATTTTGCATTTTTTTCAGGAGACTCCAGAAATCCTGAGTTTAGCCCTTGATGTTGCTTGGTCTGGGTTAACCTTGGGTCCCAAGCCCCTCTGCACATCAGCTCGGAGGTTTTGGGGATCCTGTTACAGCACCCGGCTGATGGATGGGGTGAAACTGTGTCCCTGTGAGTTAATCAAACCCCAAAATGATGCTGGGAGTGTGTGTAGTGCGTGAAGTTGTGCTTGTGTGTTTTGATAAACAAGTAATGCTGTTTATTTTCAGGTTTTAGTGGATGGATGCCGGAGTGTGTAATCCAAAGCCTTTCAGGAGCTCCTCTGTCGTGGAAAGCAGAGAGGCAAAGCCTGGCTTAGAGGGGACGAAGCAGGGTCCTGATTACAGGTCTGTGGTTTCTTTGTGCTTCTCACTGTCCCGGAGGTGCTGGGCTTCTGGAGTTCATGAGCGTGCTTTGAAGCTGCTGGTTTGCTGAGCAGTGGTGACTGTTAAACCCTTGTTCCCTCTAAGGAGGGGAAAAAATGTTGATGTCTTACCTCCTTCTCTAGTCTCCTGTTTGGCCTGTTAATTAGTGAGAAAATCCCTCTCTCTTACATGAGTTTTCTCTTTGCTACTGATATTATTATTGCTATTATTATTTATTTCCCTCCCCCGAGAGTTTCTTTCCCCCTGCACTCCTGAACTAGGTGTGCAGGATTTGGGGAGTGCTGCAGCTTTTACTGATTCCAGAGTGTGTGACTGAGGTGGTAAAATCTCTTTCCCAGTCCCTGATCCTGTTGGGTTGGACAAAGGCTGACAATTACAGAGTAAACTATAATTGATGTGAGCCACGACTCCTACCTTGGGGAGGGTTTTTCTGTTTCTGCACTCTGCAGCCTCACACGGTCTGGAAGGCAGCTTTCCCTCTGCTTTTCTCGTTTTGTTTTTTCAGGATGTGTAAAACAAACTCAGGCTCTTCCAGCCAAGATGTAGCCCTGTTAGGTCAGGTCAGTGATGGGAGGAGGTACATTGGAAGCGTGTTTGGCCAAGAGGTGCTCAGGATGCACCTTTTCCTATTGCAGACCCTTCCATTCTGGCTGCACAAGCAGAGGTGAGAGGGGCTGGGATGCTTGGAGGGGCTGTGCAAGCCTGAAGCAATGCAGTGATGCCAGGCGAGCTTTGATCCTCTGGCTTTGTTTGGCCCCAGCAGCCCTTCCTGGCCCTGGCGTCGCCCTATCTCATCCTTCTTGTCCCTTTCATTGAGCTTGGACTGAAGGGAGACCTTTTGTTCCTTTTTAGTGCCTCAGGGGTTCACCTGGGGTATTTTGTCTTTGTTTAATTGCTTTTTATTTGCTGTGCTCTTTTTAGAAAGCTTATTGGATTTCTGTCAATAAATTAGGTAGCATTTTATAGATGAAAATAAAGGAAATCTCTAGGATTTCTACCCAGGAGTTAGATGTCCAGAAAAGACTGTCCTTGTACCCTGTCATCAGCCTTCAGCCTAGTGAAACGTTTAGCACATGTTTAATGGTAATGTAACTGAAATGCCTCTTAAATATACAAGCTCTGCCCTTGTTCCTGCTCTGCCTGGGGGATAACTCCCAGCAGGTCATAACCAGTACGCTCTGCTGTGCTTTACTAAAGAAAAATAACCAGAAATGTATTCCTCAGTGCCCACACAGGGCAAGAACCTGCAGCAGCGAGGGCAGGGGTGCTTTTGGGCAGCTCCAGAGTCGTGGGTAGTTGTATACAGGTCACCGAGCTGATCCCCTTGGTTAGTCTGAGTCCACAAGACTCCACACTTACTCAGCGTGTCAAGGCTTTTTCTGGATGGAGGCGATGAAGTCAGTGTCCTGTCTAAGCAGGTGTTGTAGCTGGCTGGGCAGCTTATCTAAAGAAATCAAAAATCGCCTTCAACTGGAGCTATATGCCTTTGACTGCAGAGGAGTGTTGCTTTTTCCTTCCATGACCTCAGCACGGGCTACTGAGAGGTGTCTGGGGCAGGGAAACTCATTTACCAGCCGTCACCAGCCTCAGGGTTTGTGGTCCTTGGTGGAGGCTGAACTGCTGAGGACAATTTTGCTGGTATGGCCTTTCTAATCCTGCTCCTAGGTTTTCCTATTAATGTTTGTTATTTGGTTAATTTGCCTTTATAGTGTTTTGTAAATATTTTCCCTTCATAGCTCTTGACTACCTTTGTGGGTTTGGGTTTTTTAATGGCACACGAACTGAGTGTTCCTTTCTTTGAAACCTCGTGAACAGCTTTGGAGGAGCAATTTACTTAGGATGGGGCTTAGGGAAAAGAGAAAAATTAACTTGCCTCAGTGGGCTGAAAGCAGGTTTGGGGTAGAGCTGCATCTCTGTTTTCTGTCGGGGTGGATTTTATCTTTCTAATGAGACTGAAATTTGATGAGTATTTGATAAGCTTAATAGTAGTTGTATTTGCACCCCCACTTGCGTAATAGCTTGTGTTGGAGATGGTGCTCTGCTTGCTGAACTTGCTCACTCCAAGTGTAGGTGTTTGAAAAACGTCATGTTTTTCTTCAACAGCTGGAGATGAACCTGAGGAAGGAGAAGCAGCAGCAGCCTCTGACGAGAAGGACCTGATGATCTGGGCGAGATGGTGTCCTGTACCCTGCATCCAGTGGTGTGAGTATTGCTGACCCTCGCTGCTACCTCTGCGCTGGGGTCACCAGGAGGAGCAGCTCCAGGCTCTGCAGTGGCTGCAACACAAAAGCTCCAACCTGGCTTCTAAATACACAGTTCAGAAGCTTCTTAAATTAAAAGGGGACCTAAAACAGAGTCTTTTAAATAAGGTGAAAAAAATGTACGTACCCAGACAGTGTTAAATCTTCCTGGCAGTAGTATATGCTCTTTGCTATTTGGCTAGAGTTTTTCCTACAAAGAAAACCTGGATGCATACTGAATGTTTCAGGTATCTCTTGGTATGTTTAAAATGTCTCTTTGCAAGAGAGACTGAAAATATTATATTACATATTTCAGAAATATGTAGCTTTTATTTATTAAAAAAGTAGTCCAATGACAGGCCCACTTGCACATGTTTAATTTGGGGTGAAGCCCCAAAACCAGGTGTCTTGGAGCAGGATTTCCAGTGGAATTTCCCAGTAGTTTCTGAGGCTGGGGACTAAGCTGTGTGGCCATGTTCTGTCTGAAGTTCACTTGATGCTTTTTTTTTGACAGTCCCTCTGAGCAGTTTGCACTAAGACAGAATCACAGAATCAATCAGGTTGGAAGAGCCCTCTGGGCTCATCCAGTCCAACCATTGCCCTGACACCACCATGGCAACTAGACCAGGGCACTAAGTGCCATGTCCAGTCTTTTCTTCAACCCCTCCAGAGATGGTGACTCCACCACCTCCCTGGGCAGCCCCTTCCAATGGCTAATGACCCTTGCTGGGAAGAAATGCTTCCTAATGTCCAACCTGAACCTCCCCTGGCGAAGGAGACATTGCATTTGAGAGCTGAGTGCTTCTCTGCCTGCTTTCTTGACCCTCTCCACTTGACTGTCTTCAACTCTTGTGCTCCCTCATTTTACCCCATCTCTCCTCTTCCGTAAACACTGTCTGAACAGGTTGAGCTCAGCCCTTTCTCCCTACCCTCGTGCCTGGCAGTGCCTGCCCTCGGTTTCCTCTTGCTCCTGCCACCCCGGCACTTGGGCTTTGCTTCTTCGTGGCAGCTGAAAACATTCACACATCTCTCCTGCAGTTCTTGGGGTTGACTTGCTGTCTTGGGATCCCCTCATTTTTTTTTTTCTCCACAGGATTTCTGGAAAGGGCCAGGATTCATGATGCCAATGTGGTGCTCTGTTAATAGGGGAAAAAAAATAGTACCCTTTATATTTTTTTTTCTTCCCACCGTGTCTTTTTGTGGCATTTCAGCTGCTTAAATCTCTGCTGAGATCCATGTTTGGGATGGAGCTGAGGGATTCCTGTGTGCAGGGGCAGGCAGTTCATAGTAGTGTGAATACTGGCTGTATCAGAGCTCAGCCTGGTGGTTTCCTGCGTAAATGACCTTTTCTTCTGTCTTTTCTTGGTAAGATGCAGCAACTTGTAGCAGGATGGATTTGATAAGGATAAAGTGTCTTTGGCTTTGCTGCTTTTTTTCTGCAGCAGCTTTGTGCATGGTCTTCTGGCCTACTCCTAAGCCCTGAATCACTGACTTCCAGCTCATGTCAGAAGTTTTCTCTCTTCATTTTTTTTGTTTCATTGTTTTTAGGTGACCTGTGTGCAGCTGATCAATGCCACAATCAGCCCTTCTGATGAGCTGGACTTCAGAGTTGAGCTGATGCACCCTGGATTTCAACACCTCCCTAAGGTGAGGAGCAGCTCACTTGTCGGCTCGATCTGGAAAGTGGAGGGAGGCAGCATGTGGTTCAGGGATGGCCTTGGGATGGGGTGGGCAAGAGTAAAGAAGTGAGTCAAGACCCTACTGTTGCCCCACTAACTCTTGAACCCTCCTTGTAGGTGAGAGACTCAGCCAAAACTTTTCCAGGCTGTGTTGCTTTGTCATCTGCTGCTGCAGGCTTCACTGTTACAAGCTGGTTGATGAATGTGACTCCCAAATCCTACTGTACAAGAATGGAGCTGATCACGACTTCAAGTGCGAGCACCTTGACACAAACCCTGAGCAGCTGACAGGTAAGTCCTTTTGCTGATTATAGCTCAGCTGAAACCAGCCCTGGTAGATCCAGAGCAAACCCTGTTGCTTCACCCCTGTACTTACTGGAGCTGGTGCGAATCGGAGCTGCTTGGGTTTTCTCTCTATGCATTTTCCTTGAGCTGAGCTCCAGAACTTCTCCTGTTAACCTGAAGGGAGGTTGTAGTGAAGTGGGAGTCGGCCTCTTCTCCCGGGCAACTAGCGATAGGACAAGAGGACACAGCCTCAAGCTTCACCAGGGAAGGTTCAGGTTGGACATTAGGAAGAATTTCTTTTCAACAAGGGTCATTAGCCATTGGAAGGGGCTGCCCAGGGAGGTGGTGGAGTCACCATCTCTGGAGGGGTTTAAGAAAAGCCTGGACATGGCACTTAGTGCCCTGGTCTAGTTGCCATGGTGGTGTCAGGGCAATGGTTGGACTCAATGACCCCAGAGAGCTCTTCCAACCTGGTTGATTCTTTGATTCTGCGATTCTGTCTTATGGTGTTCGATTTCAGCTCACCCGCTCCCATCCCCACCTCCACATGGGATGGGGATCAAGGCCAATCTTCCCTACTTCATCTGGGCCACGTCTCCCATTGCTTGGGGCACAGTGATCCCACCCGTATCAAACCCAGAACACTGCTGTGTTTGGGCAGGGAGTGCTGCCAGGACTCAGGGTATTTATTGACAGCAGCTTCCAGAAGAAACCCATTATCCTGTGGTGTCCTCCTGAAGAGAAGAGCGTGTCAGTCTTCAGGCAGAGGTTCTGCAGTAGCAGATGGTGGGCAGATGAGGTTTCTCCAGCAAGGGCAGAGCACAGCCCTGCAGTGAGGGGGTGTGGAGCATCGTGATGCTTGTGGCACATATTGGGGAAAGGAAAGGGGAGTGTGTTTAATTTTCTTAATTGTTTTTCCCTTCCTTTTCTTTTTAGATAACTCAATTGATAAAACCAAGGTGGAGAAAATTGAAGCCAGAGTGGTGGAACTGGAGAAAAAGGGGTTTGCCTGACGTGCGTGGGTAACTGATAGGTTAGCAGGGATCAAACTAAAGCCTCTTCTACCTGGTGCTGGACCACAGGTGCTGCCACTCACTCCTGCCTAATTGATGATCAATGTACATGTTGTGCTTGATTTTTCTAGCAGAGGAAGAGCATGTGTTTACATCTTAATTAGAAAAAAAAACCAGGTTGTACCTGTCACAGTGGGGGAAAACGTTTGAGCTGTGGGCATGGGGCTCCGTTACCTCTTGAACTTGCAAGCAGATAGTCCCCTGCACTGGTAGGAAATAATTGAAGCTATGATGGGGTGGAATTGAAACGTGCAGTTCCCACCACCCCGGTGTGAGCAGCTGCCTCCGGGCTGTGCCCAATGTACAGCAAATCCTTCCCAGCAAGACCAGTGTCGCTGTGTGTGTTTCACTGTGAATCTGTGCACTGGGAAACTTGGGGCTGATGCTGCTGGCCTGGAGATGGGCTGTTTGGGGGGTTTTTTGCCTCTTGGGTTAGACAGAGGTGTGAATTTTCACCTCTAGTTTTGTGACTGGAGTAGTGCGTGAGGTGGTCGAGGTTTTGAGAGGTTTTTAGGACAAGAAAAGAAGCCCCCCCCATCCCTATATATACACATTCTCCTTGTGTGTCCTTGCTCAGCCCATATGTTTGTTGCCCTGCAGCTGGACTCAGAACTGACAGCACGGAAGAGCTGCAGATTGAAATGAAGACGACGAAAAGGGTCCGTGAGGAGAAACTACTTGATGCACATAACGGGAAGGAGATGATGGAGGTGGAGAAGCAGCAGATGACTGCGGAGAAGCTGGAGCCGGCAAGCGGTCTCGCGTCTGAGTGAGGGGGTCCTCCTTGGGCTGAGACGCGGGCAGATGAGTTGGGGATGGGTTACAGCAGGTCGGAGGCTGTGTTCTCCTCAAAGAGCTCTGTCCCTCTCTGAGGAAAGGTGACATTGGAAGGAGGAGAAACAATGATGAGATGCTCCCCTGGTCAGAGATTTGGGGAGTGCCCTCAGGAGGCCCTGAGCCACCTTTGCTTAAACAAGTAGACAGGAGAAAGACAAAGAAGCTGAATGACACTGGTGCTGCTCTGGTTGCTCCTGCTTTCTTCATCTTGTGGCAGTAGCCCTAGACTTGAGGCCAGCAGGATCAGTCCACAGATAACTCTTAATTTCTACCTAGCCCAGAAATGGCCTCTGGGTTGGCTTTCCTTGAGCTGAATGTCACCCTGCTCTTCTGCTCCATGGGCAGCTCTGGTGTTCTGTTGTGCTCTAAAGAGGTTTGAATCTTAGATTTAACATGAATAGAGTTGTCTGTCTCGAATCTTTCCTGCTGTGCTTCGTCCAGCGTTCCCCTCACATGCTTCTTTCAGCTCAGCATCCCCCAGATCTGCCCTGCAGAGTCCTGGCTTGTGTGGGACTGACCCTGGAGTGTCTTGGCTTTTCCCTGGATGCAGAGACTTCCCCTAGAAGTTGCTAAGCATATTCTCTATCATTTTCTCTGATAGAATAGAAAATGCACACTGGTGTTTGGGGTTTTTTTTTCTTAAAGTATTGAGACTTTACCCCTGAGAAAAATAACAGAAAGCGAGATAAAGCTGCTTGCAATTGTTTATCCAAAACAAATGGTCTTGAAATGGAAGTTCTGTAGAACTCCCTTTCTTGGTGACTACATACTTTTGTAAGCAGCTCCTCTGATGGAGGAGAGGAAGAAAAATGTTTGTGTTACGGAGCCTTCTCCCTCTGGCTGTTTATCTCGGACAGGATGAGAAAGCACAGATTGGAGGGAGGGAAACATTCAACTAATTTTTCTGCAGTCCTTGGGCTGCTTGGGACTGGCCAGTTGGTTGTGGCAGCTCCTGCTCTGCCTCTCCTCCATCACGAGGCAGGAGTGAGCCGACCAGGGGACATTGCTCCTTTCTGAGATACTGGATACTGCAGGCAAGAGGCTTCAGCTCACCAGGCTTGTCCTGCCTGATGCCAGGGTCGGGTCAAAAGCTGAGACAGGAGAGAAGGGCACAAGGTGAAAAGGACTGTCAGGGTCTCTGAGGTGTCAAACAGGGAGAGCTATGGGCTGCCCATGGTGTGGACCCACCACCGTAAGAGCACAGGCTCTAGCTGTCCTGCAGATCCACAGACTTTCTGCCCTGTTTGTCCTCACTGACACAGGACAGTGCAAACAGGGTTGGGGTTTTCTTTCTGTGCCACACGGTGCACCTCTAGCACCATGTTTGATCTTCATGGACATAGATCGCTGGGACACTTATGTGTGTTTGCCAGCTTCCTAACAGTCGAGAGGGACCTAATAAACCACCACACGTCTCTGAGGCCTGTTTCAACTACTGACACTTGGGGTTGGGAGCAGACTCTACTTCACTGTTGTGCTTCCAGCTCTAGTTTGCTCATCAGACCTCTTCTGAGGTCGCCCTGCTATAGGAATGCATCTTTCCCTCTATCAGCTCATGGGAGGAGGATGTCAGGTCCCCAGGTGATGGTACAGGTCACCTGTTATACCGCCTTCTGCTCGTTTTTCATTGACAAGGGAAGTTGGCAGCATCTTATGAGGAGAAGGATGGGGATTTGAGATAGACCTGATCATTTGGGACACACTTCAGGTTGGTACCCTGTTTGCTCTGGGCAACTGAGCATGAGCTTACCACTGGCATGTTCTTGTTTCTGCTTCAGATGGAGAGGCTGAAAGAAGATCCTGAAGGCACCAAGAGAGAAAAGGCTTCAGGCTCTTCTTCTCTGCCTGCAGCTTCACTTCCAGGCACTGCAGGGAACGTCCAGCCACCACCACCCATCACTACCAGGGACTATTTCTGGAGACTTTCCGCCAGCTCCTCCGCTCCTAGACATCCCACCGCCTCCATGAGGAATGGGTATTCCCCCTCCTGCCCTTGGCTTTGGATTCGGGGGAGCCTGTGCACCTCAACTGCTTCTGTGAGGATCATCTCCAAAGAAGATTCTCAGCCAGCTGTACAATGGCAAAGACCACACTGAACTAAGGTAGGACCTACATTTTAAAAGCCACTTCACACCTTGTTCTTTCACCCCAGCAAGCTTGTCCTTTCCCTGTATCTCATCTCACATCACCCTGGGTGAAGGGTTTCATGGCCATGCTTTCTGTACTCTCTAGAAAAGCCAACTGTCTGGAGAAGGAGGTGATTCCTTCTTTGCCTCTGTGTGCAGAGAGGGCAGGGCAGAGCACACAGGGACCTGAAGTGCTGGGTCCTCCTGAAACCCTCCAGGAGGCCTGCCTTGCAGCATGCTGGCACGTGCTTTCCTCTGCCACCTTTGAAGGCTCTGGTGAACTGGAAGGTCCTCTTCGTTGACCTGAGATGTCTCTCCTGTGTAAGGTGGCTTAATAAGCTGACAGTCCTTAGTAAGATCTCATGAAGGGCTGAAGGCCCTTCCAGATGATGAGGTCCTCTTTAACTCTGTTAAGAGCAGGCTCCCTGGCAGAGATGTCTGCTTGGCACCACGTACAGCCACTTACGGCTTTTCTCACTGGTTTTATCCCCTCTCCTTCATCCTGCGTTACCAGGTAGGCGTTGGGGCTCTCGTCCCCCATCTCTGAGCGCTCTCTGTAACATCTCTCTCAGGGTTAAACATTTATGGAGCTATTTCCCCACCTTTGTGCTTGAGACAGGAGAGCAGCAGGACCTGGGCGCTGTGTGTGTGCATGAGCTGGGGAGAGGGAGCGCTCCTGCCCGCGTTCTTGCCCGTTTACTCTGTCTGCCCTTTGGAGGGGACTTGCCCCTGCCCTGAGGACAGGGTTTGGGGCTGTGCTATGTCCTAGTGCTCAGGGCAAGCCCTGTGGCTGTGCAACAGAGGGGATGTATGAATAGGAGGGCTTGAAAGGCGATGAACACAGCCACCCCCAGCCTTATGTTCCCAAAAAAGGTGGAAGGGGAGAAAAGGCTCATGACTCTGAGCTTTTCTTCTTGGTCAGGGAAGAGAATGGCGTGTTCATCAGAGAAATCTGAAAGTGGGCAGGACAGGCTGCCCTGCAGTGGCCAGCAGGTGATGCTTGTGGTCTGGATGCGGCCCTCATGCTTGCTTCACTGAATTCATTCCTTCCCCGGCCCATCTCTCTGCCTCAGCCTCTGGGTGTTTGCTCTAATCTCCAAAAACTTGTAAGATGAAATCCTGAGCACCACAAATGCACTGCAAGGCCTTAGCACAGCAATTCACCTGTTCAGGTCCACACATGCACACAGGACTAACGTGGCCAAAGGGCTTGGGAGGACAAGGAAGCGGGAGGATTGCCAGCTGCATCTGCAGGCACTGGCACAGCCCGGGCTGGCTGTCCCCCTCCTGGGCTAAGGTGCAGCACAGCCATGGTGCTGTCATCTTCTCCTCTTCTTTGATCTTTTAGGGACTGAGAGTTTGGGGAGCAGAAAAGTGGTTTGAAGTCATCTCCGAAGTTTCATAGTTTGAGAGGGGAGTGCTTGTCCCCATGGTGACATTAGATGTGAGACAGGTTCAGGTCCCCATCTCTGGGTAATCCGGGTCACGGTGCAGAGCTGCTGCTGGGCACCAGGTGGCACATGGATCTCTGGGCTTTGCAGGGAGGCTTTGTGGCCCTGCTGCAGCCTGTGCTTACAGCCCTGCTTCAGCGACTGTCACAGGGAACTGCCAGTCCGGGGTGGGGGTTTTTCAGGGAGCAGAGTCGTGGCTGAGCTGTGGGAGAGGGGTGGAGGTGCCAGAGCACCGCAGAGCCCGTCCCAGGCAGGTTTGTGGCACGGCTGTCAGAGGCTGCAGAGGAGCAGCGTTTGCTCCCTGCTGCTCCTCTGTGCCTCTGCTGCGGGAGCTTCCACCCTGGCCCAGCAAATCCTCTGCCACCCAGAGTGTGGCCAGCTGGGTGCCCAGAGCTGTGGCCAGGGTGGCACTGCCCTTTCTCTGCACTGACTCCAGTGGCAGAACAGCCCTGTCACCCTGAGCTTCCCTCCTTGGGAGCAATTCATTTGCTTCCTTAATTGCTCATAAAGAATCCCATAGAATAATTGCCTTTCTTGTTTTTTATGTGATTCTTTACACGCTGCAGAGCTGGGCTGTGCCCTGGGGCAAGGCTGGCCCTGGCTGTGTGGAGCACACGGTGCAGCCTGCGTGCTTCAGCCTCACGTGTGCTGCTCCAAATCACTCACTCAAGAGCGTGCAGTCATGCTCTGTGGTGGGTTGTTTCCCATGTTAAACAGCCTGTGGATCAAGTTCTTTCCGTATTTATCTGTTTTCTGTTCTGGTAGGTGCAATCTAGCGAGGCAGGAGGTAGTGCTGTTGAGAGTCCATCGAATGTTTTGGGTTGGAGGGACCTTCAAAGATCATCTAGTCCAACCCCCACCACCATGGGCAGGGACACCTTCCACCAGACCAGGTTGCTCCAATCCCCATCCAACCTGGCCTTGAACACTGCCAGGGAGGGAACAGCCACAGCTTCTCTGGGCCACCTGGGCCAGTGTCTCACCACCCTCATTGTAAAACATCTTCCTTGTGTCCAACCTAACCCTGCCCTCATTCAGTTTAAAACCATTGCCCCTTGTCCTGTCATGACAGGCCCCGGTGAAAAGTCTTTCTCTCACTCTCTTATAAGCCCTCTCCCTGGAGCCTTCTCTTCTCCAGGCTGAACACCCCCAGCTCTCTCAGCCTCTCTCCATAGCAGAGCTGTTCCAGCCCTCAGACCATTTCCATGGTCTTCTCTGAAACCTGCTCTAACAGGTCCGTGTCTGTCTTGTGCTGGGGACCCCAGAGCTGGACGCAGTGCCAGGCTGGTCTCACAAGTGCAGAGCAAAGGGGGAGAATTTCCTCCTTTGACCTTCGGGCCATGCTGCTGGTGATGCAGCTCAGGAGACTCTTGGCTTTCTGGGCAGCAAGCACACATGACTGTCTTGTGTCCCATTTGTCACCCACCTGTACCCCCAAGTCCTTCTCCACAGGGCTGCTCCCCATTCCCTCATCCCCCCAGTCTGTATTGAATCTGGGGATTGCCCTGACCCACCTGCAGGACTTTGCACTTGGCCTTGTTGAACTTCATGAAGTTCACATGGGCCCATTGCTCCAACCTGTCCAGGTCCCTCTGGATGGCATCCCTTCCCTCCAGCATGTCACCACACGACACAGCTCTTATCCTCTGCAAACTGTCTGAGGGTTCACTCAATCCCACTGTCTATGAAGATACTAGATAGCACTGGTCCCAGTACAGACCATTGAGGGACACCACTCGTTACTGGTTTCCTTTTGGACGTTGAGCCGTTGACTGTAACCCTTTTGATGCAGCCATCCAGCCAATTTCTTATCCTTCTAATAAGTTCCAGAGCTTTGCTGGAGATTAGTGACTCCTTAGACCCAGAAAGCCAGATCCAGGAAGGTCCTTAGCTCCTAGGGCATGGAAACGTAAGGTACCATTGCAGACCGTGGGCCTTCATACCCCAGGTAGGGGTCAGGGCCCTGAACACCTTGTGTGCACTCAAACTAAAGTTTTTGAGAATGGAACTTTGGGGTTTTTTCTGAAAATGCTGCCCAGCACTGTGGGCTAGCTTGCAAAATGTCTGTGGCTGGTTAGCTGGGTTCTCCAGGAGCTCACCAATGCATTTAGAGCTTCCCTGCGTGCTCTTCACGTGTCCGCAGATTTCAAGGCTGCTGGGAGGCGTTGCTTCCTCTTGCTCACAGATGTCTTGCTGCAGGGATCCTTGGCACAAGAGTCTCCTCTGTCCAGTACCTGCCTCCCTTTTCCAGCCCAGCATCCTCAGCTCTTTCACCTCTCTCAAGTGAGAATCCCAGAATCCCAGCCTGGTCGGGGTTGGAAGGCACCTCTGGAGATCATCCAGTCCAACGCCCTGCCAGAGCACATTGCACAGGGTTGTGTCCAGGCGGGTTTGAATATCTCCAGAGAAGGAGACTCCCCCCATCCCTGGGCAGCCTGTGCCAGGGCTCTGGCACCCTCACAGCAAAGAAGTTTTTCCTCATTTTCAGATGAAACTTTCCATGTTTCAGTTTGTGCCCGTTGCCCCTTGTCCTGGCGCTGGGCACCACCGAGAAGAGTCTGGCCCCATCCCCTTGACACCCCCCTGAGGTCTCTGTGAGCATTGATAAGATCCCCCTCAGTCTGCTCTTCTCCAGCTGAACAGCCCCAGCTCCCTCAGCCTCTCCTCGTAGCAGAGATGCTCCAGCCCTCTGACCATCTCCATACCCCTCCGCTGGACTCTCTCCAGTAGTTCCTGGTCTGTCTTGAACTGGGGGCCCAGAACTGCCTACAGTTACTTCAGGTGTGGCCTCACCAGGGCAGTGCAGAGGGGGAGGAGAACCTCCCTCGACCTGCTGCCCACACTCTTCCTCACGCACCCCAGGTACCATCAATCTTCCTGGCCCCAAGGGCACATTGTTGGCTCACGGGGAACTTGGTGTCCCCCAGAACACCCAGGCCCTTCTCTGCAGAGCTGCTTTCCAGCAGGTCAGCCCCAGCCTGTACTGGTGCATGGGGTTATTCCTTCCGAGGTGCAGAACCCTGCACTTGCTGTTATTGAACTTCATGAGGTTCCTCTCCGCCCAGCTCTCCAGCCTGTCCAGGTCACACTGAATGGCAGCGCAGCTTTCTGGGGTATCGGCCACCCCTCCCAGTTTGGTGTCATCCTGAGGCAGAGGCCTTCAGGATTCCGCAGCTGTAGCTTCTCCCTTCCTCGAGCATCCATGTGTGTTGTGCCAATGTTGGCTGAGAAGCAGCCGTGAGCAGGGACAGAAGGTTCTCTCTTCCTCTGTTTCTCAGGAACATTCTTGGAAAAACAGGAAAGTCCATCCAGAAACCTGGGAGCTGGTAAATCCTGGCTCAGTCTCCTGAGGAGAACGAATGGGGGAAGTCACCAGGTGTCCTTCCAGCATCGCAGAACAATTCAGATTCAAAGGATCCTCTTGAGGTCTCTGGTCCATCCGTCCTGCTCCAAGCAGGGCTAACCTGAAAGTTGGAGATTCCTCAGGGCCTTTTGTATTCATGTTTTCGAGTCTTTTCAAGCACACAAACTCCCCCAGCTCTGTAAACATAACTGGGCTCCCTTCTCCTTGTGAAAATAATTCTCCTTATATCAAGTCAGGATTTCCCTTGTTGGAGCTGGTGGCTTTTATCTCTTACCCTTCTCCCTCCTCGTTTCTCCTGGTGTGGTGCTGGGGAACGCACACTAACAGCAGCAGGGTACTTTGGTGGGGCTCTGGGGGCAGTGCTGGGGGGGAACTGAACGTTCATTTGCTTTTGGAGGGAGGCAGAACCTCTTTGGAGAGCTTCTCCCTCCAGCTTGTGTTTCAACTCTGCAGAATCGTGGGGTATCCATTCCCTGGATGAACGCTAGGAGAGGGTTTTGTGCCTGTTCCCTGGAGTTTCTGGGAGCTGAGGTCGCTCCTCATCACACGTGTGCAATCTGTCAGTGCAGGTACCGTGTGGCTGCTCTGGGGGGTGTTTGTCCATTCCTGCTGCTTCCTACCTGCGTGTATCGGAGTCAGGAAGGAAGAACCACCACCAGGTCAGGAACTTTGTGGAGCACGGTTGTGTGTTTTAGCAGTTGATGTTTTCATCTCACAGTGATGGCATTGCCTGTATGGCTTGGGCTGGCCTTTCCTTACACTTTCAGGCAAACAGCACGTTGTGGCACCCCCAGGGCTCCCGGCCGGCGCCTGGGTGCTGGTTCAGCTGCAGCAGACATCCTGGTGGGGATGTTTGGCCAGGTGGAGGTGGCATTTCTAATAGTGGACATGTAGGAAAGTCAGTGGGAGTGCGGACGGGCCGTGAGCCAGGGCTGCCTCCTTGGCAGGGAGGAGCTGCTGCTGTCCCCGCCGGTGCTGGCACTGCCGGTGGGGCAGTCGGCTGCGGGTGCTCGCTTTTGGGGGTGCTGCAGGTGATGGGTGAGCCCAGCTCTGGGGTGCAGCTCCTGCCCAGCCTGGGCTGCTGCCACTGCGGGAAGCACTTGGGATGCTACTGGTGGGTTGCGTGCAGGTGTCTGGTGCTTACTGGGAGACACTGGGAGACACTGGGAGCTGGACTGCACCTGTAGTGCCCGCTACGCTCATTCATCGTGTTCACATTGGGGCATCAGCGCTGGGCAGTGATTTTATTTGCGATTTGAGCTTCAAGAGGCCCCTGGGTGAACCCCACGTTAGAGCCAGGGGTTCTCTAGGGTTTGTTTGGCCTCACGTGGGTGTTGGGGCTGTTCTGGCTTTGAAACCTGGGGGGTTTCTCCGTGCCCCCCTCGCTGGGTGTTGATGTCCCCAGGTCCCTTGCAGTGCTGTTTTCATCCGCCAGATGCGCGCAGTTGAGCCGCCTTGGCTCCGTTCCTGGGGATGAGGTCAGAGGATGGGGATTGGGGGACAGGATCAGCTGCTTTAGTGACGAGGGGCTGACGCAGCCTTCATCCTCCCCTGCAGCCCCCCCTGTCCCCCCCCCGTGACCTCCTTTTGCAGACAAAGAGGGGAAGTGCCGGCTGCGCGCGCATCCTCTGCACCGCTGGCACCCCCAGCCTCCCCCCTCCTTCTGTGCCCCCCTTCTTCCGTCCCCGCTCTGAACCTGGAAAAAACAGCTCAGCTCCCATTTCAAGGAGCCTTTGTCCTGCCAGACAGCTTTCTTTGGGAGATTTGTCTTTCTTTTTTCTGCCTGTGACAAGGCCATAATTGGGAGGGGGTCTCCATCTGCTGCTGGGGGGGAAGAGGGGGGGTTTGCAGAGAGAAATCACCTGCCCTGGCACACAAAGGCAGCACTCGCCCCCCCAGCCAGCACCACCAGCCTTTTGGGTGCTTGGTTATTAGGCAATTTGAGAGCAGGAGCAGTGATGAGCAGTGTTTTGTGCCAGTAAATGAAACAGGGATCTCTGGAGCATGGTGTAAGCCCCTCTCTGCACCCCACCCCTCTCCAGTGCCCCCCATTTCTGCGCCGTGGCTGTTGTGCTGCTGTAGTGCCCTCCTGCTCCTATGCCCCCCCAAGCCCCCTTCCCTGCTGGAATTACAGGCTCAGGTGCTGCCAGGCAGTGCCAGTGTACCCCTGTCCTGGGCTCCCCCAGAGCTCTGCCCGTCTCCATCACTCCTGCCCCGTGGCACCATCTCACCAGGCTGGGGTCCACCCTCATGTCTTGCTTTCCCAGCACTCCCAGACTGAGTCACCCAGGGTGTGCTGGGAAAACACCCATGTTGAGTAGCCCCAAAGCTATGTTTTGCAATTTTTTTCAGTCCCCCATTGCTCACGGTGTCCTGGCACTTCATCTTTTGGTGCCCTTTCATACATGGTGACACTGCAAAAACACCCGCTCATCTGCGTACCCCAGATGCTGATCCCCCTGCCCTGGCAGCCAGTTCCGACCTGCTGAGCTCCCTGCTGTCCCAGTGCCACCCTCCCTTCTCTCCTGCCACGCAGGGGGACATGCCCGTAGTTTTTGCAGCTGCAGAAATTACAGTGATAAAATCAAGCCTTCCTGGATGTCCCGCACCCAGGCGTGCTGCTGCGGCAGGAGCATCACCACAGAGCTCCAGCTTCAGGTCACCTTCCCCCTGATCCCACAAAAAGGACTGTTCTCTCCTAGAAAACACCCTTAAAGGTATTTTTGCAGGTAGTTATAAAGCCAGTGGGACTTTCTGTGTGCAGCTTTATGGCATGTAAGTGCTGGTACCCCAGAGCTTGCCAGGCTCTGTCCTTGCAGGCCAGATGGGTGCAGCTGTTGTGCTGAAATATGTGCTGGGCAGCCTATTTCTTGCTGAGTTTAGTCTCAGTTTTAGGATATTACCTGCTGTCACCTATATACGGGCTTTCTCTCTGTCTATTGTAGAATCACAGACTGGTTTGGGTTGGAAGGGACCTTAAAGACCATCTAGTTCCAACCCCCCTGCCACGGGCAGGGACACCTTCCACCAGACCAGGTTGCTCCAAGCCCCATCCAACCTGGCCTTGAACACTGCCAGGGAGGGGGCAGCCACAGCTTCTCTGGGCAACCTGGGCCAGGGTCTCACCACCCTCACAGCAAAGAATTTCTTCCCAATATCTCATCTCAGTCTCCCCTCTTTCAGTTTTTAACCGTTCCCCCTCGTCCTGTCACTCCATGCCCTTGTCAAAAGTCCCTCTCCAGCTTTCCTGTAGCCCCTTCAGGTGCTGGAAGGTGCTAGAAGGTCTCCCTGGAGCCTTCTCTTCTCCAGGCTGAACAGCCCCAGCTCTCTCAGCCTGTCTCCAGAGCAGAGGGGCTTCAGCCCTCTGAGCATCTTCTTGGCCTCCTCTGGACTCGCTCCAACAGCTCCGTGTCCTCCTTCTGATGGGGGCCCCAGAGCTGGATGCAGCACTGCAGGGGAGGTGTCTTTTCCTTTCATTTTTTTAAAAACTCCTCGCTTTTCTTCCTCATTCTCCTCAGTGTTTAAGTTACCACAAAGTCTTGGGATCCTGGATCTATTTGTGCTTTTTGTCTCATAGCTGAGTGATGCTTTTTGGTCCTTTACGAACCGATCCTGGGAAAACCTCCTGTGAATTTCACATGGGAATTTAAGCCTCTGATTGAGCTGGATTTGGCCCTGTGCTTACATATTCCTGGATGCTCAGGGAGCGGCGTGTAAGGTATCCTTGCATGTACCTTTTGGTCCCTGAACCTGTCCTAGGGACAGCATCTGGTCACCCCGCTTCAGGTGGATGCTGGTTCTTCCCCCCATGTCTGTCTTCAGCCCCTTGCTCCCATCCCTGGGCCTGGGCGTGTTCCCATGAGAGGTAACACCAGGTGTCGGGTGCTTACCCTGATGTGGAGCTAAATACAGATGAAATTTGGTGTTTTTTCTCAAACCTGGAAAAATATGTAAATGTGGAGTGTGGCAGCATTAGTTGTTGGGATTTGTATGCGTGAAACCTGCTGGTTTTAATACAAAATACTGTCCTTTTCCTAAGGATTGTGAATGTGATACAGTGAGGAAAAGCAGAGTGTAAATGGGGTGGTGGGGAGAGCTCAGGAGGTGACAAGGCTGCTGAAGGTTTTTTAAGCAAATATTGTGGCTATAACGACGATTTAACTGACCCAGTGAGGGCTGGTTGGGGTCTCTCTTTGGGGCTGGAGCAGGGCTGCAGAGCTGCTCCCCACCCCGAGCGGCTCGTCCAGCGGCAGAGGGTGCTCGTGCACCGCCGTGCAAATCCTTCTTTTCCCTCAGCCATCTTAGGCAAAGTGTTTTCCATCCCTGCAGTCTCCATTTTATGGTTCTGACGCAGAAAATAAAAAGCTCTGCAAAGGAGGCGGGGAGGAGAGGGGGGAGCCGGGACATGCCGAGGCAGAGCTTGGCGGCGGCTTTCTCGGCGCCGGGGCTGGGGGGAGGCAGCGAGCCCCGACTGGTACCCAGGGGGATGCAGAGCGAGGGGCTCTCTGAGGGGGGATGCCAGAATTGAGGAGGGGGAGGTCTGCAGAGAGAGGGGGTATTTCAGATTAAATGCTGCTTGGAGACCTCCCCCACCTGGCCCTGCCAAGCCCCCGAGGCTGGATGCTGCCCACCCACCCCCCCTCCCTCACTGCCACAGGATGCTCTAGCTCCAACAATGCTTTTTTTACCCCCCAGCTCTGTAGGAGGCTGAGCAGACCCCCCAGACTGCCTGGAAGCAGGATGGAGCTGTGGTTTCACTGCAGAGCTGCTCTTGTCCGGGCTCCCCACACGAGAGGGACTTTCCTGTTTTCATTGTTCAGCACTCTCAGATCTATTCTTGCTCATTTTTTCCTTCCTGCCTGTGCACGTTGAGGGGTGGGTTGTTGCCCCAGGTTTGTTACCAACAGCTCCAGGCAGTAGCACCTTTCCCAGCTGTGTGCAGAGCCCCAGGAGAGCTGCCCCCATGTGATATTGAGTAACTATTGTCAGCGTCTCTATTTGTAGTAACCATTTTTGTGTTATTCGTCACTGGGCAGCCTTTGTGCTGTGCAGCGGAGCGCTTCGGGGCGAGCAGGCATTGCCCAATCCAGGATATGAAGCAAGCCAACAATAAAACTGCTGGAGGCTCCTCCAACAGTGAAATTCACTGAACCAACCAAACAAGGATGCTGCGGGCTCGGAGATGGACTCACAAATCTGTGGTCCGCTCCTGGTCGCTGCCTCTTTGCTCTGCAGTGAACACAGCCCATCTCTCCCTTCCATGGTGGTTGGCAGGAGGCAGTTTTATGAACCTCTGTAGGGCTCCTGGGTTGGTTTGGGGTTTTTTTTCAGACTAAGGAGTACAGTTTAAGGGTTTACTTTTGTAAAAGTACCTGAGAACCAAATTGCAAGGTCCTCACCCTCACAGGTATGTGCACAGACATAGTAGCTGGCATAAATACATCCAACTAACTTCAAACCAGCTGAAGCTGCCAGCTCCAAAACCTGCTGGAGGTGCCCATTAAATACTTCACAATTTGGTCCAAGTCCATGAGCAAACTCGAACAAAAACCCCTGGGAAAGCTGACTTGTTTAAAGCCTGTTTAGATGAGTCTGCACAAGCAGCTCATCCATCAGTGAGAGGGAGGCGGGGGACATCCCTGCAGGGCTGCTCAGTGACTCCTTGTTACAGGAATTTATTCCTTCCACGTAGGTGAGTCCTGGTCACTCTTGTGCTTATCAAGTCCTAGGCCCGGTTTATTCTCAAGTTTTTACATCCCCTTTTGTTGCTTCCTTAGAAATGTGATTTTGCAGCTTGATGAAGCTCTTTGTTTTGCTCTTACCCAACTGCTCTGTGCCTTTTTTGTTTTCCTTCCCACAGCCAGGCACAAGGATGATTCTCAGGAAGATAATAAATGTCATAGGAGCCGCTGTGGTTTCTGGGGATAGTTAGATGAGTGTCTTTTCCTTTAAATATCCTAAGCTAAAGCTCCCTTTGTTTGTGATCTTGTGCATGCCCACATATACGAAAATAGGTCAGCGACTCTGTGCTGTCTGCTCGCTGGCCCGGGGCGTCAGCGCGTCTGCGGGAGGGGGCACGGAGGAGCGGCGCAGCCATAGGTCAGCTCCGAGGGAGGGATGCTCGGCCTCCCCTGCCTTGTTACCGGGCAGCGTGCTGCTTCGGGGGCTGGTGAGCAGGGGTGGGGGTGCTCCTGCAGCCCCTCACCCAGGGTGTGGAAGGATGAGCACCCGGTGGAGCTGCTTAGGTTGGGTTTTGGTGCTGCTTCTCCCCCTTCCCGCGGCTGGGGTATGGCAAGAAGGGGTGTTGTGGCTTTCATGGGCAGCCGAGGATGGGCACAGACCCCCCTGCTTATTCCAGCAATGATTTTTTTAGGCATCCAGGCTGTGGGATGCCTCAGTTAAAGGTGCAGGACAGGGTGCAAACCCTTCCCACACTCCTCTGTGCGAGTCCCAGGAGTGTTGGTGGGACTGTTGATGCTCCTGAAGAAGGGGGTGTCCGTGACAGCCTGGCTGGTGCAATGCAGAGGAGGGGGCCGTTAACAAGGGGCAAGACAGCCTAAGGACTGCGATGGTGCTGGGCATCTTTCAGTCACTCTTCCAGCACCAAACCCGCTGACACGTCTGCTGGAACACTTCCCCTCGTGCTGCTCCACAAATCCTTTGGCGTTCAGTGTCTCACCCCGAGCTTTGACGTGCGGGTGGATATAGGGGATAATGTCAGGCCTGAAGTCTCTGCATTAATTTAAGGCAATAGACGTCTTTAGTGAGGTTATCTCGCTCTTTTGGGGAGAGTCCCTTGTGTCCCTGTCTGTGAACACCCGGGAGAGCAGCGGTCTGACCTTGCCCTACCCCTTTGTAAAGAGATTTGCTGCATGGAGCAGCCAGAGCTTTGGTACTTATTAGGAGGGCAGTTCTGGTCAGCTATTGCATGAAGAAAAGGGATAACTCCTTCAACAGCTCATGGCTTAACCTGGGTTTGCTGTACTCAGAAGAGAAAGACCAAGAGGGTGAGAGAAGAGAGAACCTGCAAAGAAAAAAGGGGCAGGAGCTGCACTTGTTGGGTTTGAACAACCCTCTGCCTGTAGAACCAAGTCAGAAACCCCTTCCCTTTGGTGCTCATCAGGGAGTTGTTCCTAAAGTTTGACCTGTGCTGCTTCTTGAACCCTGGCAGATGTTTTCCTGAGGTTTCTCCACTTGCTTTATGAAAAGATCCAGACTGCTGCCCTGGAGCTGGCCGAGGCTGTGCTGAGCACTCGTGTGGTGCAGGTGAGTTTCTGTGCCAGCCCTTTAGTGTAAGGATGGGAGAGGCACATAGTCAGGGAGCTGTTTGTGCTCTGCATCTCTTGAGCTTCGCCCTGGTGCAGGTCCAGGCAGCTCTGGCCCACTGCTTTGTGCACTTCTCTTGCAGAACTTGCTCAAGCCGCTGCCACAGCTGCTGAAGCTCAGAAAAATGCAGGTCTGGCAGAGCATGAGCACTTTGGGATTCTGGTAGTGGCTTTTCCTCTAGTCAGACAAACAGAAAAATTGCATTTTTCCCTGTTCTGTTCCTTGTGTGATGCCCCACTCCACCTCCTGCTTCATGCTCCTCGCAGTGTCTCTGCCTTTCCCCTGTCTAGTGTTGCACAAAAGGTGACCAGACAGGCTAACACGCACCCCGGTCTGTTCTCAGGATCTGCTGCTAGTTGTAAACACCAAGTACAGCAGCAGAAGTTCCTATTTAGGGTGTGGGGAGGGGGCATAAATGAGAGAAAAGAGAGAAAAGGGAAAGGGAAAACTCTCCCCCGTGACCACCTGGGATGAGAAGCAGCAGGAGTCTCCCTGAACAAGCACTTTCTCCAGTGCAGCAAGGAGCCCCCCAACTACCTTTCCTAGTGACTCTTTAGGTCTTGCTCAGTCTCCCCATTGTCCCTCCTTAAGCTGAGAGTGTTAATTGGAGCAGGTTTGATGAGGTGCAGACGTTGCAGCGCTAATTGCCCATTAAGCTTAGTGCTGCCCATCCTGAGGTGAGGTTTAGTGGTTGCTTTAATGACCCTTGTCCCCTATTGTTGTTTACTGGGGGCCCTGGGGTGAGGTTTACAGATCCCAGCCCAAAGCCAGGGCAGGAAAAGGAAGATCAGCCCTGCCATCAGTGGTAATTAACTCTTCTATTCTAATTGCTTCCCACTGCAACACACACCCTACAGACCTGGGCTGCGGGGCTGTAAGTGAAAAGGGGCCTTGGGGCAGATAAGGGAGAGGCTTGAGCTTTACAGCTTATGGCACTGTGTAGGCTCAGGGTTAGTCTCAGGTCTAGGTCTTGTTTTTTAAGCCCCTACACGCTCTCAAGGTGACTGGAGAGTCTCTTCTGCCCGGTCTATCTGCTACACACTCTGCCTTGCAGCAGGAGTTTTATTTCTGTAGTCTCCTTTTCTTCCTCATCCTGCTTCCTGATAATATTTTTTTAGCATCCTTTTGACCAAACAGTGATGAATTTAAATTCTGTGCTTAATTTGTCAAGGAAAAAAAAGGCTGTGAATGTCTTTAACCTGCTTGGACAGCAGGAATTCTCTTTGGGCTGCTTTATACCAGCTTTATTACCTCAGTTTCCAAATAGGCTCACTCTGTTCCTTAGAGAAGGCGGCTTTATCATCTCACTTTGGTTTGGGGAGAGTCTTGATGAGTAAATTTTGGACTTGATGGATTTTTAAGATCCAAATTATATCTGTCCTTATATCTGTGTTCTGGAAAATCTGTGCTCCTTGTTCCGTATATATAAGCTTTTATAAAGTGTGTGGTTACTTGCGTTCACACCCCCCCCCCCCATCCCTGCTTTTTTTTAAAGGCAAGAAAAAAAAAAAAGAAGAGTTAAGAGCTCCCTATTTCTCTTCCCCAAGCACTTTGGGAAGATCTCAGTTGTCCTGTTTTTGAGACAAAAAACTCTGGGTTGTCCACATAGGAGAAATCTGATGTTTGAAATGCAAAAGCATCTGGTAAAACTCCAACAGAATAAGTCATTTTCTCCTGCCACGTTTAATTCCAAAAAAATAAAAATTTGGCTGTGCGATGCCAGGAGGAAAAAGTCCCATCAGGATTTTTTTCCCCCTTCAGTGCAAGACGTCTTCAAATTGTCAGATCTAAAAAGCCTCCTTTAGCAGAACCATTAAGTTTTCACAGTCCCTAGCCACCCTCACCACCCTTGCTGTGAGGGTGGTGAGACCCTGGCCCAGGTTGCCCAGAGAAGCTGTGGCTGCCCCCTCCCTGGCAGTGTTCAAGGCCAGGTTGGATGGGGCTTGGAGCAACCTGGTCTGGTGGAAGGTGTCCCTGCCTGTGGTGGGGGGTTGGAACTAGATGGTCTTTAAGGTCCCTTCCAACCCAAACCATTCTGTGATTCTGTGATTCTCCTTCCCAGTAGCTTGCCCGAGGATGGGATCTGAATGCAAAACTGCTCTGGAGACAAAACCTGCCTGTTACAGAATCCCAGACTGGTTGGGGTTAGAAGGCACCTCTGGAGATCACCCAGTCCAACCCCTGCCCAAGCAGGGTCACCCAGAGCACGTTGCACAGGGTTGCATCCAGGTGGCTTTTGAATATCTCCAGAGAAGAAGACTCCCTACCCTCCCTGGGCAGCCTGTGCCAGGGCTCTGGCACCCTCACAGCAAAGAAGTTTTTCCCCATATTGAACTTCCATCACAACAGTTCAGAACATCACAAACGTTCAGAAAACCCTTCAGGTTGCTGTAACAAGTTGGGAAGCAGCTCAAGTACCGAGCAGTTATTTTTCAGTAACTGCCTGTATTCACTCCTGTGGGAGCCCAAAAAGCAAAGGTCTCACCTAGCCAGCTTCTTCAGGGCCGTGCCCGTGCTGCTGCAGGACCCCGTGGCACGGAGGTGGTGACGGTCCCTTGACACTCGGTCAGTTGGTGCTCATCTCGGGAAGCATCTCTTCATCTCTAAACCCATCTTTACCCTCCCACTGATTTCTGTGCTTCTCGCTGTGTTGGACTCTAGCTCAGGACAGCAGGAAAAAAGTGCTTGATAAGTCTGGAGGCTGTGGGACCACAGGCCTCACTTCAATACTTTCTGCATTTGATCTTACGAGTGGGAGCTGGCAATGGCAAAGAAAAAGGATGCTGCCTGCCAGTCCTGGCGCCTGCACCATCCTGCACCGACTCCTTACCTGCTGCCTCTGCCATTAAGGCTTAATTTGGTTTATTTTTCTTGGTAGAGTGGGCCTGAGCGTGGTACAGTGTGTGGGCTCCCTCTGTTCAGCTAAAAGCAGGACCTAACAAGTGGGTCTCTGAGGGGGGGGTTGCTCTGGGATAGCCTGGGGACTCTGGAGCGGGTCTGTATGGAACTAGAGAAATCAGCTCTCTCAGGGAGCTGGTTGGTACCCCCTGGGTTTATTTCCCAGCCACCTGCATGGGGGTGGCTAGGAAAGACAGCCAGAGGATTTCCAGCACCTGGAAATACCTGCTGATCTTCTGGACAGTCCTGTTTTCCTGCCCGGTTTTGCTCACGACCAGCTCTGAAACACAAAGTCCTGGGAGCAGAAGTGCTCCCAGTGAAGGCGAGGTGTTTGCTGTGGCTTGGGGACAGGGGTTTGGATCCCGGCTGCTCTGAACAAAGACACTTTGGGCTCGTTGCTGTGCCTGCGGCTGCATCCCAAAGGTGCCTTATTTGTGGTGGTATCGTAGAAGCCTTTTCCCTGTTAGCGCTGTGGCCGTGCTGTACTGCGTGGGGTGGCAAAGGAAAGAAACACCAATGAAACGAGCGGATGTGATGCCTGGGAGGAAGGATACCTATTGTTCTGTCCTGTGATAAAAGGCTGATAGTGCTGAGTCAGTGTCCAGGGAGGAAGGAAAGCAGGAGGCAGCAGCAGGATGCGGAGTGCAGATGTATCCGTGTATCCATCCCCCAGACAGAGGATGAAAGCCCCCACACACCCACCTGGGGCTCTGCTCTTTGTCTTACCTGCTCTGATATTTACCTTCAGCTGAGAAGCCTCCTTCTAACATACAGTGACATCTCCAGTATGACTCTGTCCCACCCCTTGTCCCAGGCTGCTGAGCCAGCCCCACTGTGCTGCACTAGTCGGGCAGGTCGCTTCACAGGGTCTTTGCACGCATCTCTGGGTCTGTCTGTCTCTAAACAGCTTTAAATGACAGGTCCAAAGTCATAGAAGCACAGGACAGTTTGGGTTGGAAGGGACCTTAAAGCCCATCCAGTCCCAACCCCCTGCCATGGGCAGGGACACCTTCCACCAGACCAGGCTGCTCCCAGCCCCATCCAACCTGGCCTTGAACACTGCCAGGGAGGGGGCAGCCACAGCTTCTCTGGGCAACCTGGGCCAGGGTCTCACCACCCTCACAGCAAAGAATTTCTCCCTAAGATCTCATCTCAATCTCCCCTCTTTCAGTTTAAAACTGTTCCCCCTCGTCCCATCACTCCATGCCCTTGTCAAAAGCCCCTCTCCTGCTTTCCTGTAGTCCCTTCAGGCACTGGAAGGTGCTAGAAGGTCTCCCCGGAGCCTTTACTTCTCCAGGCTGAACAGCCCCAGCTCTCTCAGCCTGTCTCCAGAGCAGAGGTGCTCCAGCCCTCTGAGCATCTCCCTGGCCTCCTCTGGACTCACTCCAACAGCTCCGTGTCCTTCTTCTGTTGGTGCCCCCAGAGCTGGACGCAGCACTGCAGGGGGGGTCTCACGAGAGCGGAGCAGAGGGGCAGAATCCCCTCCCTCGCCCTGCTGGCCACGCTGCTGGGGATGCAGCCCAGGATGCGGTTGGCTTTCTGGGCTGCAAGTGCACATTGCCGGCTCATGGTGAGCTTCTCGTGAGCCACCTGAGAAAAAGTCACCATTTTATCTCATTTTAGAGACTGGAGGTTGTTGAAGCACGCAGACCTTTCCTGTCGTGTCCCACCCCTTACCAAACTACTGCAAAAAAAAAAACCAACAGAGGGGAGAACCTTGGTGCTGGCTTGGTGTAACTTGGTTTGTATTTACCCCGCAGAGCTCTCCCATCTGCCTGTGAAATACAAGTGCTCTCACTGAGTATGAGTGAGCTTTGCCCTTGCTCTGAGCACACAGCATCCAGGAGCAGAAAGGACCATGTTTCCTGGGAGATCTGCTGCCTGAAGCAGTTAATTGTCAGTGCATGGGGGTGACTGGCCTGGATCTAAACTGGGGGTGAGCCACGCTGCTGGCAGCGAGGACAGAGGCATCTTCAGGGGGTATGTCTGGAGTCCTGATGACAGTTGGAGGGTAGAAACTGTGCTCCTGCTTAAAGCAAATATTTTAGGAATGTCCTTCTCTATTTTTGTTGTCTTTTTTTTTTTTTTAGTGTCTGCTGAGAAACTGAAGAGAGGCTTAAACATGACAAAAGGACAAATCTTGAATGTGCAATGGAATATTCAGAACTTTCCAGCCAGCACAGATGAGAGTGACAAATTTGGGGGAAAAAATGACAATATCCTTTTGCTTTTAGGATGAAAAATGTTTCAAAGCGCGTGTGAGCTGTGGCAGAAGGGATCCATGGGTCTCGGTGAAGTTTGGAGAGGGAGAGGACAGAAGGTTCAACAAAGGCAAGTGTAGGGTCCTGCACCTCGGCAGGAATAACCCCACGCACCAGACCTGGGAGTTCTGGGGGACAACAAGTTCCCCACGAGCCAACAACGTGCCCTTGGGGCCAGGAAGGCCAGTGGTGTCCTGGGGTGCGTGAGGAAGAGTGTGGCCAGCAGGTCAAGGGAGGTTCTCCTGCCCCTCTACACGGCCCGGGTGAGGCCACATCTGGAGTAACTGTGTGCAGTGCTGGGCCCCCCCAGTTCAAGACAGACAAGGAGCTACTGGAGAGAGTCCAGCGGAGGGGTACGGAGATGGTCAGAGGGCTGGAGCATCTCTGCTGCAAGGAGAAGCTGAGGGAGCTGGGGCTGTTCAGCTGGAGAAGAGCAGACTGAGGGGGGATCTGATCAGTGCTTACAGATACCTCAGGGAGGGGTCAAGGGGATGGGGCCAGACTCTTCTCAGTGGTGCCCAGTGCCGGGACAAGGGGCAACGGGCACAAACTGAACCATGGGAAGTTCCATCTGAATATGAGGAAAATCTTCTTTGCTGTGAGGGTGCCAGAGCCCTGGCACAGGCTGCCCAGGGAGGGGGGGGAGGCTTTTAAATCTGTCCAGGGTTGGTGACTCCACCACTGCCCTGGGCAGCCTGTGCCAGCGCTTGACAGGCCTTTCAGTGAAGACATTGTCCCTGATCTCCAATCTAAACCTCCCCTGGCACAACTTGAGGCCGTTTCCTCTCATCCTGTCACTTGTTACCTGGGAGAAGAGACCGATCCCCCCCTCGCTACACCCTCCTTTCAGGCAGTTGTAGAGAGCGAGAAGGTCTCCCCTCAGCCTCCTTTTCTCCAGACTAAACCCCCCCAGGTCCCTCAGCCGCTCCTCATCACACTTGTGCTCCAGACCCTTCACCACCTTTGTTGCCCTTCTCTGGACTCGCTCCAGCACCTCAAGGTCTGTCTTGTAGTGAGGGGCCCAAAACTGCACCCAGGATTCGAGGTGCGGCCTCAGCAGTGCCGAGTCCAGGGGGATGATCCCTGCCCTAGTCCTGCTGGCCACACTAGTGCTGATACAAGCCAGGATGCTGGTGGCCTTCTTGGCCACCTGGGCACACTGCTGGCTCATATTCAGCCGCCATCGACCAACACCCCCAGGTCCTTTCCCACCAGGCACTTTCCAGCCACTCTTCCCCCAGCCTGTAGCGGTGCGGGGGGTTGTTGTGCCCCAAGTGCAGGACCCGACACTTGCCCTTGTTGACCCTCACACAGTGGCCTCGGCCCATGGATCCAGCCTGTCCAGACCCCTCTGCAGAGCCTCCTGCCCTCCAGCACATCAACACTCCTGCCCAGCTTGGTGTCATCTGCGAGCTGACTGAGGGGATTAGCGTCAGAGCTCTTCTCCCCCCTTCCCAAACCGTGCTGCCGTGCTCTGTTAGCGCAGGAGTCTGGCATTCACTCCTCTCTTCCAACCACACACGTTTCAGATTTCTTTGCAAATGTGTTTTAAAAGGGGGGAGGGAGAGAGGCCATAAAGTGTCTTACGAGCTTTCCCAGCGCTGTAGCCTGAAGCTGGGAGCACCTAAAGCAGGCACAGCTCTGGGGGATGCCTTGCCCTGACTCTGCAGACTCCAGTTCCTCATTCATCGCCCCCTCTGTGTCCCCACCTCTGAGTAAATGAATCCTCCAGCAGCAGGTACTCCTGCACCAGAGCTCTACTGCATTCTGAGAGCAGCGTGGACCTGACATCCCTCCCTTTGCCAGATGAATGGCAAAATCATGTTCTGGTGTTGCTGTTGTCCACTTTCTTTCCTAGCTCCATCCAATGCTCAGCTGTGACCCTGTCACTGTGTAATAAACAGCCATTTCCTTCACCTTGTTGCAACTTTACTATTAGGAAGTTAACGAGTTTAAGGTTGGAAGCCTCCTGACCTGCAGCTACTACAGGCACAGACCTGA
This sequence comes from Nyctibius grandis, assembly GCF_013368605.1. Taxonomy (NCBI): domain Eukaryota; kingdom Metazoa; phylum Chordata; class Aves; order Nyctibiiformes; family Nyctibiidae; genus Nyctibius; species Nyctibius grandis. The sequence continues at coordinate 7,162,952 of NC_090679.1, forward strand.
AAACCCACGCAAGTGACAAGTGACCCGTCTCAGCAGTTGGGGTTAGTTTGGATTCAGCCTCCTGCTTGGTCCAGGAGGTTAACGTGACTCTGCGAGCGCCCCGTGCTGTCCCCACAGCGTGGGCTTTCTCCCTTACCCTGCTCCCCGCTACCAGCTGCATTCTTTGCTTCCAACATCTGGACTCAATTACTGTCCCTCTCTCTTGATTTCCTGCCTCTTTGGGTTTCCTGAAACGCATCCCCTCCTCCTGGCAGCTTGAACTCCCGCAGTGAGATGCTTTGCAAGCTCTCACATTCCTCCCTCCCTCCCTCCCTCCTGCTGCTTTGCTGCCTCTAACAAAGTGGTCCTGATCCAGAGCACGCACAGCTCAGGCTGCAGACCCACGCTGTCCCTAGAGCTGAGCCCAGGAACCTCAAGGGCTCAGCTTGCCACAGCCAAACTAGCCAGCCCACTAAATGCATGGTCAGTGACTGGCAGGGCTGTGTCCCAGCTCTTCTGGACGGAGGTCCCCACCCTGTCTCAGCATCATTCCTAGATCACCCCGTAGTTTTCAGCCAACTGCTCCATTTCCAAGGCTTTAGGCTTTTTTCCTATTCCCTTCTGAGACCGTGGGCTTTCTGAGCCTCTGCGCTTTGAAAGGAGCATCAAACTGCTCTGGGTTTCTCCTGGGTGCTGTTTGGCTTCTTTCCCAGACATCTTCTCCTGCAGAAAAGCCGTGTGCCCAGGGCTTCTGCCTTTAAAAGCGTCTGAGGAGGAGGGGAGAGGGAGCCTTGGCTTCTGCCTTAGTGGTTCTTTCACCCCCTGCCTGCTGCTCTGGGGGGGCCCCCGGCACTGCAGCATCGGGGTGCTGGAAATCTTAAGCAATCTGAGCTCATTCAAGGGGCAGGAGGAGATGGAAACGGTTAAATCACGCAAACGAACAAGTTAATGATTTCCATCCCCTTGCTGGCGTGTTTGGGGTTGCGGAAGGGGGTCTGGCCAGCAGCTGTGCCAGCAATTGTAGCTCAAAAAAAGAGTATTTTCTTTCTGTGTCAGCTTTCATCCGTGGCCCCTTTGCATTCCCCTGACTCCCACAGATGCCAGAGTTTCCAGGGCTCCTGCTGCTGCCAGTCCCTGTGACTTTTCCCTCCCGTCCCCGGCGATGGAGTTAGATGATGGGGGGGATGAAGATGAAGGTGACACTGTTTGCATCCTGCCCCATCCTTCCCCGAGCAGAGGAGAGGCTTTTTCCTAGGATACAAGTGACTCAGCAGCACTTGCAAATGGAAGGAGAAGCTGCAGCTTCTGCACCTCTGACCCCAGGAGCGCAGGGGAGCAACGTAGGGTGCAAGACCCAACAAATAGCTGTGGCTGAGCTGTCCTGCAGTCAGGACATAAGGCTTACATATTGGTTTATGTATATATGGCTTATATATTGTTATATATTGTATAATAATCTGGATTATAATAAGCCTGGATGCTGTTCTGGCATCTAAGGTCACTGCACCCCAGCAACAGGAGCACAGGAATGGGGTGTCCCTGTGGCTCTTTGAGTTTCTGCTCGAGGGATGGTGCCCGTTCTCTCCCAGACCATTTCACTCACGAGGAGTAGTAACTCCTGAGGATCCCCTGGGTGCCAGAGCTCTGTTTACCCACTACCCAGAGAGCCCTTAGCATGATACCAGAGTAAACTCAGCGCTGCTTTTCTTCCCCGCAGCAGGAACACATCGGTTGAGCTCTGCCATCAGGAGCATCACCTTAAATGTGTAGCACTTCCCTGCTCGCCTTCTCCTGATGCCTTTTCCTACTGCAGGCAGTGGTGGAAGCAGGGAGAGGGAAAAGCCCAAACTTCTGGAATCAGGTAAAATATAAAGGGTGTTTAGAAGTCCTTGAGTACGCTAAAGTAAATGAAGCACAGAGATGAGGCAGGGACCCCAACTACCAGTGTCCCAACATCCTTCCTCAGCCTTCCAGTCCCGTTGTCTGGCTTGGGCTGAGTTCAGTCTGAAGTCCCTGTTGGGCCACCGGCCTGTCCCATCCACAGAGACCCTTCGTAGCAGCCCAAACCCTCCACCTGGGCTTGGCACAATTGGATGGGTGGGTGTAAGGAACTGGAAAGCCCTCATAGATGCCAATGGCTTAGTACTGTCACTCAAAACTTCTAGCCCCCATGTGTGAATTTGGACTGGTTGGATCTGAGAGGAGCATCTCTGCCAGCCAAAGTGTCCTGGTTTGGCCTAAAACAGACCAATTTTCCTTTCAGTGATTTTTACTTTCAGCTAAGCTACTTCTAAGTAACTGCACTTTCTGAAACCAGCTGCATGTGAGAAACCAAGGTCACTGCTAAATTCCTCACTGATCATGAGTGAAGAGCTGTAGGGGGGTCGCACCTGCAGGGAGGAGCGGACAGGGCAGGTGACCCAATATTGACCAACGAAGGTATTCCACCCCATACCCGTCATTCTCAGTACAAAGCGGGGGGATCACGAGGGTCTCGCTCTCTTTCTGCTATGGCCGGTGTCCAAAGAGGACTCTGTCCGTTTTCCTGCTGCCCCCAATCCCAATCCGGGCATCCCTGAATCAGTTCCTGTCCGTCGCTGGGCCCAGCCTGGACCTTCCCAGAGCCTGCCCTGCAGTGCCAGTGGGGTCGTGACCGTGATCGGGGGAGCTCGATCTTAGTTTTGTAGATATTTATATATATTTAATTATTTCCATTATTATTCTTATACTCTTTTTCATTATTATAGTTTATTAGAACTGTTTTAACTTTCCAACCCATAAGCTCTCTTCCTTTTCTCTTTTTCTTCCTCTTCTGATGGGGGGGAAGGAGGGGTAATAGAGAGCGTCGGCCATCAGTTTAATAGCCAGCCCACAGAATCCCAGCCTGGCTGGGGTGGGAAGGCACCTCTGGAGATCGCCCACTCCAACCCCTGCCCAAGCAGGGTCACCCAGAGCATGTTGCACGGGGTCGTGTCCAGGCGGGTTTGAATATCTCCAGAGAAGGAGACTCCCCCCTCCCTGGGCAGCCTGTCCCAGGGCTCTGGCACCCTCACAGCAAAGAAGTTTTTCCTCATATTCAGATGGAACTTCCCATGTTTCAGTTTGTGCCCGTTACCCCTTGTCCTGTCACTGGGCACGACTGAGAAGAGTCTGGCCCCATCCCCTTGACACCCGCCCCTGAGGTATCTGTGAGCATTAATAAGATCCCCCCTCAGTCTGCTCTTCTCCAGCTGAACAGCCCCAGCTCCCTCAGCCTCTCCTCGTAGCAGAGATGCTCCAGCCCTCTGACCCTCTCCGTACCCTCCGCTGGACTCTCTCCAGTAGCTCCTAGCCCAGCCTTAAACTGAGACACAAAGCCACAGTGATGGGTGTTGTGTCCCTCCTTGGAGCCCCCCAAACCTCTGGTGACTTGTAGGGTGTATACCTGCACCCTCAGTCCTCACAAGCTCCCTTCACTAGCCCAAAAGTCAGGTCTGGTAGCCAGGTTTTGTGCCCCAGGCTTCCCCCAACATGCTGGTGCTGCCCCTGCTCCCCTGAGCCGCGTTTCTGGGGTGCCGGGTGCCGCCAGCTCTGCCCGGCGTGGGCGATGCGGGTGAGGCTGGCGGGGGGGTGCCGGCAGGCGGCAGCCGTGCAGGCAGCACAGGCAGCTCCCGCAGATGGTTAATGGGATTTTATAGCTCTGGGATTCATCGGGAGCTGTTGCCACAGAAACAGAGATCCGCAGCGAGCCCGTGCAGTCGGCGTTAACCGCCTCGGCGCCGACGGCCGAGGGAGGACACACAGCCCCTGGAGGCTCCGCTTCAAGGCTGGTTGGGGGTGAGTTGTGCCTGGAGCTGGCAGCCCCCGCCTGGCTTTGCAGAGGCAGAGGGGATGAGCTGCTTGGTTTAGGGCTGGGAGTTTAGTGACCTCCTAAAATCTGTTCCTGTGCTGTTGGAGCACAAGGCTGTGCCCTGGGGGGGTGATGCAAGGGGGCTCCGTCTTCTGCCTGGGTGTCCTGGACCTCTCGTTTTCAAGCCTGGGAGATTCCTACACAAACAAGAGGGGACAGCAGGTGGGGACGGGTGCAGGTCTCCCATGGTTCCCAGCCAGGGAGGGGGGAGATGTCCTAGGGTGCCTGGTCCCAGCTCATCTCATCCTATGCTGCAGCTTGGACACCTCCTCTGGGTCTGTGGCTGGACAGGAGAGGGCACCGGTGCTGCGCTGCCACTGGGGTGGTGGCAGCACTTGTGTCACCCCTGCATATGGCTCCGGGAGGGGTGACATCCCTGTTGCTAGGGAGGGCGAGCAGCTGAGGCTGGGCTAATCTCCTTAGTGGCCTGAGCACCATCAGGAGAGTAAAAGGGAGATTAGAGGGCAGGGTGGCATTAGCAACCCTGGGGATGCTCATTGGAGAGGAGCAAGGAGACAACTGAGCTACGCAGAGAAGGAGGAAGACCCTGGGGGGAGATCAGCAGAGGAGCCAGAGGGGCCTCTGTCGCCAGCAGCAAATAACCCAACAACTGGGACCTCAGAGGAAGGGAAAGGCTTTAGCCAACATGCCCTAAAATCCTGGTGGAGCCATCCCCACCTCCTCCTCCCCCGAGAGGAAGGTGTTGCTGGGCAGTCTGGGTCCTCATCCATTCCCTCCCATGCAGAGCGGGGGAGGTGGATGCCTTCCCACCCCCCATCATACCCTTCCTTTGTCTTTTTGAAGGATTTTTGGATGCTTTTTTTCTTTTCCTTTTGCAGTTTGATGGTGCATTTGAAATTATTTTTATTAGAGAAAAAAGAAAGCAAATGGTATCTATGTAAAATTAATCTGAACAGGACAGACCCTGAAAAGAAGCATAATTTTAGCATTAAATTTTATTGAAGTTCTTAGCTATAAACCACGTGTGGTGAAGCAATGGGGAAAAGGACCTCACTTCCCATTTTTTGGAAACACAGAATCCCAGACTGGTTTGGGTGGGAAGGGACCTTAAAGACCATCCTGTTCCAACCCCCCTGCCACGGGCAGGGACACCTTCCACCGGACGAGGTTGCTCCAAGCCCCATCCAACCTGGCCTTGAACACTACCAGGGAGGGGGCAGCCACAGCTTCTCTGGGCAACCTGGGCCAGGGTCTCACCACCCTCAAAGCAAAGAATTTCTTCCTAATATCTCATCTCAATCTCCCTCTTTCACTTTAAAACCATTCCCCCTCGTCCTGTCACTCCATGCCCTCGTAAAAAGCCCCTCTCCTGCTTTCCTGTAGCCCCTTCAGGTACTGGAAGGTGCTAGAAGGTCTCCCAAACATGATCAATAATATTATAAAGAGATACGTAATTGTTCACTTTACATTTTAGCTTGTGTAGGAACCTCAGGAGAAACCTTAACTTTGACATGCAGAAGCATTGGTTAAACACTATCTGCATGAAAACATTCCCTCAAAGCATATAGAGAGTGAAGAGAAAACCACTGGATCTCACCCCACACCCAAGAGACATGGAGGAACAGGCCATGGAATATTTATTGTCCCTTTCCATGATACAAGTGGCAAAAGAGGTTATTTTCTGTAGCAGAGTAGGGCGTGAGGCTGCTGCTCACAAACCCTCCGTGAAGGAGTCCAGGTGCTGGGCTCCATTCCCTGTTCCTGCTACATGGGTGTCACAGGGTCCTGTGGTTTCTCTTGCAGGTGGCTGACAGGACCGGAGTGATGGGTGTTTTACAGGAAACCTTTCAGCTGGAGCAGGGCAGGGTAGGTGCTGCTCACCAGGCTCTGCCACCTCAGCATTTCTTCCCCCAGGAAGCTCCAGGGCTGGTAAGGAAAGGACAAAAAATGGTGCCTACTATCACTACTTGGTGTTTGTTCCTTCCTCTCAGCTGCCAAGGAAACCATGGCGTGGTTCACATACCCGGCTGGTATTGCTGCAGTTGCTGATGTGTTATGTCCTTTTAATCCATATCCAAAAAAGCTTCTCCACCCCTCTGTTCATGCTGGCTCACACAGCACCTTTTTCCCTGTGCCCTCCCGCCTGCCGTCGTCTGTTCTCCCACCCAGGGATGTGGACCAGGGCTCCAGACTTCTTAGAATCACAGAATGGTTTGGGTTGGAAGGGACCTTAAAGACCATCTAGTCCAACCCCCTGCAGTAAGCAGGGACATCTTCAACTAGATCAGGTTGCTCAGAGCCCTGTCCAACCTGATCTTGAATGTTTCCAGGGATAGGGCATCTACCACCTCTCTGGGCAACCTCTGCCAGTGTCTCACCACCCTCATCGTAAAAAATTTCTTTCTTGTATCCAGTCTGAATCTCCCCTCTTTTAGTTTAAGACCATTGCCTCTTGTCCTACCTCAACAGGCCCTGCTAAAAAGGTGGTCTTCCAGGCTGAGGAAGCAGCATCGTACCTTTTATGTGCGTGAGTGTGGTTGAGAGAGGACTGTTACACTTCTGCCAGAAAGACTTGCAAAGAGATGGAGAGAGTCGAGGTGGTAGTGGGATATATGGAGATACCTCCAGGTGCCAGCAGCTGCAGGAAAAGATAGAGAGAAGGGGCTTGTGCCATGTTAGGGGCAGAAGGAAGAGAGATCAAGAGGGTTTGGAAAAGGAGACAGCTTGGAAACAGGTTCAGGAATGACGTGGTTTGAGGAGAACAGTGTGAAGGACATGAAGGGGGCCTACAGGAAAGCAGGACAGGGGCTTTTTACAAGGGCATGGAGTGGCAGGACAAGGGGGAACGGTTTTAAACTGAAAGAGGGGAGATTGAGATGAGATATGAGGAAGAAATTCTTTGGTGTGAGGGTGGTGAGACCCTGGCCCAGGTTGCCCAGAGAAGCTGTGGCTGCCCCCTCCCTGGCAGTGTTCAAGGCCAGGTTGGATGGGGCTTGGAGCAACCTGGTCTGGTGGAAGGTGTCCCTGCCCATGGCAGGGGACTGGAACGAGATGGGCTTTAAGGTCCCTTCCCACCCAAACCATTCTGTGATTCTATGAAGGGGGTGTTAGAGGAGCTTCTGTGCTGTTGGAAGTGGTCCCTGTATGGGAGATTCTGGGTACAGGGGATGTGATGGGCTCAGGGTGGAAGAGCAAGCAGAGGAAAACAGGACCCAAAGTGGGAGTGAGGACACGTGGTGCTAATTCTGTGCCACAGAAGTGGCTGCAAGCCAGTGACCAGACCAGAGGAGTGAGGGAGGAAGATCTCTCAGCCAAAGCAGAGATGTAGATGAGATGAAGCTACAACTTTTCTGTCTCAAATATAGGAGGAGGAGGGTCAGGAGAAGCATGGAGAGAAATCTCCAATTCAGTTTCAGCAGCCTGCAGTGGGATGTTTGCTCATCTTTTACCTGCAGCAAGGGGCAGGGATCTGAAGTAACGGGCTCTTCTGCCTTTTGGCCTCAGCTGGGTCCAAGGCTGATTCGTGGTTAGCGTAGCCTTGCTGCCCCGTCAGCCCCTGACCAGCTTGGTGTCTGTGTGGCCAACATGTCCTGGTGCTGTAGGACATGCAGGGCCCTGTGGTCCTCCACCGGTGACGGGACCGTAGCTGTGAGCAGCAGCAGCCCAGAACCTGTAGGTACGTCTGACCACGGCCCGGCGTATGCTCCCGTACGCCACCTCGACTGTTGGTGACAGTGCGCCCTGTGGCCCGTTGACATCTCCCCGACTTGGTTTCACCCCTCTGGCCCTTCCCCAGAGCAGCACTGTCTGCTCTGATTGCAGGAAGCTCTTCTGATGCAATCAAAACCCCAGAGGGGACACTTGCCGTTTCAGACCCAGCTTCCCTTGGAGGAGGAGAAGGAGGAGGATTTCCCTTCCCACACTTGCAAAAACAAGGGGCCTGACTCACTGCCTAGAGGTTACAAGGACCAGGAGGGCCTTAGGCCACGCTCATGGGGTAGGAGCAGGCAGGGGGTCCTGGGCACTCTGCCTGTCACCGTGGGATCTCTGTCCCCTGCCCTCTGGGTTTTCCCATTTTTTGCCCTTTTTTTGCCCCTTTTCTGAGGTGATTTCAGTATCTGTGTGCTCCTGTCATGGTTCAACCCCGGCAGGCAGCTGGACACCACCAGCCTCTAAACAGCCGAACACCTGCCTGCCCATGGGAAGGGGGGAATAAATTCCCTATTTTGCTTTGCTTGCGCACTTTTACCTGTTAATCCTTTATTTCAACCCTCACCCTTCCGCTTCTGCCCCCATCCCGCTGCAGGGGAGCGACTGAGCAGCTGCGTGGGGCTGAGCTGCCCACCGAGGTGAACCCCCAGCAGGTCCCAAGCCTGGGCTGGTTTTGGCGTTGCCACGCGGCGCTCCAGGAGCCCGTGTTTGCAGAGGAGCCGGTGCTTCTCTGAGTCCTCCTCCCTGTGAGCCTCCTGCCTGGTGCTTTGTGGTCCCCAGGAGCTCTCCCAGGGGGACACATTGTGCTTCTCCATCACCCCACTACCAGTTGTCAGGACGTTTCTCCGTGCCCCGTCACGGCTGCCGAGGAAGACAAGGAGCTCAGCGTGTGAGCCTTGTCAGCTCTGATCTCCGACTCCCGGCCTGCCTGGGCAGCTGTGGCTATTCAGTCACCAGCAGCTCCATCCCTAGACTGGAAAGGAATGGGAAAAGCCACCGGGCTTCTGCTTAATACCTTAAAGGACCCGTTGTGGGGGAGCGAGGTCAGAGAAAGGGGAGTGCTGCAGCCAGCTCATTGAGAACGGCATGTGGACCATGGCAGGACACACACACAATAGCTCAGTGTCCTCCTCCAGTCTGGCTCGGCCCTTGTCCTACCCTCAGAGCTTCAGCTGGATGATTCAGAATTGGTTTGTGGTCGAAGTGACTCAACCGGTGTCCTTTGCTGTCGCCTCGACGTCATGCCTGTGCCATCTGCTCGCACAAAGCGAAGGCAGAAAATCAGTTGTGAATCCATCCCTCCCCCCATGAGCTCACTGCTGGCCTGGGTATCCGAAGGAAAGAGAGCAGGGGTTGAGCTGGACTGGATGCAAGGGGACCCTCCCAGGCAACCAGCAATAGGACAAGAGGACACAGCCTCAAGCTTCACCAGGGGAGGGTCAGGTTGGACATTAGGAAGCATTTCTTCTCAGCAAGGGTCATTAGCCATTGGAAGGGGCATGGTTTTCCAGCCTGGTGATCCCTTGGTGAAGCCATAAATACTCATTGCCCAAAATAATATGAGTCCAGAGGAGGCCATGGAGATGCTCAGAGGGCTGGAGCACCTCTGCTATGGAGACAGGCTGAGAGAGTTGGGGCTGTTCAGCCTGGAGAAGAGAAGGCTCCAGGGAGACCTTCTAGCACCTTCCAGTACCTGAAGGGGCTACAGGAAAGCGGGAGAGGGACTTTTTACAAGGGCATGGAGTGACAGGACGAGGGGGAACGGTTTTAGACTGAAAGAGGGGAGATTTAGATGAGATATGAGGAAGAAATTCTTTGCTGTGAGGGTGGTGAGACCCTGGCCCAGGTTGCCCAGAGAAGCTGTGGCTGCCCCCTCCCTGGCAGTGTTCAAGGCCAGGTTGGATGGGGCTTGGAACAACCTGGTCTGGTGGAAGGTGTCCCTGCCCGTGGTAGGGGGGTTGGAACGAGATGGTCTTTAAGGTCCCTTCCAACTCAAACCAGTCTGTGATTCTATTAATGTTCAGTAGCTCCAGTGTTTTCCTGTTGTCCGGCTACTGATGACAGTGACATGAGAAGTCAGTCGATAAAGCCCACCTGGATTTCCAGAGGGGTCTTTTGCAGTGTCCTAAAGAAGCCAAGCTCCCGTGGGATGAGCGGGGAGGTTCCTACATGACTGCTAACGCATTATTTAAGAGGCTAAAAGGCAGGAAACAAAATCCATCAGGAATACTGTGAATAATAGGAGTATTTCTGACATTATTTCAGTAGGAAAAAAACAAAAGACTGACTGTGAAGGGCTGCAGAAGGAGCTCACCTGGGTGCTCGGTGGCTTGTAGCATCTCAAAGGTGTTGTCTTGCCCTCGGTGCCTTTCCCTTTTAACTCCGTGAGCAGGGAGGATGCTCCAAGCTGCCCATTGCCCCTTGGAGTGAAACACGGGGTTTACGAGATGTCTGTGGCAACGTCAGTGGTAGTTAAAACCCAAAGTCTCCATCTGAGAACTAGGAATCGCTGGGAAAGGAAGGAGAGGAAGGAAAAGCAACCCCAGCAGTGGCTTGTTTGTGCTCTATTTTGTGCTGCCTGCAGTTGTGGTTCCCCTGCCCGAGGAGGGACGTGCTAAGCTAGCAAAGGCGCAGAGGGAGATGGCTGGGTAGACCTGAGGCTGCTTAACCCAGAAAAGGGGCACGAAGGAGGCATGAAATTACAAACCTGGAGATGTTTGTCTCTTCCACAAGAGCTTGAATGAAGCTGGGAGGGGCAGGCTGAAATGCCAAGCTGTGGTTTCGCAGCCCTCCTCGTTACAGGATGTTGCGGATGCTCATGGTTTATGCGGGTTAAAAAAAGCACCCGAATACATTTATGGAGGAAAAAGGTGGGAGGATGTGAGAAAATTCACTGGGTGAGCAAGGTGAGAGGGTGTCAGTGGGGGTGGGAGGGATATTTGGGACCTGCAAGGAGCGGAGGTGGAGGGAGGGAGGGAGCAGTCTGCTGGGGTCGTGCAGGGTGTTTGAGCTGGGCTGCGGGAGGAGGAGGGCTCTGCCCGGAGCAGCGAGAAGCTGCTGCTGTGGGTTAGGGCTCAGAGAGGGGCTGGGGGCTGTGGGAGAGGCAGGGTGCAGGGTGAGGGCCTGGGGGGAGACAGGGCTGCAGGATCAGAGGAGGGTTTGCAGAGGAAGGAGGACAAGAAGCGCATTGAGTACAGCCTCCTGCTTGCTTTCAGCTCGCTCCAGCTATGCTACGGTCCAGCTGGCAGCTGGGGGGACATCTCCCCCCCTCCTCTCTGCTGTAGCCCCAAGGGGATCAGTGCACAAAGCCGGCCAGCTCTGAATGCGCCCTGTGTTGTCTGTGCAAACCACATGCTTCATCCCCGCTCGCTGCCCGACCGAGATGGGAGAACAGCTCTCACACAACCCTGAGACCACCCAAAGGGGCTGTGACCCACTAGCACCCACACAGGGTCCACACAGCAGGGTCCAGCTCCAAAAAACGCCCACCCTGCACAAGGGACATCTTGCCAGCAGACCTGGAAGGGGAAGGGAGATGGTCGATGGCTGGAGGCTGTCGGTCCCTACTCAGCCAGGCTCTGCGCGTGATCTGCGTGCGTCAGACCTGCTGTGCACAAGGCAGAAGCGCTGTCCTGGCCCTATCTGGGACACAGCCCGTGTTCCTCTCGCTTTTCTGGTTTATGGGGTGAGGGACAGACCCGTCAGTGATGTCTCCTGCCGGCTGCGCTGCTGGTGAAAGGGACTCTGTGTGGGGCTGCGGTGCAGGGCAGGGAGAGGCAGACGTGACAAGGAGAAGTGAGGGGTAGTCCCAGGGGTGCTCCAGGGCATGGAGGAGGTGGGTGCTGGGTTGATGATAGTTAGTAGAGTCTCCAAAAGGCCTTTAAATCCTACACCAGAGCCTATAGCTCGTCTCCTCCACACCGTTTCGCGTGCCTTGCCCTGGGTGTTTCACAAGCGAGGATGGCAGCGGGAAGGGTTTTCAGTCCTGAAAGAGTTAATTGCTCATGCCTGCAGCGTCTGGGCTGTAATTCAGCTGCTGCTTTATACTCCTGAGCGGGTCCCCTCCCTTCTGCCGTCCCCTCCCAGTCATAAAAAATACATCTTCGGAGGCACTGAAGGCAGGAGGGTGTGCGTGGCCGTGCCGGTGCCTGCGGCCGTGCCGGTGGCCACGCTGGCCACGCTCGCCCCGTGCCCTCTTCCACTGGTGCTTGATGGCTGCTCTGGTTCGGGGCTGCCGAGCTGGAGGAGCTCAGGCTTTGGGCTCTAAAGGCTTCTCAAGGGTGGGCGCTGTCTGGGCCGCGTTATGGGGACGCCAGCGCTCGGCTGTGTCTAGAGGGCGATGCCGGGCTCATATGGAGGAGGCCAAAGCACGGTGGGGGGACACAGGGGCTGTGATCCCCTGCCGGCACAACCCCACAAGAGCCTGGCAGGAGCACCTCCATTACACCACCACTGTCCTCTCCAGTGGGGTGCACGGGGACCTCCTAAGGAGGTTGTGTCCTGAGGTGCTGAGTCCCATTTGGGTCACAGTGTTGCCCATCAGGGAGTTACACCTGCTGCCTGGAGCTGGGGTGAAGGCAGGTGGAGGCCTGAACCCTTAACCCTGGACTCCATGGTGGTAACCTCTCGGTTGCCCAGTGTCCTGAGGTCAGGTAGCTCCTCCAGCCCAGCCGGCCACTGCCCCAGAGGAACGTGGTCTGGGTCAGAGCTGACCTGGAGGTGCTTCCCCCCTGTATTTAACAACGCCTTGTTTTCAGAACCAAGCAAGACCCCCCAAAGCTGGGGAGAAGGCAAGAGATGGAGGAATCCTGGAGGAGACCATGGAGATCATCAGCTGCTTGAGCTAGACGTTGACCCTGGACAACGGCAGAAAACTGCTGGACCTGCGAGAGCTTTCAGTAAGTAAAATGAACTTTCACTCTGGGGTCTGTGCATGGCTGTGAAGGGTAATTTATTCTTCTTCTTGCTCTTGGGGCTGTTTGTGCCGGTTTTGTGTCATTTCAGCTCTCCTGTCCAGTCTTTGGTCTGCCCCTGCCTGAAGGGTCAAAGGCTTCAGCCAAGGGGAGGGACATCACCTGCAGTTCTCGTGCTGGAGCAGACTGGGCAGAAAGGCAGGGACAGAGAGTAAAGCCACAGCCCTCCCTACACAGAGCTCAGTGCTGGGGTGCCAAAGGAGGGACCCCAGGGCTTGTCTTGCAGGGTGCTGGCTCTTGGTGGGACCAGCTCTGCCCCAGATTGTGGCTTCCAGGTGTTGAGTTGATTCCTTGTTCTAAAGTAATGTATTTGTAACATTGAATTAATGGCATGATCCATAACAGCCCAGCACCATCTGGGACCAGCACAGAGCTCGGCTACTGTCGTGTCCCTGCAGGGGGAGGCAGGCTGATCCCAGCCCAAGTAGGAGCTGGGGGCACCAGGAGGGTGGAGAAGGCAATAGGGTGGCTGGGAATGCTCTTGGAGAGAAGGCAGGTTGGCACCCTCTGATCTGGGAGAGCTATCCAGGGAGGGGGAAGCCAGCACAGGGGGTGCAGCAGGGTCTGGGGGCCTTTCAGCATGGCTGGGGTCACCTAGGACAGGGCAGGCTCTTTCCTACGGGAGCCTGTGCCCACCCCAGCGCTACTGGGAGCACTGGTCCCTCCTGGGGTCATGCCAAGCCTTTGCAGCTTTTAGTTTTAATGTACTTTTACGCTCAATAATAACACAGCTCTATTTTCTGTAGCGTTTCAAGCATTCCTGGGGCTTGTTATCAAGTGTTCCTCGGGCGAGCCGAGGAGAGCCTGTGCCAGGTCAGCCTGGCAGTCCCCACGGCACGTGGCACGGCCACTGGTCCCCTCAGGGTGGTGGCTGCGCTCACGGGGCTCTGTGCAGGGCACGGTGCCTGCTCCCTGCTTTGAATGAACTTCCAGTCTATTATCTCGCTCCCACCCCAGGTGCCCAGCTCCGGTGTGCCAACCCAGCGGTGCACAAACCGGGGGTAATGACAGCGAGTGAGCGGCTGCGGAGGGGCCCTCAGGAGAGGTAGGTGCGTGCCTGTACGCAAGGGTTGGTGCTTCAAGGAGGAAAACACTGCTTGAGGAGAGGAGAGGAGAGGAGAGGAGAGGAGAGGAGAGGAGAGGAGAGGAGAGGAGAGGAGAGGAGAGGAGAGGAGAGGAGAGGAGAGGAGAGGAGAGGAGTTACCCTGGTTCAGCCTCAAGCGGCTGGGTGGGCAGGATGGTGCTGGCTGTGGTCCAGGGACTCCCCATAACCCAGGAGCCCACAAGGAGCAAGGCTTGACCCCTTCCGCTGGCACCCACCCGCCCCTTGTCCCCAGGAAGGGATGAGGGAAGCAGAAAGGGCAGGTGAGACAGTTCAGGTGTTGCTCCCTCTGCCTTCTCGCCACCTGGGGCATCGCAGGGCTCCCTGCAGGGCTGAGCCCCCTGTCACCCTGCATCGGGGGGTGAGGGGCTCTGCCAGGCTGACGGCTGCGTGCCCAGGGAGGAGAAAGCTGCAAAATGAAAGAGAAATCGGGATATGGGAGCTGCACCCGGGCCAGCCTGGAGCTTTGCCTGAGAGCTTTTATTTTCCTGTAACGGTTCCCTTAATACAGAGCCTTTTGTCCTGGCTTTGCAGCTGTGAGAGTGATGCTCTGGCAGCGCTGCGTTATCGTGACAGTTTGTAGGTACAAAAGATGGAGAAATAAACATTAATTTGGGTACAAAAATGTTATCTTGACTTCCTTTGCCTCCAGATCGTAACTTTGGTGGTGTGGAGACGAACCTGGAGCCTTGTGGCGCTGAGCAGGGACCTCGTTCAGGCTGGGGTGGGCTGCTGGGGAGCTGGAGCAGCGTCGTGGTGGGCTGGGGGCTGCCACCATGTCCCAGGAGGAGGCGGCAAGTCCTGTTCCCTGCACAGAAAATCACAGGGTCTGGTGCCTGAAAGCCCAGATGGGGAGTGGGCTCCAGGGGAATGGACGTGTCCCTCCTGCCCAAATGTCACCTGGGCTGGAAGCCAGGTGGGTGGGAAGCTGCTGAGGACAGGAGCCACCCTCGCTGTCTGGACTTGCCACGATGGGTATTCCCCGGGGATAAAACAGTAAGCAGAGCTCTGGTCACACCACTGGAGCTTTTCTTGTCCCCAAAGGTGTACCGTACCCGTGTGGCAGCTCTGTGAGAGCAGTGTCCCTCCTGGTGACCCCACAAAGGGGTCCTCCAGCCCTTGCTCTCATGTGAGCAGCACCAGCCTGGCCACCAGCTGATTTTAGAGGTCGAGCCAGCCAGAAATCGGCCGGGCTGCAGCTCCCTGCTGCTCTGCTGGGATGAAGGATGCTTTCTCCCAGATGGCCACTTCAGAAGGACAAATGCTTTGCCACGTGCTGGTGGCCCTGGCTTGGTGGCACAGGAGGAGTTTGTCCTTGTGACTGGTTCTGTGGGTGGGACTGGAGCCGAGGGCGAAAGGCTGCATCCTTCGCCCATGGATAACCAAGCCCAGGCTGGGTTCCTCCTCCTGGGGCCAAGTGCACGTTGCAGCAGCTGTTCTGGTACTGAAGTCCTGATGGCTTCTCATGGTAGGTGCCCCACAGGGCCTCCAAATCCCCACTGCGGTCAGCCCCATCCCCTCCCACCCAGGGCAGCGCTGCCTTTACCCCATGCTCGCAGCAGGGAGCAGCCCCTGCTCCCCTCCCTGCCACTTTGGGTTTAGAAAGGTGGTGCTGGGACATCACCAAGGGGGTTCCTCAGCATCCCCTGGAGCTGCTCCAGCCCTTCCTGCCACCAGCATCTCCTCCTCATTCTCAATCCTCTCCCATGTCTTCCCCATCCCCCCCACAGGCACAATCTTGGGGGGACACGGCCACCAGCCAGGCCTGTGTCCCAAAACATCCCTACCTCTTCCCCAGCCCTCTTCTCTCTTCGAGGTGTCTCCGTTGCTGCAGAGGGTGTGGGATGGGGCCAGCGCCGCCGCTGGCTCCACGGGGCTTTCGGGAGCTGGTCCCTGTGGTCATGGACACACAGGGGGCTGCGGGGATAAAAATGAGGGCAGAGACCTGATTATTGCCCTAGTTTGTGTCAAATCTCTGGTTTGGGTTTTTTTTTAGCAGCCTTTTGATGAGCTTGTCAATGACAAGTTGCTAACTGGGGAGCGGGAGACCCTCAACTGGGGCAGTGGGGTGGGGAGCGGGGTCTCCCGGGGCACCCCACAGCTCAACGCACTTGAGTTGTTCTGCAAAAATGTGAAAAAAAAGAACTGTGATAAAATAATTGTCTAAACCTGGGACTGGGCGTGAGCAGAGGGACCAGGGGATGGAGGAAAGCCGGGCTGGGGGGGCCTCAGAGAGGGCTGATGCTGGGTGAGGGGGTGGGGACAACCCAAAGCTCTGCAGGGGCCAGCAGCCACCCCGGGAGCTGCAGTGGGGAGAAGGGCCTCATCGCCCTGGGGGGCTGGAGCGGGGGGTGGGATAGCTGGTTCCCAACAGCGTGAGGCACCCGCCAGCACTGTGTGGAGCAGCGGGCTCCAGATTTTTCTATTGCTTCCCCCCAATATATTTATTGAATTATAAATCACCTACACGTATGACTGGGCTGAAACATTGTGAAGCACAAACTAAAACAGAAATCAAAAAGGATGGAGCAGAGATGAAAAAAGCGTTATTTTTAAAGTATTTTTTTTATTTATTAACGGTATAACAAATATTTTCTTCCCACATCCCAGTGGACTATCTCATGCACCCCACTCTGGGGACCACGGGCTGGGAGGGGGCCAGCCCAACGCCCCCCATCTGGCACCTACCAGCTCCTTCCCGCCTCCCCGGATGCTTCCTCCGTACAAAGCAGCTTTGTCTGCCTCTTCCTCTTCCTCTCCTCCCGTCTGGCCGCTCTCCCTCCCTGGCGCCCGTCCCCTCTCCCTCTGCAGCGCAAGGACCCTCCTTCTCTATTTATCTCTGGGGAGGGGGTCCAAGCCCCCCGTTGCCCCATTGCACCTCAGGGGGACCCACCCTGGCTCTGCCCTGGTCCCGAGGTGATGGGGGGGTGTCAGGGTCCCCACCCCGCCGGCCCTGGCACCCATCCACATCCTGGGGACCAGTCGTGCAGCTGCCGCCAGACGAGCTGTGGGTTCACCCAGGAGGGGCCCCCCCCAAATCCCACATGTCGTGAGCCCTGTGGCAGAGGAGAGCAGGTCCTCGGGACACGTCTCTGCTCCCCAGCCTGAAACTGGCAGCAGCTTCCCAACCCTGGCCAGTGGGATGTGCCTGGCACCATGCCACCCGTGTCCCTGTCCCCTGCGAGGGGGACATACCCCATCACGGTTGTCTCCAGTCCCCTTCCTGCTCCCAGCCACACACCGGCAAAGCCCTGGGTGGTTTGGCTCAGCCCAGCTGCCCATTCTCATGGAGAGGTTGCCAAAACCCCTCTCCCCACGCTGGCCATGGCCACTCTGGGAGAAGGGCCAGCAGCGCTGGGCACAGGCAGCCCCTGCCCATTGCTGTGTGCTGCCAGAGGAACATTTTGGCCGGGAGTGGCTTTTCTTGACTTTTTTCCCTTTGGCTGGTGGTTTCCCAAAGCGCTGCCTTTGCCCAAGCTCCCTGGGAGCTGGGGCATCCAGGAGGGAATTAGCCCTGCCTGGCTGTGTGCCACCAAGGACTCCCCAGGGATGGGCTTGGGGGGGGCCAGCACTGGGCTCTGGGGTGTTCCTGACTGCAGGGGCAGCGTCAGACCCAGGGACCAAGCGCATGGGCTGGCTCCTCCACCAGCACCTCGGTGATGGTGACCCTGGCAGGTCCCACCCACAGCATCACAGGGGCCCCAGCAAGTTCCAGCAGAGCAGACATCATGGCCTGGCAGCAGTGCCCACAGCATCTCCCCCCTCCACCCGGTTTGCCTTCATCCCACCTGGCATCCTTCCCCTTCCTCCCCCTCCCATCTCCCAGCTCCATGACTTCAGCTCTTGGCTGCAGCCAGTGTTGGCTCCCCACGGCCGAGCTCTTCTGTCACCTGGCCACCAGTGCTGCTGGGACAAGGGCTCTGCCCTGCGGCGGGGGAGGATGGACAGGCCGAGTAGGCTCCAAGCAGCTCATGCCACCGCATGGCAGAGGCCACCACGAGGTCACGTAGGCTGTGAAAGGGCAAAAGTCCCACCACATCCTATTTCCCCTGGTCTCCTGCAGCCCGGAGGGCGGCTGAGGGCTGGTCCTGCTCCTCTGCGTGATGGATGAGCTCTTGGCAGCCAGCGAGGCCCAGCAGGGCCGGCAAAGGGCAGGCAGGGCCCTCCCTTCACCCCCTCCTTCACCGCAGTCACAAGGTTTCAGACACCTAAAGGCAATTTTTATTCCGTCTCCACACGCTGGGCTTAAGCTGTTAAAAGAAAAAAAAGTCAAATAAATCAAAGTGTCGGGAAGTGGATTTATGGAGCAGGAGGACAGCAAAACACCTCTCATTCCCACATGGGAATGTGAGGCTGGGAGAGGATTTGGCTGCAACAGGGGGAACTAAAATCCCTGGGGGACGTTATGGTGAGGGGCTGTGGAAGGGCTTTCCCCCCACACCACCCTGCTGTGGGCACCTCACTGGTCCCTTTGCACCCGCTGCCCCAGCGAGTCCCTTTTAGGCCTCACCTACCCCAAGCATCGTGATTTTTAAGCGCTTTTTGACGCCGTCGGCTGCCCTGCCCGCTGATGCATTTATGGGAGGAGAAGCCCCCCACTGCCACCAGCTCCCATGGGGTTTCTCCTGCTCGGGGCAGGCTGAAAATCCACCATCAGGCTCTTGTCAGGGGATGCACAAAGCCCCGTTTAACCCTGCAGCTCCCAGTGTCTGTCAGACCCGAGGTGACCTTTGGGGACGCCAAAGGAGCAGGAGAGAGGGAGCTGCGTGAAAACTCAGCTTTTTTAGTGATTTTTTTTTTTCCCCCCCCACTCTTATTGGGTGAGGTCACGGCTGGAGGAGCTGCCTGGTGGGGCTCAGCCTATGGCTGCAGGCTGATGCCAAGGAACACGTCAGCGGGCAGGATGCCACCTCCCCACCCAGCCCTCCCTGGGGCCGAGTGACCACGGTCAGCTCACAAATCCAGTGGAAAACTGGGTTTGCTCAATTCTGTATTTTTTTCCCTATTGTTTTGGTTGGATTTTCAGGGTCAACTGGCCAAAAAAAAAGTGACAGCCATGAATAAGGGCCTTGCAAAGCTGGTGACATGGGGCCATCACTGCCTGGGGCATCTGCAGGCTCCAGCCCCGCCAGGAGCCAGCAGTGAGGTGAGAACCATCCTTGGGGGAGCAACAAAGGGAGCTCCAGCCCCAGTGTGACCTGTTCCTGTGCCACCAAGAGCTTCCAGCTCAACTACCTGCGGAGAAGCACGTGGGTGTACCCGGGAGGGTGACAAGGGACAGCAGGAGGGGAGGAAGAGGTGCTGAGCTGCTCTCAATGGTGAGGAGAAAGAAGGAGATGGAGGAGGAGGAGAAGCAGAGCAAAGCAGCAGCAGAAGGGGACCAGGGTGGAGGAGGATAGTCCTTCTGGCTGGTGAGGGATGTTCAGAGCATCCCAGCATGGACCTTCACCCACCTGATACCCCAGCCTGGAGCCAAAGCCCCCCTCTGCTCGCCAGCTGGGCCACCTCAAAGTTTGCTGGTGAGTACACACGTACACTCCACTCACACCTGGTCTGGTGGGGGGGGGGTACAGCCACCCACCCCCTCCCAGCAGCTGGCACCAGGCACACGGGCTGTAACCCTTAGTCCCCCTCAGTGGCTGGAGGTGAAAGACACCCCCCCACACTCGCTCGCTCGCTCCCATCCCGCATCCAGGCTCATCCCCTCTTTTCCAAGGTCAGGTCACCTTCCCAGCAGCAATGCCCTGGGATTATTATTCCCTTATTGCAGTCTGCAACTACCTGAAGGGAGGTTGTAGTGGAGTGGGAGTCGGCCTCTTCTCCCGGGCAACCAGCGATAGGACAAGAGGACACAGCCTCAAGCTTGGTCAGGGGAGGGTCAAGTTGGACATTAGGAAGCATTTCTTCTCAGCAAGGGTCATTAGCCATTGGAAGGGGCTGCCCAGGGAGGTGGTGGAGTCACCATCTCTGGAGGGGTTTAAGAAAAGCCTGGACATGGCACTTAGTGCCCTGGTCTAGTTGCCATGGTGGTGTCAGGCAATGGTTGGACTCGATGATCCCTGAGGTCTCTTCCAACCTCATTGATTCGGTGATTCTGTGTAATGTCTCTGACCCCCCCCGATGGTCACTCAGCCCGAGCGGCTGCCGAGGGCTCACTCCTGTCCCCCTCTTTGCGTCCCTTTTGGCAGGGCTGTGAGTCGGGCTCTGTTTCTGTTGACCTCCCTTTTCTCATCACCTCAGCTCAGCAAGTCCAGCCATGGCACAACGAACATGTTCCCACTCCCGCGTGTCACTGTTAATTAGCGCGGCTGACCGGGTTCCCTTCATCAGTGCTAATTGGCCAGCTTTGTGTCTCTGTGCCTGTCCCTCCCTGGTTTTCGCAGTGCCCTGGAGTGATTTTAGTGCAACAGAGAGGAGAGATAAACTGAAACTAAATACGCGTCCTCCCCCCGTACACATCCTTACACTGTCACCAGCAGCTGGGGACACCACAGGGCGCAGGACACCGGGGAGGCTGCGGGCTCCTGAAGCCAGACCCACACCCGCAGCCTCTTTGCTCCCCACCAGCGGTGACCGTCACCTGGCCAGGGACCCACCAGCTTGACCATGCCCTCCTGCTCCACCCACAGCCCCCATCACCTGACTCCAGATGCCCAGTGGCATCACTGGCAAAAGGGCTGGTGATGCCCAGTGCCCTGGGACGAGGTCACCCCGGCTAGGGCACGTGCTGGGGACCACCCGTGGGTGGCACCTGGAAGTGCTCAGTCCTGCTCCCCGTTAGCGGTGGGTTAACGTGATTGACCCCCATCATCATCCCCCTGGAGCTGCCCCTAATGCGCTCCAAGTGCTCCAGCGTGGGAGGGCTGGTGGCCCCAGGGCTGGGGACAGCGGGCATGGCATGACATGACATGGGCCCCACAGCACCAGGTCCCTGCCCTGTCACCACCCTGACCCCTGTGCCCTCCCCTGTGCTCTGGGACCGCCTGTCCCAAAGGAGGATGCTCTGGTTGGAGCCCCCTTGTGTCTGTGTTTGTGGGGGTGTGGGTGTGCACGTGTGTGACCAGGGCTGTCCCCATGTGCACAGGGAGGGGAGGAGGGTTGGCTCTGCGGGGTGCAGGGGAATTTGGGGTGGGGGGGTTCTCCCTGTGAGAGGTGCATGGGGATTTCCAGGGGTGTCTGTGGGAGTGCAGCAGGATTTGGGGGGGGGGGGGGCTGTCTCTGTGGGGTGCAGGGGGACTTGGGAAGTGTCTGTTGGGCTGCAAGGAGGTTTTGGGGGGGGGATCTTTGCACATGAGGACAGGCTCAGGGTGCTGGGGGGCAGGGGGTGGAGGCCACGGAGCTGCAGCCCAGATGGAAGCACTTGGGGGGGGATAGGATGGGAATAAGGGGAGGGGGGGCTGTGCCCTGCTCTCCTGGATCCTCCTGTGCTCTGCAAACAAGGGGGGACCAGACCCGCCCCCCCCACCCCGGGTTGTGTATGTGTCTGTCTGTCTCCTGGGGCTGCTCTGCCTCTGCCCCCTCCACCCTCCCCCTCACATCTGGGCAGCAGCTGCTTATTTTTCCCTCTGCGGTTGCGACATCCCAAGTCACGGGATGTTTCTCCCCAGCCTGTGTCAGACACCCGCTGCAGGAAGAGGCGGGGGGCTCGTCCTGACCGGGGGGCCCCTGGCACAGCACCTGACCCCCCTTCCCATCTTCCCCCCCTCCCCCAAGCTCAGAGAGGGGATCCCAGGCACCACGACAAGCAAATCACCCCGGGGTTGGAGAAGGGAGAGTGGATCCCTGCCAGCGATGGGGAAGGGTGACCAGATCCTTGCTGGTGATGGGGAAGGGAGAACGGATCCCTGCCGGTGATGGGGAGGGGTTACTGGATCCCCACTGGGTCTGGGGAAGGGGGACCAGATCCCTGCCAGTGATGGGGGGGGTGAACAGATCCCCACTGGGTCTGGGGAAGGGTGACCAGATACCCCCAGGATTGGGGAAGGGTGACCAGATCCCTGCCAGTGATGGGGAAGGGCAACTAGATCCCCTCGGGGCTGGGGCAGGGGCTGTAGCTGTGGACACCACGGTCTCCTCGGTGGGGTGTGCTAGGGTCTGCCCTGCCCTTCCCCCAAAACACCAGCTGGAATCCCACCAGTGCCACCCAGAGCCATGTCACCCTGTGCCCAAAGGCCTGAGGGACCTCAGGATGGGGGTGTCCCAAGAGCATCCCCACTGCTGGAGCCAGGCTTGGGCTGACCCACCCCCTCCACCAGCAGCCTCGGCACAGCGGCAGCATTGGGCTGGACAGACCCCTCCTGTGCCCCCTTCTTCCCACAGAATAAATCCCATTTATTCAGAAGAAACCATTTTATTATTTTTTTTTTTCCCAAAGAAAAAAAAAGCAATATAAATATTAGAGTATAAAACTTGCGTGTAACACATCGACGTTGGTCTATACGGGTATAAGAAGGATATAAGCATATATATAATATATAAGTATAATTCAATATTAGACACATTGAAAGGGCAAACGTGGTTTCATTTCACGTACACTCGGAGCACAGACCACATGGGAAGAGGATACAGAGAAAAAATTGGAAATACTGGTGTCCACAAGTTAGTTACCGCGATTAAAAATAACACGCCACTAAATACACGACACTCACTACGCTACCTCAGATTGCAGATTAAAAAGAAATATAAAGACTACGATTGAGCTACAGCATTTCTAGGGGTGGGGGGGAGGTGACAGCTGCAGGGGACAGGGTGGGAACCGCTCCCAGCGCAGCCAGCGCTGGAGGTGGCTGGATCTGGATGAAACCACGGCGGCTGCTGGTGCTGCCCTGGGTTTGGGGAGGGGGGACCGCTGCCGTGCCGGAGCCTGGCTGAGAGGGCTGGGTCTGCCCGGGTGAGGTACGTGTTAGTGATTAAAAAGGGGAAAAACAACACACCCCCCCCTCGGAAACGCGGTGCGGCCCCTGCTTGGCCACCCCGCAGCCCCTCTCCTCCTTCTGGCGACACAAAGTCCCCTTCTGCCTCCCCGAGGGGACTCAGAGCTCCTTTGATACAGGAAGCCAGCCCGGTGTAAGGGTGATGGGCACATGGAAAAACTCTATTCCTCATCCTTCGATTCCCTGCGCAGGGTGGAAAGCCCAAAGCCAGCAGGAGCATCACCTGTGGGCTGGCCTGGCGTGGTCCCATGCAACCCCCCCCCTCCCTCGACACCCCACACTCACCCCCAACTCTCGGGTCCCTCCTCCGGGTCTGGTCCCCAAGCGCCACCAAACCAACTCTCACTTACTCACTCACCAGCTCTGCACCAAAGCCATGCGCACCCTCGGGGTGAGACCCCCAATAACCCCCTGCTTTGGGCTCCACACCCCAAATACGAAGCAATGAGTCTCCCCATCCCACCTGACGGATCCCAGCCCCCCCCTCCCAAGGCAGCCCCGGCACAGGGGGGTGGTGGTGGGTCCGTGGAGCTAACTGCGCTGGTGCAGGGGAGGTGAAGGGTGTGCATGCAGACACGGTGCGCAGAAACGTGAAGCATCATCATCCCCTGGTCCCCTTGGTGGGGACTTGGCCAGGCTGCTGCCTGGCCCTGCAGGGGAGCAAGACTCTCTTAGCTTTAATTCCAGCAGAACATTGACTGTACATATAAATATTTACTGCCAAGAAGGGATGAGATGTGTCTGCCCTTCGGAGACCCCTAGAACCGCCGGGGCAGCGGCTGCGCACCTCATTGAATTCCCTACCTCTGGGACATCAGGACATCAGTTTTTTGTCTCATATTTCAGGCCATCAGTGGTTGCACTTTAGAAAAAAATAATAAAAAAAAATGTTTAGGATGCAGCTTTGCCATATTCCCTTTGACTCATGCAATATAAACACTTATTTGTTTTTCAGGGTACCAGGTAAGCAGGGACTGAAGCACTCCCTCCCAACAAATCCCTCGCGATCGTTAACTGGAGGTGAATTTTACTAATGGCAAGCTTCAGAGAAAAGGTCTGGAGCATGGGCGCTGAGCTAGGAACTTCCTTTTCCTTTCCAAAAAAAAAAAAACGATGGAAGGTTTATAAATTAAAAGATCCCCATTAAAATTATTTACACTGGGCAAAGCCGAGCACAAGCCTTGGGCCTTTCTCAGACTATCTGGGAGCAAATCGTGGCAGAAGACCTTCCGCCCTTGCGTATTCGAGGGGATCGTATCAAACATTAGCAAATATTCACAGGGCACTTGTTTGCGTTCAATTTAGCTTGCGGGTCGCTTTTCATCACGAGACCTAAGAGCAGCGAGCCCCTGCTCCCAGCTCTGATGATGAGGAGATACATTCGCAACGTTTCCTACTTTTTGCTTCACAAAAAAAAAAATATATATATGACATTCGTCCTCCGGCCTGGGCTGTGGTTTGGGGAGTGCTGGAGCCGGCTGCCCTGTAGCTCTAAGGTCTCCTTCTTCTTCTCTACTTCTTCTCCTTCTTCCCGGATTTCTTCTTGTTGCCCCCCGAGGAGCCGGCGCCCTTGGCGTCGCGCTTGCCGGCGGCGTTGGTGAGGGTGGCCGTGCTGCCCGGGATGTAGACGTTCTGCCGGTAATCGGGGACGTGCTGCAGGGTGAACTGGGGGCCGTAGCGGGCGCTCAGCCCCATGGTGCCCGTCCCGCCGCCCAGGGTCGAGTTGCCGTCAGCAGCTTCTGTAGGGGATGCCAGGGACGGGGCGGGGGGAAGAGAAGGGCAAGTTGTTAGCGCTGGCCAGAGCCCACCCCAAGGCCCAGGAGCCCCCAAAGGCTCTCACCAGTACAGGGTGTCAAACCCAGACCTCGGTGCCACCAACCTTCACCCCCACCCCTCGCTGCCCTCCAGTGCTATCGCTCCACGGGACGGCTGTGCTGCACGTGGTGGGGAGCATGGCACAGCCGGCACCAAAACCCTTTGTTTCCATCTCACGTCGTTGCTAAAGGTTTGGGATTTGGGGCTGGAGGCCGGCCGGGGTAGGGCAACCTCTGCCCTCGGCAGCGATGGGGCTGCCTGTCCCTGCCTGACGCTGTCTGCTCTGCCCCCCTCCCCGGCTGCTGCCTCCGCAGAAAAACACCCCCCGCCCCGACAGCAGCCCATTACCAACACGCTGTACAGCCACAACCATTAATAAAGCATTCAGGGAAAGCCAGTATTACATTTTTTTCTCCGTTGCATTTAAAACCCTGCCCCCAGGATTTCTCCAGCCAAGTTTATTCAGGCAGCAGAACACAGGAGATGAGAAAGAAAATCCTCCCCCTGCAGTACCACAAAATGGCTCTAGGAAGCCGAGGGCGAAGCAAATCAATGCTGGGGCGCGTCTGATGGGCCAGATCTGGGAGCAGGGGGAGGGGAAAGCAAATTCATTCCTGTCGCTGCAAAGCTCCAGCACGGAGAGAGCAAGCGCAGAGGCAGCGAAGGGCGCCGGGGCCCCCCGGGATGCTGGGGCACTGCTGGGAGGTGGAGAGCAGATGGAGATGGGGGATGTACAGAGGCAGGGGGAGAAATGAGCACGGGGGGATGGCAGGGCACGAGCGATGCTGTTGCCATGAGCCGCTGCACGACCTGCTCCGGCGTGACTGTCCATGCGTGGCTCAGGGTGGGATCCGTGCACAGTCCCCCTCAGAAGTGGTTTCACAGAATCACAGAATCACGGAATCAATCAGGTTGGAAGAGCCCTCTGGGATCATCGAGTCCAACCATTGCCCTGACACCACCATGGCAACTAGACCAGGGCACTAAGTGCCATGTCCAGTCTTTTCTTAAACCCCTCCAGAGATGGTGACTCCACCACCTCCCTGGGCAGCCCCTTCCAATGGCTAATGACCCTTGCTGAGAAGAAATGCTTCCTAATGTCCAACCTGAACCTCCCCTGGTTTGCTAAAGCCCTGCCTCTGTGTTAGATACTATGGATCCGATCTCAGCCTTTTAACTGTTTCATACATGGACACGCTCTCCTTGGAAGCTGGAGAGACCCAGCAAGGGCACCTGAAGGGCCCAAGGCTGAGTCTGGGGTTTGCTCCCTCATTTTGCAGGTGGGGAAACTGAGGGAATAAAGAAAAACAACAAGCAGAGAACGTGAGCTGCTCCTCTCGTGTTTTCCCTCGCTCCAGACCAGCTCCGTGCACGCCTCCGTGCTGCCTCAGCTTTCCCCTGAGCAGATGGAGGTGGCTAAGCCAGCCAGAAAGCTAGACAGAAAGCTGGGCCACATCCCACCACCCCCTGAAACATCACTGTGTACACATCACTCGCAGAGGTCGGAAGCATTAAGCAACTGCAGTTTGAAAAGTTACAGCTGGAAAACACACAGCGAGGCCGAAAACAGGCGGGATATTGTGCAGGAGGCCGGGGGACACCCAGGAGGGTGCACAAACACAGCGAACCAGCACGGGGAAAGGCCATTTTGCTTTCTGCTGTGGAAGCATTCACCAGCAGAAGAGTTTTTCTTCAGTCCCCATTAAATGGGTCCCAGACCTGGTGGGGCTTTGATGGAGCATATACAGTTAGGGGATATTTATCGCTCATCCTCGCTCGCCTCACCAGCAGCTCGTTTTGTTAGCAACCAACTCAACCCCACACCCATCGGGGTATTAAAAACGGGGATGGGACGGCTGGAGACAGCCGGCTAAACATGAGCCAGCAGTGTGCCCAGGTGGCCAAAAAGGCCAATGGCATCCTGGCCTCTATTAGGAATAGTGCAGCCAGCCGGTCTAGGGCAGGGATTGTCCCTCTGTACTCGGCACTGGTGAGGCCACACCTTGAATCCTGTGTCCAGTTCTGGGCCCCGCACTTCAAGGAAGACCTTGAGGTGTTGGAGCGAGTCCAGAGGAGGGCGACCAAGCTGGTGAAGGGTCTGGAGGGTCTGACCTACGAGGAACGGCTGAGGGAGCTGGGGGTATTTAGCCTGGAGAAGAGGAGGCTCAGAGGTGACCTTAGTGCAGTCTACAACTACCTGAAGGGAGGTTATAGTGGAGTGGAGTGGAGTGGGAGTCGGCCTCTTCTCCCAGGCAACCAGCGATAGGACAAGAGGACACAGCCTCAAGCTTCGCCAGGGGAGGTTCAGGTTGGACATTAGGAAGCATTTCTTCTCAGCAGGGGTCATTAGCCATTGGAAGGGGCTGCCCAGGGAGGTGGTGGAGTCACCATCTCTGGAGGGGTTTAAGACAAGACTGGACATGGCACTTAGTGCCCTGGTCTAGTTGACAGGGTGGTGTCAGGGCAACGGTTGGACTCGATGATCCCAGAGGGCTCTTCCAACCTGACTGATTCTGTGGCTCTGAGATGCTCTGTCAGACCAGGCTGCAGCCAGGGACCAGCTTGCAGGTGGACTATGGCCTTTGTCAGCGGAGGAGATCTTTTTTTCTGGGGTCCCCCAGTTGGATACAGCCCAGCTGGGGGCTTGGTGGGCTTGGGTACCTCCTCCTCTGCCCTGGGTGCCACTGCCCTGCTTCCCCCCTGGGCCATCCCAGCAGTGAGGGGGCTGGGGGCTGCCAGCACCATCCAGGACAACTGGTCCCCATGAACTAGTTTGCAGTCACAGCACAGCTTTCACGGGGGAGAAAAAGCCGCCTGTGAAGTTCCCAGCCAGCCAGTTGGTCCAGGGTAAGAGTAAAGGGCTGTTTCTAGGTAACATTGACATTAAGGCTGAAAAGAAGAGAGAACAGGGACAATAGAGGTTTACAAATGGGCACTGAGCTGCTCTTGCCAAGCTGGGCACTTCAGCTCGTGTTGCTGGGAAGGTTACGCTCAGCCTTTACCAGCAGCCACCCCTTATCCCAAACGGTTCTGAGGAGGAAAACAAGAATTTGGGCTTCGGCAAAAATAACCAGCTAGCGACTGCATTGCCCTCGTAAGCAGAGGGGAGGAGAGGCCGGCCGGAGGCAGCCCTGGAGCACGTGCTGCTGCAGCTGCTGGTGGGGCTTTCAGGAGAACCCAATATAGCACATCTGTCCCTGCCTGCAGGCAGCAGAGCTGGGCAGAAGGACCTCCTCAGGCTGCCTTTCCGTCTGCTCTCCCACCACCTCATGGCTCCCCTATAAATTCTCCCTGGAAGCCAGAGTATTTTAAGGACAGGGTGTCTGCCCTTTAGCGTCTGGTGTCCTGAAGCATCTGTGCTCCTTGGGCTGTCTTAGCAGCTGCCTCTGCCCCCTCAGATGGCTCAAAACACTGACTTTTCATGCTGTTCCCAGCTACAAGGGAGGAAAATCCAGAGGAAGAGAGCCTGGGAAGGGAGACAGAAGCCCTACAACAGGGTCACAGCCCTGGGGGGACACCAGCTCCCCAGGCACTCTGGCTTGGGAGGGTTTTTTAAGCATTGGGCAAGTGATTTCATCCTCAGGGCAACTGGCTCAGCAGAGAGGCTTGGCATGGCAGTACCACCTCTGCCTCTTGCTGTAACGAAGGATAACCCCCAGCATGGGGTAGGGATGCAGGCAGGGCATCACCAGCCCCTTCCCCATGCTTGAGGAGCAAAGCAACAGCAAAGGAGCTTCTGCCTCCCGGGTGGGTCAGCAAAAGGCACAGTGCCATCACCTGTCCCACCTGCCACCCAGGAGCTCAGAGCTCAGCAGGTGACAGTAAGAGGTAAGGATCATTTAAATAGCCAGGAAACATCACCCAAGGATCACCAGCACCAAGCTTAATGGGCCATTAGCACTGCCCTTAATCAAAGCCTGCTCCAATCAACACTATTAGCTTAATGAGTGAGAGCAGAAAAGGAGGGGACGGAGAGCAGGGGTGGGGCGGGGGAAAGACATGAAAACACAGTGCTGGTGGAAAAAGCTGATGCTGTGTCCTGCCCCAGCCTCATCCATCCATCCATCCATCCATCCATCCATCCACCCATCCACCCATCCATCCAGAGCAGCAAGGGACCAGCATGGGCAAGAAAAGGATGGGGTGCAGGGAGCCATCCTCTCCCCGGGGCTGCAGCAGGGAAAGCCCTTATCTAGTGGATGGATCTGATTTAAATTGACCCCCCTGGGCGCACTAAGGCCGTGGGAGAGGTTAGGGCTGTTTGAGACTTGTGGATTGGAAGAGATTTGCTGCAATAGGGCCTGGGGCTACGTGGAAGTGGGTGCTTAACCTGGAAGGGACCAGCTCAGCTCTCAGATCCTGGGGACTGCTGGAGCTGCGGTCAGAAAAACATCTTTATTTGCGAGCAAGGAAACTGGATCCGGAGGCACGAGGTGATGATAACCACATGCACCCCCCCAGAGGCTATTTTTCCATGGTCATTTTTCAGAGCAGAGACACATTTTCGCATTGTTTCTTTCCCTTGAGTGTAAACAACTCCCTTGCCCAAGACCTTCGTCCCCTTCCCCGGCCACGGCAGCTGGGTCTCCA
The DNA here is from genome assembly GCF_013368605.1 of Nyctibius grandis. NCBI lineage: Eukaryota > Metazoa > Chordata > Aves > Nyctibiiformes > Nyctibiidae > Nyctibius > Nyctibius grandis. Next base: position 7,191,905 of record NC_090679.1, read on the forward strand.
GCCTGCCTGGTGTCTGCAGAGCAGCAAAGTTCAGCTGCTGCAGCTTTCCAAGAAAGCAACGCCAAAACCATCCCTCCTCCTCCCCCAGATTCCTTCTCTCCCAACAGCTCAAAGGAAACATCCAAAGCATTTTGCACAGGGTTTTATGGCTGTGCTGTTGCTTCTATTTTTAAATCAAGGGGGGGAAGACTTGGAGGTATTTATAAACAAAGACTGTATGAAAACCAGCCTCTTCATCTGCGCGGAGTGATAATTGCACTTCTTTTCTATAAAGCCATGGAGACAGCGAGTGCGTGGGAACAGCCCTCCCTGCCCACCGTGTCCACACAGCACAGCCATAAACCAGAATGACCCAACCCAAAACGACCCCAAACCAAATCCAACTGCAAAGAGCTAGCAGCAGCTGGTGGGGCAAAGCTCGGTGAGCCCGTAGCTCAGCGGAGGGACCCAGCGCGAGCAGGGAGCACACACCGGCGTCTCTGGACACAAGGTTTGTTCATAGAATCATAGAATCATTTTGGTTGGAAAGGATCTTTAAGATCACCGAGTCCAACCGTTAACCCCACACTGCCAAGGCCACCACTAACCCATGCCTCTCAACACCACATCTACACGGCTTTTAAATCCCTCCAGGGATGGGGACTCCACCACTGCCCTGGGCAGCCTGTGCCAGTGCTTGACAACCCTTTTGGTGAAGACATTTTCCCTGATCTCCAATCTAAACCTCCTCTGGTGCAACTTCAGGCCATTTCCTCTCATCCTGTCACTTGTTACCTGGGAGAAGAGACCGACCCCCACCTCACTACACCCTCCTTTCAGGCAGTTGTAGAGAGCAATAAGGTCTCCTCTCAGCCTCCTTTTCTCCAGACTAAACACCCCCAGGTCCCTCAGCTGCTCCTCATCACACTTGTGCTCTACACCCTTCACCACCTTCATTGCCCTTCTCTGGACTCGCTCCAGTTGTTGGGGAAACTGAGTCAGGCATTTGCTGTATTCCTGGCCCAGCCTCTAGCCACAAGCAAATCTTCCAGGCTTCCTACCTCCTCGCCTTACAGCAAGTTGCAATGCAGCAGACGTTCCATCTACTGTGACCTTCTGGAACCAAGTAGTTTATAAAACATCATCTCAAGACCGGCTCTTTCATGTAACACAACCACATCATGAGTCAGATAATGTTCTGTCCAGTACACAGATAATATAGTTTGGGTGGAAGAGGTACCTGTGTCTACAGCACACCTGACGCTGATGGCTACCTGGCATCTCCTCTGCTTGAATCTCCCAACCCAACACACAGACAGCAGTGTTTTCCCACCAGAAAGCACTAAGGGACTTTTGAAGCCACCCCAGACACATAAGTCCCACCAGCATCTTCTCTGACAGCATGCATCTGAGATGTCCACGCAAGAGCAAGTGCCGCGGTTTTCCCACACGTGATAGAGACCAACCGTTTGCTGAAGCCAGGATCATGGCTTGGAGCATCTCTGTGTCAAACTGGTTGTTCGGCCAGGCTCCACCTTCCTCTCCATTCTGGGAGCTATGGGAAAAGAAAAAAATCAGCAAGTTACTGCAGCTCGGTCAGGAGGAGTGGGCTTGCCAGAGAGCGTGAGAAGCCAAGGCTGTGGGCTTGGTCGCTGGCAAAGAGGAGTCTGCAGGCTTTAAATCCTTCTATTAAATAACACTCAAGAGTCAAGACACTTTCAGAAGTCTCCATCCCTCTCCAGGCTTTTGAAGAATAACTGCCAATACCAAAAGCAAGCACTCAGTGGTGCTTCCAGCAACACCTACCTAACTCCTGCTGACTTCAGAGACAGCCAGCACCTCACCACCTCAAAATCCCACCAATATAATGTAATGCCACAGAAAATGCTGGTCCTAAAGCCCCAGAGGTGCTTTGTATGACCCCTTGTACGACCAGGTCCTCTGTTCCTTTTGCAAGCCATACAAGTGGATGCACCTTTCAAGCTGTTTGAGGCTACAACTCCATTTGGCAGCTTCATGCATAAGACAGAGGGTGAGAAAACCCCGTGGCATGGTGGGATTTGGGATCAGCATGGACCCAGCTGCCCACCACCGAAAAGCTTGCTCTGAAGGGAGGCCACGAGCAGGCATCAGCTCCGCAGAGCCGGCAGCAAACAGTCCTGGGGAGACCGAGCAACAGGGAGAGGAGAGAAGGGAGGTGGGCATCCACCTTGGTTCCCCAGGACTGGCTGATGGTGGGGCTGAGCACCACAGATCCACCTGGGAAACCTCTGGGGATGCTACCAGGCTTTGGTTAAGGAGGGTTTGTGACCAAGGTTACCATCAGCAGTCTGTGTGCAGTCTAACAAGCCCCACATTCATGTTTGCCAGGTGCCAGCTGTGCCTGTGGCACTTCCCCTCTGGAAAGGTCAGGACTGTGTACCCAGAGCCCCTCCAGACCCTTCCTGCTTCCAGCAGAGACCTAAATATCTCACCAGCTTCCTGGCTCCTCCTCTGCTCTGACCCTAAGTGACCACAGCACTCAGACCACCAGTCTCCCCTCTCCCAGTTGAGTGCTCTGACCACCCACAGCTCTTGCAGCCCACTGGGATGCCAGGCTCTGCCCCTTGGCTGTGTGCTGGCTTGCCTGGGGCAAGGGCTGCCCCGCTCTTGCAAATGGGAGCTCTCCAGAAGCAAGACAGAGGATTTGAAAGCCCTTCCCCTTGGAGAGAGCTGAGCCTGTTTCTCAGGCTGCCACCGGGCTGCAAGGCACGGAGGTGGCCTCCTCCACCGCTGTGGTCCCAGCCCTCGCACCCAGGAGCTGCCAGACCCCGAAGGCCTGCTCAGACCCCGAAGCCCTGCTCAGACATGCTTAAGCAGCCAAGATCTCCCCCCAGCTTTGGGGTCTCCTGCTGGCAGCTCCGTGCTTGAGCGCTCAGCACCCCACGTGTGGCAAATGCCAGTGCAGGCACTGCCGGTGCCAACACAAAGTCACATGCTGGGTGGCAGATGGGCTCTTCACCACCATGCTGAGCATCTCATTGCCCAAGTGTCCCTGATGGTTGCACCCGCTGCAGCCCTCACACACAGGACAGGCTCAATATGGCCATTTCGGAAATGGGACAGACCCACAGGCACATCCTTGAAGGTTGTATCTGCCACAGTGACCTTGTTGCACGAGCAGCTCTCGTGTCCAGGTCACTGCCCCCGCCGCATCAAAGCTCTGCAAGGAGGGAAGCCCTGAATGCTTTCTCCATCCTCCCTCTGCAAATGTCCTGCACACAGGAAGAAAAACTGCAGATGCACAGGATGGATGAGTGCCCATGAGCTCTGGTCAGGCCCCACACGGCCCTGCTCAGCTACACAGAATCACAGAATCACAGAATTAATGAGGTTGGAAGAGCCCTCTGGGATCATCAAGTCCAACCATTGCCCTGACACCACCATGGCAACTAGACAATGGCACTAAGTGCCATGTCCAGTCTTTTCTTAAACCCCTCCAGAGATGGTGACTCCACCACCTCCCTGGGCAGCCCCTTCCAATGGCTAATGGCTCTCTCTGAGAAGAAATGCTTCCTAATGTCCAACCTGACCCTCCCCTGGCGAAGCTTGAGGCTATGTCCTCTTGTCCTATCGCTACTTGCTTGGGAAAAGAGGCCGACTCCCACTGCGCTACAACCTCCCTTCAGGTAGTTGTAGACTGCACTAAGGTCACCTCTGAGCCTACAGCTTGGTATGGACCCAGCGAGGGGTATATATGGGCAAACTCCCGTTGAAACACAAGATCTGTGTGGAAGGATGAGTGTAGGGACACTCCCAGGCACTCTGCTGAAAATCTGGTCTTAAGCAATTTGCCCAAGACACGCAGGACCTACATCAGGACCACACGGCCATCCATCCCTTCCCCTTCTGTACCTCCTGCCTGATCCCTCCCCAGGCAGGCGCAGGGCACTGCTCTCACGCTGGTTTATCTGTGGAGGGTGCAAACAATCACTAACGCAGCAGAGGCTGCCCTGGCACCACACTGCCACCAGCTTCTGAAGTACCTGCTGCAACCCAGGGCATCCCCAAAACTATTTATAGAGCTCCTCCATGACACCTGTGGTGGCACAGCGGGGACGAGGCAGGGACAGCCCTGGGGCTGCAGTGACCTGCTAATGTCACAAGCAGGGCTGGGAATAGAGCCCCGGGCTAGATCCAATAAAGGACTTAGGAACCTAAACCCCATTGCAAACCACAACCCATTCAGGCACCAGTTAACCCCAGCAGCTCCTGCCCCACCAGCTGCCCCCCCCCCCCAGCTGGCAGCTGAGGTTCCCAGGTGATTCAGGGCTGTGGGAAAGCTGCCCAGAAACACTCCGGTGCCTCCCAACCGCTGCTCCTGGCTCTGGGGGCTGCCCCAGCACACTGATGGGGAAAGGGAAAGCACAAGAAAGTGCCAAATCCATTTTTATTTTTTAAATTGTAATATTCCAGTGGTTTGAACTCTGTTCTGAAATCAGAAGCCCAGGTTCAACTCCCTCTTTGACACGGCAGTGCCGGCATCACATTTTCCACCTCCTGAAACACTCTTTCCTCCCCTCCCACCTCTCCTTTGGGCACCAGGCTGCACTGGACAGAAGCTCCTCCTGCCTCTGTCAAAGCCATGTCTCCATGCCCTAGGACAGTGGGAACACGTGGAAGGAGGAAGGAAAGGTGTTACAGCCCATGTGTTACAGCTATATCCCAGTGTCAGAGGGCCAGCCCAAGCCCCACATCCCTGTGGGATCACAAAATCACAGACTGATTCAGATGGAGAGGGCCATGAAGCACCCAGCCTAATGAAGGTGGGAAGGTCTCTGATCCAACACCCCACTCAAAGCAGGGCCAAGCTTTCAGCTGGATCCAACTTGATATTAGATGCTCAGGGCTCTGAGCAGCCACAGTTTGAGTAAGAGATTTCTCTGTCTCTCTGGCCTCCTGTTCCAGTGTTTGACCACCCTTGGGTGAAAAATGTTTCCTAACATCTACTCCAAATTTGCCTTGTTGCAACATGTGCCCATTGCTCCTCCTCCTTTCGCTGTGCACCTCTGAAGACAGCCACGAGACCCTTCTCCTAGCTCTCATGCCTCCAAGCTGAAGGAACTCTCAGCCTCTCCTCCCCTGCCTCAGGCACCAGACCTCTGATCATTTTGGTGGCTCCTGTATGGCCACGTCTTTGTTGCAGTGGGGAGCCCAACCAAAAGAGGGCACAAGTGCTCCAGGTGTGGTCCCATAAGTGCCAAACTGAGGGCAACCATCTCTTCCCTTGACCTTCTAGCTACAATCTTACCAGTACAACCCAGTATACAGCGGGTCTCCATCACAGCAAGGGTGCATTTGCGACTCAAGTTCACCCTGATGGCCTCCAGGTCCTTTTCTGCAAACCTACTGCACCCAGTGGTCCCAAATTTTTGCCCAAAGCTGTGTGCCTGCGCCCCATGATGCCACACAGCAAAGCTATTTTAGAAATTCCTTAGAGTTGCAAAAAAATGGTATTGAGCTCAGGAAATTCAAGTGCCTCAATTACTTGCAGTGCAATCATCCAGAATTCAGAGGCACATAAAAAAAAAGCGCCGTAATCGTAAAACCCCCAAAAATAACTTCTCACATTGAAAAAGGCACACAGCTGATGGCCGGATCTGGCTGCCTGCCACGGCTATAGGATAGAGCTGTGAATCAGAGCTGTGAATCACTGATTCAAGAGCGAGCAGCCTGCCCTGCCCTGCTCCCCACGCCTGGGGCGGGCAGAGCTCGGGGCCCCCCCTCGCCGCACAGCCTCGGGCACTGCTGCGGGGAGGCTGCCCAGCACAGGAGAGCTGGTTCCTATGGAAATCACCCCAAGGACTTGCTGGTTTTAATACAAATGCCGTTGACTCAATAGGTTTTTTTCAAAAAACCCATCCCCCACAAGGCAGATTTAATTTTTTTTCTCTGTTCAACTCTATTCTACACTTCAAAGCTCAGCAAAGAGCTGGCTTTCATTTTCAGGAATGCTTCCAGCTCAGCTAGGACTGGAGGGAAGGAAGCAAAGCCATGTTTGAGACAAACCCAGGGATGCAACATCTTAGGGGGTTCAGGGCACGGTGGCCATGGAGCAGGGGCCGAGGGCTGTGCCAGCAGAGGCGGGTACAGCCGGTGCACGGCGTGCAAACGCCTTCATTAACCCTGGCTACGTGGAAATCGGGGGATGCTGAAACAAAAGGCTTGTCCTGCCGCCTTGACACAGCCCCATCGCATGCTGCATCGCGGGGCTGCCCCGTTACCGAGGGCTTCCACGAGCATCTGCCCGAGCAGCGCAGGGTGGACCCAGGTGCTTTGCTGACCGGCTGCTCTGCAGCACCCCCAGCCACCACGTCCCTTTTTACCTTCCACTTCGAGCACAGAATTATTCATTTCCTTGCGAGGTTGCTATGGAGCCCGTCACTATGGCAGCCAAAGGCCTTGCAAACAGTTATTTGCACAACTGCCCAGTGGATTCGGGAAAAATTGTTTTCCTCGCTCTGCAGCTGGAAACACGAGCCGTAGCAGCACCACAATAAAATGAAGTTGATTCGTGCCAGAGCGGTGCTGTCAGAGCCCCAGGGGCTGGAGACCCCATGGACGAGACCCCAGCACCTCGGGGGTGCCTGGAAGGACTGCAGGCAGTGCTTGCCATGGGGGTTTTCCTGGGACATCCTCAGCATCCTCCCTCCTTTCTCATTTAGGGATTTCTGGCTCCCCCAGCCAGCACCACTCCCACCCCACAGCCTGGCTGCTCCCAGGTTTCCCTCCTCTGGGGAAGAGGACATGGCTGCGGTTTGTTTCTTTTCCCAGCCTCTTCCCCTTTCACTCCCGTTTGCTCCCCAGCTCTGGCTGCTGCTCCCACCCTCCCATCACCTCCCCCAGCAGCCTGGCTGGGGCACCACTCTGCCCTCCCCTCCCTGCCCAGTTCCCAGGGCCAGGAGGAATCTTCAAGCCCATTTTTCCAGCCCCATTCCCGGGCAGCCCCTGGTCCCCCAGGTTGCCCCCCCGCCTAAACCCCCCTGCGCTGCTGTCTCCTCTCTCCCAGCTTCCCCCAAGCCCTCCCCACCCCCCCCATCACCTCCCACACGCAGCTCCAGCCAGAGGCAGCAGCAGAAGTAAAATCTCCGCCTGTGCGTTTCCAGGCTGGCAAAGTGACAAGCAAGAGGGAACGGATTCATCCCTGATGGTGCTGAGCCTCCGCCACGCTCAAGGTGTGCTGAGGACACAGCCCCACAGCTGGGGGTGCAGCCCCAGGGCCAGCATCCCTCTGTCCCACCACCCACACCCCCAGCCCACAGCCCACCACCCTCCCGCCTCCCCCAGCCTCCGAAAACCCAGAACCAGCTCCAAAATTGCCACAGTTTCCTTCCCTTCTCCCTTCCCGAGGGTGCTGCCAGCCCTTCCCCCATGCTCCTCACATTCCCTGCCGCTTCCGTAATGCAATTACAAGGGCTGCAGAGGACCTGGAGGAGGCCCAGCTTTAAGATCATGACTTTGCAAAGATGGGATTGAAAAAATGTTAGCAGGCGAGCAGGGGAAGATGTGCAGCCTCCCAAAACACCGGCGAGGCGTTACGTCCAGCCAGCGGAGCTGCTGGGATGCTGCTCTGCCAGGCAGAGGCAGAACAAAAGGCCATGATGTCCCTAAAAGGGGGAGCCGGGGCTGTGTACCCCCTCCCAGGGACTCTTCCAGCCTTCCTAGAGGAGCTGGAGCTAAAACCAGGATTATTTCACCCAGCCCATCCTGCCCCAAACACGCCGGGAAGGATATTTTGAGAAATTCTTTGGAAGGGTTATTGTGTCTGTTTGTCAGGTCCCTGCGCCTCTGCAGCCGGCCATGGCATGCGCTCAGCTGCGAGGAAGCAGATGGAGAGAGAAAAATTAAACTAATACTCGTAGCACCTGCTAAATTACCTAAAATAACATTTCTATACATAACACGGTGGTGATGAAACTCCTGATATTTTGGGGGCTTTCCACAATGAGAAACACAGCCCATCACTAGGATATTTCCCCTTCTCCATAAAAGACCCTCCAGCTTTTGTCCCACCTGGCAGGATCCTGATGTCTGTAACTTCAAGGGTTGTGACAAATGCAGATAAAGGGATTATTGGCCCAGGATGGTCCATAAGGGAAGGAAACATTCAGCCGAAGAGGGCTACATGATCTAGAAAGAAGCCCAAATGCTGAACCTGCCAAGATTTGGGCTGTTCATAGACAAAAGGTTGAACCCTGCAAGCAGGAGCGCTCACAGGCGTTGTGCACAGCACGGGGGACCAGCTCTGTGGTCTCCTGGCTGTGGAAGGGGAGGTGGAACCAGGACACATCATTACAAAACCATCAGCTTCCAGTCCCAGGATGGGTTCAGCTCCTCAGGAAGAGGGGAAAGGAGAGCAGTTATCCCAGGTCAGCTCCTGCTCCCAGCATCAAAACAGCTCCTGCCTGTCCCAGCACCCCAAATGCACTCCAGAATTGCACCATGGGGCTGCAGCCCACGCTCAGAGCAAAGCCAGACCCTGAGCAGCCTTGTAATGCTTTAAAGCAGTGTTTTCTCTGCAGTGCTTGATAGGAAACCACAGTCATAGAGTCATGGAATCATGGAATTATTTTGGTTGGAAAAGACCTTTAAGATCATAAAGTCCAATCGTTAACCCAGCACTGCCAAGCCCACCACTAAACCATGTCCCTCAGCACCACATCTACATGTCTTTTAAATCCCTCCAGGGATGGTGACTCCACCACTGCCCTGGGCAGCCTGTTCCAATGCTTGACAACCCTTTTGGTGAAGAAATTGTTCCTGATATCCAGTCTAAACTTCCCCTGGCACAACTTGAGGCCGTTTCCTCTCATCCCATCACTTGTTACCTGGGAGAAGAGACTGACCCCCACCTCACAGAGAGCGACAAGGTCTCACCTGAGCCTCCTCTTCTCCAGGCTAAACAACCCCAGTTCCCTCAGTGGCTCCTCATAAGACTTATTCTCCAGACCCTTCACTAGCTTCTTTGCCCTTCTTTGGACTCGCTCCAGCATCTCAAAGCCATGAGCCTCTGTCTGGTCTTCAGCCTTTCCTGTTTCAGGACCCACCAGGGCAACACCAAACCTGGCAGATGGAACCATCTGGCCCTTGTTGGGCTTCTGTGATTCCCTCCAAGGTGTTTGCTGAGCAAAAGACACACAAACAGGCAGGGGGCTGGCATGGGCTGCATCATCGGGCATAAACAACCACCTCAAATACTCCCCAAAAAGGCAACTTCTCTCCCAGGATCCCCAGGACCTGGCACAAGCTGGTGATTTGAGCTCTGCAGCCCCAGAGGCTTTGGCAAGGGGAAAACCCTCCTTTCAGAGCAGAGCCCCTTCACAACTCCTCCTTCACTCAGGGGTCCACAACCCACATTAAAGCGCGGCAGCTCTCAATCTTAGGTGAGCACTGTGTCACTTCGGTTACAGCTGGTCCTGCAAAGCGACGACCTCAAAGGGGTGCTGTGATTTTTCAGGCTGCTGGGCTCCACTCACACCTTCCTGAAGCCCCGGGGTGGCAGCTGAGAGCACCTCCACGCTTCGCATGCTGCAGGAGCCATGGAGGAATCACTCAATACTCCAGCATCTGAACAGGCAGACAAATGCAAACCAGCCAGAAGCAGAAGTCATTTTAGCCCAAAGACTGTTGCACTTCTTTTGCTTCACCGGCAAAACATGTGGAACCTCACCTGGCAAAGCAAATGCCACTGCTGGTTTCAACCCTTGAGTGCATTTGGGATGGAAACCTGAGGATTACAATTATTTCCTAAACTTCCCAGGGTGGCAGTTATTTCTGCTGCTCCTCTTGCCCCTGTCAATGAGAGGTGAGGGTGGGGAGCCTGCACATCCCAGAAGTGCCAGCAGTCGCTCCCAGGACTCCTGGCCTTCCTCAAGCCATGGGGACACCAGCTGCGGTGCACATCCCACTTAGCTACACGTTCTCCAGGTGACACGGTCCTGATGACTGTCTCCTTTTCCCTTTTTCAGCCCATTTCCCCCACGCTGCCCATCCACTCATTCAATTACCCCTGGCTTCTGGAAGCTGTTGAGTGGTTTCAACCAGATCCGACGGCCAGGTGGAAATATCATCTGATATGCTACTCTTCTACTACTTGCATGAAAATCAACAGAGGAAGACCCTCGTTGGTGTCTCCTGCTAGGGAAAGGCTCAGTTACCCACCATGTTTGGCCCACTATCTTGCCTGTCACTGCCCATCATCACATGGGTGGCTGGAAATTGCAAAAGCTGCTTGTTCTGCTGCTTGTTTGGAGCTGGGCACAGCCTGGGATGCTGTGTGGGATGACGGCGGTGCTGGGGAGGGGGTCAGAGAAAGCAGGAGGCTGGAGTTGCGGTGGGGAACAGAGAAGAGGGGCACAGGGAGACCCTCGCTGCATGGTGCACAGGAGGGCAACAAGAGCAGGGAAATGCCAGGGACCTTGACAGGCTGGAGGAGTTCAACAAGGCCGAGTGCAAGGTCCTGAACCTGGGCTGGGGCAATCCTCAATTTCAATACAGGTTGGGGGATGAATGGATTGAGAGCAGCCCTGTGGAGAAGGACTTGGGGATACTGGTGGGTGACAGATGAGACACAAGCTGGCCATGTGTGCTCGCAGCCCAGAAAGCCAGTTGTGTCCTGGGCTGCGACACATTCAGCATGGCCAGTAGGTCAAAGGAGGTGACTCTGCCCCTCTGTTCCCCTTCCATGAGACCCCTCCCCAAAGCACTGTGTTCAGCTCTGGGGTCCCCAGCACAAGACAGACATTGACCTGGTAGAGCAGGTCCAGAGGAGGCCATGGAAATGGTGCAAGGGCTGGAACAGCTCTGCTATGGAGAGAGGCTGAGAGAGCTGGGGGTGTTCAGCCTGGAGAAGAGAAGGCTCCAGGGAGACCTTACTGTGGCCTTTCAATACTTAAAGAGGGCTTATAAAAGAGAAGGAGAAAGACTTTCCACAAGGGCCTGTCATGACAGGACAAGGGGTAACAGTTTTAAACTGAACGAGGGTAGATTTAGACTAGATATTAGGAAGAAATTCTTTACTATGAGGATGATGAGACACTGGGACAGGTTGCCCAGAGTTGTGGACACCTCATCACTGGAAGTGCTCAAGGTCAGGTTGGATGGGGCTTTGAACAACCTGGTCTAGTGAAGGATGTCCCTGCCCATGGCAGGGGGGTTGAACTGGATGATTTTTTGAAGGTCCCTTCCAACCCAAACTGTTCTGTGAATGTGATTCTATGAAAAGATGCCAGAAGAGCCACAGTGGGGCATGAGAGGGACCAAAGAGTCACAGCCACAGGGACCTGGCTCTGCAACCCAGTGGTAGCACAGGAGGGGAGGGACAGGACTGCTGCAGGCTGCAGCTGGGCCAGCGCCTCTGCCCAGCATGTGCCCATTTTCACACATTTTCAATGAAAGAGTGACCAGAAGGTAAATCCCTCAGCGTTTGCCCGTACATCCCCACCAGTGCACCTGTGCACGTGCTTTATAGCACTTGCTGCTGTGTCCACTCTAACATCACACTGACTTCCAACATAAATTCTTAGGGCATTACAACACCCACAGACACTTGAGTTAGCAAGTGTTTTTTTCAGGAAGGACGTGGTAAAGCCTGCAGCTCTGGCCAGTTGTCTCTCTGCTGTGTATCCACCCCCGTGCTGCGTAAGCCCATGAACGTCCGTGTCTCCCTCTGCCTCTGGCCTCTGACCCCAGCTGCTGCGGGCTCTGCGATGTCCCACCCAGACATACAGGGTCCCCTTGGCGGAAGCGTGTCATGGCACACTGGGGTGTCATGTAGGACACCCCAAAACACACAGCAGAAGCCTCCCCTGAGCTGCTGCAAACCCTTTGGCAGTACCTGCATGTTCTGAGCCCCAAGAACACTCGTGAGAGCTTTAAAGACTGTTCTTGGGATGCCTTCTTTCCCCTCCCTGTCGCCCACCACACACAGGCAGGCTGCCATTAGTCCTGCAAGCCCAACTCTTGGGGCTCTTGCGTGAAAACAAACCAAACCACAACAGAGAGATCAAAACAAAGAGCTACTGGCATCAGGCAAGTGATGGGGGTGATGGTCGACAAGAAGCTCACCATGAGCCGGCAACGTGCGCTTACAGCCCAGAAAGCCAACCGCATCCTGGGCTGCATCCCCAGCAGCGTGGCCAGCAGGGCAAGGGAGGGGATTCTGCCCCTCTGCTCCGCTCTCGTGAGACCCCCCCTGCAGTGCTGCGTCCAGCTCTGGGGCCCCAACAGAAGGACACGGAGCTGTTGGAGCCAGTCCAGAGGAGGCCACGAAGATGCTCAGAGGGCTGGAGCCCCTCTGCTATGGAGACAGGCTGAGAGAGCTGGGGCTGTTCAGCCTGGAGAAGAGAAGGCTCTGGGGAGACCTTCTAGCACCTTCCAGTGCCTGAAGGGGCTACAGGAAAGCAGGAGAGAGACTTTTTACAAGGCCATGGAGTGACAGGACGAGGGGGAACGGTTTTAAACTGAAAGAGGGGAGACTGAGATGAGATCTGAGGAAGAAATTCTTTCCTGTGAAGGTGGTGAGACCCTGGCCCAGGTTGCCCAGAGAAGCTGTGGCTGCCCCCTCCCTGGCAGCATTCAAGGCCAGGCTGGATGGGGCTTGGAGCAACCCAGTCTAGAGGAAAGGTGTCCCTGCTTGTGGCAGGGGGGTTGGAACGAGATGACCTTTAAGGTCCCTTCCAACCCAAACTATTCTATGATTCTTCTATGATTCTAAGTACCACGAATGTGCAGGGCACAAGCCCGGTCTCTGTTCCTTTGGCAACTAGTGAAAAAGCCACAAGATGGGTCCCTCATACCAGCCCCAGTCCCTGCATTCTTCCCCCACATAAGCCGCCTCTCCCAGGGAAACCCCACACTGATGCTCCCACAGGGATGTCCTGCAACACTGCCGGACTCTACATCTACCACACTTAGGACAATTCATCGCTGTAATCTCCACGACAGCCACTGATCTGATTTGTCTGGGAACAGCGTCTGCTGCTCGGTATCATTCACATTTGCCCAGAGACAGCATGGGTGCTTTCTTTTTTTTTAGAAAACAAAATGCAAACATCATTAAACAAATTAATCTATCCTCCTGTTTCTCCCAAACAAGATTAATTGAGAATCGCTCTACTTGGGTCTGACTCCTACCACATTTTCAGAGGATATTGTCTGAGCTCTTAGTTCCTGAGCACGTGCACCAGAGCTCTCCTGTGCTTCAGAACAAAGAACAAATTCTCTTTGTTGTCCTGTAACAGCGCTCTGAATGCAGTGATACATGAGATCAAGAGATGGTCTCTACCTTATTGAGCTTACCCTGAGTTTTGCCTGGTTCCAGGTGCTCGGAGACACGTGGGATTTGTTTCAGTGGGCAGGGCTATGCTGAGAAAAGACAGGATTGTTCCCTTTCTCCAACTCCCATGAAGGCAGCAAAGGAGAAATGGTTGAGTCTCTATCCCCAGAGGTATTTAAAAGCCATGTAGATGTGGTGCTGAGGGCCATGGGTTAGTGGTGGCCTTGGCAGTGCTGGGTTAATGGCTGGACTCGATGATCATAAAGGCCCTTTCCAATAAAAACGATTCTGTGATTCCATGAAATCACAACATGGGTTCAAGCCTGCTTTCTGGCTCAGGGTCAGTGCTGGACTCCCTCTGGGAGCCATTCAAACCACCAGCCTAAGCTGCCTTGTCTTTATTGCTATTTAATTTGGGTCAGACAAATGCAATTAAGATCACGTCCCTTTTTTTTCTTTTCAGCTAAGAGGTGGCCTGTGTTCCTCAAGTGCCAAGCAGAGCCCGGCAGTTCGGAGAGCTCACGGTGCTGGAGAGGTTTGTGTGTCAGCAGGAGACACAGTTGTACGTGAGCTAATGTCGGAGAGAGTAACAGTGAGCAGGGCTCAGGCAGCTGCCCTTGCGCCCTCCTTAATACCTGCACTCCCAACGAGTGCCTGGGGAATTCACACACCAGACATCAAAATGCTGGAAAGAGCATAATGGGGAGCAGACTGCTCTCCAGGATCTGCCTGTTTGATCACCAGAGAGATGTCAGGGCTGGGCACTTTCTATTGCCATCCTTTAGTATCGTAACACAAGTTTAGAATAAAAACATCGCCCTTGATTTAACTTAAAATAGGATAAAAGAAACAGGGAAAAAAAAAAAACAGCAAGAGCTGTTTCATTGCGAATGTGGAATCTGCTCACAGGCCGGTGGGGAAACCCAGCAGGAATTAAAATCCTCTGACTTATTTCAGTACCAGCCTGTGCTCAGGCAAAGCCCCTCTCCAAACCCAGGGGACAGTCTGGGCAGCCTGTGCTACGGGAGCCCCTGCCACAACAGGCACTGACACAAGCCACTAGTGACTGTTTAAGGGACCACCATGGGCACCCAGGTCACAGATCATCAGAGGTAACATCACAGCTCGTGCACCAGAACCAACATGTCACAGAAACATAGAACCACAGACTGGTTTGGGTTGGAAGGGACCTTAAAGATCATCTAGTTCCACCCCCCTGCAATGGGCAGGGACACCTTCCACCAGACCAGGTTTCTCCAAACCCCATCCAACCTTGCCTTGAACACTGCCAGGGAGGGGGGCAGCCACAGCTGCTCTGGGCAACCTGGGCCAGGGTCTCACCACCCTCACAGCAAAGAATTTCTTCCTCATATCTCATCTCAATCTCCCTCTTTCAGTTTAAAACCGTTCCCCCTCGTCCTGTCACTCCATGCCCTTGTAAAAAGTCTCTCTCCTGCTTTCCTGTAGCCCCTTCAGGCACTGGAAGGTGCTAGAAGGTCTCCCCGGAGCCTTCTTTTCTCCAGGCTGAACAGCCCCAACTCTCTGAGCCTGTCTCCATAGCAGAGGTGCTCCAGCCCTCTGAGCATCTTTGTTGCTCTCCTCTGGACTCGCTAGTTGTTGTGCTACTTCAGCTCCCCATGAACAGAGTCTGAGGCTGCCTTTCCTCCTGCCCTCTCTCTTCCCACCCCACATGCTGCTGCTCCCACTTAGGCACTGGGAAGGGGCTGGAGCTTGTAAAGAGCTGCAGGCAGAGGCTGGGAGCTGGGGTGAAGGTCACTGTCCCATGGCCTGAGAAAAGGTCCCTGTCACTGAGTTAAGTAGGTCTGGACTGCATCAGCTCTGTGCCTTGAAGAGCTCCGGAATGATGCTAGAAGAGGAAGTAATAGGGCTTGCTCTGATGGGGCTCATTTACTCGCTTCTTGTAACAAAACTATTACAGCAGCTCTGGCACACTTCTATGTTAGCCGGGTTTTGAAAATTGTCATTTGAACTAGAGCGTAAATGGTTAGAAAGGCTTTTCTTGATTAAAATGTTGTCAGTGATGGGGAATTCAACAGAACTCTGAGAAAACTGTTCCAGCAATAGCCTTGTTTCAAAGTCCATGGCTGGTTTCTAGTAGGAATGCTTTATCTCCTTTACATCAAACCCTCACTCCATTTTGGCTTTGTCAGCTAGAAGAGCCTAGTAACAAAGCTTAATCACTGCAACAAGTTGGTTATGGCAGTCTCTTAATTTTCTGTTACGCTAAACTATCGAGCCAGACCGAGGGAAAGACTCAGACACAACCGGCTGCTGCAGATGTTTAACTTCAAGCTCCAAAACCAGGACCCAACACTCCCTGTGGCACCACTTAAACCTCCATGAGAGCTGTCTGAGTGGCCACCAGGAATGACAAAGCATAGAGGCATGAGCTCCTCTCTTTTCTGCAGAGCTACAGTGCCTGACCCAGCCAGCCAAGGAAGCACAGCATCCGAATTTACTCCTGATTGCTCCAAGGATATAATCCTTGGGTATGCCCCAAAAGACATAATCTTTTCACATATAAATTATCCTGGAGCCAGTTTCCTCACACACAATAACCCCTGACTGGAGTATTCACAGAGGAAGGTGGCCTCCCAGTTTAAGTCCTTTCTTACCCTGACAGTACTCAAGGAAGTTCACCCTCTCAAGAGGATCCCTGCCCTGGCTTCTGAAACAGGAGGGAAAATGGGAAAGGTGAAGGGCACGTGCTCAACACTTTCTTGTCAATGCTTTCTCGCTGTGGACCATGAAAAGCAAGCTTTGTTGGGCCAGAGGCAAGAGGGCGCACAGTCGAGAGAGGGGTACTCACTCGGGAGGCAGGTCTCTGCTCTGCTGCCAGTGCTTCTTATCTTTTTGACATCACACCCCAACTGGCAAAAGCTCAGCCGTGGTTTTGACAGCAAGGCCAGACCTTAGGAGACATCCTTCCTGTGAGTCTCCTGCCCTGTTAGGTTTAATTTCTTCTTCCTTAGATTCCCTCTGCCCAGTTGCCCAGCTCCAGTGGGAAGTGTGCAGAGGGCTCCTCACGTGGGTGAACCAATGATCCACCCCGTGTTGGAGATGGTACTTCCCAAGGAATGCACGAAAGGTTCCAAACTGCCCAACAAATGGAGCTGGATCCAGGGGTCCCAACGCTGATTCAGCCAGACTAGCCCACAGGAGAAAGCATATACAGTGGCATTTCATGAGCGACCTGCTCCTGCTGACTTAGACATGGCTGGGACACGCTTCTCTAGAGGGGCCTTGGGGGACCTGAGGCTTATCCACTCAACTTCTGGCTGCCACGGGGGCTTACAGAGCGGTTTGGCTCTAGGTGGTCAAGCCAGAGCAGGCAATACACTTCAGCAGCACAGAGCCTGAGGCTCCATGGCTAGTAAAGTCACTCATACAGTGATTTCCAGTGGCCTCCGTGCAGGGGGAGGAATCAAGATTTTGGACTCAGAATCTAGTCTAAATGCTGAAAATGTGCTTTAGAGAAGAAGCCCTTCTCTGCAAAGCATGTTTTCCAGTCCTTTAACCATCTCAAAACTTCACCTGGAGTTCCCTCCGGTTCCTGACTGTCCTCCTTGAGCTGTAGACACCAAAACCAGACACATCACTGCAAACAAGAGCTGTCACACCACCACCAAACAGAGCTGACACAGAAGCAGCCCTATTTCTGCCTCTTTGGCTGGACAATTCTGCCAATGACAGGGGACACCCATCCTCAGAGCTGCCAGTTGAGGACTCCCCACCTCTGAAAGTGGCACGCAAAGGAAAGAAACCTTCACCAGACACATATATAGAGGAAGAGGCACTTACCCACTCGTTCCAGGTCTCTGGGTCTGAGAGAAGCGCCAGTCTGTGTTAGGCTGAGCTTGCTGCAGAGAAAATAGAAGAGTTTTAATATCTCCATTCTTGCCTTTGAAAATGAAAGCGAACTGATCCTGGATTATTTCAGTCTGGAATATCAGTGTGTTCTTTTCAAGTAAAGCAAATCAATTAGAACAAAAAGAAAGCTCCCCCTCCCCTTTTCTGGAGGATTTCTGAACCAGCATGAATACTAAAAAAAGCATGACAAAAACTATTCAGCGAATAATCTTCCAAAGCAGCTCAGGAAACCAGGCTGTGAAAGAAATGAAGCATGAAATAAACTGATAAGGGCATCGATTCAGCAGGAGCACTGGTACCAAAGTAATGAGTTTGGGGGGGGAGGGGGAGGGTGGCAGAATTAATTGATACTGAGAAAGATGCTTTTAATGCCAGAAGGTAAAATGATAACAGACCTTCCTAAGCTGTCCTCCTCCTGTCCTTAAAAAGGCCTGCCTGAGGTCTTGATTTCACACACTGTATTTGAATGACTTTTCCTAGATGCTCTAGCCTCAGAGCATTACAATATTTTTCTGTCACAGAGAAAAGAATGAACTTCCGAGAGCAAAAGAAAAAAGCATTATTTGTTTAAGGAAGACATAATAAACTCCGGCCACAGCAGCCCACTTTGTAACTTCATTAGTAAGCCCCCGTATCACTTTCTGCCCGTGTTATTTTACCCCCAGACAATGGACATGTTGTAAATAAGGAAGGACACGAAGCAGGCTTGCATGTTCCTGTTTGAATCACCCCTTTGTGAAGAGCACTAAATAGCAGAACTGTTTTCTGTCTGGAAGACACATACTTCCGAAAAGCATAATCTTCTTAATTAACTCCAGAATCATAACATGCTACCTGGAAAGGACAACATTTCTCTCAGTTACCTTAGGAATGAGCAGCTCATAGTCCATACAGTGGAACATCAATTTTATAGGATTATTCTGCTTGTACATGCAATTACTAAGGAAAAGTGAAGACGGGTACAGCTGACCTAGATTTTTATTTAGGAGATGTGATTTCACTAATTTCTCCACAGCTTTGATGATTCTCATGAAAGAATATATTAGAATAAATTACTCCCCTAAAATAGAGGCCCCACTGGTACCCATGCTGCATGCAAATTAAGCTGTTTAAATACTTGCCCTCCAGCTTTCCCATAGACATTTCTGCACACACTGACACACAGTCCTGCACTAGATAAGCCCTTCCCAATCTATATTTTGAATTCCTGTTGTAATCACCACTTGCAAATTTAGGGCAGGCATTTATGACACAAAATTGCTTTACTTTTTATATCCCAAAGTTATAAAAGCTACAGCTAAACACAGACACCTAAATCCATATTTAGACATCTGAATACGAGTGGCTAAAGTTGTCAAAGCTTGCTGCTGCCTATGTCTCTGCAAGTCCAAGGGCACGTAAGGTCACCAGGATTTTTGCGAAAAATGTCACTATGGTCAGTGCTGAATAGTGAATTCAGCCCCTCGCTCGAAATGACCAAGCTGGAAGATGATCCCTTGCTGAGGCACAATCAGTAATTAATAACACTTGGGAGTTGAGAAATGAGAAATTTCTACCATGCACCCCTAAAACAGCACAAAAGAAACATCGACAAACTTTGCTTTCAGCTGACCCCCTCCCACGTCACAGCTCGTAGCCACGCAGAATAAAGGGGTTAAACAGAATCAAGCAGTTAAACACCCAAAAACCATGTTCCTGACTGTGCTAAGAATCACTTTAAAAAGCAAAGAGTATGAACGGGGCCAAGGGAAAACTCTCCACTTCTACGAACACACAGTCTTTGATTTCACGGTGCTGCCCAGCCCCTTCCCCCACCTCCATCAAGCTGAGCCAAAGTTTTCACCTGGCACCTCCCAGGAGGTGACAGTGACACACATTCCCTGAAGCCACCTTCTTAGATGGAAGGGCAGACAGAGAACAGCCAACTGGCCTGGATATTACGGACCGTTGCGCTTAGCAGACAGGACAGTAAGAAAGACCCATCTCTTACCCCATCGCAGGGACTCGCTAAGGTGCTGGTCACCTGCTCATAGGCAGCCACGGTCTCCGCAGTGCTAGAATGGCTGAAAGGTTTTACAAAGAGGAAATCACTCTGGTCAGACATGGGCGAGAAACAAGAGGTGTAATTCTGTGCCTGGGAGGTCAAGCCCGCTCCTCCCACATCCAGGTACTTGATGAAGCCATCTGGCTTCATCTGCCCACGGAAATGGGAGGTGGGTTTGCGGCCAGTCCCTCGGCAGCAATCCGCAAAGGTCCAGCTGGCAGTGCCAGCTTTGACACACCGGGCAGCCACCACAGCAAACATGACGCAGGACACAAGGGAAATGGACACCAACGAGATGATGAGGTAAAGCGTTAGGTTGGTATCCTTGGGAGAAGATCTGGGGAGGTCCAAGGACTTGGCGAAGTCTGGCACACTGTCCTCCTCCAGAGAAATTACTATTACCACGGATGCCGAGAGGGAAGGTGTCCCATTATCCCTCACTTCGACCACCAGCCTATGGGGATCTTCTGACTCCCTGAGAGCCTGTGCAACCCTTATCTCTCCAGAGCGATGTTCCACTTGGAAAGGCAAAGCCTCAGCGGTCTCCTGCAGCTGGTAGGACAGCCAGGCATTATGGCCACTATCGGCATCAACGGCTACAATTTTGGTGACCAGATAGCCAGGTTCTACCAAGGCTGGGATGGTTTGGTGGAAGGCAGAGCCCTTGGGGACGGATGGGTAGACAATGGTGGGGGCATTGTCATTCTCATCCAGGATAAACACATGGACCACAGCAGTGCTACTCAGCGCAGGAGACCCAGCATCTTTCACCTCCACAGGCACCTGGAACACCTTGTCCTGCTCGTAGTCCAGAGCCCGCACGGTGTAGATGGTGCCATTGTCCTGGTCTATCCGGAAATAGGTTGAGATGGGTATATCCTGCATCCCGTTGTCCAGGATGGAGTAAGACAGCTTGGCATTGGTACCTTCATCAGGATCAGACGCTGACACCGAAAAGACAGAAGTTCCAGGAAGGGCATTTTCCTGAACGTGAGCAGTGTCGAAAGGGCTGGAGAAATTCGGTGCATTATCATTCACATCAGCAATTCGGAGGTAAAAGGTTTTTTGCGTGGCCCTCGGTGGGGACCCTGAATCCACAGCCCTGACCGTGATGTTGTATCCACTGGCCTTCTCCCGATCAAGGGGACCATTTGTGACCAGTGAGAAATGCTCTTTAAAAGATGACACCAGTTTAAATGGGAGCTCTTTCGCTATCTGCAGACGGACCTGCCCATTGTCACCAGAATCGCTGTCCTTCACACCAATGAGGGCAATCACAGTTCCCGGGGTTGCATCCTCCTGCACTGGGCTGGAGAGAGAGGTCAGCACAATCTCTGGGCTGTTATCATTGATATCAATTAATTCCACTCGCAGGTGACAGTGTCCTTCCATGGCTGGGGATCCCTTGTCCCTGGCTCGAACTGCAATCTCGTAAGCACTGGATTCCTCATAATCCAGAGGTGCTTTGGTTCTTATCTCCCCTGTCCGGGGATCTAAGGAGAACAGCTTGGTGAATTTACCAGGTGCGTTATTGCTAATTTTGAAAGAATATTCCACGTCCCCGTTGGGACCTTCATCCAGGTCAGTGACATTCAATTTGGTGACCAGAGTGCCCACTGGCACGTTCTCCTCCAGATGTACCTTGGATATGGGTGGGTCGCAGACAGGAGGGTTGTCATTTGCATCCAGGACGTGGATGGTAACCTTGGCAGTGCCAGATTTCACTGGACTCCCTCCATCCAGGGCTGTCAGTGTTAGGCGATGAACAGCCACCTTCTCTCTATCCAGTGCTTTTTCAAGTACGATCTCAGGCATTTTAACACCATCTCCTCTCACATTGATACTTAGGGTGAAATGTTTGCTGGGGCTGAGCTCATAGGTGGAGATGGAGTTGGAGCCCATGTCCGGGTCTTCTGCTACCTCCAGGGGTAGCCGAGTCCCAGGGTTGGCTACCTCAGTGATCTCCAAGACCACCTCCGGCTTGGGGAACTGGGGCGCGTTGTCGTTGACATCGAGGACATCCACCTCGACGCGGTGGAGCTGGAGGGGGTTCTCCATGACGAGTTGGAGGTGCAGGGAGCACGTGGGGCTCTGCCCGCACAGTGCCTCCCGGTCCAGCCTGCTGTTGAGGAGCAGCAAGCCCGCTGCCAGGTCCACCTGGAAGTGCCGCTGCCCACCCTCGCTCACCAGGCGCAGGTTGCGGGTGACCAGGCTTCTTAAGTCCACCCCCAGGTCCTTGGCCAAGTCGCCCACCGAGGAGCCCGGTTCGCGGTCCTCGGGCACGGAATAGTGGAGCTGGGCGCTGCTGGGAGCCGGCAGGCAGCAAAGGGCTGCGAGCAGCAGCGGGAGCTGCCACGGCAAACTCCGTCCCCCGAGCATCCCGGGCCGGGGGTGCGAGCGGAGCAGCGCGGAGACGAGCGGAGCAAAGCGGAGCGGCGGCGGTTCAGCGCAGCCTCCCCCGCCTCCCCGCCCCCGGGAGCCGCCGCCGAGCCGGAACCCCCGCGCCCCGGGCCGGGGGGGAGCCGAGAGGGGTGCGCGGGGAGGAAGCCGCCGCCGTCGGAGCCGCCGGAGCCGGGCGGGGAGGGATGGAGGGGGCGGGGGGTGAGGGGGGACGATCACAAACCGGCCGGCTGAGCCGCTCCTGGGCACGCAACGGCACACAAAGTCGGCGAGCGGAGGGGATGGACCGAGTGACAGTTTTACGTCTCTCCACAGCCCCCTCCTCCTCCTCCTCCTCCTCCTCCTTTTTCTCTCCCTCCTCCTCCTTTTTCTCTCCCTCCTCCGCCGCCTTCCCCAAAATACGCACGGCGTAGTCCCCCCCCCCACACCCCCCCCGCCGCCACTCCACCCCCGCAGCGCCGGGAGGGCGCCGGGGACTCCCGGCAGCGGGAACCCCCCGCTCCGCCCCGCCCCGCCCCGCCCGGCTGCTGGGAGCGGGGACCGGCAGCCCCCCCCTCCCACCCCCCTCCCCAAAAGCCGGCTGAGGATGTCGCATCCCGAGCCGGTTCGGCGCCGAGCCCCGCAGCCGCCGGGGCTGCGGTCAGGCTGGGGGACACGCTCCCGAGCTCACCTCGCTGCGCAGGGTGGCATCCGGCGGGCTGGCACCGACTGGACCCGCGGAGGGTTTCACAAACACGAACTCGCTGATGTCGGAGACCGGCGAAAAGCAGGAGCGGTAACGCGGAGCGGGGGGTGCCGTGGCCGTCACCTGGACGCCCATCACCGTGTCCCCTTGCTTAGGCTCATAGTGCATGCGGCCAAAAATGTGGCTGGGAGGGGGCTGAAGCGTGTTCACGCTCTCCACGCAGCAGCCCTGGTTGGCGGGCGCAGAGCCCCGCCGGAGGCACCGCACGCCCAGCACTGCCAGTCCCACCAGCGAGACGGTGGAGATGAGCACTAGGGACACGATCAGATAAAGCGTAATCGTGGGTAAGCCCCCACCATCGGTGGCCCGAGCCTCGGAGCCCTGCAAAGCCTCCGGGCCCTTCTCCTCCACCAGCACCACCAACGTGACGGCTGTGGAGAGCGGGGGCTCACCAGCATCCCGGACCACCACCAGCAGTTCGTGGGCAGAGGCATCCGTCTCCTGCAGGGCCCGCGTGATCCGGATCTCCCCAGAGCGCAGGGCCACGCTGAAAAGCCCTGGGTCTGTGGCTTCCACGAGGTGGTAGGAGAGCCAAGCATTGAGCCCCGAGTCCGCATCTATTGCCATCACCTTGGTGATGAGAGCAGGAGGAGCAGTGGAGGGGGAGATTCGGAACTGGGTAGCAGACTCCTCCCCGGCCCTGGGGAAATGCACCTGTGGGGCATTGTCATTCTGGTCCACTATAAAAACGTGAACCAGCGTCCTGTTCCTCAGGGCCGGGGAGCCACCATCAGAGACCTCCACATGGAACTGGAGATAGGTGGTTTGCTCATAGTCAAAGGGGAGTTTGGCAGAGACCTGCCCACTTGTGAGATGTATGGAGAGGTAGCGAGTCGGATCCAGGCCTGGATCTGTCCCAGCAGCTCGCAGGATGGAGTAGGAGAGGCGGGAATTCTGCTCCGAGTCCGGGTCGGCAGCAGATACCGTAACCAGCACACTGCCCACCGGGTTGTTTTCTGCCACCATCACTTCATAGGACGCTTGCTCAAACTGGGGCGCGTTGTCATTGACATCGGCCAGGGCGATTGACAAGATGGTGTGGTGGGAGAGCGGGGGATTGCCCAGGTCCGAGGCAGAGATGGTGACATTGTAGTAGGCAACATGTTCCCGGTCCAAACGGGCGCTGGTTAGCAGCGAGTACTGGTGCTCATAGTCCTTACGCAGCTGGAAGGGAAGATCTGGAGGTACGTGACACTGGACCTTGCCCTGCTCACCAGAGTCCCTGTCTCTGACGTGTATTACGGCCACCACTGTGCCCGGGAGCGCATCCTCGCTCAGGGAGCTGGAGAAGGAGGTAAGAATGACCTCGGGGGCGTTGTCATTCACGTCAGTGATTTCCACCACCACGCTGCAGTGCTCCTCCATCGTGGGTGACCCCATGTCTTTGGCCTCCACTTCGATCTCATACACCGTTGCCTCCTCAAAGTCCAGGTTGCCCTGGACGCGAATCTCCCCAGTTTGCTCATCAATGGCGAAGATCTGGCGTAAGGCAGCCGAGTTGTGGCTGCTGAGGGAGTAGCGGATGTCTCCATTGGGCCCTTCGTCCACATCGGTGGCATTTAACTTCACCACAAGGGTGCCCAGTGGTGAGTTCTCCACCAAGCGTGCTCCATACGATGGTCTGTCAAAGACCGGGTGGTTGTCATTGGCATCCAGGACCTGAATAGTGATGTGTGTCTTGCTGGACTGGGGAGGAGAGCCGCCATCTTCTGCAGTTAGGACCAGGTGGTGGAAAGCTCTAAGTTCCCGGTCCAGGGCCCTCTCCAGCACCAGCTCAGGGAACTTGCCACCGTCTGTGCGTGCCTTCACGTTGAGGTTGAAGTTCTCATTGGCACTCAGGTGATAGGTCTGCAAGGTGTTGGTGCCCACGTCTGGGTCCTGGGCAGGCTGGATGGGGAAGCGGGCACCCAGGGACGCCAGCTCGTAGATGCGCAAGGAAACCTCGTCACTGGGGAACTCTGGGGGGTTGTCGTTGATATCCAGAATCTCCACCTCAATGCGGTAAAACTCCACCGGGTTCTCGATGGCAAGTTTCAGGTGGAGGAAGCAGCGGGGGTTCTGCCCGCAGAGCTGCTCCCGGTCTATCCGTTCGCTGACCATGATAACGCCGGTGTTCACGTTGACCGAGAAGTACTGGGAATCCGAATCGGACAGTACCTGCAGATTAGCTGCCGCCAGTTTCGCCACATCGGTGCCCAGATCCTTCGCGATATTGCCCACGAAGGCGCCCCGGGTGAGCTCCTCCGGGATGCTGTAGCGGATCTGAGCCGAGGAGCTGTGCAAGAACAAACAGAAGGAGAAGACAGGCGGCAGCGCCAGGGCCCGGCCCGCCTTCCCGACCCTCGGCATCCTTCCCGGGGTGGGCGGCGGGGCAGCGATGCCCTCCGCGCTGCGGGGCCGCGCTCAGCGCTCGCCGCTCCCATTCATTGTTTGGGGCGGACGCGGTTCGACGGGGGCGGGTGAGGCGGCGGCGGCGGGGGGGGACGGCGCCGGTGCTCCGCGCAGCCGCCTCGCCATTGGCTCCGAGCGCCGCGCCGCTCCTCCAATCGCCGCGCTCCGTGCCCAGGACAGCAACACCGGCGCCAATCGCCGCCCGCGGGCGGGGGCTGTTGCCGCGCGGCGCGAACCTGCGGCGCTTCCCCGAGCGGCGGCGGCGGCTCCGCGCACCCCCCGCACCGGGTGGGGAGGGGGGAGGCGCGATCCGCCCCCGCGGCGAGCCCCGCACCGGCACCGCCTTCCCCTGCCCCTAGGCTCTCACCTGGCCGGGGTCCCGCAGCGTACCGGTAGCGGAGAGGAAAGCCCCGGTTTCCCTCGGTAGGGTGGCGGGGGGTGGGCAAGGCCGGAGGAAGGTGAAGTCGCTCCGGTCGGAGCCGGGGGAGAAGCAGGTGCTGTAGCACTGGGACTGGGAGTCGGTGGGTCGCAGGGTGACCTCCATGTACTTGAGGGTGCCGTCGGAGCTGAGCTGGAGCTTGGGGCTGGAGTGCTTGAAGAAGTCCCGGGAGGGCGACTCGCTGAGCCAGCAGCAGCACCAGGGCGAGGCGGCCGCCCGGCCCCTGCGACGGAGGCAGCGGGCAGCCAGGAGGGTGAAGGTGGCAAGTGCCACGGTGCTGATGGCTGCCAGAGCGATGATCAGGTAGAAGGTCAGGTCCGGCTTCTCCTTAGCACCAGCCAGGAAATCCCGAGGCTTGTAGCTCTCCTCCAGGGCTGCCTCCTCCAGGGCCACGCTGATGGTGACAGTGGTGGAGAGCGGTGGGTCACCATTGTCCGTCACCTGGACAATGAGCTGCTGTGCTGCCGCATCGGTGTCCTGGAGGGCACGTGCTGTCCGCACCTCCCCAGTGTACAGCGACATGTGGAACAAGGAGGGGTCAGTGGACTGTGGCAGCAGCCGGTATGAGAGCCAGGCATTGTGCCCGGCATCCGCATCCACTGCTGTCACCTTGGTGACCAGGTAGCCCGGTGGGGCAGACAGTGGGACCCTCTGGGGTGCCGAGACATCGCTGTCAATGGCAGGGTGCAGGATGGTGGGGGGGTGGTCATTCTGGTCCAGCACAAATATGTAGACAGTAACGTTGGCATGGAGCGGCGGGGATCCCGAGTCCCGCACGGCCACAGAGACCGGCAGAACCTGCAGCAGCTCAAAGTCAAAGGTGCGCTGAGCATAGAGGTTGCCATTGTCAGGGTTGATGTGGACGAAGGAAGAGGTGGGGGCACCCTGCACTTGGCCGCTCTCTATGGAGTAAACGAGACGGGAATTATCCCCGTCGTCGGGGTCCGAGGCAGAGACAGTGCACAGCAGGGAGCCAGGTGGGTTGTTCTCCTGGAGAAAGGCATCGTAGGAGGGCTGTAAGAAGCGCGGGGGGTTGTCATTCACATCAGATATGTTGAGGAGCAGCGTGAGAGTCGTGGTGAGGGCAGGAGACCCACCATCCTGGGCAATTAGCTCCACTATGTACTGTGAGGTGGACTCTCGATCCAGACTCTCCCGGCTGACCAGGGAGAAGTGGTTCTGAAGGGACCTGATGGTGAAAGGCACGTTGGGGGAGATCTCCAAGCTCACATCCCCATTGGCCCCTGAGTCTCGGTCCCGTACATTGAAGAGCCCCACAACAGTCCCTGGTGGGGTGTCTTCTGGCACCGGGTTCAGCAGGGAGGTAAGCAGCACCTCCGGGGGGTTGTCGTTGACATCCTCCACTTCCACCTGTAGCACACAGTGGCCCTCCATCTCCGGGACCCCGCCGTCATGGGCTCGCACATAGATCTCGTAGAAAGGTGATTCCTCAAAGTCCAGGGCCCCGCTCACCCGGACCTCACCGCTGCGGGGATCCAGGGTAAAGAGCCTCCGGACCGAGTCAGAGGTGTGGACCCCAAAGGAGTACTGCGTCTCCCCATTGGTGCCCTCATCAGGGTCAGACGCGTTGAGCCGGAGGAGCAGAGCCCCCACGGGGGTGTTTTCTGGGACTTGCACCTTGTACGTGGTGCGGTCAAAGGTGGGCGCGTTGTCATTGACATCCAGGACCAGGACCGTTATCTGTGCCGTGCCCGAGCGGGCTGGCCTTCCCCCGTCCATGGCCGTCAGCACCAGCTGCAGCTCTGGCTGCTCTTCCCGGTCCAGGGCACGCTCCAGCACCAGCTCCGGAAAGAGTTTGCCATCCTGCTGCTGCTTGACGTCCAGGGAGAAGTGGGAGTTGGGGCTGAGTCGGTAGGAGCCCACGGTGTTGGTGCCCACATCAGGGTCCTGCGCGCTCTCCAGGGGGAAGCGGGCAGCCACGGTGGCAGACTCGGCGATGCGCAGGGTGCGGTGAGCGGCGGGGAAGCTCGGAGAGTTGTCATTCACATCCAGGATCTCCACTTCCAGGCGGAAGAGCTGCAGGGGGTTCTCCACCACCACCTGCACCGACAGCACGCAGCTGGCAGCCGCTCCGCACAGCCGCTCCCGGTCCAGCTGCTGGCTCACCACCAGCGTGCCACTGTCCAGGTGCACGGCGAAGGGGCGCAGGCTCTCCTCTGAGCCCAGGCGCAGCCTGCGACCCGGCAGCTCCTCCACCTTCAAGCCCAGGTCCCGGGCCACGTTA
Source organism: Nyctibius grandis (assembly GCF_013368605.1). Classification (NCBI taxonomy): domain Eukaryota; kingdom Metazoa; phylum Chordata; class Aves; order Nyctibiiformes; family Nyctibiidae; genus Nyctibius; species Nyctibius grandis. The sequence goes on from NC_090679.1 coordinate 7,219,354, forward strand.
CCCACCACGGTTCCCACCTCTGACTCCTCAACAACCGAGTAGCGGATCTGCCCGGAGACCCAGCCCCAGCCGCAGAGTGAAAACAAACTCAGTACTTGCCATTTCCAGGCGGGTCGCTGGAGGCTGATGCTCTCCATGTCCGTTCGCATCCGGCCCGGGACGCAGCAGGCACTGAGAAGCTGTGAAAAAATCCCTGGGTCTCTCTTCCACGGCTTGGAAAACAGCTCCGGGGCTCCGGCAGGCTGCAGCTCCGGCTGTCAGGCTCTGAGCAGAGGGGGTGGGCTGGGGGAGGGGAACTGAATCACAGCCCCAGAGCGGAGGTGGAAGAGGAGGGGGGGGGAGAAGCAGATTTCCCCCCCCACACTTCAGATCAGCTCCCAATTGGCCGAGAGCTCCGGCCGCTCTCGGCCAGCAGTGGTCCCCCAGAGGTGCGGGAAGCGGGGCCCTGAGCTGGCATCGGGGGGCTGCTACCCCCGGCCTCCCCTCTGCCAGCCTGAGTCACTTGCTCCGACAGCTCGCTTCCCGTTCGCAGGGAAACTGCACGTCCTGGCAGCCTGGAAGCAAGGTACAAGCCCTCCCCGTGCGCTCCCCCTTCCACAATGGTGGCTTCACAGAGCGCCCACAGACAAAGGGCAGCTGTCATGAACGCGGGCCAAAGGACTTTTCATGCCTGATGAAAAGGTGCTTGTTAGAGCCCTGAGGTGCCAGGGGCTCTTCTCCCACCCCTTTTCTCCCCCCCCAGCTAATGCTTTGGCTGCTGCCCGGACCCCAGGATTGCCTCTGTAAGTGAGGCATCACTGCCCCCAGTACCACCATTAGCCAGGAAACCTCACACCGAGACAGGGATGCCCACCCCTGCCAGCCCCCCGTGGGTGTCAGAGGCTGAAGGTGGGAAGGCAGAGGTGGATGGAGACATTCAAAGCTGGAATGCAATTGCTCCCCACGCACACCCAGCAGGATGCCCCTTCCCCACCCTGAGACCAGGAAGGGGTCAACCTCCACAGTACCAGAATCACTGCAAACAAGCCCACGAGACTACCACCAGATCACAACACCAGGTCAGGACGTCAGACAGGGAAGGAGAAGGCCCAAGCCTCCCACCTGGCAGATGCACACACTGAATTCTGCAGCAGACACAGCTTTGCAGTCAAGTGATGTCCTGGAGGGCAAAAGCAGGGGTCTCAGCCTCCCCAGGGAGAAGCAGAGCAGTCATTTCCCCCTCTCCCTGTCCCAGAGGATGGTGGCAAGCTGGAGGGTGTTAGCTCGGCTCACATCTCTGCAGAAGCCTCTCGCAGTCATGCCCTGGAGTCCTGTCCTTGGCGCGCTCAAGGCCACCCTGACCTCCCTTGGGTGCACGCAAACCCTGCAGGGCTGGGGTCCACAGTGGTGCGGCAGGCAGGGGAGCCAGATCGTGCTGGGGACCCTGCCCATCCCCACCACCCGGGCACCAAGGGGACCTGGGGGAATAGGCAAGAGAGGCTGGAGGCACCTGTGCCTGGCAGGGTGGACGGTGTCCCTGTCACCATCCACCCTGGATGAGGACAGAATCGGAGGTGCTGCCATCAAGGGGCCTCCCCCCCTCTGCAGCCCCTCCCTGCCTGTTCCAAGAGCCACAGGGTGGGACCATCTTGCTGCCAGTCAGGGAGAGATGAAGCAAGGAACTTCACAATTGGTGCAGAACACCACCCAGGTCCCACCTACTGCCTGCTCCAGGGGAGGGAGAAGGCATTCTTAAAGGGACAACCCAGGAACAAGCTGGACAAGTGGATTCCCCAGCATCAGACACCCATACCTGTTTGGATGTACTCATTCCCCAAGAGCTTCTAACAGTGCCACCAGCAGTAAGCTGTCACAGTAACCTTGACTCTGGGATGTGCCCTGTCCCCATCCCAGGCAGGGCCCTGGACAGCACAGCTGCGTGACAGACGTTGCTGCTGGTAACATGGGGTGCTGCGCCCCTGGGAATGGGTTTGGTGCTGCTGCAGTGCCTCAGCAGAAGTCCCCTGTGAAGCCCATGTGGTCCGGGAGAATCCACGCAGTGTCCCAAGGTGGGTCAGTCACCATGGGGCTGGAGCAAGGGACAGGTTTCACACAGGGGATCCCGCTGTTGCGCGGGTCTGCTGAAGCCCGGGATGGGGATGGTGGCAAGGCAGGAAGGGTATGGGGTATCTAGGATGGAGAAGGAGATGCCCCCGTTCCAGAGGGCCAGAGCTCACCCTGTGGAAAGGCTCCAACCCAGACGACCCAAGGGAGCTGAGAGATCCCTGGAGATCCTGCAGGGTAGGATCCCCATGGCAGGACACATCACCTGCCACAGATGGGGTCAGCACCATCCCCACTGCATTGGTTTGGGGGTCTGGCTGTTGCCCTGCAGAGCAAAGGGGTGTGAAGCCTTTGCAGGCTTGGCACAGTCCGTGGCATTGGGCTGGATCTTCTGTCACCACAGACTGAAAATCCAGGGCCCAATGCCAGCTCAGATGGTTTCTCACTGCCAGTGCCTTTCCAGTGTAGTACTGGGGAGTAGGAGAGAGCCATGGCTAGGGCTCGGGCTTACTGCTTGCCCATTATAACCTCCCTCCATCCCCACTCTCAAACCATTTACTGCCCCCACCCCCCCAGGCATCTTGCCAGGACCGTTTGGTAGAGGGGTCATCCTTGTCCCCAGCTGTAGCACAACCCACACGATGCAGAGGAACACTTGCTCCTGCAGCTGCTGCAGCTATTCCCACCTGCCACAGATCCAGAGTGCTGAGTCTGAGCAGTGACGCAAGAGGGGAAAAAAAAAAAAAAAAAGGCATAAAATAATTCTGGGAGGTTTCTGCCTCCGCCTGTGATGCGGCCACAGTGAGCAGACAGCACACACAGCCCCACACCCGTGCACCTCACTTCCTTCTGTCCTTAGGAACCGATTGCTCCTACTCACAGCCTCCTGGGAAGGGACACATGACCGGCACCAACCACCTTGGAAACCCAGCAGATCCCCCCCTCCTTCCACTGGATCCACTACCTGGCCTCACTCTGAGGATTGAAGCGTTCCTCTAATTGAAAGCTCTCCAATTAAGCTGCACAATTCCCACCGGGAAGAAGCACAGAAGCTGCCTGCCATGCGCAGACGCCTTCCTGGCTGCAGTTTGTTCGGTCAGGATGTTCGACATCACCCGGAGACCATTACAAACCACGCCTGTACTGTAACAGGGTTGATAAAACAGCATCTGGGTGGAGGACTCACCATCCTGCTCAGAGCCACCATCCAGCCCAGAGCCCTGCAAGCAACTAGGGTAGTCTGCAATCCCACCCCACCCCACCCCGCAGCGAGCATCATCACAAAACTGCCACAGAAACAAAACCGGAACCATCAGGAGTCAAACACGAAGGGAGACATGGACAGGAGGGACTGCTCTTTGGCCACAGTCTGTCAAACAGAGGAACCAGCATCATCCTTCAGCTTTGCATACTACACCGTCGGAAGCGACGCCCCGATCCACCACTGGCAGCTGGTGGTTCCCAGCCCCATTTGCACCACCACCTCCCCAGCCCACACCGGGGCACGACGTGGAGAAGCTACGTCCCCCTCCCAGTGCTTGACCGCCACCTCCCCAGCCCACACCGGGACACGACGTGGAGAAGCTACGTCCCCCTCCCAGTGCCTGACCACCGCCTCCCCAGCCCACACCGGGGCACGACATGGAGAAGCTACGTCCCCCTCCCAGTGCCTGACCACCACCTCCCCAGCCCACACCGGGACACGACATGGAGAAGCTACATCCCCCTCCCAGTGCCTGACCCCGCAAGTCCTCCCTTCGGCTCTCATTTTGCAAAGGGAAGGAAATACCATTACCAGCAAACTTTCTGCCAAGGATTTGCAAGTGGTGGCAAGCTGACCTCAGCCTCCACTGGTTACTCACGCAAGGCATACCCAAAACTGCATCGGAAAGACGTATTGTTCACTAACCTGAGCAAACTTGCTCACTTGACCCTGCTCACCACAGTGCAAATGTCATCGACACATAGGACGGCTCATTTGACTCCAAAGAAGACCTGGTCAGCTCTAGCTAACCACTCTTCAGAGGAAAGGCGCAACTGGATATTCCCCCCAACGCCAACCCGCTACCATATGCATATGGCACAAATGAACCATGGCTCTGCCCGGCACTGGGACATGCCAAGGAAGGAGCTACATTACCTCAGCAGGAGTGGGGAGCTGGCTAGCGGTGCCCACGATCTGGTGGTACAGCCCTGGCTCACCATTCCTCATGGTGCTCTGGCGGCTCCCCAGGGGACTGGAAGTGAAGGGCTTTTTACACAGGAGATCACTGTGGTGAGAGTCTGTGGTGAGATAGACCTGGTGGTAGAAGTTGGGTGGTGTAAAGCCACCCCGCACAGCATCAATGTGGTGGAAGGGCCCTGGTGTCCTGTACAGGGTGCTCCTGGAGCTGTTGAACATCTCCTTTGACTGTCTCCACTTGTAACACTTGAAGATGCCCACTGACAACATAGTGATGAAGAAAGCTGCTGACACCAAAATCACAGCCAGGATGAGATAGAAAGTCACATGCCTCCTGGGATCATTGGCAGGTGTCACGTCAGTGAGGTCAGTGAGCACCTCCTTGACCATCTCAGCCACAGAGATGGAGACAGTGGCACTGGCAGACAGCACAGGCTCCCCATGGTCTTTCAGCAGGATGACTAGCGTGTGCTGAGGAGCGTCATCCTCCTGGAGCTGGCGGGCCGTGACGATCTCCCCACTGTGCAGCCCAACTGAGAAAAGGCTGGGGTCAGTGGCCTGCAATAGGGTATAGGAGATCCAGGCATTGTACCCTGCATCCGCATCCACCGCCACCACCTTGGTGACTATGTGCCCGGCAGGAGTGCCTGGTGCCACCACATCGGTATAGGTGGCAGTGGTGTTGGGGTGAGGGTACAGCACAGTTGGGGCATTGTCATTGAGGTCAGTGACAAACACACTGACTGAGACATTAGTGGCCAGAGGCAGAGAGCCGCCATCCTGGACCTGCACCATCATGTGGAACTCCACCTGGTCCTCATGGTCCAGGGAGGTGAGCAGGTAGAGGGTGCCATTCTCCCGGTTGATGGAGAAGAGGTGGCCTACAGCGGAGTCACCCTGCAAGAGGGTATAGGAGAGACGGGCGTTGCGCCCAAGGTCTGGGTCTGTGGCACTGACATTAAGGATGGGGATGCCAGGCATGTTGTTCTCCAGCACATACACATCATAGGAGTCCTGGGAAGACTTGGGCGCATTGTCATTGACATCTGACACCTGCACCAGGATCTGTTTTACTGCAGACAAGGGTGGTGAGCCCGAGTCCCTGGCTGTGATAGTGATGTTATACTCCGATGCCTTTTCCCGGTCCAGAGCTGCTTTTGTTTTCAATGTGTAGTAATTTTTGAGGGAGGAGCTGAGCATGAACGGGATCCCAGGGGAAATGACGCAGTTCACCAGACCGTTGTCATCGGAGTCCAAGTCCGTTACACTCAGCAGAGCTACGACCGTCCCTGGGGCTGCATCTTCAGGCACAGGGCTGTACACAGAAGTCACTGTCACCTCTGGAGTGTTGTCGTTCACATCCACGACTTCCACCAGCACTTTGCAATGAGCCACGCCAGGAACGGCACCCTTGTCTTTAGCCTGTAAGTAAATCTCGTACAGCTTTGCTTCCTCGTAGTCCAGCTGTCCCTTGACCCTCAACTCCCCCGTGGCCGAGTCCAGAGCAAAGAGTTCTCGTACCTTGGCGGGTGTGTGGCTGCTGAAGGAATAGATGATGTCTCCATTGGGCCCATCATCCAGATCGTACGCACTGATCCTGGCGACCAGGGTACCACTGGGTGTGTTCTCCCTCACGCTTGCCTTGTAGGTGGACTGATTGAAGACCGGGGCGTTATCGTTAGCATCCAAAACGTCGATGTGGATCTGCACGTGGGCCGACCGGGGCGGGCTGCCTCCGTCCAGTGCAGTCAACACCAAGTGCAGCTCCCGTTGCTCCTCCCTGTCCAGCTCCTTTTCTAGCACCAGCTCCGCATACTTGCTGCCATCCACCCTCGTCTGCACGTCGAGCGCAAAGTGCGCATTGGCGCTCAGCTGGTAGGTCTGCAAGGAGTTAACCCCCACGTCGGGGTCTTGCGCGCTCTCTAGCGGGAAGCGTGCTCCGGCCGCCACCGACTCGCTGATTTCCAGCCTCGCCTGACTGCTGGGAAAAACCGGGTCGTTGTCATTGATGTCCTGGATCTCCACGGCGCCGCTGTACAGCTCCAGCGGGTTTTCCACCACGATCTCAAAGCTGAGGGAGCAGGGAGAGAGCGCACCGCAGAGCTCCTCCCGGTCTATCCGCTCGCTCACCAGCAGCGCCCCGTTCGTCAGATCCACCCCGAAGTACTTCTTGTTGCCACCGGACACCACCCGTAGCCGCCGTCCCGGCAGCCGCCCGAGGTCCAGCGCCAGGTCGGCTACCACGTTCCCCACCGCGGAGCCTCTCCGCGCTTCCTCGGGAATCGCATAACGAATCGCGGCGGAAACCCAGTCGGAAACGCCGAGCAAAAGCAAGAGGCTCAGTACCTGCCCCGTCGGTACCCCGCGGCTCCTTCCAGCAACGCCGGTCATCGCACAGGACGGCCGCGCTCTCCGCTTCGTTCCCCCCCCCACCGCCCCGGCTAGAAATCCGCAGCTCGCCCCGGCATGCCGCTGCCCAGCGAGCCCCGGGGAGCGGCGGCAGGCGGGGACACGGGCATTGCTCTGCGGGCTCCGCTCTGACTCACTCCCCGGCTCTCTCTGAGCCCGTCTGCGCCTTATCCCGGCTCCGAGCGGGGCCGGGCCGCCGGATCAACCCCCCGCTCCATCATTGGCCGACAGCGGCACACAGAGTCCCGGCCAATAACTGCACGGAGCGCAGGGCTACCGGAGCCTCGCCTCAGGGCAGCCGCTCGCCAAGCACCGCCAGGAGGGAGCGCCGGGGCGAGAGCGCTGGCAGAGGCAGCGTAGATGGGACACGGGGACTGCGTGTGCGGGCAGGAAGGTCTAAGAGTTGGTGGAGAGGATGACGCCAAAAGGGGCGATAAGGACAACAGGACCCGCTCCCTGTCCCGTGTCCCCCGGGAAAACCTCGCTAGAAAGAGGCAGCGGGAGAAAGAAGGGGAGGTGGAGCGGTTCGACCAGAGCTCCGGGGAGAGCCAGCCCCGGCACGACACGCCAGCTCCGAGTGTCCCTCGGGACCTCCGGGGTGCTGGCCCTCCCACCCAAGTGCTAGGTCAGCCCCTTCCTGACATCCCAGGACGTCACGCCTCTGTGTGCCCCCAAAGCAGCGTCGCGGGCAGAACGATGCGGATTTCGTGCTGCCGAGTTAGGAGCAGCTCCTCCGGCCGCGGCACACAGCCCGCGGGGCAGCTCCTGCCGCAGGGTTCCCAGGAGCATCCCCCCTCCTGGTCCCCCCGTCACCACTGTCCCAGCAGGCATCTTCCCCACAAATCGTAGAAATCTCGGTTTAACACGCCCTCCTGCTCTCGCTACCTCCCACCTTGCTCCCCGGTACCTGTTTCCACCAGCCAGACGCAGGGAAATCACGATCTGCGACGTGCTGGTTCTCTGGAGGCAGAAGCCGTTCCCGTTCCTGTGCAGCAACAGCCCGGCAGGTCACGGCACCGCGTAGACCACGGCACCGGCAGCGCCTGGGCAAGAAACAGCCATTTGCCGGGCTGCCCGCCTGCGTTTGGGGTTGTTGCTGTCAACAACTCATGATACGTCGAGTTTTCAGATTTTTTTGTGCGCACATACAGATAAAACTACCGCAATTTTGGCGTTCGTTGTCTGTCACCCGCGCAACTGCTCAGCTCTCACGGTGCAAGGGGAAGGAGCCAAGGAAGCTTGATAAAGGAGTGCCAGGAGCCCTGTCAAAACCCATCTGTGGCCGAGAAACACAGCGTCCAGGTTTATTCCCACAGCCGAACGTGATAAGGAAGGGATGGCGATGTCTGGGAAAGAAACTGGACTGGAAATCAGCACCCACGCGTTCATTCGCTTATCGCTCTCCACGCCCTGCAGAACTGTCTCGGAAACGTTGAGGCTGGTTATCTGTTACCCCACAGCTTGTCGTGGCTCAGGGCTGCAAATCACCCGCAATCAACGTGGAGACTCGACACCCACCCCAGAGCCAGGGACCTCGACTCTGGCTACGTGTCCTCGCCCTGCACAGTCCAGTCAACAGCCGTGAGCAAACGGGACCCACCCAGGACAATATATGAAGAGTCAACGATATCAAACGGGTCGGCACAGCCTTTCCTCTCTGCATCCTCAGCTATTTCCCTTCCTACCGAATAAACGTTGCCGAAAGATATCAGTGCTATTTACCATTCCTATCACCAGTCCACAGCATGTGATAGAAGTCACACACATAAAAAGGTTCACACCCATAAAATCCAACTTTAGTCATTAAACGTTGTATTTTAATATAATTTAATTCTGGAGAAATGTAAAGACTGAGAAGGAAAACGGTGTGATTTACCGCAGCTGCACCGTGTACGTAAGTACAAACGATTATGCTTCTCGGTCCGTGTTGGAGCGCTTCTGCAACAGACCGTGCCTGCAGGCTCACAGTCCTGACAGTAGATTTCTTTTCTCATAGGCCCTTATGCAGCCAAATCCCAATTACTTTTCTCCCTTACATATAATCGATAAAGAAGAAAATCCACAGCTCTCTTCGAGACAAATGTTGGAACAGTCTTCAGCCACTTATTTTCTCTGAAATAAGCTCTGAATCTGCTTTTCCAGCCACTGCCCATTTCATGTCTTTCCTAAATTCTGTTTACTGAGCAATTTCTCTAACGTGTGTATTGCAATTCTTAAAAGAGTTTCTCTTCACATTGTGCACACACGACCCATATTCAAATTACCCTGTCCGCTTAATCCCAGCAGCAGTAGGACGGGCAAGCAGCGGAGAGCTGAGTACGGCAAGGAGATCTCGGGAAAGGCGTGGAAGACGGAACATTTCCACCTCTCATATTTCGACTGACCTGGGGACATTACATCTCCTTGACTTTGCTAAGAAGCCCGAATATTGAAGGCGGCGCCTCGGAGCTCCTGAAAGCACCATTTGCAGGGAGAGGAGTGAAAACGTGAGAGAGCTAAGGGGAAAGACGCCTTTCCCCTGCACCAGGAATTCTTGCGGGGACGAGTTCAAGCCAAATCCCAGCCAGAGCCGCTCACTCCGGCGCTATTCCCGGCTCTGCCGAGGCTCCAGAGGAGCCGGTGGCAGCAGCGAGCTCAGTGTATTTTCTGCTCGGCTCCGGGCTTAGAGCTACCGTGAGGCACCAGCCCCGGCTCCCCGGGCGGAGAGGAAATGTTAAATCACGGGTGTACACAACATCTTCCTTTTGAGAGGTTCAGAGAATGAAAAGAACCCAGGTGGAAGAGAAAGCAGAGGACTATAGAGTCGCTGCCCTCACTGAGTGAACAGGCTGGGAAAGATCACACATGGTTACCGCAGGAAAGCTCTCAAATGCGGCAGAGACAATAAATGAAGCAGTCACTAGACCAAGATGAAAGGGTTATCTCAGCTTCAGAACCCACGACACTCTTGCCCCCGCTCCACCCCATGTCCACACCACCACCCCGGGTCGATGAAATTCACACCTGGAGTAGGACAAACAAACAGCAGTACTGACAACATAGCGTCGCTCCTCGGGGCACAACCTACAATTCGCGCATGAGACTGGGCAGGAAGAGCCAAGATCACACACACACGCGTCCACAGACAAAACCCACCCCCGAGCTATTGAGCAGTGCGACGTTGAGCTCTCCCAGTTGCCCACCGATCCCCGACGGCCGAACAGGGGAAGAAGACGACTCACAGAAGTCCGGAGAGAGGGACCTCGGGACAGAAGCTCACCTGTGCCGAGCTCCCGGGGCTAGGAGGGTCCTTCCCGGAGTGACTGTCTGAGCTGGGTTCCCCGGCCAGGAGAAGCTCAGACCGCGCTGCCGCCCCTGGTTTCAGAAATGTGAAGTCCTTCTGGCCCGACTCAGAGGCTAAACACACCTCGTAGGAGTAGGGCAAGGGCAGCGTGCTGCTGCAGTAGTTGTACAGTGCTTTTGAGCCCAGGCTGGAATACAGTTCCTTATCCGAAGTTATAAAAACGGGAGGACTCCTTGAACGTCGACATTTAAAGAACAATACCAAAATAACTGTCAAAACGAATAGCAAGGACACGAGAGCGAGAGCCACGACAAGAATGAGATTTAGATCAGATGTGAGCTCGGACACAGCGTCTCTGTCGCCCAGCTCCGGCAGCGCCTCCTGCACGCTCTCGGCCAGCACCACGTGCAGCGTGGCCGTGGCCGACAGCGCCGGCTGCCCGTGGTCCCTCACCACGGCCACCAGCCGCTGCTTGGCCGCGTCCCGCTCCGACACGGCCCGCGCCGTGCGCACCTCGCCGCTGTGCAGCCCCACGCGGAACAGCGCCGGCTCCGCCGCCTGCACCAGCTCGTACGACAGCCACGCGTTGCGCCCCGCGTCCGCGTCCACCGCCACCACCTTGGCCACCACGTACCCGGCCTTGGCCGACCGCGGCACCACCTCGAACGGCGCCACAGCCGCTCCCGCCCCCGCCGCGCCCGCGCCCGCCGCCGGCCACAGCACCCGCGGCGCGTTGTCGTTGCGGTCCAGCACGAACACGCGCACCGTCGCCGTCGAGCTCCTCGCCGGCGCCCCGCCGTCCTGCGCCCGCACCGCCACCGCGAACTCGCGGCACTGCTCGTAGTCGAAGGAGCGCTGCGCGTACACCGCGCCGCTCCGCGCCTCCACCGACACGTACGGCGCCGCGCCCGCGCTGCCGCCCGCCACCCAGTAGCTCACGCGCCCGTTGGCGCCCGCGTCCGCGTCCCGCGCGAGCACGCGCACCACGGCCGCGCCCGCCGCATTGTTCTCCGCCACGTACGCGCTGTACTCGGCCTCCTCGAACACCGGCGCGTTGTCGTTCACGTCCGACACCTCCAGCACCAGCTCCGCGCGGCTCGACAGCGACGGGCTGCCCCGGTCCCTGGCCACCACCGTCACCCGGTGCTCGGCCGCCTGCTCACGGTCCAGCTCGCTCGCCGTCACCACCTTGTACGACCCGCCCGGCGACGCCACGAGCGACAGCGGCGCCTCGCCCGACAGCTCGCACGACACCTGACCGTTCTCCCCGGAGTCCTGGTCCCGCACTTTCACCACGGCCACCACCGTGCCGACCGGCGCATCCTCGGGCACCGGGCTCGACACCGACGATAGTGTCACCTCGGGCGCGTTGTCGTTCACGTCCAGCACCTGCAAGTCCACTTCGCAGTGGGCCACCAGACCACCCCCATCCTTCGCCTCCACCAGCAGCGTGTAGCCTCGAGTGTCTTCGAAGTCCAGCGCCTCCTGCAGCGCGATCGTCCCGCTCTCCGCGTCCACCACGAACTTCTGACGCACCTTGGCCGGCGTTTCCCCGAAGCCGTAGCTGATGCGGGCGTTGGTGCCGGCGTCGGCATCGGAGGCGGAGACGTGCAGCACCGTCGAGCCCGGCGGCGCGTCCTCCCGCAGGCTCGCCCGGTACCGGTCCTGCGCGAACACGGGTGCGTTGTCGTTGGCGTCGGTGACGTTGATGCAGAGCTGGGCGGTGCCGCTGCGGGGCGGGTCGCCGCCGTCCAGCGCCGTCAGCACCAGACGCAGGCTCTGCTCCCTCTCCCGGTCCAGCGCCCGGCTCAGCACCAGCTCCGCGAATTTGCTGCCGTCCTGTCTCTCCTTCACCTCCAGCGCGAAGTACTCGTTGGCCTCCAACTCGTAGCCCTGCAGCGAATTGCTGCCAACGTCCGCGTCTTCCGCCATGCCCAAGGCAAAGCGGGCGCCGGGAGAAGTGAACTCGTTTATCTCAAGCTGGAAATTGTCTCGCAGGAAGCGCGGCGCGTTGTCGTTGACGTCCTGGATGGCCACCTCGACGTGGAAAACGTTGAGCGGGTTCTGCACCAGCGCCTCGAAGCTGACGGAGCAGGACGCCGACTCGCCGCACAGCTCCTCCCGGTCCAGCCTCTCGCTCACGTACAGCTCCCCGCTCTCCCCGCTCACGCCGAAGTAGGGCTTCTCCGCGCTGAGCCGCAGCTTGCGTGCCGGCAGCTCGGCCGGGCTCAGCCCCAGGTCCCGCGCCAGCGGCCCCACCAGCGAGCCTCTGCCCAGCTCCTCGGGGATGGCGTAGCGGAGCCGCTCGCCCGCCGCCCCGCACCACAAGCCCAGCAGCAAAGCGGGCAGCAGCACTCGCCCGCCCGCTCGCCGCCGCCCCTGCCCCTGCCTGCTCGCCATTCTCGGCAGCGCTCGCCGCGCTCCTCGCTCCTGCCGCTGCCCTCCGCCCTCCAGCCGCTCTCCGCAGCGAGCGCAGGGGCCGCCGCACGGCAGCGAGCTCGGCGCCGCCTCGGACGCCGCTGCTCCCCGCGCCGCCTCTCGCCTCTGCTGCCCGGGCCGCTGCCGCTCTGCCCGGCGCCGGCCGAGCGAGCAGCCTGCGGGGGCAGGACGCTGCGGCGGCTGCGGCTGCGGCTCCAGCGCCGGTGCGCGGCGGCCAACAGCGGCACCCGGAGGCGGCGCGACGCCACCGCAGCCGCCCGGTGGCGTGCGGCACTTGGGTCTCCGCGCTCCGAGCCGCCGCTGCCAGCAGCTGCCGGGAGTCGGCGCCATCGGCTCGCGAAAAGCGCGATTCAGCGCTCAGTTTGGCGAGTGTTCTCATACCCGGGGAGAAGCGGGCCAAGCCGCTCTGATCAGCGGCGGAAATGAAGGGTCTGGCTGGGAACGTGTTACCGAGCGGCGGAGGAGCGCGGACATTCCGTACGGCAGAGCACAGGTGAGTGCGGGTAAGTACAAGCAAGTACACAGTACAGCAAATGTCTGATATTCCAACAGCTTCTACTATTGCTGCGGGGTGTCTTTCCCCAGCTCTTTTATTTCATTTCTACGAGCTCTGAGAAGCAGCAGCTACAAAGTACTTCAGAGGAGAAGCTATGGTAGAAAGGAAGCACCGGAACCACCATTTGTCTTGAGAAGATTCTTGATTATATCCCGTTTATTTTATATATATCTCAGTGTGACCGAGACTCTGGGAGAACGCGGCAAGCCTTATTCCTACAACATCAGTATCAGTACAAGCTGCCATGTTACAAATCACGGAGATCACCGTAACTTCTTGCTCTAGAACTGGAAAGACAGACCCGTTAACGCATTTCTTCAAAATTGCTTCTTTGTGTGAACGGGTAAGTAAGTAGGTCTCAGAAAACGGACGGGAAGCAAAAAGGTACCCATGAGCCCAGGACAGTTCAATTACTCGTGTGCTATTCCGAGAATCGTGAAGAGGAGTGGTATGCTCCTCCGTGGTGATGCCCAAGGTGTATGCGACATGTCACCTGCCTTTCCCAGGATAGTCAGAGACACGAAGAAAAAAGACGGAAAAAGAAATCACAAGAAATCAGAAGGGCAGCACTAGAGAAGGCAGTTTACCCATGGCACAAACACAGCCGACGGGTACTTTGGACAGACAATACACAGAACGCACCAGGCGTGGGGTGGTCTGAAAATGGAAAGGATAAAAAGCTCTTGAGTGCAACGCCAATGAAAAAGTGCTCGATCCTCCTCAGTGCCTGTTTGAACGATAACACCACCTCTCAGCACCACTCAAAGGAAATCACGGAGTGCAAGACATTGCAAAACAACAAACCTTATTTCATGACCGTGGAGAGAGCAGGGCGTATTATAACCAGCTGAATCATTTCAAACTCTACACAGACCACGAGTTTGGAAACTACAGGTACAGCAAATTTTCCTATTGCTCCAAACAAGAGATGACTCCATGGATGACTACTGTTCTCATTAGCAAGGTACTGGTGATAATTCAGTTCCTGGTGATGCCATTCTCGCTGATCATTCAAAAGATACAAAGGTATGGACTACGGGACTCAGTTTCTCCTTCAAAAACTTCTTCCACTGTGGCAGTTATTAGCCAACGATCGCTCAGCCATAATGTCGCTGTGAGAACAGGCTCTTCCTCACCAACAAGACCATTCTCACAAAGAAGTAGCCACAGTCTACTTCAGATAGAGACACATATGAGAGGGTCACCTACCCATACTGAGAAGGTGTTTACATGGAATCTCGCCCTTCCTCAACGTTTGTGATTGCGTTACTAAAGTACTGCTTACATGCATTTCAAATAATTAACGTTAAATGAAAACTCTGTGTTGTAAAACAGTAGTGATTGATAAAGCAAGGAACGACATACTTTGAGAAAAACCTTCAACTAATAACCAGTTCACGACGTATCTGTGTATGTCTAACAGTCCAATCCTGCAAGTAACGCTGCCGAGCAAGAAATTAACGTTATATCAGCATCAGGCTCATTAGGACATACTGTCACTACAACCTCGGCTACACCACTCCCCTCTGACAACACCTCTCTGTAAAAGACACGATGATGAACAGTAAAGCAGATGAAAAGTGCCCATAGAACAGTAACAACCCCTCAGAGATTAACCGCCCTTTGGCAGAAGAGGCCACAAGCTTGCTGCATGAACAGGCTTCTCATGGTCAGCAAGGTCACTCGCAAAATGATTCCAGGTGCAATAAGACTCTGGATGCGCTCACCGGCTGCTAAGGAGCACAGAGGGAGAAAACAGTCTTTGAAACCAGTACCGCTGTTAAGAATGCATGCTACCCTGATCGTTTACATCGATTTAAACACTCAGCATCAAAAGATCAAGCACTGCTACACGAGGGATAATGATACGAAACAAGCTGCAAGGCGACACAAAAAGCAATAAGGACACAGAAAAAGTACAAGTTATAGCGAGTTATACACGCGGCAATTGACTTTCTATTTCAAGACAACTTCATCCTACTCAAGCACAATTGCTGTCGGAAACACTATGACCCTTGTTTCCACCAGTATCTCCTCACACACAGCACCCCCAAGACTCTCCTCAAACCCTTCACAGATTGCATGGTTGTCAATGGTCTTCACCATTTTTTGACAGACTCCACCCAAAGGAAAGTTGAACAGACAACTTCTACTTTACCATGGATAACGTTTGACTTCTCACCATAGAATGTGTATGTGACAAGCAAGAGCACTTCTTGCACTTACATTTTAAGGAAACACGTCTATGAAAGTCTTTCTTTTTACAGCTGTAAACATGAAAGGCACGTGTGGGACAGTCAGACAAATGTAACAGATGTGATCATCCACACATTATCACAGACAAATGCCCACCTTCAGATCATTACAATGAACAAGGCAAGACGTTAACACATGCAGAAAGGAAGGAATCACAACATACACTCCTATATTACGGCATATAGAGAAGATGCATAATCCAGGTATTTCGTATGGAATAAATAATCGGTTGTCTCCTCCAAAGCTCTCTTTATGGCATTTATAATTACTACAGACTTAAGCTGTTAGGTAAATACATCACAACAACCTGCAAACACACAGGAGGAATCTCCCAGGGCTCCCAATAAAGATGGAGTACCGTGTCTCAGGCCAAACTTTTATGGGAGGAAGAAACTCACATTGCATGATACTATAGATGGGCAACAGCCTCCCACAAAGAGCTCCCAGGACTCTCCTCTCTAACCTTTCACAACTTGCATAGTGTTCATTGACCTTCATAATTATCAAGCACATAACATCAAAGGGCAGTTGACGAGATCATTTCTCTTCAGCATGCACTACTATCACTCACGGACTTCACACAGATATTTTACATCTCTGTACTAAGACGAAGATACATTGTGTGCTAACTACACTTGACAGAAGAAACATCAAGGGTCTAAAAGTGAAAGAGGAGCGGTCCTCCAGGAGAGACTGGGTCAGCGAACGCAGAAACGACGTGATAAAAACACCAAGACCGACTCAAACGAGACTCACGCCAACATCAGCCTCACTTCGCCCGCCTCCCACACCAGCTGTAACGCTGAGTAACGGTCCCACGTTCACCTCCCCGCAGCAAGAGGCACCAGCACACAGCGCGCTCCTCAACGAACCTTCGCCTTCCCTGGAACTAAACCTCCCTCCGCAGGACGCAGAGCACGGGGGGGAAAGGGCGGAGAAGCAGCAGAGGAGCAAGTGCGGTGCGAGGAACTCACCGGGGCAGCGGCGGGGTCGGCGCGGCGGGCGCCGGCAGGGTCCTCCCCGAGCAGCGGCGCGGGCTCGTCGGGCGGCGGCCGGGCCGGGAGCGTGTCGCAGCAGCTGGCGGCCGACAAGCGGAGCTGGCTCTTGCGCGAGTCGGCGGTGAGCGACACCTCGTGCGAGTAGGAGTGCAGGAAGGCGCGGACGCCGTCGATGCCCACGAAGTGCGAGGCCGGGACGCCGCGCAAGGCGCCGCTGCCCGCCGCCAGCAGCTGCGAGCGCCGCCAGCGCCGCAGACGCAGCGCCAGCAGCAGCAGCACGAAGGCGACGAAGAGGCACGACACGGCCGCCACGGCCACCACCAGCCACCGCGTCAGCCTGCCGGCCGGCTCGCCCGGCGCCGCCGCCGCCGCGCTGCCCAGCTCCGACAGCAGCTCGGCCACGCTCTCGCCCAGCACCACCGTCAGCGTGGCCGTGGCCGACAGCGCCGGCCGCCCGTGGTCCTTCACCACCACCACCAGGCTCTGCCGCGCCGCGTCGCGGGCCAGCGGCGAGCGCGCCGTGCGCACCTCGCCGCTGTGCAGCCCCACGCGGAACAGCCCCGGCTCCGTCGCCTTCGCCAGCTCGTACGACAGCCACGCGTTCTGCCCCGCGTCCGCGTCCACCGCCACCACCTTGGCCACCAGCGCCCCGGCCTCCACCGACCGCGGCGCCAGCTCCACGCCCGCCCAGCCCGCGCCCGACGAAGACGCCGCCGCCGCCGGCGGGTACAGCACCTGCGGCGCGTTGTCGTTCTCGTCCACGATCACCAGCCGCACCGACACGTTGCTGCTCAGCGCCGGCGCGCCGCCGTCCTCCGCCCGCACCCACAGCCCCACCTCGCGCACCTCCTCGTAGTCGAACGAGCGCAGCGCGTACAGCGCGCCCGTCTCCGCCTGCACCGACACGTACGACGACAGCGGCGCGCCCCGCACACGCCCCTCCCACAGCCGGTACCGCACGCGCGCGTTCTGCCCCCAGTCCGCGTCCCACGCCCGCACCGTCAGCACCAGCGCGCCCGCCGCGTTGTTCTCGGCCAGCCGGGCGCTGTAGCTCGCCTCCGCGAACACCGGCGCGTTGTCGTTCACGTCCAGCACCCGCAGCGCCAGCACCGCGCTGCTCCACAGCGCCGGCGACCCGCCGTCCACAGCCCGCACCGTCACGTTGTACTCCGACACCTCCTCCCGGTCCAGCTCACGCGCTGTCACCACGCTGTAGTAGCTGCCCCGCGAGCTCCGCAGCCGGAACGGGACGGCCCCGTCCAGCGAGCACCGCACCTCTCCGTTCGGCCCCGAGTCCCGGTCCTGCACGTGCAGCAGGGCCACCACCGTCCCCGACGGCGCGTCCTCAGAGACTGAGCTCAGCTGAGAAGTCACTATCAGTTCGGGCGCGTTGTCGTTGACATCTGTCACCGTGATCACGATTTTAGCCGTGTCGAAAAGACCTCCGCCGTCTTCTGCCTGCACCTCCAGTTCGTACGAGTCGCCTTCCTCGAAGTCCAGGCTCCGCATCAGCGTGATCACTCCTGTCTCCGCGTCCAGCTGGAGAATCTGCCTCGCTTTCTCTGTGATTTTCTTCAACGAGTATTTCACGTCCCCGTACATCCCCTCGTCGGGGTCGGTGGCCGTGAG
The DNA here is from genome assembly GCF_013368605.1 of Nyctibius grandis. Classification (NCBI taxonomy): domain Eukaryota; kingdom Metazoa; phylum Chordata; class Aves; order Nyctibiiformes; family Nyctibiidae; genus Nyctibius; species Nyctibius grandis. The sequence goes on from NC_090679.1 coordinate 7,237,149, forward strand.
GGTGACGAGGGTGGAGCCCACGGGCACGTCCTCCGCCACACGCACCGTGTACTCCGCCTGGCTGAACACGGGCGCGTTGTCGTTCGCGTCCAGCACCGCCACGCGGAGCCGCGCCGTGCCCGTCCGTGCCGGCTCTCCGCCGTCGCTCGCCCTCAGCACCAGCTCGTGAAACGCCGCCGCCTCCCGGTCCAGCGCCTTCGCCAGCACCAGCTCGGGACGCTCGTCCCCGCCGGGGCCCGCCCGCACGGCCAGCGAGAAGTGCTCGTCGCCGCTCAGCTCGTAGCTCTGCACCGAATTCGGTCCCACGTCCGGATCGTGAGCCTCGGGCAGGGGAAACCGCGATCCCGGGGCTGTCGTCTCGCTCACTCTCAGCTCCGTTTCTACCTCTCGGAAGCTGGGGGCGTTGTCGTTAATGTCCCTGATTTCCACTTCGATTTCATAAACCTCCATGTCCCCCTCCACTATCAGCTCACAGCGCAGCACGCATTGCTGCACACTCTCGCACAGCCGCTCTCTGTCGATCCTCTCCGCCGTCACTAAATGTCCTGTCTTGCCGTTCAGAGCGAAATACCGCGTCCTACCTTTGTCGAGGATGGTCAAGCCACGGTCGCGGAGCGCCGGCAGGTCCAGCCGCAGGTCCTTGGCCACGTCGCCCACGAACGAGCCCTTCGGCATCTCCTCGGGAACCGAGTAGCGCAGCTGCCCCCACGCCGCCCCCCACGCCGCCCCCAGCACGCACCACAGCACGGTTCGCTCCCGCCGGCCCCACCGCCTCCCCGCCGCACACATCGCCGCCGCGGCACCGCCGGCACCCGAGGATTCCTCTCGGCGTCGCCGCTCCTGCCACTGCCGCCGGCCCCTCCGCCTCGCTGCAGCACGGCTCCGCACCGCGGGGACGCTCGCACACCGCCCGCCCGCCGAGCCAGCAGCCAGCGAGCGAGCGAGCCGGGCCGCAGCGGGCGGGGCTGCCTGCACCGCTCCGGCCTTCCTCTCGCTCCTCCTCGGTCAACAGCGGCGCCCGCAGCCTCCTCCCGGCACTGCAGGCACCGACCGCTGCCGAGCGCTGCCCGCCCTGCCTGGCCCCGCACAGCTCGTGCTGCCCGCCCAGCCGGGATCTCCTGCCTTGGCTTTTCTCCAGCTCATCTTTTCGTTCGTCCTCGAGGCCATCACGACCGGAAAGTACTAACACGCCTCCTTGTTGTAGTGTCATTTCTACAGCACGGGAAATACTTTTTTTTTTTAAGGGTGATCTAATATAGATAAAACGGTCTCTAAATATGCCGTGTAGAATATTATGAGTTTTATTCTCTTAGTCCAAAAGCACAATCTCCATCACTAATTGCACAGCTTTTGAGTCAGTCCTGCTGGAATTACTTTTCCCTCACCCTTTCTGCAGACCGATGCAGCATCACACTGGAACGCCACCAGCCACATTAATTCCCAAACCCCGCCCAATAGCACAAGGCAGCAATGAACATCCCCCCTCAAAAGGAGTCCTCCTCAGGGAAGACCCTTCCCTCTCGACCTCTTTACTTCTCACCTGCACATCGGAGGCTGCTCTCAATCAGCCTCCGTTTCTCCCCCTTCTCCAACCACCACGTCGGAATTTATCGTTATACCGTGACCCGGTACGGGCCGTGCTTACACTTCGGACTCAGCGCTCCGTTCTAGTGGAACTCAGCAGCAGGCAGCGATGCACATGCACTCCCTGTTCCGGGATCCATCACAAAAATAAACCAGCATATAGCAAACCCTTAGTGTTAAACGTGCTCAACCAGGACAAAATACAAATTTTGGGGGAAAAGGGATAGAAAAAGAAGACAGGTTCAGAAAAACAAAACACTATTTTCTGTTTTACATCCCATGCTACGCCTCTGTAGAAAAGACACATGATGAACGCTAAACAAGAGGGAACTATCACCGAAAATGGAACAAAAAAACCCCCAGAAATAACAGTACAGAGAAAACTAATAAATCACGTTCAGACCAAATTAACCCATCCCACTAACGCTGCGACTTCTGCTGCTGCCTTCCACCAAAATATGGGAGGGAAGGAACAGTCATTAAGGAGAAACAATCTGTAACTTCCTCATTCATGGAGACACACGTTTTCTTTGGGACTCCAACACCAAAACAGCATTAACCAACGAATTTTTGTTCAGCTGTCACCCAGATGCAAGTACATCGCTTCGGCAAAATGAGATGAGGAAGGGAAAATCTCCAAACAAAGCGTCAATCACATTTAACCGACTCCGTCGTGTAGAATCACCGGATCTCGTTTTCACTGTAAGGATCCGCCTTCACGGTAACTCATAACATTTCAGACAACACAAGTTACGCAGACAAAATTCTTCAGCTGAAACTCAACGTGTGATGAACGAAGAGTTGCAGTCGCTAACTGCCTGCTCCGAGTAGAAAAGGAACAAACACAAATCGCCAGTCAGAGCTTCACCACACCTGTACCCTTTTATCCAGCACAAGTTGAATGGCAAGAACCTCCCCACTGAGCCTACACGTGTGACACTGATGAGCCTGGAAGAGCCGGGGACACTTCGCGCTCCCTGCTGCCAGCGAAGCAGCGGTACAGGATTATTCCATTCCTTCGTGTAAACACAGCTCGGTACTAGCCGCCAAAGTAGAGAAACGGAGAGCAAGAGCCCACTACCGCCAGCATGAGGTTAGGAAATGCTGAGAGACAAGGAGTGAGCGGGCTTAGAGACCTGCGGGGCGTCGGGGTCCGCGGGCGGCTCCAACAAAGCACCAGCAGTTACTTCATATGAGCAAGAGCCATTAATAACAACTGGAGGTTGGTCAAGGCCGGGAAAAGCTTACTACAACCAGGATGAAACTCTACATCACAGTCTTACAAGGATTTTTAGATGGAATAATGACGTTTCACAAAGCAATTACTTGAAATAGCCCCCCTGAGTCCTGTTTGCATTTCCATGGCTATTACTTGCAGATAAATTCATCAGAGGATTGTTATCCCCTTTCAGGGTGTGGGAAAAGGGCGCTTGGTGGAAGTGGCATCGGCCTTGGCACTAGGCATGATATTAAAGCACTGCCCAGCCAGATGGAGCATACAACCCCCTCTTTTCCTCCGTCAAAGCCAGACTCTTGCTGAGCTTGCACCGACTTCTCTCCACGCGTATGTGACAAGAAAGAGCATTTCTTCCAGTGATATTCTCAGACACATTCTCAGACACACAGAGGCCCACCTTTACCTCAGCACGACATCACACAAGGCACGAATTTAAGTACTGTTCACAGGGAGCAGCATGCACTAGGAAAGCAAACTGATGAACCCACAACTTGGCCGGCTGGAGATCAAGCAAGGTGACAGCCATAAATAAGATAGCTTCAGATTCATTTTCAGAAGGCCATCAATAAACCCTGGGAATCGACAAAACACATGCCTTGTCTTCACCACTACCTCCTCACACACACAGCACTGCCAAGACTCTCCTCAAACCCTTCACAGACTGCATGGTTGCCAGTCATCTTCATTATTTGCAGACAAACTCCATCGAAAGAAAAACTCCACAGAAAGATTCTCCTTGCCATGGATAATCGTTGACTTCTCACCACGTGTATGTGAAGAGCAAGAGCATTTCTTCCAGTAACATTTTAAAGAAACACGTCTATGAAAGTTATACTCTTTACAGCGGTAAACGTGGAAGGCACATACGGGACAGTCAGACAAATGTAACAGCTGTGATCTTTCACACATTATCAGAGACAAAGGCCCACCTTTAGCTCATCACAACGAGCAAGATAAGAAGTTAACACATGCAGAAAGAAAGGGATGACAGACTCTTCCAAATTATGGCATTTACAGAATATACATAATCCAGGTATTGAGTAGGAAATTAATAATCGATTGACTCCTGCTAAAGCTCTCCTTATGTATGCATGTATAATTACTACAGAAATAAGCTATTACTTAAATACAACACGACAACCTGCAGAAAGGAGGAACCTCCCAGGGTCCCAATACAGCTGGAGTAACATTAGGCCAAATTTACTTGGGAAGAAGAAACTTACATTGCATAATATTACAGCTGGACACTGAGAAGGGAAAGGAGCAAACCATACTGCTTGGGTCCTACAACAGCATGTCACGTACTCTCCTCTCCAACTCTTTGCGACTTCCATGCTGTTCTTTCACCCTCATAACTTGCAAGCTCATATTATCAAAGGGACAGTTGCCCAGACCGTTTCTCTTCAGCATGCACTAACATCACCCACAGACTGCACATAGATATTTTACATCTCTGTACTAAGATGAAGATACATTGTCTCCTAGCTGGACTTGACAGAAGAAACATCAAGGGTCTAAAAGTGAAACAGGGGCGGTCCTCCACGAGACACTGGGTCAGCGAAAAGCGTACCGACGTGATAAAAACACAAAGCCCGACACAAACGAGACTCACGCTAACAGCAGCCTCACTTGTCCAACCTCCCACACCAACTGTAACGCTGAGTAACGGTCCCACGTTCACCTCCCCGCAGCAAGAGGCACCAGCACACAGCGCGCTCCTGAACAAACCTTCGCCTTCCCTGGAACTAAACCTCCCTCCGCAGGACGCAGAGCACGGGGGGAAAGGGCGGAGAAGCAGCAGAGGAGCAAGTGCGGTGCGAGGAACTCACCGGGGCAGCGGCGGGGTCGGCGCGGTGGGCGCCGGCAGGGTCCTCCCCGAGCAGCGGCGCGGGCTCGTCGGGCGGCGGCCGGGCCGGGAGCGTGTCGCAGCAGCTGGCGGCCGACAAGCGGAGCTGGCTCTTGCGCGAGTCGGCGGTGAGCGACACCTCGTGCGAGTAGGAGTGCAGGAAGGCGCGGACGCCGTCGATGCCCACGAAGTGCGAGGCCGGGACGCCGCGCAAGGCGCCGCTGCCCGCCGCCAGCAGCTGCGAGCGCCGCCAGCGCCGCAGGCGCAGCGCCAGCAGCAGCAGCACGAAGGCGACGAAGAGGCACGACACGGCCGCCACGGCCACCACCAGCCACCGCGTCAGCCTGCCGGCCGGCTCGCCCGGCGCCGCCGCCGCCGCGCTGCCCAGCTCCGACAGCAGCTCGGCCACGCTCTCGCCCAGCACCACCGTCAGCGTGGCCGTGGCCGACAGCGCCGGCCGCCCGTGGTCCTTCACCACCACCACCAGGCTCTGCCGCGCCGCGTCGCGGGCCAGCGGCGAGCGCGCCGTGCGCACCTCGCCGCTGTGCAGCCCCACGCGGAACAGCCCCGGCTCCGTCGCCTTCGCCAGCTCGTACGACAGCCACGCGTTCTGCCCCGCGTCCGCGTCCACCGCCACCACCTTGGCCACCAGCGCCCCGGCCTCCGCCGACCGCGGCGCCAGCTCCACGCCCGCCCAGCCCGCGCCCGACGACGACGACGCCGCCGCCGCCGGCGGGTACAGCACCTGCGGCGCGTTGTCGTTCTCGTCCACGATCACCAGCCGCACCGACACGTTGCTGCTCAGCGCCGGCGCGCCGCCGTCCTCCGCCCGCACCCACAGCCCCACCTCGCGCACCTCCTCGTAGTCGAACGAGCGCAGCGCGTACAGCGCGCCCGTCTCCGCCTGCACCGACACGTACGACGACAGCGGCGCGCCCCGCACACGCCCCTCCCACAGCCGGTACCGCACGCGCGCGTTCTGCCCCCAGTCCGCGTCCCACGCCCGCACCGTCAGCACCAGCGCGCCCGCCGCGTTGTTCTCGGCCAGCCGGGCGCTGTAGCTCGCCTCCGCGAACACCGGCGCGTTGTCGTTCACGTCCAGCACCCGCAGCGCCAGCACCGCGCTGCTCCACAGCGCCGGCGACCCGCCGTCCACAGCCCGCACCGTCACGTTGTACTCCGACACCTCCTCCCGGTCCAGCTCCCTCGCCGTCACCACGCGGTAGTAGTCCTCAAACGACTTCTCCAGCCGGAACGGGAGGCTCTCGGGGATGCTGCACCGCACCTCGCCGTTCGCTCCAGAGTCCCTGTCCTGCACGTGCAGCACGGCCACCACCGTCCCCGACGGCGCATCCTCAGAGATCGCGTTCAGTGCCGACGACACTGTCAGTTCGGGCGCGTTGTCGTTGACGTCTGTCACAGTGACCACGACTTTAGCCGTGTCAAAAAGACCCCCTCCGTCTTCTGCCTGCACTTTCAGATCGTAGGAGTTGCCTTCCTCGAAGTCCAGGCTCCGCAACAGCGTGATCGCTCCCGTCTCTGAGTCCAGATGGAAAATCTCTAATGCCAGATCCTTCGTTTTCTTGAACGAGTATTTCACCTGCCCGTACAGCCCCTCGTCGGCGTCTGTGGCCGTGAGGGTGACGAGGGTGGAGCCTACGGGCACGTCCTCCGGCACACGCACCGTGTACTCCGCCTGGCTGAACACGGGCGCGTTGTCGTTCGCGTCCAGCACCGCCACGCGGAGCCGCGCCGTGCCCGTCCGTGCCGGCTCTCCGCCGTCGCTCGCCCTCAGCACCAGCTCGTGAAACGTCGCCGACTCCCGGTCCAGCGCCTTCGCCAGCACCAGCTCGGGACGCTCGTCCCCGCCGGGGCCCGCCCGCACGGCCAGCGAGAAGTGCTCGTCGCCGCTCAGCTCGTAGCTCTGCACCGAATTCGGTCCCGAGTCCGGGTCGTGAGCCTCGGGCAGGGGAAACCGCGACCCCGGCGCTGCCATCTCGCTCACTCTCAGCTCCGTTTCTGCCTCTGGAAAGCTGGGGACGTTGTCGTTAATGTCCCTGATTTCCACTTCGATTTCATAAACCTTCATTTCCCCCTCCACTATCAGCTCACAGCGCAACACGCATTTCTCCACCAGCCGGCACAGCCGCTCTCTGTCGATCCTCTCCGCCGTCACTAAATGTCCCGTTCTCTCATGGAGGGCGAAATACTGCGTCCTACCTTTGTCCGTGATGCGGACGCCACGGCCGCGCAGCGCCGGCAGGTCCAGCCGCAGGTCCTTGGCCACGTCGCCCACGAACGAGCCCTTCGGCATCTCCTCGGGAACCGAGTAGCGCAGCTGCCCCCACGCCGCCCCCCACGCCGCCCCCAGCACGCACCACAGCACGGCTCGCTCCCGCCGGCCCCACCGCCTCCCCGCCGCACACATCGCCGCCGCGGCACCGCCGGCACCACCGCCGCCGACCAACGATCCAGCTCCGGCTCCCACTCGCCGCTCCCGCCGCTGCCGCCGGACCCTCCGCCTCGCTGCAGCACGGCTCCGCACCGCGGGGACGCTCGCACACCGCCCGCCCGCCGAGCCAGCAGCCAGCGAGCGAGCGAGCCGGGCCGCAGCGGGCGGGGCTGCCTGCACCGCTCCGGCCTTCCTCTCGCTCCTCCTCGGTCAACAGCGGCGCCCGCAGCCTCCTCCCGGCACTGCAGGCACCGACCGCTGCCGAGCGCTGCCCGCCCTGCCTGGCCCCGCACAGCTCGCGGGGACGGGACAGTGGCCGCGGGGACACCGCTGCCCGCCCAGCCGGGATCTCCCGCCTTGGCTTTTCTCCAGCCCATCTCTTCTCTCATCCTGGAGGTGTTCACGACCGGGAAGAAATAACACGCCTTCCGTGTTGTGTCATTTCTACCGCATGGATAAATTGTTTTTCTAACGGCGATATAATATAGTTCTTAAGTCCTCTTAATATGACGTGTACAATGTTACGACTCTTACTCTATCCGTCCAAAATCACAATCTGTATCACGAGGAGATTGTGCACGTTTTGTAGCAGTCGTCGCCGAATGACTTTTCCCTCCCCATTTCTGCAGATCAAAAGAGCGTCACTGAGTAGCAGAACTACTCACGGACTGTCACAACGGTCAGTTCCCACAACCCGCACTACAGGGAGGGCCCGTCACTCTGGAGGTCTTTACTTCTCACCTGCACATGGGAGGCTGCTCTGAGTCAGCCTCCATTTCTTCCTCTTCTCCAACTATCACTTCGTAATTTCTCATTATAACCTCACAAGACGGCGTAACTAGCCTATAGCACACCCTTAGCGTTCACGCTATCAACGAGGACAAAGTAGAAATTTTGAAGTAAAAGGGATGAAAAAGAAGTGAGGTTCAGAAAAACAAAACACTGCTTACTTCTTTAGATTCCGTTCTATGCCTCTGTGGAAAAGACAGATGACGGACGGTAAACAAGAGGGAAGTACCACCGAGCATGGAATAAAATTATGAGAAAGAACCGCACAAATAAAACAAAGAAATCACGCTCGGACGAAATTAACCCGTCCCACTAACGCTGCCATTTCTGCAGCCGCCTTCACCAAAAGCTGGGAGGGCACAGGGCGGGGGGGGAGGAACATTCATTAGGGAGGAACAATCTGTAACTTCCCCTTTCGGGGACACACACCGAAACAGCATTAACCAACGAATTTCTGTTCAGCTGTCACCACCATGCAAATACGTCGCTTTGGGAAAAAGCGACCAGGGAGGGAAAATCTCAAAACAAAGCGTTAATCACATTTAATCGGCTCCGCCAGGTAGAATCACCGGATCTCATTTTATACTGTAAGGATCCGCCTTCACCGTTAGTAACTCATAATATTTCAGACAACACAAGTTACGCAGACAAAATTTTTCAGCTAAACTTGAACGGGTGATGAACGAAGAATTGCAATAACTAAGTGCCTACTCTGAGTAGAAAAAACAAAAGCAAAAAGCCAGTCAGAGCTTGACCACACCTGTACCCTTTTATCCAGCAAAAGTTGAATGGCAAGAACCTCCCCACTGAGCCTACACGTGTGACACTGATGAGGCTGGAAATGCCGCTTCCCACTTACTGCCACCAGCAAAGCAACGGTACAGGATTTTTTTACTTTTCCGTGGAAACACTGATCGGATCTAGCCGGCAAAGCAGACAAATGAAAACCAAGAGCCCACTAAGGCCAGCGTGAGGTTAGGGAAGGCTAAGAGATGAGGAGTGCGCGGGCTTACAGACCTGCGGGGCGTCGCGGTCCGCGGGCGGCTCTCCCGCGCCGGCGCTGCTGCTCGGGCTCCGCTTCCCGCACGGCTCCCCGCCGACGAGCTCCTCCGCCGACACGCTGGGCAGCGGCGGCGGCAGCCAAGCGGCCTCGGCCACGGCGCGGCCCGGCGCCACGCACAGGTTGTAGGAGTAGGGCAAGGTGCCCTCGCAGAAGTCGGCCGGGAAGGCGGCGCCGGGCACGGAGAAGCGCTGCGCGCCCAGGCAGCGCAGGACGGCGGGCGGCCCGGCCCGGCGCAGCCGCGCCAGCACGGCCAGCGCCACGCTGAGCAGGAACAGGGCGGAGAGCAGCGCCAGCGCCAGCACCAGGTACAACTGCAGCTCCGCCGCCGCCTCGCCGCCCGCCGCCCGCTCGCCCAGCTCCGGCAGCGCCTCCTGCACGCTCTCGCCCAGCACCACGTGCAGCGTGGCCGTGGCCGACAGCGCCGGCTGCCCGTGGTCCCTCACCACGGCCACCAGCCGCTGCTTGGCCGCGTCCCGCTCCGACACGGCCCGCGCCGTGCGCACCTCGCCGCTGTGCAGCCCCACGCGGAACAGCGCCGGCTCCGCCGCCTGCACCAGCTCGTACGACAGCCACGCGTTGCGCCCCGCGTCCGCGTCCACCGCCACCACCTTGGCCACCACGTACCCGGCCTCGGCCGACCGCGGCACCACCTCGAACGGCGCCACAGCCGCGCCCGCCCCCGCCGCCGGCCACAGCACCCGCGGCGCGTTGTCGTTGCGGTCCAGCACGAACACGCGCACCGTCGCCGTCGAGCTCCGCGCCGGCGCCCCGCCGTCCTGCGCCCGCACCGCCACCGCGAACTCGCGGCACTGCTCGTAGTCGAAGGAGCGCTGCGCGTACACCGCGCCGCTCCGCGCCTCCACCGACACGTACGGCGCCGCGCCCGCACTGCCGCCCGCCACCCAGTAGCTCACGCGCCCGTTGGCGCCCGCGTCCGCGTCCCGCGCGCGCACGCGCACCACCGCCGCGCCCGCCGCGTTGTTCTCCGCCACGTACGCGCTGTACTCGGCCTCCTCGAACACCGGCGCGTTGTCGTTCACGTCCGACACCTCCAGCACCAGCTCGGCGCGGCTCGACAGCGACGGGCTGCCCCGGTCCATGGCCACCACCGTCACCCGGTGCTCGGCCGCCTGCTCACGGTCCAGCTCGCTCGCCATCACCACCTTGTACGACCCGCCCGGCGACGCCACGAGCGACAGCGGCGCCTCGCCCGACAGCTCGCACGACACCTGACCGTTTTCCCCAGTGTCCGGGTCGTTCACGTTCAAGAGGGCCACCACCGTGCCGACCGGTGCGTCCTCGGGTACGGGGCTCGACACCGATAACACGGTGATTTCGGGCGCGTTGTCATTCTCGTCGCTGATGTCTATTTGCACTTCGCAGTGCGCCGTGAGCCCGCCGCCATCCGTCGCCTCCAGGCTGAAGCTGTATTTGCTCTTCTCCTCGAAATCGAGCGGCCCCGCGGTCCTCACCTCGCCGCTGTCGCTGTCGACGCTGAACAACGCGCGGACGCCGTCCGGGACGTTGCCGAACGAGTAGGACACCCGCCCGTTCGAGCCCGCGTCCGCATCCGTGGCCCGCACCCGCAGCACCACCGACCCCGCCGGCACATTCTCCCGCACTCGCGCCTCGTACACACTTTTGCTGAACACGGGCGAGTTGTCGTTGGCGTCCGACACGTTGACGCGAACCTGGACACTCCCGGACCTCACGGGGTCCCCGCCATCCACCGCCGTCAGCACCAGCTCAAAGGAGCTCTGCTTCTCCCGGTCCAACGCTCTCTCCAGCACTAATTCCGGCTGCTTCTTTCCACCCGGGATCTCCTTCATGGCCAGAGCGAAGGTCGGGTTGGTAGTGAGCTGGTAAGTCAGCAGAGAGTTGCTGCCCACGTCCGCGTCTTGAGCAATCGGCAGCGGAAAACGAGCACCGGGAGGGATCCATTCATCGATCTCGAGGTCCAGAGCAGCCTTGCTGAAGGTCGGGGAGTTGTCGTTGACGTCCTGGATGGCCACCTCGACGTGGAAAACGTTGAGCGGGTTCTGCACCAGCGCCTCGAAGCTGACGGAGCAGGACGCCGACTCGCCGCACAGCTCCTCCCGGTCCAGCCTCTCGCTCACGTACAGCTCCCCGCTCTCCTCGCTCACGGTGAAGTATTTCAGCTGCCTTTTAGCGGCAGCCGCCACCCGCAGCTTGCGTGCCGGCAGCTCGGCCGGGCTCAGCCCCAGGTCCCGCGCCAGCGGCCCCACCAGCGAGCCTCTGCCCAGCTCCTCGGGGATGGCGTAGCGGAGCCGCTCGCCCGCCGCCCCGCACCACAAGCCCAGCAGCAGAGCGGGCAGCAGCACTCGCCCGCCCGCTCGCCACCGCCCCTGCCCCTGCCTGCTCGCCATTCTCGGCAGCGCTCGCCGCGCTCCTCGCTCCTGCCGCTGCCCTCCGCCCTCCAGCCGCTCTCCGCAGCGAGCGCAGGGGCCGCCGCACGGCAGCGAGCTCGGCGCCGCCTCGGACGCCGCTGCTCCCCGCGCCGCCTCTCGCCTCTGCTGCCCGGGCCGCTGCCGCTCTGCCCGGCGCCGGCCGAGCGAGCAGCCTGCGGGGGCAGGACGCTGCGGCGGCGGCGGCTGCGGCTGCGGCTCCAGCGCCGGTGCGCGGCGGCCAACAGCGGCACCCGGAGGCGGCGCGACGCCACCGCAGCCGCCCGATGGCCGCGCTCACGGGGACCCGGGCTTGTCACCGGAGTTGAGTGACTGCACCCAGCTTCGGGGGGTCTCGCTTTTATTAGAATCAGGGAACAGAACTCCAAAGGTAAAAATGTCATTCCTTTCATGCTCGACCTGCAAAAGGTTTCCATCTCCCCTGCATTTCTTCCTTTTGCTCATGTAAGTCTCTGATATTTGTCCTGTTCTTAATTTTTTTCCTAGGGAGGAGAACAATTACACTGAGAAATAGATCACCCCAAAGGCAATGTGTATAGCTCGATGCTAAGACAGCAGAACAACCTTTAAAATTTCATTTCTGATTTACAAAAGTTTCTTCGTTTCCATCGCCATATTTGAGGGGCTGACAACGGGAAAGTGCAAAGCTACGTCATGTCTTTTCATGGAACCATAGAATGGTTTGGGTTGGAAGGGATTTTTACAAATCATCGAGCCCACCACTCTGCCATGGACAGGGACATCCTTGAAAAGATCACATTGCTCAAAGGCCCATACAATCTGACCTTTAACCCTTGCAATGACGCCACATCCACAACTTCTGTGGGTAACCGCTTCCAGTGTCTCACCGCACTCATCATAAAACCTTTCTTGCTTCTGTCCAATTGAAATCTACCCTAATTCACTTTAAAACCGTGACCCCTTGTCCTGTCACAACAGGCCCTGATAAAAAGTCTTTCTCTGTTTTTCTTTTACGCTCCCTTTATATATAGAAAAAGCACAACAAGGTCTCACAGAGCCTTCTCCTCTCTAGGTTGAAGAACTTCAACTCTCTCAGGCCTTCTTCACAGCAGAGATGTTCCAGACCTTTGCCCATTTCCGTGGTGTTTATCTGGACCTACTTCAGGACGTTAATGTCTTTTTTGCACTGCGGACCCTAGAGCTGCACATTGCCATCTCATGTCCCATTTGTTGCCCACCAGTACCCCCCAGTCCTTCTCCACAAGGCTGCTCTCAGTCCCTCAGTCTGTATTCATACTGGGGATTGCCCAACCCATGTGCAGGACCTTGCACTTGGCCTTGTTGAACTTCATGAGGACCACATGGCATCACTCCTCCAGCCTGTCAAGGTCCTACTAGATGGCATCACTTACCTCGAGCAAAGCAACTGCACCACTCAGCTTGGTGTTGTCTGCAGACTTATGGTGGGTACACTCAATCCCACTGCCTATGAAGATACTAAATAGTATTGCCCCCCGTATAGACCCCTGAGGAACACCACACGCTACTGGTTTCCACTTGGACCTTCAGCCATCGACTATAAATTTTTGGATGTAACCACCCAAACAGTTTCATCCATCTAACAGTCCACCTGTCAAACCCATATCTCTCCAACTGAGCATTCTCCATGTTATGGAGAACCGTGTGAGGAACACCCTGCACACGTTCTCCCACTGGCCCCCAGTCTGTTCATGAAAACCTTGGCTGGGCTGGGTTGCCGCTCTGCACTGTGAGAACTACACTAGACATGGTTTTGCTTTCTTTCACTACAGACAAGTGTGCCTGGGTGAGCACAGTCATGTCTATGAAATGGTTCCTCTTTACAGCTGTCAACATCAAAGGTGTACATGGGAACTGCACCTGCACTCAGAAAATTGGAACAGATGTGACCTTCCCTGTTTCATCAGACACCCTGGGGTCGAACTGTAGCTTATGACAAGCAGCAAGGCAAGAGTTAGAAGCAAACAGAAATGAGCAGATCCGGTGGAATAACACTTCTTAGGCCAAACTTCTTGAGCAGAAGTAACTCCATTTGCATGGTACTCCATTAGACACACGGCTGTGTTAACTACGACAAGCAAGGAAATGACCATCTGTTCTTCTATAGGAGTGGTCATCCAAAGAGACTGGGTCAGCAAACTAATGGCTTAGGGGGAATCTCCTCCCCTCTTTTATCACACACACTGTTCCACAGAGATGTGACTTCTACTAAGGTCATGTTCACATCTATTCCCCATTGACAACAACAGAACACAAAGATCCCCTCACCTCTCCTGCCTTTCACACCCGCTGTAGCATGAGCAAGAGGCACTAACACACAACCCATTGCTAAATGAAGGTCTGATCATAATGACAAGTAAACATATGTACACAGTAGACGAGGTAAAGAAAAACAACAACATAAATCAGATAAGCAAGGCAAGGAAGCATTAGAAGACAAAGTGTTGTCAGAGAAACTCACCTGGAGGACGTGTCAGTCTTCACTGCGGGTGTTGAAATTCATCCCTGAGAGGAACTGAAAGTCATTCATATCTCAAGCTGCAAGTGCGGCCCCAAAGTCTTACTCTGGACTACATAGTAGGGGCATTATTTTAAGAAATACTCATCAGCTCTCAGCAATTTTTTTCTACTGTGTGGCCTGCTCATCTCCCACAAATATGAAGCCATAAGTGTAAACACCTTATCCCGAGCCTCTTTCTCAAGCTGAGTCTTCTGACAAATTACAACAGGTTCTCTTTTAGCTTCTGCTTTATTTTCCTCACACATAAAATTCTGTCTTACATGGTTAAAGTAAGTATTTGCTGCAAATCAACACTCACAGTTTCAAATGCAACAGCAGTACCCAGAAATGGGGAAAAGGAACCACATCCCAATGTTCCAGAAACAGACAGATGGATAAAGGAGATCTCACACAGGAATTATGAGCCATTCTACCCATGCTTCAGCATTCTACACACACACTTATTGCAGAAATACCTTGTTGCTGGAGGACTACCATTGTCTTTCAGGACAGAGAAACCAGGACCCCAGCACGAATGGCACCAGGCATGAAATGAAACCATTCCTCAGCCATAACCACATCGACCCATCTAGTTTCCTAGTTCAAAGCCAGCCTCTCGCCCTCCTTGCTCTGCATTCACAGCCTTTAGTGGCACCACAGACAATATCCAATATTTTGGCCATATGTCAGCCACCAGCAAAGGAACATTTCATTCAGCGACATTTTATGAAAACAGAAGTATATCAAAGTCTTTGTCTTGGCAGATGAACACCTTCAAGGTATGCATGGAAAATGCTCCCCCAGCCCAACAGTTATAAGAGATCTTTCAGCATTTTAGGAGTTACCAGCCACGATGAGGCCCAGCTTTAGACCTGGATGACAATCAAGGCAAGAATGGCAAACCTACAGATGTGAAGGAATCATAGCTTCATGTTTCAGATTATGTCAGCTGTAGTAGCTACACAAGGACAGTATCTAGTTGGTAGAAAGACCACAGGAGGCTCACACAGGAGCTCACACCATAGACGACAGCCACAGGAACTCAGTGCAATTTCTTTGGACAATAAAATGGGGAAAACTCATGGAACCATGTCTGTGGGCCCCATATAACAAGCAGGACAAGCTGAACCTTTAATCCGATCTTTCACGCATTTCAAATTATACCACAGCAAACTTCTTCACATGCCTTGTCTCTGGACTGACAGAATTTTTCACCCTGCCCAAACATCACACAACAGGAAAGCTGCCTTTGCACACAGACACTCTTGAAGGAAAAGTTGCAGGCACAGATTCTCTGTACTGGGAACAAGGATCACAACATGGATGCATGCCAAGAGATTTCTCTGCTCATAACATTAATTGGAAGTAATGTAAAATGTTCTCAAGTGCATAAGCGATATGCAGCTCCAAAAAAGACACTGTCATCAAGGTATCAACTGAAAGACACCATCGTCCTACTTCAGCACATGGGCTACTTGGAAGATACGTGATGCTCAAATCTTAACATAAAGTGTACACCTATGCTCAAAAACTACCATTCACTGGAAACACCAAGCAACAGGAAAGCAAACTGATGAACCCCCAACGTGGCTGGTTGGAATCTGAGTCGTGTGATATCCAAAACCAAGACGCCTTCACACTCATTTTCAGAAGGGCAGCAATGAACCCTGGGAACTAACAAAACATGTGCCTTGTCTCCACCACTACCTCCTCACACACAGCACCACCAAGACTCTCCTCAAACCCTTCACAGATTGCATGGTTCTCAATCATCTTCATCATTTCCAGGTAGACTCCATCCAAAGAAAAGTTGCACAGACAACTTCTCCTTTACCATAGATAACGGTTGACTTCTCACCATGTGTATGTGACAAGCAAGAGCATTTCTTCCAGTGACATTTTAAGGAAACACGTCTATGAAAGTCTTTCTCTTTACAGCAGTAAACACGAAAGGCACGTGTGGGACAGTCAGAGAAATGTAACAGATGTGATTTTCCACACATTATCACAGACAAATGCCCACCTTCAGATCATTACAACGAGCAAGGCAAGAAAGTAACACCTGCAGAAGGGATGGGATCAGAACATACTCTTCATGATAATGGCACATAATCCAGGTATTTAGTACCTAACGAATACACCGTTTGCTCCTCCCAAAGCACCCGTTATGACATTTGTCATATGTACACAATTAAGCTGTTAGTTAAGAATTGATGACAACCTGCAAACACACAGGAAGAACCTCCCAGGGCTCCCAGTGCAGCTGGAATAGCATGTCATCTAGACAAACTTATTTGAGAAGATGGAACTCACATTGCATGATACTACAGCAGGACACTGAGCAGGGAAAGGAGCAAAACATGTCTCTTGGGTCCTTCCGCAATCCCTCACACACAGCTCCCAGGACTCAACTCTCCAACCCTTCATAACTTCCCTGATGTTCTTTGACCCTCATAAATCACAAGCACATATCACCAGAGGGCCAGCTGCCCACATCATTTCGCTTCAACATGCACCACTACCACACCACAGACTTCACACAGATGTCTTCAGATCTGTACTAAGAAGGAAGATATATCTTCAGAGAAGACACATCAAGCTTGTAAAATTAAAAGAGAAACTGTCCTCCAGAAAAGACTGGGTCAGTGAACATCTGCATAAGAGCAATATCCCTATCTTGCACCTTAAATCTCTCCCCTCCCACCCTCGTACAGCTCTTGCAGTAGCATCTATTTTCAAGTCAGGACATATTCAGTTCCTTTTTAAACAGGTCAACCTTAAAAGATGGGGAAACTGCAAAACAATTCCCTCCCATAGTCGTTCACACGAAGCCACCCGGAGAGGTTCTCAAATAGTCACAAATTTTACGATTCTCTTTCATCTTCCTAACAGGCAGATAGACATCGTCAAGGCACCAGTTGCTGCCCAGCCCATTCCACCACTAGATACAGAAAAATAATGGCATGGACCAATGCAAAGACATTTTGTTGCTCCCATGTTATCATGGAGAAACAGAAAAGCTGAGAAGAGTAGAAACGATGAGCAGCTAAATTATACATTGAGCCATTAACGTTCCATTTCTGATCCTACTCAAGCACAGTTCCTGTCGGGAAGGATTCTGACCCTCCTAATAAGGGAAACTTCCATTTGCTGATACTGCAATTCATCCGTTCAGAGGAGCTAACACTGACAGGCAAACCGGTATTACACGTGTCAGGGGACAAAATAAATAACGACCTGGTGCGTGATAAAAACACATGATACTACAGAAGGGCAACAGCCTCTCACAAAGTCTCATCCCCTAGGATCCCCAGCTCCCACGACTCTCATATCCAACCCTTCAACTTCCGTGATATTCTTTGACCTTCATAATTTGCAAGTACTTCTCATCAAACAGCCACTTGCCCAGACCATTTCTCTTCAGGAACCACTACGATCACCCACGGACTTCACAGAGATATCTTTACATCTCTGTACTAAGATGAAGATACATTGTCTCCTAGTGGGACTACAGAGAAGAAACATCAAGGATCTAAAAGTGAAAGAGGGGCGGTCCTCGAGGAGACACTGGGTCAGCGAACAGCGTGGAAAAGAGTAACGACGTGATAAAAACACAAAGCCCCGCTCTAACGAGACGCCAACAGCAGCCTCACTTCTTCCGCCTCCCACACCAGCTGTAACGCTGAGTAACGGTCCCACGTTCACCTCCCCGCAGCAAGAGGCACCAGCACACAGCGCGCTCCTCAACGAACCTTCGCCTTCCCTGGAACTAACCCTCCCTCCGCAGGATGCGGAACACGGGGGGAAAGGGCAGAGAAGCAGCAGAGGAGCAAGTGCGGTGCGAGGAACTCACCGGGGCAGCGTCGGGGTCGGCGCGGCGGGCGCCGGCAGGGTCCTCCCCGAGCAGCGGCGCGGGCTCGTCGGGCGGCGGCCGGGCCGGGAGCGTGTCGCAGCAGCTGGCGGCCGACAAGCGGAGCTGGCTCTTGCGCGAGTCGGCGGTGAGCGACACCTCGTGCGAGTAGGAGTGCAGGAAGGCGCGGACGCCGTCGATGCCCACGAAGTGCGAGGCCGGGACGCCGCGCAAGGCGCCGCTGCCCGCCGCCAGCAGCTGCGAGCGCCGCCAGCGCCGCAGGCGCAGCGCCAGCAGCAGCAGCACGAAGGCGACGAAGAGGCACGACACGGCCGCCACGGCCACCACCAGCCACCGCGTCAGCCTGCCGGCCGGCTCGCCCGGCACCGCCGCCGCCGCGCTGCCCAGCTCCGACAGCAGCTCGGCCACGCTCTCGCCCAGCACCACCGTCAGCGTGGCCGTGGCCGACAGCGCCGGCCGCCCGTGGTCCTTCACCACCACCACCAGGCTCTGCCGCGCCGCGTCGCGGGCCAGCGGCGAGCGCGCCGTGCGCACCTCGCCGCTGTGCAGCCCCACGCGGAACAGCCCCGGCTCCGTCGCCTTCGCCAGCTCGTACGACAGCCACGCGTTCTGCCCCGCGTCCGCGTCCACCGCCACCACCTTGGCCACCAGCGCCCCGGCCTCCGCCGACCGCGGCGCCAGCTCCACGCCCGCCCAGCCCGCGCCCGACGACGACGCTGCCGCCGCCGCCGCCGGCGGGTACAGCACCTGCGGCGCGTTGTCGTTCTCGTCCACGATCACCAGCCGCACCGACACGTTGCTGCTCAGCGCCGGCGCGCCGCCGTCCTCCGCCCGCACCCACAGCCCCACCTCGCGCACCTCCTCGTAGTCGAACGAGCGCAGCGCGTACAGCGCGCCCGTCTCCGCCTGCACCGACACGTACGACGACAGCGGCGCGCCCCGCACACGCCCCTCCCACAGCCGGTACCGCACGCGCGCGTTCTGCCCCCAGTCCGCGTCCCACGCCCGCACCGTCAGCACCAGCGCGCCCGCCGCGTTGTTCTCGGCCAGCCGGGCGCTGTAGCTCGCCTCCGCGAACACCGGCGCGTTGTCGTTCACGTCCAGCACCCGCAGCGCCAGCACCGCGCTGCTCCACAGCGCCGGCGACCCGCCGTCCACAGCCCGCACCGTCACGTTGTACTCCGACACCTCCTCCCGGTCCAGCTCCCGCGCCGTCACCACGCTGTAGTAGCTGCCCTGCGAGCTCCGCAGCCGGAACGGGACGCCCCCGTCAAGCGAGCACCGCACCTCTCCGTTCGCCCCCGAGTCCCGGTCCTGCACGTGCAGCAGGGCCACCACCGTCCCCGATGGGGCGTCCTCAGAGATCGCGCTTAGCTGAGATGTCACTGTCAGTTCGGGCGCGTTGTCGTTGACGTCTGTCACTGTGATCGCGACTTTCACCGTGTCGAAAAGCTCTCCTCCGTCCCGTGCCTGCACTTCCAGTTCGTACGAGTCGCCTTCCTCGAAGTCCAGGCTCCGCAACAGCGTGATCGCTCCCGTCTCGGCATCCAGATGGAAAATTTCCGAGGCTTTCCCTGTAATTTTCTGCAACGAGTATTTCACATCTCCGTACAGCCCCTCGTCGGCGTCGGTGGCCGTGAGGGTGACGAGGGTGGAGCCCACGGGCACGTCCTCCGCCACACGCACCGTGTACTCCGCCTGGCTGAACACGGGCGCGTTGTCGTTCGCGTCCAGCACCGCCACGCGGAGCCGCGCCGTGCCCGTCCGTGCCGGCTCTCCGCCGTCGCTCGCCCTCAGCACCAGCTCGTGAAACGCCGCCGCCTCCCGGTCCAGCGCCTTCGCCAGCACCAGCTCGGGACGCTCGTCCCCGCCGGGGCCCGCCTGCACGGCCAGCGAGAAGTGCTCGTCGCCGCTCAGCTCGTAGCTCTGCACCGAATTCGGTCCCGAGTCCGGGTCCTGCGCTTCCCGGAGAGGAAACCGCGATCCCGGGGCTGTCGTCTCGCTCACTCTCAGCTCCGTTTCTGCCTGTGGGAAGCTGGGGGCGTTGTCGTTAATGTCCCTGATTTCCACTTCAATTTCATAAACCTGCATTTCCCCCTCCACTATCAGCTCACAGCGCAGCACGCATTGCTGCACACTCTCGCACAGCCGCTCTCTGTCGATCCTCTCCGCCGTCACTAAATGTCCCGTTCTCTCATGGAGGGCGAAATACTGCGTCCTACCTCTGTCTATGATGCGGACGCCGCGGTCGCGGAGCGCCGGCAGGTCCAGCCGCAGGTCCTTGGCCACGTCGCCCACGAACGAGCCCTTCGGCATCTCCTCGGGAACAGAGTAGCGCAGCTGCCCCCACGCCGCCCCCCACGCCGCCCCCAGCACGCACCACAGCACGGCTCGCTCCCGCCGGCCCCACCGCCTCCCCACCGCACACATCGCCGCCGCGGCACCGCCGGCACCGCACCACCGCCAACGATCCAGCTCCGGCTCCGACTCGCCGCTCCCGGCCGCTGCCGCCGGCCCCTCCGCTTCGCTGCAGCACGGCTCCGCACCGCGGGGACGCTCGCACACCGCCCGCCCGCCGAGCCAGCAGCCAGCGAGCGAGCGAGCCGGGCCGCAGCGGGCGGGGCTGCCTGCACCGCTCCGGCCTTCCTCTCGCTCCTCCTCGGTCAACAGCGGCGCCCGCAGCCTCCTCCCGGCACTGCAGGCACCGACCGCTGCCCGCCCTGCCTGGCCCCGCACAGCTCGCGGGGACGGGACAGTCGCCGCGGGGACACCACTGCCCGCCCAGCCGGGATCTGCTGCCTTGGCTTTTCTCCAGCCCATCTCTTCTCTCATCCTGGAGGTGTTCACGACCGGGAAGAAATAACACGCCTTCCGTGGTTGTGCCATTTCTACCGCATGGATAAATAGTTTTTCTAACGGCGATATAATATAGTTCTTAAGTCCTCTTAATATGACGTGTACAATGTTACGACTCTTACTCTATTCGTCCAAAATCACAATCTGTATCACGAGGAGATTGTGCACGTTTTGTAGCAGTCGTCGACGAATGACTTTTCCCTCCCCATTTCTGCAGATCAAAAGAGCGTCACTGAGTAGCAGAACTACTCACGGACTGTCACAACGGTCAGTTCCCACAACCCGCACTACAGGGAGGACCCGTCACTCTGGACTTTACTTCTCACCTGCACATCGGAGGCTGCTCTGAGTCATTCTCCGTTTCTTCCTCTCCTCCAGCGATCACTTCGTAATTTCTCATTATAACCTCACAAGACGGTGTAACTAGCATACAGCACACCCTTAGCGTTCACGCTATCAACGAGGACAAAGTAGAAATTTTGAAGTAAAAGGGATGAAAAAGAAGTGAGGTTCAGAAAAACAAAACACTGCTTACTTCTTTAGATTCCGTTCTATGGCTCTGTGGAAAAGACAGATGACGGACGCTAAACAAGAGGGAAGTACCACCGAGCATGGAATAAAATTATGAGAAAGAACCGCACAAATAAAACAAAGAAATCACGCTCGGACGAAATTAACCCGTCCCACTAATGCTGCCATTTCTGCAGCCGCCTTCACCAAAAGCTGGGAGGGCACAGCGGGGGGGGGGAGGAACATTCATTAGGGAGGAACAATCTGTAACTTCCCCTTTCGGGGAATCACACCCACGTTTCCTTTGAACGTCCAACACCGAAACAGCACTAACCAACGAATATTTGTTCAGCTGTCACCACCATGCAAATACATCGCTTTGGGAAAAAGCGATCAGGGAGGGAAAATCTCAAAACAAAGCGTTAATCACATTTAACCGACTCCGTCAGGTAGAATCACCGGATCTCGTTTAATACTATAAGGATCCGCCTTCACGGTGAGTAACTCATAATATTTCAGACAACGCAAGTTTCGTAGACAAAATTTTTCAGGTAAACTTGAACGGGTGATGAACGAAGAATTGCAGTCACTAAGTGCCTGCTCTGAGTAGAAAAACAAAAGCAAAAAGCCAGTCAGAGCTTCACCACAGCTGTACCCTTTTATCCAGCACAAGTTGAGTGGCAAGAACCTCCCCACTGAGCCTACACGTGTGACACTGATGAGGCTGGAAGTGCCGCTTCGTGCTGACTGCCACCAGCAAAGCAACAGTACAGGATTCTTTCACTTTTTCGTGGAAACACAGATCGGACCCAGCAGCCAAAGCAGACAAACGAATAGCAAGAGCCCACTAAGGCCAGCGTGAGGTTAGGAAAGGCTGAGAGACAAGGAGTGCGCGGGCTTACAGACCTGCGGGGCGTCGCGGTCCGCGGGCGGCTCTCCCGCGCCGGCGCTGCTGCTCGGGCTCCGCTTCCCGCACGGCTCCCCGCCGACGAGCTCCTCCGCCGACACGCTGGGCAGCGGCGGCGGCAGCCAAGTGGCCTCGGCCACGGCGCGGCCCGGCGCCACGCACAGGTTGTAGGAGTAGGGCAAGGTGCCCTCGCAGAAGTCGGCCGGGAAGGCGGCGCCGGGCACGGAGAAGCGCTGCGCGCCCAGGCAGCGCAGGACGGCGGGTGGCCCGGCCCGGCGCAGCCGCGCCAGCACGGCCAGCGCCACGCTGAGCAGGAACAGGGCGGAGAGCAGCGCCAGCGCCAGCACCAGGTACAACTGCAGCTCCGCCGCCGCCTCGCCGCCCGCCGCCCGCTCGCCCAGCTCCGGCAGCGCCTCCTGCACGCTCTCGCCCAGCACCACGTGCAGCGTGGCCGTGGCCGACAGCGCCGGCTGCCCGTGGTCCCTCACCACGGCCACCAGCCGCTGCTTGGCCGCGTCCCGCTCCGACACGGCCCGCGCCGTGCGCACCTCGCCGCTGTGCAGCCCCACGCGGAACAGCGCCGGCTCCGCCGCCTGCACCAGCTCGTACGACAGCCACGCGTTGCGCCCCGCGTCCGCGTCCACCGCCACCACCTTGGCCACCACGTACCCGGCCTCGGCCGACCGCGGCACCACCTCGAACGGCGCCACAGCCGCTCCCGCCCCCGCCGCGCCCGCCGCCGGCCACAGCACCCGCGGCGCGTTGTCGTTGCGGTCCAGCACGAACACGCGCACCGTCGCCGTCGAGCTCCGCGCCGGCGCCCCGCCGTCCTGCGCCCGCACTGCCACCGCGAACTCGCGGCACTGCTCGTAGTCGAAGGAGCGCTGCGCGTACACCGCGCCGCTCTGCGCCTCCACCGACACGTACGGCGCCGCGCCCGCGCTGCCGCCCGCCACCCAGTAGCTCACGCGCCCGTTGGCGCCCGCGTCCGCGTCCCGCGCGAGCACGCGCACCACGGCCGCGCCCGCCGCGTTGTTCTCCGCCACGTACGCGCTGTACTCGGCCTCCTCGAACACCGGCGCGTTGTCGTTCACGTCCGACACCTCCAGCACCAGCTCGGCGCGGCTCGACAGCGACGGGCTGCCCCGGTCCCTGGCCACCACCGTCACCCGGTGCTCGGCCGCCTGCTCACGGTCCAGCTCGCTCGCCGTCACCACCTTGTACGACCCGCCCAGCGACGCCACGAGCGACAGCGGCCCCTCGCCCGACAGCTCGCACGACACCTGACCATTCTCCCCGGAGTCCCGGTCCTTCACGTTCAAGAGGGCCACCACCGTGCCGACTGGCGCGTCCTCGGGCACCGGGCTCGACACCGACAGCATCGTGATTTCGGGAGCGTTGTCATTCTCGTCGCTGATGTCGATCTGCACCTTGCAGTGAGCCGTGAGCCCGCCGCCGTCCCTCGCCTCCAGGTCGAAGCTGTATTTGCTCTTCTCCTCGAAATCGAGCGGCCCCGCCGTCCTCACCTCGCCGCTGTCGCTGTCGACGCTGAACAACGCGCGGACGCCGTCCGGGACGTTGCCGAACGAGTAGGACACCCGCCCGTTCGAGCCCGCGTCCGCATCCGTGGCCCGCACCCGCAGCACCACCGACCCCGCCGGCACATTCTCCCGCACTCGCGCCTCGTACACGCTTTTGCTGAACACGGGCGCGTTGTCGTTGGCGTCCGACACGTTGACGCGAACCTGGACACTCCCGGACCTCACGGGGTCCCCGCCATCCACCGCCGTCAGCACCAGCTCAAAGGAGCTCTGCTTCTCCCGGTCCAGCGCTCTCTCCAGCACTAATTCCGGCTGCTTCTTTCCACCCGGACTCTCCTTCACGGCAAGAGAGAAGGTCGGGTTGGTAGTGAGCTGGTAAGTCAGCAGCGAGTTGCTGCCCACGTCCGCGTCTCGGGCCATCTCTAGCGGAAAACGAGCACCGGGAAGGATCCATTCATCGATCTCGAGGTCCAGAGCAGCCTTGCTGAATGTCGGGGAGTTGTCGTTGACGTCCTGGATGGCCACCTCGACGTGGAAAACGTTGAGCGGGTTCTGCACCAGCGCCTCGAAGCTGACGGAGCAGGACGCCGACTCGCCGCACAGCTCCTCCCGGTCCAGCCTCTCGCTCACGTACAGCTCCCCGCTCTCCCCGCTCACGCCGAAGTAGGGCTTCTCCGCGCTGAGCCGCAGCTTGCGTGCCGGCAGCTCGGCCGGGCTCAGCCCCAGGTCCCGCGCCAGCGGCCCCACCAGCGAGCCTCTGCCCAGCTCCTCGGGGATGGCGTAGCGGAGCCGCTCGCCCGCCGCCCCGCACCACAAGCCCAGCAGCAGAGCGGGCAGCAGCACTCGCCCGCCCGCTCGCCGCCGCCCCTGCCCCTGCCTGCTCGCCATTCTCGGCAGCGCTCGCCGCGCTCCTCGCTCCTGCCGCTGCCCTCCGCCCTCCAGCCGCTCTCCGCAGCGAGCGCAGGGGCCGCCGCACGGCAGCGAGCTCGGCGCCGCCTCTCGCCGCTGCTCCCCGCGCCGCCTCTCGCCTCTGCTGCCCGGGCCGCTGCCGCTCTGCCCGGCGCCGGCCGAGCGAGCAGCCTGCGGGGGCACGACGCTGCGGCGGCTCCGGCTGCGGCTGCGGCTCCAGCGCCGGTGCGCGGCGGCCAACAGCGGCACCCGGAGGCGGCGCGACGCCACCGCAGCCGCCCGATGGCCGCGCTCACGGGGCCCGAGCTTGTCACCGGGGTTTAGTGGCTGCACCCAGCTTGGGGGTCTCGCTTTTGTGAGAATAGGAAGCGCAGACGCAATTGCTTAATGCAACTCCAAAGGCGTTTAAAACTGAGATACGCTGTCACATACTTTTAGGTCATCGCCTTGAGTGGCAGTGAACATCTGAAGGAAATATTCATGACGGAGCAAGAAAGGAAGGAACTCAGTTGCCCTTAATAAAATCTACAGAGATATATAAGAGCAATACCAACTTCTATACCTAGGGAAGTACAAGAGCACTACACAGTTTTATAGCTGCAGAAGACTTTATTTTCCATTCTGCTTTCCTTACCTTCAACGAATACCAAGGAGGAAATATTCATGCTGGAATAACCTATAAGTAATTAGAAACAGAAAAAAACAAAAATAATGTCCTTCCTATCATGCTGGACCTGCAAAGCGTTTCTGTCCTTCCTGCATTTCTTCCTTTGGCTCATATAAGTCTCTGATGTTTGTCCTGTTCTTAATTTTTATTCTAGGGAGAACAATTACACTGAGAAATGTGTCACACTAAAGGCAATGGGTATAGCTCTATGCTTAGACAGCAGAATAACCTTTACTATTTTGTTTCTGATTCACAAAAGTTCCTTCTTTTGCATCTTCACAGCTGAGGGGCTGACAATGGGAAAGTGCAAAGCTACGTTGAGTCTTTCACAGAACCACAGAATGGTTTGGGTTGGAAGGAACCTTCACAGATCATCTAGTCCACACCTCTGCCATGGGCAGGGACATCCTCCAAAAGATCACGTTGCTCAAAGCCCTGGCCAACCTGAACTTGAACACTTCCAATGATGGTGCATGCACAACTTCTCTGGGGAATCTCTTCTGGTGCCTCACCACCCTCATCATAAAATATTTCTTCCTTATGTCCAGTTGAAACCTACCCTCTTTCAGTTTAAAACCATTCCCCCTTCTCCTGTCACAACAGGCCCTGGTAAAAAGTCTTTATTTTTCTTAAAATCTCCATTTATACATTGAAAAAGCACAATAAGGTGTCCCAGAGCCTTCCCTTCTCCAGGCTGAAGAACCTCAACTCCCTCAGCCCTTCTTCACAGCAGAGATGTTCCAGCCCTTTGACAATTTTCATGGTCCTTCTCTGGACCTACTCCAAGAGGTCCATGTCCTTTCAGTACTGTGCACCCTAGAGCTGTACATTGCCACCTCATGTGCCATTTGTCACCCACCAGTACCCTCAAGTCCTTCTCCACAAGGCTGCTCTCAGTCCCACAGTCTGTATTCTTACTAGGGATTGCCCCACCCCAGGTGAAGGACCTCCCATTTGATCTTGTTGAACTTCATGAGGTTTGCATGGGACCAGTCCTCCAGCCTGTCAAGGTCCCACTGCATGGCATCCCTTCCCTTGCACAAATCCTGAGGTCGGGCTGCAGCTCATGACAAGCAGCAAGGCAAGAGTTAGAAGCAAACAGAAATGAGCAGATCCGGTGGAATAACATTCCTTAGGCCAAACTTCTGGAGCAGAAGTAACTCCATTTGCATGGTACTCCATTAGACACACGGCTGTGTTAACTACGACAAGCAAGGAAATGACCATCTGTTCTTCTATAGGAGCGGTCATCCAAAGAGACTGGGTCAGCAAACTAATGGCTTAGGGGGAATCTCCTCCCCTCTCTTATCACACACACTGTTCCACAGAGATGTGACTTCTACTAAGGTCATGTTCACATCTATTCCCTGTTGACAACAGCAGAACACAAAGATCCCCTCACCTCTCCTGCCTTTCACACCTGCTGTAGCATGAGCAAGAGGCACTAACACACAACCCATTGCTAAATGAAGGTCTGATCATAATGATAAGTAAACTTGTGTACGTTGTAGACCAGGCAAAGAAAAACAACAACATAAATCAGACAAGCAAGGCAAGGAAGCATTAAAAGACAAAGTGTTGTCAGAAAAACTCACCTGGAGGACGTGTCAGTCTTCACTGCGGGTGTTGAAATTCGTCCCTGAGAGGAACTGAAAGTCATTCATATCTCGAGCTGCAAGTGCAGCCCTAAAGTCTTACTCTGGACTACATAGTAGGGGCATTATTTTAAGAAATACTCATCAGCTCTCAGCATTTTTTTTCTACTGTGTGGCCTGCTCATCTCCCACAAATATGAAGCCATAAGTGTAAACACCTTATCCCGAGCCTCTTTCTCAAACTAAGTCTTCTGACAAACTACAACAGGTTCTTTCAGCTTCTGCTTCGTTTTCCTCACACATAAAATTCTCTCTTACATGGTTAAAGTAAGTATTTGCTGCAAATCAACACTCACAGTTTCAAATGCAACAGCAGTACCCAGAAATGGGGAAAAGGAACCACATCCCAATGTTCCAGAAACAGACAGATGGATAAAGGAGATCTCACACAGGAATTATGAGCCATTCTACCCATGCATCAGCATTCTACACACACACTTATTGCAGAAATACCTTGTTGCTGGAGGACTACCATTGTCTTTCAGGACAGAGAAACCAGGACCACAGCACGAATGGCACCAGGCATGAAATGAAAACATTGCTCAGCCATAACCACATCGACCCATCTAGTTTCCTAGTTCAAAGCCAGCCTCTCGCCCTCCTTGCTCTGCATTCACAGCCTTTAGTGGCACCACAGACAATATCCAATATTTTGGCCATATGTCAGCCACCAGCAAAGGAACATTTCATTCAGCGACATTTTATGAAAACAGAAGTATATCAAAGTCTTTGTCTTGGCAGATGAACACCTTCAAGGTATGCATGGAAAATGCTCCCCCAGCCCAACAGTTATAAGAGATCTTTCAGCATTTTAGGAGTTACCAGCCACGATGAGGCCCAGCTTTAGACCTGGATGACAATCAAGGCAAGAATGGCAAACCTACAGATGTGAAGGAATCATAGCTTCATGTTTCAGATTATGTCAGCTGTAGTAGCTACACAAGGACAGTATCTAGTTGGTAGAAAGAGCACAGGAGGCTCACACAGGAGCTCACACCATAGACGACAGCCACAGGAACTCAGTGCAATTTCTTTGGACAATAAAATGGGGAAAACTCATGGAACCATGTCTGTGGGCCCCATATAACAAGCAGGACAAGCTGAACCTTTAATCCGATCTTTCACGCATTTCAAATTATACCACAGCAAACTTCTTCACATGCCTTGTCTCTGGACTGACAGAATTTTTCACCCTGCCCAAACATCACACAACAGGAAAGCTGCCTTTGCACACAGACACTCTTGAAGGAAAAGTTGCAGGCACAGATTCTCCGTACTGGGAACAAGGATCACAACATGGATGCATGCCAAGAGATTTCTCTGCTCATAACATTAATTGGAAGTAATGTAAAATGTTCTCAAGTGCATAAGCGATATGCAGCTCCAAAAAAGACACTGTCATCAAGGTATCAACTGAAAGACATCATCATCCTACTTCAGCACACAGGCTGAAGATATGGGAAGATAACATGACACTCAAATCTTAACATAAAGTGTACATCTATGCTCAAAAGCTCCCATTCACAGGAAATATCACGCAACAGGAAAGCAAACTGATGAACCCCCAACTTGGCTGGTTGGAATCTGAGCAGTGTGATATCCAAAAATAAGACGCCTTCACACTCATTTTCAGAAGGCCAGCAATGAACCCTGGGAACTAACAAAACACACGCCTTGTCTCCACCACTATCTCCTCACACACAGCACCCCCAAGACTCTCCTCAAACCCTTCACAGATTGCATGGTTCTCAATGATCTTCATAATTTTTTGATAGACTCCATCCAAAGAAAAGTTGCACAGACAACTTCTCCTTTACCATAGATAACGGTTGACTTCTCACCATGTGTATGTGACAAGCAAGAGCACTTCTTCCAGTGACATTTTAAGGAAATACGTCTATGAAAGTCTTTCTCTTTACAGCAGTAAACGTGAAAGGCCCGTCCGGGACAGTCAGACAAATGTAACAGTTGTGATCTTCCACACGTTATCACAGACAAATGCCCACCTTCAGATCATTACAACGAGCAAGGCAAGAAAATAAAAGCTGCAGAATGGATGGGATCAGAACATCCTCTTCATGATAATGGCATATATAGCAGGCACATAATCCAGGTATTTAGTACCTAACGAATACACCGTTTGCTCCTCCCAAAGCACCCGTTATGACATTTGTCATATGTACACAATTAAGCTGTTAGTTAAGAATTGATGACAACAACCTGCAAACACACAGGAAGAACCTCCCAGGGCTCCCAGTGCAGCTGGAATAGCATGTCATCTAGACAAACTTATTTGAGAAGATGGAACTCACATTGCATGTTACTACAGCAGGACATTGAGCAGGGAAAGGAGCAAAGCACATCTCTTGGGTCCTTCCGCAGTCCCTCACACACAGCTCCCAGGACTCAACTCTCCAACCCTTCACAACTTCCGTGATGTTCTTTGACCCTCATAAATCACAAGCACATATCACCAGAGGGCCAGCTGCCCACATCATTTCGCTTCAACATGCACCACTATCACACCACAGACTTCACACAGATGTCTTCAGATCTGTACTAAGAAGGAAGTGATGTCTTCAGAGAAGACACATCAAGCTTGTAAAATTAAAAGAGAAACTGTCCTCCAGAAAAGACTGGGTCAGTGAACATCTGCATAAGAGCAATATCCCTATCTTGCACCTTAAATCTCTCCCCTCCCACCCTCGTACAGCTCTTGCAGTAGCATCTATTTTCAAGTCAGGACATATTCAGTTCCTTTTTAAACAGGTCAACCTTAAAAGATGGGGAATCAGCAAAACAATTCCCTCCAATAGCCGTTCACACGAAGCCACCTGGAGAGGTTCTCAAATAGTCACAAATTTTACGATTCTCTTTCATCTTCCTAACAGGCAGATAGACATCGTCAAGGCACCAGTTGCTGCCCAGCCCATTCCACCACTAGATACAGAAAAACAACGGCATGGACCAATGCAAAGACATTTTGTTGCTCCCATGTTATCATGGAGAAACAGAAAAGCTGAGAAGAGTAGAAACGATGAGCAGCTAAATTATACATTGAGCCATTAACGTTCCATTTCTGATCCTACTCAAGCACAGCTCCTGTCGGGAAGGATTCTGACCCTCCTAATAAGGGAAACTTCCATTTGCTGATACTGGAATTCATCCGTTCAGAGGAGCTAATACTGACAGGAAAACCGGTATTACACGTGTCAGGGGACAAAATAAATAACGACCTGGTGCGTGATAAAAACACATGATACTACAGAAGGGCAACAGCCTCTCACAAAGTCTCATCCCCCAGGATCCCCAGCTCCCACGACTCTCATATCCAACCCTTCAACTTCCGTGATATTCTTTGACCTTCATAATTTGCAAGTACTTCTCATCAAACAGCCAGTTGCCCAGACCATTTCTCTTCAGGAACCACTACGATCACCCACGGACTTCACAGAGATATCTTTACATCTCTGTACTAAGATGAAGTCTCCTAGTGGGACTACAGAGAAGAAACATCAAAGATCTAAAAGTGAAAGAGGGGCGGTCCTCGAGGAGACACTGGGTCAGCGAACAGCGTGGAAAAGAGTAACGACGTGATAAAAACACCAAGCCCCGCTCTAACGAGACGCCAACAGCAGCCTCACTTCTCCCGCCTCCCACACCAACTGTAACGCTGAGTAACGGTCCCACGTTCACCTCCCCGCAGCAAGAGGCACCAGCACACAGCGCGCTCCTCAACGAACCTTCGCCTTCCCTGGAACTAAACCTCGCTCCGCAGGACGCGGAACACGGGGGGAAAGGGCAGAGAAGCAGCAGAGGAGCAAGTGCGGTGCGAGGAACTCACCGGGGCAGCGTCGGGGTCGGCGCGGCGGGCGCCGGCAGGGTCCTCCCCGAGCAGCGGCGGGGGCTCGTCGGGCGGCGGCCGGGCCGGGAGCGTGTCGCAGCAGCTGGCGGCTGACAAGCGGAGCTGGCTCTTGCGCGAGTCGGCGGTGAGCGACACCTCGTGCGAGTAGGAGTGCAGGAAGGCGCGGACGCCGTCGATGCCCACGAAGTGCGAGGCCGGGACGCCGCGCACGGCGCCGCTGCCCGCCGCCAGCAGCTGCGAGCGCCGCCAGCGCCTCAGGCGCAGCGCCAGCAGCAGCAGCAGGAAGGCGACGAAGAGGCACGACACGGCCGCCACGGCCACCACCAGCCACCGCGTCAGCCTGCCGGCCGGCTCGCCCGGCGCCGCCGCCGCCGCGCTGCCCAGCTCCAACAGCAGCTCGGCCACGCTCTCGCCCAGCACCACCGTCAGCGTGGCCGTGGCCGACAGCGCCGGCCGCCCGTGGTCCTTCACCACCACCACCAGGCTCTGCCGCGCCGCGTCGCGGGCCAGCGGCGAGCGCGCCGTGCGCACCTCGCCGCTGTGCAGCCCCACGCGGAACAGCCCCGGCTCCGTCGCCTTCGCCAGCTCGTACGACAGCCACGCGTTCTGCCCCGCGTCCGCGTCCACCGCCACCACCTTGGCCACCAGCGCCCCGGCCTCCGCCGACCGCGGCGCCAGCTCCATGCCCGCCCAGCCCGCGCCCGACGACGACGCTGCCGCCGCCGCCGCCGGCGGGTACAGCACCTGCGGCGCGTTGTCGTTCTCGTCCACGATCACCAGCCGCACCGACACGTTGCTGCTCAGCGCCGGCGCGCCGCCGTCCTCCGCCCGCACCCACAGCCCCACCTCGCGCACCTCCTCGTAGTCGAACGAGCGCAGCGCGTACAGCGCGCCCGTCTCCGCCTGCACCGACACGTACGACGACAGCGGCGCGCCCCGCACACGCCCCTCCCACAGCCGGTACCGCACGCGCGCGTTCTGCCCCCAGTCCGCGTCCCACGCCCGCACCGTCAGCACCAGCGCGCCCGCCGCGTTGTTCTCGGCCAGCCGGGCGCTGTAGCTCGCCTCCGCGAACACCGGCGCGTTGTCGTTCACGTCCAGCACCCGCAGCGTCAGCACCGCGCTGCTCCACAGCGCCGGCGACCCGCCGTCCACAGCCCGCACCGTCACGTTGTACTCCGACATCTCCTCCCGGTCCAGCTCCCGCGCTGTCACCACGTTGTAGTAGCTGCCCCGCGAGCTCCGCAGCCGGAACGGGACGCCCCCGTCCAGCGAGCACTGCACCTCTCCGTTCGCCCCCGAGTCCCTGTCCTGCACGTGTAGCAGGGCCACCACCGTCCCCGATGGGGCGTCCTCAGAGATCGCGCTCAGCGCCGACCGCACCGAAATCTTGGGCACGTTGTCGTTGACGTCTGTCACCGTGATCGCGACTTTCGCTCTGTCGGAAAGGCCGCCGCCGTCCCGTGCCTGCACCTCCAGTTCGTACGAGTCACCTTCCTCGAAGTCCAGGCTCCGCAACAGCGTGATCGCTCCCGTCTCTGAGTCCAGCTGGATAATTTCCAATGCCAGGTCCGACACTGTCTTCAACGAGTATTTCACATCTCCGTTCGACCCTTCGTCGGGGTCGGTGGCCGTGAGGGTGACGAGGGTGGAGCCCACGGGCACGTCCTCCGCCACACGCACCGTGTACTCCGCCTGGCTGAACACGGGCGCGTTGTCGTTCGCGTCCAGCACCGCCACGCGGAGCCGCGCCGTGCCCGTCCGTGCCGGCTCTCCGCCGTCGCTCGCCCTCAGCACCAGCTCGTGAAACGCCGCCGCCTCCCGGTCCAGCGCCTTCGCCAGCACCAGCTCGGGACGCTCGTCCCCGCCGGGGCCCGCCTGCACGGCCAGCGAG
Organism: Nyctibius grandis; assembly: GCF_013368605.1. NCBI lineage: Eukaryota > Metazoa > Chordata > Aves > Nyctibiiformes > Nyctibiidae > Nyctibius > Nyctibius grandis. The sequence continues at coordinate 7,269,721 of NC_090679.1, forward strand.
AAGTGCTCGTCGCCGCTCAGCTCGTAGCTCTGCACCGAATTCGGTCCTGAGTCCGGGTCGTGAGCCTCGGGCAGGGGAAATCGCGATCCCGGGGCTGTCGTCTCGCTCACTCTCAGCTCCGTTTCTGCCTCTCGGAAGCTGGGGGCGTTGTCGTTAATGTCCCTGATCTCCACTTCAATTTCATAAACCTGCATTTCCCCCTCCACTATCAGCTCACAGCGCAGCACGCATTTCTCCATCAGACGGCACAGCCGCTCTCTGTCGATCCTCTCCGCCGTCACTAAATGTCCCGTCTTGTCGTTCAGAGCGAAATACTGTGTCCTACCTTCGGAGACAACTCGGACGCCGCGGTCGCGGAGCGCCGGCAGGTCCAGCCGCAGGTCCTTGGCCACGTCGCCCACGAACGAGCCCTTCGGCATCTCCTCGGCAACCGAGTAGCGCAGCTGCCCCCACGCCGCCCCCCACGCCGCCCCCAGCACGCACCACAGCACGGCTCGCTCCCGCCGGCCCCACCGCCTCCCCGCCGCACACATCGCCACCGCGGCACCGCCGGCACCTCCCTGCCGCCGTCCAACGATTCCTCTCCGACTCGCCGCTCCCGGCCGCTGCCGCCGGCCCCTCCGCCTCGCTGCAGCACGGCTCCGCACCGCGGGGACGCTCGCACACCGCCCGCCCGCCGAGCCAGCAGCCAGCGAGCGAGCGAGCCGGGCCGCAGCGGGCGGGGCTGCCTGCACCGCTCCGGCCTTCCTCTCGCTCCTCCTCGGTCAACAGCGGCGCCCGCAGCCTCCTCCCGGCACTGCAGGCACCGACCGCTGCCGAGCGCTGCCCGCCCTGCCTGGCCCCGCACAGCTCGCGGGGACGGGACAGGCGCCGCCGGGACACCGCTGCCCGCCCAGCCGGGATCTCCTGCCTTGGCTTTTCTCCAGCCCATCTCTTCGGTCATCCTGGAGGCGATGATGATCGGAAATAAATAACACGCCTCCCGTGTTGTGTCATTTCTACAGCACGGGAAATTTTGTTTTGTAATGGTGACCTAATATAGATAAAATGGTCTCTAAATATGCCGTGTAGAATATTACGAGTCTTATTTTCTTAGTGCAAAAGCACAATCTCCATCACTAATTGCACAGCTTTTTTACCTATCCTGCTGGAATGACTTTTCCCTCACCCTTTCTGCAGACCGATACAGCATCACACTGGAACGCCACCAGCCACATTAAGTCCCAAACTCCGCCCAATAGCACAAGGCAGCAATGAACATCCCCCCTCCAAAGGAGTCCTCCTCAGGGAAGACCCTTCCCTCTACCTTTTTATTTCTCACTTGCACATCGGAGGCTGCTCTCAATCAGCCTCCATTTCTCCCCCTTCTCCAAACACCACTTCGGAATTCTCATTATACCCTGACCCGGTACGGGCCGTGCTTACACTGAGGACTCAGCGCTCCGTTCTAGCGGAACTCAGCAGCAGGCAGCGATGCACATGCACTCCCTGTTCGGGGATCCATCACAAAAATAAAACAGCATATAGCAAACCCTTAGTGTTAAACGCGCTCAACCAGGACGAAGTATAAATTTTTGGGGAAAAGGGATAGAAAAAGAAGACAGTTTCAGAAAAACAAAACACTATTTTCTGTTTTACATCCCATGCTACGCCTCTGTAGAAAAGACACATGATGAACGCTAAACAAGAGGGAACTATCACCGATAATGGAACAAAAAAACCAGAAATAACAGTACAGAGAAAACTAATACATCACGTTCGGACCAAATTAACCCATCCCACTAACACTGCGACTTCTGCTGCTGCCTTCCACCAAAGTATGGGAGGGAAGGAACAGTCATTAAGGAGAAACAATCTGTAACTTCCTCATTCATGGAGACACACGTTTTCTTTGGGAGTCCAACACCAAAACAGCATTAACCAACGAATTTTTGTTCAGCTGTCACGCAGATGCAAGTACATCGCTTCGGCAAAATGAGAACAGGAAGGAAAAATCTCAAAACAAAGCGTCATTCACATTTAACCGACTCTGTCGTGTAGAATCACGGGATCTCGTTTTACGCTGTAAGGATCCGCCTTCACCGTCAGGAACTCATAACATTTCAGACAACACAAGTTACGCAGACAAAATTCTTCAGCTGAAACTCAACGTGTGATGAACGAAGAGTTGCAGTCGCTAACTGCCTGCTCCGAGTAGAAAAGGAACAAACACAAATCGCCAGTCAGAGCTTCACCACACCTGTACCCTTTTATCCAGCACAAGTTGAATGGCAAGAACCTCCCCACTGAGCCTACACGTGTGACACTGATGAGGCTGGAAGAGCCGGGGACACTTCGCGCTCCCTGCTGCCAGCGAAGCAGCGGTACAGGATTATTTCATTCCTTCGTGGAAACATAGCTCGGTACTAGCCGCCAAAGCAGACAAACTGAGAGCAAGAGCCCACTACCGCCAGCATGAGGTTAGGAAAGGCTGAGAGACAAGGAGTGAGCGGGCTTAGAGACCTGCGGGGCGTCGGGGTCCGCGGGCGGCTCCAACAAAGCACCAGCAGTTACTTCATATGAGCAAGAGCCATTAATAACATTTGTAGGTTGGTCAAGGCTGGGAAAAGCTTAATTCAACCAGGATGAAAGTCTACATCACAGTCTTACAAGGATTTATAGATGGAATAACGACGTTTCACAAAGCAATTACTTGAAATAGCCCCCCGGAGTCCTGTTTGCACTTCCATGGCTATTACTTGCAGATAAATTCATCAGAGGATTGTTATCCCCTTTCAGGGTGTGGGAAAAGGGCGCTTGGTGGAAGTGGCATCGGCCTTGGCACTAGGCATGCTATGAAAGCACCGCCCAGCCTGATGGAGCATACAACCCCCTCTTTTCTTCCTTCAAAGCCAGTCTCTTGCTGAGCTTGCACCGACTTCTCTCCATGCGTATGTGACAAGAAAGAGCATTTCTTCCAGTGATATTCTCAGACACATTCTCAGACACACAGAGGCCCACCTTTACCTCAGCACGACATCACACAAGGCACGAATTTAAGTACTGTTCACAGGGAGCAGCATGCACTAGGAAAGCAAACTGATGAACCCACAACTTGGCCGGCTGGAGATCAAGCAAGGTGACAGCCATAAATAAGATAGCTTCAGATTCATTTTCAGAAGGCCATCAATAAACCCTGGGAATCGACAAAACACATGCCATGTCTCCACCACTACCTCCTCACACAAACAGCACTGCCAAGACTCTCCTCAAACCTTCACAGACTGCATGGTTGCCATTCATCTTCATCATTTGCAGACAAACTCCATCGAAAGAAAGACTCCACAGACAGATTCTCCTTGCCATGGATAATCTTTGACTTCTCACCACGTGTATGTGAAGAGCAAGAGCATTTCTTCCAGTAACATTTTAAAGAAACAGGTCTATGAAAGTTATTCTCTTTACAGCGGTAAACATGGAAGACACATACGGGACAGACAGACAAATGTGACAGCTGTGATCTTCCACACATTATCAGAGACAAAGGCCCACCTTTAGCTCATCACAACAAGCAAGATAAGAAGTTAACACATGCAGAAAGAAAGGGATGACAACAGACTCTTCCAAATTATGGCATTTAGAGAAGATACATAATCCAGGTATTGAGTAGGGAATTAATAATCGATTGACTCCTGCTAAAGCTCCCATTATGGCATGTATAATTACTACAGAATTAAGCTATTAGTTAAATACAACACAACAACCTGCAGAAAACAGAGGAGGAATCTCCCAGGGTCCCAATACAGCTGGAGTAACATCAGGCCACACTTACTTGGGAAGAAGAAGCTTACATTGCATGATATTACAGCTGGACACTGAGCAGGGAAAGGACCAAACCACATTGCCTGGGTCCTACAACAGCCAGTCACACATTCTCCTCTCCAGCTATTTTCGACTTCTATGGTGTTCTTTCACCCTCATAACTTGCAAGCACTTGTCATGAAAGGGCCAGTTACCCACACCATTTCTCTTCAGCATGCACTAGGAACAGCCACGGACTTCACATAGATACCTTTACATCTCTGTACTAAGATGAAGATACATTGTGTGCTAACTACACTTGACAGAAAAAACATCAACGGTCTCAAAGTGAAATAGGGGCGGTCCTCCAGGAGACACTGGGTCAGCGAAAAGCGCGTTAACAAAGCTTGTGTTAACACACAAAGCCCCGCTCTAACGAAACTTACGCCGACAGCAGCCTCACTTCGCCCGCCTCCCACATCAACTGTAACGCTGAGTAACGGTCCCACGTTCACCTCCCCGCAGCAAGAGGCACCAGCACACAGCGCGCTCCTCAACGAACCTTCCCCTTCCCTGGAACTAACCCTCCCTCCGCAGGACGCAGAGCACGGGGGGAAAGGGCGGAGAAGCAGCAGAGGAGCAAGTGCGGTGCGAGGAACTCACCGGGGCAGCGTCGGGGTCGGCGCGGCGGGCGCCGGCAGGGTCGTTCCCGAGCAGCGGCGCGGGCTCGTCGGGCGGCGGCCGGGCCGGGAGCGTGTCGCAGCAGCTGGCGGCCGACAAGCGGAGCTGGCTCTTGCGCGAGTCGGCGGTGAGCGACACCTCGTGCGAGTAGGAGTGCAGGAAGGCGCGGACGCCGTCGATGCCCACGAAGTGCGAGGCCGGGACGCCGCGCAAGGCGCCGCTGCCCGCCGCCAGCAGCTGCGAGCGCCGCCAGCGCCGCAGGCGCAGCGCCAGCAGCAGCAGCACGAAGGCGACGAAGAGGCAGGACACGGCCGCCACGGCCACCACCAGCCACCGCGTCAGCCTGCCGGCCGGCTCGCCCGGCGCCGCCGCCGCCGCGCTGCCCAGCTCCGACAGCAGCTCGGCCACGCTCTCGCCCAGCACCACCGTCAGCGTGGCCGTGGCCGACAGCGCCGGCCGCCCGTGGTCCTTCACCACCACCACCAGGCTCTGCCGCGCCGCGTCGCGGGCCAGCGGCGAGCGCGCCGTGCGCACCTCGCCGCTGTGCAGCCCCACGCGGAACAGCCCCGGCTCCGTCGCCTTCGCCAGCTCGTACGACAGCCACGCGTTCTGCCCCGCGTCCGCGTCCACCGCCACCACCTTGGCCACCAGCGCCCCGGCCTCCGCCGACCGCGGCGCCAGCTCCACGCCCGCCCACCCCGCGCCCGACGACGACACCGCCGCCGCCGGCGGCGGGTACAGCACCTGCGGCGCGTTGTCGTTCTCGTCCACGATCACCAGCCGCACCGACACGTTGCTGCTCAGCGCCGGCGCGCCGCCGTCCTCCGCCCGCACCCACAGCCCCACCTCGCGCACCTCCTCGTAGTCGAACGAGCGCAGCGCGTACAGCGCGCCCGTCTCCGCCTGCACCGACACGTACGACGACAGCGGCGCGCCCCGCACACGCCCCTCCCACAGCCGGTACCGCACGCGCGCGTTCTGCCCCCAGTCCGCGTCCCACGCCCGCACCGTCAGCACCAGCGCGCCCGCCGCGTTGTTCTCGGCCAGCCGGGCGCTGTAGCTCGCCTCCGCGAACACCGGCGCGTTGTCGTTCACGTCCAGCACCCGCAGCGCCAGCACCGCGCTGCTCCACAGCGGCGGAGACCCGCTGTCCACCGCCCTCACCGTCACGTTGTACTCCGACACCTCCTCCCGGTCCAGCTCACGCGCCGTCACCACGCGGTAGTAGTCCTCAAAGGACTTCTCCAGCCGGAACGGGAGGCTCTCGGGGATGCTGCACCGCACCTCTCCGTTCGGCCCCGAGTCCCGGTCCTGCACGTGTAGCAGGGCCACCACCGTCCCCGATGGGGCGTCCTCAGAGATCGCACTCAGTGCCGACGATACTGTCATGTCGGGCGCATTGTCATTGACGTCTATTACGGTGACCACAACTTTCGCCGTGTCGAAAAGCTCTCCTCCGTCCCGTGTCTGCACCACCAGTTCGTACGAGTCGCCTTCCTCGAAGTCCAGGCTCCGCAACAGAGTGATCGCTCCCGTCTCTGAGTCCAGAAGGAAAATCTGCGAGGCTTTCTCTGTGATTTTCTTCAAGAAGTATTTCACCTGCCCGTACATCCCCTCGTCGGTGTCGGTGGCCGTGAGGGTGACGAGGGTGGAGCCCACGGGCACGTCCTCCGCCACACGCACCGTGTACTCCGCCTGGCTGAACACGGGCGCGTTGTCGTTCGCGTCCAGCACCGCCACGCGGAGCCGCGCCGTGCCCGTCCGTGCCGGCTCTCCGCCGTCGCTCGCCCTCAGCACCAGCTCGTGAAACGCCGCCGACTCCCGGTCCAGCGCCTTCGCCAGCACCAGCTCGGGACGCTCGTCCCCGCCGGGGCCCGCCCGCACGGCCAGCGAGAAGTGCTCGTCGCCGCTCAGCTCGTAGCTCTGCACCGAATTCTGTCCCGAGTCCGGGTCGTGAGCCTCGGGCAGGGGAAACCGCGATCCCGGGGCTGCCATCTCGCTTATTCTCTCCTCCAGCTCAACATCCTTGAAGCTGGGAGCGTTGTCGTTAATGTCCCTGATTTCCACTTCGATTCCGTAAACCTGCATTTCCCCCTCCACTATCAGCTCACAGCGCAGCACGCATTGCTGCACACTCTCGCACAGCCGCTCTCTGTCGATCCTCTCCGCCGTCACTAAATGTCCCGTCTTGCCGTGCAGAGCGAAATACTGCGTCCTACCTTTGTCCAAGATGCTGAGACCGCGATCCCGGAGCGCCGGCAGGTCCAGCCGGAGGTCCTTGGCCACGTCGCCCACGAACGAGCCCTTCGGCATCTCCTCGGGAACCGAGTAGCGCAGCTGCCCCCACGCCGCCCCCCACGCCGCCCCCAGCACGCACCACAGCACGGCTCGCTCCCGCCGGCCCCACCGCCTCCCCGCCGCACACATCGCCACCGCACCACAGCCGGCACCACCGCCTCCGACCAACGATCCAGCTCCGGCTCCGGCTTCGGGTCGCCGCTCCCGGCGGCTGCCGCCGGCCCCTCCGCCTCGCCGCAGCACGGCTCCGCACCGCGGGGACGCTCGCACACCGCCCGCTCGCCGAGCCAGCAGCCAGCGAGCGAGCGAGCCGGGCCGCAGCGGGCGGGGCTGCCTGCACCGCTCCGGCCTTCCTCTCGCTCCTCCTCGGTCAACAGCGGCGCCCGCAGCCTCCTCCCGGCACTGCAGGCACCGACCGCTGCCGAGCGCTGCCCGCCCTGCCTGGCCCCGCACAGCTCGCGGGGACGGGACAGGCGCCGCCGGGGCACCGCTGCCCGCCCAGCCGGGATCTCCTGCCTTCGCTTTTCTCCAGCCCATCTCTGCGGTCATCCTGGAGGCGATGATGATCGGAAATAAATAACACGCCTCCCGTTTTGTGTCATTTCTACAGCACGAGAAATACTTTTTTTGTTTTGGTAAAGGTGATCTAATATAGATAAAACGGTCTCTAAATATGCCGTGTAAAATATTACGAGTTTTATTCTCTTAGTCCAAAAGCACAATCTCTATCACTAATTGCACAGCTTTTGAATCAGTCCTGCTGGAATGACTTTTCCCTCACCCTTTCTGCACCCCAATACAGCATCACACTGGAACGCCACCAGCCACATTAAGTCCCAAACTCCGCCCAATACCACAAGGCAGCCATGAAGTTCCCCCCTCCAAAGGAGTCCTCCCCAGGGAAGACCCTTCCCTCTCGACCTCTTTACTTCTCACCTGCACATCGGAGGCTGCTCTGAACCAGCCTCCATTTCTCCCCCTTCTCCAACCACCACGTCGCAATTTCTCATTATACCCTGACACGGTACGGGCCGTGCTTACACTGAGGACACAGTACGGGCTGTGCTAAAGGAACTCAGCAGCAGGCAGCGATGCACAACCACTCTCAGAAGTTCGGGGATCCATTACAAAAGTAAACCAGCATATAGCAAACCCTTAGCGTTGAATGGTATCAACCAGGAGAAAGTACAAATTTTGTGGGAAAAGAGATAGAAAAAGAAGACAGGTTCAGAAAAATAAAACACTGTTTTCTGCTTTAGATCCCATCCTACGCCTCTGTTGAAAAGACACATGACAAAAGCTAAACAGGAGGGAACAACCACCCAGGATGGAACGAAAAAATGAGAAATAACTGCAGGAAGAAAACAAAGAAATCATGCTTAGACAAAATTAACCCGTCCTACTAATGCTGCCATTTCTGCAACGCCTTTCACCAAAATATTGGAGGGCACTCGGCGGGGGGGGAGGAACATTCATTAGAGAGGAGCAATCAGTATCTCCCTCTTTCATGGAGAAACAAGGTGCAAGTACATCACTTCAGCAAAATGAGATCACGAAGGAAAAATCTCAAAAACAAATCCTCAATCACATGTGACTAACTCCGTCGTGTAGAATCACCGGATTACGTTTTACACAGTAGGGATCCTCCTTCACGATTAGGAACTCATAACATTTTAGAAAACCAAGTTTTAGTAAATGCTTTAACGAAATCTGAGGGTGTGATGAACGAAGAGTTGCAGCCACTAACTGTCTGCTCTGAGTAGAAAATGTGACATGTGAAACATGGGACAGCTGATGAGGCTGGAAGTGACGGGTCTCACTGCCGGGTGCCAACAAAGCAGCAGGGCAGGATTCTTTCATTCGTTCGTGGAAACAGAGAAACTAAGAGCGAAAGCAGAGAAATGAAGAACCAGAGCCCACTACCCTCGGCGTGAGGTTAGGAAAGGCTGAGAGACAAGGGGTGCGCGGGCTTACAGACCTGCGGGGCGTCGCGGTCCGCGGGCGGCTCTCCCGCGCCGGCGCTGCTGCTCGGGCTCCGCTTCCCGCACGGCTCCCCGCCGACGAGCTCCTCCGCCGACACGCTGGGCAGCGGCGGCGGCAGCCAAGCGGCCTCGGCCACGGCGCGGCCCGGCGCCACGCACAGGTTGTAGGAGTAGGGCAAGGTGCCCTCGCAGAAGTCGGCCGGGAAGGCGGCGCCGGGCACGGAGAAGCGCTGCGCGCCCAGGCAGCGCAGGACGGCGGGCGGCCCGGCCCGGCGCAGCCGCGCCAGCACGGCCAGCGCCACGCTGAGCAGGAACAGGGCGGAGAGCAGCGCCAGCGCCAGCACCAGGTACAACTGCAGCTCCGCCGCCGCCTCGCCGCCCGCCGCCCGCTCGCCCAGCTCCGGCAGCGCCTCCTGCACGCTCTCGCCCAGCACCACGTGCAGCGTGGCCGTGGCCGACAGCGCCGGCTGCCCGTGGTCCCGCACCACGGCCACCAGCCGCTGCTTGGCCGCGTCCCGCTCCGACACGGCCCGCGCCGTGCGCACCTCGCCGCTGTGCAGCCCCACGCGGAACAGCGCCGGCTCCGCCGCCTGCACCAGCTCGTACGACAGCCACGCGTTGCGCCCCGCGTCCGCGTCCACCGCCACCACCTTGGCCACCACGTACCCGGCCTCGGCCGACCGCGGCACCACCTCGAACGGCGCCACAGCCGCTCCCGCGCCCGCCGCCGGCCACAGCACCCGCGGCGCGTTGTCGTTGCGGTCCAGCACGAACACGCGCACCGTCGCCGTCGAGCTCCGCGCCGGCGCCCCGCCGTCCTGCGCCCGCACCGGCACCGCGAACTCGCGGCACTGCTCGTAGTCGAACGAGCGCTGCGCGTACACCGCGCCGCTCCGCGCCTCCACCGACACGTACGGCGCCGCGCCCGCGCTGCCGCCCGCCACCCAGTAGCTCACGCGCCCGTTGGCGCCCGCGTCCGCGTCCCGCGCGAGCACGCGCACCACCGCCGCGCCCGCCGCGTTGTTCTCCGCCACGTACGCGCTGTACTCGGCCTCCTCGAACACCGGCGCGTTGTCGTTCACGTCCGACACCTCCAGCACCAGCTCCGCGTGGCTCGACAGCGACGGGCTGCCCCGGTCCCTGGCCACCACCGTCACCCGGTGCTCGGCCGCCTGCTCACGGTCCAGCTCGCTCGCCGTCACCACCTTGTACGACCCGCCCAGCGACGCCACGAGCGACAGCGGCGCCTCGCCCGACAGCTCGCACGACACCTGACCGTTCTCCCCGGAGTCCCGGTCCCGCACTTTCACCACGGCCACCACCGTGCCGACCGGCGCGTCCTCGGGCACCAGGCTGGACACCGACAACACGGTGATTTCGGGAGCGTTGTCATTCTCGTCGCTGATGTCTATCTGCACCTTGCAGTGCGTCGTGAGCCCGCCACCATCCGTCGCCTCCAGGCTGAAGCTGTATTTGCTCTTCTCCTCGAAATCGAGCGGCCCCGCCGTCCTCACCTCGCCGCTGTCGCTGTCGACGCTGAACAACGCGCGGACGCCGTCCGGGACGTTGCCGAACGAGTAGCACACCCGCCCGTTGGAGCCCGCGTCCGCATCCGTGGCCCGCACCCGCAGCACCAGCGACGCCGCCGGCACATTCTCCCGCACTCGCGCCTCGTACACGCTTTTGCTGAACACGGGCGCGTTGTCGTTGGCGTCCGACACGTTGACACGAATCTGGACACTCCCGGACCTCACGGGGTCCCCGCCATCCACCGCCGTCAGCACCAGCTCAAAGGAGCTCTGCTTCTCCCGGTCCAACGCTCTCTCCAGCACTAATTCCGGCTGCTTGCTTCCATCTGGACTCTCCTTCACGGCCAGAGCGAAGGTCGGGTTGGTAGTGAGCTGGTAAGTCAGCAGCGAGTTGCTACCCACGTCCGCGTCTCGGGCCATCTCTAGCGGAAAACGAGCACCGGGAAGCGTCAGCTCTGTGATCTCGAGGTCCAGAGCAGCCTTGCTGAAGGTCGGGGAGTTGTCGTTGACGTCCTGGATGGCCACCTCGACGTAGAAAACGTTGAGCGGGTTCTGCACCAGCGCCTCGAAGCTGACGGAGCAGGACGCCGACTCGCCGCACAGCTCCTCCCGGTCCAGCCTCTCGCTCACGTACAGCTCCCCGCTCTCCCCGCTCACGCCGAAGTAGGGCTTCTCCGCGCTGAGCCGCAGCTTGCGTGCCGGCAGCTCGGCCGGGCTCAGCCCCAGGTCCCGCGCCAGCGGCCCCACCAGCGAGCCTCTGCCCAGCTCCTCGGGGATGGCGTAGCGGAGCCGCTCGCCCGCCGCCCCGCACCACAAGCCCAGCAGCAAAGCGGGCAGCAGCACTCGCCCGCCCGCTTGCCGCCGCCCCTGCCCCTGCCTGCTCGCCATTCTCGCCAGCGCTCGCCGCGCTCCTCGCTCCTGCCGCTGCCCTCCGTCCTCCAGCCGCTCTCCGCAGCGAGCGCAGGGGCCCCCGCACGGCAGCGAGCTCGGCGCCGCCTCTCGCCGCTGCTCCCCGCGCCGCCTCTCGCCTCTGCTGCCCGGGCCGCTGCCGCTCTGCCCGGCGCCGGCCGAGCGAGCAGCCTGCGGGGGCAGGACGCTGCGGCGGCTCCGGCTGCGGCTCCAGCGCCGGTGCGCGGCGGCCAACAGCGGCACCCGGAGGCGCCGCGACGCCACCGCAGCCGCCCGATGGCCGCGCTCACGGGGACCCGGGCTTGTCACCGGGGTTCAGTGACTGCACCCAGCTTGGGGCAGTCTCGCTTTTATTAGAATCAGGGAACAGAACGCCAAAGGCGTTTAAAACTGAGACACGCTGTCAGGTACTTTTAGGTCACCTCCTTGAGTCGCAATGAGCATCTGAATGAAATATGCACAGCAGAGCAATAAAGGCACTCAGCTGTCCTTAGTGAAATCAAGAGGGGACTACAAAGCACTACACAATTTTAGAGCTGCGGAAGATTCTTTTCAATGCTGCTTTCCTTACCTGCAACGAGTATCAAGAAGAAAATACTAATGCTTGATTAATCAATAAGTAATTAGAAACAAAACAAAGCAAAAATTATGTAATTCATTTCATGCTCGACCTGCAAAAGGTTTCCATCTTCCCTGCATTTCTTCCTTTTGCTCATGTAAGTCTCTGTCGTTTGCCCTGTTCTTAATTTTTTTTCTAGGGAGGAGAACAATTACACTGAGAAATAGGTCACCCTAAAGGCAATGTGTATAGCTCGATGCTAAGACAGCAGAATAACCTTTAATATTTTGTTTCTGATTCACAAAAGTTTCTTCGTTTCCATCGCCATACTTGAGGGGCTGACAATGGGAAACTGCAAAGCTACGTCATGTCTTTTCATGGAACCGTAGAATGGTTTGGGTTGGAAGGGATTTTTACAGATCATCTAGCCCACCACTCTGCCATGGACAGGGACATCCTTGAAAAGATCACAGTGCTCAAAGCCCTGGCCAACCTGACCTTGAACACTTCCAATGATGCCACATCCACAACTTCTGTGGTTAACTGCTTCCAGTGTCTCACCACCCTCATCATAAAACCTTTCTTCCTTATGTCCAATTGAAATCTACCCTAATTCACTTTAAAACTGTGACCCCTTGTCCTGTCACGACAGGCCCTGGTAAAAAGTCTTTCTCTGTCTTTCTTTTATGCTCCATTTATATAATGAAAAGGCACAATAAGGTCTCCCAGAGCCTCCTCCTCTCTAGGTTGAAGAACCTCAACTCTCTTAGCCCTTCTTGTAGCAGAGATGTTCCAGCCCTTTGACCATTTCCATAGTCCTTCTCTGGACCTACTCCAAGAGGTCCATGTCTTTTCCGAACTGTGCACCCTAGAGCTGAACATTGCCACCTCATGTGCCATTTGTCACCCACCAGTACCCTCAAGTCCTTCTTAACAAGGCTGCTCTCGGTCCAGCAGTCTGTATTCATACTGGGGATTGCCCCACCCCAGGTGAAGGACCTCCCATTTGGCCTTGTTGAACTTTATGAGGTTTGCATGGGACCAGTCCTCCAGCCTGTCAAGGTCCCACTGCATGGCATCCCTTCCCTTGCGCAAATCCTGAGGTCGGGCTGCAGCTCATGACAAGCAGCAAGGCAAGAGTCAGAAGCAAACAGAAATGAGCAGATCCGGTGGAATAACATTCCTTAGGCCAAACTTCTGGAGCAGAAGTAACTCCATTTGCATGGTACTCCATTAGACACACGGCTGTGTTAACTACGACAAGCAAGGAAATGACCATCTGTTCTTCTATAGGAGTGGTCATCCAAAGAGACTGGGTCAGCAAACTAATGGCTTAGGGGGAATCTCCTCCCCTCTCTTATCACACACACTGTTCCACGGAGATGTGACTTCTACTAAGGTCATGTTCACATCTATTCCCCATTGACAACAACAGAACACAAAGATCCCCTCACCTCTCCTGCCTTTCACACCCGCTGTAGCATGAGCAAGAGGCACTAACACACAACGCATTGCTAAATGAAGGTCTGATCATAATGACAAGTAAACCCACGTACATTGTAGACCAGGTAAAGAAAAACAACAACATAAATCAGATAAGCAAGGCAAGGAAGCATTAGAAGACAAAGTGTTGTCAGAGAAACTCACCTGGAGGACGTCTCAGTCTTCACTGTGGGTGTTGAAATTCATCCCTGAGAGGAACTGAAAGTCATTCATATCCCAAGCTGCAAGTGCAGCCCTAAAGTCTTACTCTGGACTACATAGTAGGGCCGTTATTTTAAGAAATACTCATCAGCTCTCAGCAATTTTTTTCTCCTGTGTGGCCTGCTCATCTCCCACCAATATGAAGCCATAAGTGTGAAGACCTTATCCCGAGCCTCTTTCTCAAGCTAAGTCTTCTGACAAATTACAACAGGTTCTTTTTTAGCTTCTGCTTCATTTTCCTCACACATAAAATTCTCTCTTACGAGGCTAAAGTAAGTATTTGCTGCAAAACACCACTCACAGTTTCAAATGCAACAGCAGTTACCCAGAAATGGGGAAAAGGAATGACAACCTTCCACGAAACAAAAGGCCTGATTACAACTGTGAAGAAACTCTACACCCCAATGTTCCAGGAACATACAGATGGATAAAGGAGATCTCACACAGGAATTATGAGCCGTTCTACCCGTGCATCTTCATTCTACACACACACTTATCACACAAATACCTTGTTGCTGGAGGACTACCATTGCCTTTCAGGACAGAGAAACCAGGATCCCAGCACGAATGGCACCAGGCATGAAATGAAAGCATTGCTCAGCCAAAACCACATCGACCCATCTAGTTTCCTAGTTCAAAGCCAGCCTCTCACCCTCCTTGCTCTGCATTCACAGGCTTTAGTGGCACCACAGACAATATCCAATATTTTGGCCATATGTCAGCCACCAGCAAAAGAGCATCTCATTCAGCGACATTTTAGGAAAACAGAAGTATATCAAAGTCTTTGTCTTGGCAGATGAACACCTTCAAGGTATGCATGGTATATGCTCCCCCAGCCCAAGAATTATAAGAGATCTTTCAGCATTTTAGGTGTTACCAGCCACAATGAGGCCCTGCTTTAGACCTGGTTAACAATCAAGGCAAGAATGGCAAACCTACAGATGTGAAGGGATCATAGCTTCACATTTCAGATTATGTCAGCTGTAGTAGCTACACAAGGACAGTATCTAGTTGGTAGAAAGAGCACAGGAGGCTCACGCAGGAGCTCACACCATAGACAACAGCCACAGGAACTCAATGCAATTTCTTTGGACAATAGAATAGGGAAAATTCATGGAACCGTGACTGTGGGCCCCATATAACAACCAGGACAAGCTGAACCTTCACTCCTATCTTTCAGACATTTCAAGTTATACCACAGCAAACTTCTTCACGTGCCTTGTCTCTGGACTGACAGAATTTTTCACCCTGCCCAAACATCACACAACAGGAAAGCTGCCTTTGCACACAGACACTCTTGAAGGAAAAGTTGCAGGCACAGACTCTCTGTACTGGGAAGAAGGATCACAACATGGATGCATGCCAAAAAATTTCTCTGCTCATCTCATTATTCAAAGAAATGTAAAATGTTCTCAAGTGTATAAGCAATATGCAGCTCCAACAAAGACACTGTCATTTAGGTATCAACTGAAAGACACCATCGTCCTACTTCAGCCATGGGCTAGTTGGAAGATACATGATGCTCAAATCTTAACATAAAGTGTACATCTCTGCTCAAGAACTACCATTCACAACTACATCAAGCAATAGGAAAGCAAACTGATGAACCCCCAACATGGCTGGTTGGAATCTGAGCTGTGTGATATCCAAAAATAAGACACCTTCACACTCATTTTCAGAAGGGCAGCAATGAACCCTGGGAGCTAACAAAATGTGCCTTGTCTCCACCACTACCTCCTCACACACAGCACCACCAAGACTCTCCTCAAATCCTTCACAGATTGCATGGTTGTCAATCATCTTCATCATTTCCAGGTAGACTCCATCCAAAGAAAAGTTGCACAGACAACGTCTCCTTTACCGTGGATAACGGTTGACTTCTCACCATGTGTATGTGACAAGCAAGAGCATTTCTTCCAGTGACATTTTAAGGAAACACATCTATGAAAGTCTTTCTCTTTACAGCAGTAGACACGAAAGGCCCGTCCGGGACAGTCAGACAAATGTAACAGTTGTGATCTTCCACACATTATCACAGACAAATGCCCACCTTCAGATCATTACAACGAGCAAGACAAGAAAGTAACAGCTGCAGAAGGGATGGGATCAGAACATCCTCTTCATGATAACGGCATATAGAGTAGGCACATAATCCAGGTATTTAGTACCTAACGAATACACAGTTTGCTCCTCCCAAAGCACCCGTTATGACATTTGTCACATGTACACAATTAAGCTGTTAGTTAAGAATTGATGACAACCTGCAAACACACAGGAAGAACCTCCCAGGGCTCCCAGTACAACTGGTATAACATGTCTTCTAGGCAACCTTACCTGGGTAGAAGAAACTCACATTGCATGATACTACAGCAGGACACTGAGCAGGGAAAAGGGCAAAGCACGTCCCTTGGGTCCTTCCATAGTCTCTCACACACAGCTCCCAGGACTCTCCAACCCTTCACAACTTCCATGATGTTCTTTACCCTCATGATTCTCAAGCACAGATCATCAAAAGACCAGTTGCCCAGATCATTTCTTTTCAACATGCACCACTATCACTCCATGGACTTCACACAGATGTCTTCACAGATCTGTACTAAGAAGGAAGGGATGTCTTCAGAAAAAAACCATCAAGCTTCTGAAGTTAAAAGAGAAGCCGTCTTCCAGAAAAGACTGGGTCAGTGAACATCTGCATAGGAGCAATCTCCCTCTCCCGCACCTTGAATCTCTCCCCTCCCACCCTCGTACAGCTCTTGCCATAGCATGTATTTCAAGTCAAGACATATTCAGCTCCGTTTTAAATAGGTCAACCTTAAAAGATGGGAAAGAAGCAAAACACATTTCCCGTTCTCTCCAATAGTGCTTCACATGCAGCCACACAGAGACTTCTCAAATAGTCACAACTTTTATGATTCTCTTTCATCTTCCTAACAGGCAGACAGACGTCGTCAAGGGCCCATTCTGCACCGCATGGACCAATGCAAAGACATTCCGTTACTCCCCACGTTATTATGGAGAAATAGAAAGGCTGAGATGAGTAGGAACAATGACCAGCTAAATTATACACTGAGCCATTAACATTCTCTTTCTGATCTTACTCAAGCACAATTGCTATCGGGAAGGATTCTGACCCTCCTAATAAGGGAAACTTCCATTTGCTAATACTGCAATTCATCCGTTCAGAGCACCTAATACTGACAGGAAAACCGGTATTACACATGTCAGGGGACAAAATAAATAATGACCTGGTGCGTCATAAAACCACAGGATGCTACAGACAACAGTCTCTCACATACTCTCGTATCCCAGGACTCCCCAACCCTTCAACTTCCGTGATGTTCTTTGACTCTAATAATTTACAAGCACTTGTCATCAAACAGCCAGTTGCCCAGACCATTTCTCTTCAGCGCGTTCTAGGACCACCAACGGACTTCACATAGATATTTTACATCTCTCTACTGAGATGAAGATACATTGTCTCCTAGCTAGACTTCACAGAAGAAACATCAAGGGTCTCAGTAAAAGAGGAGCGGTCCTCCAGGAGACACTGGGTCAGCAAACAGCGTGTTAACACAGTAACGACGTGATAAAAACACAAAGCCATCGAAAGAATAACTCCACAGACAGATTCTCCTTGCCATGGATAATCTTTGACTTCTCACCACGTGTATGTGAAGAGCAAGAGCATTTCTTCCAGTGACAGTTTAAAGAAACATGTCTACAAAAGTTATTCTCTTTATAGCAGTAAACATGGAAGCCACATACAGACACGGACAGTCTGACAAATGTGACAGCTGTGATCTTCCACACATTATCACAGACAAAGGCCCACCTTTAGCTCATCACAACAAGCAAGATAAGAAGTTAACACATGCAGAAGGAAAGGGATGACAACAGACTCTTCCAAATTATGGCATTTAGAGAAGATACATAATCCAGGTATTGAGTAGGGAATTAATAATCGATTGACTCCTGCTAAAGCTCCCCTTATGGCATGTATAATTACTACAGAATTAAGCTATTAGTTAAATACAACACGACAACCTGCAGAAAACAGAGGAGGAATCTCCCAGGGTCACAATACAGCTGGAGTAACATTAGGCCATACTTACTTGGGAAGAAGAAACTCACATTGCATGATATTACAGCTGGACACTGAGCAGCGAAAGGACCAAACCATATTGATTGGGTCCTACAACAGCCAGTCACACACTCTCCTCTCCAGCTCTTCGCGACTTCCATGGTGTTCTTTCACCCTCATAACTTGCAAGCACTTGTCATGAAAGGGCCAGTTACCCACACCATTTCTCCTCAGCATGCACTAGGAAAACCCACGGACTTCACACAGATACCTTTATATCTCTGTACTAACATGAAGACAACTACACACATCCTGATTACAACACTGCACAGAAAAAGCATCAAGGGTCTCAAAGTGAAAGAGGGGCGGTCCTCCAGGAGACACTGGGTCAGCGAACACCGTGTTAACACAGTAACAACGTGATAAAACACAAAGCCCCGCCCCAAAGAAACTCACGCCAACAGCAGCCTCACTTCGCCCGCCTCCCACACCAGCTGTAACGCTGAGTAACGGTCCCACGTTCACCTCCCCGCAGCAAGAGGCACCAGCACACAGCGCGCTCCTCAACGAACCTTCGCCTTCCCTGGAACTAAACCTCCCTCCGCAGGACGCAGAGCACGGGGGGAAAGGGCGGAGAAGCAGCAGAGGAGCAAGTGCGGTGCGAGGAACTCACCGGGGCAGCGGCGGGGTCGGCGCGGCGGGCGCCGGCAGGGTCCTCCCCGAGCAGCGGCGCGGGCTCGTCGGGCGGCGGCCGGGCCGGGAGCGTGTCGCAGCAGCTGGCGGCCGACAAGCGGAGCTGGCTCTTGCGCGAGTCGGCGGTGAGCGACACCTCGTGCGAGTAGGAGTGCAGGAAGGCGCGGACGCCGTCGATGCCCACGAAGTGCGAGGCCGGGACGCCGCGCAAGGCGCCGCTGCCCGCCGCCAGCAGCTGCGAGCGCCGCCAGCGCCGCAGGCGCAGCGCCAGCAGCAGCAGCAGGAAGGCGACGAAGAGGCACGACACGGCCGCCACGGCCACCACCAGCCACCGCGTCAGCCTGCCGGCCGGCTCGCCCGGCGCCGCCGCCGCCGCGCTGCCCAGCTCCGACAGCAGCTCGGCCACGCTCTCGCCCAGCACCACCGTCAGCGTGGCCGTGGCCGACAGCGCCGGCCGCCCGTGGTCCTTCACCACCACCACCAGGCTCTGCCGCGCCGCGTCGCGGGCCAGCGGCGAGCGCGCCGTGCGCACCTCGCCGCTGTGCAGCCCCACGCGGAACAGCCCCGGCTCCGTCGCCTTCGCCAGCTCGTACGACAGCCACGCGTTCTGCCCCGCGTCCGCGTCCACCGCCACCACCTTGGCCACCAGCGCCCCGGCCTCCGCCGACCGCGGCGCCAGCTCCACGCCCGCCCAGCCCGCGCCCGACGACGACGACGACGCCGCCGCCGGCGGCGGGTACAGCACCTGCGGCGCGTTGTCGTTCTCGTCCACGATCACCAGCCGCACCGACACGTTGCTGCTCAGCGCCGGCGCGCCGCCGTCCTCCGCCCGCACCCACAGCCCCACCTCGCGCACCTCCTCGTAGTCGAACGAGCGCAGCGCGTACAGCGCGCCCGTCTCCGCCTGCACCGACACGTACGACGACAGCGGCGCGCCCCGCACACGCCCCTCCCACAGCCGGTACCGCACGCGCGCG
This sequence comes from Nyctibius grandis, assembly GCF_013368605.1. Lineage (NCBI taxonomy): Eukaryota > Metazoa > Chordata > Aves > Nyctibiiformes > Nyctibiidae > Nyctibius > Nyctibius grandis. The sequence goes on from NC_090679.1 coordinate 7,288,914, forward strand.
TTCTGCCCCCAGTCCGCGTCCCACGCCCGCACCGTCAGCACCAGCGCGCCCGCCGCGTTGTTCTCTGCCAGCCGGGCGCTGTAGCTCGCCTCCGCGAACACCGGCGCGTTGTCGTTCACGTCCAGCACCCGCAGCGCCAGCACCGCGCTGCTCCACAGCGCCGGCGACCCGCCGTCCACAGCCCGCACCGTCACGTTGTACTCCGACACCTCCTCCCGGTCCAGCTCCCTCGCCGTCACCACGCTGTAGTAGCTGCCCTGCGAGCTCCGCAGCCGGAACGGGACACCCCCGTCTAGGGAGCACCGCACCTCTCCGTTTGCCCCTGAGTCCCTGTCCTGCACATGCAGCAGGGCCACCACCGTCCCCGATGGGGCGTCCTCAGAGATCGAGCTCAGCGCTGACCGCACCGAAATCTCGGGCACGTTGTCGTTCACATCTGTTACGGTGATCGCAACTTTAGCTGTGTCGAAAAGAGCCCCTCCGTCTTCTGCCTGCACTTTCAGTTCGTAGGAGTCACCTTCCTCGAAGTCCAGGCTCCGCAACAGCGTGATCGCTCCCGTCTCTGAGTCCAGATGGAAAATTTCCAGTGCCAGGTCTGACGCTTTCTTCAACGAGTATTTCACGTCCCCGTTAAGCCCCTCGTCGGCGTCGGTAGCCGTGAGGGTGACGAGGGTGGAGCCCACGGGCACGTCCTCCGCCACACGCACCGTGTACTCCGCCTGGCTGAACACGGGCGCGTTGTCGTTCGCGTCCAGCACCGCCACGCGGAGCCTCGCCGTGCCCGTCCGTGCCGGCTCTCCGCCGTCGCTCGCCCTCAGCACCAGCTCGTGAAATGCCGCCGCCTCCCGGTCCAGCGCCTTCGCCAGCACCAGCTCGGGACGCTCGTCCCCGCCGGGGCCCGCCCGCACGGCCAGCGAGAAGTGCTCGTCGCCGCTCAGCTCGTAGCTCTGCACCGAATTCGGTCCCACGTCCGGGTCGTGAGCCTCGGGCAGGGGAAACCGCGATCCTGGGGCTGCCATCTCGCTCATTCTCAGCTCCGTTTCTGCCTCTCGGAAGCTGGGGGCGTTGTCGTTAATGTCCCTGATCTCCACTTCGATTCCGTAAACCTGCATTTCCCCCTCCACTATCAGCTCACAGCGCAGCACGCATTTCTCCATCAGACGGCACAGCCGCTCTCTGTCGATCCTCTCCGCCGTCACTAAATGTCCCGTCTTCTCATGCAGAGCGAAATACTGTGTCCTACCTTCGGAGACAACGCGGATGCCGCGGTCGCCGAGCCCTGGCAGGTCCAGCCGCAGGTCCTTGGCCACGTCGCCCACGAACGAGCCCTTCGGCATCTCCTCGGCAACCGAGTAGCGCAGCTGCCCCCACGCCGCCCCCCACGCCGCCCCCAGCACGCACCACAGCACGGCTCGCTCCCGCCGGCCCCACCGCCTCCCCGCCGCACACATCGCCGCCGCACCACCGCCTCCGACCAACGATCCAGCTCCGGCTCCGGCTTCGGGTCGCCGCTCCCGGCCGCTGCCGCCGGCCCCTGCGCCTCGCTGCAGCACGGCTCCGCACCGCGGGGACGCTCGCACACCGCCCGCCCGCCGAGCCAGCAGCCAGCGAGCGAGCGAGCCGGGCCGCAGCGGGCGGGGCTGCCTGCACCGCTCCGGCCTTCCTCTCGCTCCTCCTCGGTCAACAGCGGCGCCCGCAGCCTCCTCCCGACACTGCAGGCACCGACCGCTGCCGAGCGCTGCCCGCCCTGCCTGGCCCCGCACAGCTCGCGGGGCCGGGACAGTCGCCGCGGGGACACCGCTGCCCGCCCAGCCGGGATCTCCTGCCTCGGCTTTTCTCCAGCCCATCTCTGCGGTCATCATCGAGGCGATGATGATCGGAAATAAATAACACGCCTCCCGTTTTGTGTCGTTTCTACAGCACGGGAAATTTTGTTTTGTAATGGTGATCTAATATAGATAAAACGGTCTCTAAATATGCCGTGTAGAATATTACGAGTCTTATTCTCTTAGTCCAGAAGCACAATCTCCATCACTAATTGCACAGCTTTTGAATCAGTCCTGCTGGAATTACTTTTCCCTCACCCTTTCTGCAGACTGATACAGCATCACACTGGAACGCCACCAGCCACATTAATTCCCAAATCCGCCCAATAGCACAAGGCAGCAATGAAGGTCCTCCCTCAAAACGAGTCCTCCCCAGGGAAGACCCTTCCCTCTCGACTTTGTTACTTCTCACCTGCACATCGGAGGCTGCTCTCAATCAGCCTCCATTTCTCCCCCTTCTCCAAACACCACGTCGCAATTTATCGTTATACCGTGACCCGGTACGGGCCGTGCTTACACTTAGGACTCAGCGCTCCGTTCTAGTGGAACTCAGCAGCAGGCAGCGATGCACATGCACTCCCTGTTCGGGGATCCATTACAAAAATAAAACAGCATATAGCAAACCCTTAGCGTAAAACATGCTCAACCAGGACAAAGTACAAATTTTGGGGGAAAAGGGATAGAAAAAGGAGACAGGTTCAGAAAAACAAAACACTATTTTCTGTTTTACATCCCATGCTACGCCTCTGTAGAAAAGACACATGATGAACTCTAAACAAGAGGCAGCAACCACCCTGGATGGAACAAAAAATGAGAAATAACTTCACAGAGAAAACTAATAAATCATGTTCGGACCAAATTAACCCATCCCACTAACACTGCGACTTCTGCTGCTGCCTTCCACCAAAGTATGGGAGGGAAGGAACAGTCATTAAGGAGAAACAATCTGTAACATCCTCATTCATGGAGACACACGTTTTCTTTGGGAGTCCAACACCAAAACAGCATTAACCAACGAATTTTTGTTCAGCTGTCACCCAGATGCAAGTACATCGCTTCGGCAAAATGAGATGAGGAAGGGAAAATCTCAAAACAAAGCGTCAATCACATTTAACCGACTCCGTCGTGTAGAATCACCGGATCTCGTTTTCACTGTAAGGATCCGCCTTCACGGTAACTCATAACATTTCAGACAACACAAGTTACGCAGACAAAATTCTTCAGCTGAAACTCAACGTGTGATGAACGAAGAGTTGCAGTCACTAACTGCCTGCTCTGAGTAGAAAAGGAACAAACACAAATCGCCAGTCAGAGCTTCACCACACCTGTACCCTTTTACCCTGCACAAGTTGACTGGCAAGAACCTCCCCACTGAGCCTACACGTGTGACACTGATGAGTCTGGAAGAGCCGGGGACACTTCGCGCTCCCTGCTACCAGCGAAGCAGCGGTACAGGATTATTTAATTCCTTCGTGGAAACACAGCTCGGTACTAGCCGCCAAAGCAGACAAAGGGAGAGCAAGAGCCCACTACCGCCAGCATGATGTTAGGAAAGGCTGAGAGACAAGGAGTGAGGGGGCTTAGAGACCTGCGGGGCGTCGGGGTCCGCGGGCGGCTCCAACAAAGCACCAGCAGTTACTTCATATGAGCAAGAGCCATTAATAACATTTGTAGGTTGGTCAAGGCTGGGAAAAGCTTAATTCAACCAGGATGAAAGTCTACATCACAGTCTTACAAGGATTTATAGATGGAATAACGACGTTTCACAAAGCAATTACTTGAAATAGCACCCCTGAGTCCTGTTTGCACTTCCATGGCTATTACTTGCAGATAAATTCATCAGAGGATTGTTATCCCCTTTCAGGGTGTGGGAAAAGGGCGCTTGGTGGAAGTGGCATCGGCCTTGGCACTAGGCATGCTATGAAAGCACTGCCCAGCCAGATAGAGCATACAACCCCCTCTTTTCTTCCTTCAAAGCCAGTCTCTTGCTGAGCTTGCACCGACTTCTCTCCATGCGTATGTGACAAGAAAGAGCATTTCTTCCAGTGATATTTTCAGACACATTCCCAGACACACAGAGGCCCACCTTTACCTCAGCACGACATCACACAAGGCACGAATTTGACTACCATTCACAGGGAACAGCATGCACTAGGAAAGCAAACTGATGAACCCACAACTTGGCCGGCTGGAGATCAAGCAAGGTGATAGCCATAAATAAGATAGCTTCAGATTCATTTTCAGAAGGCCATCAATAAACCCTGGGAATCGACAAAACACATGCCATGTCTCCACCACTACCTCCTCACACACACAGCACTGCCAAGACTCTCCTCAAACCTTCACAGACTGCATGGTTGCCATTAATCTTCATAATTTGCAGACAAACTCCATCCAAAGAATAACTCCACAGACAGACTCTCCTTGCCATGGATAATCTTTGACTTCTCACCACGTGTATGTGAAGAGCAAGAGCATTTCTTCCAGTAACATTTTAAAGAAACACGTCTATGAAAGTTATTCTCTTTACAGCGGTAAACATGGAAGACACACACGGGACAGTCTGACAAATGTGACAGCTGTGATCTTCCACACATTATCACAGACAAAGGCCCACCTTTAGCTCATCACAACAAGCAAGATAAGAAGTTAACACATGCAGAAGGAAAGGGATGACAACAGACTCTTCCAAATTATGGCATTTAGAGAAGATACATAATCCAGGTATTGAGTAGGGAATTAATAATCGATTGACTCCTGCTAAAGCTCCCCTTATGGCATGTATAATTACTACAGAATTAAGCTATTAGTTAAATACAACACGACAACCTGCAGAAAACAGAGGAGGAATCTCCCAGGGTCACAATACAGCTGGAGTAACATTAGGCCATACTTACTTGGGAAGAAGAAACTCACATTGCATGATATTACAGCTGGACACTGAGCAGCGAAAGGACCAAACCATATTGATTGGGTCCTACAACAGCCAGTCACACACTCTCCTCTCCAGCTCTTCGCGACTTCCATGGTGTTCTTTCACCCTCATAACTTGCAAGCACTTGTCATGAAAGGGCCAGTTACCCACACCATTTCTCCTCAGCATGCACTAGGAAAACCCACGGACTTCACACAGATACCTTTATATCTCTGTACTAACATGAAGACAACTACACACATCCTGATTACAACACTGCACAGAAAAAGCATCAAGGGTCTCAAAGTGAAAGAGGGGCGGTCCTCCAGGAGACACTGGGTCAGCGAACACCGTGTTAACACAGTAACAACGTGATAAAACACAAAGCCCCGCCCCAAAGAAACTCACGCCAACAGCAGCCTCACTTCGCCCGCCTCCCACACCAACTGTAACGCTGAGTAACGGTCCCACGTTCACCTCCCCGCAGCAAGAGGCACCAGCACACAGCGCGCTCCTCAACGAACCTTCGCCTTCCCTGGAACTAAACCTCCCTCCGCAGGACGCAGAGCACGGGGGGAAAGGGCGGAGAAGCAGCAGAGGAGCAAGTGCGGTGCGAGGAACTCACCGGGGCAGCGTCGGGGTCGGCGCGGCGGGCGCCGGCAGGGTCCTCCCCGAGCAGCGGCGCGGGCTCGTCGGGCGGCGGCCGGGCCGGGAGCGTGTCGCAGCAGCTGGCGGCCGACAAGCGGAGCTGGCTCTTGCGCGAGTCGGCGGTGAGCGACACCTCGTGCGAGTAGGAGTGCAGGAAGGCGCGGACGCCGTCGATGCCCACGAAGTGCGAGGCCGGGACGCCGCGCAAGGCGCCGCTGCCCGCCGCCAGCAGCTGCGAGCGCCGCCAGCGCCGCAGGCGCAGCGCCAGCAGCAGCAGCAGGAAGGCGACGAAGAGGCACGACACGGCCGCCACGGCCACCACCAGCCACCGCGTCAGCCTGCCGGCCGGCTCGCCCGGCGCCGCCGCCGCCGCGCTGCCCAGCTCCGACAGCAGCTCGGCCACGCTCTCGCCCAGCACTACCGTCAGCGTGGCCGTGGCCGACAGCGCCGGCCGCCCGTGGTCCTTCACCACCACCACCAGGCTCTGCCGCGCCGCGTCGCGGGCCAGCGGCGAGCGCGCCGTGCGCACCTCGCCGCTGTGCAGCCCCACGCGGAACAGCCCCGGCTCCGTCGCCTTCGCCAGCTCGTACGACAGCCACGCGTTCTGCCCCGCGTCCGCGTCCACCGCCACCACCTTGGCCACCAGCGCCCCGGCCTCCGCCGACCGCGGCGCCAGCTCCACGCCCGCCCAGCCCGCGCCCGACGACGACGACGACGACGCCGGCGGCGGGTACAGCACCTGCGGCGCGTTGTCGTTCTCGTCCACGATCACCAGCCGCACCGACACGTTGCTGCTCAGCGCCGGCGCGCCGCCGTCCTCCGCCCGCACCCACAGCCCCACCTCGCGCACCTCCTCGTAGTCGAACGAGCGCAGCGCGTACAGCGCGCCCGTCTCCGCCTGCACCGACACGTACGACGACAGCGGCGCGCCCCGCACACGCCCCTCCCACAGCCGGTACCGCACGCGCGCGTTCTGCCCCCAGTCCGCGTCCCACGCCCGCACCGTCAGCACCAGCGCGCCCGCCGCGTTGTTCTCGGCCAGCCGGGCGCTGTAGCTCGCCTCCGCGAACACCGGCGCGTTGTCGTTCACGTCCAGCACCCGCAGCGCCAGCACCGCACTGCTCCACAGGGCCGGCGACCCGCCGTCCACAGCCCGCACCGTCACGTTGTACTCCGACACCTCCTCCCGGTCCAGCTCACGCGCCGTCACTACGCGGTAGTAATTGTCAAACGACCTCTCCAGCCGGAACGGGAGGCTCTCGGCGATGCTGCACCGCACCTCTCCGTTCGCCCCCGAGTCCCGGTCCTGCACGTGCAGCAGGGCCACCACCGTCCCCGACGGCGAGTCCTCAGAAATCGAGCTCAGCGCCGACCGCACCGAAATCTCGGGCGCGTTGTCGTTGACATCTGTCACCGTGATCGCGACTTTCGCCGTGTCGGAAAGACCCCCGCCATCCCGTACTTGCACTTCCAGTGCGTACGAGTCACCTTCCTCGAAGTCCAGGCTCCTCACCAGCGTGATCGCTCCCGTCTCTGAGTCCAGATGGAAAATCTGCGAGGCTTTCTCTGTAATTTTCTTCAGCGAGTATTTCACGTCCCCGTTCAGCCCCTCGTCGGCGTCGGTGGCCGTGAGGGTGACGAGGGTGGAGCCCACGGGCACGTCCTCTGGCACACGCACCGTGTACTCCGCCTGGCTGAACACGGGCGCGTTGTCGTTCGCGTCCAGCACCGCCACGCAGAGCCGCGCTGTGCCCGTCCGTGCCGGCTCTCCGCCGTCGCTCGCCCTCAGCACCAGCTCGTGAAACGCCGCCGACTCCCGGTCCAGCGCCTTCGCCAGCACCAGCTCGGGACGCTCGTCCCCGCCGGGGCCCGCCCGCACGGCCAGCGAGAAGTGCTCGTCGCCGCTCAGCTCGTAGCTCTGCACCGAATTCAGTCCCACGTCCGGGTCGTGAGCCTCGGGCAGGGGAAATCGCGATCCCGGGGCTGTCGTCTCGCTTATTCTCTCTTCCAGCTCAACATCCTTGAAGCTGGGGGCGTTGTCGTTAATGTCCCTGATCTCCACTTCGATACCGTAAACCTCCATGTCCCCCTCCACTATCAGCTCACAGCGCAGCACGCATTGCTGCACACTCTCGCACAGCTCCTCTCTATCGATTCTCTCCGCCGTCACTAAATGTCCCCTTCCCTCATGCAGAGCGAAATACTGCGTCCTACCTTCGGAGACAACGCGGATGCCGCGGTCGCGGAGCGCCGGCAGGTCCAGCCGCAGGTCCTTGGCCACGTCGCCCACGAACGAGCCCTTCGGCATCTCCTCGGCAACCGAGTAGCGCAGCTGCCCCCACGCCGCCCCCCACGCCGCCCCCAGCACGCACCACAGCACGGCTCGCTCCCGCCGGCCCCACCGCCTCCCCGCCGCACACATCGCGCCGCACCACCGCCGGCACCACCGCCTCCGACCAAGGATTCCTCGCCGCGTCACCTCTCGCCGCTGCCGCCGGCCCCTCCGCCTCGCCGCAGCACGGCTGCGCACCGCGGGGACGCTCGCACACCGCCCGCTCGCCGAGCCAGCAGCCAGCGAGCGAGCGAGCCGGGCCGCAGCGGGCGGGGCTGCCTGCACCGCTCCGGCCTTCCTCTCGCTCCTCCTCGGTCAACAGCGGCGCCCGCAGCCTCCTCCCGGCACTGCAGGCACCGACCGCTGCCGAGCGCTGCCCGCCCTGCCTGGCCCCGCACAGCTCGCGGGGCCGGGACAGTCGCCGCGGGGGCACCGCTGCCCGCCCAGCCGGGATCTCCTGCCTTGGCTTTTCTCCAGCCCATCTCTTCGGTCATCCTCGAGGCCATCACGACCAGGAGGAAGGCAGAGGCCCCGTGTTCGGGTTGTTGTTACCGCACGGGAAAATTGACTTGCTAATGGCCATATGTGTAAAGTAAAACAGCAGCTGTGAAATGCCGTGAGCCTTATCCCGTTATTCCAAAAGCACAATCTCCACCACGAGTTGCACAGCTTTTGCAGCAGTCGTCGCTGAATGACTTTCTCTCCCTCTTTCTGCAGATCAAAAGTGCGTCACACTGCAATGCCACCGGCCACATTAACTCCCCACATCCCGCTCAATAGCACAAGGCAGCAATTAGGATCCCCCCTCAAATTGAGACCCGTGATTTCCTACATTGTGGGGGTTTTTTTCTAAGCCATGTTTTTTTTTTTTTTTGACGCTGCAACATCAGCATTGTCACGGAGGTGATCACAACCAGGAGGAAGGCAGAGGCCTCCTGTGGTCACGTTCTTCTACCGCACAGGAAAAGTGACTTGCTTATGGCGATATATGTAAAGTAATTAATGAAGTAAAATATATTTTCTTAATATGACGTGCAGAAAATTACGAGTCTTATCCCATTCGTCCAAAATCACAACGCCCACCACAGTCTTTTTTAGCTGTCATGCTTCAATGATTGGTACAAGGATAGCAAAAGAAAACAGGCTCGGAAATAAAACATGTGATATTCAGACACACACCTCCGGAGTAACAGAGGTATCAGGCACATTAACCATAGCAGTAGGAACTCCTCTTCTTTAAATAATTCAGTTCATATGGAACATGGTCTAAATTAACTACTCCATCACCACTGACGGAGATCAGACATTTGAAGGCTGAAGAAGGTGGGGTCAATCCACTGAAATTGAAACACCACCCCCCTAAGCCCGTACAGCTCCTGAGGAGGTGGGGCTGCTCGGGCACCTGCCATGGGCTCAGGGGTTTCTGCCCAGGAGAGCTTCCTGAGAACGCAGTACAGAGGAGGCTGCCCCGCTACTCGGAAATTGTTCTCTCCCACCCAGCCCCGTTTGAAGCCGAGAGACTGAATTGCTCAACCAGGTCCAAGCACCTGTCCTTGGAAAAGAGGAAAGGGGTTCAGAAAAGAAGACTTTTTTTTGAGATCCCATTTTACGCCTTCACCTGTGTTTGAAAGACAGATCAGGAACGAAAAAAAGGAGGGAACTACCACCCAGGGTAGAAGAAAAAAAAGAAATAACTTCACAAAGAACTCGGAAAAATCATGCCTGGATAAAATTTATCCGTCCCATTCCTGCTGCCATTCCTGTAGCAGCATTCCCTCAAAAGATGGGAGGGCACAAGGCTGAAGAGGGGAACATTCAGTTGGGAGGAATACTCTGTAACTTCTCTACTCATCGAGCCACACGCACCTTTCTTTCGGAAACAGCATTAACCAGCCGTTATGCATCCAACTATCAACCAGATCCAAGTACATCGGTTTGTGAAAAAAAGCCGATAGGGAAAGAATAATCTCCAAGAACAATCATCCACCACATTTTCCCAACTCCGTCATGCAGAATCATTAATTTACCGCGTTCGCTGTTAATAATTAAAACTAATTCAAAGTTGTAGTCAAAATCTCTCAGTGAACCTGAACGTGTGACCACCGAAAAAACAAGAAGTGCCGCCACTACCTGCCTGATGTGAGTGCAAGGGGTATACCCCGTTCCTTATTTCATTCCTTTCTTCACAAAGACACGGATCAGCACTGCCCATCCACACCACCCACGGAAAACCCAGGGGAAAAGGGACGGCGATGCGGAAAGTCTCGAGGATAAAAGCGAGAGCGTGCGGGCTTACAGACCTGCGGGGCGTCGCGGTCCGCGGGCGGCTCTCCCGCGCCGGCGCTGCTGCTCGGGCTCCGCTTCCCGCACGGCTCCCCGCCGACGAGCTCCTCCGCCGACACGCTGGGCAGCGGCGGCGGCAGCCAAGCGGCCTCGGCCACGGCGCGGCCCGGCGCCACGCACAGGTTGTAGGAGTAGGGCAAGGTGCCCTCGCAGAAGTCGGCCGGGAAGGCGGCGCCGGGCACGGAGAAGCGCTGCGCGCCCAGGCAGCGCAGGACGGCGGGCGGCCCGGCCCGGCGCAGCCGCGCCAGCACGGCCAGCGCCACGCTGAGCAGGAACAGGGCGGAGAGCAGCGCCAGCGCCAGCACCAGGTACAACTGCAGCTCCGCCGCCGCCTCGCCGCCCGCCGCCCGCTCGCCCAGCTCCGGCAGCGCCTCCTGCACGCTCTCGCCCAGCACCACGTGCAGCGTGGCCGTGGCCGACAGCGCCGGCTGCCCGTGGTCCCTCACCACGGCCACCAGCCGCTGCTTGGCCGCGTCCCGCTCCGACACGGCCCGCGCCGTGCGCACCTCGCCGCTGTGCAGCCCCACGCGGAACAGCGCCGGCTCCGCCGCCTGCACCAGCTCGTACGACAGCCACGCGTTGCGCCCCGCGTCCGCGTCCACCGCCACCACCTTGGCCACCACGTACCCGGCCTCGGCCGACCGCGGCACCACCTCGAACGGCGCCACAGCCGCGCCCGCCCCCGCCGCGCCCGCCGCCGGCCACAGCACCCGCGGCGCGTTGTCGTTGCGGTCCAGCACGAACACGCGCACCGTCGCCGTCGAGCTCCGCGCCGGCGCCCCGCCGTCCTGCGCCCGCACTGCCACCGCGAACTCGCGGCACTGCTCGTAGTCGAAGGAGCGCTGCGCGTACACCGCGCCGCTCCGCGCCTCCACCGACACGTACGGCGCCGCGCCCGCGCTGCCGCCCGCCACCCAGTAGCTCACGCGCCCGTTGGCGCCCGCGTCCGCGTCCCGCGCGAGCACGCGCACCACCGCCGCGCCCGCCGCGTTGTTCTCCGCCACGTACGCGCTGTACTCGGCCTCCTCGAACACCGGCGCGTTGTCGTTCACGTCCGACACCTCCAGCACCAGCTCGGCGCGGCTCGACAGCGACGGGCTGCCCCGGTCCATGGCCACCACCGTCACCCGGTGCTCGGCCGCCTGCTCACGGTCCAGCTCGCTCGCCGTCACCACCTTGTACGACCCGCCCGACGACGCCACGAGCGACAGCGGCGCCTCGCCCGACAGCTCGCACGACACGTGACCGTTCTCCCCGGAGTCCCGGTCCTTCACGTTCAAGAGGGCCACCACCGTGCCGACCGCTGCGTCCTCGGGCACCGGGCTCGACACCGACAACACGGTGATTTCGGGCGCGTTGTCGTTCTCGTCGCTGATGTCTATTTGCAGTTCGCAGTGAGCCGTGAACCCTCCGCCATCCGTCGCCTTCAGGCCGAAGTTATATTTGCTCTTCTCCTCGAAATCGAGCGGCCCCGCCGTCCGCACCTCGCCGCTGTCGCTGTCGACGCTGAACAACGCGCGGACGCTGTCCGGGACGTTGCCGAACGAGTAGGACACCCGCCCGTTCGAGCCCGCGTCCGCATCCGTGGCCCGCGCCCGCAGCACCACCGACCCCGCCGGCACATTCTCCCGCACTCGCGCCTCGTACACGCTTTTGCTGAACACGGGCGCGTTGTCGTTGGCGTCAGACACGTTGACGCGAACCTGGACACTCCCGGACCTCACGGGGTCCCCGCCATCCACCGCCGTCAGCACCAGCTCAAAGGAGCTCTGCTTCTCCCGGTCCAGCGCTCTCTCCAGCACTAATTCCGGCTGCTTCTTTCCACCCGAGATCTCCTTCACGGCCAGAGCGAAGGTCGGGTTGGTAGTGAGCTGGTAAGTCAGCAGAGAGTTGCTGCCCACGTCCGCGTCTCGGGCCATCTCTAGCGGAAAACGAGCACCGGGAAGGATCCATTCACCGATCTCGAGGTCCAGAGCAGCCTTGCTGAAGGTCGGGGAGTTGTCGTTGACGTCCTGGATGGCCACCTCGACGTGGAAAACGTTGAGCGGGTTCTGCACCAGCGCCTCGAAGCTGACGGAGCAGGACGCCGACTCGCCGCACAGCTCCTCCCGGTCCAGCCTCTCGCTCACGTACAGCTCCCCGCTCTCCCCGCTCACGCCGAAGTAGGGCTTCTCCGCGCTGAGCCGCAGCTTGCGTGCCGGCAGCTCGGCCGGGCTCAGCCCCAGGTCCCGCGCCAGCGGCCCCACCAGCGAGCCTCTGCCCAGCTCCTCGGCGATGGCGTAGCGGAGCCGCTCGCCCGCCGCCCCGCACCACAAGCCCAGCAGCAAAGCGGGCAGCAGCACTCGCCCGCCCGCTCGCCGCCGCCCCTGCCTGCTCGCCATTCTCGGCAGCGCTCGCCGCGCTCCTCGCTCCTGCCGCTGCCCTCCGCCCTCCAGCCGCTCTCCGCAGCGAGCGCAGGGGCCCCCGCACGGCAGCGAGCTCGGCGCCGCCTCGGACGCCGCTGCTCCCCGCGCCGCCTCTCGCCTCTGCTGCCCGGGCCGCTGCCGCTCTGCCCGGCGCCGGCCGAGCGAGCAGCCTGCGGGGGCAGGACGCTGCGGCGGCTCCGGCTGCGGCTGCGGCTCCAGCGCCGGTGCGCGGCGGCCAACAGCGGCACCCGGAGGCGGCGCGACGCCACCGCAGCCGACCGATGGCCGCGCTCACGGGGACCTTAGCTTGGAACCGGTCTCTAGCGACTGCACCAGCTTGGGATGTCTCGCTTTTGTTAGAGTTAGGGAACAGAATTCCAAGGCGTTTGAAACTGAGACACGCTGTCACATACTTTTAGGTCCCCTCCTTGAGTCGCAATGAGCATCTTAAGGAAATATTCACAGCGGAGCAATAAAGGCACTCAGCTGTCCTTAATGAAATCAAGAGGGGACTATAAAGCACTACACAATTTTAGAGCTGCGGAAGACGTTCTTTTCAATGCTGCTTTCCTTCCCTGCAACGAATATCAAGAAGGAAATACTAATGCCTGAGTAATCAGTAAGTAATTAGAAACAAAACAAAGCAAAAATAATGTCATTCCTTTCATGCTTGATCTGCAAAAGGTTTCCATCTTCCCTGCATTTCTTCCTTTTGCTCATGTAAGTCTCTGACATTTGTCTTGTTCTTAAATTTTTTTCTAGGGAGGAGAACAATTACACTGAGAAACACATCACCCCAAAGGCAATGTGTATAGCTCGATGCTGAGACAGCAGAATAACCTTTAAAATTTTGTTTCTGATTCACAAAAGTTTCTTAGTTTCCATCTCCATAGTTGAGGGGCTGACAATGGGAAAGTGCAAGGCCGGGTCAAGTATTTCATGGAACCATAGAATGGTTTGGGTTGGAAGGGACTTTTACAGATCATCTAGCCTACCCTTTTTCCATGGGCAGGGACACCCTTCAAAAGATCACGTTGCTCAAAGCCCCATCCAACCTGACCTTGAACCCTTGAATGATCGGGCTTGCACAACTTTCTGGGCAACCTGTTCCAGTGCCTCACCAGCCTCATCATAAAATATTTCTTCATTATGTCCAATCAAATCCTACCCTCTTTCAGTTTAAAACTGTTGCCCCTTGTCCTGTCACAAGAGGCCCTGGTAAAAAGTCTTTCTCTGTCTTTCTTTTACACTCCATTTATATATAGAAAAGGCGCAATAAGGTCTCCCAGAGCCTTCTCCTCTCCAGGCTGAAGAACCTCAACTCTCTCTGCCCTTCTTCACAGCAGAGGTGTTCCAGCCCTTTGACAATTTTCATGGTCCTTCTCTGGACCTACTCCAAGATATCCATGTCTTTTCAATACTGTGGACCCTAGAGCTGCACATTGCCACCTCATGTCCCATCTGTCACACACCAGTACCCTCAAGTCCTTCTCGAAAAGGCTGCTCTCAGTCCCACAGTCTGTATTCATACTGGGGATTGCCCCGACGCAGGTGAAGGGCCTTCCATCTGGCCTTGTTGAACTCCATGGGGATCACATGGGCCCACTCCTCCAGCCTGTCAAGGTCCTGCTTCATGGCATCCCTTCCTTTGCTCAAATCAACTGCACCACTCAGCTTGGTGTTGTCTGCAAACTTGCTGAAGGTGCACTCAATTCCACTGCCTATGAAGATACTAAATAGTACTGGTCCCAGTACGGACCCTTGAGGGACACCACACGTTACTGGTTTCCACTTGGACATTCAGCCATTGATAACTCTTTGGACATGGCCACCCAGCCATCTATCTAACAGACCATCTGTCAAACCCATACCTCTCCAACTGAGTGGCCACCAAGTTCTGGGGGACCATGTGTGGGACACCCTGCACACATTCTCCAACTGCCCCCAGTCTGTTCATGGAAACCTTGGCTGGGCTGGGTTGCCACTTTACACTTTGAGGACTGCACTAGAGATGGTTTTGCTTTCTTTCACTACAGACAAGTGCACCTGGGTGAGCACACTCATGTCTATGAAACGGTTCCTCTTTACAGCTGTCAACATCAAAGGTGTACATGGGAACTGCACCTGCACTCAGAAAATTGGAACAGATGTGACCTTCCCTGTTTCATCAGACACCCTGGGGTCAAACTGTAGCTCATGACAAGCAGCAAGGCAAGAGCTAGAAGCAAACAGAAATGAGCAGATCCGGTGGAATAACATTTCTTAGGCCAAACTTCTTGAGCAGATGTAACTCAATTTGCATGGTACTCCATTAGACACACGGCTGTGTTAACTACGACAAGCAAGGAAATGACCATCTGTTCTTCTATAGGAGTGGTCATCCAAAGAGACTGGGTCAGCAAACTAATGGCTTAGGGGGAGTCTCCTCCCCTCATTTATCACACACACTGTTCCACAGAGATGTGACTTCTACTAAGGTCATGTTTACATCTATTCCCCACCCACAACAGCAGAACACAAAGATCCCCTCACCTCTCCTGCCTTTCACACCCGCTGTAGCATGAGCAAGAGGCACTAACACACAACGCATTGCTAAATGAAGGTCTGATCATAATGACAAGTAAACTTGTGTACGTTGTAGACCAGGAAATGAAAAAAACCAACATAAATCAGACAAACAAGGCAAGGAAGCATTAAAAGACAAAGTGTTGTCAGAAAAACTCACCTGGAGGACGTGTCAGTCTTCACTGCGGGTGTTGAAATTCATCCCTGAGAGGAACTGAAAGTCATTCATATCTCGAGCTGCAAGTGCGGCCGTAAAGTCTTACTCTGGACTACATAGTAGGGCCGTTATTTTAAGAAATACTCATCAGCTCTCAGCAATTTTTTTCTACTGTATGGCCTGCTCATCTCCCACCAATATGAAGCCATAAGTGTAAACACCTTATCCCGAGCCTCTTTCTCAAGCTAAGTCTTCTGACAAATTACAACAGGTTCTCTTTCAGCTTCTGCTTCATTTTCCTCACACATAAAATTCTCTCTTACGTGGCTGAAGTAAGTATTTGCTGCAAATCAACACTCACAGTTTCAAATGCAACAGCAGTACCCAGAAATGGGGAAAAGGAACCACATCCCAATGTTCCATGAAACAGACAGATGGATAAAGGAGATCTCACACAGGAATTATGAGCCATTCTACCCATGCATCAGCATTCTACACACACACTTATTGCAGAAATACCTTGTTGCTGGAGGACTACATTGCCTTTCAGGACAGAGAAACCAGGACCCCAGCACGAATGGCACCAGGCATGAAATGAAAGCATTGCTCAGCCATAACCGCATCGACCCATCTAGTTTCCTAGTTCAAAGCCAGCCTCTCGCCCTCCTTGCTCTGCATTCACAGCCTTTAGTGGCACCACAGACAATATCCAATATTTTGGCCATATGTCAGCCACCAGCAAAAGAGCATTTCATTCAGCGACATTTTAGGAAAACAGAAGTATATCAAAGTCTTTGTCTTGGCAGATGAACACCTTCAAGGTATGCATGGAAAATGCTCCCCCAGCCCAACAGTTATAAGAGATCTTTCAGCATTTTAGGAGTTACCAGCCACGATGAGGCCCTGCTTTAGACCTGGATGACAATCAAGGCAAGAATGGCAAACCTACAGATGTGAAGGAATCATAGCTTCATGTTTCAGATTATGTCAGCTGTAGAAGCTACACAAGGACAGTATCTAGTTGGTAGAAAGAGCACAGGAGGCTCACGCAGGAGCTCACACCATAGACGACAGCCACAGGAACTCAGTGCAATTTCTTTGGACAATAAAATGGGGAAAACTCATGGAACCATGTCTGTGGGCCCCATATAACAAGCAGGACAAGCTGAACCTTTAATCCGATCTTTCACGCATTTCAAATTATACCACAGCAAACTTCTTCACATGCCTTGTCTCTGGACTGACAGAATTTTTCACCCTGCCCAAACATCACGCAACAGGAAAGCTGCCTTTGCACACAGACACTCTTGAAGGAAAAGTTGCAGGCACAGATTCTCTGTACTGGGAACAAGGATCACAACATGGATGCATGCCAAGAGATTTCTCTGCTCATCACATTAATTGGAAGTAATGTAAAATGTTCTCAAGTGCATAAGCGATATGCAGCTCCAAAAAAGACACTGTCATCAAGGTATCAACTGAAAGACACCATCGTCCTACTTCAGCACATGGGCTACTTGGAAGATACGTGATGCTCAAATCTTAACATAAAGTGTACACCTATGCTCAAAAACTACCATTCACTGGAAACATTGTGCAACAGGAAAGCAAACTGATGAACCCCCAACGTGGCTGGTTGCAGATCAAGCAAGGTGATATCCAAAAACAAGACGCCTTCACACTCATTTTCAGAAGGGCAGCAATGAACCCTGGGAACTAACAAAACACGTGCCTTGTCTCCACCACTACCTCCTCACACACAGCACCCCCAAGACTCTCCTCAAACCCTTCACAGATTGCATGGTTCTCAATCATCTTCATCATTTCCAGATAGACTCCATCCAAAGAAAAGTTGCACAGACAACTTCTCATTTACCATAGATAGCGGTTGACTTCTCACCATGTGTATGTGACAAGCAAGAGCATTTCTTCCAGTGACATTTTAAGGAAATACGTCCATGAAATCTTTCTCTTTACAGCAGTAGACACGAAAGGCCCGTCCGGGACAGTCAGACAAATGTAACAGTTGTGATCTTCCACACATTATCACAGACAAATGCCCACCTTCAAATCATTACAACGAGTAAGGCAAGAAAGTAACAGCTGCAGAATGGATGGGATCAGAACATCCTCTTCATGATAATGGCATATAGAGTAGGCACATAATCCAGGTATTTAGTACCTAACGAATACACAGTTTGCTCCTCCCAAAGCACCCGTTATGACATTTGTCACATGTACACAATTAAGCTGATAGTTAAGAATTGATGACAACCTGCGAACACACAGGAAGAACCTCCCAGGGCTCCCAGTACAACTGGCATAACATGTCTTCTAGCGAAACTTACCTGGGTAGAGCAAACATTGCATGATACTACAGCAGGACACTGAGCAGGGAAAGGAGCAAAGCACGTCTCTTGGGTCCTTCCACAGTCCCTCACACACACCTTCCAGGACTCAACTCTCCAACCCTTCACAACTTCCATGATGTCCTTTGACCCTCATGATTCTCAAGCACAGATCATCAAAAGACCAATTGCAAGGTCATTTCTCTTCAACATGCACCACTATCACACCATGGACTTCACACAGATGTCTTCACAGATCTGTACTAAGAAGGAAGGGATGTCTTCAGACAAAACAAAACAAAAAAAAACCAACATAAAAAACCGGCTTCTTTGAAAGCAAAAGAGAAGCTGTCCTCCAGAAAAGACTGGGTCAGTGAACATCTGCATAGGAGCAATCTCCCCCTCCCACACTTTGAATCTCTCCCCTCCCACCCTCGTACAGCTCTTGCAGTAGCATGTATTTCAAGTCAAGACATATTCAGCTCCGTTTTAAATAGGTCAACCTTAAAAGATGGGAAAGAAGCAAAACACATTTCCCGTTCCCTCCAATAGCGCTTCCCATGCAGCCACCCAAAGACTTTCTTAAATAGTCACACATTTTACGATTCTCTTTCATCTTCCTAACAGGCAGACAGACATTGTCAAGGGCCCATTCTGCCACCGCATGGACCAATGCAAAGACATTCCGTTGCTCCCCACTTTATCATGGAGAAACAGAAAGGCTGAGAAGAGTAGGAACGATGAGCAGCTAAATTATACATTGAGCCATTAACGTTCCATTTCTGATCCTACTCAAGCACAGTTCCTGTCGGGAAGGTGTATGACCCTCCTAATAAGGGAAACTTCCATTTGCTAATACTGCAATTCATCCGTTCAGAGGAGTTAATACTGACAGGAAAACCGGTATTACACATGTCAGGGGACAAAATAAATAACGACCTGGTGCATCATAAAACCACATGATGCTACAGACAACAGTCTCTCACATACTCTCGTATCCCAGGACTCCCCAACCCTTCAACTTCCGTGATGTTCTTTCACCCTCATAATTTACAAGCACTTGTCATAAACAGCCAATTGCCCAGACCATTTCTCTTCAGCATGCATTAGGACCACCAGCGGACTTCACATAGATATTTTACATCTCTCTACTGAGATGAAGATACATTGTCTCCTAGCTAGACTTCACAGAAGAAACATCAAGGGTCTCAAAGTAAAAGAGGAGCCGTCCTCGAGAAGACACTGGGTCAGCAAACAGCGTGTTAACACAGTAACTACATGATAAAAACACAAAGCCATCGAAAGAATAACTCCACAGACAGATTCTCCTTGCCATGGATAATCTTTGACTTCTCAGCACGTGTATGTGAAGAGCAAGAGCATTTCTTCCAGTGACAGTTTAAAGAAACACATCTACGAAAGTTATTCTGTTTATAGCAGTAAACATGGAAGGCACATACAGACACGGACAGTCAGACATATGTACCAGCTCTGATCTTCCACACATTATCACGGACAAAGGCCCACCTTTAGCTCATCACAAGGAGCAAGATAAGAAGTTAACACATGCAGAAAGAAAGGGATGACAACAGACTCTTCTAAATGATGGCATTTAGAGAAGAAACATAATGCAGTTATTGAGTAGTGAATAAATAATTGATTGGCTCCTGCTAAAGCTCCCCTCCTGGCATTTATAATTACTACAGAATTATCCTATTAGTTAAATACATCATCACAATCTGCAGAAAACAGAGGAGGAATCTCCCAGGGTACCAATACAGCTGGAGTAAAGTGTCTTAGGCCAAACTTACTGGGGAAGAAGAAACTCACATTGAATGATACTACAGCTGGACACTGAGCAGGGAAAGGAGCGAACCATATTGCTTGGGCCCTACAACACCCAGTCACATACTCTCGTCTCCAATTCTTCATGACTTCTGTGGTGTTCTTTTACCCTCATAATTCTCAAGCACATATTATCAAAGGGCCAGTTGCCCAGACCATTTCTCTTCAGCAAGCACTAGCATCACCCACAGACTTCACATAGATATATTTACATCTCTGTACTAAGATGAAGATAACTACATGTATCCTGATAACAACACTGCACAGAACAAACATCAAGAATCGAAATGTGGAAGAGGGGCAGTCGTCTAGGAGACACTGGGTCAGCAAACAGCGTGTTAACACAGTAACGACGTGATAAAAACACAAAGCCCCTCTCTAACGAAACTCACGCCAACAGCAGCCTCACTTCCCCCGCCTCCCACACCAGCTGTAACGCTGAGTAACGGTCCCACGTTCACCTCCCCGCAGCAAGAGGCACCAGCACTCAGCGCACTCCTCAACGAACCTTCGCCTTCCCTGGAACTAAACCTCCCTCCGCAGGACGCAGAGCCCAGGGGGAAAGGGCACAGAAGCGGAAGAGGAGCAAGTGCGGTGCGAGGAACTCACCGGGGCAGCGTCGGGGTCGGCACGGCGGGCGCCGGCAGGGTCCTCCCCGAGCAGCGGCGCGGGCTCGTCGGGCAGCGGCCGGGCCGGGAGCGTGTCGCAGCAGCTGGCGGCCGACAAGCGGAGCTGGCTCTTGCGCGAGTCGGCGGTGAGCGACACCTCGTGCGAGTAGGAGTGCAGGAAGGCGCGGACGCCGTCGATGCCCACGAAGTGCGAGGCCGGGACGCCGCGCAAGGCGCCGCTGCCCGCCGCCAGCAGCTGCGAGCGCCGCCAGCGCCGCAGGCGCAGCGCCAGCAGCAGCAGCAGGAAGGCGACGAAGAGGCACGACACGGCCGCCACGGCCACCACCAGCCACCGCGTCAGCCTGCCGGCCGGCTCGCCCGGCGCCGCCGCCGCCGCGCTGCCCAGCTCCGACAGCAGCTCGGCCACGCTCTCGCCCAGCACCACCGTCAGCGTGGCCGTGGCCGACAGCGCCGGCCGCCCGTGGTCCTTCACCACCACCACCAGGCTCTGCCGCGCCGCGTCGCGGGCCAGCGGCGAGCGCGCCGTGCGCACCTCGCCGCTGTGCAGCCCCACGCGGAACAGCCCCGGCTCCGTCGCCTTCGCCAGCTCGTACGACAGCCACGCGTTCTGCCCCGCGTCCGCGTCCACCGCCACCACCTTGGCCACCAGCGCCCCGGCCTCCGCCGACCGCGGCGCCAGCTCCACGCCCGCCCAGCCCGCGCCCGACGACGACGACGACGCCGCCGCCGGCGGGTACAGCACCTGCGGCGCGTTGTCGTTCTCGTCCACGATCACCAGCCGCACCGACACGTTGCTGCTCAGCGCCGGCGCGCCGCCGTCCTCCGCCCGCACCCACAGCCCCACCTCGCGCACCTCCTCGTAGTCGAACGAGCGCAGCGCGTACAGCGCGCCCGTCTCCGCCTGCACCGACACGTACGACGACAGCAGCGCGCCCCGCACACGCCCCTCCCACAGCCGGTACCGCACGCGCGCGTTCTGCCCCCAGTCCGCGTCCCACGCCCGCACCGTCAGCACCAGCGCGCCCGCCGCGTTGTTCTCGGCCAGCCGGGCGCTGTAGCTCGCCTCCGCGAACACCGGCGCGTTGTCGTTCACGTCCAGCACCCGCAGCGCCAGCACCGCACTGCTCCACAGCGCCGGCGACCCGCCGTCCACAGCCCGCACCGTCACGTTGTACTCCGACACCTCCTCCCGGTCCAGCTCCCGCACTGTCACCACGCTGTAGTAGCTGCCCCGCGAGCTCCGCAGCCGGAACGGGAGGCCCCCGTCCATCGAGCACCGCACCTCTCCGTTCGCCCCCGAGTCCCGGTCCTGCACGTGCAGCAGGGCCACCACTGTCCCCGATGGGGCGTCCTCAGAGATCGTGCTCAGCGCCGACCGCACCGAAATCTCGGGCGCATTGTCGTTGACATCTGTCACAGTGATCACGACTTTTGCCGTGTCGAAGAGGCCGCCACCGTCATGTGCCTGCACCTCCAGTTCGTACGAGTCGCCTTCCTCGAAGTCCAGGTTCTGCATCAGCGTGATCGCTCCCGTCTCCGCGTCCAGTCGGAAAATCTGCGAGGCTTTCTCTGTAATTTTCTTCAACGAGTATTTCACGTCCCCGTTCAGCCCCTCGTCGGCGTCGGTGGCCGTGAGGGTGACGAGGGTGGAGCCCACGGGCACGTCCTCCGGCACACGCACCGTGTACTCCGCCTGGCTGAACACGGGCGCGTTGTCGTTCGCGTCCAGCACCGCCACGCGGAGCCTCCCCGTGCCCGTCCGTGCCGGCTCTCCGCCGTCGCTCGCCCTCAGCACCAGCTCGTGAAACGCCGCCGCCTCCCGGTCCAGCGCCTTCGCCAGCACCAGCTCGGGACGCTCGTCCCCGCCGGGGCCCGCCCGCACGGCCAGCGAGAAGTGCTCGTCGCCGCTCAGCTCGTAGCTCTGCACCGAATTCGGTCCCGAGTCTGGATCGTGAGCCTCGGGCAGGGGAAACCGCGATCCCGGGGCTGTCGTCTCGCTCACTCTCAGTTCTTTTTCTGCCTCTCGGAAGCTGGGGGCGTTGTCGTTAATGTCCCTGATTGCCACTTCGATTTCATAAACCTGCATTTCCCCCTCCACTATCAGCTCACAGCGCAGCACGCATTGCTGCACACTCTCGCACAGCCGCTCTCTGTCGATCCTCTCCGCCGTCACTAAATGTCCCGTCTTCTCATGGAGGGCGAAATACTGCGTCCTACCTTCGGAGACAACGCGGACGCCGCGGTCGCGCAGCGCCGGCAGGTCCAGCCGCAGGTCCTTGGCCACGTCGCCCACGAACGAGCCCTTCGGCATCTCCTCGGCAACCGAGTAGCGCAGCTGCCCCCACGCCGCCCCCCACGCCGCCCCCAGCACGCACCACAGCACGGCTCGCTCCCGCCGGCCCCACCGCCTCCCCGCCGCACACATCGCCACCGCGGCACCGCCTCCGACCAGCGATCCAGCTCTGTCTCCCACTCGCCGCTCCCGGCCGCTGCCGCCGGCCCCTCCGCCTCGCTGCAGCACGGCTCCGCACCGCGGGGACGCTCGCACACCGCCCGCCCGCCGAGCCAGCGGCCAGGGAGCGAGCGAGCGAGCCGGGCCGCAGCGGGCGGGGCTGCCTGCACCGCTCCGGCCTTCCTCTCGCTCCTCCTCGGTCAACAGCGGCGCCCGCAGCCTCCTCCCGGCACTGCAGGCACCGACCGCTGCCGAGCGCTGCCCGCCCCGCCTGGCCCCGCACAGCTCGCGGGGACGGGACAGTGGCCGCGGGGACACCGCTGCCCGCCCAGCCGGGATCTCCTGCCTTGGCTTTTCTCCAGCCCATCTCTTCGGTCGTCCTGGAGGTCATCACGACCAGGAGGAAGGCAGAGGCTTCCCGTGGGCGGGGACTTTTAATCGCATGAGAAAAATTACTTGTAGTGATGATATATGTACAGTAACATATGACGTGTGAAATACTGCAGTCCTTACCCCATTATTCCAAAAGCACAATCTCCATCATGAATTGCGCAGCTTTCTGCAGCAGTCGTGCTTTAATGACTTTTCCCTCCCCCTTTCTGCAGATCAAAAGTGCGTCATACTGGAAAGCCACCAGCCACATTAATTCCCCACGTCTCGACCAGGCAGCACAAGGGAGCAATGAAGATCCCCCCTCAAACGGAGACCCGTCATTTCTTCCATCGGCTTTTCTCTAAGCCGTGCTTTTCCTTAACGATGCGACGTTTCGTCAAGGCAATCACAACCAGAAAGAAGGCAGAGGCCTCCCCTGGGCGTGTTATTTCTACCACACGGGAAAATTTACTTACTAATGGTGATATATGTAAAGTAAAAAATAAAGTAAAACATCTTTTCTTATTATGACACGCAGAATATTACGAGTCTTATCCAATTCCTCCAAAATCACAGTCTCCACCACGGATTTTTGTAGCCGTCATGCTCGAATGATTGGTACAAGGATAGCAAAAGAAAACAGGCTCGGAAATAAAACGTGATATTCAGACACACACACACACGGAGTAACAGAGGTATCAGGCACATAAACCATAGCAGCAGGAACTCCTCTTCTTTAAATAATTCAGTTCATATGAAACATGGTCTAAATTAACTACTCCACCACCCCTGACGGAGATCAGACATTTAAAGGCTGAAGAAGGTCGGGTCAATGTACTAAATACGAAAGACGAACCCCCTAAACCCGTACAGCTCCTGAGGAGGTGGGGCTGCTCGGGCACCTGCCATGGGCTCAGGGGTTTCTGCCCAGGAGAGCTTCCTGAGAACACAGCACAGAGGAGGCTGCCCCGCTACTCGGAAATCGTTCTCTCCCACCCAGCCCCGTTTCAGGCTAAGACCGAATTCCTCCCTTTAGTAGTCCCTTGTCAACACAATCAACCATGTCCAAGCACCTTTCTTGGGGAAAAGGGGATAGGGAAAGAAGACAGGATCTGAAATACAAAAGGCGATCCCATTCTGTGACATTACCTATGTATGAAAGACAGATCAGGAATGTTAAATAAGAGGGAACTATCACCCAGGATGGAAAAAGAACCCCAGAAATAACTGCACAAAGAACTCGGAAAAATCATGCCTGGATAAAATTTATCCGTCACATTCATTGCTGCAGCAGCCTTCCCCCAAAAGATGGGAGGGCACACCGTGGTAGAGGGGCACATTCACTAGGGAGGAACAATCTGTAACTTCTCCATTCATGGAGCCACACGTACCTTTTCTTTCGGGAGCAGCATTACGGTTCTGCATCCAACTATCAACCAGGTCCAAGTACATCGGTTTGGGAAAAAAACAATCAGGATGCATGCACCACATTTTCCCACCTACGTCGTGCAGAATCATTAATTTACGGCGTTCACCGTTAGTGACTCAAGTTCTAGTTAAAATCTCTCACCTGAACCTGAACCTGTGACCACCAAAGAACCAAGAAATGCCGCCTCTACCTGCCTGATCTGAGTGGAAGCGGGATACCCCAGTCCTTTTTTCACGGAGACACGGACCAGCACTCACCCCACACACCACCCACGGAAGCCCCGGGGGAAAAGGGACGGCGGTGCAGAAAGGCTGCAGGATAACAGAGAGAGCGCGCGGGCTTACAGACCTGCGGGGCGTCGCGGTCCGCGGGCGGCTCTCCCGCGCCGGCGCTGCTGCTCGGGCTCCGCTTCCCGCACGGCTCCCCGCCGACGAGCTCCTCCGCCGACACGCTGGGCAGCGGCGGCGGCAGCCAAGCGGCCTCGGCCACGGCGCGGCCCGGCGCCACGCACAGGTTGTAGGAGTAGGGCAAGGTGCCCTCGCAGAAGTCGGCCGGGAAGGCGGCGCCGGGCACGGAGAAGCGCTGCGCGCCCAGGCAGCGCAGGACGGCGGGCGGCCCGGCCCGGCGCAGCCGCGCCAGCACGGCCAGCGCCACGCTGAGCAGGAACAGGGCGGAGAGCAGCGCCAGCGCCAGCACCAGGTACAACTGCAGCTCCGCCGCCGCCTCGCCGCCCGCCGCCCGCTCGCCCAGCTCCGGCAGCGCCTCCTGCACGCTCTCGCCCAGCACCACGTGCAGCGTGGCCGTGGCCGACAGCGCCGGCTGCCCGTGGTCCCTCACCACGGCCACCAGCCGCTGCTTGGCCGCGTCCCGCTCCGACACGGCCCGCGCCGTGCGCACCTCGCCGCTGTGCAGCCCCACGCGGAACAGCGCCGGCTCCGCCGCCTGCACCAGCTCGTACGACAGCCACGCGTTGCGCCCCGCGTCCGCGTCCACCGCCACCACCTTGGCCACCACGTACCCGGCCTCGGCCGACCGCGGCACCACCTCGAACGGCGCCACAGCCGCTCCCGCCCCCGCCGCGCCCGCGCCCGCCGCCGGCCACAGCACCCGCGGCGCGTTGTCGTTGCGGTCCAGCACGAACACGCGCACCGTCGCCGTCGAGCTCCGCGCCGGCGCCCCGCCGTCCTGCGCCCGCACCGCCACCGCGAACTCGCGGCACTGCTCGTAGTCGAAGGAGCGCTGCGCGTACACCGCGCCGCTCCGCGCCTCCACCGACACGTACGGCGCCGCGCCCGCGCTGCCGCCCGCCACCCAGTAGCTCACGCGCCCGTTGGCGCCCGCGTCCGCGTCCCGCGCGAGCACGCGCACCACCGCCGCGCCCGCCGCGTTGTTCTCCGCCACGTACGCGCTGTACTCGGCCTCCTCGAACACCGGCGCGTTGTCGTTCACGTCCGACACCTCCAGCACCAGCTCCGCGCGGCTCGACAGCGACGGGCTGCCCCGGTCCCTGGCCACCACCGTCACCCGGTGCTCGGCCGCCTGCTCACGGTCCAGCTCGCTCGCCGTCACCACCTTGAACGACCCGCCCGGCGACGCCACGAGCGACAGCGGCGCCTCGCCCGACAGCTCGCACGACATCTGACCGTTCTCCCCGGAGTCCCGGTCCTTCACGTTCAAGAGGGCCACCACCGTGCCGACCGGCGCGTCCTCGGGCACCGGGCTCGACACCGACAGCATCGTGATTTCGGGAGCGTTGTCGTTCTCGTCGCTAATATCTATCTGCACTTCGCAATGAGCCGTGAGCCCGCCGCCGTCCCTCGCCTCCAGGCTGAAGCTGTATTTGCTCTTCTCCTCGAAATCGAGCGGCCCCGCCGTCCTCACCTCGCCGCTGTCGCTGTCGACGCTGAACAACGCGCGGACGCCGTCCGGGACGTTGCCGAACGAGTAGGACACCCGCCCGTTGGAGCCTGCGTCCGCATCCGTGGCCCGCACCCGCAGCACCACCGACCCCGCCGGCACATTCTCCCGCACTCGCGCCTCGTACACGCTTTTGCTGAACACGGGCGCGTTGTCGTTGGCGTCCGACACGTTGACGCGAACCTGGACACTCCCGGACCTCACGGGGTCCCCGCCATCCACCGCCGTCAGCACCAGCTCAAAGGAGCTCTGCTTCTCCCGGTCCAACGCTCTCTCCAGCACTAATTCCGGCTGTTTCTTTCCACCCGGGATCTCCTTCACGGCCAGAGCGAAGGTCGGGTTGGTAGTGAGCTGGTAAGTCAGCAGAGAGTTGCTGCCCACGTCCGCGTCTTGAGCCGTCGGCAGCGGAAAACGAGCACCGGGAAGCGTCCATTCACCGATTTCGAGGTCCAGAGCAGCCTTGCTGAAGGTCGGGGAGTTGTCGTTGACGTCCTGGATGGCCACCTCGACGTGGAAAACGTTGAGCGGGTTCTGCACCAGCGCCTCGAAGCTGACGGAGCAGGACGCCGACTCGCCGCACAGCTCCTCCCGGTCCAGCCTCTCGCTCACGTACAGCTCCCCGCTCTCCCCGCTCACCGCCGAAGTAGGGCTTC
The DNA here is from genome assembly GCF_013368605.1 of Nyctibius grandis. Classification (NCBI taxonomy): domain Eukaryota; kingdom Metazoa; phylum Chordata; class Aves; order Nyctibiiformes; family Nyctibiidae; genus Nyctibius; species Nyctibius grandis. Next base: position 7,315,749 of record NC_090679.1, read on the forward strand.
TCCGCGCTGAGCCGCAGCTTGCGTGCCGGCAGCTCGGCCGGGCTCAGCCCCAGGTCCCGCGCCAGCGGCCCCACCAGCGAGCCTCTGCCCAGCTCCTCGGGGATGGCGTAGCGGAGCCGCTCGCCCGCCGCCCCGCACCACAAGCCCAGCAGCAGAGCGGGCAGCAGCACTCGCCCGCCCGCTCGCCACCGCCCCTGCCCCTGCCTGCTCGCCATTCTCGGCAGCGCTCGCCGCGCTCCTCGCTCCTGCCGCTGCCCTCCGCCCTCCAGCCGCTCTCCGCAGCGAGCGCAGGGGCCGCCGCACGGCAGCGAGCTCGGCGCCGCCTCGGACGCCGCTGCTCCCCGCGCCGCCTCTCGCCTCTGCTGCCCGGGCCGCTGCCGCTCTGCCCGGCGCCGGCCGAGCGAGCAGCCTGCGGGGACAGGACGCTGCGGCGGCTCCGGCTGCGGCTGCGGCTCCAGCGCCGGTGCGCGGCGGCCAACAGCGGCACCCGGAGGCGGCGCGACGCCACCGCAGCCGCCCCATGGCCGCGCTCACGGGGACCTTGGCTTGGAAGCGGTCTCTAGTGACTGCACCCAGCTTGGGGGGGTCTCGCTTTTATTAGAATCAGGGAACAGAACTGCATAGGCTTTTAAAACTGAGATACAAAGTATGTGACAGCGTCTTGAATTGCAATGGACATCTTAAGGAAATATTCACAGCAGAGCAATAACGAACTCAGCTTCCCTTAATAAAATCTAAAAGGAAGCAGAAGAGCCCTACACAGTTTTATAGCTGCAGAAGACTTCCTTTTCAATTCTGCATTCCTTACCTGCGGCCAATATCAAGAAGGAAATATTCGTGATTAAGTAATCAGTAAGTAATTAGAAACAGAACGAAGCAAAAATAATGACATTGTTTTAATGCTCGACCTGCAAAAGGTTTCCATTTTCCCTGCATTTCTTCCTTTTGCTCATGAAAGTCTCTGACATTTGTCCTGCTCTTAATTTTTTTTCTACATAGGAGAACAATTACACTGAGAAATACACCACCCTAAAGGTAATGAGTATAGCTCTATGCTTAGACAATAGATAACCTTTAATATTTTGTTTCTCATTTATAAAAGTTCCTTCTTTTGCATTGGCACTGATTCAGGTGCTGACAATGGGAAACTGCAAGGCCAGGTCGAGTCTTTCACAGAACCATAGAATGGTTTGTGTTGGAAGGGACATTTACAGGTCATCTAGTCCATACCTCTGCCATGGGCAGGGACAGTCTTCAAGAGATCACGTTGCTCAAAGCCCCATCCAATCTGACCTTGAACCCTTCCAATGATAGCTCTTCCATGACTTCTCTGGGCAACATGTACCTGTGTCTCACCCCTCTCATCATAACACATTTCTTCTTCATGTCGAATTGAAATCTACCCTATTTCAGTTTAAAACCATTGCCCCTTGTCCTGTCATGACAGTCCTTCTCCATCTTTCTTTTGTGTTCCCTTTTTATATTGAAAAGGCACAATTATGTCTCCCAAAGCCGCCTTTTCTCTGTATGGAAGAACCTCAACTCTCACAGCCCTTAATCATAGCAGAGATGTTCCAGCCCTTTGAGGATTTTCACAGTCCTTCCCTGGACCTGCTCCAAGAGGTCCACGTCTTTTTTTGTACTGTGGACCTGTCTTCATTTAGCCCACACCCGGGGCTAAACAATAACAGTTTCTCTCACCCAATGTCCCTTTCCCAACTGAGAGAGGAAATTGGGAAAAAGAGGGAGACTCGTGCGTTAAAATTAAACTGATTTAAGAAAATAAAGAAACCAATATAAATGCTAACACAAAACACACAAAAGTATACTTAGCTACAGGTTGCAGCAGGTTGTCCAGGAATAACAATTGTCAGCAATGAGGAAAAAAAGGAGGCCAGAAGAGAGGAGAGCAAAACCAGCCTCCCTTCTCCCCAGCAAGCCCTCCCTTTTAACTTGATTGTTAATGCTATAGAATATACCTGTGGCCAGCCTGGGGCAGCTGCCCTGCATTTAACTGCTAAAGGCCCTGATCACCATGGCTGGCCAGACGCTGAAACAAAATCCCAATGAAACCAGGACAATTCTAAAGCACACAAATAATAAAAGAGCGGTCATCTAACAGAGACTGGGTCAGCAAACTAATGGCTATGGGGGAATCTCCTCCCCTCTTTTATCACACACACTGTTCCACAGAGATGTGACTTCTTTTAAGGTCATGTTCACATTTATTCCTCACCCACCACAACAGAACACAAAGATCCCCTCACCTCTCCTGCCTTTCACATACACCGTAGCATGAGCAAGAGGCACTAACACACAACGCATTGCTAAACAAAGATCTGCTGATAACGACAAGTAAACCTACGTACATTGTAGATCAGGCCAAGAAAAACAACAACATAAATCAGACAAGCAAGGCAAGGAAGCATTAGAAGACAAAGTGTTGTCAGAGAAACTCACCTGGAGGACGTCTCAGTCTTCACTGCTGGTGTTGAAATTCATCCCTGAGAGGAACTGAAAGTCATTCATACCTCAAGCTGCAAGTGCAGCCCTGAAGTCTTACTCTGGACTACATAGTAGGGGGGTTCCTTGTAAGAAACACTCATCAGATCGCAACAATTTTTTTCTACTGTGTGGCCTACTCATCTCCCACAAATATGAAGCCTTAAGTGTAAACAGCTTATCCTGGGCATCTTTCTCAAGCTAAGTCTTCCGAAAAACCATAACACATTCTCTTTTAGCTTCTGCTTTATTTTCCTCACACATAAAATTATGTCTTACGTGGCTGAAGTAAGTATTTGCTGCAAAACACCACTCATGGTTTCAAATGTAAAAGCAGTACCCAGAAATGGGGAAAAGGAACCACGACCTTATGGGAAACAAAGACCTGAAAGAAAGTGTAGTTACAACTATGACAAAACTCTACATCCCAATGTTCCAGGAACATACAGATTAATAAAGGAGATCTCACACAGGAATTACAAGACATTGTACCTTTGCATCATCATTCTACATGCATACTTATCACGCAAATACATGCATAATTATTGTGGAAATACCTTGTTGCTGGAGGACTACCATTGCCTTTCAGGCCAGAGAAACCAGGATCCCAGCACGAATGGCACCAGGCGTGAAATCAAACCATTGCTCAGCCGAAACCACGTTGACTCATCTAGTTTATGAGTTCAAAGCCAGCCTCTCACCCTCCTTGCTCTGCATTCACAGACTTTAGTGGCACCACAGAGAATTTTATACAAGGCAACATTTTACGGAAACAGAAGTATATCAAAGTCTTTGTCTTGGCAGATGAACACCAGATGAAGTCCAGGGGAAGCTCACACAGGAGCTCACACCATAGACAACAGCCACAGGAACTCAATGTAATTTCTTTGGACAATAAAATAGGGAAAATTCATGGAACCATGACTGTGGGCCCAATATAACAACCAGGACAAACTGAACCTTTAATCCTATCTTTCAGACATTTCAAATTATACCACAGCAAAAATTTTCACCTGCTCTGTCTCTGGACAGACAGAATTTTTCACCCTGCTCAATCATCACACAACAGGAAAGCTGCCTTTGCACACAGACACTCTTGAAGGAAAAGTTGCAGGCACAGATTCTCCATACTGGGAACAAGGATCACAACATGGATGCATGCCAAGAGATTTCTCTGGCTCATCACATTAATTCGAAGAAATGTAAAACATTCTCAAGTGCTTAAGCGATATGCAGTTCCAATAAACAGCCAGCAGTCAAAATACCAACTCAAGGACACCATCATCCTACTTCAGCACATGGGCTACTTGGAAGACCCTGAAACCTAAATCTTAACGTAAAGTGTACATCTATGCTCAAAAACTCCCATTCACAGGGAACATCATGCAACAGGAAAGCAAACTGATGAACCCACAACTTGAAAAGCTGGAATCTGAGCTCTGTGATATCCAAAACCAAGACACCTTCAGACTTATTTTATGTACTCCACCAATGAACCCTGGAAATTAACGTCTCCACCACTACTTCCTTACATGCAGCACCCCCAAGTCTCTCCTCAAACCCTTCACAGATCGCATGGTTGTCAATGATCATTATAACTTGCAGACGGACTCCACCCAAAGAAAAGTTGCACAGACAGCTCCTCCTTACCATGAATAATGTTTGACTTCTCAACATGTGTGACAAGCAGAGCATTTCTTTCAGTGACATTTTAAGGAAACACATCTATGAAAGTCTTTCCTTTATAGCTGGTATTGTGAAAGGCACATATGGGACAGTCTGACAAATGTGACAGATGTCATCTTCCACACATTATCAGAGACGAAGGCCCACCTTTAGCTCATCACAACGAGCAAGATAAGAAGTTAACACATGCAGAATGGATGGGATGACAACATGTATTCTAAATGATGGCATTTAGAGAAGATACATAATCCAGGTATTCAGTAGGGAATTAATAATTGATTGGCTCCTTCTCAAAGTTCCCGTTATGGCATGTATAATTACTACAGAATAAAGCTATTAGTTCAATAGATCACAACAACCTGCAAAAAACAGCAGGAACCTCTCAGGGCCCCAATACAGCTGAAGTAACATGTCTTAGGCCAAACTTACTTGGGTGGAAGAAACTTACATTGCATGATACTACAGCTGGACACTGAGCAGGGAAAGGAGCAAACCATATTGCTTGGGTCCTACAACAGCCAGTCACACACTCTCGTCTCCAACCCTTCACAACTTGCATGGTTTTCTTTGACCCTCATAACTTGCAAGCACTTGTCATCAAACAGACAGTTGCCCAGTCCATTTCTCTTCAGCATGCACTAGGAACAGCCACGGACTTGACATAGCTATGTTTACATCTCTGTAGTGAGATGAAGATACATTGTCTCCTAGCTAGACTAGCAGAAATATCAAGGATCTCAAAGTGAAAGAGAAGCGGTCCTGCAGGAGATACGGGGTCAGCGAACAGCGTGTTAACACAGTAACGACGTGATAAAAACACAAAGCCCCACTCTAAAAAAACTCACGCCAACAGCAGCCTCACTTCGCCCGCCTCCCACACCAACTGTAACGCTGAGTAACGGTCCCACGTTCACCTCCCCGCAGCAAGAGGCACCAGCACACAGCGCGCTCCTCAACGAACCTTCGCCTTCCCTGGAACTAAACCTCCCTCCGCAGGACGCAGAGCACAGGGGGAAAGGGCAGAGAAGCAGCAGAGGAGCAAGTGCGGTGCGAGGAACTCACCGGGGCAGCGTCGGGGTCGGCGCGGCGGGCGCCGGCAGGGTCCTCCCCGAGCAGCGGCGCGGGCTCGTCGGGCGGCGGCCGGGCCGGGAGCGTGTCGCAGCAGCTGGCGGCCGACAAGCGGAGCTGGCTCTTGCGCGAGTCGGCGGTGAGCGACACCTCGTGCGAGTAGGAGTGCAGGAAGGCGCGGACGCCGTCGATGCCCACGAAGTGCGAGGCCGGGACGCCGCGCAAGGCGCCGCTGCCCGCCGCCAGCAGCTGCGAGCGCCGCCAGCGCCGCAGGCGCAGCGCCAGCAGCAGCAGCACGAAGGCGACGAAGAGGCAGGACACGGCCGCCACGGCCACCACCAGCCACCGCGTCAGCCTGCCGGCCGGTTCGCCCGGCACCGCCGCCGCCGCGCTGCCCAGCTCCGACAGCAGCTCGGCCACGCTCTCGCCCAGCACCACCGTCAGCGTGGCCGTGGCCGACAGCGCCGGCCGCCCGTGGTCCTTCACCACCACCACCAGGCTCTGCCGCGCCGCGTCGCGGGCCAGCGGCGAGCGCGCCGTGCGCACCTCGCCGCTGTGCAGCCCCACGCGGAACAGCCCCGGCTCCGTCGCCTTCGCCAGCTCGTACGACAGCCACGCGTTCTGCCCCGCGTCCGCGTCCACCGCCACCACCTTGGCCACCAGCGCCCCGGCCTCCGCCGACCGCGGCGCCAGCTCCACGCCCGCCCACCCCGCGCCCGACGACGACGACGACGCCGCCGCCGGCGGGTACAGCACCTGCGGCGCGTTGTCGTTCTCGTCCACGATCACCAGCCGCACCGACACGTTGCTGCTCAGCGCCGGCGCGCCGCCGTCCTCCGCCCGCACCCACAGCCCCACCTCGCGCACCTCCTCGTAGTCGAACGAGCGCAGCGCGTACAGCGCGCCCGTCTCCGCCTGCACCGACACGTACGACGACAGCGGCGCGCCCCGCACACGCCCCTCCCACAGCCGGTACCGCACGCGCGCGTTCTGCCCCCAGTCCGCGTCCCACGCCCGCACCGTCAGCACCAGCGCGCCCGCCGCGTTGTTCTCGGCCAGCCGGGCGCTGTAGCTCGCCTCCGCGAACACCGGCGCGTTGTCGTTCACGTCCAGCACCCGCAGCGCCAGCACCGCGCTGCTCCACAGCGCCGGCGACCCGCCGTCCACAGCCCGCACCGTCACATTGTACTCCGACACCTCCTCCCGGTCCAGCTCCCGCGCCGTCACCACGCGGTAGTAGTCCTCAAACGACTTCTCTAGCCGGAACGGGACGCCCCCGTCCAGGAAGCACCGCACCTCTCCGTTCGGCCCCGAGTCCCTGTCCTGCACGTGCAGGAGGGCCACCACCGTCCCGGATGGGGCGTCCTCAGAGATCGCGTTCAGTGCCGACGACACTGTGAGTTTGGGAACGTTGTCGTTGACGTCTGTCACAGTAATCACGACTTTAGCCGTGTCGAAAAGACCGCCTCCGTCTTCTGCCTGCACTTTCAGATCGTAGGAGTCGCCTTCCTCGAAGTCCAGGCTCCGCAACAGCGTGATCGCTCCCGTCTCTGAGTCCAGGTGGAAAATCTGCGAGGCTTTCTCTGTAATTTTCTTCAAGGATAATTTCACGTCCCCGTTCAGCCCCTCGTCGGCGTCGCTGGCCCTGAGGGTGACGAGGGTGGAGCCCACGGGCACGTCCTCCGCCACACGCACCGTGTACTCCGCCTGGCTGAACACGGGCGCGTTGTCGTTCGCGTCCAGCACCGCCACGCGGAGCCGCGCCGTGCCCGTTCGTGCCGGCTCTCCGCCGTCGCTCGCCCTCAGCACCAGCTCGTGAAACGCCGCCGCCTCCCGGTCCAGCGCCTTCACCAGCACCAGCTCGGGACTCTCGTCCCCGCCGGGGCCCGCCCGCACGGCCAGCGAGAAGTGCTCGTCGCCGCTCAGCTCGTAGCTCTGCACCGAATTCGGTCCCAAGTCCGGGTCCTGCGCTTCCCGGAGGGGAAACCGCGATCCCGGGGCTGTCGTCTCGCTCATTCTCAGCTCCGTTTCTGCCTGTGGGAAGCTGGGGGCGTTGTCGTTAATGTCCCTGATTTCCACTTCGATTCCGTAAACCTGCATTTCCCCCTCCACTATCAGCTCACAGCGCAGCACGCATTGCTGCACACTCTCGCACAGCCGCTCTCTGTCGATCCTCTCCGCCGTCACTAAATGTCCCGTCTTCTCATGCAGAGAGAAATACTGCGTCCTACCTTTGTCGAGGATGCTGAGGCCGCGGTCGCGGAGCGCCGGCAGTTCCAGCCGCAGGTCCTTTGCCACGTCGCCCACGAACGAGCCCTTCGGCATCTCCTCGGGAACCGAGTAGCGCAGCTGCCCCCACGCCGCCCCCCACGCCGCCCCCAGCACGCACCACAGCACGGCTCGCTCCCGCCGGCCCCACCGCCTCCCCGCCGCACACATCGCCTCCGCGGCACCGCCGGCACCTCCCTGCTGCCGTCCAACGATTCCTCTCCCACTCGCCGCTCCCGGCCGCTGCCGCCGGCCCCTCCGCCTCGCTGCAGCACGGCTCCGCACCGCGGGGACGCTCGCTCACCGCCCGCCCGCCGAGCCAGCAGCCAGCGAGCGAGCGAGCCGGGCCGCAGCGGGCGGGGCTGCCTGCACCGCTCCGGCCTTCCTCTCGCTCCTCCTCGGTCAACAGCGGCGCCCGCAGCCTCCTCCCGGCACTGCAGGCACCGACCGCTGCCGAGCGCTGCCCGCCCTGCCTGGCCCCGCACAGCTCGCGGGGACGGGACAGGGGCCGCGGGGGCACCGCTGCCCGCCCAGCCGGGATCTCCTGCCTTGGCTTTTCTCCAGCCCATCTCTTCGGTCATCCTCGAGGCGATGATGATCGGAAAGAAATAACACGCCTCCCGTTTTGTGTCATTTCTACAGCACGGGAAATACTTTTTTTGTTTTGGTAATGGTGATCTAATATAGATAAAACGGTCTCTAAATATGATGCGTAGAATATTATGAGTCTTATTCTCTTAGTCCAAAAGCACAATCTCCATCACTAATTGCACAGCTTTTGAATCAGTCCTGCTGGAATGACTTTTCCCTCAGCCTTTCTGCACCCCAATACAGCATCACACTGGAACGCCACCAGCCACATTAATTCCGCCCAATAGCACAAGGCAGTAATGAAGATCCCCCCTCAGAAGGAGTCCTCCCCAGGGAAGACCCTTCCCTCTCGACCTCTTTACTTCTCACCTGCACATCTGAGGCTGCTCTGAATCAGCCTCCATTTCTCCCCCTTCTCCAAACACCACGTCGCAATTTCTCATTATACCCTGACCCGGTACGGGCCGTGCTTACACTGAGGACACAGTACAGGCCATGCTAAAGGAACTGAGCAGCAGGCAGCGATGCACAACCACTCCCTGCTCGGGGATCCATTACAAAAGTAAACCAGCATATAGCAAACCCTTAGAGTTGAATGCTATCAATAAGGAGAAAGTACATATTTGGGGGGAAAAGGGACAGAAAAAGAAGACAGGTTCAGAAAAACAAAACACTATTTTCTGTTTTAGATCCCTTGCTACGCCTCTGTAGAAAAGACAGATGACGAACGCTAAACAAGAGGGAACAACCACCCAGGAAGGAACGAAAGAAGGAGAAATAACTGCACAACAGATGGGGCACACGGCGGGGGGAGGAGGAACGTTCATTAGAGAGGAGCAATCAGTATCTCCCTCTTTCAAGGAGAAACACACACGTTTCCTTTGGGAGTCCAACACCGAAACAGCATTAACCAACGAATTTTTGTTCAGCTGTCATCTAACTGCAAGTACATCACTTTAGCAAAAGGAGATCAGGAAGGAAAAATCTCAAAAAAAAATCCTCAATCACATTCAACCGACTCTGTCGTGTAGAATCACGGGATCTCGTTTTACACGGTAAGGATCCGCCTTCACCGTTAGGAACTCATAACATTTCAGACAACGCAAGTTTCAGTAACAAAATTCTTTAGCTAAACCTGAAGGTGTGATGATCGAAGAGCTGCAGTCACTAACTGTCTGCTCTGAGTATAAAATGTGACATGTGAAACATGGGACAGCTGATGAGGCTGGAAGTGACGGGTCTCACTGCCGGGTGCCAACAAAGCAGCAGGGCAGGATTCTTTCATTCGTTCGTGGAAACAGAGAAACTAAGAGCGAAAGCAGAGAAATGAAGAACAAGAGCCCACTACCCTCGGCGTGAGGTTAGGAAAGGCTGAGAGACAAGGAGTGCGCGGGCTTACAGACCTGCGGGGCGTCGCGGTCCGCGGGCGGCTCTCCCGCGCCGGCGCTGCTGCTCGGGCTCCGCTTCCCGCACGGCTCCCCGCCGACGAGCTCCTCCGCCGACACGCTGGGCAGCGGCGGCGGCAGCCAAGCGGCCTCGGCCACGGCGCGGCCCGGCGCCACGCACAGGTTGTAGGAGTAGGGCAAGGTGCCCTCGCAGAAGTCGGCCGGGAAGGCGGCGCCGGGCACGGAGAAGCGCTGCGCGCCCAGGCAGCGCAGGACGGCGGGTGGCCCGGCCCGGCGCAGCCGCGCCAGCACGGCCAGCGCCACGCTGAGCAGGAACAGGGCGGAGAGCAGCGCCAGCGCCAGCACCAGGTACAACTGCAGCTCCGCCGCCGCCTCGCCGCCCGCCACCCGCTCGCCCAGCTCCGGCAGCGCCTCCTGCACGCTCTCGCCCAGCACCACGTGCAGCGTGGCCGTGGCCGACAGCGCCGGCTGCCCGTGGTCCCTCACCACGGCCACCAGCCGCTGCTTGGCCGCGTCCCGCTCCGACACGGCCCGCGCCGTGCGCACCTCGCCGCTGTGCAGCCCCACGCGGAACAGCGCCGGCTCCGCCGCCTGCACCAGCTCGTACGACAGCCACGCGTTGCGCCCCGCGTCCGCGTCCACCGCCACCACCTTGGCCACCACGTACCCGGCCTCGGCCGACCGCGGCACCACCTCGAACGGCGCCACAGCCGCTCCCGCCCCCGCCGCGCCCGCCGCCGGCCACAGCACCCGCGGCGCGTTGTCGTTGCGGTCCAGCACGAACACGCGCACCGTCGCCGTCGAGCTCCGCGCCGGCGCCCCGCCGTCCTGCGCCCGCACCGGCACCGCGAACTCGCGGCACTGCTCGTAGTCGAACGAGCGCTGCGCGTACACCGCGCCGCTCCGCGCCTCCACCGACACGTACGGCGCCGCGCCCGCGCTGCCGCCCGCCACCCAGTAGCTCACGCGCCCGTTGGCGCCCGCGTCCGCGTCCCGCGCGAGCACGCGCACCACCGCCGCGCCCGCCGCGTTGTTCTCCGCCACGTACGCGCTGTACTCGGCCTCCTCGAACACCGGCGCGTTGTCGTTCACGTCCGACACCTCCAGCGCCAGCTCGGCGCGGCTCGACAGCGACGGGCTGCCCCGGTCCCTGGCAGTGATGGTGATACTGTAAGCGGAGACCTTTTCTCTGTCCAGGTCACTGGCTGTTATTAGCTTATAGGTGTTCTCTGATGATGGTTCTAGTCTGAAAGGCAAATCGCCGTCGATGATGCAGCTCACTTCTCCGTTCTCCCCTGCGTCTCTGTCACGGACATTGATCACAGCTACAACTGTGTTCGGGACCGTGTCTTCGGGAACTGGGTTCAAGATAGGCAGAAGGGAAAGGGTTGGCGCGTTGTCGTTCACGTCTAGAATGTCTATGTGCACTTTGGCGTGCGCACTCAGCCCGCCCCCGTCCTTGCCTTCAACACTCGCTTCGTAGTATTTCCCTTCTTCATAATCTAAGGGGCCTGTAACCTTCACGTCCCCTGTCCTGGAGTCCAGAGTGAAGAGCTGGCGAGCACTCTCTCCGATGTCACTGAAAGAGTAGGTAATTTCTGCATTTGTACCTTCGTCGCTGTCAGTAGCTTTCACCTGAAAAGCTAAGGAGCCTTCTGGCAGGTTTTCCAGCAGTCGAACCTTGTAGATCTCTTTGGTGAATATCGGCGGGTTGTCGTTTGCGTCGGTCACGTTAATGTTAATCTGGGCAGTCCCGGACCGGACCGGATCCCCGCCATCCACCGCCGTCAGTATCAAATGGTGATTTCTCTGTTTTTCTCGATCTAAGTTTTTCTCCAGCACCAGTTCCGCGTGTTTTGTCCCATCAGGACTCTCCCTCACCACAAGGGAGAAGAGCGGGTTGGGGGTAAGTTGGTAGTTTTGTAATGAGTTTGCTCCAATGTCGGGGTCTCTGCCACTGCCCAGGGGGAACCTGGCCCCAGGAGGAGTGGACTCGATCATTTCTATGGCAATAAATTCTCTGTTAAACTGCGGCGCGTTGTCGTTGATATCCTGGATAGAAACACTCACATGAAATATATTGAAAGGGTTTTCCACCACCGCCTCCAAACTGAGGACACAGGGCGACACAGTCCCGCAGATGCCCTCTCGGTCTATCCTCTGGTTTACCCGCAGGTTTGTATTATCTTCCCCAAGAGCGAAGTATTCCTTTTCGTCACCAGAGACTATCCGCAGCTTGCGTGCCGGCAGCTCGGCCGGGCTCAGCCCCAGGTCCCGCGCCAGCGGCCCCACCAGCGAGCCTCTGCCCAGCTCCTCGGGGATGGCGTAGCGGAGCCGCTCGCCCGCCGCCCCGCAGCACACCGGCAGCAGCACGGCCAGGAGCGCGACGCGCCCGGCGACTGCCCGGCCCCGCGCTGCCGGTCGGAGCTTCATTCTCTGCTTTGCTGAAGCGTATTCTGCGGATGATTTTCAATTAGGTTCCCCGAGTAGCTGAATCAGTACCTGAGAGGAATAAATAGATGAAATCCTTGTTGCCGGTCCGAGGAGGGGCTGAGCTGGGCAATTCGTGCTCTTCTCCCTGCTCCGCTCCGTGCGGAACGGCACTGCGCGGGCGCCGGGGCCGGGGAGGAGCCGGTGGCGGAGCTGCTTCCCCGCCTTGGTCAACAGTGACACCCTGAGTCCGTGCCTGAGAACCGCAGTGTCCGAGAGGAGCAGAACAGCCCGAAGGTCCTTAAACCGCATTCACACGCGGGTTGGAAAGTACAGATGTTGTCAGCAGCGCGAAACAGAAAAAATGTGTCTGTGCTGAAACGGTGCATCTAGAAATTCCCATTGTCTGAAGTCCTTAACTTGCAAGTCTTCTGCAGCACAAATTCTGCCCCATTGCTCGGAGGATGTGGGGCAGGATCTCTATCTCTGCCCCACAATGATCTCGTTGGTCTCTGGGCGCGGGCGTGTCCCCGCTGCCATCTCCTCACCACCGTGAGAGAAATGGCAGGACGGGACGAACGCTGAAGCACTGCTGATAGATAGTGGTTTTATTTTAGATAGTTGGGAGACCCGGAGGTAGCACTCAGGTTTCCCACTTTGATCTGTGATCGCTGATGGACAAGCAAAGCCAGGAATCCCAGCCACTGAGAAAACCACAGCGGTCCCACCAGACCTACCGGATCCCATCTCTTTCCACATTCAAAACCCAGCATCATTGTACCAGTGCCATAAAACCCAACTCCGAATTTCTTTTGTCTGTGTATCTGACAAACCACACCCTCATCTCCTGCAGTGGGTGTCAAAACTTAAGAACATTTTCTGGCAAATGTCGACGATAGTTACTGTTGCTTGAACAAGCCATGAGAAAACAGACAGATCCCTCATGAGAAGCTGTTGTATCTCACCTGTACATTAAAACTTCGTCTCTCTTACGGTGAAGAAAAAAAAAAAAAAGACCTGAAGGAAGGCTCTATCACCACAGTCCCTTACGCAGAAGACAGGGAACGGTTAGAAAACCCCCCAGACTGCCTACCTGGTGAAGTAGCTGTTGCACATACACCAACACCGAGTCTCTGGAGATGCCAATGTGAAGACCTCCTAACCTTCTCAGTAAGGTGTTCTGCTAACTCTGGCCATTCATCCAGCGGAGGATAATTTCTTTTCCTCCAGCTGCACCCATGCACAACTCACGGTAACAAATGAATAACCTATCAGAACGAGAAGCTGGTTCGAATTTGCAGTGTTTCTGGAGTTAAGAAGTAGCAGGCATGTGAGCATCTCTATATGAGGTCGAGAGAAGGATGTGGATATTTATATAGGGACGGGGGAACTCCGCTGAACCATGTCGGGGGCAATTCACTGCCTCCTATATAGCGAGAATCGCCTGTGACAACCCAGAGACACATTTTCATGCATCTTCACAAACGAAGCACCCTCCTAATCGCTGTTTCCAAGCAGAAATTGATGTCTCCTAGTTCCAGGATTTGTTCTTCCCCCTTGTACCCGAGCCTGAGGGCCACAGCACGGTTAAGTCGCAGGAGGATGCAGCTAAGAACCAGCCTGCACCAGAGAAGGAAATATTTTCTTCCCACATGCATATCGCCTGTGAGTTTGTGTGTGATGGGCGACAGCAGAAAGAGGAAACGACCACAAGGTTAGTTCACATGAAGCATAAGGTTATGTCTCAGCTTACGTTTCCACCACACACAAAAGCACTAGTATAAAGTCACAATATTTTGGCAAGATCTAGGATCTGTGCTGACCTTCACCAGGAACCTTAGATTATTATTTTCTTTCACTTGAAAGCAGTTACTTTTATGTGCCACTAGTTTATTTTGTTGGAAATGCAACGATACAATGTATCACCAGCTTAAATAGCAGAATAAAAAACAATAGAGTAACGTAATATTGTTCATAAATTATATTCCTGAAGTCCTAAAAGCCTGTTCAGCCCATGATGAAAGGTCAGTAATGAAGGAAATAAGGCAGGCCACTTCCAAGACAGCCTGTTAGGTAGTTGGGCTTTCAGAACAGAACAGCGTGTTCTGTAGGAAAAAATATTTTAATATTAAAAGGAAGGGAAAAAATAAAATATTTTATATTCTCAGATTAACTCGCATTCCGAAATTAGACACAAGATAAACAGACTGTGACGAATTCTACTTTGTTTTAAAATATTTTCCATCTGTATTCTAGTAAATATACTCTATTTTGATGTCTATGTCTGTACTAATAGACAATTATATTTGTATAGTATCCAAAGATTAAGTCACAAAGCCCATCAGTGGGAAAAAACTCGATGGGATATCAGAGGAATTTTTCACCATGTAATACGTACCTATTTGTAGAACTTTGAGTGACCTTAAATGGGATTAACTCGTTTGTTGGAGGCGATTTCCAAGTAACCAGGAACTTCAAAGATGTTGGCTTTCGGGCTACAAGGTTGCCCAATTCTATCAGCATTTCAGAGCTAATACAAGGGATGGCAAGGAAATTCTGGGAACTAGATACTAGGAAGTGCTTAAACAATTTCAAGGAAGTGTCAGAGGAAAAAACAGAGAATGAAATTTCCTTGTGCAGTTGCACATTCAATGGAACCTTCTAGCCTTAGAGAAAGCTAGATTAGATGAGCTAGAGAACATGGCACATATATCACACAAAGCAGACTCAGCACAGGTTCAAGAGATGGCATTCACGAGCTAGTGACCGTGGTGGTATCCAAGACTGCAAACCACACACTTTAAAATGTCTGTGATTGCCCTAAGAATCCTACACACTGTGCACACAAAAGAAGATTAAAAAAAAATAACGTACCTGAAAGGGGACTTGGCCACCATTCTCGGCAACATGATCTCCTGTAGCGACGAGATCACTCGAAGCTTCAGTCGGCGGCCGGGCCGGGAGCGTGTCGCAGCAGCTGGCGGCCGACAAGCGGAGCTGGCTCTTGCGCGAGTCGGCGGTGAGCGACACCTCGTGCGAGTAGGAGTGCAGGAAGGCGCGGACGCCGTCGATGCCCACGAAGTGCGAGGCCGGGACGCCGCGCAAGGCGCCGCTGCCCGCCGCCAGCAGCTGCGAGCGCCGCCAGCGCCGCAGGCGCAGCGCCAGCAGCAGCAGCACGAAGGCGACGAAGAGGCAGGACACGGCCGCCACGGCCACCACCAGCCACCGCGTCAGCCTGCCGGCCGGCTCGCCCGGCGCCACCGCCGCCGCGCTGCCCAGCTCCGACAGCAGCTCGGCCACGCTCTCGCCCAGCACCACCGTCAGCGTGGCCGTGGCCGACAGCGCCGGCCGCCCGTGGTCCTTCACCACCACCACCAGGCTCTGCCGCGCCGCGTCGCGGGCCAGCGGCGAGCGCGCCGTGAGCACCTCGCCGCTGTGCAGCCCCACGCGGAACAGCCCCGGCTCCGTCGCCTTCGCCAGCTCGTACGACAGCCACGCGTTCTGCCCCGCGTCCGCGTCCACCGCCACCACCTTGGCCACCAGCGCCCCGGCCTCCGCCGACCGCGGCGCCAGCTCCACGCCCGCCCAGCCCGCGCCCGACGCCGCCGCCGCCGCCGGCGGCGGGTACAGCACCTGCGGCGCGTTGTCGTTCTCGTCCACGATCACCAGCCGCACCGACACGTTGCTGCTCAGCGCCGGCGCGCCGCCGTCCTCCGCCCGCACCCACAGCCCCACCTCGCGCACCTCCTCGTAGTCGAACGAGCGCAGCGCGTACAGCGCGCCCGTCTCCGCCTGCACCGACACGTACGACGACAGCGGCGCGCCCCGCACACGCCCCTCCCACAGCCGGTACCGCACGCGCGCGTTCTGCCCCCAGTCCGCGTCCCACGCCCGCACCGTCAGCACCAGCGCGCCCGCCGCGTTGTTCTCGGCCAGCCGGGCGCTGTAGCTCGCCTCCGCGAACACCGGCGCGTTGTCGTTCACGTCCAGCACCCGCAGCGCCAGCACCGCGCTGCTCCACAGCGCCGGCGACCCGCCGTCCACAGCCCGCACCGTCACGTTGTACTCCGACACCTCCTCCCGGTCCAGCTCCTCGGCTGTCACCACGCTGTAGTAAGTGTCAAACGACCTCTCCAGCCGGAACGGGAGGCGCTCGTCAATGCTGCACCGCACCTCTCCGTTCGCCCCCGAGTCCCTGTCTTGGACGCTGAAAATCGCGATGACCGTCCCCAGGGGTGTATCTTCTGGGACTGGACTGAACACGGACATAATGACAATCTCGGGGACGTGGTTGTTCACATCAGCGACCGTGATGACAACCTTGCTGTGGGACGAGAGTCCGCCGGCGTCCCGAGCTTGCACATCTAATTCGTAAAACTCCTGCTCCTCGAAATTCAGCTTCTCTGTTATCTCAATTTCTCCACTTTCCGGGTTCAGCTTAAAAATCTTGTCGAACTTCTCCGGGATTTTAAAGAACGAGTACTTTACCTCGGCGTTTGGCCCCTCGTCTCTGTCAGTCGCTGTCACCTGTAACACCCGACTTCCCACGGCTGTGTCTTCTCTTACAACCACCTTATAAACGGGCTGAGTAAATTCCGGAGCATTGTCATTTCCATCTAACACAATGATTTGGATAGTTGTCGATCCCGATTTCACGGGACTACCGCTGTCTGTGGCTGTCAGGATCAAATTATGAGCAGCCTGCTGTTCCCGATCCAACGATTTCACCAATATTAGTTCCGGATATTTCACACCGTCATCTCCGTTTATCACATCCAAGGTGAAATAGCTGCTCTCGCTACACTCGTAATTCTGTAGAGAGTTCACCCCTATGTCGGGATCTTGAGCTTTCGCCAACGGGAAACGCGTCCCTGGCACAGTATATTCGATGATTTCTAAGACGCTGTTCTTTTCTGGGAAACTCGGCGAATTATCATTAATATCCAGTACTTCTACCTCTCCTCTGTAAAGCTTCATTGGATTTTTTACAAGAATCTCAAAATTTAGGACGCATTTAGCGGCAGCGGCGCATATCTCCTCTCTGTCCACCCGCTCCTTCACTGATAAATGGCCGCTTTGCAAGTCCAACAAAAAGTACTGCGTCCTACCTGTGTCAAAGACGCGGGCATCGCGGTCGCGCAGCTCCGGCAGCTCCAGCCGCAGGTCCTTGGCCACGTCGCCCACGAACGAGCCCTTCGGCATCTCCTCGGCAACCGAGTAGCGCAGCTGCCCGCACGCCGCCCCCCACGCCGCCCCCAGCACGCACCACAGCACGGCTCGCTCCCGCCGGCCCCACCGCCCTCCGCTCGCCGCCATCGCAAAGCCGCCGGCACCTGCCCGCTCGCCCCTCCGCGCTCCGCAGCCTGCGGCTCACCGCTGCCGCCGCGCTCCTCCCGCCGAGCCTTCCCCCGAGCAGCCCGGCTCGGCTCGCTCCCACCGCGCTGCTCCGCGCTCGGCCCTGGCAGCCCCGCCGCTCGCTCGCCGCTCGCTCTCGCTCCGCCGCCCGGCCCAGCGCGAGCCAACAGCGACACTCGCCGCCGCAGACACCAACTGCAGCGCCCGGGCGCTGGGAAGGGACCCTCCGCCGGGCCGGCTGCCCGCTCTGCTCGGCCACCAGCGCCTGCGGCAGCCCCGCGCTGCCCATCGTCCCCGGTGACCGCGCTTCCACAGTCACGGCACGGGCGGGCATCGGGACGGGCTCGCTGACAAGTGCTGCCCACCGCAGCGTTTCAGAGAACCACAGGATGGTTTGGGTTGGACGGGACCTTTAAAGGCCATCTAGTCCAAGCCCCCTGCATTAAGCGGGAACATCTTCAATTAGATCAGGTTGCTCAGAGCCCCATCCCACCTCATCTTGAATGTTTCCAGGGACGGGGCATCCACAGCTTCTCTGGGCAGCCTGTTGCAGCATCTCACCACCCTCACAGTTAAGAATTTCTTCCTAATTTCTAATCTAAATCTCCCCTCTTTCACTTTAAACCCGTTATCCTTCATCCTGTCACTCCATGCTCTTGTAAAAAGCCCCTCTCCAGCTTTCCTGTAGCCCCTTCAGGTACTGGAAGGTGTTGCAGACTGCTTTCCCATGTTGAAGCGGGCTGGATGGAGCTCTGGCAGTGCTTGGTTTTCACAATCTATGCCTGCTCATTCTAAGGAACACCGTGGAGTTGTTACTTCACTGCAGCGGCCACGAATAACAATGCTAATGCTGCTGCTACTGCTGTGGAACCATTAGCAGACCCCCTCTCCTTGAGCCTGGAGACCTTTTATCTCTTGATTGCTGGGTGTGGCATCACGTCTCTTGATTGCTCTGGCACAGCTGTGTGTAGCTTCAGCTGTTCCTCTTGGCTCTTGCTCTGGCATAATAGACTTCCCACAGGAAGGTGCTAGAAGGTCTCCCCGGAGCCTTCTCTTCTCCAGGCTGAACATCCCCAACTCTCTCAGCCTGTCTCCAGAGCAGAGGGGCTCCATCCCTCAGATCATCTTCGTGGCCTCCTCTGCACTCGCTCCAACAGCTCCATGTCCTTCTTCTGTTGAGGGCCCCAGAGCTGGATGCAGTGCTGCAGGTGGGGTCTCACCAGAGCAGAGCACAGGGGCAGAATCATCTCCTTCGACCTGCTGGCCATGCTGCTTGTGATGCAGCCCAGGATACGATTGGCCTTCTGTGCTGTGAGTGCACATTGCCGGCTCATGTCCACTTTCTCATTTACCAGTACCCCAAAGTTCTTGTCTGCAGGGCTCCTCTCAATCCCTTCCTACCCCAGCCTGTGTGGATACTGGGGGTTGCCCTGACCCATGTGCAGGACGTTGCACTTGGTCTTGTTAAACCTCATGAGATCACATGGGCCCACTTCTCAACCTTGTCCAGGTCCCTCTGAATGGCATCCTGCCCTTCAGGTCTGTCAACCACACCACTCAGTTTGGTGTCATCTGCAAATGTGCTGAGGGGGCACTCAATCCCAATGGCTATGTTCTTGAAGAAGATATTAAACAGTACTGCTCCCCATACGGACCCCTGAGGGACACCACTGGATGCAACCATGCAGCCAAATCCTCATCCACCAAATAAACCATCCATCAAATCTGTCTGTCTCCAATTTAGAGAGAAGGATGTAGGAGGGGACCGTGTCAAAGGCCTTACAGAAGTCCAGATAGAAAACATTCCCTAGGCCACTGCTGTAGTCACTCCATCCTAGAAGGCCACTAGGTTGGTCAGGTAAGACTTGTCTCTGGTGAAGCCACTACACCAGCCAATTCCATCAGGACTCTGGGATGCATCTCCTTGGGTCCCATAGACTTATGTATGTTCAGGTTCCTCAGGTGGTCTTGAACCTGATCTTCTCTTACACTGGAAGGACTTTGCTCCCCTAGTCTCTGCCTTGAGGTCCATCCACTGGAGAGCTGCAGGAAGAGACATTGCCAGTGAAGACAGAGGCAAAAAGTTGTTGAGTACCTCACCTTTCTCCTCCTTTGTTGTTACCAGTTTGCCAGTTGTGTTCATCGGGGAGGTTCGCTTTCTTTGTCCTTCCTTTTCTGCTTGATACACCTCTAGAAGCCCTTCTTATTCTTTGCCTTCCTTGCCAAGTTCACCTCCAGCTGTGCCTTGACCTTCCTGACCCCATCCCTACACAACCGCGCAACCTCCCTATACTCTTCCCAGGATACATGTCCCTGCTTCCACTGCCTGTGCATTTCCTTCTTGCCCTTTAGTTTGACCAGCAGGTCTTTAGCCAGAAATGCCAGTCTCTTCCCTTCCTTTCCTGATTTCTTACATGTGGGGATCGAGAGCTAATATGTTCTGTGGAAAGTGTCCTTCCAGATCTGCCAGCTCTGTTCTGCTCCCATGATCCTGAGGGCACTTTCCCAGGGGTTCCATTGACTAGCACCTTAAACAGCTGGAATTTGGCTTTCCTAAAATTCAGGGTGCTGACTTTACCCTTCGCCTGACCCATATCTCTCAGGACTGCAAACTCCACCAGTGCATGATCACTGTAGCCCAGGCTGCCTCCAGTCTTGACATCTCTAGCTCGGTTGCGTTGGTGACCAATAGGTCCAGCAATGCATCCCCTCTGGTAAGGCTCTCTGTTACCTGATCTAAGAAGTTATCCTTCCTAAACAGCACCTCTGACAAGGCCCTCAGGAAAGCTCACCAATGGGGTCAGGCCCTCCAATGCAGGGAACAGCCTCCCCCTCTCATGGGGTACAAACCATAACGAACTGCATCAGACACCCGGACCCTCAAGTTGCAACAACCCCAGGAGCAGTTTTACACCAGGAGGTGCTGGTTCCTTGTGAGCTCAGTAAGAAAGACACGCCGACTCTCTAAGCTGTCGTTCACAACTCTCTTTTTTATAGCTCACACTACAGGAAGAGATGAGCAGAGATGATCCTACGTGCCTTTAGATGCGGAGAACCCTGAGCAGAGTAGCTTCACACAGGCCTCCAGCCACGCACAGCGTGCCGTGCAGCCCCCGGTCATGGAAAAGACAGAGAGCCTCCGTTGCAGTCATTCAGGCCACTGTAGGACTTTCCTTCAAGACAGCAATCCCAGTCATCGTTTCTAGGGTCACAGTAAAAGAAGTTTGCATGCGGACCTCTTGCTTGCAGGTGGCTTTCTCAGCAGTAAGAAGTGGGAGCTGCCTGCAGGCTCCTCGGGTACAGTGAGCTGAGTTTATCCTCCTGCCACAGGAGTTGTGCAGCACAACACAGCACAGGCCTGTGCCTGAATGAGGTTGTAATGAGGTGGGGGTCGGTCTCTTTTCCCAAGTAACAAGTGGTAGGACGAGAGGAAATAGCGTCAAGTTGCACCAGGGGAGGTTCAGGCTGGATATGAGGCAACATTTCTTCACTGAAAGGATTGCCAAGCATTGGCACAGGCTGCCCAGGGAAGTGGTTGAGTCACCATCCCTCGATGTGGCACTTAGGGACACGGTTATTGGTGGACTTGGTAGTGTTAGGTTATCGGTTGGACTTGATGGTCTCAAGGATCTTTTCCAGTCCAAATGATTCTATGATTCTACTCAGGTTAACTGAATAGCAGATCATTCACTCCTACATGGACAACAGTCTTCTGGTCAGCATCGCTACACCAGCCTGAGTCAGCACTTACCTTTTTATCAAGGCCTTTGTGGAAGGGACAGCTGGAGTCCTCTGCATTTCCTGAGAGCTCAGCTTCTCCCTGGTAAGTTTTTGTTCACCAAATGCCCACCTCCCGGTGCTTCTCCAAATACTTTACCCAAGGAACAAACCATTGTGCCATCCACCTTCTCAAACTCCTACACCTCTGGTGTCACAAACGCTTTCTGCTCAAACACCTCACAGTTGTCATCCACAGCTGGAGCTGTCAGGAGAGTTGGAAAGTTCACTGCCCCACCTCATTCCTCTGCAGAGGCCTTTGCACACCCAGGGCCCAAGGGACAAAATAAGAAAAACCTCCCAGCCTTTTAAAAAACTTTGACAGAAAGAACATCTCCACAAAGACTGTCTCCACACAAGGCATTCGGGTGTTCTTTTTATTTCACTTTTACACATAACTGTTCGTAACTGCAGCACACACAGCATGAGGGTTTCCAAATATTCCGGGCCACACCGCCTTCATTCAAACAATCCATTCTTTAACAAGGGGTGACAGTCCTTCTTAAGAGGTTGTTGTGGTTTTAACCCGATACGCCACTAAATACCACACAGCTGCTTGCTCAACTCTCCTCTGACCCCCTGGGAAGTGGGGGACACAATCAGAAAGGTAAAAGTAAAGAGAATCATGAGTTGAGATAAAAACAATGTCATAATTCAAATACAATAAAATAATAATAATAATAGAATATACAAAGAAGTGATGCACAGTGCAACTGCTCACCACCTGCTGACCAATGCCCAGACTATCCTGGGGTAACGATCCCGGAGAAGAGAAAAGCCCAAAACCACAATCCTGGAATAGCGAGGGAGCTTCCTGACCAACCCTCATCTATACACTGAGCAAGACGCTGTATGGTATGGAATATCCCAGTGGCCAATTTGGATCCATTGATCTGGCTCTGCTCCCTCTCAGCTTCTTGTGTACCCACACACTGGCAAAGCATGGGAAGTGAAAAGTCCTTGATTTCTTAGCAACAAGTAGAAATATCAGTGTACTATCAACATTCCTCTCAGAACAAATCCCAGACTAAATCCAAAACACAGCACTATTCTAGCTACTATGAAGAAAATTACCTCTATCTCAGCAGAAGCCAGAACCATATCCACCCCTTATTCCATACCATTTACGTCATGCTCAGGTCCCACACTTTCCAGTTAATCACCACCACTTTTTCTCTTTTTTGATGTACACACACAGATATCATTCCCTTCAAAATGTCTGTTGAGTTCATTTAGTCCATAACTTTGGGTTCCATCCATCATGACAGTCTTTTTCAAGGCAGGAGAGATGATGGGGAGGTCCCTCAGGATGAAGCAGGAGGATGGTCTGTAGTCTCCATTGCATGCTGCATCTGGAGCTCGTAGCTGGTGTATTTGGTGTGGTCCATGCTCTCGGTCTGTGGGTTGAAGATGTCGATCCCGAGGAAGTTGCTGGGTGCCAGTTGTTGAAACCAGTTCTGGCTCCATCAACATTCTGACCAGCTACATCCAAGGCAACATAACGAGTGCTTATATGAAATTTTTTTTAACACACTTTGGTCAAATCTGCTGTTATATCAACCTTTGAGTCCCATGTTGCGCATCAAAAAGCACTATCATGGTTTTAACCCATCAGGCAGCTAAATACCACACAGCTACTTGCTCACTGTCCGCTGCCCCCCTGGGGAGTCGGGGAGAGAATCGGAAAGGTAAAGGTAAAGAGACTCGTGGGTTGAGATAAAAACAATTTATGAATTTCAATAAAATATAATAACAATAATAGAACATACAAACAAGTGATGCACAGTGCAACTGCTCACCACCCACTGACCAATGCCCAGCCCATCCCTGGGTAGTGATCCTGGAGAACAGAAAAGCCTGAAACCACAATCCTGGAATAGAGAGGGAGCTTCCCGGCCAACCCTCATCCATACACTGAGCATGACGCTGCATGATGTGGAATATCCCAGTGGCCAGTTTGGTTCCGTTGCTCTGCCTGTGCTCCCTCCCAGCTTCTTGTGTACCCACCCATCAGCAAAGCATGGGAAGTGAAGAGTCCTTGATTTCTTAGCAACGACTAAAAACATCACTGTATTATCAACATTCCTCTCATAACAAATCCCACACTAAATCCAAAACACAGCACTATTCTAGCTAATAAGAAGAAAATTACCTCTACCCCAGCTGAAACCAGGACACAGGAATAGGCAAGACAATGCTCAAACACAGTTCACAGAGTGGAGGGACAAAGGGCAAAAAGGAGGATGCAAATGCTCTCACACATCGGATTTGCACTCCCATGGAGAAGACTCTCAATTCAGGAAAAGGGATGATGAGACAAAATTCAATGGCCCTTTTCCAAGTTCATCTCAATTCTACCTTCAGTCAGAGTCCTTTGAAGCAACTTGTGGAGTTTCCTTAAAATCCACCCAAACACAATGAACACGTTTTCACAACTCTGCACAGTTCCAGTCTGTGCCAACACCGTTTGTGCTGCTGTATTTTCAAGGCAATCCCAAGGAGGCAGCCCGCCTGCCCACCGCCCTCTCATGGGCCAAAGGAAGGTCTCGTGCCTTTTACCGCTCTCCCCTAGAGAAGAGGAGACTGCTGTACTCAAAGGGCCAGAATACCCTTCCTGCCCGCTGAGCTGGAACTGGGCACAGCGCAATAGTTGGATGGGAGCAGCTCCCTGGCTCACCGGGCAGCGCTAGTGCAGCACAAACTGACACACAACGCCTGTCCGGACAGACATGGTGACAGAGCCCACACGCCTCAGAGACAGACAGCCAGGACCCAGAGAAGAGCGAGCCCCGTGCTCACACCACATTGTAACACAGCACTCACCATCTCCTTGCTGTCCTGACCCAGGAGGAGGGCTACGTGCATTCCAGCGAGCGTGTGACTTGGCTGCCCGACCTTGCCATTGCGTTACAGCACAGGATAAGAGGTCCACGGTCTTGGCTGACAGCAAGTGAGAAGAACTTAGCTGGGGACCTTGCAATTAACCCCACTCTCAAAGCATTTCAGAAATGTCCATAAGAGAGCTGAAATATATTATTTCCCGAATGAGGGAGCCTTAGTTTCTTTTGGTTTTTTTTGGAGGGGGAGACAATCTTTCTTCTGACTTAGACTCTGAGGGAAATCAGTGACACCAATTGAAAATTAAGATTTACTCTCAATGAACCATTGCCATGTGTTGTAGCCCAGATCCCCTCCTATCTCGAGGCACAAAGCCTCTGGCTGTGCTGACTCCACGCTAGTTAAAGGAGAGACTATTGAACTGTCCTGCACAGAGCGTCCCAGGATTATCTGGTGCCATCTCCTCTCCAGTGATAGGGCCACGGGGGAAATCCTGTTCATCATCGGTGTCCCCGCCCGTGGTGCAGTGCTGTGGTGGCAGGCTGGGCAGGATGGGCTTCAGGAACTTGAACTCGCTGTTGCCCGAGCCCGTCGTCAGGCTGATCTCGTAGCAATAGGCGTGGGGCAGGGTCCCTGCAGCGCCCATGTCAGCCAGGCCACTCTGCAAGTCGCTGGCGCCGTAAAGCACATGCCCACCCTTCAGCTCCTTTCTCTTGCACACCTTGAGAGCGATGAAGGCTGCCATGGACACGAGGAAGAGGAGGGAGACAAACACCAATGAAATGATTAAATAGATTGTCAGGGAGCCGCCCTCATCCTCCATGGCCAGGCTGCTCTGTGGTAGGCGCATGTCCGAGAAGTCCTTGAGCAGGACTGCGCTCAGTGCCGCGGTGGCTGACAGTGGTGGCTGCCCGTTGTCTCGCACCAGGATCACGAGCTTCTGCTTCACGGCATCTCTCTCCGTCACCGGCCTCCTCAGCCGCACCTCCCCACTTTGGGCACCCACCGAAAACAGCCCGGGCTCGGTGGCCCTCAGCAGGTGGTACGAGAGCCACGAGTTCTGCCCTGAGTCGGCATCAACGGCCACCACTTTGGTGACGAGGTACCCTGCCTCAGCCGAAATGGGCACCAGCTCGCTGGACGGTGGGCTGCTCTCCTGGGAGGGGTGCAGCACCAGCGGAACATTGTCATTCTCATCCACCACGACAAGGCGGACGGTGACGTTGGCACTGAGGGGAGGAGACCCCGCATCGGAGGCGCTCACCAAGACCTCCATCTGCTTCACCTGCTCGTAGTCCAGAGGCTGCAGCACAAACACGTGCCCGTTCTCAGAGTTCACAGAGATGCAGGAGCAGGGAGGCCGCTCTGCGGGGTGGGCTGGTGCCAGGGAATAGGTCACCTTGGCATTGGGCCCCACGTCAGCATCAGAGGCACTGACAGCTCCAACGAGCACCGTGGGGACATTGTTCTCACGCACGTACATGGTGTACGATGTCTGGTTGAAGACAGGAGCATTATCGTTGATATCGGAGATGTCCACTGTGAAGGTCTGGGTGGTTGTGAGAGGAGGTGACCCCGCGTCTGCTGCTGTCACAGTCAGGACGTGGCGTGCGGTCTCCTCCTGGTCTAGCGCACTCACAGTCACCAGCTCGTAGTAATTCTTATAGGCTGGTCGCAGGGAGAACAATAGCTGGTCTTCAAGGGCACAGGAGATCTTCCCATTGGCACCAGCATCCCGGTCCCTGACAGTAAACAGGGCAACCACAGTCCCAGGTAATGCATTCTCGGGGATGGGGCTGCTGAAGGAACTGACCACCAGCTCCGGTGCATTGTCATTCACATCTACCACCTCCACCAACACCTTGCACATTGCTGAGAGACCCCCACCATCTGTGGCCCGCACGCTGAGCTCGTGATTCTTTGCTGCCTCGAAGTCCAGAGGCTTTCTGAGTTTAATTTCACCACTCTTGGGGTCAATCGTGAACGCTGAGTTGCTCTGGCCCACCCCTTGGCTGAACTCATAGGAGATGTCCCCATTAACTCCCACATCCCGATCGGTTGCCACCACGCTGAGAACCACAGAGCCCTCTGGGGCATTTTCCAAAACCTGAACAACGTACAGCTCCTGCGTGAAGATGGGAGCGTTGTCATTTACATCTAGAACAACAATGTGGATTTGGGTGGTGCCACTCCTGGGTGGAGAGCCCCCGTCCACAGCAATGACACTGAAACCCAGCTCCGACTGCTCCTCTCTGTCTAGCGGCTTTTCCAAGACCAGTTCCACATACTTCTTGCCCTTAATCCGACTCCCAAAGGAGACACTAAAGTACTCGTTCGCGGGAGCGATGCTGTAAGCCTGGATGCTGTTGCTGCCAACATCCAGGTCCCGAGCTCCCTCCAGCGGGAAACGCGAGCCCGGGTTGCTCGTTTCTAGGATCTTGAAAGTGACTCGTTCCTCCGGGAAAACGGGCGAATGGTCGTTGATGTCCTCCACGGTCACCTCGACCCGAAAGAACTGCAGCGGGTCGGACAGCAGCAGCTCGAAGGGCAGCGTGCAGGTGAGCCGACTCCCGCACAGCTCCTCCCGGTCCAGCCTCTCGGCCACTACGAGGCGGCCGGTGCCGCGCTCCAAGCCCAGGCGCTGCCGGCCGTCCTCCGAGGCCAGGCGGGCGCGGCGAGCCGAGAGCTGCGCCGGGGCCAGCCCCGCGTCCGCCGCCACGTTGGCTACCACGGAGCCGCTCGCCCCCTCCTCGGCTACGGAGTAGCGGAGGGGCTCGGGGCCAGCGTGCGCCAGCGAGAGGAAAGCAGAGAGACAAAGCACTTGCCTTGCGATCGCCATGTCGGGCCGGCGGCCAGCCTCCGTCTCGCGGCTCGCCCGCGCCGTCCTCCGCGGAAAGCGGCGCCCGCAGCAGCGCGGTGGGGCGGCGGGTAACCGCTCTCCCTCTGTCCCTCCCTGCCTCTCGCCGAGGCCGGCCAGCGGCCCGGCAGCGGATGGCACCGGGCACCGCTCGCCGCCGCTCGCCGCCGCTGCCCGGCCTGCGCTGCGCTGGGCACGGCCGGGCTCGGCCGCCTCCCCGCCCGCAGCCGCCCCGCGCCGCCTTGGCCGGCAGCGCCACCCTGCGGCCCGCGCCGGGACTGCGCCCGCCGCCGCCCGCTGCCCGCGCTGCCGCCTCGGCCCGGGCAGCGCCGGCCCCGGCCCCGCGTCTTCCCCCGCTCCCCGCTGCCCACAGCCCGCGGGCAGGCGGGCGCGCTGGGCTCCCGGGAGGCCAGGCCGTGCCCTGCGAGACACACGGCGGCAACACACGCACACGGCGTTTGCCACGGCCCCGCGGGGCGGAGGCTGAGCCCGCACGGACTGAGCCGCCTTCCGCACCCGGACCAGCCGGGACGGACCCTCCGCAGCGGCAGCACGCAGGGCACGGCACGGCACGGCACTACAGCTACTGGGGCATCTCGGGCTGGGGCCGGGGAGCGGAGGCGGGTCCCGGCAAGGCTCAGGCGTGGACGCGCCGCCCGGCCGCCCAGTCCGGCGGCTGCACGGGAGGAGGGGCTGTGCTGCCCGGGGCGGCTTCCCTCTCGCCAGCGGGCTGCGGGCTGCACAGCGGCTCTTCGGCCTTACCTAACCTGTAGCTGGAGCTGTCAGGAGAATTGGAAAGGTCACTCCCCGCACCTCACTGCTTTGCAGAGGTCTTTGCACCCACAGGGCCCCTGGTAAGGTAGGGGCCAGTTTCCCTGACTGGGATGGAACTGGGCCCTGTCGCAGCCAGAAGCTCAGTGCTCAGAAAACGTGCAGAGGCCGGCCACCAAATCCTTGCTCCCCACGGTTTTCCTGAAGCCTCTATCAACCGTGTCTCTGAACTGGAGAATTGTACTCGCTCAAATTTAGGTCAGCCAAGAGACAACATGAGACAAAAATTCCCGGCCTTTTGAAAAACTTTGACAGCGCTTTCCCACAAAGAACATCTCTACAAAGACTGTCTCTACACAATGCATTTGGGTGTTCTTTTTATTTCACTTTTACACACGAGGCTATCCTGGTTTACAACGGCACAGTTCATAACTGCAGCACAACACAGCGTGAAGGTTTATAAATATTCCGTGCCACACCGCCTTCATGCAAACAATCCGTTCTTATACATGGGGTGTCAGGCCTTCTTAAGAGGAACAGGCAAGACAACGCTCAAACACAATTCAGAGAGTAGAAGGAGAAAGGCCAAAAAGGAGAATGCAAATGCTCTATCTCGAATCCAGAAAATCCTATGGGGACAGCTTTCCACTCCCATAAAGAAGCCTTCGAATTCAGGAAAAACAATGACGAGACAAAACTCAACGGTCCTTTTCCAAATTCATCTCAATTCTCCCTAGAGACAAAGTCCTTTGAAGCAACTTGTGGAGTTTCCTTAAATCCACACAAAGACAACGATCATGTTTTCACAACTTGTAGCCTGGATCCCTTCACAAAACCTCTGGCTGTGCTGACTCCACACTAGTTAAAGGAGAGACTATTGAACTGTCCTGCAGAGAGTGTCCCAGGATTATCTGGTGCCATGTCCTCTCCAGTGATAGGGCCACGGGGGAAATCCTGTTCATCGTCGGTGCCCCCGCCCGTCGTGCAGTGCTGTGGTGGCAGGCTGGGCAGGATGGGCTTCAGGAACTTGAACTCGCTGTTGCCCGAGCCCGTCGTCAGGCTGATCTCGTAGCAATAGGCGTGGGGCAGGGTCCCTGCAGCGCCCATGTCAGCCAGGCCACTCTGCAAGTCGCTGGCACCGTACAGCACATGCCCACCCTTCAGCTCCTTTCTCTTGCACACCTTCAGAGCGATGAAGGCTGCCATGGACACGAGGAAGAGGAGGGAGACAAACACCAATGAAATGATTAAATAGATTGTCAGGGAGCCGCCCTCATCCTCCGTGGCCAGGCTGCTCTGTGGTAGGCGCATGTCCGAGAAGTCCTTGAGCAGGACTGCGCTCAGTGCCGCGGTGGCTGACAGTGGTGGCTGCCCGTTGTCTCGCACCAGGATCACGAGCTTCTGCTTCACGGCATCTCTCTCCGTCACTGGCCTCCTCAGCCGCACCTCCCCACTTTGGGCACCCACCGCAAACAGCCCGGGGTCGGTGGCCCTCAGCAGGTGGTACGAGAGCCACGAGTTCTGCCCTGAGTCGGCATCAACGGCCACCACTTTGGTGACGAGGTACCCTGCCTCAGCCGAAATGGGCACCAGCTCGCTGGACAGTGGGCTGCTCTCCTGGGATGGGTGCAGCACCAGTGGCGCATTGTCATTCTCGTCCACCACGACAAGGCGGACAGTGACGTTGGCACTGAGGGGAGGAGACCCCGCATCGGAGGCGCTCACCAAGACCTCGATCTGCTTCAGCTGCTCGTAGTCCAGAGGCTGCAGCACAAACACGTGCCCGTTCTCAGAGTTCACAGAGATGCAGGAGCAGGGAGGCCGCTCTGCGGGGTGGGCTGGTGCCAGGGAATAGGTCACCTTGGCATTGGGCCCCACGTCAGCATCAGAGGCACTGACAGCTCCAACGAGCACCGTGGGGACATTGTTCTCACGCACGTACATGGTGTACGATGTCTGGTTGAAGACAGGAGCATTATCGTTGATATCGGAGATGTCCACTGTGAAGGTCTGGGTGGTTGTGAGAGGAGGTGACCCCGCGTCTGCTGCTGTCACAGTCAGGATGTGGCGTGCGGTCTCCTCCCGGTCTAGCGCACTCACTGTCACCAGCTCGTAGTAATTCTTATAGGCTGGTCGCAGGGAGAACCACAGCTGGTCTTCAAGGGCACAGGAGATCTTCCCGTTGGCACCAGCATCCCGGTCCCTGACAGTAAACAGGGCAACCACAGTCCCAGGTAATGCATTCTCGGGGATGGGGCTGCTGAAGGAACTGACCACCAGCTCCGGTGCATTGTCATTCACATCTACCACCTCCACCAACACCTTGCACATTGCTGAGAGACCCCCACCGTCTGTGGCCCGCACGCTGAGCTCGTGATTCTTTGCTGCCTCGAAGTCCAGAGGCTTTCTGAGTTTAATTTCACCACTCTTGGGGTCAATTGTGAACGCTGAGTTGCTCTGGCCCACCCCTTGGCTGAACTCATAGGAGATGTCCCCATTAACTCCCACATCCCGATCGGTTGCCACCACACTGAGAACCACAGAGCCCTCGGGGGCATTTTCCAAAACCTGAACAACGTACAGTTCCAAAACCTGAACAACGTACAGCTCCTGCGTGAAGATGGGAGCGTTGTCATTTACATCTAGAACAACAATGTGGATTTGGGTGGTGCCACTCCTGGGTGGAGAGCCCCCGTCCACAGCAATGACACTGAAATCCAGCTCCGACTGCTCCTCTCTGTCTAGCGGCTTTTCCAAGACCAGTTCCACATACTTCTTGCCCTTAATCCGACTCCCAAAGGAGACACTAAAGTACTCGTTCGCGGGAGCGATGCTGTAAGCCTGGATGCTGTTGCTGCCAACATCCAGGTCCCGAGCTCCCTCCAGCGGGAAACGCGAGCCCGGGTTGCTCGTTTCTAGGATCTTGAAAGTGACTCGTTCCTCCGGGAAAACGGGCGAATGGTCGTTGATGTCCTCCACGGCCACCTCGACCCGAAAGAACTGCAGCGGGTCGGACAGCAGCAGCTCGAAGGGCAGCGTGCAGGGAGCCGACTCCCCGCACAGCTCCTCCCGGTCCAGCCTCTCGGCCACTACGAGGCGGCCGGTGCCGCGCTCCAAGCCCAGGCGCTGCCGGCCGTCCTCCGAGGCCAGGCGTGCGCTGCGAGCCGAGAGCTGCGCCGGGGCCAGCCCCGCGTCCGCCGCCACGTTGGCTACCACGGAGCCGCTCACTCCCTCCTCGGCTACGGAGTAGCGGAGGGGCTCGGGGCCAGCGTGCGCCAGCGAGAGGAAAGCAGAGAGACAAAGCACTTGCCTTGCGATCGCCATGTCGGGCCGGCGGCCAGCCTCCGTCTCGCGGCTCGCCCGCGCAGTCCTCCGCGGAAAGCGGCGCCCGGCAGCAGCGCGGCGGGGCTGCGGGAGACCGCTCTCCCTCTGTCCCTCCCTGCCTCTCGCCGAGGCCGGCCGGCGGCCCGGCAGCGGCTGGCACCGGGCATCGCTCGCCGCCGCTCGCCGCCGCTGCCCGGCTGCGCTGCGCTGGGCACGGCCGGGCTCGGCCGCCTCCCCGCCCGCAGCCGCCCCGCGCCGCCTTGGCCGGCAGCGCCACCCTGCGGCCCGCGCCGGGACTGCGCCCGCTGCCGCCCGCTGCCCGCGCTGCCGCCTCGGCCCGGGCAGCGCCGGCCCCGGCCACGCGTCTTCGCCCGCTCCCCGCTGCCCACAGCCCGCGGGCAGGCGGGCGCGCTGGGCTCCCGGGAGGCCAGGCCGTGCCCTGCGAGACACACGGCGGCAACACACGCACACGGCGTTTGCCACGGCCCCGCGAGGCGGAGGCTGAGCCCGGACGGACTGAGCCGCCTTCCGCACCCGGACCAGCCGGGACGGACCCTCCGCAGCGGCAGCACGCAGGGCACGGCACGGCACGGCACTACAGCTACTGGGGCATCGCGGGCTGGGGCCGGGGAGCGGAGGTGGGTCCCAGCAAGGCTCAGGCGTGGACGCGCCGGCCGGCCGCCCAGTCCGGCGGCTGCACGGGAGGAGGGGCTGTGCTGGCCGGGGCGGCTTCCCTCTCGCCAGCGGGCTGCGGGCTGCACAGCGGCTCTTCGGCCTTGCCCGGCCCCGCCTCAGCGCTGCTGTGCGGGCTGGGCAGGACGGGCCTCAGGTACTGGAACACGCTCCTCCCCGAGCCGCTGCTCAGGCACGCTTCGTAGCGGTAAGGTGGCCACAGAGTGCCCGTGCCATCGATGTCCGCGATATCGGTGGCGAAGTCGCTATCAGCGAAGCATGGGGCAGAGGGAGGCGAGCGGCGTGCCCGGAGGCGAGCCTTGCAGAGCTTGGCCGCCGAAAAGGCGAGGACGGTGAGGAGGAAGAGCGAGGAGACGCAGCCCAGGGAGACGGTGAGGTAGGTGGTGAGCAGGTCCTCGTCGGCCGCCTGCGGCTGCTGCTGCTGCGTCCCCGCAGGAGCGTGGTTGAGCTGGAGGAAGGCGTCGGAGAAGCCGTTGACCACGGCAATGGCGAGGGTGGCGGTGGCGGAGCGCGGCGGCTGCCCGCTGTCCCGCACCAGCACGACGAGGCGGTGCCGGGCCGCGTCCCTCTCCGCCACGGCCCGCGCCGTGCGCACCTCGCCGCTGTGCAGCCCCACGCGGAACAGCCCCGGCTCCGTCGCCTTCGCCAGCTCGTACGACAGCCACGCGTTCTGCCCCGCGTCCGCGTCCACCGCCACCACCTTGGCCACCAGGTAGTCCGCCCGCGCCCAGCGCGGCACCAGCTCGCCCGCCGCCGCGCTGCTCTCGGCGGGCGGGTGCAGCACGACGGGCGCGTTGTCGTTGGCGTCCCGCACCACCACGCGCAGCACCGCCTGGGCGCTGAGCGCCGGCGACCCGCCATCCGTGGCTCGCACCGCCACCTCGAAGGCGCGCACCTCCTCGTAATCCAGCGGGCGCAATGACCGCACGGTTCCTCTTTCCGCGTCCACGGACACGAAGGATGCTGTGGCGGGGGCGCCCGGTGGTGGCGGTCCCAGCACGTATGTCACGCGGGCGTTATCTCCTGCGTCGGCGTCCGTGGCGCCGACGCGGCCCAGGATCGTCCCCGCGGGCTCGTTTTCGCTCAGCACCATCGTGTAAACGTCCTGCGTGAAGATGGGTGCGTTGTCGTTCACGTCCAAGAGCCTCACTAGCAACGTCTTGGACGCCAAGAGCGCGGGGGACCCCTCATCGCGGGCCCGCACCGTCACGTTGTACTCTGCCATCTGCTCCCGGTCCAGCTCCTCCGATGTCACCAGCGCGTACGCGTCGGCCTCCAGAGGCGTGATGCTGAAGGGCTGCTCCCCTGCCAGCTCGCAGCTCGTCCTGCCGTTGTCCCCTGAGTCTCGGTCCCGCACGTTGAAGAAGGCCACCACGGTGTTCGGCGGGGCGGCTTCTGAGAGGGTGCTCGTGAGGGAGGTGGTGATCACCTCGGGGGCGTTGTCGTTCACGTCCTCCACCTGCACCTCCACCTTGCAGTGCGCGGACAGGCCCCCTCCGTCTGTGGCCTGGACATCTATCTCGTAGGTCTTTGTTTCTTCATAATCTACCGGCTTTTTGAGTCTAATCTGCCCTGTCTCCGAATTTATTTTAAACGTCTGGCGATTTTCCTCTGAATTTTGAACTATGGAATAAACTATTTCCCCGTTCGTTCCTGAGTCTAAATCACTAGCAGACACCGCCACCACTAAGGTATCCTGGGAGCTATTTTCTAGTACCCGGACTTTATACAGACTCCGGGTAAATACCGGGATGTTGTCATTTGTATCCAGGACTACCACGCGAATTAAAGCTGTACCAGAGCGCGGTGGAGTCCCACCATCCACAGCCGTGACAGTGAAAGCCACTTCTGCCTGCTGCTCCCGGTCCAGGGCTCGGTCCAACACCAGCTCGGCGTACCTCCTGCCGTCACTGCGCCTCCGGGTGTGGATATGGAAATACTCGTTAGAGCTGATACTGTAATACTGAAGACTATTGTTCCCCACATCTGGATCCTGAGCGCTTTCTAATAAAAATCGAGATTCTGGCATTGCAGTTTCCGGGATCTTTAAAACTATCTCTTTATTTAAGAACACGGGAGCATGATCATTTATGTCGGTGAGGCTTACCTCAGCTCGGAAGGACTGCAGCGGGCTCTCCAGCAGCACCTCGAAACGCACCAGGCAGGGCTCGCTCTGCCCGCACAGCTCTTCCCGGTCCATCTGCTCTCCCACCACCAAATCCCCGGTGTGGTGGTTCAGCTGTAAATACTGCTTTTCTCCTTCAGGAACGAGCCGAGCCTGTCGAGCCGATAATTCCTCACGGCTCAGTCCCAAATCCTTGGCGATATTCGCCACAAAGGAGCCTCTCTCCGCCTCTTCGGGCACTGAGTACCGGGCGGTTTCTGCTCTCATCCCCGACAAGCAGAAGAGCAGGATCAGAGTCACCGCTCGCCCTGGGAGCTCCTCGCTTTTCCTCAGCTCCATTCCCTCCCAGCGAACCGATCTCCTCTCCTTGTGAGCGGGATGGAGCTGCCGATCCAGCCTGCCGAGCCCCGAGCAGAGCAGCCCGGAATGGTGCAGTCCCGGGGCGGTGGATCTGGGAGCTGCGCGGAGCTTCCGCGCCTCCTCGGTCAGCAGCGGCACCAGGCGGCCGAGCTGCAGAAGGACATGGAGATTTCTCAGAGCAAAGACTGCAGAACAGAGACAAACCGCTCCCTTTCTCTGTTCCGAGGTCAGGGCATGCAGATTTAACTGACCATACAACCCTGTTCAAAGTATGGCCACCACCTGAACGACCAGTACTTCTGCTTGCCTTTTATTCGAAAACTAGATTTATTTAAAGCTGGTTTTTTTTTTCCTAATGTCCCTACAACGCTTTGAATTCTTTATGCACAGTGAATAAATTACTTTTGGACGGTTCAGCAAAAAAAACTATGTATCGTTACAGGCGTCCAGCATCCAGAGGGAGCCCTCACCCTAAGCTCACCATCACCTTAGAATGATGGTGCTGTTCTAGGACACATCATCCTAATGCTGTTGTCTTCACATTGTGTATCACACCTCGCCCAAAGGACACACGACTCTCACGCTTTTCTCCTTAATTGACGGCAGTGTCCTCCCCTGCCGCCTGCG
The DNA here is from genome assembly GCF_013368605.1 of Nyctibius grandis. Classification (NCBI taxonomy): domain Eukaryota; kingdom Metazoa; phylum Chordata; class Aves; order Nyctibiiformes; family Nyctibiidae; genus Nyctibius; species Nyctibius grandis. The sequence continues at coordinate 7,350,427 of NC_090679.1, forward strand.
CACCCTGATGTTACCACACAAGCTTAGAAATAAAGGTCCCTGTGCTCAGAGATCAAAGCTGAACTCCCGCATCTGTGTAAGGACACACGGCCAACAGCTATTTAACACAAAAGGCAAGGAAACAAACAGGAGAGCTCATTAATTAAACCCCCAGATACACAAACACTAACGAGCAGGAGCTAACGGAGACAATAGCAAAGCGCAGGATCTAAGGACACCCGTCGCTGGGCCATTAAGGGAACTATTCAAGTGTAAACTCCAAGGGGTTCAACCAGAAACTTTGTAAACGATACGGGAAGGAAAACAAATACGTTATCAGAAAGTGCCTCATAGGGAAGAGGGAAAGAGAGGGGTCCTGAGCGCTACCTGGTCATGAGAGCCAGGACTCGTGCCGGAAACCACATAAAACCCCAGGGTCAGGGACTCATCGCCAGCCCTGAGGATCGACTGACACCGCGACTGCTCCTGCGGACCCGCAGCGAGCTCCGGCAAATGCACACGCAACGTGCTGGAGATGCGCACAGCTGCCTGCAAGACCAGCCTTCCTCTTACAGAAGAAAAAAATGGTGGGGAAAACAAAATACAGCTTGCAGTACTTATTTTTGGTTCAAACAATATTAACTCAGCTTTTACTATAAAAGGAACCACGGTATTTTTATGTAGAGAGTGTTCGTACCTCGTTGGGTTTTACACCTTTCCTTTAATTTCCTTCGTTTTACCCCTTCTTTTTGTTTGCTAAAAGGGCTGATACTGTCAAACAAAACTCACCAGGTGAAGTCCTAGGGATTCGCTGATGCCTTAATTACTTTTAAAATAAAAAATTCACGACTCTATCAGTAGCAGATAGTAACAACCAGGGTTGACTTTTGGATGCCCCAGAATCTTAGCTACTAGAGGACTGCACGGATGCAGCCTTTTTTGGTTGTTTCCTCTTACTCCCTTCGACTCGGAAGTGTGACAGAATCTAAAAGGCTGACAGCAAAGGCCAGCTCAGCTCTTTCTTCCTTTCTCCCCTTCCAGGGACGTGCCCATCTCTCGAGTTCCTGTCATTATCTCCAACACAGAAGCTTGATGTAAAACCAACCGTAGGCCAAGTGCAGCAGTAGATGTGTTGGGAACGTGGCTTCTCTCCTCATTCGTACCATGCAAAACCAGCAGTGACACCTGGAATCCCTTTGCTTTGTGCCCTTGCCTGTGCTCCTGGGTCTTGGCACCTCTGGGAGAGGAAGGTGTATTTCCTTCTCCATAACTTAACCCTTGGCAGCAGGGAACAGACACAAGCTGAGAAGAGCTTCGTTACAGGTGTCCAGCATCCAGAGGGAGCTGGGCCATGAACCACGGCAGCGATCGCCATGTAGGTCCCCGCAGTAATTCTCGGGCGGGTTTCTGGAATGGATCGAGATTGTTCTCCTGATTTACGACCTCTGAGGCTGGGAGCCCTCGCGAAGGGGCTGGGGGCAGCATGTCTCGGACCTCAGCTTGGCTCGGAAAAGCCCCCTCCACCTTGCTCCGGCTTCTGAGAGCAGCCCCCATTCCAGGTCACGCTGATTGTCCCTGCATAAAATCCACTCCAAAGGCACAGATTTATTCCCGAAATCCTGCTTTTGGGGTGGCTATTTCTCGGCGATGACTGTGACAAGTGATCTTGGAGACAGCACACTCACCCAAGGGAGTTCCAAGTAGGTTTTATTGTTTTCTGTCATAAGGCATTTGACTCTCAAAAATGTGTGAGCGACAGGAAAGATCACATTACTTTATAGATCAATAGCGATTATAGGAAACGAAAAGGGAACAGAAAGCTTCTTGACGCCCTATATTCTACAGTGCTTTAAAATTATTGTAAACCTGGTAGCCTATATTACTGTAAAACACAAACTACTTCTATTTCTCTACTACATTATATTCACAAAATCTGCAATGTTCGTTTCAACTTTACATTAAGAAAACAGAAAAAAATAATACATTGCTCAAAGCCCACTCTTACAGTACAGAGAACCTGTAAACTCCCGGTTAAACATGCGAAGTGTGCCAATGCCAGCCGTTTCTAGTGTAATCAGATTCTATTTGGTATTAAGGAATAACTTTGCAAGCACCACTTAATTTTGCTTCATATCTGTTTGGCCTGGTATTGAACAGACTGCAGAAAATTAAGACATTATTACAGACCCTCTCCATAAGAAAAAACAATGCAGGAAAGGTGATGCAGGAAGAAGTTACCTTGAAGATCTGCTCCCAGTTTTCAGGACTTAACATTTAGAAGCAGTAGCACTCTCACAATCATACATCAAGTCTCTGTATAATCAACATGCAACAGTCCTCCTCCTCCATCCATATCACAATTACAAAATACCCACATGAATAAAGCACTGCTCAAGAGGAGAGCGGTCTTGCGCTCTCACAGAGAAACCTTGAACCTCCCTGGTACTTTTTTAGTCGGTGTTTGATCTCTTCATTCTCTTTTCCCTGTGAGGACAGACACGCTTGTCTTTCTCCTCACTTACTGCTGGGTGAGCCAAGGGTTTGGATCAGATTTGACATTGAACTCCATGCCCCTGTTTGCAGGGCAAGCTGCTTGCGCAGGTCTGGGCCCCGTGTCTTCGGAGAGGGGAGCTCTGCCCTGCAACGAACAGAGAGTGGAGGTTGTCATTTGGGCATTGAAGGTAAGCAGGTACCAGCATTTTAAAGCCCCGATAATCACATTTTTCTGGCCACTACTGTCAATCCAAGCCACGAAAACAGAAGGGAATTTAATGGCAGAGCTGCCCACCTCCGTGGCCTCCAGCAGCTTGTAAGACACCTTGAGTTCAGCACTGCCACCACCCTGGGGAACGGCACTTGGCAGCGCCGAGTACCAGCTCCTAACAGCAGTGGAGGGGACGCTGTTAGTGATGTGACAGTCTTTTGGAACATTGTCTCCGCGGTCCCAGTTGACGCTGCACAGGACCACTACATTCCCAGTGCTGCTGGCTCTGGGAGGATGTGTCCCTAGGAGCGGTGGCATTCGTGCTCTGGATCCCTACGGGTTCTACACAGTGCGTGGACAGGACCCACTGTGTGGCTCACACATCCATCCCTCTACATCTCATCATCTCATGGTCCAGCTGCCCCCCCCTTTGTGGTGACAGCAAAGACTCGGTATAGCGCCAATACTCAGGGCACAGAGCTGGGTGCAGAGAGGCGCGGTCAGTCAGCACTCGGGGAGCAGCTGAGCCATGCCGGATCCTCCCGCGACATCCCCACCAGCGGGTTCGAGACCCTCTCTACCCTCTCCTCCCACCCCAGTACCTCCTCCACCACTAACTCCGCACCATCGTTACTCCTTCCTTCCAGCAGTGTTCACACACACCTCCCCCTCCCCGGCCCGCGCTGCTCCCCCTCCCCGCTCCCCCCATGGCCTCGGCCCGCCCAGGCCACTCACCTCTGCAGCCCAGTCGCCTTCTTCCCCGACGGTGGCCGCCTCTTGCGAGCACACCGAGCTGCGCTGCTCGCCCGCGCCGGGGGGCAGCCCGGCGGGGAAGCAGGGCAGGAGGGGCCTCAGGAAGCGAAAGTCGCTGTTGACGGTGCCGGCGGCGAAGCAGACGTCGTAGACGTAGCTGCGGGGCAGGGAGCCCGCGGTACTGTCCGTGGGAGCCTTGGGGAACGTGGGCAAGCTCTCGGCCTCGCTCCGCCTGGCCCGCCGCACCTTCAGCACCACGGCGGCCACGGCGGTGGCCAGCAAGAGCGCCGACACGCAGGCCAGGCAGCCGATGAGGTAGAGGGTGAGCGGCCCGTCGGGCTCGGCGGCCGGCGCCTCCTCGCTCACCCGCAAATGGGCGTCGGAGAAGCCGCTGACCAGGGCGATGGCGAGGCTGGCGGTGGCCGAGCGCGGCGGCTGCCCGCTGTCCCGCACCAGCACGACGAGGCGCTGCCGGGCCGCGTCCCTCTCCGCCACGGCCCGCGCCGTGCGCAACTCGCCACTGTGCAGCCCCACGCGGAACAGCCCCGGCTCCGTCGCCTTCGCCAGCTCGTACGACAGCCACGCGTTCTGCCCCGCGTCCGCGTCCACCGCCACCACCTTGGCCACCAGGTAGTCCGCCCGCGCCCAGCGCGGCACCAGCTCGCCCGCCGCCGCGCTGCTCTCGGCGGGCGGGTGCAGCACGACGGGTGCGTTGTCATTCTCGTCCCGCACCACCACGCGCAGCACCGCCTGGGCGCTCAGCGCCGGCGACCCGCCGTCCGTGGCTCGCACCGCCACCTCCAAGGCGCGCACCTCCTCGTAGTCCAGCGGCCGGAGGATATAAACGTCCCCACTTTCAGAGTTCACCGACACGTCGGGTTGCTCCTTGCCCTCCTGCTGCACCAGCGCGTAGTTTACGCGGGCGTTATTTCCCGCATCGGCGTCCGTGGCGTTCACGCTGCCGATGCGGAGCATGGGGCTGTTGTTCTCCGTGACCGACATGGTGTAAAGCTCCTGGGTGAACTGCGGGGGATTGTCGTTCACGTCCGAGATCTGCACGAAGATGTTTTCCCGAGAGCTCCGCCGCGCCGTGCCCCAGTCCGTGGCTGTGACCGTGATGTTATACTCCGCCGTCCTCTCCCTGTCCAGCGCCGCGGTTGTTCTCAGTTCGTAGTAATTATCAAAAGTGGGGCTGAGACTGAAGGGCAAGTCCCCGTCGATCGAGCACTCCGTCCTGCCGTTGTCCCCGGAGTCCCGGTCCCGCACACTGAACAGGGCCACGACGGTGCGGGGCGGGGCGTCCTCGGGAATGGAGGCGGTGAGGGAGGTGAGCGCTATCTCGGGGGCGTTGTCATTCACGTCCAGGACCTCCACTTTCACCTTGCAGTGGGTAGAGAGTCCGCCGCCGTCGGTGGCTGTCACAAATATCTCGTGAATTTTCCCTTCCTCGAAGTCCACGTTGCCCGCGACCCGAATCTCCCCGGTGACAGGGTTCAGCTCGAAGAGCTGCCGGGACCCCTCCGACGTCTGCGTGAAGGCGTACCGCACTTTCCCGTAGGACCCATCGTCGGGATCCGCGGCCGCCACTCTGACCACCAGCTGCCCCGCGGGGCTGTTCTCGGCCAGACGCACCTCGTAGACCTCCCGAGAGAACACTGGCATGTTGTCATTGGCATCCAGCACCACGATGCGGACCTGAGCCGTGCCCGACCTGGCTGGCGAGCCCCCGTCCGTGGCCGTGAGCACTAAATTCAGCTCTCGCTGCTCTTCGCGGTCCAGCTGCCGTTCGAGGACGAGAAACGCGTGTTTTGCTCCATCTTCCCCTGTTCCGAGAGCGAGGGAGAAATGCGAATTGGACGCGAGGCTGTAGTCCTGCAAACCGTTACTGCCCACGTCCTTGTCCCGGGCGCTTTGCAGGGGGAAACGGGACCCAGGAGATGTCGTTTCGGGAATCTCCAAAACCATCTCCTTCTCCGGGAACACGGGGGAGTTGTCGTTGATGTCACGAACCTCCACCTCCCCTCGGATCAGCTGCAAGGGATTTTCAAAGAATATCTTAAAGAAGAGCGTGCAGGTATCGCTCTGCGGACAGATCTGCTCTCGGTCCAGCGACTCCTTTGCCGTCAGGACCCCGGTGCTCGGATTGAGGCGGAAAAACTGCTCGTTCCCCTCGGACACCACGCGGGCCTTGCGAGCTGCCAGCTGGCTCGGAGCAACCCCCAGCTCCTTCGCAATATCGGCGACAAACGAGTCCCTCTCCATTTCCTCCGCCACAGAGTAGCGGAGGCTTTCGGCCCCGCTCTGACACACGCAAACGCACAGAATAAACACCATCACTTGCCTCTTGCTGTCTCCGCTCCGTCTCCCGCACGCCCTTCTTCTGCAGAAAAGCCATCCCCCGGCCTCCGTGGGTCCCAGCATCGTGAAGCAGCGTCCGAGGCAGAGCGGTATTTGGCAGGAATCCCGGGGTGAGGGGGTCTGAAAAGCCCCCGAGCCTCCCGACTCCGCGCTCCTCCGCCCTTCCCGAGCAGCTCTCACGGCTTTTTTTGTCTGCCTGTGCCTGCAAAGCCGGGGCGGGCACAGGAACCTGCCTCTCCGTGGCCAACATCCCCACCCAGTGTCGCAAGGCGGAATAGATCCTCTGCCTTCTCTGTCGGGACAGAGCTGCTGCTACGGAGTTTGCACCTTGAACCTGCACTCTGCGGGCTAAACCGAAGCCAAAAAGTCCATTGTAAATGCTCTCTTCGCTCGGAAGCAGGCTGCTCTGGGTATCCCTTCCCAGCTCGCAACCGGGAACTCCTCATGACAGCTCTCGTTTTCCTCCGTCATGTGTAGGCATTGCAAGATCTGCTGCTTCCTCAGGATGCACTGTGGGATTTTTCCTTCTCTTCTCCACTTGTTAATCAGCACAGGGCAATTAGCACGTGGGGCGGGTCAGAGAAGCACCGCTCTTGAATATGGGAGCTGGTGCCAGAGAGCTTCCAGGGAAAGGCCCTGGAGCAAACGCTTCACCCTCACCCGAAGCTCACCATCACCTTAGAATGATGGTGCTGTTCTAGGACACATCATCCTAATGCTGTTGTCTTCACATTGTGTATCACACCTCGCCCAAAGGACACACGACTCTCACGCTTTTCTGTGTGAAAAGCTTTTTTCTCCTTAATTGACGGGAGTGTCCTCCCCTGCCGCCTGCGCACCCGTGATAAAGTGTGTCACTGTGTAACAGATTCCTGAAAAATGTCCCCAGCTGTGCACAAACCTGAAAAAGCTGCAACAAATTTTCGTGTTTAGAGGTATACAGTCCTTTCTCCTCTAATGTTACCACACAAGCTTAGAAATAAAGGTCCCTGTGCTCAGAGATCAAAGCTGAACTCCCGCACCTCTGTAAGGACACACGGCCAACAGCTATTTAACACAAAAGGCAAGGAAACAAACAGGAGAGCTCATCATTTAAACCCCCAGATACACAAACACTAACGAGCAGGAGCTAATGGGATCAATAGCAAAGCGCAGGCATCTAAGGACACCCGTCGATGGGCCATTAAGGGAACTATACAAGTGTAAACTCCAAGGGGTTCATCCAGAAACTTTGTAAACGATACGGGAAGGAAAACAAATGCATTATCAGAAAGGGTCTGATAGGGAAGAGGGAGAGCGAGGGGTCCTGAGCGCTGCCTGGTCGTGCGAGCCAGGACCCGTGCCGAGACCACATAAAACCCCAGGGTCAGGGACTCATCGCCAGCCCTGAGGATCGACCGACACCGCGACTGCTCCTGCGGACCCGCGGCGAGCTCCGGCAAATGCACACACAACGTGCTGGAGGTGCGCACAGCTGCCTGCAAGACCATCCTTCCTCTCACAGAAGAAAAAAATGGTGGGGAAAACAAAGTACAGCTTGCAGTACTTATTTTTGGTTCAAACAATATTAACTCAGCTTTTACTATAAAAGGAACCACGGTATTTTTATGTAGAGAGTGTTCGTACCTCGTTGGGTTTTACACATTTCCTTTAATTTCCTTCGTTTTACCCCTTCTTTTTGTTTGCTAAAAGGGCTGATACTGTCAAACAAAACTCACCAGGTGAAGTCCTAGGGATTCGCTGATGCCTTAATTACTTTTAAAATAAAAAATTCACGACTCTATCAGTAGCAGATAGTAACAACCAGGGTTGACTTTTGGATGCCCCAGAATCTTAGCTACTAGAGGACTGCACGGGTGCAGCCTTTTTTGGTTCTTTCCTCTGAGTCCAAGGGCGTAAGAAGTGTGACAGAATCTAAAAGGCTGACATCAAGGGCCAGGCCAGCTCACTCTTCCTTTCTCCCCTTCCACAGACGTGTCCATCTCTCGAATTTCTACCATTATCTCCAACACAGAAGCTTGATGTAAAACCAACCGTAGGCCAAGTGCAGCACTAGATGCGTTGGGAACGTGGCTTCTCTCCTCATTCGTGCCATGCAAACCCAGCAGTGACACCTGGAATCCCTTTGCTTTGTGCCCTTGCCAGTGCTCCTGGGTCTTGGCACCTCTGGCAGACAAAGGTGTATTTGCTTCTCTGCAACTTAACCCTTGGCAGCAGGGAACAGACACAAGCTGAGAAGAGCTTCGTTACAGGTGTCCAGCATCCAGAGGGGAGCTGGGCCATGAACCACGGCAGCGATCGCCATGTGGGTCCCCGCAGTAATTCTCGGGCGGGTTTCAGGAATGGACCGAGATTGTTCCCCCGATTCACGACCTCTCAGGCTGGGAGCCCTCGTGAAGGGTCTGGGGGCAGCATCTCTCAGACCTCAGCTTGGCTCGGAAAAGCCCCCTCCACCTTGCTCCGGCTTCTGAGAGCGGCCCACATTCCAGGTCACGCTGATTGTCCCTGCATAAAATCCACTCCAAAGGCACAGATTTATTCCCAAATCCTGCTCTTGGGTGGCTATTTCTCGGCGATGACTGTGACAAGTGATCTTGGAGACAGCACACTCACCCAAGGGAGTTCCAAGTAGGTTTTATTATTTTCTGCCATCACGTATTTGACTCTTAAAAATGTGTGAGCGACACGAAATATCACATTAATTTATAGATCAGTAGTGATTATAGGAAAGAAAAAGAGAATAGAAAGCTTCTTGACACCCTATGATCTACAGTGCTCTAGATTTATTGTGAACATCTTAGCCTATTTTACTGTAAAACACAAACTACTTCTAGTTCTCTACTACCTTATACTCAAAAATCCTGAAATGTTCATTTCAACTTTACATGAAGAAAACAAAAAAAATGAATACACTGCTCAAAGCCCACTCCTACAGTATGGAGAACCTGTAAACTCCTGGTCAAACATGCCAAGTGTGCCAGTGCCAGCAGTTTCTAGTGTAATCAGCTTCTGTGTGTTATTAAGGAATAACTCTGCAAGCACCACTTAATTTTGCTTCATATCTGTTTGGCCTGGTACTGAACAGACTGCAGAAAATTAAGACATTATTACAGAGCTCTCTCCATAAGAAAAAACAATGCAGGAAAGGTGATGCAGGAAGAAGTTACCTTGAAGATCTGCTTCCAGTTTTCAGGACTTCCCTTAACATTTAGAAGCAGTAGCACTCTCACAATCATACATCAAGCCTCGGTATAATCAATATGCAACAGTCCTCCTCCTCCATCCATATCACAATTACAAAATACCGACATGAATAAAGCACTGCTCAAGAGGAGAGCGGTCTTGAGCTCTCACAGAACAGCCTTGAACCTCCCTGGTACTTTTTGGTGCGTGTTTGGTCTCTTTGTTCTCTTTTCCCTGTGAGGACAGACACGCTTGTCTTTCTCCTCACTTACTGCTGGGTGAGCCAAGGGTTTGGATCAGAATTGACATTGAGCTCCATGCCCCTGTTTGCAGGGCAAGCTGCTTGCGCAGGTCTGGGACCCGTGTCTTCAGAGAGGGGAGCTCTGCCCTGCAACGAATAGAGGGTGGAGGTTGTCATTTGGGCGTTGAAGGTAAACAGGTACCAGCATTGTAAAGCCCCGATAATCACATTTTTCTGGCCACTACTGTCAATCCAAGCCACAAAAACAGAAGGGAATTTAATGGCAGAGCTGCCCACCTCCGCAGCCTCCAGCAGCTTGTCACACAGCTGGAGTTCAGCACTGCCACCACCCTGGGGAACGGCACTTGGCAGCGCCGAGCACCAGCTCCTAACAGCAGTGCAGGGGACGCCGTCAGTGATGTGACAGCCCTTTGCACCGTTGTCCCCGCAGTCCCAGCTGGCACTGGACAGGACCACTACAATCCCGGGACTGCCGGCTCTGGAGGACGTGTCCCTAGGAGGGGACGTTCTAGGGTGTGGCATTCCTGCTTTGGGTCCCTATGGGCTCTACATAGTGCTTGGACAGGACCCACTGTGTGGCTCACACATCCAGTCCTCTACATCTCATCATCTCATGGTCCAGCTGCCTCCCTTTGTGATACACCGCAGACTTGGTATTAAGCGAACACTCAGCGCATAGAGCTGGGTGCAGAGAGGCGCGGTTGGTCAGCACTCGGGGAGCAGCTGAGCCATGCCGGATCCTCCCGGGAGGTCCCCACCAGCGGCTCTGAGCCCCTCTCTATCCTCTCCTCCCACCCCACTGCCTCCTCTCCTCCAACCCCATTACCTCCTCCACTAACTCCACATCACCGTTAGTCCTTCCTGCCAGGGGAGAGCACACACCTCCCCCGCCCCGGCCCGCGCTGCTCCCTCCCCGCTCCCCC